>NW_026294780.1:41196990-42638657 GCF_026119805.1 Tympanuchus pallidicinctus | reverse complement strand
TGGGCACACAGGTAAGCATATCACAGAATCACAGAATGGCCAGGGTTGCAAGGGACCTCAAGAATCACGAATCTCCAATCCCAGCTGCAACTTCCTCTGATGCAGATCATATTTGTAGCAATAAAAGCCCTGATAATCTGCACATCCTAACAGTTCTGCTTATCTGTTTCTTAGTGGGTAAAGACAATCACGACAAACAAGAGTTTTACGAGGAACTGAACTGAAGGAAAATGCCTTCCTGTGGTTTTGCATCTGGTGAGGATGTCTGATGCCCGAAAAGAGCTTCCCCTTTTGCTTTCTCCTCCAAAGGAGCACTAACAGCCATGCTTTTCATCAAGCACTTGACAAAATTGTGTATTTTTGATCCTGCTTCTCCTTTGCCAGATGCTGTGATTGCGTTAGTCTCTTTTTCTTCGGAAACAGGACTGAAATAGCTTGACAGCTGATTTTGCTTTTTCAAGCAAATTATCTAGCAAAATTAAAAGCAACAATAACAAAAAGCATATTCTGTAACCTGTTCCCTTACTTGTTGACACTGATTTGTCCTATAAGTGGAGCCAAGATTGCTTAGTTCAACTAAGAGTAGAATCATAGAATCGTTGAAGCAGTGAAGAATAGAATGATTTGGAAGGGATCTAAAAGCCTATCCAGTTCCAACTCCACTGCCACGAGCAGGGGCACTTCCCACTAGATCAGGTTACTCAAAGCCCCATCCAACCTCCCGTGAATCCAATTTAAACTGACCCTTTTTCAGTTTAAGACATAGCACTGTATCTTTCTAAGGCATAAATCAGAGAGTCAGTTCTCATTCCTGGTGTAAATCAGGAAAAATACCGAGCTCTGAGAAAGAAAGTGACCCATATCTTTTATATCTATCTGTATATTTCTTCTGTCAGGGTTACATTTTCTTCTTTTTTAATAGCAAAAATTGAAGTGGGTGGAAGGAAAAAAAAAAGCAAAACAACACAGCATAATAAGCTGTTCTTTTTCCAAAGAATATTAATTGGGAGGGATTAGAGAGGCTCTCCTCTCAGGAGTTTCATCCCTGTTTTGTCCTATGGGATGCCTACATCTGGTTCAGTTTAGCTCAATCTCAGCTGAATCTGTCTTCGGTATTGACCCTTCATCCAGTTTCAGATGTAAGTTGGAATGCTGCCTTTTCTCCCTTGCTTGCATCTTGTCATTTTTCTTTCTCCTACTGCTCTTATTTCATTTTGGACTTGTTTGCTTTATGAAAACCCCTGTAAATCATCCTAAGATCCACTGTCAGGAAGAATGCTAGTTACAGTGATTTTGGCTTGATCTCTTTGGTGTTTTTAAGCTGCTTGCAGTAGCTGTACTGTGTAATCAAACCCAGACACTGATCAAAAGTGAAAGGGAGCCAGTAGATGGCACCATTTATTATATTATAGAAGATTCATCACCAAAGCCTGGAGGGTTTTTCCCCCTTAAACCTTGTTGCCAGTAAAAAATAAATCAACCCTCCATTTTTAGAGATGTTACTTACAAGCTTAGTAGAGACCTCACTTTATATCGTTTCTCTGGGCTGCCTGGGAAGAATTCAGTGGCAATGCCTTAAATGGAAGAACATTTTAGAAACAATAATGGAACTAGAGGTCAATAGGATACAGCCCAGGGGAGCTTTCTTCTGTTCTGCTCTTAAAAATATCCCATTGCTTCCTTACTTTCTCCATTCTATTAAATAACAGATTTGCTTTGAGGCATATCTCCAAACCCAGTAACTTTGGAAAAGATTCAGGCAATGGTCAATTACAAACATGGTGTAGCTCTTCTGTTACAATTAATAGTTCTATTTTCTTACAGCATATAGCAGCTGTTATCTAGGGCTCTCAGAGTACTTCAGAACACTAATGAAGTACACCTCACAACACCTCTGTAGATAGGCAATATTAATTCCCCAGGAAGCACAGTGACCCCCCTGGGTGCTTGTGTGGTTCTACCTTTCAGAGAAATAGATACTCATGTGACCAAAGATTGCAAAATTGGGAGTAAACAGTGTAATATATGTTATGCTATTTCAAGCATTTATTTTTTTCCCAGAAGAAGAAAATAATAATAATAATAAAAAGAAAGTAGTTTTGCCTTACAGGACTTAACCTTTGCAACTTTTTTTTTTTTGTAGGGGATCAGCCTGCTCTCTTTCCAATTAGCTACATGTATCCAGCTGGTAGTGTATGAACTGCTTGTGCTTTAAAGACAGATTAGTGACTTCAGCATCATTTACTATTAAAGGTTAAAAGCAGCAGCTCTTTCTAATCTCCTGCTGCACAGCCAATGTAATTTTAATACTGTACGCTGTAGAAAAGGAAAGAAATGCAACGCTGAAACATTTAACAGGATATATTTTTCCATCTTTATTTTAAGTTATGAAAACTGTCTGCTAAAACGCTACTAAGTGTTTCCAGTCAATGATAGTTTCCTGGCATCAAAAGATTAAGAAAATTAAATGAAATATCCAGCAGAAAATAAACCAAACGAAGACAAAGAAAAAGAGAACAACTTGAATTTTCTATACTCATCTGCCTGCTACGTGTATCTGCTTCACCGGTCTGTCAATTTTAATTGGGCTGCAACCTACTGTGGCTGGGTTCACACTGGTTCAATTAAAAAATTCTATTGTTGCTTTATTTATTTGTTTGTTTGTTTGTTTATTTATTTTCCATTTTGCCCATAAATAGGAGTACTGTAAGAGTAATAATGTTAACCCCAGAGTCCTGTCACGATGCCAGGTCAGGTAATTATATTCTGCCTATGTACATTTCAGTTGTCGTTTCAGCTGAATACGTTAGCCTTTATTTTCCATTCCCGATCATCGTGTTATATAACACTGCTGTGTACAGTTAAAAAGCCACCCCGATGTGGCTGTGTTTTAATGACCACTACACTGATTATGAACAAATCAGGATCTCTTCTCTTTCTAGGCTATTTACAACGCTTACTTGCAATGCTGGGGGGTGAGGATTGATCTAACTTCACGGAGATTTGCAGCCTGTTGGGGTGGACTCTATAGATAGTCAATAGGTTGTGGAAACTTTGCATAGTGATGAGGTTATGACAAAGAGCAGTGGAAGGGTTTTCTGTTCTTTATCTGGAAGATCTTCATCAGCAAGTTAGGTAAGACTAAGTCTTTGACTTTTAAAGTGATACAGCTTGGGGAAAATATTCCTCTTTCAGCCCATCTGATAAGCCTGAACAAGCTTAAGCAAAAAGATGTGGGGCGGTTGTTGAAACAATGGTGATATTGCCCTCAGTGTAGAATGCTTGGAAATGTCATTTGCACATGTCATTTTCTCAGTAGCTATTTGTTCCAACTGTTTAAAAAAAGGATAGCCCCCTTCTCCCCAGAAAATGAACACAAAACTTGTTAAATCTAATTGAATGAGTTCTTTCAGAATATGTTCTTGTGGCTGTTCTAAAAACTGCATGTGGTGTTGCTGAAAAACTAGACAGCTGTACACAAAAAGATCATCTTTGCAGTTAGACTTGATTATCCTTTGGTTGGAATTGATGATCTTTAAGCTCTTCCAACCTGAGCAATTCTATGGTCCTATGATTAAACTCAGCATTGTTTGACATTTGTGTGAGAAATGTTGAACAACTTCGTGCTTTCAGTGCTGTGTCCCCTGCACCCTCCAAAAAAAAAAAAAAAAAAAAAAAAAAAAAAAAAAGATAATAATGATTTAAGAAATTGAAGGTAAATGTTGAGAACAAAGATTCCTCCTGCTTTGGTTACCTCATGAGTGAAGAAAAATCTGCGTTACAAAATGAGCACGACAGCAATGAAGTACAATGGGCATACAGGAGATCAGCAGAAAAGAGACAACATAACAGCCAGAACAACAATCTTCTTCAAAGGATCTCAAGGGAGGTGTGCACGGATTCAGATGTGAGAGATGGATCTACTTTTCACAGGTTTTAATGGCAGTTTGGCACCAATGTGCCACTTCTGTCACAACTTACAGATACAGATAACTTTGGCTTCATAAAGGTGAAAACTGAAACTGTATTTTAGATTCTGTAAAGCTCTTGGTCAGCTTCTGTTATCCACACTGTCTCTCCATGCATTTAGCAAGCACAGTAAACTGTCGTCATATTTTCTCCTTTGGGATCATAAAGGCCTCGCTCAGCAGATTTCCTCATCCTAGTACAGCAATTCTTTTGATGAGCCCATCTGAATTAAGTGGAGTTTCACAAGAGCTGGGCACATGGCAGACAATGCCCTGAGGGGAGGTGAGGTCTTCTGGCTCTGGCACATGCCTGTTTTAAATTTCCCCCGTTTCAACCTCCCAGATCAAGGAGGAACACTGTTGTTTTGGCTATATGGTGGAGATTGGAAGATACAAGACATGCTGCAGGGCTGGTGGCCATGCTAAACTCTTCTTCAGAACTGCCAGCAGTAGCTTGTGTACGCAGTCATACAAGAGCACCACAATCCGTTTGCTTACAAAGCATGCAGAGGTGTCAGGTCTGTAGCAATCCAATTAGGTTACATGATTTCTAAAGCTAGATGATTCAAGGAAGCTTAAAGGAGAGTTAGCTCTGTGCTGGCTCCATGGCTGCATCAGCTATCCAGGTGGGTGTGCTTGTAGCTCTGGCTGCTGAAGCAGGTGGACCTGTTCTGTTTTTCTCCCAGAGCAATACTAGGAAGAACACAATTGAGTTAATTATTAACTATCTTTGTTATTATTTATTAAATGAGAATCCTGATATATATTGGAAAGAAATAGGCATATTTCTTGGCGGGGGAAAAAAAAGATCAATAAATGGATTTCATTATGCATTTTTCAGATTTCTTGACTGAAACTGAAATATTAAAGTTCCTCTGTAGTAGCTGAAGTGCTATTAATTTCTGTGGATCTTATTGTTTGACCTTTGCTTTTGTCAAAATCTCTTCCTTCTAACCTTTAGTTTCAGATACCTGCTTGTATTTCTGCACATCCTGTTCCCATTATCCTGCTCCCATTATCTCAGCACCTGAAATGTGTGAGATAGAAAAGCAGCTCCATGCCATGTATATCTTTTTTTTTTTTTACAGCTCCTGTTTTTGTGGCAAATTAATCAAAAGCTGCATGGGAGAAAAGTTCCTCATCCTTCCCCCTTGGCAAAAAGCCTAAGAAAAGGCAAAGATCAGTCACTGTGTGCTAACAGTGGCTGGCCTTCTTAATTTCATGTGGAAATTGGAATCAGTGTCCAGCCCTCCAGAGATATTTTGCTGCCAATCCTGAGAAGCCAAATCATGGCCGTTACAAAATCAATGGCAAAAATTTATTTTGATTTCACTGGGACCACGATTTCAGTGCAGATACATAGAGTTAAGAAATTATGAGGCTGATCTCATCTGTCACTTCAGAGAAGGAACTGGGAGAGCTGGTTGCATCCGTATGGGAATGGAGGCAATGCAGCTTCTCAAGTGCTACGTGTAAGGTGATCTGCAAGAAACCTACAAAATAAAGGCAAATGTTGGGAAGCAGTGTGGCTGCATGTCACTTTTGAAGATCACAGAATCACTAAGGCTGGAAAAGATCACTAAGATCATCTAGTCCAACCATCAACCCATCCCTACCATGCCCACTGACCATGTCTCTCAGTGAGATCCACATGGTTCTTGCACACCTCCATGGATGGTGATTCCACCATCTCCCTGGGCAGCCTGTGTCAGTGCCTCACCACTTTTTTGGAGAAAACATTTTTCCTAATATCCAACCTGAACTCTCCCGGTGCAACCTGAGGCCCCCAGACCAATTCATCTCTGTGAAACTTACATAAGTAGAGTTGATAGACCTATTCAATTTTCGTATCACATAACAGAGAACACATCTTACTCATGTGTGTCATACCTGGCTCCAACAGAAACCAAAATGCTGATCTTGACAGTTTTGCTGGCATGAGCTCTCCCATTGCCTCCTGGTCTTGTAGAAAAGCTCCTTCCAAGTCTGACCAGTTGTGGGGAATGTGTCAATGGTTGGCTTTTGCAATAGATTTTAAAGATCTGAACAGTAGATTGCTTCCTGCTCAGTTGGCTTACCCATCTTCTTGATGCATACCGATACATAATGATATTTTTTCCAAGTGTTCTGTGGGCCAGTCAGCAAATTTGACCCACAAAGTTAGACATATGAATGTCTTCCAGTACAGAAATGACATTCTTGGTCTATTGCTGTTAACTCAAGTGCACCTTCATCATGTGAAAGGCTGAAAAAGAGATGATCAGAAATGATCTGTAATAACCAGCAAAACTCCCAAGAGAAAGCTAGAAGGAAGAAAGGGAATCAACACAATTTTTAAATGTGCAACTCCCCCTTTTATCATGTTTCTAATCCCATTTTCTCCGCTCCTTTTTTGTTTTGCTTTGTTGTTGTTTGTCCCTAGCATTTACATTCTCCAGGCTTTATAACGCTTCATCTTAAGGGGGAACCTGAAGAGCGCATTTTGTCTGCTCACTAATAACCTGAATTTTTTCATCTCAGAAGCCAATCAAAGCAGAGAGATTACAGGAGACGGAGTACTGAGATTTGCATATTAACAGCACAGTTATTGAAGAATAGCTGCCTCGTACTGGGAGCAAACTGTGCATTCCCATTGGCCAACAACAGATGCCAGCCAATGCAGACGGGGGATTCAAAGGTCATATGTTGTTTTTCTGTTTTTTTTTATTCTTCCTTGAGAGTGCTAATATAAATCAGATACCAAAAGCACCGTGAGCTTGTTCAGCACTGCCTCTCCAACACACGGCATCGCTGCCTCCCCATTGGCTCACGCAGCTCCATCTCTGCGTAATGGATCATATTGTGTATATTAATACTCCAGCTTTACAGTTCTATTTCCATTAGAGGAAGATTGCCTGTGAGCCTCTTAGTGGATAAATAGGAATTTACAGCTTTCAAAAATTCTCTTAAAGCTTGCAAGATCCAGGGAAGAAGGAATTACACATGGCTATTTTTGAAGCTTTAGAAAGTCCAGAGGACCTAATTGTGTGCTCAGATATGTCTGGGCAGCTCCTATTGAATTCTTTGGTTACAATGCTTACAAGACAGCTAAAATAAGTCTTTTTTTTTTAATTAAAAAAAAAATCTATATAGTAAATCCTTCAGTTATTAAAAAATTAGACCATAACATCTTTGGGGTCAGGTCATCCACATTCCTTCTCAGAAAGAGATGAAGCAGCAAATTCAACACAGATAAAGACAACAAATAAAGACAACAAAGTTAAGAAATATGTTTGGAGAGTGGAAGTGGCGTGATTTATGAACCAGCCCTTGATTTCACAAGCCGATTTACACTGAAGTTGAAGTGTAAGCTGTACATGGACTTCTCCGTGTATGCTTTTTAAAAGTGGGTGCAGGCTTACAAAGGAAAGGGCCTATGCTTTAAAAGACAAAATAGAGGTGTTTTCCTGTAAATAGCACTGAAGAGGATGCCCAAGTTATAAGTAAGCCTCACTTTCATCAGGGCTACATGGAACAGAAATACCCCCAGCAATTTTTCCTTTGTATAGCTAGCTGTCTGTATCGTAGCTGAAAAGCAAGGCAATACCCACCAAGAAATGAGAGATCCACATCTGCACCGCTGGGTGAGGAGTGGCTCCTGCTCCTCAGCAGAGGTAGTTAACATTTACCTAAAGCAGCACATTAATTCCCACATTTTGTCCTCTACACAGATGTCCTTGTGTCGCTTGGTGTAATTTGTGTCAGTGCTGTTTGTCGTCACTTCTCAAAGTGAAGCTGTGACACCAACCCTGCCAGCCAGGGGGAAAAAGCTGCACACGGAGGCGAAGAACGCCAGCATTGCTTCGATCAAATGGAGGCAGTGGTGTGGAAATTGCTTCTGTTGCATAAGTGTGTTTGCTGGTAAACCTGGAGTGATGGGTTAGTAAGTAAACATCATTAGTCCAGTACCTGTGGATGCAGCTCAGTGCCATATTGGTGCAAAAAGTACTGTGAAAAAAAGCCCACAAAAGCAGAGGCTGGACACTTTTCTATCAGCTTTTCTTCCTGCTACTAGAATTCATAGCTGCCTTGTGCAATATTTAATACCTGATGTTAGCTTCCACCCTTCAGCCACAGCCACTTTTCACGTACCGACTGATAGTCACCCAGAAGTGAGCTGAAACCCATAATGAATGGGCATACAATGGCTTTCTCCAGCACTAAATCACAGCCACCTCCACAGCAGAACGGGGCTGTTTGCAGCAGCCCTACATGGTGATTTGGGCAGGGAGGAGAACAGGCTTCTCCCATTTAAACAGCAGAGTTCAGACTGGCAAACACCTTCTGGGTGTGTGGTTCTGCTCCAAAGCTGAGTGAGACGTTGGGCAACTCCAGCAGCACTGCTTGTCTCTGGGGCAGCTTCTGCTGCACCCTCTGGACCCAGCATCCCTTCTTGGGATGTGTGATGGGGAAGGCACACGGGAAGGTGAGGCCATGCATTCCTGCCATACTGTATAAAGCGATGGCTCGGGTGTCACCTGCCTGGGACACAAAAGCAGCCCTCTAGCAAGGGTTCTCTCTGCAGGGTTCTAGTTTGAAACCACAGCCAAGTGGGAGCCCTGCTGACAGGACACGCGAGTCCTTCTGGCAGGAGCATCCCAATCCCATGGAAAATGGGCAGCTCTTAGCGCTGAGAGCGCAGCGGATTGGAGCACCGCCTTCAGCCGGCTCTTTGCCAGGCTGGGCACCTGTCCCCGGCCCCGCAGGGGGACCTCTCCCCACCGTCGGGCTCTGTGCTCCCCGCCTTCCTCACCGCCCACTCCTTTTTCCTCCTCCTCCCTCTGCTCCTCGGGGAGCCTGTCCTCCCCTGCACACCTGCCTTGCCATTTGTCGGCGGCTTTGCTAGGAGGGGAGAATTTTCCCTCGCTCCCTTGCAGCATCCTCCCCGGCACATACACACACACACATACACACACACACACGGAGGCAAGGCTGTGTGTGTGCGCGCGTCTCTGTGTGCAGCAGCGGCGGCCGCCGCCTCTCGGCACCCCGCACCGCCGTCCCCGCGCTCCCCGCCGCCGCGGGGCGTCCTTCGCCCGCCGCAGCGCCGCCGGCCAGGGGAGGAGGAGAAGGAGAAGGAGAACGAGGAGGAGAGCGAGGAGGAGGAGGCGGCGGCTCCGCTGCTCCGCTGCTCCGCGGCCGCGCACCGGCAGCGGTAGGTACGGCGCGGGGATGGGGAGAAGAGGGCCGGGGGAGAGCCGTGCTGCCCCGGCCCCGCTAGAGGCACCCGGTACCGCTCCGTTCCCGGAGCTGCGAGGCTGTGCGCTGCCCCCGCCCGCCGCGCCCCCGCAGCGCTGCCGGGCACCGCGCTCCCTCCTTCCCTCTCTCCTTCTTTCCTTCCCCGGAGAGTCAGAAAGTTTGCTCTCCTGGGTGCCCGGCTAGTGTTGTTGTTATTGTTGTTGTTCGGGGTCCGCCTGTCGTAGGGTGTTGTTTTTGTGTTGTGGTTTGTTCGTGTGGTTTTATTTATTTTATTTTTTTTCTTCTTCTTCTTCTCCCTTCTCCGCTAGCGGGCTATTTATGCTATTTATTTATTTATTTATTATTCGGGTTATTTATTTATTTTTAATTGCGGCTGCCGTCGCTGCAGAGGAACGGAGGACCGGAGTTCTGCCGGGTAGGGAGATCCCGGGGCACCCACCCACCCCCTTCCATCCCCTCCATTGGCAACGGAGGCTGTATGCCCTAACCCTAACTCCCCCATTCCCTCCTCATCTGGCTGCGTGAGTCTCTAGCTTCGGCTGACAGCTGGATGGCTGTCAGGAGGTGGCCGTCCCGTCTCTCTCTTCTCTCCTGTCTGTGAGCGAGTGCCTTAAAACAGTGAAGCTGTCGCAGCCGGGAGGTGACAGCATCCCGCCGGGGAGGGACGGGGACCGCCGGCAGCGGGAGCGGCTGCCATAGGAGCTCGCTGGTGGGAGAGCCGTATCCGACCCGGCTGGGAGCGGTGTCGGCTGCGGGTCGAGTCCTTTTCTTGTTCCTTGAAGCTCCTCGGAGGGGTGGCTGCCAGTTGTCTGGTATGGAAAAAGCTGCCTCGCGTTCTGCTCTTTAATTTTAAATGTGGTTTTTGGAAGGCTGGGGCTGGGGAAGAAGGCTGCGGTCCCTGTAAATTCAGGGCAAGGAAGCAAGTCCATCCTTCCCATGGACTGTGGATTTGCTGAGTGATTACTTTCTTCCATCCCTCACTGGAAGTTCTGCTGTAACACGTCAAAAGCTTTGATGCCTTTTGCAGTGCACCACCTTCACTGTTATTTTTCTTTTTCCTATGGAATTTAAAAGGGAATGGTAAAATACGCAGACGTTAATAAATAAGTTGAAGGGACTTTGAAATAGTGCATGTTGTGCACTGTGCAACATTGTAGATATGTATACAGCAGTACTAAGTGCTCTGCAGCTCTTAGCTCTTATGTCAAACCTTTTCTTGTAATGCATTGTAATGCCCCTCTATTCCTTTAAGTATGACTGTTGCGGTGTTGGTGCTAAGGTCCCATCTCATGCTATGGAGTTGCCTTCCTAGGCACCCACGTTGGTTTGGTCCTAGAAATACTTCATTCTCTTGCTTCACAAAGATGTCTCTGTAATTATATATATGTGTGTGTGTGAAATTGGCGATCGTAGCTTTCAGTTCTTGATCTTTCCTCCTGATGCTCTTATTTATTTATTGGTGTTAGAGCCAAACAAAGTGTGGGGGCTGGGGAGAGGATTAAGAGGAGGAAAAGGAATCGTCTCAGACTCTTCGCCGCGTCCGTGTGTGTGTAAAAGCAATGATATAAGGAAACGAAGGCACCAGAACAACCCCCAGCTGAATTCTGGACACGATGCCTCCCTCCCTCCCCTGCATGTGCTCAGTGGCACTGGGTGTTCTGCAGCGTGTGGTATTTACAGAACTTGCAGCCTACTGTAGCTCTGGAGTAGTAAGGGAATGCTTTGTGTCCTCAGAAGCCAGAGAGTCTGTGGCAAGTCCACAGAACTATAGGTACAGTCAGGGAGTGCCGATGCACGTGGGAGAGTGCATGTATATAAATACCACTGGGCTGCTAGAGTTCATTTCTCCTCAGGATAGTTTGTCTTCCTTGGCCTGGAATATTTACCTTGAATCTTGAGGTGTTTTTATTGTTCCTATCTCAGTGTGCGTGTGTTTTAATACTAGTCTTAATCTCTGTCCTAAGTAAAATAAACCGGTAATAGCTTTAGAAGACACTATTGCCAGGCAAAGTAGGCAATAGATCATGAAATCAGACAATAGTATTTTGTTTCCTAGCAACCCCCTACTGTGAACAGAAAACAAAACGGTGGTGGATGCTTCCACATCACGAGAGCTGGGTGTCGGCACCCTGAAGAAGGCACTGAGCTACCAGCCATGCCATCAGATTCGTCCCATTTGTTTCAGCTGCTTTGCTAATGTTCCCCTTTTGTGAGAAGGGGCCTTGCCAGTGTACATGCAGTTACATGGTTAAAATGCCACTCCGCTTTCTCTGCTTGGTAGCTGTGTCTGTTAGAGTGAGGAGGGTGCAAAATAAGTGGTATCTGTGGGTTCTTTTTTCTGCCAATACGAGTGATTTGAAATACCCTCATTATTGCTGGAGTATTTCTAAATCCATGTGATTATAGATCCTTGAGAATCCGTTTTATCCTCTGCTGTGCCCAGTATGCAGTGTCTTGGACTTTGTCTGGTTAATTGTCTTTTAGCTTTGTGTTTTAAAACCTCACTTGTTAGAATGGATTAAAATGAACTTCTTTGCCACCCACGGGAATGGGAGGTAAAATCCCAAGTGCTGCTCTGCCACTTCTACGCTCTTGGCACCCAGTTCACCCCTTAAAAGAGCTGGAGCTATCACGGTGCAGCAGGAATGGGTTCTAAGCCGCGATCTTTCTTAAAGTGCTTTTGATAATGCGGTAATTCCCTTGGTTAGTCTCTGAGCGCTGAAATGGAATCTCGACCCTGGACCAATCTCAGATGCACTTTGTGCACTGCCATCTATCCGAAAAAATCCATTAGTGTAGGCGGTGGATGTAACCCTGTGTCTGTACTTACTGCCTATCAGGTTTTGGCTTTCCAGCAGGTGTTAGCACTGGGGAAGCTGCTGGAGGGACTCAACTGCAGCACGGAGAGGAGGTGGGCACCTGTACAGCAGTGCAGGGGATTTCTTGCACCTCTGCTTCCTGTACTGCCTTTGTAGCAGGGGGGTTGGAGCTAGATGATCTTAAAGGTCCCTTCCTACCCAAACCACTCTATGATTCTATAGTGATTCTATAATCTAAGTGGCAGCAAGCTGTCGGCAGAGTTTTACCTACAAGTCTTAGTTATCAGGTAGAATGAACACTGTGGTGATTTTTCTGTTGGCTGCACTGAATTCCCAACAGCAAAGGTATCATTTCCATCTTGGAAAACCCAAAAATTGTGAGAAATATTTGCTGTAGGGGAAACAGCAAACATAGTCTTGTATGCATAAGCAAACAATTAGTGTTTGTCCTAGGTGTGTGAGCTGTGTTCTCTGAGTGATTTTTGGAGCTCATAGTGTTATTTAAGAGATCCAATAGATAAAATTACTCATGCGGCCTGTAGAGGTTTTTTTTCTGGCACGTGACACGTGCTCAGGTATGACAGTGTCACAACAAAAAGACCAGGTGTCCTTTCAGTGTCCCTTCCAACTGGAACAGCTCAATGATTCTTTGCAATGCTCCTTCAATAAAAAAGCAGTTGAAATGCAATGGTCAGAGAATACTCTAATCCTGATAAATGTCAATGAGCAGCTACCTTCTTATATAACCTTGGAATCAACATTTTTTTAGTGTCATAGCATGCATTGACAGTTTAGTAGAGAGAACATTAGTTGAATTTTGGAAGGTTTTATGGTTGGAAAGTAGACATTTGTCCAATTTTCCATGATATTTCCTTCTCTTGTGGCACTCCTCCCAAACCTAGAAATTCTGTTAGGTAACTCTGCAGGTTGAACTTGGTACATTGCCTCACTGCAATCCCATGTAGCTTCCACCTGTATTTACCAGGCAGCAGAGTGATGGAAGGCAAAGAAAACAAAAAGTACAAACAAACAGAGCAAAAGAAAACAAGGATGGAGAGAGAGAGTTTGTGAAGTAGGCTGCATATAAACAATGGAAGACATTTGAAAGTGATTCTATATGCTGCTCTTGAAATTCCTGTTATGCCAACTGCATTTCTTGGTAGTGATAAGTGTAAAACTTGACGTCTGCTGTCGAGTAGGTTGGAGAGTGGTGGAAGCCATCAACCCATGACTGAAACCAAGGGGTATTGCTTTTGTGCCTTCTTGCCACTTATCCCTCCTACATTCTGTCTTGGAACAATGAGTTAAGTCAATTTTGTTTAGATGCTTTGGGTAGAAATGAATTACGAAATTGACAGTTTTGTTTTCTCCACTTAACTATGCAATGATGGCAGCGGCTAATGAGCTAGCAGGGAACATGCTGCTCATCTTACTGAGATGCACGTACTGTAGTCCTCTTATTATTTTTTTTTTTCCACAGGGCTGTTATTTATTTAATATATATATTTTTTAAGGGTACCACAGCAACAAGAACATACAGTTACTGGCTGCATGTTTAAATCTTATATGCTTAATGACTGTCGTACTCTTGGATATTTACCAAAGTATTTGTTTCTTTTTTTTTTCTTTTTTTTTTTTCTTTTAAGGAGCAAAAACTTTACATCAGTTTTGGCCTCTATTGAAGCTTCATTTTTACAGTCCTGTAACGTGAAAGCAGTAAGCTGTGAATTCTTGCCAGATATGGAAAATAAATAATCCATGTGATTACGGAAACTGAGGATTTGGTTCAGCAAAACATTGATTGGCATGCCTTACTTTTTTTTCCCCCATCATATTCTGAAGCTCATCTCTGCTTGCTGAGATCAATTGGATGTAAGCGTGCGGTTAAAGTTAGGCTTGTAATTAAATGCTTTGTTGAATAGGGGCCTCAAACAAAACCTATAGCCTTCGGAACTGACGTCTTTGTTCTGGAGGAAACAGAACTTATGTTGAATTGTTACAGGGTAGCAGAGCAAAGGGAACAAAATTTGGGAAACGGCAAATTCATGAGGCAGGAGGTTTCAGATTGGGAATTTACTGATGGATAACAGCATTGCTGGAAGTAATCTAAAATTAAGACCCAGCAGGAAGTAATAATACACGGTTTTGCAGCAAGATTAAAGAACAGCACAGTTTATGGTTGAGCTGACTACTGAAAGGAGTCCTTTTTGCACTGATCTTCTACGAACACATTTGAAAACTGAGTATCATATCAACAGAAATCTATTGACAAATTCAGTGGATCTCAAAGAAGAGCAACAAAATGCTCAGGTGTCTGGAGAAACCAGCTTGATGTGAAATATTCAGAAACAGTTACGTATTTAGCCTGGCACTCAATATAGAGGTTGGAAAGTGACACTGACTGTAATACACTTCAAAAATTTCAAAGAAATCTAGTTTTACAGTACATTACCTTAGATAATAGAATCACAGAACGATTTGGTCATCTAACCCCACCTCCCTGCAGTGGCAAGGACATCTTCCACTAGATTAGGTTGCTCAAAGTCTCGTCCAACCCAGCTGTGAATACTTTCAATGATAGAGCATCTACAGCTTCTCTGGGCTGTGTGTTCCAGTGTCTCACCAACCTCTTTGTACAGTAAAGGAAGTAAAAACTTAAGATGAATTTTGGGCTAAAATATCACAATAAGAAAATGTATTAGAGCCTATATTAGAATGGGTGTTGTGAGAGTACCTCTTTCAGATGTTTGAAATTAGAGTTTTAAAGGCAAGTCATTTTTGTAGGTGACTAACAAATGTACTGGAGGAAGCAATTCTGCATTTTGAAGGTATTGGAGTACAGGATCTAACAGTACTTTTTCATGTCTCTGTTTTGTTCTGGTTTGAGCTGAAGGTTACGAGAGAAACTAGGTCAGATCTTGGACCAGCCATCCTTGACTTAATTTTTTTCAATCTGGAGTGTTTGTACTTTGGCAAGGCAATTTTCAGTGTCAAGACAGTTGGGTTTTATGTTTTTATAAATACAGGACTCAAAACAGGGTCATCATATGGGCTCATGTTGAGCTGATGTTGGGATGATGGATATTCAAGGATCAGCTACACAAGATTTTCTAGTAAACGTCTGTTTTTAAAGTTCTTTTTTTTTTCTTTCTTCTTCCCCTCCCCCCCCCCCCTCCCCTCCCCCTTTTGAAAACAGTGGGCATCCCAGGGAGGTGTATAGGGCACATAAGTGACAGCTTCTGCAGAATTTTATTTGATGATCTAATGAATCTTTCTGCCATCAGGTAATTATGAAGAAGTACTGTCCACTAATCATCTCTCTGTGTCTTTCTCCCACTGCTCCCCTGCCTCTATTCCCATCATGGTCTCTCATCATGGTGCTTCCTGGTGATCTGGATGGTCTGTGTGTGGTGTAAGTCCAGGTGACTTTTTCCAAAAGCTGTACAAATTGCAGAGGAGAAGGTAGATTTCCTTCTGCCATGTTTTTGGATACCTGACAGCTGATTGATTAACCAAGGCCTATTTTCACAATCAGAAGTTTAAACCAGGTGATTCAGAGTAAGCCTTCCATGCTTGATAATGACCAAATCAGCAATTTTGCATTAATACCATATTCAAATGAAAGCTGATCTGGGCTACAGCTGGTTAGTAAGGCTGACCTTTGGTTTAAACAGCTTGTGTAGAGGGAAGGGATGTGTTGAGGATGTAGAAGCCAGGTGTAAGTTTTCTCTAGATTTCCTGTGTGCAGCATAGTATGGGAAAAAAAATGCTCTATAGACAGTGCACTCCCAGTATGCCCCATGTTACTGCTTAAAAACACTTTGACATGTAAGGCAGGTTCAGCCCTTTCTGGACTTTGTATCTGAAGACTTGGTTGGTGGTGATGGAGGTCTGAGAAGAGGTTGACTGAAACTGGAGAGATTCAATTGGGCAGAACAGAAAGATGAGCACTCTGCTTGTTGCCAGTACATTGTTAATGTTGGAGGGGCAGTTTCTGATGGATGGGTAATTACTTTCTGGTAGACTAATATGCAGTCTAGTGGATAAAGCTAGGTAGCTGAAGATGGTGGAGCTGGATAGATTGACTGCTGTAAAATGCTGGTGATTCTTACAGGAGTACATTTAACATAGTTAAATGTTTAAATGTTCAAGATGTGAGCTTTTCATCAACACGTGGTGAAGAACAGTTTCTCTGTGAATGGCACACAACTATTTTAGTATGATGGGTTTGATTTATGTAGACTTTAAAGGGGTTTGTGCCCTACTCACAGCATAGAAGAAGTTTCAGTAGGTAACAACTGTGTTAGGGGTGGAATATAGTAAGGGTCTGACACTGTTTTTTACAGCTCTGTTTGTACCCAATCATACCTGTTAGCAAGCATTTTGACAGAGAAGCAAAGAAGAAATGAAATAGAAGTAGCTGATAAAGGCACGGGGTGAACATAGGGAGGTGGAATGCAATAACCGGAGCGAGAGCACGCTCTTTGAAGAGGTGCTGATGCTTGTGCCCTTGTAAGAAGAGTCAAGAGGACTTTCAGCAATGACAAATAACTTTGTTTCATCTGAAAGTAGCAGATCGCTCCCTAGAATGTTGCTATGTAATATCCTAATTTAGTAGCTCCTGTGCATGTAGAGAAAGAGCTTGCTTTTGCTACTAAGTGACGCAAGCACTTCCCTCACAGTCTGCAGCAGTAGAGGCTTATAGTTCTGTGGCAAAGATCCATGGCTTAATCTCTTCTGATGACTTACGATGGATGCTGGCATTGCTTCAGCACTGACTAAGTGAGCCACTTAGTTTATTGAGAGTTTTCCTTGGAGGTGTGACCCTTGCTTAGCAGTGAAATCCAATGAGATCACAGCCCTGGTAGTACAGTTATGGATGCATCAAAGAAGTTGTGTGTTTATGGTCCTCAGTTGGCAGATATGGATGGCAGGCAGCTGGATGTGTGCAAGCACTCTCTGTGGATTCACTGGCAGTAAAAGGGTGCTCTATTCATATATCCTCCTGCCTCCTCTGCATGTGTGCATCTGGCTCCCAGAGTCTTCAGGTGGAGTGAAAGCAGAGGTGTTCTTGGCAGGCTGCTGCATGTGAGAACTGAAGACATAAAGGACCTGGAAAATAAGTTCGATTTTAAAATCCTCTTTCTGTTGCCTTTCCATCCATGTGCTTAAGAGGAGCATCTCTCAGGTGAATATCATTTTAAAAAATGAAAGGGCCCTTGGTCAGTTTTTGGTTCAAGGTTATTCATATCTTAGCATTAAGAGGAAATGCTGTTTATGCTGATGACTCTTCTTCTGCAGTGTAATCTCCAATTTTGCATGAAGCAGACAGCAATTACCATTTTATTTCACTGACAGCCTGTGAGGGAGCACATGTTTCCAGTTCCTAGAGAGAGCTGGGCTCAACTTGAGCTGACACACTTCAGGTGAAAGGCTGGATGTACTGTTGCCAATCTACTTAGCTATCTGGTTGCTTGCCAGTTCTGTAAACAAGGTTAATACTACTACAGAAAATGTGTGAAACCAGCTGCAGTACGTGTGTCATTAGTTGAGTTTTGCAGTTTTATTTTCCATCTTGTATTTGTTGAACTTATGTATAATTTTGTAGAACATAGATAATGGGTAGCTTTTATTGTTTTCTTTGCATAATAAAAGGTGGCTGCAATTTCTGTATGGGAAGGAAACTTAACTTTTCTATTTTTTAAAAGTAAAAGGTTGAAAAAAATGGAACCTCTTTTTATGCTTCTTGGGAATTACTAAGTGAGGTTATGTAACTGCATAAAGTCTCTGGGGAAAAAGAAGTCTCACTGACAGTGAAAGAACGAAGTAGCTGCTGAGTGTAATCTGCTCTCTTTGGATAGTGGTGAGAAGGAAGCAAATGGAGCTCTGTGCAGTCAGACTGGGCCTCAACCTGGAAGCAGCAGCACTTCTGATAGTACAGCTTTATATAAGATGAGATTGCCAAGCTTGCATCTACGTTTACCTTTTCCTTGATAATAAACTTGATTCTGCAGAATTTGTCTACAATTTATTTGTCTACTACAAATAAAATTGAATGGATAAGAGTAATATTTTTCCAGCTCATGTTACCCAAGAATAAAGGTAATAGTGTGACATGGTCAAACAACAGTGTAATCAAGCAATTCTTCTGTATCAAAAGTGTAAGAGCTGTAAGAGTAGCTAGACAATGGTCATCTTGAAATCATGCAGAAAAGCTATTTCTTTTGGTTCTTCGGTATCAAACGGCTGTCAGATGGAACTGAATATTGAATGGGAAGCAGAACGTTGAATTTGGTGATGGTCAAGATGAGATGCTTTGACACTCCTATCATCACTGAAATATAGCTGTGGTGAGCACTGAAGTCAGTGCTCTTACTGTTTCAGGGGCTCTTCAACATCGCTTCATTCTAGATGAATCAATTTATTATCAGGGAGGGCAAAGAGCAGTGGCCACTCATATTGTGAATGCTAGGAAAATGAAGACCTAGCACTTGATGAGAGACTTTCTTTTGTGATAGCATAATTGTCAGCATAACACAAATGAGCAATATAGGGTGATACATAAGCCTCCATGTATTGCCCTTTTAAAGAGATTTAAATTCACTTACTCAGTGTTCAATGGAAAAAAAGGGAAATGCAGAACTAAAGGCTCAAAGCTGAAATAAACAGCACTTATGTGAATGCATGGTGGCTCACTGAATATGAGAAACGTTCAGAGAGTGGCTGTAAGCATCCATGCAAGGGAAAATGCCAACTTTGTAATACTATAAGTCATGTCTCTAAGGAATCCCATGAAATGGCCATATGATTGGGTGTTCTGAACATCTCCTACAGAGGGGAGGGAAGTTGATTGAAAGGGTTGATAACTGCAGGACAAGGGGAATGTTTTTAAGTTGAGGGAGGGGAGATTTAGGTTGGATGTCAGGGGGAAGTTCTTTACAGAGAGAGTGGTGAGGTACTGGAACAGGCTGCCCAGAGAGGTTGTGGATGCCCCGTCCCTGGAGGTGTTCAAGGCCAGGTTGGATGGGGCCCTGGGCAGCCTGGTCTGGTATTAAATGTGGAGGTTGGTGGCCCTGTCTGTGGCAGGGGGGTTGGAGATTCATGATCTTTGAGGTCCTTTCCAACCCTGGCCATTCTTTTATTCTGTGAGCTCACGAACAAGTCTAGCAGCTACAGAAGCAAAATGAAATGAAAACTGCTGAAGTAGGTTTATTCCAATGCTAAGTTCATTCCTAGTGAGAAAGAACAGTCACTGAGTTGGCTGGAGCAAAGAGTGTTTATATGCCTTCAGTTACTCCTGGTTGTCCTCTGAGGAGGAATATTTTTTTTTTTTTTTTTTTTTTTTTCTTCCGCTCTGTGGTTCTCAATAATAAAATTGTATTCAGGATTGAAATTGAGCAGGATTTCTGTATAAATTTTATACAGCAAGATAATCCCTGGGGAATCCATAATCTTAGGAAGGGATGGTTTCAGAAGGGCTGTGACCAACTACAGCTTCCAGTTCAAGTTGAAATTTTCTTTCCTTATCTTGCAAACAAATAACACTAAATATTTGAGGGAAAAAAGGAAAAAAAAAAGAATTAATGGAGTCCTCAGCAGCTATAGAAACTGCAGAAATTAATGCTTTGAATGAAAATGGAGATCAGGAGGAGCTCTGGCATATGAGGAAAAAAAGTCAGTTTACAATACACACAATAAGTACAGTAAGAGTAATAGGCTGCATATGTTACAAGAATAAACAAGTTCATTAAAAAATGGTAGTGCAGAAAGGATGCTGCAGGGTACTGGAATAGATTATGTGAACATTCTGGGATCTATATCAGTTGAGGTCTCATAAAATACGTTGATACAACTGTGTTATCTTTAAAGGAGGCAGCTGCCCCTGTTGTGTAGCTGTTTCCAGTTCTGTTTGCCTGTGATTCTCACCAGGTCCTACAGTAAGTGGGATAAAAGGAAATGGAATAGTTGGAAGGTTCATGAGTTAAACTGAAATCCAGATGGTCAGTCTGTTATCCCTCTTTATATCAGAAGAATGGATAATGTAGCAGTCAAGATATAGGAGATGCTGGCAGTTGAACATGGATAAGTTTCAGGTTTGAAAGTATTTTCTTTCCTGCTAAAACAGTGTTGAACACTTTGCTATGTTGTGCTGTTAGGCTTGAAGCATTTAGATAAGTTCACTTTTTCATGCACGATCCCTTGCTAACATAAGTTGAGGTTCAGCCCTGGGTGGTACAGAAACACCAGGAAGCTTAGACAGAATAAAACTAACCTCACCTCAAAGTGGTTTTGCAGATATAGCCCATGTGGTTAAAGCACAACTGAAAATAAACTGTAGGAATGCCAGGCCAGGCTATTTAGACGCTTGTGTCTCAGTTACTACAGTTCTGTGTGTTTTCAGAGTTGCATGCTTTAGACCATGTTGGAGGAATAATTTGTAAAAAATGAATTCAGTAGCATGTGGTTTGTGTTCTGCGTAGTAAAGTTGTCATGGACTTGTTGGAGTACTTCCAGTTGTGCTGCCTTTGGTTGGAGGAAGAAAGTTGTCTGCATTCTAGGAAATGTGTGGTGAAAATACTGAGAAATGGACACCAGTATCTGCCTTTCTCCTGACTTTCACTCAATAGTTAAGAACAGAAGCAGCGTGCAGATCAATAAAAATAAGTGAAGATGGAAGGAGTACCAGAATACGCAGACTTTTTTTCGGTGGAGAATGTTGAACTCCGCTAGGAAACCAATTGGTTCCTGTGTATTACATATTAATGGAAATTGAGTTCTTTTTGTGTGAGTGATGTCAAGTGTTCTGTTAAGATCTATGGGGCTAGATTCTGATCTCCAGTAATTTAAATCTCGAGTAATTCAGATGTGGGGTTATTCATGATTTACAGTACAATAACAGATTATAATCTGGTTCTTATTCCTTAGGATTTTAGTATGGTTAAAAAAAGGGATATTCATCTTCATTTTCTAAATGTCTAGCAAGTTACCTAATTAATCCAATACAGTCTTCATTCTGGAGGAGGTTGTTTAACTTGAATTTCGTTGTCAAATACCACACAGACAAGCTCGTGTGGTGCTAACATTAACTAATGATAAGAATTATCCAGATATGCTGTTCTATCATTTACTTGAATTAGTGCAACTCCAATTGTTTTCGGTAGAGAAAAGCCACATTGCTGAACGAAAGAAAGCACTGTACTCTGCAGCCACTGTGCAATTAACTGATGTAACCCCTGTGCATGTCATGCTTTGTGTAAGATCCTGCCAGGGTGACCAGCTGCAGGTCAGTTGTGTGAGAACAGAGACCCTGGGGCTTAGAAACAGTTTATTAGGATAATACTGTGGTGTGAAGATCAGCTGTCACAGTAGTCGCTAATGACAGTGTGTGTCTATTTACTGTATATTGTCTAAACAAGAGTTGCTTGAGTTGGGATGTTTTGCATTCTGGAGGAGGGTAAGAACAAACAGCTGAATGGTGGGGGTGTGAATGTGGAACTGGCTTTTGCCCTGCTTACTGCAGGTTCTTCTTCAACGGAGCTCTGAGGATTTTCTATTAGAAAAGTGAGTACCCAGCACTCAAATTAGGGCTGTTAGTTATTTTTTCCCTTCCTGTTGAGCCACTTATTTTCACAAAAATGAAGGATTCTGCCCTATTTCAATTTTCACTGATGTCAACCGATGACATCAAAACAACAACAAAACCAAGGAGAAGGGAGAGGAAATAGATGAAGATGCAGGGAATGACAAAGCTATCCTTTAAGCTTTTTTCTCATGAAGCTGGGCCAAAAAAGATTTTTCTTAGGCATTTCTTTTTCCAGAAGAAAAACATCAGAAAAGTTGAACTGAATTCCTTCATCCATGTCAAGGAGTACAAAGCATGTTGTCACTTGCTGGTGTCTCTGTATATTTGTCACTGGGAAGCCCACAGCAATGTGCTTTCCAAATGGTCTGTGAAAAATGTACACATAATCTGTTTTTAAACAAAATATATCTTGCTTTTTACCATCAAAGCAAAATACAGCTGCTATGTTATGTAGACCTTTCGTTGCCCTTAGGGTGTGTCTAATGGGAAGTCTGGTGTGTTACTGCTGCCCATTGCAAGCTCTTCATCACAGTGACTCTTGACAGATTTCCAGAGATTTTTTCTTTCTCCTCAAAAAAATCTTAAATAATGTGTAAGTACGTTTGAAAGAGTGTCTTATTTCAGCTTTATAAGAACATCAGAGTTTTTTTCTTGAAAGCACAAAGAAAACTCTATGCTTAAGATTCAGTTTTGCGAACCCTTCCCCCTTCTTCAAACATTCATATGGAAATACAGCATTAACTGTGAAATTCCCTAGCAACCTAAGCAGCCTAGAAGAAGGGATCCAAAACCCAGCAATAGTCAATTCTCGAGAGAATTTGTACAATCTATTGTTAATATTCATTATATTCTAATAAGTGATTTGAGAAATTCTTTTCAGAGTCTCTTCCTTTCTTTGAACTGCAGCAGTTGTTTTGTTGGAATAGCACAGCATTCGCTGCTGAAAAGCAGGACCCCAAGCCCAAGCTTCGTTCTCATCAAATCTCTCTTGAAAATCTTCAGAAACTCCAGTGTAAATTTAATTCCCTTTGCTAATTGCTTTAACGGCCTGTAATTTTTTCTGATAAATTGTTCATTGACAGCTGATAGAATTATTACTTTATAACATAATAAATGGTTTGATAACTCGGCTTAATGAGGGAGCTCGTAATTTCAGATACGCGGTGGCAGCAGTACGTTCTGCCATGTGGGGAACTCTGACAGCTTTTGCGCCTCTTAATTCTCTCATTAA
Organism: Tympanuchus pallidicinctus; assembly: GCF_026119805.1. Classification (NCBI taxonomy): domain Eukaryota; kingdom Metazoa; phylum Chordata; class Aves; order Galliformes; family Phasianidae; genus Tympanuchus; species Tympanuchus pallidicinctus. Next base: position 42,615,818 of record NW_026294780.1, on the reverse strand, counting down.
GATCAGTCATCCTTGGAAATCCGGAGCTGGTGTTACGGTATGCGGTGTCTCAGGTGCAGAAAATCACTCAGGCATTGCTTCAGCTCAGCCTTATTCCCAAGGGGACAGAGAAGTTCTGGCAAAACATCTCCCAGCTTGACAGTGACAGGACCAACCCGTAGCTGTCACATGGAGTGATCTGCCTTAGCCAGTGAAACGGGCTACAACGTGATATTTTGGACTTGTTTTCTTCTTGGAGCGTTCCTCTGCTCTTTATTACTTTCCTGTTCTTTGCTCCTTCATCCTTTCTATTTACTTTCTCTGCTTTTCTGTGTTACGAGGCTCTGTCAAAAAAAAATCCTAATTAATTTTTTTCTGTGGGAACAAGATTGTTGAGCTTATTTTCTATCTTTATTTTTCTTTAATTTGGTATTTGAAGTTTCCCATATGAGCTCTTTCTCTGTAATACCTTTTCATCCACTGTAGACTCTCTTTTTTATATTCTATACAAGCGACAGTAATGTGTGTGTTTGCCATGTGCAGTGGAGATGCTTAGTGGATGTAGCCCAGCAGAGCTGTACGGCCACATTTCTTCTTATTCCAAGGCTTAAAAACTTGAGCATCTCTTTCAGGCTTAGGACTCAGTCTGTCTTGTCACCTGAAATCCTCACTCTCAAAATACATTCTTTTAATATTAATCTCTGTTATGCTCCTTTCATTATATGAGATCAGTAGCATAAGAGGCTACCTGCACCTACTAGAATAGTTTTGTGCAGTTGTCAGAATTCTCATGCGCTTGCTCAAAGGTGCTTACTTTCATCCTTACTTTGAGACAGTTGTTCCAAAGAAAGGAATATTTGTACCATACATCACCATTAAATAGGCTGTGTGTGGGCCAGACAGTCTGAGAAATGTGGTTATGGCATTAAAGTCCATAATCTCAAAAAACGTACTGTCTTTAAATTCTGAATGTGAGTGTGAAGTAGGTACTACTGGAAAGCTAAATGACTGGTGAGCCAAAGTAATTAAGGGAAAGTAAATAATCTCTAAGGTTCTTGTTCCCCATGAAACTAATTTTGTATCTTAGTCTTCCTGTATTTAAAAATAGTTCCCTGCTAATTCAAGACTCTTGTGTACTATGTGTGTGAAGAGCACTTCAGTTCTAATGAAAGGGGCAGATTAGGGAGTTATTTTCAATGGATATATATATACATATATACACGAGAGACCTTCATTTTGGCAATATAAATGAATGAATGTTCCTGTGACAACAGCTTGATGTGCAAGACAGCAGGCGGTCAGTCAATAATCTTCTGATGGCTTGTGAGTAGACCTTTGGTTTTGTCTTCAAGGCATAGAGATACCAGTAGTTTCACTACTTGTCTTCCCCCAGCCTCTTAAGCCACTCACTGTTGGGCCATATATAAGATTTCCTGTTTCCATTTCAAGAAATCTGTTTCTTATCAGTGTCTGTAGTGTTTGGAACAAAATTTATTAATAATTCTCTCTCACACTAATAAAATATACCTTGTAAAATGGATGGAATGCATTAGAGAGGCCATGCAGCTCTGGAGCTGCCATCTGCCCAGAATAGTGCTATCATGAGGTTGATGGTAGTCTGATGGGAACCTGTTAACTCCATCAGTGTCTCAAGTATTTATCTAGAGGGCTAATATATGTTCATTATGTATCTGTAGATTTATGTGCTCAAGAAAATTAATCTTACACTTATTTCTGCATACATCCTGCCCTTTAACTCCTGGGGCTTTCTGTTGCCCAAAAAAGACCACATGTATATTGCATATGCAGATTTCTTTCTCTTACTTATTACTTTATAACATAATAAACTTTCTTTAACTAAGAGTAACTTTTTCTTACTCTTAGGTAGTTAAATGAGGTAGTAGGGCTGAAACAGATAAGGGACTCGATTTTGTATGCTCAGCGTGCATGAAGAATGGACTGCATAGGCTTGCTCTGAGTGTAACATGGCTGCCCTAACTATGAGCTTACACTGTTTATAGATAGTGTTCCATGGGCTCTGAATTGCTTGCTCCAGGTGTGTGGATTTCTCTGCTGAGTGTACTGGAACCCTACAACTATAAATTTAATTCATAGCAAACTGAGATGCGTAAAGCAGACAGCCTGGATATATCCCCCTGAGCATCAGTTGAAGATGCCACGTGTTATTTGTTAAAACTGACCCGTTTGGTAGTGAATTCAGAGGAACTGAAGATAGAATTGTAGAGTCCTTAGAGCTGGATGGGATCTTTAAGGGTCACGTAGCTCCTGCCATGAATAGGGACACCTACACAGCTCCATCAGGTGCTTGGAGGCCAATTCAGCCTAATGTTGGGTTTCTCCAGGGATGGAGAGCCTGCCACCTCTCTGGGCAACCTGTTCCTCACCACCCTCACTGTAGAAGACTTCTTCCTTGTATCCAACCTAAATCACCCCTCTTTATGTTTGCAACCATTTCCCCTTGTCCAGTCACCATAGATCCTGCTCACGACTCTGCCTTCTTCCTTCATAAAGCCCCTCTTTAGATACTGAAAAGCCAGTCTCAGATCACCTCAGAGTCTTCTTTTCTCCGGGCTGAACATCTTTTTTTACCAGATATGTGGCTCTTTTAATGCAAGTCAGAGGCTTTCTGGTTTATTAACTGCAGATCCTCATGCTAGCTTAAGAGGATTGGAAATTAGTGCTCATGTCCTGCTGTCATCCTCAAGCTCTCTGAAATCAATGAAGAGTACTCTGCAGATAAAGTCAATGCTTGGCCAGAACCCTGCAGATTTGGTGAAAGAAAATGAAGAAAACAAAACAAAAACAACCCCAAAAAATTGGTATTCTTGAGAGCAGGGTAAATCTATTCAAAGCAAAAGAGAATTCTGTAACCTGTTATCTGCAGCAGAAAAACTGCTTCTTATTAATCGATCAAAGAAAATGTTGAAAATAATTGGAAAAATGACTTGAGGGAGGGAAAAATAGTGTTAAGAAGTATTAGTAGGAAGCTGATACTGTTTGTGAAATCAGACTATTCTTAAAGCTTTCATGTGCTCTGTGTAGTATATAGAAAAATAACTTTTTTATCTGGGGAGAAGTACGATTTTATCTCAGTAATTGAAAATAATCTGTGAAGTTGTTCCTTACCTAAACTTAACACAACCCCCTTTTAAATCAGTTATCTTTCAGTGAATTTCTCAATAAATGTTGCTGCCTGCACTTGGATGGCATGATCCTATGTAGCAGACAAGGCTGAGTACGTTCTACTCACCACTGAAAGCAAGCATTTCTGGTGTTATCATGGTGGCATTTGACAGCAGTGCTATGGTTAAAGGTGGATGTTGGTGTTTTTTACAAATTGTGTATACTTGAATGGCTTCATTCATGCCAGGTGGAAGCCTGACTGGATATCTACTCCAGATTTCTTTTCCTTTTGTTAAAAATATTTAAAGAGGAAAGTTTTGAGTTCTCAATTTCTTCGTTCACATTAGTTTGTCTGTCCACCCATTTCTTACAAAAATCTTGTTCTTTTTCTTCATTTCAAAACTTCATTCTGCTGTGCAACATCAGTGATTGCTGTTTGGTGACGTGTATTGCTCCCAGCACTTTTGGTTTCTCCAAAGAGCCATGCATGTGAAAAGGAGGGAAAGGAAACACAAAAGCATATGGAATTATCTACATTGAGCAACTTGTGTGCAATGCAGTTTCTGAGCAAAGATGATTTTCAGCTGCCTCACTCTCTGCAACTGGCTGATATTATTTTATGAACTTCTCACTTATCAAGGGTGCTGCTGGCTGATTTCCTCACAGTTTCACAAACACTGAGCAATCCCTGCAGATGTCACTCAGTAATCATATCTGTCGTGCTTAAGTTAATACACGTAAGCAACTCTATCATTTCCCAGTACAAAACAACCAGTGATAAATCCAGGTGTATTTATTTCACATTTTTAGAAGAGAAGAAAAACAAATTGATTCAATTGGACTATGCTATTGAAAATCCTACTAATCAGTTCCCTCAATAAATGCACAGTGAGTACTTTTATGAAAGTACTGATAGAGGTAGGATTTTTTTTTTTAGTGTCTCCTATTAAGAGTTCTCTTTCTTTCTTTCTTTCTTTTTTTTTAAGGCAAAAGGTCTCATTTGAAGTCTATTGAACTTAATGAGAGTTTTTTCCAAGTGACCTTCCAATGTCTCTTTTAAGTCTGTAGGGCCCCACAAAGTGGTAATGCTTAGAGGTGTAATTAGCCCTATAAATCTCAGTGGGTCATTAATTCTAAATCCCAGTAATGGTAAGACCAGCATGCATGTAGCTGAACCATAGTGACAAGCATAGCAGGAAGATTTATGCCAGTGTTGTCTTATTTTGGTTTGTGTGGTCATAGAATTTGTTTGTAATGTTGGCTTGGAGGCTTTCTTTTTACCCTAACATATATCACTGACATGTTTCTAGAAAGACATTTGTATACATATGCTATAATCCAGGTGGTAGGTTGTTTCTTGTTTTTTGTTTTTTTTTTTTAACACATTAGCAGGTAGTGCAACATGGCTTAGAAAATCTCTCAAAGATAAGTGTAGAAATCTCAACACATCATTTGGCTGTATGAAATCATACTTGAAAACATAACTGTGCTTATCACTTTCATTCAGTAATGACAGCTCACATTTTTAAAGTGCATACCTTTGTAAGTTTTGTTTGGTCTGTGCAGACAGAATGCTGAATCATGCAGAGTTTTTAGCTCTCACATGGGTACACCCATTTGAGGATGTGTGCCTCAGGACACTCTGTGAATCCTCCACCTTTGCACATACTCTGTGTGGATCTATGATTCTGTGATTGCTGGCTAGCGTAAGCCTTGCCATCATGTGCCAAGAAGAGAAAGGTTTTTCAGTGCATTCAGTGGAAAAAAAAAAAAGCTTGCCTTTGGCTCAGTGAAAACTTGAATCTTGTTTTCCCCAATCAGAATTTATTGCAATTGATCCTTATTTCACATATTGAGGTGGGAGAGGGTTGCTGCTATATACCTCCATAAGCAAGAAGTCAAACAATGAGTCAGTGGAATGGCATAGCATTTACTATATGTCATTGTTGGCCAGTTGCGTGTCCAGTCCATCCCTTTGCACTTCCAGTGGTACAAATTTTACCCTCCTTTCCTTCAGTCTGCAGCTTGGTATTGTGCTGACAAATGATCTTGGCACTGGAAGCCCAAGCCCAGAAAATAAAAATGTCACGTGACATTTTTATGACCTCATCATAGACAGAACACCAGGATGAAGTAGTTAAGATGACTAGGGGTGAAAAGCCACAAAATCACGCAAAGAATAAAAAACTCAGACTTTTATAAATGGAACAAGCCACTTATGTAGGAAATTTTGAGCACTGGAATTCTCTTGTTATCTGAAGCAGAAAGGGAAATGCTTGGTATCCCATACTATTCTACTATAACAACATTTTAGGTTTCTGAAACATATATTTATCATCATATCTGCCTCCACTTATAACTAAAAAGATAGATTATAAAAGCTTATTGCTTAGTCTATGTCCTTTCTTTGTAAAGGTATGTATTGCCTTCACAATTCTGAGGGAATTGTTAGGGACCATCCCTGCCAATGTTTGTTAGGCACTTAGCAGTAATGAGGGCTCAGGTGGAAGAGGAAAGGCAGACTGTGTGTGTTTTCCGCCATTCTTTAAGCAAGGAATTCAATTTCAGTTTGATCTGTAGTTCTCCACCAAAACACTGACTTTGACTGCAACTCCATTTGCTTTTTTTTTTTTTTTTTGACCAGTGATGCCACTGGGCATTGTATTGTACGTGAAATAGTTTCATAACATTTATTTTATCTAACTGTAATCTGCTACTGGAATCTATTAAAAAAAACATTAGTCTTAATGCAAAAAATAACACACGACTTAGACAAATTATATGAGCTAGAGCACGGCCTCAGGTCCTACATGAGAGGAACTGAAGTAGGTTGGCTGACCAGTTGTGTAGTACTATTGTAGAGAACTTTGTATGTACTTTGGCAATCTTGTGGATGAAGAAAAATAAGTCAGGACCTGGGATCAGGAGAAAAGAAGTAGCCAGTGACCAGTAGAAGCAAGTATCAGTAAGTGACCCATTATGCTGTTTGGTTGGGGTTTTTTTGTCAAGATGGATGACATTCTGACTAGCAGAAGGCACATGCAGTGTTGTTGGCAAACAGAATGGTCTCTGAAGAGCTCTCAGCCACTCAGAGAGTTGTACCAAATAGTCCCAAATAAAGGGGCCAGGGACTTTCACTCTGTGTATTTAACAGGAACAGACATTAGTGTTCAAGACTTCGTAAGATGCCATTTTTTGAGCATTAGTTGGAGTACTGAGGATCTAGAATACATAGGATTTTCCCTGAAAAAAAAAAAAAATTATCCTCATCTGACAATAGCAAAATGTTTTTTTTGTTTAGGTTTGCTATTTAGGTTTTGAAAACTTGTTTAAATTATTTTTTCAGCATGTGCCACACAACTCTTTTGTTTGTATTTGTTTTGTTTTTAATCCAATAATATGATAGCATTGAAGTCAGTGTTATATGTTGTTTCATTTTCTACGTTTCAGCTTCCATTTCAGGAGGAACATGATCAGGACAAGAACGTTCTCACCACGCTCCCTTGGGTTGTCATTACAGTCACAAAAAATAGACGTATACTGAAACGTTACTTCTATGTGCTGTATGTGGTATCATTTGCTTAAATGATATGAACTGGGAGAGTTATCCCAGTGGATCTCTGTTATGATTCTTTTCTCTGGAAAGGTTATTCATAATTGTTGTTTATCATTTTGGAGAGGATTTTTTTGAAGTGTGTCGTGAGCATTCATTTTCCATAGACTGTGCCTAGGGGGCTTAAAAGTGATAACGAAAAAGAGTGCACAGTCAAAAATAACTTAGCACAAAAGCAATTTTCGGTATTTTAAGTGAAAGAAGAAAGGAAGAGGGGAAAGTCCTTTTCATGCTGTTTTCTCTGAGTTCAGTTCTACCTCAAAACCTCCATTTCTTCCCACTTATCTTCTCTTTTCAGGTTATGGATAAGAGGACCTTGTATTTAGTAAAAGCTTGATGGCATCCATAAGAACTTGGCAGTCTAAGTCTTTCTGTCTGTTCTTCTTTCTAGTTAAAATTTTCATTGCCATTTTTGACTGAACCTTCAATGTTCTTTACATAAAAAATGATAGTGTTCCTTTCTACAAGCAGTTACAAAAACATATCCAATGGGAGGAAAACAATATATAGCTTGTATTTTGAGACTGCTGCAATATTGTGATATTAGTAACATTCTGTCTAAGTTTTGATTTCCAAGCTCATTTGTTTGCCTGTGCAATCTCATATGTCATATACATATCACAGAAGATTACTGTGCCAGGAAATTTCTTCCCAGAGAGAAGTATAGTTCTTACTGTAACATCTAATAGGAATTTTAGGCTACTTTGAGGTAAGAGGTGAAAATAAATAAATAAATAAAAATTCCTCTTAAAAAACTCGTTATACAATCATATTTCTGTGTAATGCTATGGGAATCGTATCGAAAATTGAAAATGGAATTGGATCTCCTAATTTTTGCAGAGTTAAGGAAGAACTGAAGGAAAGTCAGACTCTGGTTGTGTTTGATTTCAAGATCAGATCAGAACAACTGAATGAAGTAGTTAGATTCTGAAGTTAAGAGAATTTTTTTCCATGTGGAGAAGTGGGAGATCTGGTGATGGAACTACCAGATCCTCCCTGCTGTTTCCCCAAGATTCTGTATTTATTTGGCCATTAACTGTTTAATGCACATTCATCTTGGATGGAGAAAGTAAAAAATGAATCTTGTGTTAAAGGAAGTGGAGTGTTTTTGCTGCTAGATCTCTTGCCTGTTGATACAATCATATGCCAAGGGCAAAAGCTTTTTTTCCTTTTGAAGTTAGAGATGTCTGGGTTCATTGACAGACTCACTTGATTTTCAGAAGCTCCTTGAGCAAGAAGTCAGAGTTGGTTTGGAAACTGTTGCTTTTATGGAAACTCAGGATATTCTTTATGAATTCTTGTTCAGCTGTTTTGTCACGGGATACCTTGGGTGATCTGCTGCTGAAGCCTAGAGCAGGAGTGATAGATGGCCTTGATGGCACGCATGGAAGTGGGAAGAACTGCTGTGGGGATCTGAGGAAAGGAGGCTTCAGCCAAGTTGTTCTGCAGGAAAAGCACTGGAAACATTCACTGCTTTTCTAGAAGCAGAACAAAGAAACTTTATAAATAAGACCCTGGGGAATTTGCAGAGCTTCAGCAACGTTGGCTGTCTTTTGCAGGAAATAAGTTTGCTTTGCTTCGCTCTCAGGCCTCGGATGAAGGAAGTACTCTATATGAGTGATGAGGCAACACTGTGATTCAATAGAGGAGACTTGTGAGGGAGAAAAAGATCCTATATCTCTTCAAGGATTTTGGTTACACTTGAAATATATTGCAGGAAGGGGAAATGGAGAAATACAGATTCTAGACAGGGTAGGACTCATAGAGTTAAGTTTGGGCAGTGATTCCCCAGGAAATGTATCCTAGGAAAGACTATGGTCTTGGCATTTTTAGAATCAGCTTGCATTTGTGGATCATATTTCTTTAGAGACATAAAGAACAGGAAGACTGTCCCAAAACAGTTTGCCCCATGAACAAGGTAAAAAGAAAACATTCCTACCAGAATGAGTCTGCTTCCTGACTGTGTGAAAATATGTTGTCCAGTTCTCATTGATATCCTTAGGGAAAGATGGAGCATTTTACTGTAAATTCTGTCTTTAGCAATGTGGATTGAGAATCATTGCTCTTATTACCTCATTCTGAATACCTGCTTCATCAAGAATTAAAATGAGTACTTCCTTATAGGTAACCCTGAGATATTCTTCCAACAAAGAACCAGATGAAAGGATATTTGTATTTGTCATATACTAAATGTATATAGGAAATAAATGCTCTATAGACCCCGTTAGTTCTTGCTCTGGTTTGGAGATCTAGAATCCTTTCCCAAGTGTGCATTTGCCACTGAGTAAGGCCTCCATACTGTAGAAGCCATCAGTCATCAACTTCTCTATCTGCAGTGTGCAGCAGAGCCAACAGGGCATGAAAATCTAGACCGCCGTGTCTTGGAACTAAAGGAGATGTCAAAAAAGACAGAGCATTTATTGAGCATCTATGTGTGTGCGAACGTGTCATCCTTTTCTTTTTCTTTTTCTTTTTTTTTTTTTTTTTAGCTATCTTGTGTGTCAGTTTTTAACTTGTCTAGCAAACTACAAGACCAAAACTTTTGTGTGTGCTAGATACTGTTCATCAATTTGGCATTGCTGAAAAAAAAATTAGGAGATGATTTTGATCTTTGGAAAGAGTAGCCTGAATTCACCTCAGCTAATTTTTAGAATGTTTAAGAAAGACGTCTCTTTCAGAAGTTACCTGAATTTTCTTTGTATGGAAAGAGACAGATATCTTTGTAGGTCTGTATCTATAGGTATAGATTTTGGTCTTAGAATGACTGACATCTTCTGAAGATACCTATATCTCTTCATTCGCTGCACAAAGAGGTTTGGATGATTATGTACTCAATTCCTGTCCTTCAGCTGAGAATAACATTTAAGTGGAATATGGTGAGAGTGGTGAGCAGCACCTTCTATTCAGCCTTTCATCACCAACTGTGTGCTGTTGTGGAGTAATTTGATAACAGGTGGACTGCTTAGACAAGTGAGGTTTCCTTCACCTGTGTTGACAAAAGGATCAGCTTGACATCATCAAGAAATGCTGACAGTTCAGGGCCTGTTGAAAATAGAAGCAAGAAAGAATGTGTCTGTAACTAACTTCTTCTTTCTAATTGTTTTGCTGTACAGAGCAGGGAGGACAGTTGTGATTTGAGCAGTGAAGAATTGAGTGACTTGTTCCCTGTTAACTTTCTGAATGACTTTGGAATGCGACTTTGGGGGTTGAGGAATAATTGTGTTCAGGTGCTCTGGTTTTCCCCACTTCCAAAAGAAGTGATAACCACTCTCTTTTCAGAAAACGTGTGGGAGGATATGTTGTTCCTTTACTGCAGTTCAGAAAGGTAACTTAACTTTTGAGGGGAATATGGGGAAAAAAAAGGTGTATGTTTGCTGTGTGCAAACAGCTGTTTGCTGTTAAGAATTTTTTGTATACCTCTGTAGGGGTATCAGTACTGTGCATATATTTTATGTTGTGATGCGTTGGAATTTTTAGAAGAAGTTCATTGGCAAATTTATAAAAAGTTATGCAAATCATAATTTTAATCATTTAACGTAATACTTTATTGAAGAATATATTCATTAGCAGTGCACTAATTTCACTGAGCAAAATGCTCTGTGTGCTCAGAGCCTATGCCTTCCTTGCTCTTTTTCCATCTTTGTGTTCACTGTAAGTAATACCAGCTAAGAGAACTGGAACTTTTACTGAAACTTAATAATATTCTTAGGGCTCTGTTTCTCTGGAGGACCTTACTGAGTCTTACTCCAAGCAGTTTTTATTTGCAAGTTCAAACTATTTCTCTAACGTGTCTGGCTTCTTTTGCCTCTGCTAGGAAGTTTTAAATTAATACAGGGTTATTTTTGAGTAACTTGGTGTTCATTAGAGAATATCACAAGGAATGCAAGTTGATCATAAATCAAACTCAGCTGGTTCAGAAATATTTGATGACTGTAGGAAGTAAATGTAAGTTCAGCTGTCTTAAATTAAGGTGCAGTATACTGCCTCTGAGACATCCTGTGCTGATGTTTAGCATTGATTTTGAGGGCTGCTCTCACATAGAAGTAAGTGAGCACTTTTTCTACCATGTACTGTGATAGTAGTTTCTGCTGTCCCACTTGCAAACAGTGCGGAATGTTTTGGAAATTGAGCTCATCTTTTCCATTGCTCCAGGAGAGATATTATAGAGCTGGAGCTGCTCTGGACTCAGCTCACTCAGGTGAGGTCTATTTCAAACTAAAGTGAATTTGAGAGCTTTCTCCTGTTTTCCCTTCCTGTGTGTCTTACTTTGAAGAAGTCACTATTTTTCAAGGGTAGTTGCCACCTTTGGTTGTATGCTTTTGTAGTTTTCAAGCTAGCTCATCTTATTTTATACGAGTTTATTGGGTCTGAAAATGTGTACTTATTTCACACTGTGTTCTGAACCCTCCATATCTGTTAATCTAATGTATGCCATGGATGCCATGGAAGCCTTACTTAGCTCCCAATATCCATGTTATAATAAGTTATTATTTGGCCGAGGGCACTTCTGAGAGCTAATCCATGATATGTTTACTTTGGCTGGAGGAACTGAAATGCTTTAAAGAAAAAAAAAAAAAAAAAAAAAAGTAAAAGATTTCCAAATGTTTCTGCATTTTTCTTTTCTGCTCATATTATGCTAATCTGATTGTTTTTAATGTGAGGGCTTGTTTTGCCCTGGGTCTTATGTAATCTGCAGTGTCATAAAAAGGTATACTGCTTCACTGCTAAGCAATGTAGACTGCCTCATAACCTAGAAAATCTGAGGCTCTCAAGTACAATGCGTGTTCATAAACATTTTTTTTTTTTTTGCTTTCTTGAAATGTCACCAAATGTCACCATTCATGAAGTCACCATAGTCAGTATCTAGGAGGTCTCACCAAGATATTTTGCTAGGAGGATGTATAACTGAGCAGAAGCTTAAGAAGCATAAAAACACCCTTGTGCATATCAATTTTTTTTTGGTCATTGGAAAAATAATTTCTTATGCCGGGTTGGTTGTTACCATCACTTTGTTAGCAGATAAGCTGATTATTTACTATTGGAATTAATTGTCTTTGCTTCCTCTTTCTGAGACAAAAAGATAAAATGTGACAGTGAGATCCTTGTCAGTACTGGTCAAGTTTCACTTTTTCATTCTATTAGACAGTTCTAGCCTACTTTGTGGCCATCTCTTAGAAAAGACTGCTGTAGATGTTCATACTAATTCAAAGGGTAATACAGCTCTGTTATTCATTGTGCTCGTACAACTCTTGCATGGGTATCCATAATTATATTTAAGAAGCTCCATGTCTTTCTGCTCTCCAGCTCATTCAGATAAATCCATGTGAATGAGGTCAGTAATAAAACCTTCAGGCTTTGTAGCTATCCACGTGCTTTTCACGGAAAGACTAAGGTATGGAGAGTGCAGCTTGGGGATCCATTGATGCCATGGAGCTGATGATATGCAGGCCTGCTGCCCTGGTGTTGGAGCCAGCTGGTAATTTTCTAATGGTTGGCTGGGGCCTGGGCTTGGATGAAAGGGAGCTGGCTGTTGCTGTGGCCAGATAATTTGGAGATGCTAATGGCTCGTTTGTTAAAACAAGTAGAAGGTTTGGCAGAGAGAGGGGATTTCTTTCTGTCGTCTCTCACGCTCATCACCCTTCCACTTCCCATCTTTGCCCACTGATCACCAAGAGAGTGTTCATTTTGTGGATGCTCTGTGTGTCCTTAAGGATGCTGGTTGTGAATGCCTGTTTCTATCAGTTTTTTGTGTGATTACAGCTGCTCATTGTGGAGATAAATTTTATTGTATTTCTGTTTCCATTTGGTACAGCCTGGTTTGTTGTGGTGGCACACCCACAGATCTATCTTTGCAAGCCACTTAAGAAAAGGAAGAGAAAGGAAGAGTTGTAGACTGTTGACCTAATTTTGGGTTGCTGGCATTAGCACATTTGTGTCTGTGATGAAAAGCAAACTCTAGATTTTCCTTGTTAGCTGGCTTAGATTCAAGGCACTTCACACACAGTAGCATGGCTTTATGTGTGATTTATGGCCAGAGATTAGGTGAGAACTTTCTTGTGTGTGGTTGACGCAAGTGAGGTCTTTCTTACATATTCCTTCAGCATGCTAGTCGAGACAGTGTATACACAAGTCTCTGCTTTAGGGTCATGTTCTTTCTGCTCTCTGTGCAGGAACCATCATGTTTTCTTGCTGAGAAACTAGCCAAGGAAGCAAGTGAACCTTCTGAGCACAGGACTGTGGCTTCTACTATGTCAGTGCCTTTGGAAATTAGTGGCTATGGTTTCCCTTTAAAGAAGGGAATTCTGTACTCAGAATTTCCAGCTGTCTTCAACGGAAGTGCTACAGCTCAACAGCTTGAGGTTTGGTTTTGTAAGCTGCCTTATCGGTATAGTCAATGCTGCCTTTAGTATAGGCAAGTTGTTATAGGATAGTCAAACCCTAACTCTCTACTTTCTGCCTTACCAAATCTAAGTTACATGAGAACTTTAAAGCATGAAACACGAAGGTGACTTAATATTAAATATATATATACATGTATAATGTTATATATATGTATTTTATCCACTTCATATCCACTAGTTCCAATTTAGAGACACATGGCTGCTTGTTTTATGAGCTGTGCCTTCCATTGTCAGCCTTAAGTAGGAAACATTACAGCAGTTCGGTGCAGAAGTGACAGCGGAATGGATCACTGTGATCAGGTCTGCCTTGGAGAGGAGTAGGTGAAATTCTGCCAGGTAGTAATAATCAAGAAAAGATATTTTTGGCCACTGTTCACAAGTGAGGTATCAGTGTGTAGAGGTATGAATCTGAACATACACTGAGAGGCATGGGATCTCATTTAAAGTGCTGCAGACCAATTTAAAATATGCCCGTTGACAGCTTTTTCCATCTTGGATTCAGCCTGGAATAACTACTAGGAAATCAGTAGGAAAAGGGCCTTGAAGGGAACTTTCATGTTTATGTATGGAATATGCTTACATAGACTATGCGATGCTTTATATTTCAAAATATACTTTATACTTCTTTATGCAACTTTATATTTCAAAAACTTCTTTAGTGAAATGCAATTAGATGACGATGATTATTTTAATGAATGTTTTCTTTTAAATTAACAAACTGTGCAGTATTATAAACATCACGTGGTTTTGGTCACTTAGTAGGGACAGTGAAATCCTTTGATATATCTTTTAGCTGGCAATGTACAATTTTTTTTTTTTCATTTACAATATATATTGTAGCATAAAAGGATCAAACAAAAATGTAATTGAAATAATTTTGTTTCCGGGGGGATTCTTTCCTCATTTATTTTTATGCATTTGCTATTCATTTATTTATTCATTTATTTTTGCGTTTGTTTTTTCATATGCCTTGAAACTGTCCTATCAGAGTAGTTATCTCTGTATTGTGGTGAATTTGTTCTTGCTACTGTTTGGACTTTGCTGTTTCACTTAAGTTTTTTTTTTTCAGATATGTCAAAACATTAAATAAATAGAGATTTGCTGTAGATCAATCTTAATTATCCTGAGGATCCTACACACTTTAAATCTATAAACCTATGTATAGGTATCTTCAGCACAGATATCTTAAGGAGGCAGTTCTGTTGAACTGGATGGGTCTGTTTTTAAAATATGTACGTAAGAATAGAAATATCTAAGCAGTAAAGCAAGTGCTGATCTGACAGAACTTTGTTCTTTCTAGAGAGTGGTTTATAAAGGTAGGGATGTATGTGTATTTTAATCAAGCTAAGAACTTCTAGTTAGAGGAAAGCAAGGTCTCCTGGTGGCATGAAATTGACAGCTTGAAAAGTGCTGTGTTGTCCATTTTACAGTAGATGCCCCTTCTATCCATGCCTTTTAGCTGACAGAGCAGGAGGACAGCAACAAAATCTTGCTATCTAAAATCTGATAGCTCATCTTTAGTACTCAGTTCTTTTGGTAGCTAATAATAAGAAATTTTAGTACACGATACTACATTTTAATAGCTCTCTGGTATAACTATTACATTATAATATTGCCCATTAAATTTTCTTTCTAATCAGGGAAGAAGGAGAAATATAACAGAAACACTGAAAATAAAGGCAAAAGCTTAAGAGAGATCAGGGAATAAAAACCCATGTTTGAGGTTGGGGGGGGGGGGGGGGGGGGGGGGGGGGACACCATAATAAAGAGGGAAGAGAAGGAAAATAACAAACCAAGCTGCAGTGTATTGTCTTGGCATTTATACCAAGTGTCCCAGATAATGTTTGCTAGAGCAGTGTTTTCCACGTGTTGGAGTTTAGGTATTGTTTTGATGTACCTTTGTTTTTAACTCTGACTTCTCTCACAATTCAAAACCACAGTTCATCTATTATTATTATTATTTCTTTTCTACTGTACTTCACTTTTGCATTCTCTGTTCATTCTAGAGCAGATCCATTTCTTGCACTTCTGGGAAAAGTGAAAATGGTGCTCCTGGAATTAGATACTAAAACAAGGATTGTGTTAGCCATGTTTGGTTGGGCAGGGGTGACTGCAGCACAGTGACAACTGTTGACTTGCAAATTTCAGATCTCTCCACAAAAGAACCGTCACAGCTTCATCTTTTAATCTCATTTGCATTCCAGCTCTCTGCCTGCTGAGAGACCTGACCTTCCTGTTTCACACAGTGGTACCAACAGTTGTCTGATTTATCCTCAAATTAAAGGGAGCATGATAAAAACATAATTTTTTTTTATAATCAAGCAAGGGGAAAAAGCAGAGCAAACTGGATCATCAGATGTAATATTTGGTGGGGTACATCTTCCAGAATTTGATATTTTAAAGAAAAGAAATTACATTGGGATATTAAGGCCTTTTGCTAACTGGTAATAATTATACTCCTGGCATAAATCCAGCATGAATGTTGCAAGGTACAGAAACTTCCTCCAAGAAACTAGCATTCAGCCGTCTATACTTTCATAGTCTCCAAGGAAGCAAATTGATAGACGTGGCCTGTTTGGTAAATTTTGTGAGGGAGGACCTTGTTTCTTGGTGACATGCTTCCTGAAAGCTGCTGTAGAAATGTGCAATACATTGGGCTGCCTAGTATTGAAATGGACCTTATGCAACAGAGATGTAGTATAGGATGTGTCTTAGGATCTCTGAGTGTCTGCAGTGTGGGGAATGCACATTGCATGTATGCAATGAGTGCTCCAGCTCTGCTCAGAAATGCTGTGCTTTATTGGTGTTGCCACAAAGAGTGAAGTAAGTAAAGCAACTATGTGCCCTTTCCCTCAGCTTTTACATTTAACATCCAGTGTACACAAGGGAAAGGGCATTATCAACTGTAAAATGTGTGACATATCTCTGAGACAAGCAGAGAGGCTCTAAAGATTAAATGTTTAGTGGCCTCTTGGTAGTATTACAGGAGGATGAAGACGGGAGAGAGAAAAGAAATCCTTCCATGGAGAGACAAAGGACATAGAAGCTGTCCTTGGAGAAGTAGCAAATAATGGAGTTAATAAGAAGCTGTACCTAAAAGGTAGTTATGTATAGAAACAGCTTTTGGAGTTGTGTGAAGAAGTACTAGTGGTGAGTACACGAGAGCAGTGCAGCAGTAGTATAGCAACGTCCTGTCATCTTTGCAAAGTAGTTTTTGCAAGAAGTCCATCACTGCTCAAGGTTTCCAGCAGCTGTGCACTACTTCTGGCATTTGATCCCTTGAGCTGGCAGTGATCGTAAATTCAAAGACTTAAACTGCAATTAAGAATGATGGCTCCAGACAGTACCGTTCATCACCCAAAGGAAAATAAAGCCATCAAAAATCCCTCACTTACAGATACTTGTGATCAAACAGCACAAACACAGGCAACATTTTAAAATGTTACTATATGTATATGGAATAGAGTTAGAACTATTCTGTGATAGGCTAGCTACTACAGGACAAGTCTGCACGTATTTGAATGTGTGGTGAGTAGCTCAATTGCTCACACTGTTTCTTTAGTGAGTTATTTTTGATAAAAGTACCACAGTTCTGCAAAATGACCAACTCATATTAACATGCCCTTTTAGTAAGTTGCTGCTGAAAGCATATACACAGAAAGTAGTGAAAACCCACCAGGTTTCATATTAAAACTTTTCATTACTGTTCTCTCTCTCTGTTGTAAAGTTTACAGACAGGGCATGTGTGACACTGTGGTCCTGGTGATTTGCTTAGGAAGATGCCTTTAACATTTTAGTGCAGCACCTCATATTTCTGCATCCTACCTTATTAATGAGTTTGAATAATATTGCTATCGCAAATTAGTTATGGGTCAGCAGCTGCTAATTTTACAAGGCTGTACTATTTCCTTCCTAGCCTTGCAGGCATGCTCATATGTCATTCTGTAGTTACCCAGGGTAGATGTGAATATCAGCTAGAATCCAGAGTGTTTTGCTTTTTTTTTTTCTTGTATCCAAAAGCTTAGCCACTGGTTCCACTGGAAATTGAGAAGATAACTGCAGAATTCTAAAAGTGAAGGGCTGTGGGGGCAGTTCAGATAGAAGGACGATGTTTGTGAGTTTTGAAAGAAATATAAATCAATCTTAGTGTTTATGCATCTCTCCGTTCTGTGTAAGTGTGAGAGGACCTGGTGTGGCAAGCACTCAGTTGAGACATTTTTTATTTCTGAACAGAGATTCCGGGTGTTTTTCACATAAATGAATAGTGGCACCTTGATGATTTCAGGAGAATCAAAAACCTACCTCCATCAATTCTTAATGAACTCAACATTTTTTATCAGTGTTGTGAGTGGGGCCAGTGAAATTTATTTGGACTGAAAATCACATATTTGGGACAACGTTTCCTGTGCAAGGCTGGACGTACTGACCAGCCATGGCTGCTCAAGAGAAGAGCAGAAAGCTTTAGAGGAATAAGCCTGCGGGGATGAGCCCCCAATCAGTATACTGTGAGCATGGAGAATGCCCCAAGAGAGAGTTAAATCACGGGGAGGGGTCTGTTGTCTCAACTATTCGTGGAATGTGGATGAGAGAAGGTTCCAGAAATCAAGGAACTGAGGTCTATAGATAGAATCATTAAGGTTGGATAAGACTTCTAAGGTCAGCTAGTCCACTTATCAGCCTGTCACTACCATGCCTATTAGTAGTGTTCCTCAGTACAACATTTATGTGATTCTTGAACACCTTCAGGGACAGCGATTCCACCACTTCCATGTTGTGATGACTTACTGCGCTTTCTGAGATAAGATTTTTTTTTTTCTTTTTTTTTTTTAATTTCCAACCCAAACCTCCCTGGTGCAAGTTGAGGCCCTTACCTCTTGTCCTATTGCCGTTACATGGGAGCACTGCTGGCTCATGTTCAGCTGAGTGTAGACCAGCACACCTAGACCCTTTTCCCCAGTGCAGCCACTCTGCCCCAAATCTGTAGTGTTGTCTGGAGTGTCCAAAGCACAGGACCCGGCACTTGATCTTGCTGAACTTCATGCCATTGGCCTCAGCCCGTCGATCCAGCCTATCCAGGTCTATCCTCAGGCTCATGCCCAGGCAGATCAACCTTTCCTCCCAATTTGATGTCATCTTACTGAGGGTGCACTCAATCCCCTCATCCAGGTCATCAACAGAGGTATTGAACAGGACAGGCCCCAGTGCTGACACCGCTGGTGACCAGTCGCCACCTGGATTTAACTCCATTCATCAGAGAAAGTCACAGACAGCATTGCTCCCAGAAACATTTCTTTCTGCTTAGAAAGGTGATTTCCTCAGTCCTCACTGGTCAGCTTCCTGTCCCTTTTTATGGAAAATGGTTTCACTTTTTACAGAAAATAGTTAATCTGTACATAAACAGTCCTGTGCTTAAAGTGAAGAATAAAGAGTCATAAGGGTGCCCAAACAAAATTACTGTGTCCCAGAAGAGGCAACTAGCTTTGGCTATATCTAGAAAAGCTAAGCAAAGAGTTAAAGTTGAAAACTGGGTCTTACAATTAACTATTCAACTAATTTCATTTTTTCTTTCTTTTACATCAGTGTCCAAAAATATATGTGATCTTATATATTATGCATGCTATAGTCCTTAGGCAAAATAGGGTTATTTGAGGACAGTGTCAGATATAGTATTTGTCATTACCTTTGATTTGCCTAGTTGCATGCTGCTGTGGATTTGTTTTAAACTATTAGTACTTAAATCTTGAATGCAGATTTTTCTCTGACTTTTTTTTTTTTAATTCTTGACATGCCTTATTTTTCTGTCATTTTCAATAGCAAAAATGTCTGCTATTAAATGAAGTTTGTCACCTCTGGTATTGATTCTTTAAAGAAAACAGCCACGTTGAAGTAAATGTTCCAAATTCAAATATTCGCTTCTCTTTCAGAAGTGCTGCTGGTCTGTATTATTAATTGCATTGCTTTTGGATAGTAAGAAATACATATATTTCTGTACAGTAACTCGACTTTCTGTTGAGTAGCTGTTCCATAAAGGTCATATTTCTACCAAACAATAATCCTAAATGTCATGCTTTCTGATGCATTTAACCATTTCATATTTAGATAAATACTTGGCAGAACAGAGCACTTTGCAAAACGAGTTTCAGAGATTAACAGAGTAATTTAATTCAGAATAATTTGAACATCAATATTGTTCTTCCTGGACCTGTACCTTGCTACTTTCATATCATCAGCCAATTCTGAGAAGACACAGCTAGTCTCTATTTGTTTTCTGTTTTTCAAGGTGGTTGGTGTACTTTATACCAAAAACTAAGCTTAATGTAATGGCAATGATTTAATAAAAAGAGATACTTCATTCCTGAAAGCCATTTGCTATCTGGCATTCTCTTGGGATTAAAAGGGTGAAAAACCTACCTGCGTGTTTTAGTAGGCCTGCAAAAGCTGAGAATCCACCCATCTGACTAGAGGCACTTATCTGTGGTGGTTATATATTCTTGGAGCAGTGTTTTGAGTATCTCACCAAGATTTGTTTGGGCGTACATGTACGTATGGCAGAAATGTGGCTTGCAACCTCTACAAGCTTAAAGACTTTTAGTGCAGGATTTAGTATAATATTTCAAATATTCCTTCTCTGTGCTGGATTTTTCTCAAAGGAGAATAGAAACCTGCAAGCATTTTGTATCTGTTCTCACTCTTTTCATTTGCATTACTGTTCCAGGCTGTATGTATTTCCCTTAGATGCTTGCTGTTTTGCTGCCTTCTTCCTCCTTTTCTTAAAGTATATAATAGTGGCTTAGAAGGAACTAACAAGAAGAGGAAGGGAAAGCTTCCTAGAATGTCGCAGAAGGAGAATTTGGTTCATGAAGCAGAGAGTTAAAATTGTCTTACACAGCCGATTAAGTGTATCCTGTCTTTGTATGCACGCCCTTGTGCAGTTCAATGTAATTTATGTTGGCAGAGTATGCAGTTCTTGCTTAGTGGCCTGAGCTCGGATTGTGACATGTCCAGCTCAGCCTGACAGTGAGGGAAGACCACCTACGTGTATAAGCATATAAGGTAGGATTGTTAATGTGGAGGTAGTAAGGAGAAGTTAAAGATGATTTTGTCTGATCTTCATTTGCAGGCAGATAAAATAAATAAATAAATTCAGCTCTGGTTATTCATCCAAGGTCCTTGACCAGTCATTACGTTACTTGCCTTAAGAAAGGTCTGCCAAGTTGGCAGCTAATGTGACTTCATCTGGATGAGAATGTTTTAAAAGTAATTGTGTATGAAATTGTAGTATAAATTTCCATTGGTTGTGAGTGGTGAATCATTGCTAGTCTATCCCTTAGGTGAAAGGGACTTATCTGAAATGATATTAAAAGCAGAGATGATTTTGCACTGAGATTCAAAAAGGTGTTGCCATCTTTGAAAGATGCATACTGAAATGCAAAGCAAGAGTATACTTTAAATATATTAGATTTTGTTTTTCTGAGATTACAGAATATATAGAGACACAAAAATATATGCATGTAAGTGGTTATATGTATATACAGTAAGTGTATTTTACAAAATGCTTCACGTAAGCAGAACAGCTATTATAAACCTCCTTTCTTCTAATCTGAATTTCTCTGAAGTATTTCTTCACACATCACCAAGAAAGCTGTTTTGCTGCTAGAAAACCAGCCTTGCCTTTTGACAAAATTATCATCTGGTTGTTTGTCAGTGTATGAGCATGGTAGTCCCTATTTGCTTATGCATATGTATTAAGTCTCACAGGCTATCAGAGTATTTATTGGCCTTAGTAGCTAGGAACCTGAATCAAGAGTGAAGATCCTCTCTTCAATGCTATGTGGACACAAAACATGTATGTCTGTAAACTGGTTAGGAAAGCAATCAGAGTATGAGGTAAGAGGTAACAGATGGCTACAGACAGATGGAAAAGTACAAGGGAATAATGAGACAGTACTGACCAGCGTGATAAACCATAATTTTCACCACGTTGAGAAAAAAATGTATTTTGGAGTCATCTCAGCAAAGCATATTTTGATGTACTCTGCTTGGAAATGTTAAGCTAGTAGACAGTGAAAATGCACAATACTGGAAGAGCTGATTTCGTCACAAAAACTGACAAAATACGCCAGGTTTGTGATGGACATAAAGAGGCTTAAAAGTGAGAAGAAATTCAACTAGATTTATGGAAGAAAGGGATGTGAAAAGGAGTTACATGATTAAAGTGAATGGAAAACAAACTTTGCAATGGGATATGACTACTGCAAGATTGCGTGTGTCAAATACAGAAGAAAGGATACCTGTGCTTTGGCCAAGGACAGAAGCTGTGTGAATGAATAGGAAAGGCTACATAGCAAAGGGAGGTTGTGTAGAAGGAATGCACTGAACTGACACACAAGTAGGATTTGAGAGACTATCAGAGTTGAAAATGTTATCCTTGTAGTTTGCATGACAGGCAAGATAGTGATATTGTCCAAACTGATTAGAGGAGGATATGGAAAGCTGAGATAGGGCAAAGAAGTTGTTATCTCCTTTATTTTATTGGTCTTCATTTATTCCGATCTTGAGTAAGACATCTCATGGCAGAGAAGGAGAAGGAATAAAAAGGGGATGTTAAGCATTACAGGAAGAGGATTTAGTGGAAACAGAAGGCAGTCTCAGAGCAGAGATGGAAGATTCGTGAATCATTGCCTGGGAATTTTGGTTTGCAGATGTTGTTATCATGATAAGGCATAGACGGGGAATAGAAGGAGATTAAGGTCAGAGCTGCTTTGAGTTTCCCACAGGAATATGGTGAGGAATGGAGAAGCCACTTGAAATTTGGCATTTGTTTGATGAAGAAAGACTTCCGGGACAAAAAACCAAACAAACAAACAAAAAAACCATGAAATCTTCTTGTATTTTTAATCACGTGTCTACAGTGTGATGTGGAATATAATTACTATCTTTGAGAGATCATATTCAGACAGCTGACTTTACAGCCCAAACTATTTGGATTAAGGCAACTTTACTGAGGACTGATCTGGAGTAGGTTGTACCTTAGGGAGCGGCGATGATTCTCCCAGAAGATTGCAGACTTACTGGGGCACCATATTTTAGATGATAATACATTATAACTTTTTGAGGACAACTGTGAGAAACCAAAAGAGAAGTTAGAGATCATTCTGCAAAAAAACATAGAACTTTTTCATAAGTTATATGAATAGTTAAATAAACATATTAGTTTTTTAGAGGCGATGAACACTTATTCTTTCCTCTCTTGAATGAAAATTTTTGTGGTGCTGACTTCAAAGAATAGGGAAGAAAACATAGCCTCTACTGGGATTTCCAAGGTATTTTGAAAGACAAGGTGTGCATGGGAATTCCCTTTACTATTTTTCTGTTTAGATTTCTCTTATTTCTAGGATCTAGATTATGAGTTTATGTATGCGGACAGAAAGTTGTTGAAATTAAGAGCTGAGAAAGGAAGAACTGACAGTATATGTTATAGAGTGTGTTTGGAGCAGGTTTTATATTAAAAAGAGTATTTCTTTTGCTGTGTGAGACTAAAACTAAGAGATTTTTTTTCTCTATGGAAGGTCCCAAGAAATATCTGAAAGCAAATAAATGAAATAATAACTTGGGGCACAAGATCAGCCATTTGGTATAGTCCTGAGCTTGATTATGCATAAACTAAGGAAGTAAATTCTATCCATAACTGGTGAAATGGCCACTCAGTATGTTGAGAAAATCCTGAGTGATGTCTCAAATTATGCTTTATTCATTTATTTTAAAGAATTTTTGTCAATAAATAAGAATAAAAGAATAAAATATTTGGGGGGAGGCGGCAAGTAGGGGAAAGAATTGACCACCAGAATTCATGCCAGATATTAGTAATTTGTGGAAGATAAAGTAACTTTGAGTTAGTTGGAAAAAAAAAGTGTTTGATCAAAAGTAAAATATTCTGCATTTTTATGCAGCTATTTGTTTATTTGCTTTGATAAGCTCTGTTTCAATAGTACCCAGGTGAATGCAGTATCATTTTGAATTAAAGAAAGTTAGCTGACTGGTTGAGGTATTACTGTCTTACTATGTTTCAGAAGGGTTATTCAGAGAGATTTATTTTATTGCATGTACTTGCTCATGTCTCATTTTTAGTGTCTCATATATTATTACTGGGGATTTGAAATTAGTAGTGAATGCTGTGAACATTAAGGGCTGAGCCCTGGTTGGTACTGCAGAATGGTATGAAAGGACCTTTAGAACATGCTCTGAAAGGAGAACTAAAAACTTGTGTACTGAGGGGGATCATCAGTGGGATATAGCTGGCACTTCTGGCCCTCTGCCGAACCTTTCCTTCTTCATGACTAACCTCAGGGCTGGATAAGTAAGGATCACCAGGTGGTTTGGATTCCTTTTTCACTTCTCTCTGCTCACTGAACTTGCCTGCAGTACTGCTGAAATGATTTAACCCTACTTTCAGAGGTTGGGTGATGCATAAAAATAAGGAAACAAAGAGCCAACAAACAACGTTTTCATTAACAATCAAACAGCTGCCTTGGGCATCTTTCCTCTCTTGGCACCCGTCTGGTGTCTTCGTCAGTATTTCCTTACCAAGTCAAAGACTGAAATCCTTAGTCCAAACCACAGCTCATCTTTCCAGCCTTATTGTGGATCCTGACCTTGTTCACCTTGGCTTCCATCTAAGACCTTATCTGGTACTCATTATTTTTTGTTTGTGAGCAGCAGGTTGTATCATCACTAGCACTACTAGCATTGGCATTAGAAAGTATTTACTAATGCAGTTTTGGAATTTCTTACATTTTGGCTGTTTTTCCTCCCAGCAGATGCTTGAATGGCCTCTCTCAACATGTATTTTCCCTTTATCTGACTGCTTACTCACTCACTTCTGCATTTAGATTATCATATATTTGCTCATGAATGCACGTTAAAGCTTTCTTCTCTTGGTAGCAAGCTTGTTTTTGAAGATGTATTTCCTCTCTCATGTGATGTTTGTCTTTTCCTCTTAGTTCTCAGGACTTTTTATCTTCTATCAGGACCTTTATCTGAGACCATCAAACATCTACAATAGCATGAGGTTGGGGAAGGAAGAAGAAACTACTCTGAGTAGTTTGATTGGGACTGAAATGTTACTTCTAATATTCGCAGCCAGACCTTACCATTTTGATAGGGCAATGAAATTCACCTCAACAAGGTGGCCTCATGCTGTGTCCTTAGTGCATGTGTTTCATGAAACAGGCTAAATAGGGCCTTCTACTGTTTGCAGGGCCTTATGTTAGCTGTTCAGAAGTTAATGAACTGAATTAAGTCTAAGAAAACTGAAAATGAAGTCTCAACTATAGATAGATATGTATAGATATGTATAGCTGTTGGAGAGTAACATTCCTGGGGAGGAAAAAGAGTTAATGAGGCATTTCAGTGTCTTTATATGGAGCTGTATAAATTTCAGCCACTTAACTTTAGCAAGAATATCCTGGAGTGTTTGAAGTGTGGTGAATAATTTAAAATAAATAAGGATAATGAAGAAGACCCTTCTTGCCGTTTTGAAATGTAAATTCTGAAGACCCTTTAAAGTTTTTGTTCAGACAGAAAACAAGTAAATGACTAGGTCTTGCATTTTATAAACAGTTGGGTGGAAGACAAGTTCGGTTATCTCAACAATCTGTTTGATCTAGATCTGCAAGCTTGCGGTCATCTGTCTTTATTGTGTGAAATTGTAACTGATTACTTTTTTTTCGAGTGCTCTTGAAGCTGCGTCCAAGAGGGCTTATGAAGACCAGATGAGATTTGTTAAGGGTGGTTTCTTCAGAAGCAGTTTGTGTAAAATGTGGCATCTTTTAAAAGCATTGTTAATGCTGTTATTTTCTGTTCTAGCATTGCCCTTGGTCTTAGGTATAGGTGAAACTTTTACAGTGGTACTTGCATTCTCTACCATTAGGTAGGTGGATTTGTTCTATACTTCTACTTCACAGCGGGTATTTGGCAAATATAGCATCTCTGGCTATTGGGACTCAATTAAAAAAAAAAATCTCTGTTGCCCATGGAAGCACAGTGTGGACATTTCCAATAAAATGTAAAGTACATGTGGTGGATACAAGATTATTTGCCAGTACCCAGTGTCTTTCTTTTTTTTTTTTTTCTTTTTTTTTTTTTGTTAGTTTGACTTTTGACAGCCTTTGTTTGTGGAAATCATCGAAAAGTGAATTATAAGGTAAATTGCCGCAGTTGCTACATCAGTCTTTCTTGTACATTTCTAATTAAATGTTTCTCAGAGGTAGCTACTACTGCTGAAATAATAACAATGTCTGTCATTAAAAAAAAAAAAACAAAACCAAAACCAGAAAATAAAAATAATATTAAAAAAAAAAGTAGACAGGATTATTCAGTTGCAGTAGTTTTTACTGAAGGAGGTTAGCTGCACCAGCAAGGTATTTGCTTTCTCAGTATTTATTTGATATTGTCTCACTTCAGAGTCATTCTCAAGAAAGAAGAGAGGATATGCCACATGGCTATGGCTTTGACCAATACTGATCTCTTTTCTTAAACCTTTGCAAGAAGGCGTTAAAGGAGCTCAGTGCAGCTCCATCTCCTTTGCTGTTGCTAATGGTTCTGGAAGTCTGTGTTGGAACACCAAGAGGACATGATGTGTTGAGTGACGATTGTCATGGAGAACCTGTCACAAGTTCTAACTTGAATTACTGTTTAAAAAAAAAAACCAACAAAACAACAACAATAAAAAAAACAACAAAACAACAATCTGACAGATTCTCCTTGGTGAATGGGCCCTGAGAATTACTGCATGTCATTGGCACACAGTAATGTACATCTGATGTAGGGATGAATAACTCTAAATTTTGGCAGAACTCTGAGAGCCTTCATGGAGAAGAACTTCAAGGTCTCCTAGGATATTCTGGTAATCCAGGCTAGGTTCAGATATATTTTGGCAGATCTATGTTTTGTTCTCAAAAGCTTTTTGTTCCAGTGTTTCAGTGTCCTTACTGTGAGAAAGTAGAAAATCTTCGTTGCTGTACTTTGGATGTGTTACTTACATCCCTGTCTTTTATGGATATTTCCTCTTTGTTTCAGCAGATGATTTGATATATGACAACAGTTACAGAGTTCCTTCTTATTGTCCTTCTCAATAGGTTAAGCAGTCTTCACTTTGTCCACATTTCCTCATGGGTTATCATGGAATCACAGTCACAGAATTGTAGGAGCTTGAAGGGAGATCCAGAGATCACCCCCCTAAGAAGCAGGCCCCCTAGAGCACAGATAGATGTCCAAGGGGTCTTGAATATCCCCAGAGAAGGAGAATCCACAACCTCCCTGGGCAGCCTGTTCCAGTGCTCCATCACCCTTACTGTGAAGAAGTTCCTTTGTATATTGGTGCAGAATTTCCTATGCTCCAGTTTATGGCTGTTTCCCTTGTCCTGTCACCACAAATGTTTTCTACAACTCTGTCTCTCTGGTTCTGCATCTTTTTTATTTTTTTTTTTGTAGTGTGATGCCTCAAACTAATCATAACACAGCTCTATTTAGAGCAGATTACTTTGCATGTCTCACGCTTTGTGATCTAGTTAATAAATTCTATTATGGTGTTTTGTATTTAGAAAACGGTAAGATTAATATCCTTTACTCGATATTCTCTCTACAGAAACACAGCTGAGAATGTGTTTCTTCCTCCTGTATTTGTACAGCTCATTACACAGTTTGTTATCAAGATAGCTTAGGTATCTTGAATGTGTTCATATTAATTCTTTGAATTGTAGAATTGCTTGAGTTGGAAGGGACCATTAAAGGACTTCTAGTCCAACTCCCCTGCAAAGAAGCAGGTGCTAGAATGTACATAATCTGTCACCAATGTCACTGTGTTCCCAGTCTGGTCAGTGGAGCCTGGCCAATTGGACAAGTCTTTCTGAGGGTCGCCTGAAGAGTCTTAGTAGGTTCCTCAAGCACCAGTGACTGTATTAACTAGTTCTCCATTAATAGCAAAAATAATTTGTGTGCAGTCTGAATCCAATTCCATCTTTTCAGTTCAACGATACCCTTTTGAATTCTAATCTTGCTTTCCAAGGTACTTGGAGTCTCTTGGAGCTCAGTTTTATCTACGAAGTTTGCAAGTAGACCTTCCTTTCCACTCCTTCTGCTATTGATATAAATATTGAATGGATTGAACATGAAGCACAGCCATGTGAAGTCCTGCCTAATGTGCTGCTCTTTTGTGATTGTAGTGATTGTTTTCTGAGTATTTTTCCAACTAGACAGCACCCACGTTACTGTTCTAGTCATTTATTAAGGGCTGCTGTTCAAAAGTCCTTCACTATTTTGTGGTTTTGCAGCCCCAGGATTGTGAACACAGTTACTTTACGGTGACATTAGAAGAGCCATTCTATTTCCCTCTGTCCTTTTCAGTTGCTCTCTGTAACTTCTGTATCAAAAGCTGACTTTCTTTTATTCTGATCTTTTTCTTAGCAAAATGTCTTGATGTATTTCTTTCTCAACTACTCCCAGATGTGGGAGTAGTTAAAATGTGTTACTCCAGTCATGTATTCTGGATGATTCTGGCAGTTGTTTCAAAAAACTCTTTTCTCCTTAATTTCCCTGCCTTGGTGGTATGCAATAGATCTCCATCATGGGAATGTTCCTGTTTTTCTGTTTTCTTTTTTCTTTTCCTTTAACACATTTTATAATCATCACATTGAGGTTTCTCCAAGTTCTGTATTTCTTTACAGCCTGGAACTATATCAGTTGTGTATGTTCTTGATGTACACTGCATTATGCTTTTCCCACCACTGTTGAGTGAGCAGTGCTTCTTTATGTTTTAGACACATGGGTTATTTAAATCTCTGTTATTTGAATTAAATACTGTTTTATTTAGATATCTGGCTCCACCAGCTTGTTCCCAGTGCTGTCTTGTGGGTATATAGAACTTTCAGTAGATTTATTCACTATTTGCTCTCGATGCTATTCTTGATTAGTTTTCCTGTTAGCATTTAGGCCTTTCTCAACATCATTCCTCTTCATACATCCCCACAGGACTTTATTGTTTCTCTATCTTGACTTAAATTATTTTTCAGTTATTGTAGTAAATCGTTGTAATTCCCCATTTTTCACAAGATAAACTTTACTCCTACCCATTCATTCACATGAAGCTGCCCACTTGCTAAAGAAAGTAAATTCTTCTGCGTCTACAAGGTCTAACATAGAGAAATGTTTAATTCAAAATAGGAAAGGTTAAAATTATTTTTTATAGACCTGGCAAGTCCTTTTCCTTTTCGCTGCAGTGATGACACTGTGACTTCAACAGTGGTTGCTGAAATGGTATCTTGGCATCAGCCACTGTCTTTCTGTTCCTCAGTGCTCTCAAGCTGGAGCCTGCGTATGTGGAAGATGAGACTTTCCCAGCCACTTTTGTCTAGTGCAAAGGACTGGAATGCCATCTGTCAAATCTCACTGTAAAACTTGCTTCTTTGATCTTTCAGTTCCATTTCAGCCACATAAAATTTCACTCAGCGCTTGTGACAGAGCAAATAAAAGCCCTGCAACTCTTAACCCGGACTCCTTGTGTTCAAACTGGTTTCCTCATCAAGGGTTTAGGAATCAGCCATGCTTTGATGTAGCAGGCTGAGATCAGAATTTTCAGAATGTTATGATACCAATGGCTTCGTAAATAAGAGATGTGATGTCCAGCTAGGATGCTTGATCTCCAAGTATTTATTTTCCGTTTGAATAAATTGATTTTACATTGTCTTGATGAAGTCACTGTGCCAGACTTCAGTTTCACTTGGTCTTAGAAGAAAAGAATGTTGCATTAAAAAAAATTTCTGTGCTCTGGGATGATTTGTACCTTGCAATTTGGCAACTGTGAGGCAGACATATGGAAAATGCCAAAATATCTATTGTGAACAGCAGTGAAATAGTTAAGAGCTGATATTGAAACCAGCTGGAGATATTTCACTGATGTTACCTTCAAAAGAGGAGAATGAGGCCTTGATCATGGACCTCCATGGTGGAAATGTGAGACCACAGCCAAACTCAAGGATTTTTGGGGCCTTGTTGTATAGTGCCTTGTTACTGTATGTGGAAGATGTTTTATTAAAGCTCTATAAAGCAGAAGTTAAATTGTAAACTGTGGGCAAACACATATTTCATATCCTCCTCTGGACCTAGTGCACAAATCAATATAATCTTCTTTTCTGTACCCCCTTGCGTGTCCTGGTCTTTTAGCTCATCTTGTATGACACTATGCTTGTAGTTCCACAGACTCCATCCCAGTCTTGGGTCTTGGCCTTCAGATGGGAATCTCAAGTTGTGAGATTGTGTCATTTTTCTTTAACTGCTTAGTTCACCAGTGCTAGGGAAAGTGCAGAGCTGGGCCTTTCCTTTTCATGGCTCAGAGGGCCTGTGTATGCTTATGACATATCTAATCAAATGGAATTAGTGGGAGGATGCGTACTGCAGCTCCAATTCCTTTTAATAACAGCCTGAAGGATGGCTTTTCTGCATGATCTCTGATGTTCACTGTGTTTTTTAAAGACCTAATGTTCTGTTATATATAATTTATGCAATAGAGGTGCATTTCTATTATATTAGATGCAGAAGGATATTAGCAGCAGTACACTGCTGTATTTTTCACTAAAATTTTTGCAGAGATAAAAAGATATCACAAAAAATCAAGTTTTGCTATTTGAACAGCCTTTTTCTAGAACTTTTTTTCTAGAAATCATAAAATCAGAACAGTTTTTAAACTGAAATGGATATTTGGAATCCATCCAGTCCAACTCTTGCTCAAAAAATGATCTACTATGAGGACTGTTTTGAAAGTAGCACCTCCTATTTTATGTCATCCCATGATGTCAGAGGCAGGTGTTGGTGGTATGGCAGCAGAGGTTGAACCCTTCCACCTATATTCAGTTACATTTTGTTGCTGTGTGAAAGATGGCAGCAGAGGGGCACTCTGACAGAATGGCATCTGATGTGGAAGTGCATATGAAACAAAGGTGTGTTACTGAATCCCTCCATGTGAAAAAATGACAGCCATTGACATTTGTTGACACTTGCTTGAACGTTTGTGGAAGCCAAAGAGTGGATGTGAGAACACTGAGGCAGTGGGTGGTGTGTTTCAGAAGTGGAGACAGTGGCATGAAAGACAAGCCGTGCTCTGCATGGCCTTGCCTTTATTATGAGTGCAGTACGCAGACTTTTGTTCATTGCTGGTGCAAATAAATATCTAACAGTGGTGACTGTTGAAAAGTAGAGTTTTTCAGATTAGATTTGCTCTATCAAATACTGTTATTGTGCTCTTTGTGTTCTTTTGTAGTATTGTATTGTACTCTGTTGGTAGTTTCTATGGAAATACATAGGAGGCATTACTTTCAGAGTGACCTTCATAGGTCACTCAGAGTACTGTCCAGCTAGAGTTTGATCATCTCCAAGGATGGTGTTCCAAAATTGTTTGAAGTATGCATTCCATACTGTATATGGCATACTGCATCCATTCTGACCATACTAACAGTGATTTTTTTTTTTTTCCTTGTATCTAATCAGAATACCGTTTATTACAAGTTGTGTTTGTTGCTTTCTGCATTATCACTTCACATGTTTGAGAAGAGTTTGGCTTTGTCTTCCTGTGGTCCCTTATCAGACAGGTATAGGTAGTAGTAAGATCTTTCCTCAGCGAGCTCTTTTTTAAAGCTGGAAAAAATGAATTTCTTAGCTTCAGAAATTCTCCAGAAATTCAGTGGGACAAAAGTAAAATATAATGCTACTTTAAATATGTGTTTTATTTTAAAAATTCAAAAGAAATCCTCAGAAGCAGTCTGCTTTCTGGGATAGCCCTTTGTGTAGCGTCGTCTTTGGAATTGTAGAACATTGTTGCATGTTTGTTTTTGTAATGCATGTTTTTGAAGTTTATCTCTAAAGTTCTATATTAGAACTTTGATGCTACAGAATTTTTTAATCTTTTTTTTTTTTTTGCAAATAAAGTTGAAAATAATGTCAAATAGAAATCTACACCAATGCACTATATCCGTTTATATATCTACACCAGCATTGCATGAGAAAGAGAAAAGAGCCCTGTCGTTGAAGTTTTGTCTCACCAAAAGTACAACATTGCCTGTAGATGATTTCTATATTTCAGCTTGGAGGATGTGATCTTTAACAAGAGTCCTCTGAGAGCTAATCAGTGTCATTGCTGCTATTGGGATTAGTGATGAGAAGTTTCTGTGAGCTTCTTGGCAACTCTTGCACAACCCTGGATTGTTTGTTGTCAACAGAAAGACAGATTTCTGCCTCCTTCACTACACCTGGTAATGAACTGAAGCCCATCCAAGCAGATCATCACAAAACTCTGCTGGAAAAGGCCAGAGAGCTGTTGGGTGAGGTGTTGTTTGAGGAATCTGGAAAGCCTGCTCACCCAGCTAAGACCCTCTGGCACCCAGGTTTGCAAATTTAGGTGAAAGATAGTAAGGACTGGAAGTTTCACCTTGAATGTAAATTCTGTTGTTTTTTAAGTGATGGAATTGCAGGCACCTAGAACCCGTAGGGTGCCTCCTGTAAGGTCATGCAAACTAATGGGATGTCAGAGAAGAAAATAATTGATGCTGTGCTTGAGCTTGCTGTAAGCCCTTAATTTTGGCACAGAGCTCATTACTCAAATATGGAAAAAGCCAGGAACTGACACACACTCACATTTTCCTCATCTTAGCAGATGGCCAATTCTACAGACCTTTTCTGCCTGTTCCTTATGCACATCTCCTGGAAAAAGATATTCCCCTTAATTTTTTTTTTTTTCCCCGATCGCTGGCTTGTCACTGTTTCCTCTGAGCCCTGGGTATGAGGTTCAGAATACACATACATCCCAAGAAATTATTAATAGAGTGTAACCAGGCCCTGTGATCCCTATATATTCACAGTTGTGGGAGCAGGTACTAACGCATCTGGCCATGTTTGATCTTCCTCATGGATCACAACCAATTCAGAGATGCCTGATGGTGACTGAGTGTCTTAGCAAGGAAAGTACCCTGGTATCTGATTGGCCTGTATTTTTTCCAGGAACACTGGATTATTAATAAGTATTTTTTCCTACTTAGAAGCTGCTTTCAAAGTGATGGATGCTCTTTGTCTTCTAGTTCCCATTACTAAAAGTATTTCTAATCCTTCCCAGAGTTCTAAAAGTTTGCTAGAAAGCATGCCTTATCATGGTATCCAAATGTTGATCTTTTCAATGAGAGAATCCTTTCACCTATGACATCAATATTTGAATACACCTCTGGTGAGACGCCTGTTTCCTACATATAATGACAGATATCTGCCTTTTTACAGCAAATGGTATCTTTTAAACAATTTGAAATTGGACTTTGAATGTAACTGTTGTTTTTAGATTCATGTTATTTGAAACTGTAGAAGTATATATCTAAAAAAATTCATGTGTGACCATCTTTCTGCACTCCTTCTCGTTGCTTGCTGCGTTCCAGTAAATCTGTAGGTAGGTTTTATGTTTCTATCACTGTCTGCTGCAAACAACACACATTTGAAGAAACAACTCCATAAATGCCCATGTCCCAGAGCTTTTATCTACCTTTGCTCTTTACCTTTTCCTGGCAATGGACTGTCTTCCTCAGCGTCTCCTTTACAAACGACCACTTTTATAATGCTGTCTGATTTTACCAGCAGCAAATCTGCATTTACCCCTGCCTTGGTTAGAATCATAGCAGAGGCTCTCAGAAGCTCACTTCATTCTTCATTTGTATGTTGAAGGACGGGCACGTTGGAAATATCCTTTCAAGGCTGCCAGAAAGTGGAAATACCTAGCAGAGAGCAGAAGAGAGGCACGTGGTGTGTCATGGGGCTGTGCTGGCCATGGGAAGGATAGTGAAGAGTGGAGCAAAGAGCTGAGCTATCTTAGGAGAGGGCCTTCTGAAGTGGCCTCTTTGCTTACTGAAGAGCCCTACCGTGGTGCCCTGCCTGAGAGCAGCACAGGAGTCAGGCTGAAACTGCAGTTGTTTATCTCTGAACTCTTCTCAGTTGTGCTGCTTTTTGATCCTCTAGCCCAGCTGTAAAGCAATAATTAACCTGAACCTTTTAATTTCTCCCAGTTGGCTGTAAATTAACTCCGTCATCATGTTGCGTGGAGTAATCCTTCAAGCATCTGTGGGGTACGTGGCAATTTTAATGGTTTATGAGCGTATAGGTGCTTTCTGTTTGGTCAGTATTTCTGTAACTATCATCATAATTTTCATTATTTTGGGAATTTCTGTTTGTGGAAGAGCTGTAATAATGGGCCTTACTGTCTTAGTCACTGCACATACACAGAACAAAAAGCAAAATCCCCACTCTCATTGCTGCGGGCATGTCCAAAGCTCTTTAGCAATACTTGGGGCCAAATCTGCTGCTTTAAAAACAAAATGTGGCAGATAAGTTTAGGGAATTTGGGGATCATAATCTTATTGTTAACGGAGCTTTGTTTCTTGAATAGACTGTTGTTGAGATGTACTGAAATAGCATTGTTTACAGTTGTTTCAGGTACAGAGCTCTTTAAGGCAGGAACGTTTCTGATTTCTTGCAAATGACATTCTTAAAATAATTTGGATTTAGAAATGAGTTGAAAAGAAGATGGATCTTCATGTTGGCCAGTTAAATATTGCATGTAGTGGCTCATAAATCTCATGTTAGTATCAAAACAGTGGGACAAGTGTTTTTTTATCACACATTTCTTTGTGCTCTATTTAATCAAGAGCCTAAAGCTGCCATTTTATTAGTGTTGTGCAGTAATATGCTCCATAACTATATAGCCTATTAAACACTTCATAAAGCCTTCAGGGGAACTTCTTTCAAATGTTACGCTATGTTTTTATAAGTTATAGCCCTCTGGAAATTGGCCTATTATCAGTTTTTCATCAAAGTGAAGTGTTCCAGGAGAACAGAGGATGACCTAACGTGATCTCGATTGAAAGCATGAGTGAAACTTGATGATTACCAAGTATTTTGGTATTGCATATGTTAACAGTGGATTTTTGACAAAGTACTTGTAGGTACATCTAGGCAAGCCAGAAAGACATACCTAGAAATTATGGTTGCTTCTTGCATTACTGTAATGATTTCAAAAGTAAAGCTATAGCTCAAGCTGTAACCCTCTGATTTTGTGAACTGAGTGGCAGAAATCCAGCTTGGGACAAGATCATACAGATAAAACAATCTTTAAATATTCAGAACATGATTTGCTTCTTTGCATTTGTAAAAGGATGGTATGAAAATCTAGAAGAATGCAAAAACTAATCTAGCAGTGTGCCAAAGTAATTAAAGCAAAGTAAATAATCTCCAGTGTTCTTATTCCCCACAGAAATTGTTTAATATCTTATCTTTCCAAACTAATTTTCTGCTAATTCATGATGTCTTTGTGAGGCCCTCCTTGTTTGGCCAGGGCTGGTGTTTTGTATTATGTGGAAATATCTCAGTTCCTCTTAAAAGGTAACACGTATTGGGTATACTGTCTGTATTCTAAATTAAAAATAACAAGAAGAAGAAAAAGATTTTTCTTCAATACAGTGGAAATGCCAAGCATAAAGCTAACAGCTGTGAGCCTCTTTGGTCAGTTGTTGTTTACAGAGAGGAAGGTCTTTGCTTGGCTCAGGAGTGTATGGCGTGTGATTCCAACACTGTCTTAGTGCCAAGGGACATCTTGCTGCTGGGACCCGATGTTCATCTTGTTTTAGTATCAATCAGAGCTAGCTCTGATGAAGCAGAGGAGGCGTACAGCTGTTGTGAGGTGAATCAGATTATCTGGCTTTGGATAGGTTGTAAATATTAGAGCCTGATGACCTGTGGCTGCTGTAAACAAGAGGCAGGATGTTACCCTGAGGGTCAGCTCAGGCTTCTGTTCTGGACAGCCCTTGCAGCACTCAACCTCTCTAAGCTTGTGTGGCTTCAGGATAGACTGCATGGCAAAAAGCAGTAAGAGTTTGAATGTCGACTTTAGATAGTTTCTCTGGATTTAAAGGAGAAACTTGTTGGACAGTCTTCATACTCAAAAACTTCTTATGTTCTTATGAAATTAATATTCCTGGATTTTTTTCTTTCTTTCTTTTTATTTCCCCGCAAAAGTAAGTCTGTCATATAGAAAGTAGCATGGCATGGGGCAGGAGAATGGTGAGTTTCTTCCAGCTAAGGGGCTTGGTCATTTGCTTGTAATGTGGGAAATGAGCACAGTCTGCCTCAGCTGGACAAGTCCAAAGATAATCCCTACTTCTCTAAGTAAAAGACCCTAACCCCAAGTACAAACTTGGCTATACAGTGTTACTATATCACTTCTCTTGAAACTGTCAGGCTGAGCAGAAGTCTGAGTTTGTTGAGGCAGAAGAAGAAACAAGGATGAATGTGACTTTCTATGTAGTGATTATAGTGAAATAGCCAAGATGATAGAGAGAGATGTCCCAGGTGTGTGTTCTGTTTTCGAAGGATTGCAGTATTCTTACATAGGAGAGCATATTTATTTCCTTGTATATCTGCATATCTTTAAGTGTGGCTTTAACTGAGTAGGACAAGCAAAGTACAAACTGGTGCTGCGATGCAGTAATACGACCTAAAAGTTTTCCTTTACTTTCTTTTTCGTTGCCA
Source organism: Tympanuchus pallidicinctus (assembly GCF_026119805.1). Taxonomy (NCBI): domain Eukaryota; kingdom Metazoa; phylum Chordata; class Aves; order Galliformes; family Phasianidae; genus Tympanuchus; species Tympanuchus pallidicinctus. The sequence goes on along the minus strand of NW_026294780.1, from coordinate 42,580,076 downwards.
ATTAGAATATTTCACTGTTGTGTGCAGATAAGTCAAATGATAGAAGATTGCAGGAGCAGACACTGGGCAATTAACATCCTTCTTTGACAGGGTAACAAATGGTTTGGCTGTTTCTAAACAAAAGATCCTTTGGAGGCTGCTGTGCTAATCTTTCAGTCTGGGCTTTCAGTCTGTCTGTTTGGTCCCACTCCAGCTGCTGCCCTCAGACCTCACCATGCCCTTGCACACTTTAGTAGAGCCCCTCACTCAGGAAAAGTGTTAGAAATGGGGTTTAATGAGGAATTATGCTGAGCAGGGCAGGCCATGGCCAGATGAATCTACTGACCTCAGAACCACAGCACAGCTGAGGCTGGCAGGGACCTCTGGGTCCCTCTGCTCCAGCCCCTGCCCCAGCAGGGACACCCAGAGCAGGGTACCCAGGGCCACGTCCAGGCAGCTCTGGGAGATCCCCAAGGAGGAGACCCCACAGCCTCTGTGCAGCCTGTGTCAGTGCTCTGTTACTGCACACACAGAAGGGCTCCTGATGTTCAGAGGGAACCTCCTGTGCTCCAGTTTGTGCCCATGGCCTCTGGTCCTGGCACTGGGCACCAATGATAGAGTCTGGCTCTGGCCTGGTTAGCCAGCAGCTGCCTGTTCACACAGGGCTGGCTTCTCTTGTCCCTTTGTTCCTCTGTTTTCCCATGGTTGTTCAACACCCATGGCGCCTCTGAGCACCACATGGTTCCAGTGTTGTGCCTGGGGGAGCAGGGCAGGGGTGGTTTGCCCCCTCACCCCCCACCCTGCCACTGGTTCCTCTTTTGGTGTGTGCAGAATAGCTTTCTATCATAAAACCTGGGTAGCTAGATGGAGTGACTTCTGTAGAGGCGCTTCTTTCTAATGTTTCTTGACATTAACAGCTCAATTTCTCAGTTAGAATGGAAAATAAAGTTGATTATGCATGTCCACAGGGTGACATTGTATTTTTGATCAGTAACTGTAAAGTAAACTGGAAAGGTCACTATAAATAGTGTTCTAGTGTAATTATTCCTAGAGGACCACTGTGACTCACTGTAGGGTTTTTGTTGTTGCCATTCCTACAGCGAGCAAGCAATGCTTAAAGGACTTATTTTATGTATTTATAAAGGGACAAATTTGGATGCCATGGTTCTGTTTTTTCCAGTCACACTTCCTGTAAATATAGAAAAATTGCGTGTGTCTTGAGTAGCATTTCCATATGCACGACTCAGAATGCCTTTTTATTTTGGTTTCAATAAATGTTACTGTCTGAAGGCTGCCATCAAAGCAACTTCCTGCCTCGCATGCGATCTCTGAATGCACTTCACTCAGAGATGAGATCTACAAATGATGATACTTGAAGAAAGCAGTGGATTTATGTAAATAATATTGATGCTTTTGTAGGGTCATTAATAAAGATCTGCCAGAGCTATCAAAAACTGCCTGGAGACTATGAAGCAGAAGTGTTTAGTATGAAGTTTAGTTTTATTTTCACTAGTCGGGCCACACTAATTTTCTCCCAGGAAAAAAGGGCTGATTATTTGTGCTAATTAGAGATACATTACTGGTCTGAATCACATCTGTAAATTAGTACCAAAATTTTAAATAGGTGTCAGATTTTTTTGACTACAATTTGCATTGTTAATTTGCTATAGATGCATACATATATGCATCTACAAATTTAAGGAACAAAAGGAACAGCTGGTTCATTTTGAAAGCAATTGGTTCAAGGTGTTGCAAGATCTGACATTACTATTCCTCCTGCTTGTGGCTGAGCTGTGGTGAATTTGCTGCTTCTGGACACCTCCACTTTGTCACAGGAATGTAAGTGCAGTTGGGAAACCAGAAAATAAACCTATGCTCGCTGCTGTCATCCACTCAGCCCAGTAACTGCAGAAGTGTTGGTGGAAATAGCAATGCTTAGGTTTGCTCTATTGGTTTCTGAGACAAATAGAGAAAAATGGTGAAAGGAAGAAATGATTTGAGAGAAGATGAGCAAAAAGCTGGCCTGGGATGTGTAAGAACTGGATTGGAAGGTGGCATGCATTTGCCACTGTGCCCAGAATGCACCATTGAATAGGTACAAATGTAGATGGCAGGATAAAAATGGAAACTATTCAAACTACAAGCAATTAACTTGTATACAGATGGTTTTCTGGCATTCACAGCTGCATAGATTTTGGTTGTGTAATTTTTTTAGATGTGCAGTGGAAGGCTAGAGCCTCTGTATGTCCACCTCCAGCTGTTCATGCACATAAAATAGACAAGGAAGTGAAGCCAAGTAGGCATTGTGTGTAGCACCAGACTTACTTGCACTGATAGGCATCTAAAATATACTAGAACAACATCCTCTCCTGTCAAATGGCCCTTGTATCAGACTTCTATGAAAAGCAGCTGCATATTTTAGATCAAAAGAGTCTCTTCAATTTCATAAAAATGGAATATTGAGAACTGCTAAGTATACATTATATCTCTAGGATGAAGCTTTAGGGCTGAGAATCCCAAGAAGAATTGGAGGATTGCTGAAGGTGTAAGATAGATGAGATCCTCGTGTAGCCATATCTTAGAGACTGTCTTTGTAAAACCTAGGATTTAGGTCCTTTACAGAGCAAAGCAAGCAATTCACTTTCCGAAAAACTTGTTTAGCCTTTCATTAAAAAAAAAAAAAAAATTAAAGTATTTGAAATGTCAAAATATTTGGATAATGTAGCTATCTCCCTGAATACCTGGAGCTGGTATAAGAATGCCATTCAAATGGCCAACTGCAAGCCCATGTGCATGTGTTGGCTGCAGGTTGTCACTGCTAATGGAGAAACCGCTCAAGAGGAACAGTTGCAACCTTAGTGTAGATTTTTCCATTTTTCAGTTTCTTGTTGGTGACACCATTAACTGGCATGACTTGTCTGTAGCTTCAGGATTTATTTATTTCAGTGAAAAACTCATTTTTTTTTTCCCCCACTTTTAGCTTCTGGTCCAGCTTCCTGCTGAAGAAAAGCACTGCAGCCACTACCTGGTGATGCACGCTTGGGTTGCAGGCCTGTTGGAAAGCCTCCCAGAGGGCTTCAGGCTTTCCTTATCACATCGTGTCGAGTATGAGTCTTTGTATGGATTGCTCTTCATTTTCCTCTGCTCCAGCTATGTTTGCAGAGCACCAAATGTGCACTTGTACTCGCACACATCCTCTACTTCTTTCTTACAGAGTTCCCTTTCAGCAATTAGATGTCTGGGAGGGGATGTAAGAATCATGGTTTGTTCTTCTGTGGAAGGCGAAATCTGGCCTTCAGAGAGGAGTCTTCTATGGGAAATGAAGGAGTCCATCCATCATTTCTAGTGGAATGCTGCACCTGTTTATGCATCGTTAATAAGACTTCTCTATTTAATGTTCTCTGGGGTATGTGTCTCTCCCTTGATCCACTTGAAGTGTGTTCTCATAGTTAATGATCTGAATTTGCCAAGCACACTGACTCATTTCAGTGCTGTTTTTCATTATGTAAGCTATTAACAGGTCACTGCTCAGATGCTGGAAAATCTGTTTGAGGCTAATAGCAAGGTGCACAAGTGCCTCTCCATGGTATATTTGCTACCTGTGCACACATGTTCTGGCTTGATAGTTGGTAGAAAATCTGATGGCAATATGGGAAGCTGCGTCCATGCTGTTAGCAGTCAATTCCTAATCAGCCTTTCATTAACACATCCAACACTTCACCTTTTCTAGTATTTTTGCAATGCATGACTGAAGGAGGGTGAGAGGAATCACACTGCTGTATGGAAGAAGGTGTTGATGAGTGAGGAAGTCACGTCCATCCCAGGAAAAAGAGTTATAGTAGTAGAGGAGGTAATCGTGCAGGATAAAAAACTCTTGGAGATTGTTCCAAGTTGTTGCATACGAAAACCTGGCTTTCTGGCATTCCACAAAGTCAGTAATAATGTGGCTGAGGATCCAGAATTTATGAAGGCATTTGAAAAGAGTAATAGTTGGACATAGGAAAGCCTTGAAGAAAATATTCAGGGTCTTATTCTAGAGCCCAAGTTTTGAAAAATACTAACATCAGACAGTAATTATTACAGGAACAATCCTTCTGTTGCCTCTTCTTGGATAGTATATATAGATATGTTTGTTTTTTTGTTTTTTGTTTTTTTTTTTGTTTTTTTTTTTTGCAGATGGTTGCCCTCATGTCCACAAAGAATTTTTTTTTATTTTTTTTTCCTCCACATACAGACAAACTGAGAATGGATGAATGAAAGTTAGACATTAGCCCAATGTTGAATTTTATTTCTGAACTTCACAGATTTTCCAGAAGGAGAAGGGGGGATCATTTTTATTTTTATTTTTTCCCCCTAAGTAATACCTAAAAATACTCATAGGAACAAAAGAGAACAAGGAAATTTGAAACAAAACAAATCGCCACCACCAACGAAAAAACGCCCTTCACACATTGCTTATTTTGGAGGAAAGACTTGAGTTACTCTTCTCCTACCTAGGACAAACCTAGGAGAATTTTCCATCCATGCAGAGATTCACAGTCCAGTGGATAGAGCTGAAGATCTTGAATGTCAGTACCCCTCCTTACCAAGGAGGAAATGAAGAACATCCTTGCATGATCTTGAACAGGAAGGAAATACTACAGTAAATGTATGTGCTGAGGTCTCAAAAATATTATCAGCATAAAGCAGTGTAGAGACAGGAAAAAGGGATGCTGGAGGATGTGTTATGTTGCAGTATTTATTACGTAAGAGGTATTTGCATGGTAAAGAGTGAATGCAGATTTTAGAATAAAGAGGATGGAATGAATGATGTCAATGGAAAAACTGATTGATAAAACCAGGAGTTTGTCTACCATGCCACTCTCATATTTTTTGAGACACTGCAGTGATGTTATGGACATCTGAGTAAAATGATGGGTAGATTAATCCTTCGGCATGCTGAATTTGTTTGGAGTGTCTGCTATGCCAAGATGGAGGTGGGATGAATCCAGATTGATCCTACAGATGTTAGTCAGGTGCCTGTTCTCTCCACGCAGCTGAGAGAACAGCTTCAGGGGGTGATTCAGCCCAGCTATATTTTGCATTGCATTTCTCCCCACGCTGTATGGAGATGTGATCCAGCAGGAGCTTGCATTTGCTCCACTCAGTGCTGGGTCCTTAACTAGGCGCCTCAGTCAGGAGCCCAGATGTCCTTGGCTCCATGTTTTGCTCTGCTGAATATAGGGGGGTGACCCACAATAGGTAGTTTTAGATGCCTTTCTATTTTTCTTGAGATGCAGGAAACCTGGTGATTAATTGGTGGTACCCTGACAGCTGGGACTGTTCTGTTTATTTTAGTTCTTGTGCTGAGAATAAGACTGCTTGTATGGCTGTGTTAATAAATATGGTCCCAAGTACAGCCATGTGTTTTGCAGACTTTTTTTGTTATCTGATCCAGCTTTTCCACATCCTGCTTTTGTGACTAAGCAGAACCCACTCTGCCAAGCATGTGCTGTGAGAAGAACCTACCTGCTGTACACAATGCACTTAATCTTTTCCAGATTTTGTTTCAGTTGATATCTGTAAACATCACGTAGCAGGTTCTCACAAGAGCTTCTCTTTGATATTTATTGTTTGTCGGCCACAGTTGGGACAGAGCAACCCAGGAAGTCCTCAGTGTCATTGCCACAGCTTGAGATTGTTTTGAGCTCTTTTTGTAGCAGGTAACAAGTTTCTTGTAAGAATTTACCTTTATGGAGATTTAAGGGTTTTGAGCCCTGTGTTCAGAATGACACCTTGAACTGAGGGACAGCGAAAAGCCAGGACAGCATGCCCTCACTTTGGAGCCTACCAGTCCAGCTGCTGGAGTAGATGTTGTCTTGTGATATAGTATTTTCAATTAAACACCAGCCAGGGATTTCTCTGACTCAGAGAGGTAATGGCTGGCTGGCTGCTGCTTTCTAGGTAGTCCCTCATAATATAGTCTTCTGTCCTCTGTCTTGTGTAAAATCTAATCCTTGACATTGCAGATGAGCTGTGTTTGTTCTCATTACGTGATGCGTGTCTGTGAGATGAGTCAGCTGCATAACTCATCATGACCAAGACAGCTGAAATTATGCCATACCACAGGAGATACTGATTTAGTCACTATTATTGTTTTCTCTAATATAGGGGAAGTCGACCGTATGTTAATTATTTTTCATAAGAACAGCCCTGTTAAAAATCAAACTGCTGTTATTAATGGCTAGAGAATCTCTTTCACCGTCTAAGACCCTGTGTAACCAGCAGACTTCACGATCCTGTTCTTGGCACGGAAACTTTCTTTCCTTTGAAAGTTGTTGTACCAGTGTACCTTTCTTCCTGAGTGAAAAACGCTGCTTTTCAGAAAAGCAGTTAATTTTCAAAGCGTATCTGAAAAGGTTATGCCAGAATACCTGATAACCTATTTGACCATGCTTAACCATACTTAACTATACTTTGAAAGAATATGCTCCATGTGCTCCTTCCTATTTATGTATTAATATTGATTAGTTAAATCTGTTTTAAATTTCTATTTTAGGAGTACAATAAGGTGATATTTAAGATTGCAACAAGGATGGATTTTAAGAAAATTGGGACATTGCTCTTGAGAAAGTTGTGAGATCAGCGCTTCTAAACCTGCATTTTCTGATTTATAAAATCTACACAGTGCTTCAAATATTTAGTCTTCTGTGGTTGAGGCTTAAGCTTTATCATCCAATCCATCTGGGATCACAAGGAAGGCTGGAAATGCCTTTTCCTTTTAAATGTTGGATGCGGCTTCATGCTCAGAATGGAAGTATCATGTAACTGATTGGGATCATTTTTAACTATGATGTGCCAGCACTGTATGAATACATTTGACAATCTGGGGGTTAATTGGGTAATGCTATTGCACTCACAGACACTTCAGCATTGTGGCAACAATTAAGGCATGTAAACTTGCTGGATTTTTGTGGGTAGTTAGAGTCCAGTTAAGAGTCTAATTTGTAACGAATTAGACTCCTGTTCTTCTACTTCAGAGTGCCAAGCAAATTTTGACATCTTTGTGTAAGTAACATCTTTCTAGTTTGCAAAGCCCTTTAGTTAAGAGTTGCTTTGTGTGATGCAATGCAGTGGACAGGAGCTTGGGAGCTTTTCATTTGCGCAAGGATCTCCAAGTGTCACCCAATAGATGGGTCCCTAAAAGCTCTTGGGACTCATTGCAGCAATATATGAATACTTTCGAATGAATACTTTTGAATGGTGATCATCTCCTTATGCTCCCTTCTGGCCCTCCGAACAGTTGAAAAAAAGCAATGTGCCTCTTAAAGCAAAATGACACAGGTGACATTGTTAGCAATCTAAGCTTAAAAATCAAGACTCAGGCCATCCAAATCACAAGATTTTAAGAACAAAGAAGGCTTTCATCCTAGTCTTCATGCATTTTAATTTCTCACGACTTCTCTCACTGTGTATGTGAGGGGGTGGACAATAACTTGACGTTGAAAAGTGCACCTTTAATTCCCAGCCCTCTCTGCTTCCTCATTCTGAACTGGTTTCCTTTTGATCACAGTAAAACAAGAATGACCGCTCCTCAATTCTTATCACCCTCCTGCTTCTTCCTTCCTATTTCAAGACCTGGTTCCCTGGAGGCCCTGCTGACGTAGGACTATTCAATGCTAACGCATCTAATCCCAAGCCCCCAAATGCTTTTCTTAGCATTCAGATGATCTATTTCCTTTGAATAAAAATGTATTATTATTTTCGTGGGTTCTTTCAATTTTCCATTATCTTTTTGATAATAATCTGAGCTTATGGCAGACTTTCATATCAGGCAATTCTGGCTTCCTAAAAGTATGTTGCATCAATGACACCCAGAACTTCCTACTGCTGGGTGCTACAGTGCATGATACTAAACTAAAGACAAATCCTCTTAAGAGAGAAAGCTGTAACCTGCTTTGAAAAACAGCTGGAAATAATGAAACTTAAAGCAGATTTGACCCATGCAGATGGTGCCCTTGGGACAGAGAGGAGGCTCTTTTCCAGTAGTTATTCTTTCCAGCCTGAAGCTCTCAGGTTTAACCATTGCTCCCATAAAATCCACACTGGAAGATCTCCATGAAGAAAGACACTTTACTCCTGCTGCTTCTGCAGCTTGATTGCATGCTTGCTCTCTGCTCATCACTGTGGGGATGGCCACCCCTGTTTCTCCCTCTCTCTTCTTTCTTTCCCATCCTCGAGAAACCTCCTGTGGCTGAATGCAGTCATTAAATCATCCTCCTGTCTAGATATTTCCATATACATGCAGAAGCCTGCAGGAGGAAATTATGCAGCCTTCATGCCTGCTGCCTGGCCACAATTCTTCCGACAGAGCAAAGCATGCAATAAACTGGACAAAGAAATCAAGTAGTTACTCTCCTGTGAAGCTGCAGGGGTATTTTTGTGTTGTAGCATCTTTGCTATGTTAATAATCCTGCTTATTGCTGGAAAAGCACCTGAGCTTCATATAGTCCTTTTATTTGATATTTTTTTCTTAATAGTTGATTCTTAACTCATTTAATTAAAGTAAAAATGTAGTATTTTCTTTCCTTTTTTTTTTTTTTTTTTGTGTGTGTGTAATTACTTAAACACTGTAAACGAGAATAGAAAAAATACAGCAAGATTAACTTCTGGTTAAAATGCCGTCACTAGAAATAGCTGTATGAGTTGAGACAGTGGTAATTCAATTAAAAATGATTTACAAAAGATTATTTACACTTCTCCCTTGATCTGCCCTGCCCTTCTGTGTGGGATGTGGACAGTACTTTAGTCAGCATTTCCATTCTTTTGGCTCAATATTCCTTGGTCTGGGGATTTGACTTTTTTTCTTTTTCTTTTTTTTTTTTTTCTTTCCCTTGCCTAGGATTTCAGGCAGAATAAAGTCCAAGAGTAGCATCAGAGACTGAGGTGCTGGGTTTACATGTGATGTTCTGCCCATGTCACCCAGAAAACTACAGGATAAAAGAGTTTCTAGGGTCTTCATGACTTCCTTGTACGCAGTGCCTTCTATCTCAGAGTCATTTTGGAGATGCTAGGACGCTGCTTCATCTGGACTCTTCCCCCATCCTTTGAGCCAGTCTCTTCTTCCTCTTCCTGTCACTGCCTAATGCCCTCACCCTGGCATTCATATCTCTGTCTCTAATAGCATAGGGCCATGGAATCATAAATCCATAGAACCATTTGAGTTGGAAGGGACCTTTAAAGGCCATCTGGTTCAACTCCTCTGAAATGAACACGGATGTCTACATCTAGATCTGGGTGCTCAGAGCCGGGCCCAATCTAACCTTGAATGTCTCTGACTGCTCTGTAAACATCATCCCACAGCAGTCTATACCTCACCCCAATGTGGCTCTCAATTTTTTTCCTGACACACTTTCAGATCACTTAAAAGCAGCCAGTCACTTTTACTAAGCCGAGATCAGTTTCATGCACAGGTAGACTGCAGGGACACAGCTGCCATTTTATGGCCTCTCCTCTGCAGCCAGCAGTGGGAATTAGAATCTGTATCGGTTAAGGGAAATTCATGTTTTATGTCTCTTATTATCTCAAGACAAAGGAAGAGGGAAAAATCTCGAATTGACAAGCATTTTAAAGTATTATGTGTAGTAAAATTTTGGCATTGTATTTCTTTTCTTTGAAAAAGGAGAGAAGGTAAAATAATAGTCATTTTAGTTCCAATTTGCAAATTTTGTTGGACAAGCTGGAGAAACCAGGGAAAAATTATGAGAATGATTTAGATTTAGGGATACAAACTATGAGCTGTTGATCACTGTTTTCTGTTGTTATTTCCACTAATGTTCCATCTTTAGGAAAACAGCAATCCTGTTTGTGCTGCTGTTGACCACTTTAGGAAAAAAAAAAAAAAGTCAAGGGGAAAAAAAAGGTACAACATGCAGATTCATAGAATTACCATAGAATCATAGAATGGCCTGGGTTGAAAAGGAGCACAGTGATCATCTGGCTTCAACCCCCTGCTGCTACCAGACCAGGCTGCCCAGTGGCACATCCAACCTGGCCTTGAATGCCTCCAGGGATGGGGTATCCACAACCTGCTTGGGCAACCTGTTCCAAGATTCCATGATGCTCAGGTGATGACGTTCTTTTAAGATCCCTTTTGGAACATACATTCTCTACAGTGTAAATACTTTCTCTGAATCTCAGGCCACTTGTGAAGTGGGTAGAAGAGATTTGGTCTGCATTACAGAGTGAGACTGCTGTGGGAAAAGTGGAATTGCAGTGGATTGGAGAAAGCCAGAGTTACAGTTGAAAACACTTTATTCAGAAAATATTCTATTTATATAGATTGTTAAGACTATCTAAAAGTCCCTGGTGAGGGAAACCAAATCCACAATTGAATTGACAAGTCATTCTTTAAGAAGATTCCTGTTATGTTTGCTGCTGTAGTGCAGCAGAGAACAGAGGGTATATTAATACAGATGCTTGGCAAGATTTTTTAGCTATAGCTGTCAAAGCCACTTCAAAATTAGAGTAAACTATTGGACAGCTTTAAAAATGAGTGTTGTAACTTTATGAAACACTGTTACTGTAATCCTTGCAGATCAACATGTGGCAAGATTATTTTGTTGGAAATATGTGCCTGCAAGCTATTTATTTTTTGTGTTTTGTTTAACAGCAATTGACATCTGAGATCAAGAAGGCTTAAACCAATTATGAGAGCTGGTGCAGCAAAAATCATGATTGATACATTTACAATGCAGGGTCGATTTTTGTAGTAATGCCATTTTATTAGTGAGTGGAACAAGGAGGAGAAGGGGACAGAAAGCATAAAACTTTGTAGCACCAAATTAGCAAGGTATTCTGGCCGCATACAGATGTTCCTTCCCTCAGTGTGACACACTGATTGCCCTATGCAGACCTCAGAGAAGAGACAGCCGTGTAGCTGTTACTAAGCCTACTTTCCTCTCACTTTGACTTATTGGATTATTTTGTACAGTGGAATGATAGGAATTTAAAAATTAAAAAATGCTGTTGAGTCATCTGGCCCATCTTGCGGCTAACGCAGGATTGTTCTCTGCGGATCTCTGTCCACTTGGCTTTAGATGTGATTGGACTTCAGCCAATTTCCTTTAGAAGATTATTCTACAGTAGAATACATTTCATTATTAGGATTATTTTTTTTTTTCCTGTCAGCCTAAATTTTACTTTGCTCGGTATAATCACATTACTCTTTACTATAGTTTCCTAAAAATCCCTATTAAAAAGAAAGTCCTTAGTGTGCGCATCCTTCCAGAGCTTATAGATAATTATCATGCTTCTCTTTCAACTGTGGCTTTAGTCAAGCTATACATATTTAGTTATTTTAATATTTTCTAATAAATCAATCTTCCTAGATTAATGATGACATTTATTGCAGCTATCATTAAGCCAAATCTTAAATTCTTACATTTAAAATTCAACAAGAAAAGGCTGGACTGAATAAAGACTTACAGATTAGATCCTGGTGTCATTGAAAACCCATCTTTTGAACTCCTGTTTTTGACTTCAGATCTGTAATTTGTCTGAATGGCAGCTCTCCTGAGGCAAACTTCAGCAGTAAGACTTGTCTAAACTACCTTGAGTTATCTAGCATAAGTGCCTACATCAAAGCTATTCTCCCTAGGTTCCTTTTGGGATCATTGGACCCTATAGTTGGGTGCAATTCATCTAAGTCATTTTATATATGCATGTTATGATGAGAAGAATTGAGCCTTCAAGGTAGCTATTTTTCTCTCTCAATTAAGGGTAGCCCAAGGTGATGTGTTCCAATATTGACATTCTGCACTTGGTGAGACAAATTCTTCACCCTGGAGCTGAAGTTATGGAGATCAATACAGAGCGACTGTGCCAGAGGGACACCTGAATCACACTCATCAGTCCTTCTGTCCTGGACCAAAGACTTTGGTATTCAAAGGCAAATTTTGTGCACGTTGATATATCGTGATTCGAGAAGAGGGAAGTCTTGATGCTCTCCATGGCAATGCCACATACTGGAGACAGCACTGGGGAGCTTAGTTCAGTGAAGCTTAATGTATTGGGTGTGCTGACATCTTCCTAACACATCTGAGTGGCTCTGAATTCAATGAAGAAGTATGATGGTTATACTGAATAACTGGGGAGTGGATAAAACTGTCTTTTGAGTAGACATGGAACAGGTACAGCTCTTACTTGTAGAGAGCAGGGGATCTAGGTGTCAGCTGCTCAGGTTTTCAAGTCACTCTGGGTTGGAGGCAGGCTATAGCCAGTGTCTTCGACTTTCCAGGTTCTCTACTAAGATGGCTGCTGTGTGGCAAGTACTTACTGTTCTCCCCTTCTCCCCTACTTGTTTGTCCTTTGCTGAAAGCTTAGTGCTCAGAATCCAAACTGCATTTAATATGTAGCCCCAGGCAGATGACCGTTCAGGTGCAATCCTTGCCTTTTGGCTAGCCTTAGGTTACAGCTTGCCCTCCATGCAGCTGGAATAATTCCTAACTTAAAATGGAATAACTCAGAAAAGAAACCAGCATCTGTGTTTTGTTTATTAGGAAATAATAATAAAAAAAAAGTTATAGTTTCCCAGTAGCATGTTCCCTTCCAGCAGGCTTGATGGCAAAATATGCTGTCTCTATTCCCTGTAATTGATATATAGTATCTCGGCAGAAACTTTGTTCTAAATAGATTTTGAGAGTAAATACCAGAGAGGGAGAAGAGAGGTTGAAATTGAGGGATAATATCACTGCAAGTTAACATGTTCATTAATTAATCCTGAAAGAATTTAGGCTGAAAATTAAAATAAATTTTTTAGACATCCCAAGAGGTGAAGTTCTGAAGTTCTAGAATAAAATGCTAACGCATTATTAAAGTAGATTGAAGACAGAATTTGGTAAATCTGTACAAGGCTTTCCCCATTATGCATTATCATGCATATAAACATTTGCAGCGGTTACCGAAAAATAAAATTGAGCGTACAGTATGAATATCCAGTCATAGTGGTACCAAAGAGGAACAAGAAAGGAGGCTGACAACTGTTCATATGTTGACACCATAATCTGTTGTGTGTTGAATGCTGTGTTTCATGGAGTCTGCTGTTTGCTAGCAGATGCCAGGAAGACTCAATCTGAGAGGTCAGCATAAGAAATTACTGTGTGACCCTCCTGAACAAAGCAAGATCAGGAACTAGGTAAGAACCCAGTTTGCCCCCCTGGGTATTATACTCCTTCAAGTACTGCTGCCCAAACACTGTACTCAAACTTTTCTCAGCCAAAACCTGCTGAAAACTTGGCAGACAACAGGGTTCTGCTCTTAACACACAGTAGCAGGAGCAAAATGCAGCTATCCTCATCATCAGACATGCAATCCTCACAGGCTACAGGCCTACCACAGCTTCATCCTAATGCTAACAGACATAGTACAGAATTGTTTTGGGATGTTTAACTCTGAAGCATCACTGTCCTGGAGATGAGAAGGGCTTGGAGGAGTGTTTGTAGGGCAGGGGTAGCTTTTTTAGCTACCTTTGCTTAAAACTGCTCCTCTGTCCTTAAACTATTGTATCGTCATGATGTGAACTCATTCTGCCACTAGTCTGTTTGCTAACAACCTCTGTGTGCTACTCCTCATCATTTGTGTTTTTTCAGAGCGTAACGTTTTGGTGCCTGTCCTCCATTTCAAGCAGAAGGCACAAATAACTGCTGAGAAGGGCTTCCTAGGCTCCTTTCTAAGTTCTTGATCCTGTTTCTCTTCACAGCTTACTTATGAGACAAGAAGTAGGCCATTCTTTAAAGCTAAAAATAACTGTGACCAAACACCTGCGAGTTGTTGCTGGCTTCCATTACAGTGGCTCTCTGTCTAATGAGGACAGGGTGATCCTCCTTTGAAAGAGCATATGATTTTTCTTCTATGGATTTCTTGACCCACTTGTGATTCCTGAGGCTGACCTTTACTGATGGCTGGTTCTGAATGGTTTGTCCTTTTATGCAGCTATGTGGTAACCTAATCTTCAGATATTACAGTGGTGGATTTTATTTAAGGACCTTCCCAGACAACTGAATGCCATGGTCGTGGCAAGTTTACCTATGTTGTCCCCATAAGACTTAATCCTGAAAAATGTGATCTACGTTTAATTTATTAGAACTCCTCTTTGTAATTATTTGAACAGGATTTTCTCAGTAGTTGTCACTGTAGTTGAAGAAGGGCAGGGTTTGAAATGTATTCCATCTAAAGCACTGAATTGCTTACCAAGTCTTTCAGAATGAAGTGATGCAGTCCGGTTTTTCTGCCTTTCTTTTAAAATAGAAAAAAATAAAAGTGTGTATTTCCATACTGGATTTCTATTCCAGTCTGTAGACCTCAGTGATGAAAGCACACCTGCAGATCTCAGACTATCTGCAGGGATGCATCAGGGTAGCATAGGCTCTGCACTGTCTACCCCAAGGCAGCAGTTGTGTTTTCTGCCTGTGTCAGGGGATGTGAGGACTGCTTCCCTTCAGAAGTTCCTGCCACAGTAAAGTTGCTCAACTCTTTGTTCTTTCCCAGAAGTGTTTTGGGTTTGGAATCTTTGCAATGTAGATGATGTTTCTGAGGCAGCGCAGGGAGTCCTTCTCCACTTTTTCCCACAGATCACCTGGAGAATCCAGTCATGGAAAATGGATGTTGTCAGCCATTCAAAATTAGCTCTTTGAGTCCAGAAGGGTCTGCATTCTTATGTATCTTCTCATTTTAGGGAACATTGGTTTGTACTAGCTTGCCAAGAAGACAATCAAAGAAAGGATTTTTCTTTCTAATCTACTTCACTGTCAGTTCAGGATAGTCCCAGAAACCATTTGCTGTATTGATTAAGCTGATGCCCAGTGTGGTTACTCTGTCTGTAACAGCAATGGGTGAATATTCTCATTGTGATGGGTGGCAGGAGTCTGAGATGTGGGACTGGGTTGACACTGATTGACTCCACTTCCTGCCTATTTGATTGAAGCAGAGAACCCAGACTTTAAATACTAATGTTGCTGAAGAGGGAAAAAAAACACCGCACAAAGTAATAGGTTAAAAAAATGTTTTATTGCATTATCATGTAGCACCCTCCATTGCACACAGCGTGACTGTAATTTTGTCAACGGCGGTGTACAGGTTAATACACTTTATTGAGGCAGTTTCATTAGACTGAAACTGAAATCTGTACAGGAGGCTCTGTTTTTTTTCTCTCTGAAGTCTATTAGGTGTTGTATCTTAGGGGAGCTGTAAGAAGATTGGCTCACAAGAATAATCTGTTCCTTCTCTTCCAGAGAAAAGTTAGAATGTTTAATTTTAGTTAGGATAATTAGTATAATTTCACATGGGTTCAGGAGATAAGAGAGAAGGTATGAGATAGAGCTTCTTTAATTTGCCTTTATTAACTATACGAACTGTGAACCTGCTGGCCTCACTGTACTGTCAAAAGGGGAGACATTTTTCTGTACTTGTACATTTATGTTAAAAAGAACAAATTTAAAATAGGGATGGTAATCATGGAACCTGAAAGGGTAATTCTGAAAAATGAGATATAATAAAGAAAGGCTTGGCATGTCCATTTATTCCCAGGTTTCACTCTTCAACTGAATGTAAAGGGAAGCCAGGAAACCCACCATCTTGTAAATTTTAATACAAAAAAAGATGTAAAAATGAGAACAGCCTGCTTTGTTAAATGTTACTGGCTGGCATCTGAAACTGATATCAATTATTAAGGGTCTCACCTCTTAATTGCTGGATACAAACCCAATTCTTGAAAAACTTGCAGTTATTTCAGTGTCTACTCTTTGCAGAGCAATAAAGACCTTATCCATAGTGTCTGATATACACTGCATATTCAGTGTAGCAAAATGGAAGGGTATTTACAAATTAATGCCTATGAAATGAGGAGATCACAACAGATTTCTGGCATCGTGCTTCAGCCTGGGCTCTGTGATACAGTTTAGATAATTCTTGGTGTAGAATCTGCTCTCCTGTGATTTGAAAATCCTGCGCTCAGTACTGTCCAATTTAGTCATTTTGCCTAAGGCAGTGAGCAAAACTTGAATCTATCTTTGATAGTAATTACTTATACAGTAATGTGAAATACATAATGGATGATGTAAGAGTTGAAGCTGTTTATTTATTAGACAATTGTTATGAGCTGGGGAATTCTTTTCTTGTAAGACTATCAGCAAACATTCTCACCATACTCGCGCTGTGAGCATAAATGAGCAAAGAATCACCCAGTTAAGTGTTACTTAGAGAGTGCATGTTTGTTTTCCTTTTGCATTCCCAGCCCTAGAGTTTCTTTCATTTCCTATGAAAACTTGCATTCTGTAGAATGCAGTGGACACCTTCCAGCTGGAAAATTTTAGATGTAATAAATAGCATGTAAAAGAGCCGGCAGACCATTACTTGGACTTTTTCCATCCCAGACTCTGGAGAAATGTGACTGAAAGGAAGATGAAGAAGCCAGATAATTTGTGCTCTGTATTCGCAGCTTTTGGGTGACTGGGGCTTCAGAAAGCATACAAAAGTGGTCAAAGTTATAAGTTTATAAAGCAAAACCTCAAAAAATTCCCTTTTCCTCTTTTCCTCCACCTCACTTATATACACTCATTCACACGCAAGTAAGTAGACAGACCAACTGGGATAAAACAATGAACACTCATAGTTTTTCTTAAGTTTTCAGTTGGCTCTGAAGTGGAATCAGTTTTATGTTGGTACAAATGATGCTCAGAATGCTTTTTGCAAAGGGTGAAATGTAGTGCCCTTAAAAAAAAAAAAAAGAAGTGCAGAAACAATGATGTAGACTATTGGAGCCCCAATGTATCAGTGCTTGTACCTCGACTCCTTCTGACAGATGTGTTGAGAGAAAAAAAAAGAAAGGTCTTTAAAGGATATAACCATGGTACATCACAGTGCCATCTGGCACACCATCTCTTCCACACCTTTTTAGGCCTAAATAGGAAAGTCAAGATCCAGCAATTCCACATAGTTTCTGATGAGACTGTGCCGTTCTATTCTTTTTTCATTACGATTATAAAGGATGTATTTAATTGCATTTAATGTCCTGGCTGGACATTGTTTTTTGATGTGCTGTCAGATCAGAACAGGTCTTCATGGGGTAAATATTATCCCAACTTACACTCAGGCTTCAGCCCCGCATCAAGTAACTCAGAAAATATTGAGGTTGTTTAAATGCAGCAAGGCTTGCAAATAACAATTTTTTAGAACTGCCAGCATGTCAAAACATTGAAGGAAAATATTGAAGTGTACCAGTGGGCTTCCAGTTTGTCTGGTGCTTTTTCTATTGAATAATCACATCTTCTAGGGTCTAAAGTGGTAGTTCGTTGTATGTAATGTATCGCTGTCATGCCACAAGGCATTCAAAAAAAAGAGATTGAAATTATCTTGAGGGAACCAAATCGCTTTATTTCAAAGACAAATTGGATTGATCTATCTTACCATTCTCTATAGATTTCATAAGCACATTACTTGTTGAAGTGGTAGCAGACATTTTATATATTACAGCAATTTGCATACGTTCATTAAGCTGTGCTCTGTAAGGCTTTCTGACAGGGGCATTTGATGAATCCTTTTGTGAACTGCATTGTTTCTTTGCACAGAACAATCTGTTAAATCATGCCTTTGTCCTTCAGTTTGTCAGTATTAGTAAATGAAGCAGATGTTAGTAACCATGGGAGGGTTTGGGGGCTTTTTTGGTGTTTGCAGAATATGGGATAACTGTGGAGGGCATGGTGCATTTGCAGAAGTGACAGCTGGTGTTACTGGAGATAGAAAGTGTACTGCAAGTACGAAGTTTCTTTGGCATCTTTTAATAATCCTATGAGATCTTTTGGAACAGATAGATGGGTGGTCACTTCTAAAATAAAAGCTGAAAATGTTATGCACAGCAAATTGTGTGTATGTATCTGAATGTAATTTTTCTTAACTTTGGTTGCAAAGTTTGGCTGCCACAGAGCTGCCTCAACCATGCAGTAATTCACGATGTTTCTCTATAAATATGTGATAAGGAGTTCCCAGGTCAGCAATCCCTTGAAACATGTCTTTGAGTGATGTTGTTTCATGCAGTATCACATCAGGAGAATTTTACACCTGGTTCATGTTTTCAAGGTTACCTTTATAACAGAAGTTTTGTTGTTCTTGACTGCTCTTGGGTTCAACTTGGGTACTTGACCAAACTTAGGTCCTACTGCCCATCATAAAGACCACTCAGCTTAAGATACTTGCATACTTGCATCAGCTTGCATTTCAGTGCTTAATGGTGAATAATAACTCCTATTCAGATGTGGCAATATGAGGGCTTATAGTCCACTGCAGAGGATGAGACATGGAATCATTAACGTGGGTAAAAGATGAGGGGAAAAAAAGAACCATTGAATGGCTTGAGTTGGAAGGGACATGAAGACCATAGAATGCTAGAACCCTCAAAGTTGGATGGGATTTCTGAGGACCGTCTAGTCCAACTTCCCTGCAATGAACAGGGACACCACAGCTACATTATGTTGTCCAGGGCCTGATCCAGCCTCACCTTGGAAATCCCCAGAGATGTGGCATCAACTTAAAACTAGATCATCTAGTTCCAACCCAAAGTATAGCGTAGGAAATTTATTTCTGTGAGAAAAGTGTTAGAAAGCTGATTGCTGGAGAAGTAATTGCAGAAAAGCGGAAGACATTATTTCAAAAATTAAAGAGAAAACTTCGGCCACACTTTGATCTTGTAAACAGCCTCCACTGCTTTTGGAGGTGGTATTCACTGATTTATACATTAACATTAATGGAATTCTCTTTGTGATTCCTCTGCTCCTTATTGTGGAAATCTCTTTTGGGGAATTGAATAGGAGATGTGAAGGGCAGAGATGCGACTTTACTTGTGCCTCCCTGTGATACAGCCTGAGCTGCTGAGTCTGGTTTCTCTGCGATTGACATCAGCAACAGGAATGGCAAGATAGTGTATAGAATAAATAATCCTAGCTATTGTCATATTTATAGAGATTGCCTGAAAATATGTGGAGAAGACCTGTGAGGGATTTCTGTAGTTGTTGTTCTTACACATGAAAGTAGGCAGCAGCTACAAATCAGTGAACTGTTGCTTTTGTAAGAAGAATTGGCAGAATCTTTCATGCAGTTGCTGGATAAAAATTTCTATTGCTTCTGCCTCACAGAGACAGCCTTATCTTTATGTCTGATTATCTTGCAAAAAAAATGAGCTGTGAAATAATTATCCATGCTGATATTTACATTTTGTCTCCCTGCTTGAAAATTACCAGCTCACAGAAGGGAACAGAGGGAACCTAGGACTCCTTTGGTGGGTAGAGCCCTTGGAGAAGAAATTGCCTGCTATTCAGCTGCAGCACCCAGGTGCTCCCAGCCAGGTGACCATTGATACATAGTGGGTATGAGCTGCTCTGTGACTGACTCATCTAACTGCTGAGGTGATTCACTTTGCTGATGCTGGGAATCATGTGGTGGGTACCAGTGGTGCAGCTGCAGGCAAAAACTCAAACAAAATTTTGGAGAAAGGAAAGAGGCAAGGCTTTTTATAATGTGTACTTGAGGTTTCTTTAGAGTTGTGGCTGTTTTGCAGCACTGTGTGGAAGACTGTTTTCTGCTTCAGAATTCAAAGATGCTGTTGGTGCAATAGAAGTACTCAGTATAGCATCTGTTCATGTTGGTGAAGCTGATGAAGTCATCTCAGAAATCACTGTCCAGAGCAAAGATCAGACCAAGAGCATTTGGATATGTTAGCTAGTTTTCTTCTTTTTTTTTTTTCTTTCCCTATATCTTGTCCTGGTTTGCTGAGCCTGTTTCTTTCTCCTAGTGTATCTTCTTTCTCTTTTTTTGCAAACATGTTGGACTTATGAAACACCTTACTCTCTGTATCATTGTGCAGGAATGACCAGGAAAACTTACAGATACTCTAGGACTAATTGTAATTAAGTGTTACATATGCTTACGAAAGTGTAAGCGTCTAGAATTTTGCATCTGTAGCAGAACTGCCCCATTCAGCATTTTTTGGACACAGAACGAAAGCACACGATGATGTCCTTGATTTTTTTTTCATGTGGTTTCCCTGTTCCCACTGCTGTCCTGCTGCAAAGTAAAGCAGAAAATTGCTTAAATGTACATAGGGCTGTTTGTGGTTTACTCATACGTTCTTATTTTCTTCTATGCCATCATTGGTTTTGCATATTGGCAATGTTGCTTTTGTTCTTGCATTATGGATAGTTGTAGCAAAACAGCTGTTTGGAAATTTGATGTATTTTCAGAGCTTTTTACTGATTTTGAATTCATATGTAGAAGTCACCTAAGGACCTGTCTGTTATTATATGTGTAAAATTTAAGTTATCATACCATCAGTCTTATCACCCACAGCATGTGGGTACCCATGTGATGTACAACTGTAGCGGAATCAGCTCATGACCTCATTTCCAAATATGATGATATTTTTTCTTTTCACCTGTAGTCTTCAGCTTTATTCTTTTAGTGACTTGTACATATTATCTCCTTTCCAGATTTTGGACTCTGAATTTGGAACAGTTTGGGGTTATATGCTTCTTGAAACTTGGAGAATACCTGCAATAAATAGGTAAGTGCAATAGACACATTCATACTTTGTGCTGGATGATTTGGAATATATATAAGTTTTGTTTAGTGCTGAACTTTGTAAAGCTCTTGATAAATCTAATTTACCATGAATGGGCCAGTATGATGGATCTTTGCAGGCTGAATTTTCAATAACATGTGATATTTCTATGGCAGAAATTGGGAAGTACATGATGCTCACAGCTACTCAGAGAGAAGTGTGTAGCCAAATGTACAAATTTATCTTCAAAATGAAGGGTCTCTGTGAGCAAGTGAGAAGCTCTGGAAATAAAGTGACTTGAAAAAAGTGACTCTACTCAGTCCTCCTGTACTTAAGGCTGTGCTTTAACTAGCTTTTGTCTGTGTTTCATTTGGTTTTCTTTGCAAGTGCTGACGGCAGTAAAGGTATGAATGTGACTAAATGCTTGAAGAAAAGGGCCATAAAGGTTGAAATTTTGGGCATGCTGAAGTTCCTGGAAATTTTCTCAAGTATTTCAGTGAAGCTGGTAATTTACTTGGAACATTTACAGAAAATATTCAGGCAATTTGAGAAGTACATTCTTGCACATAATGAAGAAATTTTTTAGGTGATTTCTTTTTTAAAACTTGGGTCACACTTTATGATGCTTGAAATGCTGCTGAGCTCCTAGCAGCAGAGAAGGGAAAACAAGAAGACGTGGAAGGTTTTATTCTTTCTAAAGAATTTACAGAATTGGACAGTTTTTGCATCTCAGCTCTAAAGAGGAAAAAGCTTCTCAAATGTGTGGATGTAACAATTGAACTTATTTTGATCTGTGTGAGAAACTTTGAAGAAATTTGTATTGGCATAGAGGCTGAATTGTTCTTATGGAATAAAATTCAGGAGTAGGTTTTGACGTAGGAGATTCAAGAGATGGATTTTGAAAGAAGTTGCTTCTTGTATAAGAATTAGAATGCAAAGTATTTTCATGCTGTATTTTCTCTGTAAGTCCCAAGATGCTTGACAGAAACTGGAGAACCACTGTCTCTGTTTTGTGTATGGGATCAGATACTTGCTTGGTTTACTTAATATGTGATTGTCCTATTTCTAGATCTACTGGATGTTCAGGGCTGTGTCCAGGTCTGTTTGAGGATGTCATGTTTTACGATGTTTTCAGAGTGTGTACAAAAGATCTGAACCCTATTTCTTATTGTTTCCTTAATATTTCTCCAATCTTGTGACGTGCTTTTACTTCCCCCCTTTTCCTCAATGCCCTCCCTCTTTGTGATACATTTCTTCTTATTTGTTCTGTTTCGTTTTGTCTTTTGCTTCTTTATTTTTCTTTCCCATGGCTTTTGCTTTTTGCCACTCGTTCTAATTCATTTTCAGTCTCTGGAGATTGGCAGTGGTGGGATCTTTCACAAGGAGGAGCTTCAGAAAAAAAATCATAGCAGAATGAGCTTCCCTTTTATTGCCTCTCTAGAGAGCCTGCTGTAAAAGGAAACTTGCTGTCATTCCCGTAAATTTTCTTTTGCAGCCAGCTCTGCTGGGCGTCCCCTTTGTGCCCTGTGAACATCTGTGTTGCAGCTTACGTCTGAACCCAACTGCAGAACAAATATGTGAACCTGCTTCTTGTTTTGAGCAGGAAGCTGCTGCTATTAGTAGGGCAGGTGGCCTCGGTTCACCTGCGACTTCTATTCCCTGTCTGGGAGCGAAGCAGCCGTCTGTCCTCTCCCCTCCCTCTTCTGGTGCCTTTGTCCACGGGGAAGTGCATTTCCCTGCTTCCTTCGAAGCACTGTCCCTTGCCTGTCAGCTGTCAGCATTCATTTTCTCCCTGAAATTTTCCCAAGACGTCATGCACAAGAAAGAAAGCAGCAAGCGCTGTAGGACTTTTATGGCGTAGTTTACTTTCCGTTGCTCCTGGAAACTTGTGCCTTCGTGCATGCAGTCATTCAGGCACCACCCAGTGACACCACCGTTCTGCATGGGGGAGAAATCTTCAAGTCCTGAAGTGTTCAGTCTCAGCCCTATTCCCAGGGCTGTGCACAAGCTTCCAGGAAAAGATGGCAGTTTTATGAGCAGCTGTTGGACACTGCAAGAGACAGCTCACCGAGCATGAATTGTGAACCTAACTTCAAACAGATTTATGTTAACTAAATTTTCTTTTTCCACCCTCATTTAAAGAAAGGAAAAAGAAGCATCAGTGCTGCCCTGTTTGCACAAGCGCCATCCCACTTGAGCGTGCTCAGCAACATTTGAGAAGCGTAGGTGATGAACTGCAATCTTTGTGACATATGTGCGCCGCAGAGAGAAATCTGTTGTGTCAGGTTGGCTTCAGTTTATTCTTGCTGTTGTGATGAGCCTAGAAGGTGTGGAAACTTTTGAGGAGGATTGGGTGTGATGGCAGAGAACGGCTGTGACTCTGGCAGGGGGATGTGAGGTCAGTCTGAATTGGCAGCCATCAGCTGAGAAGGGAGCATGGCTGACTTAGCAGTAGGCTGCACCAGTGCCACAACTTCCCTCAGATATTTCAGTTTCTTGGAAATAGCAAAACTTCCCTTTTGATGGTAGCTGGAATGGTTACTGGGCAGCATTGCTTTCCTTCCCTTTCAGTAATTGAACTGCTTTTTGGCAGGACGTTACATCAGTTTTAGAGCTTCCCAAGCCAGGTTAGAAGTTAGCCCCTCTCTTTCCAAAACTAACTGTCAAGGCAGTCCCAATACTCCGCAGATGTCTCTGTACATCTGAATCCTGCACAGACAATGGTATCTCATGCTCATTCGTCTGTGCACTTGTTATGGAGAGAAGGATTGGTCTGGCTGATTGTACTATTGGGAGCGCTAAACAGCAAAAACCTCTAAACAAAAAAATCTGGTCCTCTTCAAACATTGGCGGACAGATATCTGTCTTCCATCTGTGGCAGCCTGTGCAAAACAGCAGAAGAGCTGCAAAGTTTGTGTTCGGAAACCTTGGAGAAATAACTGGCAGGCTCTGACTTATTTTTTAATTGCATGCAGATCTG
This sequence comes from Tympanuchus pallidicinctus, assembly GCF_026119805.1. Taxonomy (NCBI): domain Eukaryota; kingdom Metazoa; phylum Chordata; class Aves; order Galliformes; family Phasianidae; genus Tympanuchus; species Tympanuchus pallidicinctus. The sequence continues at coordinate 42,556,533 of NW_026294780.1, read as the reverse complement.
AAACATTAAACAAAGAAAGTTAACGTTGAATTGTGACAAGCAGGCAGAAGCAGGGAGGTTCAGCCACAGGCCTGAGCACCATCCTGCAGGAGGAAGGCTATGGGGTGTGTGGCTTTTGACCCTTGGGCACTGCTGCCCAGGCCCTGTTGTCCATTGGAAGGGGCAGTGGTCACCCACTGTCACAGGCAGTCCACTGGCTCCCCTATGTCCCACTTCCCCTGGCTGCACCCATGCTCCCTGGCTCCCAGGCTGCCCCCTACAGGTGCCTGATCCTCGCGTGGGGCATCCATCCTGTGATGTTGCAATGCAGAGGAATGAATGATGGCTGAGAGGCTTGTGTTCTGGCTCTTACTTGGGGCTCTGCTGCTTTCAGTGGGCTTTGAATCAGCCTGGTGGCACAGCTGGGAAGCCAAGCAAGGCTGTGCATCAGGCAGTACCCCTGGGCAGCAACGATTTGGTTTGATTAGAAGAGGTGTCAGCTTTTAGCATTCCCCTGCTCATTTTTAATTTTCCCTCTGCCTCCCCACGTAGGCAGTTCCCTGTATTTAGTACAATGTGTCTCTGCTGTGTTGTCCCTTTTATTTATCAAACTTATGCAAAGAAGTTCCACCTTAAAGCATTTACCTTTTCTCACTTGCAACTGCTTGTCTCCCTTTGCAGTGCTAGAAAACATGTGTTTACAATAGGTGATTACAAGCACGACTCTTTGGTACAAGGAAATCTGGAGACAAAGTTGTCTTCAGATTCCCTAGAACAATTGGAGCTGAGTCACATTGTTAAACATGCCATATGTTACCAAGTAACGTGCAATGTTATTAAGTGAGGATGTCAGTAATGTGTTACACCACTGTCAGACTTAAAAATTAAAGCATTAATACAGAGCGTTGAAATAGACTTGTTTAGGTTTGGCCTCCATTTATATTAGTACTTCTGCACGCAAATTTAATTCCCAATGCAAGAAAATGAAGGTAAAGGAAGGAAAATGAAGGCAAGCCTTTCTACATAAATGGCTTAGTGACTCTGAGTACTTAACAAAGGGACAGGCTATATAGGATGTGAGTGTCCACCTTTCACCTAACCTTTCACCTAACAGGCTGTCACCTACAAGAAACTCTTCCTTAGACCTCCTGAACCTTCCTTACAGTGCTGCTGTCAGGATGTGCTATGCAGGCATGGGGTGGAGGTGGTAAATGTCTAAGTGAAAGATGTTTGTTTTATATGGACACTCAAGAAACCAATGCAATGAAGGTATATGATCTGCTGTTGATTCTGCTGTGCTTTTTTTAACAGTGCTTGCTCGAAGAGGATGTTGCAGAATTGGAAAGAGGTGCAAATTCATGTGTTGTGCTTTCTGAATGGGTATTTGCTGTAAATTCTAGCTGTGGATTCTAGCTGTAGATGACCCTGTTCATTGCAGGGGGGTGGGACTACCTGACCTTTAAAGGTCCCTTCCAACTCAAATGATTCTATGATTCTGGCTATACTCATCACACGTATGCTTCCTGTCTCTGTGTATCCCAGCAATATGCACTGCTCTTTAGAATGCAGGGTTTGGGTCTGAAATCTCACATGTAGGTAAACTGTGTGGTAGCCTGATGTAGCAACATAGGAACTAAGTAATGTGATTTTGTAAAGACAAGATATCCAGCACAGTGTATCATAAATTGATCCCAGGAGGACAGACCTAGAATATAAACTGTAGTGCTTTGAATATCTACATGTTATTACTGTATTAAACACTTTGCAGCAATTTGTATTGTATTACAGCTGACAAAGTATTTTACCTCCTAGTAACTAACTAATGTAAATAGTGCTGATATTTTTCTTTTCCATATTTATAATTACATTAACTGCTTTGCGTATTAATAACAAACAGTTAAGTGTCAGCATCCAAGCTGTGGCTGCCAGTAATCCACCAACAATTTGTTTTCGTACTCAAAATGTGAAACTGAAGAGTAATTACATACATTTTACATAGGAAAGCTCACTGTTCTACCTCAATACTGTCATTTTCAGTATCAAATCTAGTGCCAATAGAATGTGTTTCAGAAATGAGGAGAGACTTTGTGCTAAAAAGCTTGGGAGATTTCTGATGAAAAATGAATAGCTCGCTCATATCAGTTAGGATTTGTGACTTGTTTCCAAATAAAGCTAAACTTTGAAGAAAGTGTTTCTTGCCTCTGAAAATAGTCTTTTTCAGAAGCCAAACCTGGAAGATCCATATGCAATGCAATTTTTACTTTTGTAGTGTGATTTGATTGTGCTAAGAAAGTGCCAATGCAAGCAAGAATTTTGCAGTTGACTGAATTTTTTGAACATTAGGTGGTTCTTTTTCTTTAGCGTTTCCAGAGAAATATTTTTCTACACTGGTATTTTGAGGACTTAAGCATTTTAATTCTTAGAGACAAAGCAAATGGCGATATCAGAATAAACCCAGCTGATATTTCAGTTAAAGAAAAATTCCTTCTTGGGTTTCTTGTTTTTTTCATTATTTATATTCTCTGTTATTTTCTTTTACTATATTCATCTGCTTGCTCGAGGCTGGCATTTAAAACAGGTGAAGATTTTGAAAGTTTGCAAACCATTCGTATTTATCAGGGCTGTATGGTAAAGAGTAGGTTCCCACTTAATATTGCAGATGTATGCTGGATGTTCTGGGGAAGAGCAAAGGTTGATTAAATTCACAAAATAAGGTGATTTGTAGTTTTCTAAATATGTCACTCAACCTAAAATTAACTCAATTATTTACCAGTCACATACATGCTAATGAACTTTGACAATCTCAATCGACCTGCTGTGAAGAACTCCACTATCACTTAATAGTGTTTCCTCCATGTTTTCTCTAAAAGGGAAAGAGTGACTGTAGCATTTATCACATGTAAAGCAAAAATGCTCGAGGATTTTATTATTTTTTTTTAATACCTGCCATTCCAGAGCACTGGCAAATTAATTACATTTAATTAGTAAAGCTATAAAAGAGGTGCTTAATTTTTGTGAGAGTGTCTCCTAAAGTTTAATCCCCCAGAGGTTTTGTGTATGATGGTGATGAAAGTGGCTGCTCTTAAATCAGCATCAGTTATATTATTTAAGAAATAAAGTTATTTGTCATACAAAATGTGACAAAATTATAAAGCTTTAAGACAATCACATATGATAAATAGGTTTTGTTATTATTTCTAAAGTTAGAATCACATTGTAAAGACATCTTTAGCTATGTGTCACCCATAGCTATAAGAAATATATAAAGAAGTTTGTGTGTTAGCCAAAGTCTTCAACAGATTTATTTGCATTCTTGCTAAATACAGAAGTATATTATGCAAATAGCAATAAGGTTATCCTGCATTTGTACTTAAGTTACAGGTAAATCTACAGAAGGCTGCCTTGGATGATGAAGTAGTAGCTTCCTTTCCCTTTCTAAGGTTTTTAGAATCATAGAATCATAGAATGGCCTGGTTTGAAAAGGACCACAATGATCATCTGGTCTCAACCCCCCTGCTATGTGCAGGGTCACCAACCACCAGACCAGGCTGCCCAGAGCCACATCCAGCCTGGCCTTGAATGCCTTCAGGGATGGGGCATCCACAGCCTCCTTGGGCAACCTGTTCCAGTGCATCACCACCCTCTGAGTGGAAAAACTTCCTCCTAGTATCTAACCTAAACTGGCCTCCACCCTGACACGGAACCTTTAATCACAACTCTTTGGCTGAGACCAGCCAACCGAAGCTTTCCCCCCGAAGATTTACAGAATTCTGGATTGCTATCAACTTTGACCCATAAAATAGACATCACTGTAGCATCGACATAGGTAGCAAAAAGCAGCTGAAGAGTTTTTGGCCTACGGTTATTTCTGTCACGAAAATGAAGCTAGATAAATATAATACATAATATCTAAAGCTTCAGGGCACTGGCAGGGTGTTTGGAGACAGCTGCATGTTCAGCCCTTTTGGATGGAATGAGTAAGTGGCTGATTAAGTGGACAAGATAGTTCTCATTTTGCCCTCAGGGAGAGGTCAGCCCTTCTTCAGCTTCCCTTGAAAACTTTGGCAGAGGTGGGTTTGAAGCTGCAACAGTCCCACTGTGAGATGCAGTACTGAGTAATAACATACCAGAGCCTGTTTTACTAGATTTTTCTCAGTTACTGCCTCCCATAAAGGGGCATAAAATGTTAAAAGCAAGCAACAGCAACAAAACAAAACCCACAAAAGAAAAAAAAAGAAACTAAAACCGTACAGTCTTTAAAACTGAAATTAAGTAATCACATTCAATTGAATGATTTTTTTTTCTAGTTATTCCAAATTATTACTGCATTTGTTTAGAATATATATATTTTTCATTTATTCTAATCATTTTCATGATTTTCTTACTTGATTCATTCAGTGACATCAGCTGTAGTGACCGAACATTTGTTGCCATGGTGACAAATTACAGTGTTTCAAGCGTCCTCGAATGAATCAGGTAAGAGAAACAGGCCAACTAAAAATGGAGAAAGTTTACTTAGAAAGGTAAACCAGAAATGTTGGGAAAAAGTTTGGAGGATGTTGGCTTTGAAATCTTAAAATGGTTATACTGTAGTCACAGCTTCTATAGAGCCAGAGATGCCAGCATGGCTGCTGTGATAGTGGAGCACAAAGGGATTTGTCTGCACCTCATAACTTCCATCAACTGGAGAGCACTTAAAATAGGTAGTTCCAAAAGAAGTATGAGTGGATTTATGAAAACCACAATTTCTTGTTCATCCTCTAAATTATAATAATAAGCATTGCAGTTCATTGTGATTGAGGTCTACCTGCTTAATGAAATGTGTTTTAAAATATTTTGAGTACTTCTGTCATATCACAGTTCTGACACCACTCTGGCAAGAGCCAGGAGCTCATCCAGTGGAGATGATGTTGAAATGGGGGTGAAATCTAATTTGCATTCCATATACGTAGCAAAAAGAGAGGTTAACATTTAGGAGACCCATCTCGATACTCTGATGTGGTGTACTGTATCATCATGGAGTTAGCTATTATTTAGGTTGTATGCTAATAATAGCAAGAAGACCCTCCATGTATACACTGACCAGAGTTAATTCCATTCATGTCATGACAGCTCTCAGTGGGAATGCTGTGCCTTGCCTTGGCTCAGATGTTATTTCCAATAAATATGGAAATAATGGCTCACAGTGCTGCAAACTGTTAGGAGATCTCATAGGAAATCTCATCAGATTATGTGATAGGTTTGAAATTAATCCATGTCCCCACTGTATTTACACAATATACAATTGTGTCTCTGATGGCTTATAAGGAAAGGTAAACACTACCATCCTAAATCAGCAAGGGGACTTGCTGCAATACATTCTCTTGCTAGAGACTACATTTCTTTGTATTGATACAAGGCATTGACAAAATGATTATAAAACTTTCTTATGCTGCAAACACACTGTTGTCTGGTTTGCAACCTCAGTATAGGAATAATCATCTTTCTTGCAGTTATCCTTGCCTTCTAGTTCAACAGACGTTAATTTTTATGTTATCCTTTTCAAAACCTGAAAGGGAAAAAATGTTGAGAACTTCTTGCTCCTACTGAGAATATTTCTGCGCTACAGGTCCATTCATCCATCATTCCTGCACTGCTCTTTGGTGAATGCCTTCTTATAGCACTGCTCTATCCTCTTCATAGACTGCTGAAGCCTGCAGAACTGTGTCATGTTAGGCCAACAACTGTCGTCTTAATGTCTTTCCCTGAAGGACAGGAAGTTATTGCCTATAGAAATATGTACACTTCACTGTGCTTCTGAGTAGTGACTATCTCAAGAAACTTATAACAAACTCTCCAGCCCATGTTTTTCTGTCAGCTTGAAGGGTTAACAGGTATTTGGTACAAACAATGGTTTTCAGTTGTTGCACAGGTTGGTCCAAATGTAATGCCTCCTGTTTATTTCCACAGCGACTAAAACAGATACAAAGAGCACAAAAACTCTGCTTCATGGAGCAAATTCTCAGCTATGAAACAATAATTTTCAGCAGTCACCACCATAGCTATGCATTTTGGCCAGCGATGAACAGGAGCCTATATGTTGTGCTTGTAAAAAGTCTGCACCAATGGAGGTGACCTACTGTTTCACAGCTGCTATGATGGCATAGCTACTAGGAAAATATTGCCCATGTAATCCATCTTTCATAAACCTGAGTGAATGGAGGTCAGAAGGTGACAATTCTGGACTATACAGTGGCTGTGGTAGGAGAGTACAGCCAAGATTGGCAATGCACTCTGCAGTCTTTAAACTGATAAAGAGCCTGGCATTACTGTGTTGCAAGAGAAAGGCCCCATGTGGAATACTGCATCAAGGCCCCCAGCACAAGAAAGATGCAGAACTCTTGCAGTGGGTCCAGAGGAAGGCCACTGAGATGATCAGAGGGCTGGAGCACCTCTCCTATGAAGAGAGGTTGAGGGAACTAGGCTTGTTGAGCTTGGAGAAGAGAAGGCTCCATGGAGACCTCTTTGTGGCCTTTCAGTACTTGAAGGGAGCGTATAAACAGGAGGGGGAATGGCTGTTTACGAGGGTGGACAGTGATAGGACAAGGGGGAATGGTTTTAAACTGAGATAGATAAGGTTTAGGTTAGATATTAGGAGGAAGTTTTTCACTCAGAGGGTGGTGATGCACTGGAACAGGTTGCCCAAGGAGGTTGTGGATGCCCCATCCCTAGAGGCATTCAAGGCCAGGCTGGATGTGGCTCTGGGCAGCCTGGTCTGGTGGTTGGTGACCCTGCCCATAGCAGGGGGGTTGAAACTAGATGATCCTTTGAGGTCCTTTTCAAGCCAGGCCATTCTATGATTCTATGATTCTTCTCTGACCTGACTCTGGAAATCCAAGCCTTCAGCTTAGTCAGCATTGTGATACAGTGGTCATAGTTGATGATTTGTTCAGGGTTCCAGGAGATCCAGAAGGATCACAGTTTTCTCATCTCAAAAGACAGTTACTTTACTTGCTTGAGGGCTGGTCTTGAACCTTTTCTTCAGTTGGGAATTCACATGTTGTCACTGCATGGATTTCCATTTTGACTCTGGTTTGTAGTGGTAGCATCATATTTCACCACTGATGATGTTGAGGCCCAGGAAACTGTTGCCTAAAGCTTTGTATTGACTCAGTAGGTCCTGACAAACTTGTATATGGTGTTCTTTCTGTTCCTCTGTCAGCATTCATGGCACTCACCTGGTGCAAACTCTGTGATATTCCAATGTTGGAACCATTGTTTCCAATGCACTGAAGCTGAAATTCAGCTTTATGCACAGATCTCTGGTTGTAATCTGCTGATTTGTTTTGATGAGCTGATCGAGATACTCTTCATTTTGTGGTGTGACAGCTGTGCATGGCTGACTGGAATGTGGCTTGTATTTCATCTTTGTTGCCACTGTTGAAATGCACTAGACATGGCCTCAGAGTGGTCACATCCACTGTTTGGTCCTCATAAGCATTCAGCAAGCATTTATGATTGTAAGTGGGTGCTATTTTTTCTGCATGGAGGAATTCCGTGGTACATCTTTGCTTCAGATGTACTTCCATGTCAGATGCCATTGTGTCAGACTGCCCCTCTGCTGCCATCTGTCACATGGCAACATTATGTAACAGGATATTGGCGGGAAGGTGCAAACTCTACTACCACACCATCAGCATCCACTTCTGACATCGTGGGCTGACACAGTAAAATTGGAAGCATTACTTTGGAGCAGTCCTTGTAAAAACTCTGGTTCAGCTTAGAGTTTCTTTTGTTTTCTCGCCATTTTGATAGACTGTTCTATCAGTGTATCAACAGTTACATCTGACACTAGTGTCAAAATACAATAGATACAAGGCTCCATTCAAATAATCATATAGAAAAGAAAATGAGGGAAAACCCACATAATCATTTATTTCTTCTAATACTAATGCTTCCTGTACACCAGTTGTATTTATCAGCTTTTAAAAACTCTTGATTGCATTTTAAAATCTTATACATTCTGCGTGATGAGTACAAATGCAGCCACCTTCTTTTCTACTTCTTATTATTCATGGTAGCTGGATTTTGTATGCCATTTGTAATTATATTTTTCCCTCATATGGAGTGAGGGAGGAGAAAAAGCTATATAGCTCTTTATTCTTGTTTATCTTGCTGAGCCAAAGCAATTAGAATGGGGGTATGCACCATCCAAATAGCTAAAACACTAAATTCTGATCGATTAATCACCAAGTTGACCAAAAAGGAAGCATAAACTGTCAGTACAGCTGCTGCTGACAGTGCAAACACAAGGTAGTGAGTTTGCAGCAGGAGGATCTGAGGAATCATTATTACTGATAATGATGTATGAGTTGGAAGGAAATCAGGTTGTTTCAGAATCAACACCAGGTTTGTAAGTGGCAGTCTAGGGAAAAACAATTCTTATTATGTATCAGCTGAACTGGTTTTCACCTGAATTGTTTAGGCTTTTTTAACTTCACATGCTGAGGAATTAATAATTTAAGTACATCTCTTCATGCTTTCCGAAGCATTGAAAAATACAAAGTGGAGCAGCATATGGTACTTAAAACTGTGTTTAGCATAGAGGTATTTATCTATTTGTCATGTGGAAAGAAAATTAATAATATTCTTTGTGCACCAAAACCTCTGTGTTGAATATTTCCTGAAATTTCATTATGCAGAGGTCTAACAGAAGCTGTGCTGTTCAAAACATTTTTGTTTTCAAGTACTGGAATGTGTATTTGTTCAAACAAAGAAATGCGTATCTGTTGAAAAGATAGTGGTGATAGATTACTTCAGCTTTCATGCTTACCTACTGTTTTCCATTTGGCATTAAATTCCTTGTTGAATCCAAGAGCTAAATAGATCTGGATTCAAAAAGTTGCCTTGATGCCTTTTTCAGCCAGCCACTGTGACCTTATGATAAAAAGGAAATTTAGTCATCTAATGGACCATCTTTCTTTATAGTTTAAACTCTAATAGATACCCAAAGGATTGCAATTTAAACCATTTTCTTTGAACAGTATTAATTTTTAGAGGATGTACAGGACCTCCACCTTTACTGTGACAACAACAGCACTTTAGATATCAATAGTGTAACTATCTGTTGAATCTAAATAGCATGCAAATTGTACTCCCTATACTCTTCCTATCTCATTATAGGTAATGCTGCATATGCTCTGTTAATCCTTTTGAAAAATTATTGACTCCTGAATAACTTTCTTTTGCTACTATAAATTGTATCTCGTGTCTATTTTTTTTTTCTGTCATTGACTTTTAAGTTCAAGGGCCCGTTTTACTTCTCATCAGAAAACAAATTTCTCTCTGTGCTTAAAATGAAGTACTTCAGGCTTGCATGTTCCATTTTAATGGAGATTTGTCAGACTCTCCTGCTTTTTCCTCACTGAATAAGTGATGCTTATGCAGTTGCAGGATGGGAGCGTACGTAAGCAGAAGGGTAACAAAACAGTTTAAAAATCTGTAAGTTAACATTAGCAGGTAAAGGTATTACCATATTTGAATGTATAATTAAAAATAATTAGAAATTCTTCCTTCATTTTCCAATCTTTACTACACATTTGTTGGTAGAACAGTTATTTACAAAATGGTAACATTGGACTTCAGAAAAAAAAAAAAGTTCTGTATATCCAGCTGAGTCTTGAGATCTGCATCTTCATCTGTATTTAGCTGGTCCCTCTTGTCTGCTCACAGAAGGGTTGTAGACATCTGACTGTGAAGGAGATGAATGATCCCACAGTGCTTTAGGAGGAGGATTTTTGCCTCAGGATGAACAAATATGTGCTTGACCAAACACTTAACATCAATATGTGCCTGTTTCTGATGAGTGTGAAAGGAGCCTGAGTTTGCTATGTTAGATCTGGGAAGGGATATTTTATCTGATAAGCCCAACCCAATACGTCGAGATCCCTGCCTGCTATTTTTTCTTCTGACAAGCCAAGACTTCTGCAGAACAGTTTTGCATCACTATTTCTGTCATTGCTCTTCATTTTGTAACGCTTCCTGATGTGAGTTACAACAGAGACCCTCTTCCTTCACACCCACTCAAAGAGTTAGGAGTTTTGCTTTTCTTTATGAGTGCGTGCTGGTCTGCTAACTAAAGTGCAGATTTCAGATGTTTGGGTGGTTTTTACTGGCGCTTCATACAGCTCATCCTGTGACTTTCCACTGGATGATGAAGATACTGGCCTGTGGTCCTCATTTCCTTCTCTCCTAAAAGGAAGCATTGACAATGATTGATTATTTTTTTAATGTGCTGTGTTATATGAGCTGAAATATGGAACGTAGGCCCTGGAGTGTGTCCAGAGAAGGACAACAAAGCTTTGAAGTTTCTGGAGCACAAATCTTATGGGGACTGGCTGAAGGAGCAGGGATTGTTCAGTCTGGAGAAGATGAGGCTCAGGAGTGACCTTATTGCTCTCTGCAACTGCCTGAAGGGAGGTTGTGGTGAGGTGGGGGCTGGCCTCTTCTCCCAGGTGACGGTGACAGGACAAGAGATGATGGCCTTAAATTGTGCTAGGGGAGGTTCAGTTTGGATAATAGGAAAAAATTATTCTCTGTAAGAGTACTAAGGTATTAGAATAAGCTGCCTGGGGAAATGGTGGAGTCACCATCTCACCGTCCCTGGAGATGTTCAAGGACTGTACAGATGTGGCCCTGAGAGACATGGTTTAGTGGGCATGGCTGTGAAGGGGCAATGGTTAGAGTAGATTATTTTAGAGATCTTTTCCAATCTCAACGATTCTACGATCTTTGGTATAATAAAAGCCTTAACTCAATAAACGACTTATAACTATCATTAATATTTATGCTATTATGTTTCCAGTTGGGTTCTGTGCACTCCTAAAGGGATTGTTTTCAGAAATTTTACTTAAGCTCACGATTTACTTTCTTTACTTAGAGTAATGAAAGTGAAGGACATTGAGTATACTATATAACAAAGGCAGTGTTATGGTTACTCATCTGTCAGAATTCAGTCCCTTCCTTCCTACGTGGAAAAGCTGTCTGACAAAAATGATTTTGAAAATGCCACTTCAAATTAAAAATAGCAGGAGAAAATTGTCCCAGGGATGGTATAGCAAGTTGTTTAGCAAGAAGTTCTTCCAAATATACTTCTGGTCTTTTGAAGAAATATATATTCAAGAGTGCATTAGACTGCAGAAGGGTAGAAGTAAGAATACTCTTAATATGATTTTCCATTTTATCATGAATGCCTTCTCCTAACTCTAAGAATAGAGGCAGTTCTCTTTGGGCAAGCAAATTAAGGGCACTTTGCTGGGCATGTTTGTGCTACTCTTTAATCTTGCTTTCCATTTATTGGTGGCCTGCATAAAAAGGCACGATCCCCAGAAAGAAAAGACAGCAGGCATAAGTTAATGACACAAAAGTACTGCATCTGCATGTTCAAGGATAAGTAAAGTGAGCATCTCATCTCCTGCTGATGTTGTGCTTGATTGTCTGTGTGAATTATTTCCCAACCCTGTGGCCTTTATGTGGTGATAGGTGGTAGGTAGAAATGTGGACTGTCCAAGGAAATACTCTTCCAGCTAACAGAGCCAAGCTGCTGAAATTCTTTTTTTTCTTTCTTTTTTCTTTTTTTTTTTCTTTTTTTTTTCCCCTGAAGGAAAAATACGTACTTGATTTTATTGATAGTGTTTAGACTGGTAATTTGAACTGTGAGCAGAGCAGGCAGGCTGTATTTTATGGAGTCTGAGAGCATCCTCTTTCTGGAAAATCTTTCTAAAATTATCTCATGGTGAGTAGAATTTGATCCATTCTATAGATAAAAGAGGCTGCTGTTTACAAATATTTTGATGAAGCATAGACACTGCCATGTCTAGATGGTATGATAGATTTCATTATATCCTTCATATAATCCAAGTCTATAAGAAACAAGTAAATAACCTCAATTTTCTTTTATTTTTAAACTCCTTTCCTCTCCTTTTCTTTTCTTTTCTTTTCTCCTTTATACTGCCTGAATTTTAACAATGAGTTCTTACAGATGTCTTCTGTGACCCATCACTTGTAGCATTTCTCTGTGTGAAATTTTATTACGATGAAATCATCAGGGGAAAACAAGAAATCAATCTGGCCAAATCGTTACTACTGCATTTTGGAAAGGTAAAAACCTTTGGAGAATAGAGTTGCAGTGGGCAGATGATGTGCCTCAACAGAGCTGTCTTTTCCCTGTACCAGTCCATTTCTAAGATGGCCATGAAAAAGTGAAATACCCTAGGCATCAGGATGTTGCCCTCCTCACGCTCCCTCTCTATCAGCAGTTCAGTGTTTGCTGCTGTTAGTAGCCACCTGTTTCCTTTCCAATCCTCCTCATGCAAAACACGGCCATTTCAGAACAGTCATTATATGTTTGGAAATGGCAAAGCAATTCTCCAAGTTCCACTGATTATGTTGTATAGCAACCCTACTGTATGCTGTTTCTGCTACTTGGAAGGCTGGTAGCTACTTGGCAAGCTAACGAAGAAGCTTCTTTCCAATAGCAGTGTTTTTCTTTTATCCCAGAGTGTGGTATTATTTTTCTAGTGGTATGATTAGAAAAGAAAATATATACAAAGCTAAAGAAATATTCCAACATATTTATAATATAATATTATGATGGGCATTAAATAAAGTCACTTGAGTGCTTGATTTCATTCAAATATGTTTTTGGCTTTTTAAAAGAAATAATTTTTACACAGAAAGTCTTGCCTGAATAGCAATTATTTGATTAAAAAAATACTGGCCCAGGTCTTGTGCTTGGCTTTCTGTACGCTTAAGCATGCAATCATTTTTTATTGCCATTGTTGAACACAGATGGATTTAAACAGAGGTTCTCCCACACAGGTTCTTTAATGATACATGTAAGGAAGAAAGTTCCAATGGACTGAAATGAAACCCAGAACTCACAGCTCCCAGAAGAGTGTGGGATGGGGTCTGAAAGGGACCCTGGAGCTTTTTGGGAAGGACATTACACAGCAAGGAGACTGGAACTGGAGTATTTGTGAAGATGGAAAAATAGCAATTTTTATCTCAAGAGCCCTTTGTTTCAGTTGGATTTGGGCCCTATTCTCTCTTAACCTATTGCTGCCTATAACAGTACTTCTAAATGCAAATGGCACCCATTCCATTGGCCTGCTTTCATTTTCAGAAAGCAGTTAGCGTTTCAAGGGTTTCTCAGATCACTCTACTTAGGAAATTTACTTCAACATAAATAAGGAGAAATAAAAATTAGATATGCAATTCATGCTAAAGTCTTTGTAGAACTTCTGCATTCTGTCCATTGTAATGTGAGGAACAGATAAGTGCCAGAGGTTGAGCCTCGGAGTCTCTGGGCAAAACTTCGTGCTGCTGGAAACATTCTTGTTTTGAAAAGTGAATAGTAGCTGATTGTTACAGCATGGTCTGTGCTGATGGAAGGAGTACAGAAAATGAGTGAAATGAAATATAGTTGAAGTTTTAAACAGCAAGAATCCTGTCTATAAAAGCTTAAGTGAAACTCTTTTTGCCAAGAATCTAACAAGCAGGAACTTGACAGATAAAAACTAGCAACAAACAGCTCTAGTTTTTCCAGTGGAGATGGAAATGTGCTCAGAGCAATGATGCAAGTTCTTGGTGATTCTGGGTGTGTCACCCACATCTTTCGCTTCCAAGTCCAGAAATACTTGGTGTGTCCTCATCGTCTGAAGAGACTTGGCAGGAGATGTACTGACTGTTTATTTGGAATGTAGGCCCCGGGAAATAGGAGACGTTCCATCTCAAGGTTACAAGACGAATTGAAAAAAAAATTAAAAAACAAATAAAGCAGAGGTGTAATTATTTACCTTAAGGGATCTGTTCTTTCAGGTTCAAATAAAACTGCCCTTGTCTACTACTGATGGAACATTTGCAGAGTTTATGTAGGAATTAGTATATTTATCAAGAAATAAATATGTCTAAATGGTGCCTAAATGCCTTCAGCAGCTTTAGTTTTAGAGAACTGCCTCAGTAGTCTGCTCCTATTAATGAGGCTGATACTTTCTGAGAAGCTCCTACCATCATAGCTCTCTATTATTAAGATTCTGGCATGTATTGGTACTGGGTTAGCATGTGCTAAACAGATGTTGCAAGGCTTTTGGTTTGAAAAAGAAATTTATGAAATTACTGTTTTCAGTAGATTTTTAGAAAAGAAGGTTTGTGTGGATCAGAAGAATAAATTGTTTTGAGTTTCTTCCTGGTGGTTGGAACTTAGAGATGCAGTGAGCAGACATGGAAGAATTCAATTCACCATCCGTAAAAGGGCATGTAATTCTTCTAATTCCACTTTCCAAAACACCCAGATAAATCCAAAATTGAAGTTTCCTTAAAAAATAAAAAAATAAAAAAATAAAAAAAAAATGTAATGAATGTGTATTTCATAAAAAGTGAAGTAAAAATGTAATGGACTATGCATGCCTTTAGTCAATGGACTACCCCAGAAACATGAAAAAACATAAAAGAAAAAATATCACTGAGTACTATAACATCTATAGGAATTTCACACCATGGGTCTGCATGCGGTCAATAAACTTAAGCAATTCAGCTTCAGATGTTTGGGGTTTTATTGAGTCCATTCACTTTGTAGATCTTTTGTGTTAGTGTAAATTTTCTGTTATGCACCATGCATGAGCCAAGGAGGTTCAGCATCACTAGAGAAGATGTCAAAGGCAGATTTCAGTAGAGGATGCTCACCATTCATCCGCTTTGAACATCAGGTGAAAAACTACTTGTTGGTCATCATTAGATTTCCTGTGTTCAGAATATTAGACAAAGTTAAAACATGAAAAAGTTTTTCATCCAGATGCTGTGACTCAGTGGAAATGTGTGTGTTTATTTCAGGATATGATTTGACCTAAATTTGCATCTTGGTCAGACTTGTGTGCTGAGTTCTTTTTCTTATCTTGTTATCTCTGTACTGTGGTCTGAAAAAAGATTTCTGATGGATCAGCATTTGTGATCTGTATTTAAGTACTCCATATTTCTTTGCTGGCCTTTTTTGTTGGTATGTGACTATAAGCTGGTTCCCCAGTCAAGATTGGTGTCTGAGGAATTTGAGATTGTTTCTGGAAGAATTTTTTATCAAAAGGGAGAAGAACAAGTATTTTAGGCCAGGGTGTGGGGGTTGGGCTCTGTCTTTGTAGACAGAGTGAAGGAGGGAATGGTTTGGCAAATGATGTTCAGATGCAGCTGTTGTTTCATTTTCATCTCATCATGCTGAGAGTGAAGATCAGCAAAAGGGAAAAGGGTCCCTTGAAAGAAGAAAAACTGAAGGAAAAGAACATAAAGTGTAGAGAATTACAGAGCAGGTGAACAAGTCTGCCAAAAGATGGAGAAAATGGGCAGAGTAAAGGCGGTGGTATAGGCTTCAGCCTGGCTGTTCAGGGACCCTGGGAATGTATTCTGTACACTGATAGTTGTTTTTGGAATGGTTGCCAGCCAGGAAAGATGAATTAAGGTAAGAGCAAGACATACCTTTGTTCCCTGCTTCTTAACCCCTTTCCTCTCTCTTGCCTACAGGCTTTTTCTCCACTGCTTCTCCAACTAAATAAGAGTCCCTGACTAAATGAGTAGCAAGCAAGAGTCACTTGATTCTTGACCTGGCTTTAATCCAGCTTCAAATTAGCATATGGAATTGTAATTGGGTAATTTATCTCCTTTGTTTTAATAAAGAGACAACACTGAGGGCAGCTATCAACCTCCATTTGTATGTAGGAAGTTAGAGGAAAGTTAGGCTCTTGGGTACCAGGTCATTTCCTTGCCTGAAGATTACTTGGTAGGGAATCATCATCATTCACCGATTTCCATCAGCAACTTTACGTGGTGATGGCAGGCAAATCATAGAGTAGAGTACAGATACTTGTAAATGTAGCAGCTTTTCAGCAAGGACCCAGTTAACCCATACAGAACTTCCTTTTAGTACAGCTTTTAAAAAGAAATAAGGAGTTTGAAATAACTGTGCTCTATATAAGAGCAAACAATAAAGCACATGTGGAAGAAGCTTCATTAAGATCGCTTGACCTATGAGTAAAATAAAAAGGAGGACAAGACAGACTTTCCTAGTGATTTACTTTCTGTGCCCATGAATCATGTTTTCTTCCTCTGTTATTGTGATTGCATTTTTTTTTTCTCAGCACTGCTTGCCCTATCATTACGGGTAGAAAAATAAAGGGATTGTGATATTTTCTCAGCAGTGATGAAAGGAACAGGACATTCCAAGGACATGCTATAAAAGTTGTTGGGACTTTAAGATGCCATAGCTTCATCAAGAAGGCACTTCTGCATATGGTCTGTGGTCATATTGCTGTGTTGGATTAAGTAACATCCTGAAGGATGATAGTTACTACCATAAGTAATACTGGTCTTGCATATTCACCTGCTATTTTCACATTGCTGTGGTGAGTACACTTTTGAGGACAAGGACCCCATGAGAAGAAGGCAATTCATGTTGCCAGAGAACCTGACAAAAGACAGTTTAAATATTTACCACCAACTACAAAGGATTTGAAAATGAAGTGTGTTTGAGTGTTTCGTCTTCTAGGGGCTTACTGGAAAAAAAAAAAAAAGAAAAAATAAAAGGCACAACATTCTGAAAATTTTGAAGAGATATCAAAACGTTGAGTACTTGCAAAATAGTACAGGTTGAGTATATTTTAACTTGGATATCTGTGGGTTGGCTCTTTTCCTGTTTTTGGTAGGGAGGTAGGGAAGAAAAAGCAGGAAGGGCTGAGTGCTTCTCAGCTGACTGGAAGCCCTGGGCCTGGAAACCACAGAACAAAAACAGCAGATGTGAAGCAGTGGCATCTGACTCCCTTCATATGAGTACAAATTCATCAACTTAATAACATCATTTAAAACTCCTCTTTTGGGGCCATGTAAAAAAAAAAAAAAGAGCACAGAAGTAATTATTACTAGTGTAAAAAAATCCACAAGACAACATTTGTCCTTGGTAAAATGTTTCTTCATATTGCTTTATGGATTCTATTTATCCAGACAAATTATTCCCAAGACGTAAAACAGCACTTCTGACATCATGTGAGATTACTATAGAAGACTATAATGTGGAAGTGGCTTTGTCATGAAAGATTAGTGTTCCTTTGGCTGTGCAGCAGAGCTATATGTTGGCCAAAGGAAGGATGGAAGACTTCTCTATGTTCCAAACTCCAAGCTGTATTTCACTTCAAAAATAATAACAGTTAGATATTTTAATGCAATTACAATAGCAGGTTGGAGAGTTAGAGGTTCCCAGGGAGGTGGTGGAGTCACCGTCCCTGAAGGTGTTCAAGAAAGATTTAGATGTTCTTCTGAAGGGTATGTCTTAGTGGGAAATATTGATAGTAGGTGGGTGGTTGGACTGGGTGATCTTGTAGGTCTTTTCCAACCTTGGTGATTCTGTGATTCTATTACCAGGCTGGATGTGGCGCTGGGCAGCCTGGAGTAGTGGCTGGCACCCCTGCATACAGCAGGGGGCTGAAATTAGGTGATCATTGTGGTCCTTTTCAATCCAGGCTATTCTATGATTCTTTGATTCTTGATGATTCTATGATTAATCATGCTAGCAAGCACGTTATTTGTTATGCATTAAAGCTAAAGGTAGATTGACTTATTTGTTGTTTTCTAAGTTGTTTTCTAACTCATACAACATATGTAGCTTTTTTTTTCAGCAAGTGTTCAGTTAAGTAAGAGTAGCACAGATCTCCTCCAGCTTTTTAAGAATGTCAGGATAGGCTGTTATCAGAAGCAAACATGGGTCATTCACACACATGGTCTGGACTTCAGGAGGGCGGACTTTGAATTGTTCAAGGGACTAATAGAGGGAGTCCCCTGGCATTCAGTCTTAGTGAGTAAAGGGGTCCAGGAGAGCTGGTTGCTCTTCAAGAAGGAAGTCTTAAGGGTGCAGGAGCAGGCAGTCCCCCTGAGTGCAAAATGAGCCGGCGGGGAAGAAGACAGGCGTGGATGAATAGGGAGCTGTTCTTGAGGCTCCAGGAGAGAAAGAGAATCTACCGCCTGTGGAAAGATGGACAGGCCACTCAGAATGAATATAAGGAAGTCATTAGGATGTGTAGAGGTGAAATCAGAAAGGCAAAAGCCCAGCTTGAATTTAACCTAGCCACTGGAGTGAAAAGGAATAAGAAACTCTTTTATAAATACATTAACAATAAGAGGAGGACAAAGGAGAATATCCACTCTTTGCTGGATGAGGCTGGGAATGTGACCACTGAGGATAAGGAAAAGGCAGAGGTTCTGAATGCCTTCTTTACGTCTGTCTTTAAAAGTCAGACCAGTTATCCTCAGGATACTCCTCTCTCTGACCTGGTAATCTCGGCTGGGGACCACACTAACCCCCCTGTGATTCTGGAAGAAACAGAGACCTACTACTCCAACTGGACTGCCACAAGTCAATGGGGCCAGATGAGATCCACCCGAGAGTGCTGAGGGAACTGGCGGAGGTGAGAGCCGAGCCGCTTTCCATCATCTGTCAGCGCTCCTTGTTGACTGGTGAGGTCCCAGAAGACTGGAGGCTTGCCAGCGTGACTCCCATTTACAAGAAAGGTTGTAAGGAGGATCCGGGGAACTACAGGCCTGTTTGCCTGACCTCGGTGCCAGAGAAAGTTATGGAACAGATTGTCTTGAGGGAGATCATGCGGCATGTGTGGGATGACTGGGGGATCAGGCCTAGCCAGCATGGGTTCATGAAGGGCAGGTCCTGTTTGACCAACCTGATCTCCTTCTATGATCTAGTGACCCACCTGGTGGATGAGGGAAAGGCTGTTGATGTGGTCTACCTAGACTTCAGCAAAGCCTTTGACACTGTCTCCCACAGTATTCTCCTGCAGAAGCTGGCAGCCCAAGGCTTGGATGGATACACTCTTGGCTGGGTAAGGAGCTGGTTGGAGGGCCGGGCACAGAGAGTGGTGGTGAATGGAGTCAAATCCAGCTGGCGACCGGTCGTGAGTGGTGTTCCCCAGGGGTCGGTGCTGGGATCTGTCCTCTTCAATATCCTTATTGATGACCTGGATGAGGGCATCGAGTGCACCCTCAGTAAATTTGCAGATGACACCAAATTGGCTGAAAATGTGGATCTGCCTGGGGGTAGCGAGGCCATACAGAGGGATCTGGAGAGCTGGAGAGCTGGGCTGATGCCAATGGGATGAGTTTCAACAAGGCCAAATGCCGGGTCCTGCACTTCGGCTACAACAACCCCAGGCGACGCTACAGGCTTGGGGCGGTGTGGCTGGAGGACTGCATAGAGGAAATGGACCTGGGAGTATTGGGTTGATGCTCGGCTGAACATGAGCCAGCAGTGTGCCCAGGTGGCCAAGAAGGCCAATGGCATCCTGGCTTGCATCAGAAGCAGTATTGCAAGCAGGAGCAGAGAGGTGATTGTTCCCCTGTATTCAGCACTGGTGAGGCCGCACCTCGAGTACTGTGTCCAGTTTTGGGCCCCTCACTGCAAGAAAGACATTGAGGCCCTGGAACGTGTTCAAAGGAGGGCAACAAAGCTGGTGAGGGGTCTGGAGCACAGGGCTTATGAGGAGCGGCTGAAGGAGCTGGGAATGTTCAGCCTGGAGAAGAGGAGGCTCAGGGGAGACCTCATTGCTCTCTATAACTTCCTGAAGGGAGGTTGTAGTGAGCTGGGGGTCGGCCTCTTCTCTCGTGTCATTAGTGATAGGACCAGAGGGAATGGTTTCAAGCTACGGCAGGGGAGATTCAGGCTGGACATGAGGAAGTATTACTTTTCAGAAAGGGTGGTCAGGCACTGGAATGGACTGCCCAGGGAGGTGGTGGAGTCACCGAGCCTGGGGGTGTTCAAGGAAAGGCTGGATGTTGTGTTGAGGGACATGGTTTAGTGAGAGCTATTGGTAATAGGTGAATGGTTGGACTGGGTGATCTTTTAGGTCTTTTCCAACCTTGGTGATTCTATGATTCTATGATTCTATGATATTTTCTGAAAAAAGCTTGTTATGCTTTGCTTGTTGTGCAGTGTATTTCCTAGTGACAGTGCTGAGTATAAAAAATACTCCTTCTGTTATTTGCTGTGGATAGTTCAGACCAAAAGATGATAAAAGTGTGAAGCCCCCCCCTTTTTATAGTAGCAATGTTGGAAGAATTTCTTCTGGGAAGAGTGCTGAGCTGTTATGTAATTGCAAAGGTCCCTCTGGCCTAGCAGGCTTTTTCCAATTCTGTAAAGCTTACAACAGCTCAGGGAAACGATGAACAGCCTTTGCTGGGACATGGCATCAATTGTGTGAGAAGTGGAAGTGGGTCATTCTGAACATAAAATTTAATGGAAACGTGTTTTGTCAACATCAAGACAGTTGAGGGCCCATCTGCTGAGGGTGTGTCCACTTCTTCTGCCATGACATCTGGTTAGAAGCAGGAGTAAATTTCCCCCCATGAATCATGCTGGAGCCGTAGAGCTGGGAAATAACTGCTCCTTCTCTTTTGTTGTGCTTGATGTCTCAGCCTACAGTGGGAAGTGCTGTGGTTTACCAAGGGTCCCAGTGGAAAAGGAGGTTTCAAAAAACATTGGGAGGAAACAACTGGTAAATCCTTGTATCATAGATGCTGAGAAATTTAGCGCTCTTTGTGGCGTTATTAAAATAACAGAAAATTGCTCAGTTCCTAAAACACTACAGAAGAGATTTTTGTGATGCATCCTTTCCAAAAGGGGATAATGAATAAAAAGAAAATAGAAGACAAAATGAGTGAGTTTGTTTCAGAACTGTAGATACAGTGCATTAGATACATTAGAATGGAAAAACTGTTATTTAAAAATGCTGCTCAAAATGCGATGGTTTGGACTAGTTCATTTTCTCTTCCACTTGGGTTTGAACATTTCACATCCCTAGGAAATTAGATATTGAAACTAATGTTCCCAGTAATAATGCATTAAGCTGGAAAGTGGTGGATCTCAGGCATATTAAGCAGTAAATACTCTGCATTTTTATTGTTGCCACATACCTTTCAGTAGTGAGTCCCATAATAATACAATATTATGCCTTCAACTGATGTGTTTATTGTTCGAAAAAGGTGAATAGGCAGATGCTGACCCTGGCTGCCAGATAGAAGAGAAGATTTCCAAACCATTAAATGTGATACTGAACTTGCTGCATTAAACGTCTGTCTTCATTTTGGCTAGGTCACTTATCTGTTAATTGTGATCTGTAAGTCTGGTTGCAAATATGTCTTTAAAGCACTGTAGAAAATCAAATCCTCCATTTGCATTCATTGTGGACAGAGGAACACCTTGCTTTGTTATGGCATCCTAAACACTTCAAAATGCTTTGCATTTTTGCATTGCCAGGTGAATATTGCTGTAAAACCCTGTCTCTTTAGTAGCACTAAGGCTAAAACCCTGTCTTGGAAGTTTTTGGTAATATATTATCCTCTGACTATAACTGAGGAATATCAGTTTCTGGAAGGCAGTCTTTCTTAGTGTGGGCGCTGCCTTACAGGAGAACAGCAAACTTCTTTCTCATGGAGCAGAGCCGTATGTGTCTCACACTTTGCAGCTTAGATAATAGACAGATGAAACGCAGTACTACTGCTGAGGGTGTAAGCATATCCTTAAAGGGATCTATTTTGTGGAATTAGAGAAAATAGAGTCTGTTTGGAATAATCTAGCCAAACTATCAAATATTCAACTTCCATTTATTTTCAGTTGTCTCTGGAGCTAAGGAGATTATTATTTGCCTACAAAGGAATCACACTGGATCTGCCTTTCAGTTGTAGCAGGACATACAGTTGGGTGGATACATCCACGTGGCTGAAATGGGAAAGCTGTCTCACATTCGTTTTCTTCAGCCAAACATATATCTCTAATTTTAAGGGCATTCTACCCTTGGTTTAGATTTGTTTATTTTCATTTTATAGGCCCCATTTTAAATCCATTTTAATGAGCTGTTTATGCAGTGGTAGTATTTTTAATATACGTTTGGGTTCTGTGCAACTCTAAGTCAGTCAATGATGCATGGAGAGGGCATGAATTAATAATATGGCAAAGGCAACTGAAATATCAATCTCCGATAACACCAGCCAAACAAGATTTTGATGTGGGTGTCTGTCTGACACTTTGCTTTCCTTGCCTGGTCTAACAGCCTGAACTGCTCTCCTGTCCTTGGGGTGGCTGATGCTGCCAGCCCTTCTGCATTCTGCAGCTGGTTGAGACCCCTGACCTGATGCATTAAGCTCTCAGTGATGCAGTTATGGTGAGTGTGGGGTGAGCACTGGGGAGCAGAGGAGTGCCAGGACAAAGTCCTTCAGCCCATGTGCTGTCTGCAGGATGCTCTTTCCACACTTAGCTCACTCTATTTGAGTAAAGTGGAATAGTACTAAGAATCAGGCCAGCACATCTAATTAGCACAATAATCAGCTTCATGCGAGGCATTGTTGGCCAGTTTGAGAGCCTCTATGAGTATCTGGAAAGCATTGCAAGCAAAATTCCCAGACACAGCTCTGATAGGGAGCATGATGTATGGATGTTGGCTGGGCAGAGGTTTTTCGGCCACTTGGACTTGTCCAGCCCAAGTATTGCAGCAGAATCAAAGAAACTGGCCCATTTCTTCTCCAACCTCAAGCAGTGCCACTATGGCAGGGTGCCAGTCCCCAATACATTAGATTCATTAAGAGACAGAGCAAATTTATCACTTGCAGTGGTACACAGATGCCATTAAGGAACTTTCGGCCATGTGGTTTGCCTGTAGCTCTCCTAATCGCAGCAGATCAGCATGGGGAAGTTCAACCACCTGACCCAGAACACAAGGTGTGATGAGGCCTTTTGGATGGTCTTTATGTGTGCCTGCTTTCTGGCCATTCATAAGAAGCTTCATAATATGTCTCCAGACATATCTTCAATATAATAACAAGAATAATTAAAACTCAAATACCAATTTAGTTCTTTGACCATCTGGGATCCAGGCTGAGAGATGAGATACAGTGCAGACCGTAAAGCTGTTAGTAAGGTAAGCTTTCTTACTCTTTTTTGTAATTAATTTTAATGGTTCTTAAATGAATTTTTAAATGAGTTCATGCTCACAACAGCTTTGAAAGTCTGTGGCTGTCCAGTGGGATCTGGCCACAGATTCTATTGCTGTGTCTTGGTCTGGCTTCCAGCTGGAAAAACAGTACCTCTGTATCAGTGGAGTGAAGCCTTAGCATGGTGATAAAGGAAGGCAAACAGAAATAATTGTAAGCTTTTCTGAATGCCATTTAAAGAATATGGACACCAGAAAATAAAACAAACAACTACAACAAAAGTGGTAAGAAAGGGGTATTACATTTGCTTTATGAGAATTAACATGTGATGGCTGACTTATTTCCTTGTAAAGGGGAACACTGAAGCACCAAGGGTATGAAGTTAAAATTGATTAAGGTGTAATCCACAGTTGTGTTTTGTGGAATGTCACACTTTAATAGGGTTTTCTTTTCACCCAATTGCATATCCTGGAAAGTTCAAATTAAGTTTTGGTCCACTAAAGTAGGAGAATAACTAAGGAAAGAACTGGAAGAGTGGCAAAGCCAAAAACGGGGGGCTCACCTTTGGACTTGTCCATCCCAAGCAGCAGAGTCAAGGAAAGTAGTGAGTCATTTCTTTTCAAATGTGTCACTATGGCCGGATGCCATTCGCAGACTCATTAAATTCATTAAGAGACAGAGCTAATTATATAATTTGCAGTGGTACACGGATGCCACTAAGGAACTTTGAGGGCCCAGGTTAAGCCAGTGGTGCATTACACCTTGTGATCAGGGCAGCTTGGTTGGAGTTAGGAGGGGTTGTGCTGAGTCTGTCTGTCCAGCCAGCCCAGGGAAAGGCTGGTACAGCTGGACTTCCAAAATCCTCTATAGGAGGATGAACCACAATGAATCCCAGATAGGACAAAGGGGAGAGGGAATCTATCCAGATGCCAGTATGGGTTCAGCAGGAAAGGAATGAGAAAAAAGCTGGCTGTTTGCCTGAGCTTAATTTGAGTTACAGGGGAGGCTGAGGTGGGTGAGAAACTATCTCATCTAAACATGGACACAGGTTTTTTGGCCAAGTGAGTAATCTAATGCTGTCTATATCATTTTTGTTTCTTAAATAAGTTGGATTTCTGGCTCTTTGTTTGTTTCAGGACAGATTTGTTTTTGCAACAGCAGTCAGCCTAATATAGATGCATAACAGAGGACAAAATCAGCTCCTGGCAGCCTAGCTATAACTAGCTTTGTCCCATGCTTTGCTGTAGCAGTGATGCAGCAGTTTAAAGGGCTGATGCTGCCCCAGGTTTCCAGCCAAGTCCTGGTTCTGAGTTTGGGCAGCACCTATTATAGGACAGCCAGGTGATGTCTCTGAACTGACACCAGCTTCAAAGCTGCTGCTTACATGGCTACTGCTTTTAGTCTTGAAAAGCACAAGTCACTGGCAATGTTTAGGACTAAAGCTGTGAAAAGACACTCTTCTCACCAACAAAAGGGATAAGCTTATTTTACTGTCTATTTCAAAATAATACAAAAAAATAAAGCAGTTCCTATAGTTAAAAAATAAGCTCAACAATAAAGAAAATAAGCAAGATAAATACATCTAATCATTACTACCTGAGGTTAGTGATGCTGATTAAAAAAAGTACATCACCGATTGCCCTAATACCTTACCATCATCAGTTCTTTTGTGATCAAAAAAGATACCATTTGACCATTATTAGTGGACAATAAGCATTATAACAGAGCTTCTGTACTTAAACACCAGAATACATATACTGACATGGCAAAATATGGATAAACGACATCTTATATGTGCACGTATTAGATATACTGTGAGTTTGTGAGGTTCATCTATAGGTTAACTTTGATTCAGGGCCTATCTTAGGCCTCAGAATTTTAGTCTTTTTTTTTTTTTTTCCAGCTTGTTTTTGCTCTGTGTTTGATGGACACTTGAAATGCCCACTGGAAGATCTGCAGTCTGGTGGGCAGGCTGGAGTTAACCAGAGCAGATCTGCCAGCTGTCTTTCAGACCAGCATGATCTCAGCTGGTGGCATCTGCAAACCATGCGCTGGGAATTATCATCCCCAAGAGCAAGTAACATCACCAAAAAGGCAGTTCAGAGGCTTGGGTTTCAGTCTGTTGTTTGTAATAGCCTCTTGAATTGGTTATGGACCTGTCAGGAACTACATGACGTACCATGGGAAGCTTCATCAGAGAAGGAATGCCAGGTTGCCAGTGGGAATTCCTATCGAGGCTCTCCTTTCCATCTCCCCAGCCTTTTTCAGCTCATTCCCAGGCAGTGAGCCAGGAAAGTTCCTGCTCAGTTCAAGCATACCAGAGCGTGATTCCCCGATACGTGAGCTGTATATGAGGGATGCCTCTCAGTACGAGGATGACTGTATGACAGAGTGCAACTGAAAAGAGTGCAGAGAGGAGAAAACAGGAGCTTCTATGACTCAATGGTTTAACTGGGAGACACTTGGCAGCCCTTAGAAGCATCAGAGCCCATCACCTGCTGCCTTCTAGCCCATCTCTTTG
Organism: Tympanuchus pallidicinctus; assembly: GCF_026119805.1. NCBI lineage: Eukaryota > Metazoa > Chordata > Aves > Galliformes > Phasianidae > Tympanuchus > Tympanuchus pallidicinctus. The sequence goes on along the minus strand of NW_026294780.1, from coordinate 42,531,029 downwards.
GTCTCACTTTCCTTTATCTATACTTCTTACCTTTCTCATATTCTGCCAGGGGAACACAAATTCCTGCTAACTGCCAAAAAAAAAACCAAAAAACAACAACCTCCCAAAACAAAACACAAAAGTAGCACTGCTTTGTGAATGTAGTCAGTGTACATCCAGTTTCATCAGCCTTGTTCTCCTCCTTTCTCTTTCCTTCTCCCTTTCACTTTGCCGCTCTCCCTCACTATTTCACTTCTGAAACAGGACTAAATTCCTTGTGGCAGAGAACTGTCTTTTGCTTGTTTAATTTAACTGTAGAATGCGATAGCATGTTGCTGGAACAGTATATCTTATTCACTGGTGAAAAAACAGATCGTCGTTATAGGAAATGAAATGACTAATGGCAACTGGCCTGCTCTGCTTTTCTGACAGGTCAACTTGTTGAGAGCATTTTGGTGGCTGATAAGATAACAGAGTGAAAAAGAGACTGAGAGACTGTTTCATTGAAACTTAGAAAAATCTCTTGCCTTGTAGATTGGTTGATGTTCTGCCCTAATATTTCAATTTTATTATTAACCAGAAAAAATAAAATCAGAGTTCCCAAGCCACAGCAAAACAAAATGAAAGTTCCCAAGGCACAACAAACCAAAACAGCCCAAATAAAAATATGCTTGAATACATGCATAATGTATTAACTATATTTTGCTTCATTTGTTAAGAGCAAAAGAGAACAAATAACCAGTGTTTTGGTCCCTTATGGGTCTCTGTCTGGGACACACTTCGCTGAGCTGTTCAGTGGGGGAAAAAAATTAAAAATTGTAAATTTTTAAGGAACTTTTTGTCATAAAAGTTTTTCAAAATCTCCTACAAATATGTATCAACTATTGCAGGTTCTTGGATTTGGAACAGAACATTTCTCTCTGATTACCTGAATAGAATTTATGCAACGAGTAAAGTAACTGCTTTACATCCTTGAACATGAAAGTGAGTGCAACAGAACTGTGCAATCCAATTTACAGGCATATAAGCAATTGGGATCTGGCCATTAAAGCATAGATTCTGTGATAGTGTCCTCAAAATCACTGCAAGAATTTGGAAGCCTTTTCCTCTCTCCTGCCTTATATATAAATCTTCTTACAAGGAGACATGGTTAGTGGGCATGGTGGTGATGGGTTGATGTGTGGACAAGACCTTATTGGTCTTTTCCAACCTTAATGATTCTATTACCTTGAAAAAAATAGGTTTAAAGACTGTGGGTTGTTTTTCTTTTTTTTCTAATTATCATTATTTTTTATTGTTCTGTTTCTCTTCCTGAGGGACATTATCCTGCATTAGAAATTACATGCTTTAGAAATTACAGCCTTATTTCCAGTGCAGAAGCAATAGTTCTGGCCCCAGTGCTGTCCTTAACCTGACTCCTCTTCACACACTGTCTAGTCAACATGCATCTGTCTGGTCTTTTGTGCCAGAGCTTGCTGACACAGCCACGACTGGAAACTTGTAGGAAACATCATCAAAATATGCCCTTAACAGAGCAGCGTGGGTTCTCTGAGGGACTTTATATCCTCTTCTATATTTAAAGCACTGCATATATATGCTGTGGAGCTGCTGACAGATGGAAGCTTGTGTTATAACAAGCTGATTGTAAAGGTGGCAGATTCCAGGAAAACAAAACAAAACAGATTTTCTTCCTGCTTTTATTAATCTTGGATTCACCTATGTTTTTAACTAAACAGGAGGAATTTCAAACCTTTAGCTTAAATGACTTTTGCAGAAATCTGGATATTTATCTTTGCAAATGTACAAAAATAGGACTTGTAGATCAGAGAAGTGTCCCACTTCTCTGTTAGTTTGTATTTGTGGGGTGCAAATCATACTATAGGCTGCCGTACATGCAGACAGCTACTGTTTTTGGAAATGTCTTATGAAACATTTATTGTCTCACAAAAGTCCTGTGTTTGTGATCTTTACTTGCAACCACAGCAGTTCAGCTGCAAAAAATGGCTTCTGTTCTTTGAAAATATGGCTCTTACAACAAGGCAACAACAGGAGACCTTGTCTCCATATTCTCCAGTGGTGACCTCTGTTTGCACTTGCACAGTCTTCAGTCCATGGAAGGCCTGTCTGTGCATGTAACATTGCTATTATTCCATCATTATATTCATTATTAGCTCATGGCTCAAATGTCTCACTGACGGGCCCATTACAAATACACATACAAGTCAGTTGCAGGCACAGGAATAATCTGCTTTGTTCAAAACGTGACCTTAATTTGCTTGACTGTAGTTTCTGGAGTGCAAACAATTTGCAATGTTATTATATGAGCAAGAACAAGTGCTTCAAGGATTAATTCCAATCAAGAATTCTTGCTGCTATTTGGTGCTTAGTGCACACAGGCTGGTTTTGCAGAATCTTTGGACATGCAAAGCTGTGGAGATGTGAAAAGATACCTTTAAAATTCTCCCTTGGAAGATATACCCTGAAATTTGATAGAATGAGAGGGAAAGGCCTTAAGTTGAGCCAGAGGAGATTCAGGTTGTGTACTTGGAAAAAATTATTCAGAAGAGTGTTCAGACACTGGAACAGGCTGTCCAGGGAGGTCACCGTCCCTGGAGATGTTGAAGAAATGCATAGATGTGGCACCGACAGACATGGTTAATGGGCAATATTGGTGGTAGGTAAATTTTTTGAACTACGTGATCTTAGAGGTCTGTTCCAACATTAATGATTTTGTGATTCTTTGATTCTACGCATACACTGGATTTTGAGGTGTGGGGGGAGGATTGCTTTTTTTAAAAAAAATATATTTCTATTCAAGCTTTTTTGCCACTAGTTGCTGGCTCCAAATCAGTGGTAACATTGCAAAGGCACAGCCAACATGTAGCTGGAGATGTTTTAGGATCCTAATTATACTTTTGTTTCTCAAAGTCCTTGTCAGACTGATTTCTGCCTACAGAACAGCTTGTTAAAATTGAAGTGTGCAGGCTAGATTATGTGGGTAGGGAAACTGTTCTGAAAAATAATGACCCTTCCTTCCACCATGGCCATCTCCCCACTCATTACTGTGATAGTGTGAACTGGCAGAATCCCTCAGGTGTCCTCGCTCAGTCCTGCTGATGGATAGCCAGAAAGCCTCTTCTCATCTCATGCAGAACTTATCGGAGGTGAATGCTGGCATAGCGAGACATGCAGGTGTCCCCTCCAGGCCTAATTACCTAACACACAACTGAGAGCAGAAGTGAAGGCCATCAAGAAGCTTCAGCAAATCTTGATCCCAGCAGTTTATTTACTGAGAAATAGCCTCTGGGAGCCCTCACGAGCACTGCTCATTCCTCCTGCCCATAATCCAAAGAAAGAATGCGCTTTTAAATCCTGGCTTTGGTTTTCTATACTTTAAATAGTTTAGGACGTGAGTTCTCAACATTATTTGTAGTTAGCTCCTCTGACCACAGAGTCCATGTTGTAGTCCCAGTCCCATCAGATTATTTTGAATATACATAAATGTAGCAACAGACCTTGATTTGAGAAAAAGCAGTTCTATCTGAGAGACCGCTTTCCTATGCTTGGAAGTATTATGCTGATACCATCAGTGCATTAATTTTGCTGGGTCAGTGGCAGGACTTTATCATCAGTAAAGCTCTTTAAGAAACCAGTATCAAAAGAAATCAGAATAAGCCTTTTGCAAGAGAGGATAAAGTTAAAGCAAAAAAATAAAAAGAGGAGTGAGCTTATACTGACTCATTAACTTCTGATAACTCACTGCCTTTTTTTCCAGGAAAAGGGAAGTGATGGGGAATATTGCTGACACAGAGGGGAGTTGTTGGAAGTCTTGTCCATATAATAGATCTGTGTTGGCAGAGGATTATCTGTGACAGAGAGTTACTCATCTGAATAATATCTTAATTAACCAGAATTTATATTTCATGTGCAAAAATTCCCAAATCACTGCAATGATCAAGAACCTTTGCCATTTCTTCTCATTCTTTTCTTTCAGTAACAGAGAATGAATAAAACCAAGGCTTGCTTTCCGTTGCTCCTTAGGATCAGCTCTGGGTACTGACTCATTTTTATGGTGCTTTCCCGTCATAAAAAAGCAATGATAATGCAAAGTTACTTTTTTTTTTTTTTTTTTTTTTTTTTTTTTTTTTAATAGACCCAGCACTTGGACTCCCGATAAAAACATTCTGCTCCAGGCTTTTGTTTTTTCTAGAGTTACTGTCTTCATGGTCTTAATACTAAAATGGGTTTTTGCTGAGAGAGTTATTTAGAAGGGTGGTAGATGGATTACTATTTTTCCTCTCATGAGCATGTGTGCTTATTTGCTGCTTCCTCTTAGAAATTCTTTCCTCCTGTTCCTAGTGGTCTCATTACCAGGTATATGGAGGATGCAACGTTGTGCATTGGAGATGTAATATGGCAGAACAATGGATGATTTTATTTGCAGCATACTGTTGCTCTGGATAGAAGACAGAAATATGTCATCTCTTAACAAACATTGACTGGATCACAGTCCTTTATTTTTTTGATAGTATGTTACAGAAGTGGCTCTGAAGTCAATTGGTTTATATCACTTTTGTCTCATTTTATGACCTGTTTATGCTGGTATTGTACATCATTTAGGCAGGGTACACTGATACTGAAAAAAAAATCTGTGTTTGTATGATACAGTGCCTTATTATATTGTAATGGGCAAATTACTGCTGTTTTTATTCCTGTTAGGATCAGCAGTAATTTAAGCTTGGTTGTAGGTGCTTCATACTAATATTCAGATGGTTATGTGCTCTGAAATATGATGGTGTTCCCTACCTTTCTTCTCTCAATTAGCTGGTCTGTCATACCTGTCTGCCTGCTGCTACTTTACACTCACAGGGCTGACCCTCATCTCCTTGCGTCAGTGCTAGTTCACACACTTCAAAAATCTGGATATTTAGTTAATGTTTGAGCACGTGTTTCTAGGACATCTTGTTCTAGCTCTGTGCACTGCAGCTTCCTGGATGCTTTCAACTGGACATAACTTAGGAAGTGATTATTTGCCTCTGTTCAGCACTTGTGAGATGATATCTGAAATACTGTGTCTTTTTTTGGGCTGCTCAAAAACCAGAAAGTTGTGGACATGCTGAAGCAAGTCCCATAGAAGGCCACTAACATGCTCAGGGGGATGAAGTAGAGGATGGCTGAGAAGAACTGGAAAGATCTGGGACTGTTCAGTTGAAGAGAAAATCACTGGGGGATCTTGCTGCTGCCTACAGCTACGTAATGGGAAAGGACAGAGAAGTCAGAACCAAACTTGTCAAAGGTGCATGGTGATAGGACAAGAAGCAACAGATACAGTTTGGGACAGATAAAATTTTGATTACATGTAGTTGGGGAAAAAAAAAATATCACCATGGGTATGATCAACCACTAATACAAATTGTCCAGAGAGGCTCTGGGGTGTTCCTTCAGACATAATCAACATTTAACTGGAGAAGACCCTGAGAAACTTGTTTGAGCAGCAGGGATCCCTTCTAATTTACCTTATTCTACAGTAACTTTATTCTCAGGGAGAGAGTAGATTTTGTGGACAGCACTGGAGGTCTGGATGGGAAGCTCTGGGGTCCAGTATACATAGAAATAGGATTTTGAGAGAATCACAGAATCACAGGCTTGCAGGGGTTGGAAGGGACCTCAAGAGATCACTGAGTCCAAACCCCCTGCTAAAGCAGGTACCCTACAGTAATGACACAGGTAGGTATCCAGATGGGTCTTGTATATCTCCGTAGAAGGAGACTCCACTACTCTCTGGACAGCTCGTTCCACTGCTCTGCCACCCTTACTGTAAAGAAGTTCTTCTGAATGTTTGTGCAGGATTTACTATGTTCAAGTTTTATGCCATTACTCCTTGACTATTGCGAAGCACCACCAAGAAGAACCTGGCCTCATCCATGTCAATGTTTTTTGTTTTCCATTTGCCTCCCACCTCCCTTTAGATATTTATAAACATTAATGAGATCCTATCTTCAGTCTTTTTTTTTCCAAGATGAGGAGACCCGGGTTACTCAGTCTTTTCTCATATGGGAAATGCTCCAGGCCCTTTATCATCTTTGTAGCCCTCCACTGGATTCCTTCTAGAAGATCCCTGGTGAATCCAGAACTAGAGACAGTATTATAAATGTGGCCTCATCAGGGCAGAGTTGATGGGGAAGAAACACCTCCCTTAAGCTGCTGGCCACGCTCTTTTTAACGCACCTCAGGATACCATTGGCCTTCTTGGCCACAAGGGCACACTGTTGGCTCATGGTCAACCTATTGTCCACCTGGACCTCCAGGTCCTTCTTCTCAGGGGTCCTCTCCAGCAGGTCATTCATTAACCTGTACTGATGCATGCGGTTATTCCTCTGCAGGTACAAGACTCTACACTTTCTCTTGTTAAATGTCATCAGATTGCTCCCTGCCCAACTCCCCAGCCTGCCCCGATCTTCTTGAATGGTAGCACAGTCTTCCAGTGTGTATATTCTGGATAGCTACATGGCTGAATGAAATTCCTCTCCAGTTTCATACATGGTGGCGCTGAAAGAGAGAAGAGAAAGATGATGGCTTAAAGACAGCCAAGGACAGAAACCGGAGCTTTAGTTTGTGTTCCATTTTTAGCAGACTTGGACAGAAGCTCACACCAAATGCCAACCTGCAAATTTTCTAGGATGCAGCTGACAGATGAAGGACAGATGAAGACCTGTTGCCTTTATGGGTGCAGTGGGTCCCAATTTTATCCCCTTGTTCCCTGGTGCCTGCCTTCAGTCTCTGGGAACCCCAGGTTGCTGGCAGCACAGCTGGTGTGTGTCATTGCATTTGCCGTCATTACAGACCGTTAGCACTGTGTTCTGTGACATGTACCTGGTATTTATTACTTTTTCCCCAAGTTGCATGTTACTGTCTTGGATGGATGTGAGCCAGTTTCCAAATCCCACCCTTCCTTCTTTCCCTTGCACTAGCTCAGAATCGAGCTGTATTTAGCAAGTGTAACAGCACTGACCCATAAAGCCCATAGCAGCCAGCTGCAGTCCTCAGCCCCTTGCTTTCCTGTTTCCCTTACTCATTTTTCAGCTGAAGCAGATCTGCTCTTTCTAGTGCTCAGTATGGGAACCATGCTTCTCTGGCCCTAGTGCAAACATTTTCTGCCCCCTGCCAACAGTCATGTGAGAAGTTCACATGCCAGCTGCACCAGATTAGGGAAAGAATGACTTGTCCCAAAAACATGTGCTGTGAGTAACAGCTACTCCATAATTCAGTTCTCAAGTCTATAACACGTTTTGATCAAACAAGTAATTAATTCAGTTCACCGTTTCAAGTTTGTTATGAGCAGTAATTTCAGTAAGGCACTGTTCAGCAATATATATCCTAGCACATCCTTATTTTTGGTATAAATCTTAGTGCATCATCTTCTGATCGGGAAAATAGATCTTTAGCTCTCTGGTCAGGTGTCCTCCTTATCACAGCTGTCTGGGGAATTTCTTTTGCAATTGTAGAGAACCTGCTTTAACAGGGGGTTGGACCTAATGATCCCCAGAGGTCCCTTCCAACCCTTATGACTCTGTGATTTTTGTGAACAGCTCTTAGTACACCTCCATAAGTCCTTAAGGAATAGCAGTGTGGGGAATCTCCCAGTCCAATGTGGTCTTTCTGGAGGGGTGGGAAGGACGAAGAAATTTTTGCACTGTGTCCAATGCTAAACCTTGCAAATCTTTGTCAAACAACAAACCTTTTGTAGTTGGTGCAGCTTTTTAAATGCATTTGCTCTGTTAAAATAAAGGGTCTTGTTCTAAGTTTTGAAAGCTTTTTCATTTCCCCCCATGTGTACTATTCCCGCATTATAAAAAGGCATCGTCTTTTGCTTGTAAAATGTACTGCAAGCTGTAAGACTTGCATAACAAATGGTACATTAAGATAATCAACCTCTTCAGACCAGTAGGTCATGGCACTGAAACTGCCTGTTCGTGACAACAAAAGTCCCTCAGCTTCAGAAATCCTTGAAAGCACACACATCTCTCAAACAAACCCAGAGAGAAATGATCTCCCCTTCCCCACTGCTCCCCTGCAGTGGGAATGGCCTTTGTCTATCACTGATTTTCCCCTAGAGTGAAATCACATCCACCATTCAATACAAAATTAATAAAGGTATATAGAGCATGTTGAGCAAACACTGACATATCCCCAATGGTGAATTTACATCCCCCCATTCTGTTTAAAATTAATAAAGGAAGACGGAGCACGCAAAACCAACACCAGAGAGTATAAAAACCCCTCATGGAGAGCCCGTCATGGCCTAGTGCTGGGAAGCAACAACACATGTTAGCAAAGCACGCCTTGACAATCTCATTTGCCTTTTTCAGCTGGGTTCAGAGGGCTCGGGAGAATGTGCTCTGTGGATTTGTCACCTGGGAGGGGGCATCTCATGGGTTATTCATTGTGTGCACAGTGTTGCAATGAACTCTCCTCCCCTTTTTCCTGCAGGTGATGCATGGAATAAAGCACCGCTGTAATGTGGGGCTGGCTCAGCCGTGTCCCGCCTCCCAGGTACCTTCTGCCCTTGGGTCTCCCAGAGGCATGCTCTGCTGTCATTTGCCTGTGTTTATGAGAGTGTAAAATTTTTCTGTGATCTGAACAGCCAGCAAAAGGCTTCATCAGCCATGCTAATAGAGCAGAGCCTGCCAGAACAAGAGAATGCAGACACTCCTAATGTTCGCAGCTCGTCCCCTTCAGCAAATTGCCCCATTTTTGTACAGGAAATAGATGAGAATTTCTGAATGAAAATGAGAATTTCTACCTGGGCGATTACCCTGCCCTCGGCAGGTAGTATCTTCTTTGTGAGCATAGAACTGAACACCAGGAGGATGGGCTGTGCAGTCCTCCAGTGGCAAACAAGGCACAATCCTTCATACCCAAAGCGTTCCATAACTGCTTCCTGCCTGGCCCTTCTTACAGTTGCACCCTTCAGAGACCCATCGGCAGGCGCCAGCCATTGATCTGGCTGCAGGCACTATCCAAACTCATTGGGAGCAGCTGGGAGCTGTCAGTTTCCCAAACGGTTATGGCCACACATTTCTGAAGAGATAAGAGTCGTCTTGTATTGCATGCTGGCTTCAGGTTAAGCTTTTCTTTATCGCTCTGATGTTCTGCAGACACTGCTGGTTACCCCCAGGTTCGCAGCGCCAGCTTCTCCCACCACTTAATGCTTATTTTATGAGCCCAGAAATAATGCTGCACAGAGTGGAGCTGTGCCAAGAAGAGTTGTTCCTGCTTGTCTTCATCCTTGTCTTGTTTTTTTTGTTTTTTTTTTTTCCCTACACTTGCTGCAGTTGAAAGGGGTGAACACAGGAGCTCAGGGAAGAAAAATGTGGCCCAAAATGCTGCAAAACTGAAAAACTGATGGCTGCTGTGCAAATTTACAACTGCCTGTGAGAATCTATCAGCACTATATCACAGGCTCTTCTTAGAAACATAGAAGCACAGAATGGCTTAGATTGGAAGGCACTTTAAAGATCACCTAGTTCCAACCCCTCTTCTATGGATAGGGTTATCACCCAAGAGATCAGGCTGTCCAGGGCCCCATGTACTGGCCATGTACTCCTCTAGAGATGGAGCATCTACAGCCTCTCTGGGCATCCTATAGCAGTGTCTCACTGCCCTCTGAGTGAAGATTTGTTCATAACAATTAACCTAAATCTCTCCTTTTTTTTTTTTTTTTTTTTTTTTTAGTTTAGAGCCATTCCCCCTTGTCCTGTTACTATCAGACAGTGTAAAATTCAGTCTCTCCTATTTATAAGCTCCCTTCCAGTACTTGAAGGCCAGGTCTCCCCGGAGCCTTCTCCAGGCTGAAGAAGCCCAGCTCCCTCAACCTTTCTTCATAGGAGATGTGTGCTTCAACCCTCTCATCTTTTTCATGACTCTCATCTGGACCCACTCCAACAGCTCCACATACTTCTTGTGCTGGGATCTGGATGCAGTACTCCAGATGAGGCCTCACAATGGCAGAGTAGAGGGGTCAATCCCCTCCCTCTCCCTTCTGGGCACCCCTCTTTTGACACACGACAGTTGGTCTTCTGAGCGGCAAGTGCACCCTGTTGACTTGTGTCCATCTTGTCATTCATCAGGATCCACAAATCCCCCTCCACAGGGCTGCTCTCAGTTCTTCTAACAATCTGTACTCGTATGGGGATTGCCCTGACCTCAGTGCAACGTCTTCCACTTGGTCTTGTTGAACCTCATTAGGTCCATGTGGGCCTTCTTGAGCCTTTCCAGGTCTCTCTGGATGGTGTCCCTTCCCTTTGTTGCGTCCACTCAGCTTGGTCTTATCTTACAGCAACTCTTATAATTGCTGCTGAAAGAAATGATGCTCTCTGTTGGTCCGGAAAATATCTGAAAATGGCACCGAATGTCCTGGCAGTGGGATCTCTTTAGGGGCTAGCTTCCAAAAGCTCTGGAGATACTTCAGATGTAGTCCACCCACTGTAGGAGACAGGGTCACCAAATCTGTTGCTGTACATTATATCATGCCCTGTGGGCAGACCCAGCTCTGTGGGCCCTGGTGCATGGCCAAGCTGCTAAACCATGAACTTCAGAAGCATATTTTGTAAGCGATGCCTTGCAGCTACCTTAAATGTGAGTTGTTTGCTTGGATGAGGTGCCTGTGCATTAGGTAGGATGAAGCTGTGCAACAAAACATCTTCCTTCCAAGAAAATCCCTTCCTGTAGGCTAGTCTTTAGTCATCTCCGTAACCTTTGTCATCCTTCCCTCCCTGGGGAGTCTTCTGTGTGACCTCTGCTATTCTACCAAGGCGTGTCATAAATTATTATTCTTTTAAATGGCACTTAGTCTGTCGTAGTGGCTGCTAGCCTTGAAGATTTGCAGTCTACCCTGTAATTTTGAGAGGAAAAAAAATAGCTAAGTGACAGAAGAAATATTGTACTTCACGATAAAACTACTTTTGTGTTTGGTTTTCTGCTCAAGTCATTCATATCCCTGTCACTTACCTCATTCAGGTCAAGGGCTTGAGGCAGAGCCTGGGCATAATATTTTTGGTCAGACCAGTGCATCTGAATATTGCAAACATCTGTAATTTTGAAATTGAAATGAGTGTGGTGTTAAATCCTCAGGCAAATAATATAAAAGCATAATAGATTATTCAAGTTTGCATTTCTTTTGGAATGCAAAACAAAGCACTTTTTGCTCGTTATTCCTGACATTAACGAAGCAGCTAACACAGAAGGAGCTGCTCCTTATGATTGCAGATTGGATCCAGATTCTGCAAACCTTATAGAAAATTCTGTGGACCTAGGAGTTGAAATAATAAAGCAAAAATTAATCAGCCACACGTTAAGTGTGAAGCGTGGAACCAAACATCTGCAGCGCTCAGTGGATGTCTGGGCAACATACTTGTAGTGCTGCTTTGCCAGCTTACATCTGGAGTGGTTCATCAGAACAGAACAGATGCTAGTGTGAAATAGGTCATCATAGCAGCAGGGCACTAGAACAGAGATATTTCGTTGTTTTTTTTTTTCTAGCAGTAACAGCTATTTCCTTTTATTCACACCAATTACGAAAATGTTAGCCAGTGCAGTATGAATGCGTGTATTGTGACAAGCCAATGCTCTTAAAGGGCATCAAGGTAAATGCCAACCTAACAAAGCTTCGACAAAGCACTCCTTTCACAGGGTAGACCAAGTATCCTTTAACAGACATGGTGACTTTTTTTGTTGAGATGATGATTTGTTTTTCCTGCTTCATTTTTGCATTTTAGTAGAGATGTTGCTGAATGCCTTCTTGGTGGCAAATGCCCGGAAGCAGAGATGCTAATTCATAGGAGTTTCATCAGTCATTTCAAAGGAGAGGTCACACAGATAAGAAAAATGAACAGTACGCAGTATGTGAAGCAGTGACATTCAATGAGTCCTTGTCACTAGCAGCCATTAGCATGCAAGCCTGCTGCTATGTTTCAGTGCTTTATGTGCTTTTCTTGACCAGGCAGGGAGCCTTCCGAGCACTGTAGCAGTTAATGCCATACAAGTGATTGTTTCTTTCTTGAATGCCTTATATTTTTAGTACCATTTAGATGCTTCTCAGTCCCCCTGTGCATCTAAAATTTTAAAGAGAATCAAAGAATGCATAATTTATATCTGTCCCAGAGGTGATGGAGTGACTCAATGATATCTGTGAAGGGGATGATTTTAAATTTCATGTCTTATGCAAGAGGTGGTTTTTATATGAAAACTACAAAAACTGGCCTCGGGGATACCCAGATAATTATCCTCATAACAACGGGTGTGGATTCCAGGGGGATTATAGCTGAAAGCTGTGGTGTATTGGATTTATCCTTGTGTATCATAGTTGTCATAATCAAAAACATAGCAACTCATAGATCTTGGGGAATCTGACTTGTATTTTGACTTTGAATAGCAAATGCAGGAGGTGTGAAACGACAGGTTTGCCTCGAATCTGTTGAAGAATTCATGCAAGATGTAAGACATTTGTTTACTGCTGAAATTCTATCCCTGGGTTAAAGGAAAAAACAATTGTTTACTGATGTTGTGCAGAATCCATCAGCACATGCTTTATCGCACAGCGCAGTTCCACTAGACTATTTCTGGTTTCGTTTACCAAAAGCCTAGAAGTGCCATGGCTAGAAATAAATGTCTGCTTCTTTGATATGTTATATGTTTGAAAATGCACTTTAAGGTCTGTATTACAGACAGTTCAAAGGGAATATAAATTGGTGTAGTATTCTCTTTTTTTTTTTTTTTTGTCTTTTCAATCCAGTCCCATACATTCATTGCTTTTTTTATCAGCACTGTTTTCAATAACGTGTCTTTTAAAAGAACTTAGCATTTTGTATTTTATTTAACTTTGGCTTTGTTGTATTTAAATAAATGTTAAGATCTTGCTGCTTCCGTAGTTTAAAATGTTTAACATCCTCTAAACCAATTCTACACTGGCTTTTAGCATTGTGTATCCAAGGAGACAGCTGGTCTTATTTTTTTCTCCTTTCAAAACTCTCTAGGTTTAACGGTTCTTTCCACTTCTTGCAGGATTGGCCATGAGAATTTGTAACGTTCCTTTGGAAATACAGTGATGGGGCTACTGAGAAGTTACCCTCTGTTGTACAGGTCTGTAACCTCTGCTGCATTCTGACTATTTCAGCATGTGGATTCCTGTGCTGTTTTCTTATCTTTTTTTTCATCTTGACTGCATGCAAGTCAAATGAAAATCTAATTTTAATCTGGAGCAAGTGTTGCAGAGAATGATTTTGGTTTCTTTGTAAAGTGTTTAGGACATAACTCTATTCTGTTACCGTTATATAAATGCAGAGCAACCCATTCATCTTTCCTTTGAAGTGAACTATTACAGCTTATAGTGTTGAACTGCAGAAAGGAATTGAGCCTGTAAGTCATTTTCACATCACCACTGTGTCTTTCAGTGTGTGCTGGAACTGCTATACCCTGCAAAGTCCTGCGGTCGATGCCTCCCACCCAGGTTGAATGGTGTGTGAGTGGCTGTCCATCAGCTATTGCTGGGGATGTTTCTGGAGGCACAGTCAGCTAAGATCAGCAGAATAGCTGGGGCTTTGGGGTCAGGAGGAGCTCAGGTTCATGGAAAGTTTAAGAAAATATATTAAAAAAAGAGTTGATACTTAAGAAACTGTAGGAAGGACATAATAGCAATGGCTTGATTCCTATAGTGTCAGCATGGCAGGGAGTGTTGAGGAGCCTGTAGCTAATGCTGTGTCCTTGTCAGCCAGAACAATAGTGCTTCGATGCACAGTGGCCTACAATCACAATGATTTAGAGGATAGAATACACTCCCCTGCATTTCAATATGTTTTTTCCTTGTAGGTATGTTATAGAGAAAAATCTGATTTTTTACTGCTTTTGAAGGTAGCGCAGAACAGTGTTTTTATAGACATTTTGTCAGAGAAATCAGTGAGAATCAACTTCTACATCTACATAGTCATACCCTGTGATCAGAGCACAATGAGGGCTTGTGAGAGCTGTGTCTGGCCCTAAATAATGGTTTTCAAAAATGTTCGTATTTGAATATGCTCTGTTTTGTTCTCTTCTTTGCCTGACAGCACTGTGGGTATAATTGCTTTTCTTGTTGCCTCTGTGCAGTCACTTCGCATTCCATTAGTCTGTATGAGTTCTGTAGGGAAAGTAAGGAATAAAACACAAACCAGGTGGTTTTTAGGGTTTTGGGGGTGTGACCCCAGCTTCAAAATGCCTTGGAGACTGTTTGAACCTAGATGTAAACCTTACACATGACTACAGCTTCTATAACGAGCAATAGTCCTAGATCATGCTAGTTGAGATGCTGCAGATACAGATCTGATCGGGATGCCTCAGGCCGGTGTGGAGTGAAAGCTCTGTGCTCAAAAATAAGTAGCTTCTCAGAGTAATTGCACAACTGTTGAATGATCTGTGTCCTTCTAAAGCTCTACGAATGCACTGTTCTTTTCTTTAATGATGTTGTCCCTCTGGGCAAAATTTCTGTTTTTCTTTGGGGGCAGAAGGAAAAAAAAATTGTAAACACTGAAATGTGCTCAGGATAAAGGGAGAAAACTTGTTGCTCGTGTTGGCATTTGGATTGTAAATCCTTTATGAACAGCAGAGGCAGCCTTATAAAATCTTCCTTTCCAGGCTTGTCTGTGAGAGCTGTTTGAATCACAGCTCACCAAAGGCTTCCAAGAGCTGCAGCTGAGTTTGCTGAAGTAGAGCATGGTTGGGCCTAATGAATTTGATACAAATGCAGCCAACAGCTGCTCTGCAATAAAGTTTAGGCAAGTTGTTTATCTAAAACACCTTTTAGAAGCTTTCTCTTTCACAAGTCTGATTCCTGAAAAATAATGGCTTTGAGATATACATACAAATTAGCATTGCATCGTTTAACACGAATACGATATTAATTTGATATATGTGCAATTAGATATATATTACCATGTGGCATGAAATAGTTGGAATACTACTGTGCTATAGCTTTATTATAATACAAAGGAAAACAAATTAACAGGAAAGACATTTCTTATGAGAAAGAAAAACCATGTGTAATTTCTCACTGGCAAGTACTGCTCCGAGGCACTATCAAAAGGTGTTACATTTAACCTCTGCAAGAAATAGATATTTATATCAGTAAGAATGCTATCGCAGATGCATTTTTCATATTGCGTAGTTAAAGAGCAATTATACAGCAGTTGTCTGGATGAAGGCTGAACTCACCTGCACTCTGCCTGGGGTCTGAGAGAAGCTGCTTCTGCAGCTGCGTACGTACCTATTGTGATACTTCTCTGTAGCATCTGGTATTGACATTGAAGCAAAACAGGATACTGGTCTAGCCAAATAATTTCTTTAATCCAGGTCAGCTTTTTCCATTTTTCCCCTGACTTCCACTGCAAATTTTGTATATATTTTTTTCTTATAAGTATCTTCCTGTATGGTTCTTGTTTTCTTAAACTTTCTTTTATTTCCTGCTTATGATCCCTTATACATTCTCTAGAGAAACTTCCTTTTCCCTTTTGCCTTTGTTGTTTATCCTTACTTTACTGGAATTTTATTCATTTATTGCTGGAGTTTCTTAAATTTTCCTGTTGGTTCCCTAAATGATGCACCTCTTCCAGTGACTCTTAGGTCTGCACTTGACACTCTTAGGAGGAAATGGGTGTATTGGTTGTACGGTAAGCAGAAGAAAACAAAAGGCAGTATTAGGCAATGGGCTGTGGTGTGGGATGGAAAAAATCCTCATCTTCTGGATCAACTCCTCTGTTCTCTTCGTGTTGTGGCCTGCTGGCCCTGTGGTCAGCCAGGGCTGGCTCTTGGTGGGGTGTGAGTGCAGGGAGCACCGATCTGTTGTACTGCTGCTTCTTGAGGGTATTTTAACAATTATGAAAACACTAAGCTGTCCAAAGTCATGGTAGGAGGTAGGGAGAAAGGAGGTGAAGAGCCTAAGGAGAGCAATTCTCTATGAGAGTGTGTAAGCATGGCAGCCATACATTTGATCTCCAACCTGTTCTGCATGCATAGCTGGAGAGCCCTGCTGCTGCTGGCTGTGTTAGGTATTCCCGCCTGCCTCTGAGCTATGCTGCTGGAGGGACCAGGACCTGATACCTGTGGGCCCCGTGAGGGCTCAGCTCTCCCTCCCCAAGCTGGAAGTGGTGGACTGGATGCTCAAAGTGGTGTCTGCATGGAGGTGAGTGGAGAGGAACGTGGTAGGTCAAGGCACAGACAAGCAGTCTGAGGGGGCAAACAGGCATCTGTTTTCTCTGTGCACCTTATGTGCAAATTACCTGGGAGAAAGGAAGGGGATGCTGCTACCTGTAAATGTGCCATATGTGCATTTGATGTATACATCTGAATTATTGAACAGATGGAAAACAAGTAGTCTGTTAACTGGAGAAAATCTATAAGCTAGATGCTCAGGGAAAATGTGGCAGAATGAAATGGGAGGATGGGGAAAGTAAATCTCACTGATCTGTCATGGAGGGACAGTTGCATTTCATTAGAAGAGAAAACAGGATGGTGAGATTGTAAAAGTTAATGCATCCAAATAATGGGATGTATGTACAAACTGACTAAAATGCATATATGCACTTTTTAAAATTTGAATGATGGTTCAGAGTGACCATGCAACTCTTCTCTTTTATTACCCGTATCAGGACAAGGGGCACATGATGGTTAGAAAAAATAAAATGACAATTTGCTGACCTGAATGAGAGCTGTGACCCTAGCAGGGCTTCTGCAGGGCAATGGGATAAGTATGGATGCATGGAAAATGAACAACCAAGAGAACAGAGAGACCTTCCCATGATTTTAAGTTGTTGCCAAGCACTTCATGGGAATGGCAGCAAGTGCTTCTTCTGTCTGAGGAACAGCCCAGTGGCATCCTGAAACACCACCCTGTTGTTTAATCACAGCTACTTCCCAAGAGAACAGGGAAATGGTTAAGAGGCTCCTGCAAACTGCCCTAAGTGTCTATAGACTTGGATCAGGAGAAAGGTTCTTTACTTGTCTCACCTCATTGCCCATCATCTTACGTTTCAAAGTGGCAATTAGTTAATGATCTTCCCCTATCTTAACTCGTGTGGTATGCCATAAAATAAAGGGTGATCTTTCGTGCCAGCAGTTGAGAGTGCCCTGGGGACACTGAAAATCATCTGGCTCATTTGCTTGTGTTGCAATCAAGATGTCTAAATCATCTGTGAGAGATGTTTACCTGATACATGCTTAAAACAAACACCACCATCACCAAAACAAACAAAAATGAACAACAAAAAGAACAAAACCCCTAAACATCTTCCAGTATGAATATTTCAGTTACTCTTTGTATAGTCTCCTCCAGAACTACACAACCTTTAGGGGGTATTGCTAAAATCCAGGTTATGCTTCCTTTGTTCCAGATTAAGCCATTTGGTGTCTTATTTCTTGTGAAGAAAGGAGAAAACTGAATGTAACTTTCTTTATAGCTGTCTATTCAGTATTGAAAGAAATAATGCCTGCATCTTGGAGCTGATATGTTTATTTATTTATTTGTTTTTCAGAATAAGCAATTGTAAAACCTGCAGATACCAATTTTAAAACTTCCGAAGGATTTCTTTCTTCTTCCTGTGTATCTGCATCCCTCTGTGTGCTGTGACTTCTTAATACAAGTGCAAGTGCTAAGAACCTGGAAATACTTGGTATGACTGTCAAATGCATAAAAATTATGTAAAATAAGTCCAAAGTTTAGGAGATTGATAACTAATGGTGGAAGTGTACCCTAAATTAAAGTGGCTCCCATCCTTATCTTACCTCAACCTAGGTGGAATCCCTGTCAATGTCTTCTCTCTCTTCTATCCTTTAAATTCTTTTCAAGTATGATAGTAGGTAATGAATGACATTGTTTGAGAGACAATAAGAGTGGAACTGATAGCTCTCAACATATGGATAACTACACATCTTGCACCTTTTCATTGCCCACATTCTGGCTGCACAGAGATATGTGAACAGTGGATGAGGTGAAATTGTGGCTGTAGCACATTTCAGAAACAATGATTGTTCATTCAGGACCCTTCAAAGGAAAGACAGCAAAGAACTGCTAAGTTTTCTATCACTAGTGTCCTCAGAAGAATCAATCATGTGTCGTGAATAATAATAATAGAAGGGGGAGGACAGCTGCTCAGCCAAACATCATCAATATTGACACCTTCCAGGAGGAGTAATCAGTAATCCCCTTGACCAAAGCAGGTGTCACAGCAAGATAAAAGTCATAAACTCCAGATCCAGCAGGAACCTGTTGCCATAGACAGAAAGATATGAATTTTGATTTCCCTTCTGAAAAGATGTTAAAACATCTTCTCCAGTTGAGAGAAGGAGAAATCCACTGTCCCTGCTACTGCCCAGCTCTCCAGAAATGACACTGAAACTTACAGTTTGTCACATTAAAAAGAAGGGAAGGGAAGGGAAGGGAAGGGAAGGGAAGGGAAGGGAAGGGAAGGGAAGGGAAGGGAAAATAAACGGAGTGTTTAGGTGGCTGAGTGCCAGCCAGAATGAACAGGAAGAAAAAAATCTTTTTTCCACCACAGGTTTATGTATTTTTCCTTTTACATTTTAGCCAAAAATGTGTGGAAAGGGAACAGACAGTAAACTGTTCAAACAGTAAACATTAAGGGATTTTTTTTTTTTTTTTTTTTTTTTGTATTTGTTTTATAAGAGAACATGGTGGTGAGTTTGGTTCCAGAATTAATGTATTTGCAGTGGTATTACCTTCAGAGGCTACCTCTGATGATTATTCTCATCCTTACTGCCAGCTTCAGAAAAACTCTGACATCAGCTTAGTTCAGGAGCAACCTTTGTTTATCTTTAGAACTCAAAACCCAGCAAAGTTCAATCAATATTATAAATAACAGTAAGGCAAAGCCCTGAATTTGATAAGAAAGTTTCAGCTTACTTTTTCAGTTTAAAGGGTAGTATATAAGTCTTTGGGACTGAGACTTCTAAGGCATGGCTCCAGATGTGCTTGGATTTCTCGGATCAGCTATTGCATTAGAAAAAGAGAAATACAGAGACACTGATTATTAGCTGCCATAAGGGAATAACAAGAAACAAAACTGAAAGGAATCCATGTCGACATTAATATGGGTTGGTTGAGTCTGTAGAAGAAATGATTCAATAGTAGATCCAATTATTGCTAAGGAAATAATGTGGTCCTGCTTAATGTTATTAATACCACACTTCAAAAACAAAAAGACCACTGAATATTGTGTTCAAGAGGCTTTACTTGAATGAGAGGAAAGCATGTCCAGGCAGTTTGCTAAAATGGAACTAAATGACAGAAAAATATCTTGGGTCATACCACTCTCAAACTTTGAACTTTCAGAACATTATTAAAAATTAACCAAGAAAATAATAATGCATACTATTACCCCAAATAGCTTAGAATTCAAAACAAGTATTCTCCAAGTAACTGGCCACAATGTTTTGCCTCAAACTGTAGAAAATCAGCAAGTAGCTTGAGGACCTTCCAGCTATGTCAGCTACACTGACATTATTCTTAGCAGAGCTGACTCTTTTCTCAGACCCTCCTCTAATAGATCCCATTCACCTCCAAGTTCATGGGATAAAGAGGAACGGTTTTAAACTGAGACAGGAGAGGTTTAGGTTAGATATTAGGAGGAAGTTTTCCACCCAGAGGGTGGTGATGCACTGGAACAGGTTGCCCAAGGAGGCTGTGGATGCCCCATCCCTGGAGGCATTCAAGGCCAGGCGGGATGTGGCTCTGGGCAGCCTGGTCTGCTGGTTGGCGACCTGCACACAGCAGGGGGTTGAAACGAGATGATCATTGTAATTCTTTTCAACCCAGGCAATTCTGTGATTCTGTGTTTCTATGAAGCTGGGCAATTCATTTCAAGGCCTAATTTTTCCTGCCATTCAAAAATTGTTTTTTGAATTTCTTAACCTGCAAGTTATTTCTGTCCCATCTTCAGTGAACAGGCTTGGTTTATTCCTATTATTCCCTTCTTTGCACCCACTCTTAGTATTTTCAAAGTCTTTTGTCATGCCTTCCTCAACATTTTGCTCCTTCTATTTTTTGTCATGTTTTATAGTTACTCAGTGTCAAATGGCTCCTTCCTTAAATGTGGCTTCCAATACTACACATAAGGTTGTTGGTGAAGTCTTTATAAAGTGAAGTAACAAACCAGAATTCCCTTGTGTGTATTGTAGATAACACTCTCCCCTGTATTTCTAATCTGACATTCCTAAATACATAAAAGTATTTTCATGTATTTTACGTTAAGCTTGAGATCCACTGGGTAACTTCAGATCCTTTTTAGCAGGGCTAAACTGTTTGGTTATTTCCCATTTAGTGTTTGCTGCGTTGACTGTTTTTTGACCTCACCTCTCAAAGGTAGTAGCCAGAAGCTGTAGGATTTTCTCACCCTGTCATCTACTTATTGAAGGGTGACATCTGTAAGTTTTATTTTATCTCAGTAATCTCAGTAATCTCTAATCAACTTTTCCCTGCTATAATCTGAATCTCTCATCCTTTGTCTCCAGTGTTTATTGTGCTGGCTTTCTGATTGTGGCTGGTCTTTCCAATAGCTTTTCTTTCAATTGATTAGCAAACCAACTTTTTCTTCTTGCTATTGCTAATAGTGGTATTCTAACAATCGCTGATAGTGCTTTTCTTAGGAAGGCTTTCTACTTCTACTTCTTCCCCTTTCCAGAAATGCAGTGTTACCTAGACCAGAGGAAGGACTCTGAAAGACAGCATACAATTTTCATAACATGGGATTCCACAGAGACACTGGATGTATGAGAGCAATTGAAGACAGTTATAGCAGCACTTGACAGATAACACACAGATGTCACTATTCATACAGCTCAGAGGAAATCTGACTTGATCTAATTAATAACAAGGAATTACCACCAAAGAGAATAAAGAAAAAAGATTCAGAGGGACTAGAGATCTTGAAAGGAAAGTTTATATGTTAAATCCAGGAGAGGGATGACTGAAACATGGCAACTTGTTCTTAAAATTGACAAATCATGTGGACTTCATTTCTTCCAAACAGTTTTCTTTTAAAGTTTGGAGGCCTCAATTCAATTATTTAGTTCACTGCATTTTTTTGTTGTTGTTGCTATTGTTTCTTTCTCTCAATTGAAAACATCCAAAGTGTCTTTACATTTCATTCTTGCCTCATCATACATTTTTTCCTCTTTTTGTGCAGTAAAAAAAAACAACCAAACACAGAGAAGAGGTGAGAGATGATCGGACTAGATGATCTTAGTGGTCTTTCCAACCTTAATGACTGTGATTCTGTGATTGTACAGTACCTGGTTGAAGATACAGTGTGTTCAGCACTGAAATGTAGAATCAGATATTCCTTTTTTTTCCCCCTTTTTTAAGCAAGTCAGTGGTCTCTTGGAAATCCTGTCTGCAGCTTTGCAGACCAGTTGCTGTCAGATTCTCCTGTCAGTCATACCTGAATGAAATCAATCAAATGCACTATCTGAGCCCAATGAACTTGAATGCACAGAGAGAACCAGTGGTCCATGGAGCATCTGAGCCTGTGATTTTTCTATAATTCCTCCAGGAGAACACCCCTTCAGTGCTGGAGACCTTTGCCTACAGTGTTTGTAATGGTTAGTCCTACTATCCTTCCTCCATTAATGCATCTTTAGTTTGACCACCTAGTTGTTTTTGGTTTTGTTTTTGTTTTCTTTTTTTAGAGTAGTTATGTGTTCAAATAAGTTGATATTTCAGTTGGAAAGTGTTTTTTGAGAGCCATACAGACGTCAAACAGTTTGCAATGCCATAGGATAGAAATTGGAAAAAGTTAGTATTTGATAGCCAAATGCAACATGCTACTTTAATGATTTTAAGTTACGAAGGAAAAACTAAATCTATGCAGGTATCTTTTTTGGCAGCATTTTCTTTACTTCTATGAAGAAATTTCACTGCATGTGCTGACTATCAACTTACCTGCACATGATCTCACCACAGAATTTATGATGCTTTTCAGGCTATGGAGTATAGGCCAAAAATTAAATTTTGCTCTGCAATCTCATATGCCCTCCAGGCATATGCTCAGGCTACAAACTTTTTGCCTATCACTTCCACGAGAAAGCTGTAACTCAGCAGCCAACAGCCTGGATTCAGTTCATCCCTTGCTCTTCATGTCTTCCTTCTGTTATCCTTTCTGCAAAATTTCCCCCCAAGTTTGAAATGATTAGCTTACACTTCAGTTTGTAAGGACTCGAGTAGTCAGTAGAGTCCATAGACCTACAGCTAGTAGATAGAGTTTCCTCTGCCCATTTTCCAAGACAACCGAAGCACAGTTAATACGGTGCTGAATATAAACTAATAAATTATCATGATTGGCAGTGTTCATTATCTCTGACTCAGTGCAGTTAAGTTGACCTCACTACTGACATTAAGATTATGTGGCTTCCAGTCATCTCCAGCCTTGTGCAGAGCAATCTTGCATTTGCTCAGGAAAAGCACAGTAGTACACCTGAAATACTGCTCTGTGATTAGTGGATAAGTTTCATTAATGGTCTAATGTCCCATGTCCCCAAAAACTCCCACCTCACTTTCCCAGCTCCTTTTTTCATGTGGTGTCACAGCTTGAAAGTGGGATGAAATTTTTAAACGTTGCCCACTACTGCCCCAGCTCTGCCACTGAAAATGAAATAAATGGCAGAAAGATGTTCAGTTGGAAGCCACTAAGTATGAAAGTTACAGCTGTTCTTTGCTAGTAGACAGTGTTTTGATATTCTTTTGGTACTATGGGCCCATGTCCCAGGAGAGAGATTATCCTAACAGCCCCAAACTGAACAATAAGAAAGTGAATGTAAAAAATGTGGGGAAAAAAAATATTTAAGAATTGATCTTGGTGTTAGTCTGTATTTGTGGCAGCTCTGTTTTTGTGGTTGCATTGTCTACCCAGCAGTTTCATATTCAGATTGCTTAGCCAGTATGGGAAATGCCCAAATACTGCCCGTTAGGTCTTTCAAGTGTGGGAAAAAGATTGAAACCATTTGATCCCAGTAAGATCTAAATGTGTTTTGGTTTGTAGTTGAGTCAGTGATTTTGAGTATCAGTAATATAAAAAAGTCTCCATGGGCATTTGGTATGGTTGTAGGAAATGAATGACTGGTGAAATGAAGAACATAGGTCCCATTCCCTCTCTCTCTCTCTCTCTTTTTTTAATTTGCTTTTTTTTGGTAGAGAGAGATGAGAGATGTGACTATAGCATTTGGTACCTGGGCTTGATACTGGCTTCTTAATCAAGGAGACCATGAGTAATTTGGCTGTGTTACCATACTTTAGCTCTTCTCTGGTTCCCACTTTAACTGAGACACGTTATAGATAGGACAATCTTTGAAATGACTGATTTTCAAAGCATGATTTTGTGAAGAAGCAAAGAGCAGTTATTGCTTTAAAAGGATCTGTCACCTTGTCCTCTAGAAGAAAGGCAACAACAATCTGTTCCAGTAATGGGACTGTTATCTCTCTCCTAGAATTTATCAGGCAAGAAACATATTGATCCAATTTGCAGGTTGCATCCTGTACTTCTCTAAACATGTCAAAAAACCTTTGCACATGATCATGGCCAGAACTTCTGTGTTTTGTTTGCAGATGTGTGCCCCCTCCCCCCATCCCTCTCCCCCCCCCTTCCTATCTCTCTTGTGAGCTGCTATTCTTTTCATGATCCAAGGAACCTGGAGTGGATGAGAGATTCCTGTTTCACATAATTCCTTTAAATTCTGCTATTTAGGAGATTCTTTTACAATGTTTCTCCTTCCAGTCTCACCAGCTGTGAATTTTGAGCAAAAAAAACCAAACCAAAACAACAAAGCAACAGCAGGGAAGTTTGTATCCAAGCAAATTTGGCTTAATTTAAGTTTAAAAAAATCTAGAAACTTTCTTATATGTATTATTTATAGTGTTGTCATTTTTTAAAATATTCTCTTTGGAGCTAGTATTTTTGTTGGCATCGAAGTGGCCCTTCCCTTTTAATCTCTGGGTCTGCTTTTTAAGATTACTGTGGGTTTAAACTGACACTTTATCCTTCTCAGAAGGATTCTCCCTGTTGCAGTGATTCACTATGCTTTACTGTCATTGTGAAATAAAAATGAACGTGAAGTCATTCATTTTCTGATCGATTGAGAGTGAGAGAGATAAATCTTTCTTGTTTGTTAGAAACCATTTAAAGAGGCTACTATGGCAACCAAAATTAATGACAAACAAGGAGGCTGTTAATTAATTGTTCAGGCTGATTAGAATAAGAAAATCCTGAATCTCTGCTGAATGTATTTACTAGCATCCCAATAGCTCTTGGTTATTTGTTTGAAGACTCAGTGCATTTTTTTTACTTACTACGAAATAAAAGATGTTTATGATAATGGAATTGAAAGGGCGCACTTACTCTATTAGCCTTCCCCCTGTGGTCACATTGGACATGATAACTAAAGTTTGGGTCATGCTCACAATGATCCCATCTGCTGCTTACAATTTGACTAATAAAGTTGATAATTCCTTTAGTCCATTGGATACATAAACAAACAGGAGTAGTCCCTGTCCCGACTGGTTTACAGTCTGCAAAGCTGATAGATATCAAGAAAAAGTATCACTTTGGGATTCAAGGAAAAAAAATAGTGTTTTCAGTTTCTTTTTAAACTAGATCTGGGGATACTAGCAGAGAAATGTTGATGTGTGCTAGTGGGCATTGGATGAAGGGAAGAAAACATAATCTCTGCAGGAAAATAGCAAGAACCCTTGGGAGGCCTGCAGGCAGTTAAATATATAAACTGCAGGTTTCTTTACTGCTAAAGTTGGCATGTTATGCTCTGTAAAGCAGGATTGATATGTTTTCTACAACAGAAGGATCAGCCAACAAACTGATTCAAGGCATAACTTATGGGGAGGCTGATCTGCTTTACTTTTTGGAATAAATTACCATTTGAGGAAATAAATACATCCATACAGAGAGTTTAGAGCGCGGAACATTTGGACATTGTTCATTTTTATGTATGCATTTAACTCGAAGATCCAGACATATGGTGGAAACGCATATGGCCAGCACCCCATAAGGTCAATTGCCATATGGCCAAAATTCTGCCTTAGCTAAGAATGTTGACAGGCGGGTTGCATCTCTGCCAGATCAGAGTGGAGAGAAGAGCTATCACATAGCAACAGGATTCTCCTTCTCCGCTTCTTTGCAGCATTGTTTACTTTCTCAAGGTGTCAGCTTTCCACTTAGATGACAGTTGACCTTCTAAAGTGTCAGCTGTATGGAATTAGAAGTGTATGAAATATGAGCTAAAGAACTGAAAAGTACCCATTTTGACATCCTCAATGCAATTGTTGCCTCTAATAAATTAGGAGCAAGCTTCCAAGGCTTTGTCAGAGATCACAAATAGGGACTAAACAGCTGAGAAGCATTTCCTTTATTATAAAAACTCTACAGTAAAAAGTTAACTCTGGACTATTCAAACAAAAGAATGAACTGGAATACTGGTTAAAATAGGATATTACATTTGTCCCTAGTGGGAACTCATGCAGTTATTACTCTGGTGACTCTGTCTCCTGCAGATTTCGTCATTTCTCTGTTCTATTGAAAGGTAACACTATAAATCAAAAGTGCTGTGAGTTGGTATTTCCAAAAATGCTAATACACTGTGCTCCATAGCAACATGCAGGGTGGCTGCACTGTACAAAATTTGTTGCCATCCCTTATCTTCTCACAGCTATAATATGTACATTGGGAGGGTTACCTGCTGTGTACATGATCACAATACTCCGTTGCTTGGACAGAACTTCATTTAGCTCTACTTAAGAGTTTCTTTCCTCTTAGTCTTGTGGCCAGGAGTACATTATGGCTACGTGTGATTTCAGCTGTGTTGAGTAAGCAGTGAGATGCAGTGTCTGCTGAGAATGTAAGGTCTGCTGCTTTAAAATACTCCAGAAGATTTCCCTGCTTTCATGCTTTCACTGTTATTTATTCAAATATTCACTTTTTTTTTTCTTTTTTTGGTAACACTATAGCTAGCTAAAAAGGAGGAAGAGTCCTCATCCTCATTGCAAATATCAGCAAATTAATTATTTTCAGTAACAAAGATACTGAAGGCCATTCCAGGCACTCTTCTGGTTCAGTCAACATGATATCTATGCCAAACATGGTGTCATCAGTCAGTTGCAGTGTGGTGGGTTCATGCATATTTACCAATTTGCAAATTATGCCTGTGTAGCTCTTAGTGTAGCTGTTTCTTTGTTTTTTTCCTTTTCTTCCTTCTCTAATGATTCAAAACGCTTACATGCCTAACATCACAGGGCTGTATTCTATGCTTGCCACTGCCTTTGTACACCAATTAGGTCTTTGTAATTTAAATGATGTTTTATTTGCTGATTTGGAAGCATCTTCGTTGGTAGAATGAGGTTTTCTTCAACCTGCAACTGTTCTTTGATATAATGATTTGTTAAGGTACTAGGAGAAATATTGATCCCGCTAATAGCTTCTGCCTTTCCACATAATGCCTTACATTTTGCTCACTGAGAGGGCCATATTCCTTTTCTCATCTTCTGATTGACCGTAAATGCTTTGGCTTTTCCCCAACAATTATCACACTTATCAAAGCTGTAGGTAAAAGTCAGGTCTTTATAGACTAATTAGAGAAGTCAACATGTCCAAATTGTGTACTTTACATAATACAAAGAGTCATTGGACAGTGCATAGAAATTAAGTGGTGGTTCCATATTGGTCAAGAACGGATTAGCAAATTCAGAAGAGTTATGTATTTATTGCTGATTAGGAGTGTCTTTTGGGGAATTACTCCTTGGAGTTATATGCTGTGCCTGTGATTTATTAATGGCATTTATGCTTACTTTTTATTGGTATTTTCCAATGTGTTCTCCTTCATCTACCTTAACTCCCTCTTACTTGAGAAAGCTTTCTAATGCTAATGTCTATGAGGTGATGGTGAAGGATTGATTTTTTGGCTTATCTGGAGCTAGTTCCTTTTGTAGCTTTTACTATCCAGCTTGAAACATTATTCCTACGATAGCCACAAAAGCTGGCAGAGAATAAAGGAAAGCTGCATGAAAAAAAAATGGACAAGGATTTTTTTAAGGGATGCAAGTTTTGTTCACCAAAATGAAGCCAAAATGAAAGTAGAGATGCAAACAGATCATCTGTGTTTCCAAGTGGGTTCTTAACATTATGAATGCAGAATTACTAAAATCAGCATCCTTTAGTTCATCCTATCTTCATTTCCATTCCTATGACTCAAGCATAGTCTCTCATACTGGGGTATGGAAAAACTGTATAATTTATTTAATGCTAGTTAAAAGGAAATTCTTCTTAAGATTGAGAGCCTGAGCATTTTGAAGTGTTGCTTAGTCACTATCTTGACTGTCTAGATTCAGATAAGGTTGAGATTTCCTTAGATCAGTGTGCTAGAATTATAATAGTAAAAACAAATCAGTAGAGGTAACTAAGTTTTATGCTTTGTGGTTTTAGCAGATTTCTAAATATTTAGAGATCAGAGAGACTTTGCCTGCAGAGGAAAATATTGTCAGAAACTGTTGGGTTATTTTTTTGTATTCCTCTGAAAAACTTTCTCCAGTGAATTTTGTTGATGACAGCATACAGAGCAAATAGGGTTCTGTTCAGAAATGTCTCATGTGCAACAGCATACCCTGGAAATTCTGTCCAAAAAGCACAGAAGAAGGGAGTATGAATGCTGGCTGGATTACAATATTTTTCTCTAATTTTTCAAGTATTAGTCTATTCAGAATTTATTATTAGTCAACATTTGATACTTGTGTTTTATTTTGCTCATAGTAAGAACTGCTGCTAATGAAGCTGTCACAATAATTAGATGACTTTTGTCACTCAGACTGAGAGCTAGTCACACTGCATGGAGAGAAGCAGGAATTTTTAGGGAAGGAATTATCTTAACTATAAACAGACATGCAAAATAAATCTGATTGCACCCTGAAAGTGTTTCTTGCTGTTACCAGTGAAGTCACTAAGTGTGACTAGCTCAGAGGTAGATGTGCAGTGTTTCAGTGAGATTAACCCATGATGATGTGATATGGGGGAAGTACCCTTGGAAAGTCTTCAAAGGGGAAAAGAGTCTGCTGAGAAAGATAACATGCTTAGATAGGATCTGGTTTTCTTAGATTGTCTAAGCTAGCTGAGCAGAGATGCACCTCTGTTCACTCTGCTCAGCTGTTCTGCTCAACAACTCTGATGAGCCATGCTGAGTATACAAAGTGGGGCCCTCACGGTTTTAAATCTGTACAGCTTCATGAAGACCAGCAGAGTTCTGCAAACTACATCAACACCTGGACCTGACAGGCAGAAAAGTAGTTCTCTACCTGAATTGCAGTAGCAGTCAAGGGGTGAGATGATATCTTACTTTAATGAGGCTTACACGATGCGTGGGCTTGCCTTGTTCCAGCTACCAAGGATCTGTGGGGAGAAGGAGTCAGAGCAATTCTTGAAGAGGGAGAAAGAAGATGCTGTGTTTGGTGCCATGAGAGCAAGGCTTGGACAGTGGGAGTCCCTTTCACAAAACACTACAGAGGGTTGGGTGATGTGGCATGCACTACCCAGGGCACAGCTCTTCCTGGGAGGTGGGATGGATTTCATAGAGGCTAGTGCAGAGCAGACAGAAAGGACTCCATCCCATGGTCAGCATTGTCAATAGATGCCCTGAAATAATTCCTCTTAGGCAACGTGTCTCCATCCTCAAATGTTAATTAATAATTGATCTTGTTATGAATGTAGGGAACTCTCTACAATTCAATTCTCTGTATTTATGTCTCATAAATGACTCTGCCTTGTCAGATTTTATGGTGAAATAGTAGATTCAAAATTAGCATAATGTAACAACCAAATTGTATATATAGCCTTGATCTGCAAACACTTTTGCCCATGAATAATTTGAGTTATTACAACTGATCTCCCTGGGACTCACATATGCTTTTGCAGGATGAGAGCCACAACGTTTATTGAATTACTTTCTTTCACACGCTACATGTGTTCAAATGAAACTAATTTATCTGTCACGTATCTAGGCATTTCCCAGCATATATTATGTAATTACTTTTTTTAAGTGTGGTTCTAATGAATCTGAGGCCTAAATAATGTTTCCAACGGATAGATAGATAAAAATGAATCTGCATTAATGTTGAGATAAGATCTTACTTTATATATGTATTGTAGTATTAAATGTGTACCATTATGTATGTAAGCAATAATAAATATGTATGCATATATAGATATGTATGGATATAAATGCAGGTATATAAATACATGTAAGACTTCCTATCTCCATATATATTGCATATATATATATTGTACGCATTTGAAAGCACAGATAATTGCTATAGTATTTAAGTGGAGTTAAACCAGCAGTGGTTAGAGCAGACATTTTCCCCCGGGAGGTAGTTCTGCTTCCTTGCTCCTGCTGGCTGGGGGTTTGTGTGAGTTATAGCATCTCCCTGCCCTCCTCTGCTCCCTGCTAGCCCAATGTAGCTGCTAAGTGTTTGCAGCGAGTGTGGAAAGATGGTTAGCCAGTGGGCAGCCCCAGGTGTGCCTGATGTGCTGTCATGGTGTGACCAGCCCCCTTTGGGTACACACATGCTAGCATAACTCCAGCCCATCTATCTTCCCTTTCAACTGAACAATCAGATTCTATTTCTGGGGTTTAAAGGAAATCATTCAGCTCAGAGACCAGCATGCTGTGTGGCTCCGTGAAGAAGGAAACTTGTAAGATCCAGTTTTAATGCTTGTCCAGTGTCCCAGTGTGGACATCTGTCATCTGCTCTGTGTCAGGGTGCTGTGAATCTGGAGAAATGTTGCAGTTGGTAATGTCACTGTGCTTATATATTGCTTTGCTGGAGAGAGGGAATGAAGGGAAGGGAAAAACCTTGTCTGTATCCTGTGAATTTAAAAATACAAAATAAAAAGTGATCTGATACTCTCGTATTTAAATGAAACAATAAGGAGGTATACTGAGCTTGTTCTGAGGACTTTGCTTAATGATATACAAATAATCACTGAGATTGCGGTGTTTGAAATGAGTGTGGTTTATGATCTAATGTCTAAAGATCATTAACCAACATCTGCTATTTTCTAGAAATGGCACTGAAAAAAAAGTCCCAAATATAAACTCCTTCAGTTAAATTGCCCTTTTTATATGCTGTAAGTAATGGGGAGAGAACCACAGGGAAGTCTGGAGGTGCAGCATGCATTCAGGTGAAATGAGATTGTTCTCCGTCATTCAGAATTGACCGGAGAGATTACTTGGTCTCCCTTGGAAAGGAAAAAGCGGTTGTTATGCTGACTTCTTTTATTTTAAATGGACTCAGGCAGCCATGAAGGCTTTTAGGCAGTACATAGCACATTTGGCCAGAGGGCTACCGGTGCTGGCTTTAGTGCATTATGTGCTGTCCCTCATCTCTGATGATCTCAGGAAAGATGCTCAGCGCTCCCAGGTGGAGCTGATTTCTGATAGCCTTGTTCAGGGAGTGCTGTGCCTTCCTTCACAGGTTGTCCTTTTCACATTGCAGGGTTGTTCCTGGTCCAGGGTGCTGCTAGGTGAGAGTAAGGCTGTCCAGAATGGTCTCTAGCAGGAGGAATTCTGGGCTTGAGATAAGCTGCATGTGGGTATCGTTCCCCTCACTTATCTGTCTGTGTGACACAACTAGAATTAGTGCAGAAAGTGAGGTAAATCAGATGTGTACATCTGTGCCTATAGACTGTGCTCATAATATATAAATGCTCTATTTTCCAGCCTCTTCTCATAAGATATCTTTATATTCATGGGCTTTTCCAGTGAACTAGTCAAGCTGCTTGCAAGAGGAAGGCTTTTTAAGATTGGATCCCTTAAAAAAAGATGACTGTAGATAAAAGTGCATCAGTGCATATCAGGGATGAAATTTTCAAAGCAAGATCCTGTTGAGCTCTGTTTCCATTGTTGGCTTATATGTTCTTTCCTTTGTGTGAAATGTAGTACAAACATCTCTGTTAGAGGCCTTTTATTTTGGGGTTGATCTAAATTTAAGGTCAATAGCTTAAAAATGAGATTAAACAAAGGTGATTAAATTATACTAAGGGAGCTGCTTCAAAGAAGTTCAATTTTTTTAAAAAAGAAACAACCAACAAGGCAGCATCTGCATTGGTATAATGACAAACAGCTACCATTACTGAATACATTTCCACAAACGTGTACAGGACAAGATATGTTCTGTGTGCACTCTGATGCCCCAATCAATTCGTCATTTAAAACTCAATAAATGAGTTTGGGGTAGCTGATTCCTCAGTGAAAAAGTAAGATATTTGAGTTTATTTTTGCTCTGGGGCAAGAAGATGCGTTGGGCTGGTGACACAGCCACCGATGTGTGTCTGATTTTTACTCTGTGAGATATATTTATGTCCCTTCTCCCTGTATGATCACCAATCATTTGAGACTCTTGTCATGCAGGAGTAGGTGTTTTTAGCACTTTTCTGGAGATATTAAGAACATATTAAGCATGAGCTGGTGAAGCTCAGCTGCATTTGGTTGCATTTTTTAGTGCATCTGTGGTTTTGACGCAGTCGTTCATTTAACCTCTTGGTGTTTTCCTGTTCTCTAAAATGAGGCAAATAGAGTTACCCTCCAAAAAGAGGGTATGAGTCTACTGGTGTTAGGAAGCTCCCGAAGAGTCACGGACTGTGACACCAGAGATACGGAGAACAATCTAAGTGACTAATATTTATTTAAAGTTTAGTTTTATTAGGCTGAACTTGTAATTAATCTGCTCCTGGAACCAAATATTTCCTTTTAGATATAGTAGAAGTGGTCCCTGCATACATCAGATTGGCTTTAGGCGTCATTTTCTTATAGGCAATTAAGAAATCTGCCCTCTTTTCCTTATGATTCAGCATCCCATGATCTGAAGAGATGGGGGGTTTTCACAAAGAGAAATGACAGTTCCTTTAAGTTTATGTTAACATTATCACACAGACTGAAAAGGTCAGGAAACTTGAGATTGTCTGTAGTGTCACAGGCAGTAATGTTGGCAGAGGTAAGTTAACAAGCCTGTGAAAGACGGTGGACTTGTGCTGACTTAGCACATACAGCCCTGGAGCTATATATTTAACTATTCTTGGTTAATTAATACAATAAAATTTCATTTTTATGTTTCTGCACATGTACTTCTGGGGAAATGACAACTGTTTGAGGTGGACAGAAAGAGCCAGGTGAATGTGCCCAGACTGCATATCCAGGCCAACCTTTTTCTCCATAAATCTTTTGTCCTTCCTGGAGAGTTGCATCTTTAATTGGCCATTGTCCTTCTAGCTAAATAAGGCTAGATGAATTTCTCCATCAGAAGACTACAGAGCTATGTGTTATGAGCTATAATTTGAAAAGTATGGTGTTCAGGAACAGAAAATAATGTGATAGAATAAAGATGCTGCTATCCTACCTAAATAAATTCTGTGGCCAGATACTGCCCCATAGCATGGATCACAGTTGTTTGGTTTTTTTTTACTAACATTTGAGTGAGCAGATTCAAATTTGTACTTGCATTAGAAACCAGTCTTTGATATCTTTTACTTTTTGGGGGGTTGTTGGGGTTTTTTTTTAATCTTACCTGAGGTCTGTCTATCTCTCTCTGCATTTATTTATTTATTTAGTTAGTTAGTTAGTTAGTTAGTTATTGGGTCCACCTGTAAGCCATCATTGCCATAAGCAAAATGTTACGTTATTGCGTTAATGGGAGGAAAGCAATCTTGGCCCACGGTCACATTGACCAAGATTTTATGGCAGAATTTTAAATCCCCTAACCACAGGGATCTGTGAATTGAAATATAGATGCAACCTTGAAATGTACAGTTTCAGCATTGTTGGCTGTGATAAATACGAGCCATAAAGTAAAACTGTGCTCTGAACCAGATTGGATCAAGAATCACTGCTGAAGTTCCTTTGCTGTTTTCCTGCATGTCTCTCCTCAGCATCTGGTTCTGCAGATCACTTTTCCCCATTTCAAGGTTGTATTCTTTTCTGCACTCGGGGTAAAGGATTTGTCATATCCCAAGGGGGATCTTTGTTTTGTTTTTTAATCTATCTTGCTGTAGCTTTATTTCTGCAGCAAGTGGTTTCGGTAATCCATACTGATGAGTTGTCTGCTCTCCAGGTAGGGTTGACAGGTAGATTTATGAACCAAGAGAAGATAATCTGCTTCCACAAGGGGTCACTGGTACCAGCGCACATAGCAACTAGTTTCTGCCATGCTGCTGTAAAGGGCAGGTTTAGACAAGCCTCTCATCACAAGAGGGGGAAAAAAAAAAGAACAAGGATTTCTTACTCTTCAGAAGATGCCTACAAAGAATAGGAGCAAAGCAGATTAATGAGAATACTTTTTAGAACTTTCTTCCTTTTCAGTAGTCAGGTAGCCAGATGCCAGCAGCCCTTTGTGTTGTCCTTTTCTGCGTCAGGACTTCATCATTCTCTGCTAAAATCAGATGCTTTGCCAGTGTTGCTTCATTGCTTGTTTTAATGGCTGTGAGGATTGCTAGAGCTACGGACAGCACAAAATGGAATTGTTAATTCGTCTGTAAAGCAGAATCCATACAAGTAATTAATATAATTTCTCCTGAAACCCATATGCCTGCCTGCCTATTGTTAAAAGAGGTTGCCACTGGTTGTAATTTCAGGATGCACCTCTCCTGGTTTCTGTGTGTGTGCAGGCATCAGAGGTTCCTGGTGTCAGGGGACAAATCTTTCCTTTAATTTGTCAGCCTGCCCAAAAATCACCTCTGGAGAGAGGCGACTCCATTAACATGAATTAATGGAGCCCTTTCTGTAGGCAGGGCTCTGCAGAGTGCTGCTGTTTGTAATAATCAGGACATTTCATGAGCGTGTTATTCCCATGTTCCTGGAGCTTTATTTCAAAGCTGATCATCTCAGGGTGTACAAAGGTCCTCAGGACACTTGAAAAAACCTCCAGGTTTTTTCTTGTTTTGGCATCCTGTCTGTGTGCAGCTCTTAGTCCCCCAAGGATAAACAGAGGAAAGCTTTTCTGTACTATCTGGTGATAATTTTCTAAAGGTCAATGTTGTCATCCCCATTACAGGAAATCTTACCTGTCAACTGCTGCCCCAAATGGCTAGGAGATATTTCTTTGCATTTCTCTTGGTGGTGAGGCTTTCCACATGCACCTCTCTCTGAGTCATTTTGAATTCACATGAGCCTTATGCTAATAGATTGTTTTCTAAAACAATTTGCTGCCTTTACAATCATTTTCTCTCTCATCGCCTGCCTGTCATTCGCACCAATTCCAAAATCTCTGAAATGTGTGACACAGATGCCTGACATACTATTTTATATTACCAATATGGTTGATGGTATTTTCCTCTTTTCTTTTTTTCCTGGAAGAAATGTAAGATTCATGTGAGATGAAGAAACAGTACTCCCAAAGACATTGTTTTCTCTCTTAGCCTTTAAAGGTCAATTTTAGAGCTGGTCAATGCAAAGGATGAGTTTCTTGTCAGAGAAAATTCTCGTTGGCATCGGTTTTGACAAACATTCAGCAGGCTATTCACAAGTCTCCAGAAGGATATTGTCTCCTCATCCCAATCGGCACTGTCCTGTGAAGGGAGCAGTCTTGTGCTGTGTCACATAACCATGGCGCCCGGTCCTCTTGGCCAGCTTGGAGCTGCATTCACCTTGGAATTAGCGAGAAACAGATGTTTTCCTCAAAGGAAAAGAAAAGGAAATGGAAAAAATAGCAGCTGCCATGCAATTTCTATTGTGGGAATATCTATCTAATCCATGGTGGATTTTCTGCTTACACCCTGCAAGAAAATGCTGTCCTGGGAGCTCCAGCAGATTTGTGCAGAGGTGCTCACCGGAGATGTGTGATAGCAGATGGCAGGTTGCAGACTTCAGTGCTTGTTTTCCCATGGTTTCCCTTCAGCTCCCAAAGTTCCAGACTATCTGCTCTTATTGTGGGAAGGATAATTGTTGTTGCTTTCTCACAGAAATCTTCAACAACTGAAATGGGTGATTTCACCCCACTGTAGATTCTTTTGGTTTAGCAGGCATTTCTGGGATGCAAATACTGCCTCTTGCTCAGCAGTAAATCATATGTCATTATTTGGGCTTGAAGAAGGAACAAAATTAAACAATAAAAAAGGAACATTTTGATTTGTATTAAACAAACATTTATCTCCTCAAACTGGTCAGAAAGAAATTAATTGTTTTATTCTTCTGATGTACTAATTACATGTACAGGCAAGCTCATGTAGGATTTTCCTGCATGCGCTATCATTAAAGAGTGGATTACGTCTGAATTAAATTACTGTATTTCCACCAAAGGTCTCTATGGATCAGGATGGTTGGCAAGATTTATAGGCTAAAAGGAAGGAGGTCAATGGGTGTCAGTGGTTAAGAAATATATTGTTCTGCTCAGGGAGTTATCCTTTCCTGAGAGTCCGAATTGCTCTTTTTCTCATTCTTAGCATCTCTTCACACCCTGGCACTGCAAGGACATTAATTCTCAACTACTGTAGTTTCTTGTCAGTTCTTACCCTTTCAACTACCAAAAAACACTGTGTCAAGTGCATGCTTTCCAGGTCCTGCCTCAGCTGAGGAAGCCTAAGAGATCATGATGGCAATACTTAATTTCCCCAAATGAGATCAGTTCTTATTCCTGCTTTGTCTACTGTGGTGGGGCATTGTGTTTACTTGCAGTGACTGCAGACACGATTGCTTTCTCCTTGCAATAGCTGTAATAACTATCTTATCCTCTGGCTAGGCAAAAAGTAGATGAATGTGAAAAGGTGAGAAAAACATGACCAAAATAATTGTTTCTTTGAGGTGAGATTCACGGGCAGATGAGACAGTGGATGTCACCTTCAGGTCAGCAGCACAGGACAACGATTTAGGAAAGAGGGAACGGCTCTGTTATTGTTTTTAAGATGAACAGAAAGAAAACTTTTAGGACACAGAGCTGTTTTTGTATCTTATCATAAGAGACATTCTCTCAAATTTTGATTTCGTAATTAGGAAATATATTTAATTGTGACACAATCTGAAAAGCTGCAGTAAACACAGAAAATTGCAGGTGTCAAATTACCTTCTCCTCTTTTCCAGGTAGAGAAAATGGATCTGTGCAAGAGGGAAAAAAACTGCAGACACATGAAATGTAAATGGCCACTTAACAAAAATTAAATACATAAATACCTAAATGTCTGCTGATTTCTAATCAACCGCCTGTTTAGGCAGCATACAAAGGAAAAGCAGGAAATTGTAAGCACCATTTGAGACTCTCTTCTCTAAGCCATATTAGTTGCATTATTACTGTAATTAACACATTCTCTAATACAACCAAATACACCAGAGACTGCTCCAGGCTCTCGGCTTTGGGACAAATGACTGCTCTGTCTGAGAGCCAGCAAAGAGGCATGGGTTTCTCTTGCTGTCTCCTGGGTGTCAGCGTTCCCAGGGATTGGGCGAGATGCTCTGTCAGGTCTGGAGCGAAGCCAAGGTTTAAGAGAGAAGCCACACATCCTCCTACTGTGTGGTCCTGACCTCTCCGTGTTCCTGGAACACAGACCTGATTTCCTTGTCAGCAGTGCCGACAAACCAGTCACCTAGGGGGACATCATAATAATTATGAAGCATGTGCATTGAGTGATCTGACAGTTTTTACTTGGGGGAAACTCAGTGCACCTTCAGGAGGATCCACCAGCTCGTCCCCACCTGCATGCAGCTTGCCTTTGAGATTTTCCATCCTGGCGGTCACATGAAGGAAATCATGGTGAGACTTCGGTGACTCACATGATTCTATCAGATTGTATTGAGTAGTTATTTACAGAGAGGGTGAATGAGTGAGTAGCTGCCAGACAATTTGTAATGTGTGTTGCTGTAAAGCAGAAGATAAGCAAACATTTCCTATCATAATCTACTCACTCAGGCATGTGCAATCTTGCCGTGATTTTTCCTGGTGCATGAAGTACTTTGTGAGAGAGGACAGAGAGGTGGCTGGGAACACTCTTCTGACCTTGAATTTGTAGCTATATGTTTACTTAAACTTACATTTTTCTCTGCATGCTGTTTTGCCATGTGAGCACTTGCAGCAACAGAAAGGGGGAGGAGAAAGCTGCGTGGTTGTGAAGAGAAGTGGACTGTAAACATTTTTCTATGATTATGTGGTCCATATCCTTGGGAATCCTGCTGATGGGAAATATCTCTGGAGTTAAGATGTCTGTCTTTCCAGGCCGAAACTCACTCTACTATCTGGAGAGGGAAAGAAATGAAGGAATTTTTGTAGAATGACAGGCACTTACACATAATCTGGGAGTCCTTCAGTTCTGTCTTGACCATAAATGTGACTGGGGAAAAAGGGCAAAGTGAGTCAGAAAGGAATGTGGAAATTTCTTATAAGAGTCCACACTAGAGCCAAGAAACATAAGGCTTTGTATATTTCTATTGCAGAATAGTATATGCAGAATATGTAATCATATAATCTTTACAGTCTTGTTGTCTAATATGTATAGAATCACAAAATCACATAAATGTTGAAAACAGGCATCTCTGGAGATCCAACTGGTCCAACTGCTCTGCTCAAAGCAGAGTTACCCAGTGTAGGCTGATCAGGGCCATGTCCCATCAAGTTTTGAAGATCTCCAAGGATGGAGATGCCACAACCTCTCTAGACAGCCTGTGCCAATGTTCAACCACACTGGCAGTAGAAAAAACCAACCAACCAACCAAAAAAAAAACAACAAAACACAAGCTTCTTTTCTTAAGTAGGGATGAATTTCCCTGTATTTCAATCTGTACTCACTGCCTCTTTTCCTGTTCCTGGGTACCACTGAAAAGAGCCTGGCTCCATTTTCTTTACCTGCTTCAGACATTTATCCACGTGGGTAAAATAGAGTCATAGAAGATATTCCTCAGCTTTTTCTTGTCCAAGATGAACAATCCCATTTTTCTCCTCCTCTTCTTGAATCAATTATGCTCCAGTCACTTGGTCATCTTAGTATTCCTTTGGATGAAAATCCACATCTTTTGCACTGGGGAGTCAGAACAGGATGGATACACTGGACACATAACAAGTTGGATACTTTAGACATACCCATCTAAACCATTTTTGAATCTTTTCATCTTAATTCTGTATGATCAGAAATCTATACTGACTGTGTGTAGTGGCTCTAAGAGTCGTCTTCTGATTTCAAAAACTCATGGATTAATTGATGTGGAAGGGAATTCTTGAGAGATGTAGTACAGTTCTTACTCAAAGCAGGGTCGAACACTTAAGTTAATTGAGGGCTCTTAGGGCTGTGTCCTATTGAATTTTGAAACTATCTAAATATGGCAGCACCATAACCCCTCTGGTCTTTGCAGCATTGTTCTCATCAGAGAAAAAATTGTATGAGTCCAGTTGGACTTTCCAGTGGCACAACTTATCACTGCTGACTCTTTTCCTTTCACTGCACACTCAAAGAGGGGTCTAGCTTCACTCCTAGTCGAATCCAGCTCTGCTTATGTGCCATTTGCAACAGCTCATAGTCTCCTCTGGTTTCCCTCCAGCTTCTCAATATCTTTCCTTGTACTGGGAGGTGCAAAACTGGGCACATCATTCTAGATGTGGTCTCATCTGGGCTGCACAGGAGAGAAAAAGCACTTTCCCTGATCTGAAAGCTGACACACTTAATGCTATGTGATGTGTGCTGGCACTTCCGCAGTGTCCTCCAGTATGTATTATTTGCCATTTACTAGCACTGACGTTTCTTTTTTTATAGTGTTAGCTTAGTTTAGGTCTCTCTAAAGTCTCTCACAAACCTCTCAGATGATAAAAATAACTTCCCAGCAGCTTTCATTATCTTACAGTTCTCATCACACACACGCTTTTCAGTCCTGTAGTATATTTATGGAATGCCATAAGACAGGAGGAAATCTCAAAGAACTGTGAACTCTTTTTTTTTTTTTTCTTTTCTTTTTTTTTCCTTTCTCTCCAAGGTGGAAGCTAGTGATTAAACATGATTCCTTTACTCTGTCTCATGGCCATTTTTCATCTATGACACTATGCTTCAGTCAGCCATGGCTTATTAGATTCTTTATTAGGTTCTTGTGTGACAATTCATCAGAGACCTGTTGGAAGTTGTCTGCTGCACTGTTGCAGGGTGTCTGTCATAGACAAAGAAATGATTCTGGCAAGTGCTGCATAGGGAAGAAAAGTTGGTATCCACATGAAAGACTTACAAGGAGCTGATTTTAAATTAGCAATACCTTAACTTGGTCTTTGTTACTTTGGGCAGAGGCTTTGTCTGATGTTTCTGGAAGTTTCTTATGGCATAGCATCTTCTTCCTCGTGTAATTATCCTTAGGAGAAGGATGCCACAAACAGCCACTTGAGCCCACCTGTAGCATGACAATTTTCAAGATTTCTTTTGGCCAGAAGGTACTTCTGAAGAGTGTTGAAGGGTTGCAATAAAGAAATATTACAATTTTGCAAAGGCTATCTCACAGATGAAGAGTCAATTCTCAGAGACACTATAAAGACACGTCATGGAAATATTGGTAGGTGATCAGTGGACACAAGAACTGTGGACTGTTCAGATGTGTGAGATGACCTTTTGATGCTGAATAAGGTGAAAGAATCCTTGAAAGTGAAGACTGGTTGTTTGTTTGATATAACAAGAAAAGGAGTTTGAAGATTAACAAAATGACAGTGAAGTGTGAGACTAGGGAACGATCTCTGCAGCAGCCTTGTGGATCAATATACCATCAGGACAGGACTGAATTTGTCAGTGGACAGAAAAAGGATGTTGCAGTAATTGAGACATGAGCTGATGAAATCCTAGATAAGAATTTAAAAGTAGGGCTGAGAGTGAGAGGTGCGCCTGAGAGACGATAATTGGAAGGAATCTGCAAAAAGTACATCCACAGAGCAGGCAGGGCTCGGGTGCATCTTAGGATGCTGAAGGTTTGCTTCAGACAGCTCAGCCATCAGCAGGAGTGGAGACGCAGGGCTTTGATGTGGGCTAGCTATTCTCAGATGGTCCATTAGGGTTCAGGTGTTGCTGCCACTGGATTTCACTTCTCCTTTGCTTGTGATCTCGAGATATAATTCTTTGGGGGGAAGAAATGCTTCTAAAGCTCTAAGAAATTGTTCCTTTATGTGTATTTTTTTTTCCTTTGGGCTCTTTTGCCTGTGCGTACATGAATGGTTGCAGTTTCCAATGTCTATGGCTTGGCAGATCCTCAGATCTCATTTCAGCTTGCTACACCTTCCCTTTCTTTTTCCTGTTGCTGAAGTCACAGGTGTGGCTGAATAAAAGTAAAAAATAAAAATAAAAAATAGAGATGTTAAAAAATTCCAGAAGAAAACAGAATTTGTGCAGTAAATTAAAAAAGCAAAACCCAAGCAACATTTTCTCTCCAAACAATAAGATCAACTAAAAAATATTGTCAGAGGTGGAAAACACCAGTCACAGTCCTGAAGGACATGAGACTGGGAGGCAGGAAGAAGCAGTAGGGTATATCACAGCATGCTGTCCCAGCAGATGCTCACTGTAGTTAACCACCATGCCAGCTGAAGGGCAGGGATTCAGAGTCCTCCTCTGAGAGGGAGAAGCTGCACCTGTTAAGGAGCAACGCTACCTTACAGCAAGTCATAAACACAGCCATGGGGTTAATACTCTTTTTTTACTTGCAGCGGCACAGGAACAGGTTTAGTTCACATCCTTTGGCATGTATGTGACACACTTGCTGAACATGAAGATTTTTATGAAGGTAGAAGCTTCAGAAATACAAAACAGCAGATTACTCATGGGGACAATCATCTGCCACCATTTAGAAATTCTTCAGTACATCTACCATGAATTATTTTTCACAAGAGCCTGAAAACTTTGCTTTAACCTTGCTACTTCAAGTGCAGTTTCTAGGGAGCCTAGTAAAGCTTGTGCTCCAATACCTTTTGAAGTGAACAAGTAGACAAAATCAGAGGGAGCACAGGGATGCAGCAGTGCGAGAAATGTCGCCCTTGACATTTAGACTTGAATTAATTTGCTGTGACACTAGTAGCATTTGTTGATGACTTAGGGAGAAGTTGTTTGCAGGGTGGGTGTGATCACAGATGTCATCTGGTCTTAAGGCTAGTGCCTTGAATAAACCGGTTTCCCTGATTTCATGTTTCTGACCTTAGTCCTGGTAACAGAAAATTTGTCAGGCTGCATGTTTCAGTCCACTGAAGGTGGTGCAGTACATGTTTTGTATTACTGCTCAGCCACATGTTAACATGTGTGTAGGAACACTCCCTGCAATATGAGATGGTAACTGCATCCACTGACTGTCCAGTTCTTTATCCATGACGCATTTCTCTGTTACAGGTGCATGTTGGTGAATAGTAGAGGCCAAGAAAAAGCGACTAAATTGGTTTTCTCATTAACTCTTAGCAAAGTGTTTGTCCTGTAAGAAGCAGGCAATTAGAGCCATTCCTAATCACAGAACTATGCAGGTTCAGCTGATTGCATAAATGGATTATGACAAAATTCACAGGTATCTGATGCAGGGCTTTCTGCTTTGAAAGCAAGGAGACTGCCCCTGCCTCCTCAGCTTCTCTGGGGAGGGGAGAAGGTGCCAGGGGCTTCTGCTTCCAGGTATTTTTCTACATTTCTTTTTACGTTTCTTGTTTCCCCTATAGCTCTGAAACTTTGGTATCAGACGTGGCCTTCACTCTCAACCTTGACATTTTCATTTTTTAAAGCTAAGACTCAGCAGCATTTGGTTTTGCCCTAAGTCTTAAAAAAAATAAAAAATAAAAAATCCCAAACCAAACGCAGGATGAAATCTGATGAATTCTTTGCAATATATCATTCCAAATATAAGAGTCAGATGTCACCAACTGGTATTATGCGTCTTGAAAAGTCTGGCAGTTCTACATGTCAGGGAAAAATTTAATTTCATTCTGTTAGCCTTGTCCTATGCTATTTCATTTAGCTTTGAGTCTGAGCAAGCTAGGAAAAGCAAGTGTATGTATTTGGCCTACACATGCACACACTTTGGTGACTGGATTAATTTATTTGCTGTAATTTATTTGCTCTGCTGCTCTGGTGAAATTAATGTTTATTGTACTACTTTTGATGCTTCGGTTGGTTTTAATTTTTTTTTTTTTTTTTAAATAGGGAAGGATGGAAATACTGGGTAAAGCTCCTAGATAGGCCACAATATTCTCAGTCCATCTGGGAGCCATGCATTACCTCTGCTCTGAAACTCTTTGGAGGATGAATGGGTGTCTGCTGGAACTGAGCTCCAAAGTATCTTGAAATTACACTGTTTCATTGCTTGTCCTCTGGCAGGGCGTGATATGGTCAGTCTGTGTGTCTGCACCTCAAATACCAGTGCTGTGTGAGTCCTCTCCATTGCTCCTGGTAGGACAGCCTGGTACCTAATCCATGCTGCATGGCCTGTGCTCCTTTTATTAGTGCAGAGACCAGAGATGGAGGAGGAAGCAGATGTAGGTCACCTCTGAGAAAAAGAAATAGCTTTTTACACCTCCCCCCCTCTATCCCACCTCTCCTCCAGGTTTCACTGTAAGGGCAGAAATCTGACTTCCCAGAAAAGTTGGCTTCTTTTGAAAGAAGATGAGCCTAAGGCAGGCTCTCTGAGTAAAGTTGACAGTGTATGTTTCCCCAGACAGGTGCTGATTTCAAAGCAGAAGGAGATTATTATAAGCATTGAAAGCCAAGCCTTGTGAAAAGAAACTGCAAAACCCAGAGAACTGCTAGAATCCAAGAGTCCTTATTTCCTGAGCCTACCCTCATACAGTGAAGTATACTGAAATGTAGAGAGCTTGAAAAGTTCTCATTAATAATTAGCCTGATTTTTTAGGTATTTTTGGAACAGGCTGCCCAGGGAGGTAGAGGAATCAATGTCCCTGGGGTGTTCAAGAAACCTGTAGATGTGGGACTGATGGACATGGTTAGTGGGCAGTACTGGATGGTTGGACTGGATGATCTTAGAGGTCTTTTCCAACAGTAGTGATTCTGTGGTTCTATGATTCTATGATTTATTGAAAATCTTATAGGATGTGTAGAAGCATCACAGATTTCCTTAATATCCAAGGAACTCAGTGGACTTTGGTCTTTAGCTGGTTGAATACATGAGGAGTGAAGCCTGTACACCTTACTTTCCAAAAAAGACTTGAAATTAATGGGTAAAAATCTAACTACGTTAACAAGAGCCCTCCAACTCTGTTAACAAAGGCCATCTAGTCCTGTGTAGATGCTTTAAAACCCTGCAGTGCAGGGAAGAAGAGAGGCGAAGTGGGAACCTTCCTGCGTGTTTAGAAACCTGTTATACTTTGATGCTATTTTCTGAATGAATGAAAAGGTCAAGAATAATTGCTGCAGAGAAAGCCATTTATCATCATGCTTGGGCAATACAGGGGGTGTCCTAAGAGTCCAGGTTTACAGAATTGCAGCTCGTACACCTGACGCATTCGGGGTCTGTTCATGGCTTGCTTGGAGCCCAGACACACCGCTGTGTTCTGGCACTTGTAGTGGCTTTAGAAAATGACATACAGCAAGCTCTGTTCCCTGCTGCTGTCCTCTCCCAGTAAAATCCTGGAGGGTTGGCCCGAGATAATGCGTCAATCAGTGAGACTTTGAAAGCAGGGATTGGCCATTATGCAGCTGATTGCACAGAGCCTGAGCATGAGTGCAGGTACACATCCTGCTGACAGGCTTGAATAACAAGAGGTAAGGCTTAAGAAAGAGGAAAACCTGTATCCCTGTGGTTCTGCTGACCAGTTTTTCCCCAAAGTGCTGAGAGCAGCTGTGGGATTGAAGGTACACAACCAGAGCTGGTAAGCACCAAGCTCTCAGTCTCCAGAAAGAATCCGCTGGCATCTGGTCAATGCATTTACTTCTGGCTGTATTTATCCCTGTGGCAGAGTGCAGACAGGAAAGGTGAATTTGACCCAAGTGAAAAGAGTAAAGCATCCTCCCTGCCAAGAAGCACCCCAATCTGCCCAAATGACCCTTCTGACCCTCCAGCGCATCAGAGAATACAGCTTCTGCTAAGCAGATGGTGCGAGGCAGAGGAGAGCAGGAGGAGAGCAATAGTAAATCTCCCCTGCCTCTCCTGTCCCTCCTCTGTGGGGTTTCATCTGTGTTTCCATCTGAGAAGCTGCCCACACAGCCCCAGCTGTGCTTGTAGTCTTGCATCTTCTAGGAACCCAGCCACAATACCACATGTATCACAGAAGAATGTCCAGAAGACATTCTTGTGGATGAAGAACTTGGCACAGCTTTGTCCCCAAAATACAGTATTGTATTTCTGGTAAGAATCATTTACTAATAGCTTCTCCTTCATCTTCTTCTTTTTTCTCCCCATT
This sequence comes from Tympanuchus pallidicinctus, assembly GCF_026119805.1. NCBI lineage: Eukaryota > Metazoa > Chordata > Aves > Galliformes > Phasianidae > Tympanuchus > Tympanuchus pallidicinctus. Next base: position 42,486,646 of record NW_026294780.1, on the reverse strand, counting down.
TTTCATTTATTTTTCCTTCTCTTATGTTTCCCTCCTAGGCTGGAAGAAGCCAAATTACATCTGAGTTCTACTCTGCACAGCGTGGATTTGAAATTAGCAAAATGAGTTAGTCCATTCCCAGTTTATTAAGAAAATGTTTTTTTTTTTTTTTCTGGGGCTGATAAGGAAACCAATTAAAAGCCAAGAAGTCTGTTTTAATAATAATGCTAAATGGGGCACTTCATGAATTGAAGATTCACCAAGCAAAGAAAAAGTGATTTATTGTAGTTTATTAAAATGAGCCCAGGATTCTTTAAAGAGCAGAGTACTTACAGTTGTTGTCTCTTGTTTTGAAATTTATTCTTATTTCTCACTCCTCATTTAAACAAACTTCCTGCAAACAGCCAGGAGGCAGTTCAACAGCTGTTCTGTGGACTGAAAGCAATGGGATATTTGCTTGAGGACACAGTAGAATAGGGTGAATTATATGCAGTGAAGAAATAATTTATTAGGTTGGCCCCATTTCTTTGTCATTTATCTGTGAACAGATCACGATTTCTGCAGTGCTGTTTGTTTTTCAGCATTTGACATGTGAATCCATAAATAAACAAATTTGACTGCTGAGTTTCTCGTGGACTTTAATCACATACATCCAAATATTCAACACATATTGTTTTTGCTCTTTTAATTGGATATGTACTACTGACTTCTCTCCCCAAGCTGAATTGGATTTAGAGATCTCTGGAGGAAATTAATTTGAAAAAAATCAAAATATATTTTCTATGAGACTTCCATGGGATCTTTTTAGAATTTCAGAAACAGTTCCAGCCACAGATTTTCACTTTTAAAGGTATGGGGAATGGGAAGCAAACTGGAAGAGATTAGCAAACCACTCAAAACAAACGTATTTCTCTTCTTTTGGACAAATATAGGGAGAAAGTTGATTATTCAGACAATAGCTATGATGGGTGTCGCAGTCCCAGTCAGCAGATACGCTCACAGGTGCAGTGATCAAGCTTTACAGCAGTTTTAAAGTTAAAAGCAAGAGGGTTTTATTGATAGTGTCTGTAAACAGCATTATGCTTTTTACTCATGTCTAAATGTCATGTGCATATTAAGTGCCTATTCTCCTGGCGCTGAACATGATTTAGGAAAATTTATATTTTGATTTGCATGGAAGTAAATCAGTAGAAGATGGGGTGATCTGAAATGTGTAGACTTTTCTAGCTGAAGGAACCAAATTACGGGAATGCAAAACTAGTTACCTGCTTCATTAAGAAGCATGAGTGCAGACGATTTTTATGAAAAAAGTTATGGGAAGCAATCGGCTAGAGAGTGATTGCAGGAGATAGGCTGTGTACTAATTGGCTTGTTCAGGATGTACACAAAATCCGATTTACCATTCGTCTGTAGTTTTTGTAAATGATAATATTATGGCAATTAAAGCATGAATCATTTTTTCTGCAGTGTTGTGATACTAACTTAAAGTGATCATCTGGGTTTAATTCGGATCTAAGAAGGAGCAATTTATTTTAAAATGTTATCTTTCAAGTCTCATTTCCTTTTCTTCTCACTGTGTGTCTATTCTTTGTCTGTTATATATTGTGGATTCTCATGCTCAGACATGCAGATCCTTAGGGCGACCATACCAACAGATTTTACTCATATCCTGTTTTTTTTTTCCCCCCCTTTATCTTTCTAGTGGCCATAATTCCACTGCATGTAGCACTTGCAGACATTTTCATTGTGCCTTTTGTAAATGCTGCTTCCCATGTGGATCCTACAGTGATGCATGTGTGTTTGAGACAAGCTGGGCAGGTTGGCTGGGCACCAACCAGAGGAAATGAATGCACGAGTTTTTCACAAAGAAAGTGGTGATGCACAGGAGCAGGTTGCCTGAGGAGGCTGTGGATGCCCCATCCCCGGAGGCATTAAAGGCCAGGCTGGATGTGGCTCTGGGCAGCCTGGTCTGCTGGTTGGTGACCCTGCACATAGCAGGGGGTTGAAACTAGATGATCACTGTGGTTTTTTTCAACCCAGGCCATTCTATTATTCTGTGATTCTATGAGATGCAGGAGGTAGTTAACTATAGGGAGAAACTGACTAGAATGTAAAGAGGAACACATTGTGAGATATTTTACCCCAGAGGTTGGAGAGAAAAGTGAAATTCTCATCTTTAAAGGTTGGATTTTTCCCCCTTGTGCTTCATCTATTTCAGTTTCAATTTGCTGAGATTTCCTCTGCGCACAAAGCAATTATTTCTCTCATGTCTACATAACTGACCAGGGGGGTTGTGTAAAAAGGGATCTTCTCCTTGGCCTCACACCCTGAGGGTCTCCATGCAGGCTGGTGCTGAAACACTCTGTTAACTAACTGGGGGGAGAGGGCTCTGCAAGCTCCAAATTAGTAGAACACTCATATTACATTGGCTTCACAGACATTTATCCTTGGAAATGGGCTGAGGATTGGTGAAATTTTAAGGCTTTTTTTCTTTATTCTCAGTGTAAGTGGAGAAATGACGGATTTGGTCTCATCCCAGCCTTCCAGGATTAGGGGGAATAAAATTATGTTGAATTGGCAACAGAAAAATAAAATGAAATCTGATTTTTCTACAAATAGATAAAATGTTTCTCATGGTTTGTAAAAATTGCAGTGAAAAATGAGTTGAGACATGGAGACGGCTTGACTTCTGTTTATAAATATTTGTATTTCATGCTAAGAATTCCTTCAACTGTGTACACGCATTTAAAAATAGCTGAAGATTTAAATATCATGGAATCACAGAATCATAGAATCATAGAATGGCCTGGGTTGAAAAAGAGCACAATGGTCATCTAGTTTCAAGCCCCTGCCATGGTCAGGGTCGCCAATCACTAGACCAGGCTGCCCAGAGCCACATCCAGCCTAACCTTGAATGCATCTAACTCTAAAAAAGTAACCTCCATGGATTAAACTGATGATAGAAACTAATTCCTGTTGATGCAGGACAGAGTGGACGGTTTTTCGCCGTGTCTGTGTTGGTCCTGAGTACAGTTTCTTCTGAACCGGCTCTCACAAGTTGATGCTGCGTTTTGCAAACCTTTCATTAACACTTGCCTTTGTGGCCCCTCGTGGCTGAGCCATACAGTGATCTTAACTGACTGCAGTCTGAATAAGTGCTTTTCTAAGCTTGTTGGTTTTAGTCATTCAAAGTTCTTAAGTAGAAAAAAAGTGAAAAAATTAACACGATGTAGTTTTTTTGAACTACTGACTGAAAGCATTGTGCTGATATTCAGTCATATGTCTGATTTCTTCCATATTTGTTACATTTAACCACTTTTCACGCATCCTTGCTCTTTTCTTCCTTCTTTCCATTCTTTGCCAAGCCACTGCCAAGCATGGAAGCTCTTCTTCCTTCCTCTCTCCTCCCAGATTGTGTGCATTTTGCACATTCTCCCTCCGGTGCTCCCTTTCTGAGCATTAATTGAATTACTGTGAATTACTAAGAATTACTTATGTTCTGTAGAGATTCCTAGGATACTACATATAAACAACATAGACTAACATGGATCACTTATGGCTGGGGTTGTCAGGGCCCTCTGGGTCCCTCTGCTCCAGTCCCTTCCCCAGCAGGGACACCCAGAGCAGGGTGCCCAGGGCCATGTCCAGGTGGCTCTGGGAGATCCCCAAGGAGGAGACCCCACAGCCTCTGTGCAGCCTGTGCCAGTGCTCCATCACTGCACAGCGTTGAAGGGCTCCTGATATTCAGAGGGAACCTCCTGTGCTCCAGTTTGTGCCCATGGCCTCTGGTCCTGGCACTGGGCACCAATGATAGAGCCTGGCTCCAGCCTTCGGCACCGTCCCTCGGGGATTTACAGGCATTGATGAGATACCTCTGAGTCTTCTCTATGATGTATCCAGTCCTTTACACTGTATGTCAACAGGGGTTGTTAAGAGTTAAAATACTACAGTTTGCTCAACTGAAACTCTTTGGAAAGCAGAATTTCTTTTTCTTTCATCCCAAACACTCATTACTTTCTGTATCTTACCTCCTCTGAAATAAATGGCTGTGCTTTCACTGACTTCAGCGGGGAGATATCTGATTACCTGACTGTTTTCAAATATGCCTGGAGGTCACAGCAGGAGCCATTTTTCAGAAAGGTTCAGATTCCACCCCAAGCCCTGAGTGTACACCCAGGGGTTTCAAAAGGATACGGCAGAGAAGGTTAAGCTATCCAGAAGTTCTTGTATAAATATTGATGAGGGAGCTGTGGGGAGCTCCGCGTTGCTGAAAGATGCTACTTTCATTTGAAAAAAATGCAACAAGGGAATGCAAACTGAATTCTTTTGAAAACTCAGCCATGTTTGTGAGTACTGAGCACCTGAGAATGTGATGCAGAGCAGGGAAAACACTTTATTGATAATGTGACCGTGATGAAACCTCCGTGGAAGAACATCAGTCTGCAGCAGAGGAACATTGGTGACTGCACAACTTGTTTTGGAACATTTCCAGCAATTCTAACAAGCTCCCTGTGTCCTGGCATCTCCCTGTGCAAGCTGACAACTCCGTGCTTCAGCAGGACAAGGCCACTGGGGCTGTTGCTGGGCAGAGCCATGGCCAGCGCTCGGCACAATGCGCAGGGAACCTGGATGGAATCTTTTGCAGCTGCCTCAGGGCGGAGGGATCCACAGGGAGATTATCTGCACAGGAATATTAAAATGTTTGTGAGAGAGTTTATCTTAGCACTTTTGAATTATATCTCCAGCTTGCACTAGAAACATGTATTGCACTGAATATAAGACGCTTTACTGTTGAACAGCTTATCTGTATTTGTTCTCTTTGGAACTGTTTTGTCAGCTGAGTCACTGCTAAGAGCTGAGCAATACCAGGCAAACAAGCTGGGTTGCACATTTCTGGAGGGAGAGTGATTATCTTCATTCATACTTTTCATACCTAAAGGGTTTGGTGACCTCTGGCGAATTTGACCTTCTGCCTTATGGAATGGGCCATGTATTATCCCAGGGTCTTCACTAAGGAACTAGAGAAGCTGAGTTTCAAATGACTTCCCAAGGCATTCCCATGACTTCCCAGGGTACTATCTTGTGTGCCTGGTAATGTCTGGCTGAGCCATTCTATTTCATGTTCATATTTCTTTGCCAAAGAAGTGATTTTGCCTGAAGGAACAACTTCCAGAGCTGAGATATATGGATTCATAATATGCATTGTTTAATATTAACACATGAAAACACAGTGTGTGTTCCTATTATTTCATAGAATCATAGAACCATGGAATCATTAAGATTGGAAAATGTCTCTAAGAACATGTAATCCAACCATCAGCCCATCACCACCATGCCCACTAGCCATGTCCCTCAGTGCCAGTGTGCCACATTTGACAGAAATGTCATATGCAGAATGAAAATGTAAACTCTGACAAGTTCATATTTTCTTTTCCTATTTTCAATTTTAATTTCAACAGACACATTTCATTTAAGATTATAGTAAGAATTGTATATCTTTATGTGTCCTTGGATTCACCCAAAATATATTCGTATTCTCCCATTCACTTCCAAAGTGAAACTTATTTTCCTGTTTTCTTCATCTTAGTGGAAAAATCAAAAATGCCCCACATAAATAAGTATTGACGACTATACTCTTTTGAAATACTTTCATTAATCTGCAGATTTGTGCCACACAGTGGCTGTTGAAGTCTGTGTTCAAAACATTTATCCAGGGAACCCTCTTTGGTTGTAGTACGGTTAAATGCTAAGTAAAAACTAGGAGCATTTTGAATATCTACTTCAGAAATTTAATTATATCATGATTCAAAATTCATAACCTTCAGTATCTGTAAGAATGCTACTTAATTTCTTGCAAATGCTATTGGACTTGTGCTCCAATCAGCTGGAATATTTTATGCGTAATCATGGGATGTTCAGTGCCTATAATTAACAATGGTATGTCAATTTGTCAAGTAACATGAAAGAAAAATGGGAGCACAAGCCACGCTTTCATTTCTCTATGGGTCAGCAAATATTTTTCATTATAAATCCCATTTTCCAGCAGAGTTCCTGAAATTACTTTGATATTTAGTCCTTTAAAAACAAACAGTGGCCAGTGTGAAATTACATTTGATCCTGACTGGAAACTCTTCAGGATTCAGAGTATTTTATTTGAACTTATGGTTTAGTAAATAAGGGAGAGCAGTCATTTTTTTATACAGTCTCTCAGAAATATCTGGCAGGTGGCTAAATGGTTCTTTTCATTTGTGGTTAGACCCTAACCTGGCAAATTGGGTCAGGATCAGCTCTGTTTTTATCCATGCAACTACCCAGTTTTCTCCTCTTTTCTTTTTTGTTTCACAATTCATTCAGTGCTGATAGCTTTCTAAGTGAGGGCAGCACATGATCATCCCATTAATTTCTGAGAACCTTGACTTTAAATCACAATCAGGCATCTGAAGGAAGATAATTAAGACAAACAAACAGACAAAATCAATCGACGGTCCCAGCAATCAGTTGCACATCCCCTGCTATTGGAATAGAGCTGTTTTAATTACATCAATTTTCTTCACAAGATGAAAAACCCACTTCTTTGTAGCAAGGAAACAAATTTCAACAGAGACAGGTACTGAAACAGTTAAGACATTTAGTCTAACATGCTTCACTGGACTGTCCATGTAAATACAATTGATATAATACAGGAAGGCTCTGCAGACTGCTGGGTTGCTATCCCGCCTGCCGAATCTGTCCATCTCAATATGCATCTGTGGTTTCTAGAGGGAGCAGGTCTGTAAGCAGAGTTTAGCAACTTGCTGCATTCATTTTGTAAATACACCCGTCATCTTTTTCAGTCTGAAATCCCACTACAGCAATGCTGCTTTAGAAGCAAGGGTTGGTTTTGCCTTATTTATAGCAGATAATACTTGTGTTGGGCCTATACACAGAACAAATGTAAATAAAAATGTAATCTCTCTTGAAAATTGAGAAACTGAAGTAGTTTTCCCATTTTCTTTCTGGGGAAGGGGAAGAGGGGTATAACTGATGTTATCCATTAAACCTCCAGTTACAGCAGTTGAAATTGCTGGACACCAGGCAGTGTAGTAGCTGAAGAGTCTTGCAGAGCTGCCTTCCCAGAGGAGATTCATATCTTGCAGATCTCTGCTGGTGAACCTGTATAAGTACTTTCATATGCCTGTAACCAAAGAAAATACAGGAGAACCCATTTTTTGCAGAGAAAAACATGGAATTTCTTTTGTCAACTCAGCTGACTTGGATGTTGCACAACTGAAGTGAATTTAAGTCCTAAAAATGGAAAAGCAAGGGATCATCACAGCTAACCTGAGAAATTGGGGTTTGTTTGTGGAGCTTCCTTATCACTTTTATGTTTTGTGTATGATTTGTAGCTATCTGCTGAACCAGAAAGCAAATGAGATTGAAGGGGGATGTGGGCAAATCATTCTTGTCTGTGAAGTGGTGCCCCTCAGCCCTCTTTGTAAAGAACCGCTTGCTGGGGTTGGAGAAGTTACAATTGCAAGACTCCCTGAGTACATGAGCCTTTTGATAATGCTGTCAAATAAATGCCACATATTGGCTCATTCGGCGGATTCTTTTCTCACTGGAACACTGCTAAAACTTCTAAGAGGTTTATGAAACTGCTATTAGACAGAAATATGTTCTTTTTCTAAATGGGATTAAGTCCAAGATTCAGTCCTTAAAGATTTTCTACGTTCGTCAAACTATCACAGTCCATTTCCTCTGTGTCTGTGCACACATTTATTTTCACTGCATTCTACTTTAAAATTAGTAGTGAAAACTTTTCTTTCTTACCTCTTTTTTGATCTTTCTGGTGTACTTCACCCTTCTATGCTTGACTTCTCTACTTTTTCTTATGCAGAAATTAAATACAGATGAAGACCATTCCAGTGGAGCGTAGCAGAACTGTATTTTGATGTGATGATATACCCCAGGGTATTTGACCCAAGATTGGAAATAAATCTTTGATTTCATGTTGGATGACTCATATCAGGAAGCAACATTTTGTGATGAACGTGGTTTTTTTTGTGTGTTTTAAATGTCACTTCTGTATTGCAGGTATCAGTTGTGTATTTATGACAAAGCATTGACCACAATAGTGCTTAAAAGACAAGCTTGTCATTGTGGTACTACAGTTCAGATTTAAACAGTTTCTTCTTGAAAACCGTATTTAGAACATCCTCCACTGCTATGATAATCACATCTCTATTTCTATGCCTCTGGTGAGGGCTCCATGTATTTAAGGTGGATATTAGGAGAACTGCACTATTGAAGATATTAAAAATAAGCTTCAGAGTGAAATGGTTCAAAGCCAAGCCAGAGTGGTAGCCATGAAATGGCATAGCCATCTGACGATGAGTGAGATGACCTCTTAGAGGTCTCATTCAAAGTACTGTTAAAGTGGATTTCATCTTATTAAATGCAAATAATGAATCATTAACAAAATTCATACCAAAAAAAAAAAAAAAAAAAAAAAAAAAAAAAAGGTGTTTTTTCATACCTCTGTTTAGAAAAGCAAATGCTCGAACGTGTCCTTTTCACCAGGTTTAGGAAAGGACATTACAGACAGTTTTGCATCTCTCCCTAGCCAGGAGATGAAAGGCGATCAGATTTGGGATACAAAGCTTGAACCGTTGCTTGGTATGTGGCATTCAGAGACATCCAGCCTCTTCATATAGGTTTCCTCTTAGAAGTCTTTGAGGCTTTTAAGTTCCACTTTTCCCACTGGAAAGCTGTTTCCAAACTCAATTAATGGTTAGGAACTCTATTTGCATTCCTAGCTTAAATAGATTCACGAACAACCTTTATCCATTTGTTTTGTGACACCATTACCTTTTATCTTGAATAGTTCTTTATTAATAATTAATAGAGTATTAATTAATAATTAATAGAGAGCAAACATATCCTCCCTTACCTTCCTCTCAGCTGTTCTTCTTCATTTTGCTAGACTAAACAATCTAAGCTTCTCTAATCTCCCTTCAAGAAAAAAAAAGAAAAAAGAAAGCTTCTTTCCAAACTGATTTTTGTAGCCTTTTTCTACACCTGTTCTGTTTTCATTTTGTGACGACAGTGACCAAACTCCAGCTTGCAAAACACATGTGGCTTATGAGCTTTTTCAATGTGACTCTCTTGCTGATTATCCAGTGTTAAGTGCTGCTGCCCAAAACATAAGAAAAACATCTTGCTGGCAATATGAGGTAAGAAAATAAAATGAACAGGCACAGGGTCAACATACACCACTCTCATATGTGTGGTGCTTTTGATAGGAAGTAGCAGCTTCCAGCTCTGCTGCGTATTCTGTGTTGTCTGCAGGAGCTGTGGGCTGAGGACGTAGAAGCAAGGAAGGATGTGCAATGGGAGGTGAGCAGGGAGGCTGGTGAGGTTGCAGGGAGGCACAAAATGGGAAGGCAGAGAAGACGCATGCAGCCTTTGGGCTGTGAACAATTTGCAGTGAGCTTGTCAAGTGTTGCTCAGATGGCATGTTAATAAACATGGTCTAGAGCTCAGCTGTCCTGCTGGTGTTAACACCCAGGATTTGTCTGTCTGGCAGACTGCAGTAACACCTGAGCAGTGTGAACACAGGAACCCTGGTGCTCTGAGGCTATGGTGTGATATTCCACCTGGGCTGATCAGCCTTTCTCACATGGCTGGGCTTCTCCCAGAGCCAGGGCTAGTTGCTGTGGTCAGTGTGACCTTGGCTATCCCAGCCAAACACTGTAGGCTTAGATGATGGGCATATAAACAGCGAAATCTCCCATAGTCCTGAATATTTGTCAGGTACGTAAATATCTCAGATTATTTTCCTTAAATTATCCCTATGGGGATCGTTCATGCAGCATTTTTATAACTAGTTTCTGCATAAAATATAGTCCTGGCGTTCAGGTTATCTTTTATGTAGTCAAACACTTTCTTGTTTGCATGCTAATCTAAATTCTCCATCACTGAGTAACTTCAGCAGCCAGAGTGTGGTTTTGTTATGGTGCTTTGCTTTGGAAAAGAAAATGAATGTGTCTGCTTTTCCTAATCATAAATTCAGTCTCCTGTTTCTTTGTTATAGCTCTTTTGATGTGCACAAAACTCCAAATCCGTTTTTTGTGAAATTTAAATAGCAAGTGTATTTAAGAACTCGTGCGTATTAGCAGTAAATTCTCTGGAACTGGATAGTTGGCAAAAGCTGGGGCAACATTTGTGTTCAAAGAGCTTTTTCTTTTTTCATACATCAGTTTTGACTGGGCCTGAGATACTGTTTCCATCCTCAAAATAAGTACAGGATTTGCTATTTGAAAGAGGTGCATTAAGACTTTTAATTTACTTCTTCTGGGGGCCTCTTTTTGTTTCATAGGAGAGTGTAATTCTGGTAAGGAAGCATGGATGATATGGGATTTCTAGTTTGCTTGAATACGCTGGGTTGTTGCAAAGTTTAGAATATGAGTCTGTCTCTCTGTGGAGCATTTTAGGTCACAGAAATGAATAGCACTGTCATTTTTGTATATATCTCACCCTGTAATGTGAGGAGCAGCAGATGTCTCAGCACTTAACACACAGCCATCATTATATCTATATCTATGTATGCATTATATGCACCTCACTGCATGTCCCCACACTTGGTCAGCCCAGGTGTACAAACTCTCAGTTGCAATCTGATTGCATGTGACTGCAGCTGGCTTCTCTAAACTAACCTGTTTTTAATTTGCCAACATGCCTGCTGTCATGACTGCATTCATGGTTATGAACGGTGAGCTGCTTCTTTGCCGGAGAGCAGTCTGATACTCTTAATTATAAACTGAGTATAGACTATGACTATGCCTCAGCTCTTGCTTTTGAGTGAGAGCAATTACATTGCAGATGTGGAGTCATTGCTAGCATTTGGTTGCACCCAGTTCATTTTTCCTTGAGCTAAGTCAATGGCAGGAGGAGTGTTAAAGATAAAATAAGTGCAGTCATAGAGTTGTAGAATCACCAAGGTTGGAGAAGACCCCAAGATCATCCAGTCCAACTGTCCATCTACTACCACCAATATTTCCTCCCTTAACCACGTCCCTCAGAGCAACATCTAAATATTTATTGAACACCTCCAGGGACAGTGAATCAATCACCTCCCTGGGCAGCCCATTCCAGCGCCTGACCATTCTTTCAGAGAAGAGATAAATACAAGAAGAGTTTGGTTCTCCCATGCAGGCAACAACAAGCTGGGCTGGTGCATTCTTCTGCAGAGATTCTGCCCAAAGAGAGTATCAGGGAGTAAGTAAGGGACTTAGGGACTTCACTGTGGATCTTTGGGGCCTAAAGTGACAGCTGCAGCAACGTTTATGCCTCAGAAGGTATCCATGACTAAGATGTAAACAGATGATGTCAATTGAGTGAGGAATTGTGGTGTCACAGAACCTCAGCACAGAGTGGCTTGCAGGGCCCACTAAAACCACCTGCTTCAGCCCCTGCCCTAGCAGGGGCATCCAGAGCAGGGTACTCAGGGAGGATCCTCCTGTCTTCTAGTTTGTGCTCATTGCTTCTTATCCTGACACTGAGGGCTGCTGGTATCCCTGAGGTAGATGTAACAACTGTCCTCAGGAACTAGCAGGGCTAAGTGCAGCAAGAGCATTACTTAGTCTTGCATGTGGTTATGTCTAGGCGAGATCTGAGGCCAACTAGTTGTTAATGCCTCCTGTTAGATGACATCCATATTTTGTGCTTCAGGGAAAATCTCTGAGGCCTAATATTGTGTGCCACCCATAATGCTGCTTTAGTAGCTTCTCATAATCTAATCCCACTTCTGATTTGCATTTTTTTCCCCTTCTTTTCTCCTTTTTTTTTTTTCTTTGTGGATTTTTTTTTTCCTATGAATCTTTAAGTTCCAGACAAAAAAAAAAAAGTAAAAAAAAAAAAAAAGTAACAAAAATAATTTGCTGTAGCAATATCTGGAACAAAAATTGGATCAAATGAATTATATGCATTTATACTCACAGTCCTAATTTATATGATGGATTAATCACCTTTTCCACATGAATTATGTCATCACTTCCAAAATAATAGCTTAGTTTACATGGAACTATTGAAGCCGTAGACAGCTGCCTTATTAACTGCTTGTTCATAACAACTCTATGAAACTAGAACTTTAGTCAATAGTAACAGTTAAATAAAGTGCAAAAAAAAAGCCAAGAGACCCCTCTGTACTACAACTGATCACTTTCATCCAGACAACGTCATCATTTTTTAATTATGTTTTGCTCATTTTTTCTCTATGGGACTTGTTGAGTAAAGTGATTACTTTATTGGTCACAGTTAATTAGGACATGTAAGATTTCCCATCAAATGTAGGAAGGCCAAATAGTGGCAGATGCAGATCTTATTTCAGCTGTGTCCTGTATTTAAAGGAAAAACAGCTGGGAGCAATAGTTAGTATCATTAGTGACACCCAGCCAGCACATTTAGTCCTTCTGATTCCGTTGTAAATGTGAAAAAATCTCAGTTTGCAAAATAGAGGGACCAAATGTTTTTTTTGTTTTTGTTTTTGTTTTTTTTTGTAATAGCTCATTGCTGGCACCTAATATTGATATTTTATTTGAAACTCTAAATGAGCACATTCCAAGACAGGGTAAGTTTAGATTAATTACTGTGTGCTTTTCAAGGAGCCAGGGAAAATTGAACTTTTGCAAATTTTACCCAAAATCATTACCAATAGGAGACAAGAATAGGTGAAGATGCAAAAAAGGGAAGCCTTCCCAACTCTTTCTGAAGGGCTTTGTATAAAAAAAAATAGAGTAACTATTATTAAATGATTGTTTCTGCTAAAGTATTTGTTTGTGCTCTCTAAGGTATAATAAATATTGTCCAAAAGGCAAAATGTGCAATTCTGTAAGACAGACTTAAAACACCACAATCAAATCTTCCAGCCTACTGAGAGTGTTCAGTCTACTATAATTTAGTGTGTGTCATTAATAACTGACATGCTTTACTGACATATTTCTTTTTCCATCTCGTGTATGAAACTTTAATCAAATTGATCTTAGCATACTAAAAGTATGATCATTTGCTAGGAAATTCATTCAGAAAGAATTAAAAAAAAAAAAACAAACACGGAAAAAATGCAATTCTGAACACGGAACAACAACAGTAGACTTCCAAAACTGTGTTTTCTGTGACATTTACAATTTTCCATCATCTTCATGTAGAACTGTGACATGTAAGCTCTTTTCCCAACACAAATTTGGGTTATAAATCTTAAGTCTCCAATGCCATGTTCTGGAATCAATAAAAGGAAATGAAAATTCTGTTGAGTCAAGTGGGGATTTTTTTGTGTGTGTTTTTTTTTGTTGTTGTTGTTGTTTTTTTCTGTTGCAGAGGCAACTTCTGCCTTTTATTTAGTGGCTTAGTCCCATTGACTAATGTAAGAGCAGCCATACTGGGTCAGAGCAAAAGGTAGCCTAAGCCAGTAATCTGTCCTTGGATTATGAAATTACAAAACTATATGAAATTAGTGCCTAGGAAAGTGTACACAAACAGGACAGACAGGTGTGGTTATTTGAAAAGAAAGAAAGAAAGAAAGAGAGAAAGAAGGGAAGAAAGAAAGAAAGGAAGAAGAAAAGGAAGAAATAAAGAAGGGAAGAAAGAAAGAAAGGAAGAAGAAAAGGAAGAAATAAAGAAGGAAAGAAAGAAAGAAAGAAAGAAAGAAGGAAAGAAGGAAAAATAAGCATTATATAGCAACAGTTAATTGCTCAAAGACTGGGTGTGTCACGGGCGATAACCTTTAGCAGGTTATCATTCTTATGGAGTCAACTTTTCAGTGTTTGTAAACTTAGGAATTACAGCTTTCTGTATCAAGGGCTTACAATTTAACTATGTGCTGTGTGAATAAGGGCATCTTTTTTGCTAGTTCTGATTCTACCACACGCTGGTTTTGTGCTGTATACCCTAGCTGTCCATCTGGGAAATACATAGAACATTTAGTCGCGGCTTTGCAGCCTCTCAGTACCCCTCACAATTACATGAAAGTTTATCATATCCCATCCTCTGTCACCTGCCAGGCTGAAAAGCCCCACTCTGCATGGTGATGTTCTGCCTGAAAGCTGCTCCATGCCTTTGGGTGTACTTGCCATCCTCCTCTCAGTTTATTCAATTTTACCATGTCTTTTTAGAGTGGAGAAAGCAGGAGATATAGATGATCTTCCTACAGTAAGAGAGTGATGTTTCTATTAGTTTTCTTTTCCTTCCCTAGTAATTTAATTTACTTTCTTGAACACTGAGATGAGTTGTTTAGAGGACTGAATGTTGTGACTCTGAGGTTTCATTTGGAACTGATAATGTGAACTTTGATAAAATTAAATTTGCCCAGACTTCATCACCTTCCGTGTAAAATCATGATTATTGGCACTTTTTTTTTCCACATGTCCAGCTCTCTAAATTTATCTATTTTCATTTTCACCTGCTATTTTATTGCTTGGTTCTTGAGCATTACAGAGTGCTTATATATCAAGGGTGTAGGAGCAGGAGAGTGCTTTTGAAACTAATCTCTTGGCCATCTTCACTTACTGTGAATTTGTTCACACTGAAGAGGATCTGAGAGCCCATAGTCTGCTCTTTTCAGACAAAATTAAACAAAAAGATAAGCTCCAGAAGTGCAACTTCAGTGTTCTGTCCACAGACAAACATTCAGTCCAAGGGGGCAGACTGGAGAGTCCAAGTTAAAAAAAAATAAAACCAGCCCTGAATTGTGGATAGTATGATCTTCACCAGCAACTGTGTCAGTGCACAGATCTGCTTCTGCCAGCTCTCATTTCTAGTTTTGACAAACCTTCAAGTCCTTTTGCATTATTTATCCAGTTGCCCTCATCTTTACTGTCCAGAGCAAGTTAGCATAATCAACAGGTTTTGTTATCATAGTGGTAACTGCCTTTCAACTTGACTAAAAAGTATGAGGACTGCTCTGAAAGTAATGCTTCCTATTTTATGATATTGGCCATGACATCAGAGACAGATGTTGGTGGTATAGCAGTAGAGATTGAACCTTCCTGCCAATATTCCACTACGTTTTGTTGCTGTGTGATGGTGGCAGCAGAGCCCAACAGAATGGTGTCTGACATGGAAGTAAGCATGAAGCAAAGGTGTGCCACTGAATTCTTCTATGCAAAAAAATGGCACCCACTGACATTCATTGGTGCTTGCTGAACATCTGTGGAGATCAAACAGTGGATATGAACACAGTCAGATAGTGAGTAGTGTGTTTCAACAGTGACGACAGAGACGTAAAGACAAGCCACATTCCAGCCAGCTGTGCACAGCTGTCACACCACAAAATGAATAGTGCCTCAATCAGGTTGTCTTCTCTAATTGGAGGGTTATGACCAGAGAATTGTGTATGGATCTGAATATCAACTTCACTGTGTTGGAAATTATGGTGACAATGTTGGGATGTCACAAAGTTTATGCCAGGTGGGTCTCATGAATACTCACACAGGAAGAGAAATAACAGCATTTGCAAGCTTTTCAAGGACCTATTGAACCAACACTGAAGGTGACAGTTTCCTGGACCATATCATTACTGGTGAGGAGACATAGAGTCACCGCTATGAGCTGGAGTCAAAATAGCAGCCCGTGAAGTGGACAACCTTTCTCTTGCAGTAAAATAATGCCAGGCCCTATTCCAGCTTAAAGACTGTGGAGCGTATTGACAGTCATGGCTGAACTGTCCTACCACATCTATCATATAGTCCAGATTTGATGTCTTCTGACTTCCATCTATTTGGACCAACAAAAGATGGACTGCATGGACAATGTTCTCCTGTCAACAGTGCTACCACTGGAGCTGTAAAATAGTGGGTCACTTCCGCTGGTACAGATTTTTACAAACGCAGTATGCAGGCTCTTGTTCATTGTTGGCAAAAACACATAGATAATTGTGATGACTGTTTTGAAAAGTAGTGTTTTATAGCTGAGAATTTGCTCTATCAAATAGCGTTATTGTGCTCTGTGTACCTGTTACAGTTTCCCTGGAAATAAATAGAAGGCATTACTTTCAGAGTGATTTACATATGCTCAACATTTGATCCTCCAAAACCATTCTTCCCTAAACACCACTGTTGTCCTTACTTCACTTCTTTAAATTAAACTTGTATTCATTTGAAGACTTACTTAGCCTATGGATGTTTAGATTTCTTGAGGCACTTTGAGAGATTGTGCTGAAAATCCTGATTAAATAAGCCAATTTTTCCTTATCAGTGTGCATATTGCATCTTTCAAGGACTTCCAGTGTGATTGTGAGGTGGTAGTTGGGAATTTTAACCCTGTCAGCTTTCTGAAACCCTCCAACAATGAGTGTAGATGAATGGAATGTATATTAGTTTTATATTGCAGCCTTATCTCTTCTGAATAATCTTTTTGTACCCTATTTGTTTGCTCTCTGGGAATTACTTTATTTTCACATGTTACTAGTTCTCTGGCAATTAGACCAAGAAATTTTAATTCATTTATCAAAGCGCATGGCAGTACAACAGAGGATATCTGGTAGAAAAGTGTGGCTTTAATTCCTCTTGTCCTATTGTGTGGTAGCATTCATCTTCTGATTCACGAGACCAACATGGGAATTGTGGTTTGTGTTAGACATCATAGGACCCTGGGAGCCTTTGAAACAGCTGACAATACAAGCTGCACATGGAAATTCTTCCCTTGACGCCATTTCCCTAAACGCATTAGTAGAAATGAGGTTGTTGAAAAAAATCTTTCTTTTTAATGGGAAACATTTTGCAGTTTTGGCATCAAGATACTATACCAACATCATGAAGTAAGGAAATGTATTGTTATGTATTGTGTGTTTTGTTGTTGTTGTTGTTTTGTTTTTAATATCTTGTCTACATCATTTCTTACCAGCCCTTTTCTACTATTGTGACTAACAAATTGAGTCTTTCTTAAAAAATAGAGATATATATCCCTGGAGGCATTCAAGGCCAGACTGGATGTGGCTTTGGGCAGTCTGGTGTGGTGGTTGGCCACCCTGCACATAGCACTGGAGTTGAAACTGGATGATCATTGTGGTCCTTTTCAACCCAGGCCATTCTATGATTCTATTATTCTATGATTCTATTATTCTACGATTCTATGATATGTATATCCTGTTTTCTGAACTTCTATGAATTTTAATGTATGTAAAGAGCTATATACAGGATGAATGTTTCAGTTTTTCCTTTATATTATTCTTCTGCAATGAAAGAAAAGCTGCCAAAAGTAAGGAAGCAAAGCACATGAATTTGAGAGCATGGCATGCCCTTGTAAACTGATGTAATCAGTGACTGATCTTTGACATTTGATCTAGTGGGAGAAGTGTGTGCATTGGTCTTGAATGAATGCAGTGTTGAGGAATGATGAAGAAGCTGATGATGTAGTTAATATAAGTTATCTCACTAACGTTTTTGTCACAGCAGTGATTATGATATAAAATCTTTTTGGCTTGTGGGATTGTCACATCTCTCAGTACTCTTTTTCCGTTTCAATAAGCAAAATTTCACTTATTGGTGCATTTGATTGGGGATATGAAGAAACCCAATTTTCTGGTCTTTTTGAGATGGAAACTAATCTTGTTGGACTTCTTGACAATACTTATATTTTATTTTAGGAAATTGTTTTCATTACTTGAGTCTGCTCAACCAAAAATCTCCAGGCGCTTCATTCAATTTTCTATACACAGAGTAGGATAAATACATAAATTGATGGTGTGTAATGATTTATGATTAATTTAACCTTTTGTTGTTTTAATGCCTAGTGTTTCACATCTATCACAGTTGGAATAGAAATATCCACAGAAAAAGCATTAAAAAAAAAAAAAGAAGGAAAATAAAGTGCCCTAGTCATCTTTATGTCCAACAGGTGTCTGAGAATTCCTCCCTCTTCCATGGTACTTCTGATTACTGCAAAGTGAAAGCCTTAATAATTCTCACTCTCAGTGTGCAGGAATGGTTAATTCTGCCCATGTATCCAGTTACCAACAATGCTGTTTCTTCCCATTTACATTACTGATTTCATTGACAGTCACACATTTTTCTTTTCTATAACTGGTCTACTGAACATAGCAGGATCTGAGATGCAGTGCTCCCTGATGTATGGTCTTTTAAATGCTTTTAACTAATAATTTGAAATCTACCTTGTGATTAGAGATAGACATTCTAATGTGGAGAATCTTTCAGGCAGCTATTTTTGGAATACTTAAAAGAACATAAAACTAGTATTGTTATTGTATTGAGTAACAGTGTCTCCTTTGTCAGATGACCTACGTGCTTCACAATTGCAATCTTCTTTGCAGTTGTTCTGCCAAAACTTCTAATAACTTAAATGCTCTTTGTTAGGCTTATTTATGACACATATTGCTTCATTCCTCGAACTGCATGCCATGCCATTTTTTTTTTTAGTAAAGCCATGAAATTAACATACTTCTGCTAAATATTTATAAATCCTAAATACTATTAACTTTGAATCACGGAATTAGGCGCTAACTCTGATTATTCTTTTATTGTGCGAATGAAATAAGCATTTGTGCACTTTGTTTGCGAGATAACATCTGGTGTACAGGGTGCTAAGCAGCCAGCTATTCTGCAAAGCGAGTGCCAGGAGATGACTTTTAAGCTAAAGTCTGTGCTGTAAAGACAATGCGGCAATGCTTGGACAGGATTCAGGGGATGTGTGCTGCAGTGGGAACGCAGCCATGCTGTCTGTGGACACGAGGTTTAATCTCCCCAAATCTCTCTGGCTGTACAAACAATAATCCTCTGTGCTCTTTTTGTGGATATGAATGGAGTTGTCGAGACTTCAAGCACACCGGTCCTATTCACTGCTCGTATGGGGTAGGATTTGTGCAGTGCTTTAGTAGTGCATATGGGCAGTTTGGAGAGAACCAGGCTTCAAAATCCATTTGCAAGCAGTCTGTTACTTCTGCCATTAGCCTCCAGTGGCCCACAGAACCTTCTGAGCAAGCAGTCATTAGAGTACAAATAGTGTTTAATAAACACCTTCTCAAGTCTAAATACCACTGTTCCTTTAGAAGGCAGGTCTGGAGGTGTGTTACTCAACCTGAAAGCAGATGCTGCTGATTTTCTGCTGTAATGAGCCTGGAATGACAAAGACTCTTGCTCTTTCACCACATTCATAGAATCATAAAATTGCTTGGTTTGGAAGGGTCCTCAAAGCTCACCTAGTTCCAACCCCCCTGCCACCAAGAGAAGAGAAAGGCTGAAAACAAGAGAACAGTAGAACATCAGATGTGAATTTGAGGTTTTGGAGATACAAAAGTCTCTAAGTGGGTTTATATGTCTTTTAGACATAAGCAACTTCCCTTTTCTTCCCAGGAAGCTTTTTCTTCAGCTCCTGGATTCCCTTGACACACCAGTTGATATTTTCTGTGGTTATACTGAATCTGAAGTTTATCTTTTTCACAACTCGAAAGGATTGGAATGTATCCTATATGAACACGCCTGATGCCACTGAGCAGCATAATCATTTAAACATGCCTAAGTAATTATTAAAACAGAACTTGCATGGAGAAATAGAAAAACCATGTGACCTGCTGGGGAGCAGTTTGCTTACAGTTGCAAGTATATCATATATTATAAAATATTTAAGGATAGAAGCAGCTGTAAATTAAGGAGTATTTGCATGTAATCAGCCAAAAGGCCAGTTAAAAGCCTACTGAAACTGAGACAACATATAGTGGACCCTCTGGCTGGAACATAGTGCAGACTTGCTTTTAGCCATATCATGGCACCATCAGTATTAATATCAAATCTAATTTATTTTCATTTAAATCAAATTGTTTGAAAGATAATCTTTTTCTTTTCCCAGATTTTCCCCTCCCTCCTTTTGCATCATTTCTCTTTCCCTTCCTTGTTAAGCTTTTCACGAAAGCCAGATATTTGTCTCTTTTAATGATCTGGAGTAGAATTCCTGAATTGATGCTGCTAATTCTTCAAGAACTCTGTTCTGGCCCAGTGAGAATTAGTATAACTCTTGTTACCACAGTGTTGGAAAATACTTTCAGGAAGGGAAAGAAAAATTTCAGTTGAAGAACTGAACATTGTCCTCACACTGCATTTTTGGAAAAATAATATATTTCAAACTACTCTGCTTGGAATCTTAGCTGGAGTTGGCTGTATAGCACAGTATGTACCTTCTGTTAGATCTAAATTTAGCCTTCCCGTAGTCAACCAAAAGCCAATTAGCCATATAAGCAAAATATAAATAATAAAGGCAGCCACTTTGCCGGGACAACCTTTAGCAAAACAGTTCTTTCCTATTCAATTTTCAGATTGTTATGTTGTTCTAAGAGACTGATAGCAAATAATCAGACCAATTTGATGAGTTTCTGATTGACATCAGATTTCATTAGAGGCATTAGTACTGGAGGGAAGGGGCACAGGTTGGTCATGGTTCATTCCACCTGCCTATCTCACTCAGCAGCAACCAGGAAATGTCCAGTAATTTTCTGTTTTTATGCTTCTTTTAACGTTTTGATATTTCAGATGGGTAAAGTGCAAGTTAATCATGTTTATGCATTAATAAAAGGTACATAAAGTGTTCCAGTTATTCAGTTGAATGCAATGGTTTCAGAGATGTGGTAATAACCTTAAGTGATGTTTTGAATACACTTCATACAAATTAGATCCATTAAACAGGACAAAAGTGATGTTTTGTGGGCATCCACTGCTAATTGGCATGTTTGCTATTTCCTGCAGCCACTCTGAGTGCATGCTAGTAGCTCTTGTTCATTTTCCAAATTTCTACATGTAATGTAACTTTTATGATCAATAGCACACTCACCTAAATTTTCCCATCCCAGGAAAAACTTACAAAGGTTGAAAGACTGTACTTTCAAAACCCTGAGTGTCATTGAGCTGCCTTCTGGTAGGTGCTCTCTTATTGCTTCAAGAGCAGGCTTCTCAGGGAAGTGGTGGAATCCCCATTCCTGGAACTGTTCAGAAGATACGTGGATGTGGTGCAAAGGGTCCTTGTTTAGAATCATTTAGCTGGAAAGACCTTCAAGTTCATCAAATCTGACCACCAACCGGACCTACAAGTTCAATCAATAAGCCAAGTTCCTGAATGATTCTACAATTATATGAATTTCTGACTGAAGCCCTTCAGGTTGCCAGAGATGAGAGAGCATCTACTGCCCACTGCAGGTCTTGCTTGCTCCAGCCCAGAGCAGTTTTCACAGGTGATGGGGGGTATGAATCTTAACAGTGTGATACTTTTTTGCCTTTTTGGCATGCTCCTTCTGATAAAACAAAAGAAAGCCTTTATTGAACTGTCTTTTGACATTTGGGCCAGAATGATGCATGTTGGTCTGTGTACCACTCACTCAGGAATTGTATTAACAAGTAAAACAGGCAGGAGAAGAACCAGAATGAAAGGGATAACTCAGAGAAAGAGCTGTTTAGTTTTGCAGAATGTTTTCATATGTGCCATTGTCAGTTCTAATAACATAAAGTAATCTTTATCTGTCACAGCAATCTTTTTCCCCAAAATTATTGCTAAATTCCATCTATAGTAAATAATACTGTGTTCTGTTGTAAATATTTAAACTCTTCTTCAATTTCTCCCTCAATAAATGATGATTGCATTACATAAATATTTAGCAATTAGATACCATGTATTTTTGTGTTTTTCTTTTTCACTCTTGACTTTGAGCATACTACAAAAGACTCAAAGCTATCTTTGGTTCTCCCATGCTATCCAGTTTTTTCTCTATGTAAATATGCAGTTGAAATTTCCTGTTGTATACTTCTCAACTTGGCAATGAAAAGGGAATTTAAGAGTCAGTCTGTGGAGCATACCAGAGGATAAAGGAAATTAGGAACAAGAACAGTCTATAGCTCAAGTATAGATGTAGTTACACAGCAGAACAGAATATTGCACTTTGCAAGTCAGATTTCCATAAAGCCAAGACAGAAAAGTTAAATTCTAGTGACTGGAGATCACTATGCTGGAATTTCAGGTGATCATTAAAGTCTCTGGCATCTGTTTTGAGGGGTGAGAAGAGTGCTTGCTCTCTTTGATTAAATTCTTTGGTGCAGAACTCCTTGCAGAATTGAACACACAAATAAAAACATTCTGTTTGGCATATACATCTTCAGCATGCCTATTATTGTAGGCAGAAAAAAAAAACAAAAAAAAAACCAACAAAAAAAAACCACCCTCCTGCATTTTAGAAGCTTCAGACATGGAAGGAATAAATGAATACTTGAAAACATGGTACAAAAGATCAGAAATTTGGACTTAAATGTAAAGGATTTCCTTTTGTCTGCTGAAGCTAACAAAGCTTGCATTCATAGTCATTGTTTTCTCTAATTCCAGACTAGCAGGAGCACCATACTATTTTAGCCTCCACCCTCAACATTTCTTGTTCTCTAAAAGGCATTTTCTCTCTCTAGTGAGAATTCTTTTTTCCTAAACAAAACTCCCAAAAGGTCACATTGGAAATTTGAGTTCCAGGTAATTCAAACTTAAGGCTAAGTTAAAAAATGATGTGTCTGCATCTTGCCAAGTGCTATTAGAATCTGCAGTGTTAGTTTAGATTCAAGTCGAATAGAGTGGTACCCATTGGGAAATTATGCTTTCCTGAGAAACATGTATGGATTTTTTTCTTTCTATATACCTTTCCAATAAATTTTATGATAGGAAGGCACTGTTTCCCATGAATTCTTTATTTAGGTTAAGTATTATATGTGAACTCTGGCTTCATGGTTTAATCCTGACAAAAGTAGTTGATTTTTTAGTTTATCAATTACTGGTAGAGAATTGTATTAAAATACACAGCAGACTCACATGCCACCCCCAATAGTGGTTTGTAATAACCATTGTAATAACACAAGTCCAGATGCATGGCAAGGAATAAACACGAAAATGTGTGTAGGAAGAATTTTTATTTTCCTGTTTAGATCCATGGTGGTTTCTGCCACTGAGCATACAGACCAGCCTCTGAAGTAAGGAAAAAGCTTTCTTTTCTTCTACGTCTCTGATTCCTTTCCATTATGCATTTCATATCAGTTGCTAACAAAAATATTCAGTCCCTACGTTTAAATCCGAATAGTTGTAGGTAAAAATAGGGTGAGATCAGAATTTCAGCTAGTCATTCTCCATAGCTGAGATCCAGAATAAGAAGCAGTGGCTCAATGTTATGTTATCTACTAATGGTTCTAATTGTCTTTATGCTGAGACTACCTTTGAGATACAGAGTTCCTCTCATTTTAAGCACAAGTGCATTAGCTGAATGTGGTTATATTTTTACAAAATAAATCCTCATGTTCCTGATTGGGTTTCTGAAGTGAGTACAAATTCAGTCCTAAGAGGTGTTGATCAGCACAACTCTCTCTTGCTTCGGTGAGGTATGTGGATGGACAACATCTCATAGGCTGTAGCTCATCCTGTAGCTCATCCTTGTGTTTGGAAGCTGGTTTTCAATCTTGCAGTTGTACAGCCATCTGTTTCTGGATAGTGTAAGCTAACTAGTTGCATGTCCATGTAAAGCTGACATTAGCTGTGAGGTGGGGAAGCTTTGTGTTTTGATAGCCATTGGGAGATTCAGAGAGGCTTTGAATTCAGCATCAGAATTACAGAATGGGTTTCTGTGCCTAGTGCTATCTGAACATGCTAGCATTCCAAGTATGAATGAAAATCTTTTCTTTTCTATTTTGCACTCAAAATGAAAGGTAAACAGGAAAAGTGTTAAAAATAATAGAATAGAATGGAGGATGCATGTTGCTAAGCATCACTTAAAATGCCATTCTTCTCTGAAAAGTGTTGTTAAATACAGCACTGTTTGACTCAAGAGATCTAATCCCAGGGTGCATTCAATATGCTATCTTCAAATGCTGGTGATAAAAATAAAGCTTTTTTTTTCCCCCTTGTATTTTATTTGTGTTAGCACAGCAGAGTCAACATAGCTAAACATGAGCTCTCTATTTGTTTTCACCTGTCAATAGAGTAGTTCCGAATGTTTACAATGCCAAAATAAGTATCAGCAGTGTATGCCAGTGTACTGGTCATTGCACAACAGAGGCAAGGTGAAGTGATGTCCAGAAGGGACACAAACAGGAATATCAGTATCACATAATAGTACCTAATACCAGAAATAGAAGTTTTTCATTCAGTCTGGAAAATGCCAGTTTGATGAACTGGGAATATTTCAACTGCAATATGTGGAGTTTGATTATGTATGAGAACAGGGGAAGACAATGACAGTTGAACTAGATGATCTTAGCTGGTTCTGGAGTCAAGTGTATGGTTTAAAGGAAAGTTGTACAATGTGTATGTCTGAAAGCAACACACAGGAGTCATCCAGTAAATTAAGCATCGTTCTAGGAATTTTATTAGTCACATTGCCTTAGGCTTAGCTAGAAGATGAATGACAAAGATACAGAATTTAGCATGTTGAATATGAAGCATTCTATCCCTGAGAAATGGGAAACTGAGGAAGGGTTATTGGTATTTCACAATCTGCAGAATCAGAGTTCAGTTGACAAATCTAGAAAATATTAATACTTTTTAAGGTATGTTTTCTTGCTATCAGGTAAGGAAACAAAACGAAAGTATTTTTGTTTTGTGCTGCTTCTCTCTCAAGTGATAAGGTCAGAAACAGTCAAATCCATTCCAAGTACCTGAAGAAAATTTACAGGACCTAGAAATGAGAGAGGAATCAATTGCCAAGATAAAGTTACACAAATATCTGGGTTGTCCTGGGATGTTTTCCTAACAAGAACATGGTACATACTTCCACCAGTATGAGAGACACAAATGTTTTTCAATGCAGGCTGCATTAATTGGAGAGAATAAGGACATTCTTCAAGAAGAAAGATCAATAGAAAAGTTAAAGAGACTTCTGAACTGAAGCCTCACTGGCAGGAGAAAACAATTGCACTGGAATCTGCAAATAAAGTTATTGAACCAGCGTTACTGGTACAACATGATTTTATTAATTGAGACTCCCTGTCAAAACCCATTGAAACACTGTCAGAAGATAGAGAGGAGTTCATGTCCTTTGTTGCCTAAGGTCACTTTGTAGCTGGAACATCCCTGCAGGCATCCTGGGTTGCAGCAGCACAGCCCTCAGGCCTGAGCCATATCCATTGCAAAGTGTAGATTGTTTTGGCTACACTCCTCTGAAATACCTAAAAAAATTTACTGAATTTTAGCCCTTCCTGAACTGTCTGAATGTAGGATAGAGAGTTACTGAAATGCATTTCATTCATGTCAGTGCAGACTTCAGGTTTTTTGGGATGTATACACTCTCTTATGCAGACAATACACATCAGAATCTCATCGAGGACGAAAGCCTGGCTATCCTTTTTACAGGGCAGCAGCTCGTGTGTCATCTGTCCCCTTTGACTTTAGAGCATCAGATTTGACTCACCTAAATGCAAAGATGAGCTGTGACATTTTATATTTATCCTTTTCCCAACCTGTGTTGTCCTTTTCTTTCTTACATCGTCTTTCATGAAAATACATCTGTCATATTGTGCCATTGCTTCCCGATCTTAGGCTTTTCAGGCACACAGATATTTTGTGATATCTCAAGTCCTTCTTAACACGTGTGTAAAGACTCAACGGAAAAACATGCACAAAGAGGGTTTCTTTGTGATTCCAAGTGTACTATGAGTGGTATGGCAAGA
The DNA here is from genome assembly GCF_026119805.1 of Tympanuchus pallidicinctus. Taxonomy (NCBI): domain Eukaryota; kingdom Metazoa; phylum Chordata; class Aves; order Galliformes; family Phasianidae; genus Tympanuchus; species Tympanuchus pallidicinctus. The sequence continues at coordinate 42,461,009 of NW_026294780.1, read as the reverse complement.
CCTCAGCATTGAGGAAGAAGTCTGATAAGGATTCAGGTTGCCTAAGTAGTTTCTCTGAAAAATATGCTTGTCAGTAAGAAATTTATTGAAGTAGTAGAGTTGCTACATTTACCTATTACTGTGTAACCGCATCAAGTGAAGTGGGGCTCAATTGCATTTATTTTTTTCGCAAGGATTTAGGATTTAGATACAGGCTTTCATATGTTTTTCTGCATTGGTATGGACATATGCACAGACATGCAGAAATCTGGATTGTTTGCAGAGCAGGCACAGCTCTTTGACCAGCACTGGCCACATGCATCTTCTGTGGCCTCAGTTTAATCCCAAATTATGCTAGAGCTGGATATCACTTTTTGTGGACTAACTGTTGATCTGTACTGAGTACCAGCTGTTTAGAAACAGAAGAGCACTAAGGAGCTAAAGATCCCTTCCTACTCAAACAATTCTATGATTCCACAACAAAAAAGTTCCTTATGAACTGCAGCCACTGCAAAGTAACTATCTTTTACTATCGACTGTATTATGGAAATTAATTTTCTCGCATTTTAAATCTTGTCTCCATATTATTCCTTGGCTGCATCGAAGAAATGTGATCCTTCGTTGTAGCCTCACCATGTATTTGTCAGCCAAAGGGCAATCACTTTGTGTTGCTGGGGTTATTTTTATGTTTGAGCTATTTTTCAGAGAGAACCTGTAAGCCAGGTAAATTTAGTCTGCATACAAAGAAACTGTAAAGAAGACAGAGACGCTGTTTCTTTTTAAGTACAGTGTAAATAAGAGTATTCATAAAACTTTTGTTTACTGTGTCCGCTGTGTACCTTTCTCTCTGTAAACTTACAGAAGAAAATTAATAACCCCTTTCCAGCATTGAATAAAATACAGGATTTTTCCCTATTTCCATAGCAAAAGAAATGAATTCTAGATGTCTGTCTAATGTTATCTCTCTATATGCATCACTACTCCAAGTAGCCTGTAAAAATGAATGTGACTTTTGCATCACCTGTGATTGTTCAGAGTAGTCTCACATAAAATATGAGACCCTTGGCCACACGGTTATATCACACATGGAGTTTCCAGTCCATGTCCCTGAATGAGTTTTCAGAGATAACAGAGGATCTTCCCTTTTCTCTTATGAGCTGTTTTACATAGGTGCATCTTGTTTGCATAGTCATAAATTAGCACACTGCAGCCTTATGGTACTCAGTTAGATTTATACATAACCCAGGGGACTAACATTTTTACATTTGTGAAGGATTTAGTCTTTTATTATAAAATAGTTTACTGATTCTCACTGAGTCTTTTGTAGTTAAGATGCTGGCAGTGGTTAGATTAGAAAGTTGACATCTGCAAATTTGTAACAATAATTTATATATATATCAATTACTTGGAGTCACTGTTCCAAATGCTGTGTAGCCTGTGCAGAAGTAAGAGCAGTTTCAGAGTGAATAGAAGTTAAATACTTCTGTTGGAAATAATAATGATTAAAAAAAAAAATAAATAAATAGCAAAGTGAAGAAAGCTGTTTGCTGTAATCTGATGAGGTTTCTTTAAAAATAAAAAGACCTTCAGCATTCACACCAAATTGATGGGAATGTAGTTGACTTCAGTACCTGATTCGTTTGCTCCAGCTGAGCAGCAGATTTGCTGTGGACTGAAACGGAAGACATGATATCAGAAAACTTAGAGTAGTTCTGGTTTATTAGACTTCCTTAATTTCTTAACCCTTTAAAAATAGGCAAAGGATTTTGTCATAAAGAGAAATAGAAATAATAATAAAAAGAAACACTAAAATAGCATCTCCTTTGGTCAGGGCAGAACCTAACACATGTGTTAATGGTATGCATAAATTATGCCTATTTTCCAAACTGTCCTTCTTGACAGTGGTTTGAACAAGTTGCAGGAGAGACCATCAGGATGTTGTTCAAGAGAAACAAAGAACATCTCTTTTCTGTTTAGCATTGTATGGTGTTTTCTGTTTGAAATTATAAGACTCGGTATAAAGTAAATTGCACTAAATGGCGAACGAAGAAATGCTTTGTAAGTTTGGCCTAAAGTGGCCTACCTGTTAGCTCTCTCAGCAGATAACTGGTGACTGAATAAAGGAGAGAGAGACCTTCTTTACGCAGAGGGTAAATTGAAATTCTGTGAATATTTAGTGTTGTGTGTCCTTGGAAGTTCAATAAAATTGTTCTACTGCAAAGTCAGAATAGTTTAGTTCTTACAGAAAGAAAAGGGTTCCCATTTTCAAACTCTCTCAGCTTAATTGCCACTGAGTACAGAAAATGCATTGCTTCTATAAAGACGTGGCTTTAGAGCACCTCCAGATACTTAATCTTTTTGAAGATGCAAAATGTCCTCAGTTTGTGGTGCTAAGGGACATATTTAGCTATGAGATTTGGTAGGTCAAGTTGATAGTTGGACTTGAAGATCTTGAAGACCTTTTCCAACACAAAACATTCTGTGATTTGGTTATTCTAGTAGCTGTGGTAACAGTTCAATCATTCATTTAGAAATGACCTTGGGGGGAGAAAAAAAAAAATATTTCTCAACATTTTATTCTCTGGGTTACACAAACCTTTTCATGATATACAGAAAATAATGGAAACTTCATGTCACTGTGTCTAAGAAAAATGAGAAGAAAAGGAATTAGAGTAGAAAAAGAAATTGCAATTATAGAAGGGATAGGTGTGTGTTGATAATAATTATACTGAGAATTTTGTAGGCATACTCCCATGCTTCATCTCTTATTTTTGGCATTGAATTAATATTGAGTCTTTGCATTCGTATCCCTTTTCTTCCTTTCTTCCTTCTTATCCCCTATCCTAGTAGAAGTAGAAAGAAAACTATAAATGCTTCTATGATGTCTTTATGGTAGTAAACCACTTTTGAAGTTCCTTTAAAAACATTCCTAAATACTTCAACCTTGCTAAATCACTTTAACATCACATTGTTATCTGTGTATCTGTCAAAGTAGGTAGTCATGAAGGCTTATCTGTGCCTGTTCAATATCCTAAATCTGTCTAAGATAAGGACAACAGGGAAAGAGAAGTAGAACATTGCAAGGTGTATGAAAATGTTAAAAATCCAGTGACAAATCTAATTCTTTTTAAACCTGCACAGAATCAAAGCATAGTTAAGACTGGAAGGGACTTCTGGCTCCATCTGGTCCAGCCCCTACTCAGACAGGGACACATGGAGCAGAGTACCCAGGATGATTTCCAGGTGTCTTAATGATGGCTGATTCTCAGTGTTGCAATTCTTTTCTGCTCTTTATTAACACTATAGATTTGGAAAAGCAAGAAATAAAGATTATTAACAGCTTTTCTGTCATATCATAAGCATGTATGGAGCCAGGTCCTATCAAAGTACTTTCTTAACAACTGTTCAGCTACAAATCTCTCTCTTTGAGACAGGAGCTGAACCACTTAAAATTAATCTCAACAAGAAGCCTAACAGAATAAGGCAGGCCATGGATTTGAAGCTCATAATATAAGCAGTTTCTTTGTTCAATTATAGCATTGGTATAGATGGTGCTAAGAGGGGGGGAATAAAGCTAAGCCAACACTTCTGTAGCTATCATTTTCTGAACACTTCTTGACCAAATCATACTGATATATGCATTTTTATTTTTTTCTGAGAACATCTTTGATGGCAGTCCTCTGCATAGCTAGACTAGGGAAATGAGCTGCTCGTCTCATACCAACAGAGCTATCTAAAATAGGTCAGATAAGTTGAGTGCCAAAACACACTTTTTTCTCTGTAGAAGGATCCTCAGACAAGTGCCTCAAATGTAAATATCTGCTTTTAAATTGTCCAGTACCACACTCATACCGTAGATTTACAGATACTGATTAGTAAAGTGTATTAAGCAATAGGAGAGGTGTTGAATGTTGCTCAGATGCAAGGTTCCTAATTAAAAAAAAAAAAAAAAAGGAAATAACCATCATAACCATCAGATCAGACAAAGCAGAAAAAGAGTGCAACAAAGGCAATATTTTATCTGACTTTTGCAGATCGGAAATAGAAACATGGTTAACAAAGGTTAAACTAGTTTCAGTCAACTGGAAATTAACCATCTCTGAGGTTAACAGGAGGGCTGAAACACTGAAATTCCCAGCACACATCTGTCCCAGCTGAACTGTACCAAATACATTGACCTATTTTTGATGTCCAAGCTGGGATATTGATTTTTCAGGGTACTTTTGATACTTTAGAGTACAGCATTTTCTCATAGCATTTTATATGTTCAAAAGACAACAGCCAATGATTCCAGCCTATAGCTGACAAAAAAAAAAAAAAAAAAAAAAAAAAAAAAAAAAAAAAAAACCACCAAAAAAACAAAACAAAACAAACAAAAAAACCCAAAACAAATAAAAAGTGTCTCACTTTGTGAAATCTTGCTGACTTTGCATAAAATTTTTGTTGTGTACCTGTTTGTAAGTCACTAGCTTTGAGTTATGCTTGATTTGAAGTCATCTTCATTTTTTAGCCTAAACCTAGTCAATAAAAATAATCTATACCGAACTTCTGAATGCAAGTAATCATGTAATCCCATGTAATCCCATGCACAGTAATCCCATGTAACATGTAATCCCATGCATAGTCCCTATCAAAAAAAGGGGGAGCTAATAAAAAATGCCTACATTAGTCTATTGCTTCCCTAAGATTCTTTTATGTTGTTTTCTTTTAAAGTACAAACTAAGAAAAGATATTTCACATACAACACTCACAGGTTTACTGTAGGCTGAAATGTCTAGCTCCCTCACAGTTTGTACCTTTCCCATCTGATTTAGTCAAGCAACTGATGGTAATGATACGCTGTCTGCCCTCCATAGACACCAAACATTAAAGTAGGACTAAGAGTCATTTTCCTTGTGAGTTTCAGATGCACTTAGTAAAAACAGAGGAATGTGAGAATAAAACTCTCTAGGATCAATTCAAAGCTCTGGAGAGAGAGACATAACTATTACTTACAGACTCAGGGATTTTCTTTTACCTTTCAAGCTGTTGGTTATTCTGCCACTCAGACATTTCATTCCTTTCTTGTTTTGTATTTTTTCTTTTTTTCTTTTTTCCTTTTTCTTTTTCTTGAACCTTTAGTCTCTCTCCTGTCTTCTATTTACTTCTTTGCACTCAGTCAGGATGAGTATGTTTAGTCTGCGGTATTGGAGTCACCTAAAACATTGATACTGATATTTGAGTAAACCTTCCAGAGCTTCCTTTGTATTCTTTGACGAGAAATAAGTGCTTTCAGAGACAACTCAGAGCATCATAAAATAAACAGCTGTGATCAGATAGATCTAGAATAACTATCTAAGATCAGATGGTCCAAAAGAAGAACCTGTTTTAACCATTGACTGCAACGAGTCTATTCCAGACCAGAATATCTCTCATTTTAGGCAGAAAAAGCTAGGACACGTAAATCCTATCTAGGGCTTCCTGATAACTGAACATCAGGGAAGAGAAAAGAGTTGGAACAAAAGAAAAAAGTTTTTAGTGGTTATAGAAAAATCTGTGATAAATAGAAGAGATCTAGATACAAGGTCAATTTGCCACATGAAGAAGCAGTTGGAGGACTGGCATTTCAAGGGCTAGGGGACACTCAAGTGCAGATATCATCTAGAGAGAATTTGGTGCTAGTGGAAGTCTTGTGTATGAATTCTCTGTAGAGGTCACACAAAGAACATTTCTCAGACCCCAGTTCTGTGCAGAAGAATTTGAGTAGATTCTAACAAACACAGCAAACACAGCACTGGTTGACCCTTCTCAAAATGCTCATCTTTGTGAAGACAATGAGATGCTTTAAGAAGTGAAAATATACATGAAAATTTATCTGTCCACCTTGTTCTAGGAAACTACCTAATTGCTTAGATAAATTATCACAAATTGTTTTAAATTTTTGATCTAATGGAAAGAGGGAAGACTGACAGACAATAGATGATGGAGAGTAGCCCAAGGCAGACACGTAACAGAAAACTTCTGCCTTATTAGTAAAGTTCTAAACTACAAATGCAGTTCTGTTTTATAGACATCTGCATTTTGTGTAGAATATGTTATGTATAGTTTCCTTTCGCTATTATTCAAGATATAAAAGTAGAATCCATACTTTCAAATGGGATTTTTTTTTTTTTTTTTGCAATTTAGCCAGCCCTCTGCGATAGTTTTCTGTCCGATGGTTTTCACATCTTTATGTATTGGGAGGTGTTTCTAAATGGAGGCAGAAATGTGTCTTCTCAACCTGCTAACATTTGCAATCCAGCCTGGTGTTACAATATCACATCTTTTGGGAGCCTCTCTACATGACACAGGTATCAATAACAGGAACAGAGGTTCCTGCTGTGGAAGGATACTGTAATTGCAGTTGCCTGGGGTTTGGAGATTCATTATGGAGGAAGTGAATGTTCTGCAGTTTGATTCTCTTGTGTATATTCCGCCTCTCCCTAAAAAAATCAATGCTTCTAGGGTGAATTTTCTTTTTTATTTATTTGCTTGTTTTTTTACTTTTTTAAAAAGCAACTTGAAAGCAAAGTGTTCCACAAGTGGAAGTATCGGGAGTGGGGGAAAAAAAAATAAATAAAAAAATAAAAAATGCTACTGCCAAATATTTTAAGAAACAGTAAAAATAAAAGATGAAATGTTTTACATGTGTCCTCATGTTAGCCTGTGATTTAAAGGTTGATGGCCACACACTTGGGCTGCATTCCCAACAAGTATTGAGAAGACATATTTCTCCCTATGCACATGAAATAAGATGTGTTTGTATAGCTGTAAGTCCCGTTTTTGCAGTGCAGCTTGGTACTCATAATAGAGGAATAAATAATAGTTTTATGCTAGATAGGACATCATAAAGCACAAACATAATATTCAAAAATACAAGTATGTATTTTCTTTTCTCACAGATGTGTATTTCACCTCTGTACACAATTACACCTTTCTAAGGAAAAGCACATTTGCAACGTAACATGCCTGCAATCATTAATTTATTTCCACTTGTTTTAACCGTTCCTTTAGAATGGCTGCAAGGTAAAATCATCAGAATACTGTATCTGTCTCATTGTTTTTGGCACTGTGCTGTATTATGATATTTTTAATTCTTTGTTTTAGTTTAGCAGTTCATATGCATATGTATGAACACCAAAACCAGCTGCCCCCATGCAATACTCCCTTCCTTCTGCGTTGCTCAACGCTGAAGTTTATGAGAGATGCAGTAGCAAGAACCCTTTTAAAGATCAGGCTACTAAGTTACTATTCCTTAAACATAAATCAATTATTTTTGCTAATGAATGCACCTGTGAATACTCTGAACCAAACCACACATTAATGGTATAAGCACTATGTAAATACAAATTATCTTTTTTTAGAGACAGAGTAACTAAAGAAATAAGTGCAATCTCAAAACACTCTGAAGAGTCCCTCTACCACTATTTAGATGAAAATCTTAATTATTCCGTGCATTGCATGTGATACTTCATATGTTTCCACCATTTGTAATTCTGAAGTAAAGTGTTCCTAAATGGACCCTTTCTGTTCCAATACAAGTATTACAGAAAGCTCAAAACAGCCTAGAGTTAGGCTGCAGATTTAAATGCTGTTATTTTATGTGCATTAGGAAAGATACATTCTCAACACTGTTTTTCCTAATGCTCTGAAAAATTGTTACTGAAGTATTTTTTTTTGTGATAACACAAAGCTCAGAAGGCTATTTGAGCTCTGAATAACCAGGCATTTTAATTCATTTCAGTATAGCTGCTCTTCAGTTTATTCCAGTCTTGGCACTGGTTGCTACGATGCTCCTGGAAACCCTGAAGGAACCACCTTAATCCTTCCCAGGCTCACCAGATAGATTAATCTTTCATGTGACACTAAAAAGCAGTCAGCTACAGCCACCCTCTCAGAAGTTTGGGTTTTCCAAAGGACATGATCGCCAGCTCTTCAGAAGTACCCTTTGTGTGACCTATTTTTGTATTGTGATATCCATTTTTCAGTACTCGTAGCAATTTTTAGCATTGAACTAAATATGCTGCTACCAGCCATCTGAATATCCACTTGGAGATGTTAACATCTTCTATCCATTTTCCTTTCATTGTATGCGTATGTCCTAGCCATCTGAACTGTCACAGAGTCTTACAGAACTTCCTTCCTTCCTTCCTTCCTTCCTTCCTTCCTTCCTTCCTTCCTTCCTTCCTTCCTTCCTTCCTTCCTTCCTTCCTTCCTTCCTTCCTTCCTTCCTTCCTTCCTTCCTTCCTTCCTTCCTTCCTTCCTTCCTTCCTTCCTTCCTTCCTTCCTTCCTTCCTTCCTTCCTTCCTTCCTTCCTTCCTTCCTTCCTTCCTTCCTTCCTTCCTTCCTTCCTTCCTTCCTTCCTTCCTTCCTTCCTCCCATCCATTCAGGTTCAGAAATATACACAAGATATAAGGACTGTAGGGTCTGGTGTGGTTCCTCCAAGCTTCTAGAACCTCTCTGATGCCGCATTTTCTCATTGATAACAACCTGCTTTTTAAATGCAAATACAGCTGCATCTAGGTACTATTTCCATATCTGCAGACTCTCTCCATTGCAGAAGAATGGCTACATATTTTTAAGAGATTTACTTATAGAATGCTTCAGAATTCAGGCCTCAAAGCCTGATGAGCTCTGATAGGTCTAATTTGCAGTGGTTTAAGTCCTTGCAGTATTGAATTATTTCTTGATAATTCAATAATAACTTTCTGAGGTCACTGCCTTTGAACCAAAGAGTGACAGGAGAAGGATCATGTGCTTACACCTGATTATCCCCAGCACAAAAGCTGGCATTTTAGCTTGCACTGGCAGAGGAGGCGATTAAGTATTACTGCTATGAGTGGGAGAGGAAATGAGTAAATGGGATTTAGGCACATGTTCTCCTCTGCTGCCTCTGCTGCACAATGAAGCAGAAATAAAAGGGCAGTTAATGGCAGCGACACGGAATCACCCTACTGTTGGTTTTATTTTTTGTGGGTGCAGGAACTAGAGATTTGGGTACCTGTGTTCTGCTCTCTGACAGGTAAAATAGTATGTATTACTAGACGTCCTTTCCCTCTTTCTGTAGGCACATGTCCACTCACTTCATTGTTTGCAGTGAGTTTAGGTCTTTTATTCTTATTGAATGTGTAGGAGTGTAACAACCTGAGAAAAAAAAATGCTTTCTTCCTTTCCCATTGCAGGAATAAAAGTTGTTGATTACATTTTATTAATTTTCACATCTGCAAACATGCTGAAGCCAGAAAGTCTGCACAGCTGTCAGAGAGACTGCAGGTTGTGAAATCAGCACGCTTGTTGAAGTATAAGTAATAGCCAGACTTTGTTTGCCAGTCTTTTGAAGATGCAGATCGAGAAATGTTAGAAATGTTCACCTCCTTTTCCAAGCCTGGGTTGTTTACTGAGAGGAGAGATGTTTTGTATAGCAACATTTTTTTTTTTTTTTTTTTTTTTTTTTTGCATTTTGCATGAGATAGTTCATGTGAAACCTCTGGTGAATGGCAAGGATGAGCCTAAACATAGGCATTCAAGTGTATATCTCTTATAACAATGCCAAAAAAATGCACTGAAACTGAGTTTGACAGTACAGAAGATTAGCACTGTCAAAAGCAAAATTAAAAACAAATCACCGAAAGGGTGGTCTGAGATTGTGAGGGCAAGTTTTCTCCAGTGTCATCAAGTCAGTGTCCCTTTACAACCACAGCATGGCTGAAGGACTGCATGCAAAGCGCAATGCTAAAATATGCTTTAAATCTCCTGTGGAGAACTGGAGTAACTTTCAAAAGCCTCTCATGTAAAAAGATCTATAACTTGTTTCAGAAAACAAACAAATTAAAAAAAACACCACTAAGTGGTAAAGTCAAACTCTTTGTTTATTTTTAACCGAATTTCCCTTCAGACTATTCCAAGTGTGTAGTCTCTGCAGTTCTGTGGATTTATCGCTTGCCAAGTTTTGTATTTTTAAAAATCAAAGCCATTTTTTTGGAAGGCCACTAACAAGCATGCAAAATGTCTTTTGCGCTGTTAATCACGTAAAAATGGCCTGGATTTGTTTGCAAAATTTATTTGTGGCAAGAAAATGCTCCCAGGCTGAAGTTTTCAGTGCCAAATATAGTCTACAGTGAGAGTTTGCAGGCCAGATTCTGAAACTAGTGAAAAATGGGGCTTATGAAAGGAAATCCTGGCATTGCCTTTGCCTACCTACATATTCATGGATGTTGTAGTGCTGTTCACTGTTTCACTGCACTCAGAATCAATGCATTTGCTCGGTAGATCCATCATCTTATTAGAGTTTAAAAAATTCTTCATTAAACCCACTTTATCCCTCCCCAAATCCATATTTTTTACTAATAGTGAAAACAAGATAGAGTCATTGCATGCAGACAGTAAAACCTATGTGTTTACGCTAGCAAATATGAGTATTACAGCTCTGATGAACTGTCCTGGCCCTGTTTATATAGTAGGTCTATTTTATCCTGATTTTTTTTAATTCATACAGTATTTCACTGAATGCTTCTTATCTGAGCCCAGGGGTATTCTATAATTCCTGAATCTAAAAGCAGTGGCATGTCAGACACCAAGTAAGAAATGTGGAACGTGAGGTTTTGAGAAGTGTTTCAGGTGATTTTGAAAAATATATCATAGCTAATAGCATGAAGTGCTCCCCTAGGGTAAAGGAAAAATTTAAGAAGTGCAGGCATTCTTTAAGAGAGACTTTAACTAGAGTAGGAGAAACAGAACATGTGCAAAATGATGTCAGTAATATGTTTGTGAATAATGAGGGAGTTATATTTGGGGAATGAATGTTAAGAAATTTCAGTTTCAGTGAGAATGGATGGAGAGAGGCGACAGAATTCAAGCTGAATAATGGATATCAGACTATCTAGATCACAGCATCCATGTGGGAGAAGCATCTTTTCCTTTAAGTCTTATCCTATGACTAAGAAAGCATAGAGAGCAGACGGAGTACAGCAGAATAATGGAAGAGGAGGATATCAAGTGAATATTCCAAGCTTCACAATCTATTTCTTGTTATCCCACTCTTGAGTAGCACACCAGGGCTCCAGAAATGATGGACTGTGAGCTTCAGGATCAGTATTTCCTTTTCTATGGTGAGATTTCTATTCATGTGCCACGTAATGAAAATCACATAACAGTGATGGCTGGTAGGTTGTGTCCATGTACTTGTGAAAGTGCCCATTTTTAAAGTTCTTTAAAAAGGAAAGAAAAACCTGTAGTTCAAACTTTGTATATCAGGATTTTGTGAATGTGGCACATTCGACAGACCTTATGAAATTGCACCTCAGAATACCTAACTCTTTGGGATGCTCTCTAAAGAGGGTGATAAAAGCCAACTCATTTTTCCTTTCTTTATATTTTTCTCTAACTGGAACAGATGTCAAGTGCTTGTTGTACCTTTGAGTGTGCTCTTTTTGTGTTGTTCCTTCCATGCCTGCTGTCACTGTGTCCTCATTTTTGGTGTTTTTCCCCCTTCTTCTGTCACTTTTTTTCTTCTTGTTTCCCCAACTCCATCTTCTTTTCTGTTTCTCACATATGCACTTTGTTGTGTAACTGTCTGCACAAAATCCATGAGCGAGATCTCTGTTCACCTGCTCTCTGATCACTGCTTTCATTTTCCACACTGGACAGAGGTGAAAGCTTTGTGTCTTCTTCCTGCTCCTAGTCAGAAGAGGTCTTAAACACAAACTAGTTAAGCAACACAAACTTTCCCGGCCTGGTCATTCAACCAATTTTAAGTCCATTGAATCCTCCTGAATTCTGGTCTCTGAAAGCCTTGTTGAAAGTGTCTCACGGTGTTTCAGGCTTTCCCTCCTTTATACAACAGTGTCCAAAATTAGAAGGAAGTTCTGTTTTTTCTCAGAGTTTTTTTCACGGTCACACAAGTTCTACTGCTTGTAGAACTAGAGACCAAAGGCAAATTTTCTTTTCAACATATAAAATGTTGAACTAAGTTTTCCATCTCTGTCACCTTTACTGCCCCGATTTATAAAGTAAACCTGTATCCACACAGAGAGATTTCTTTGTTATTTGCCTTTTTTCTCACAATTGAATTTTAAATGTGTATGATTTTTTAATAATCCTTTTGTATTTTTCCATTGTGTGTAACTGAAAAGGACAGAAAATGCAATGTGTGAGAACATCCTGCCTTCAGACAGCTGCATCATCACAAGCACATTTTCATCCAAAACAGTACGTCTAATGGAAATAGAAATAAACAAATGTGAAGAAATTCTGCTTGTCTGCTGCAAACCATTCTTACTGCTTTTGTTAAAAGCTTTGCCTGACTTGGAACAGATTAAGCACAACCCTCTTTGGAAAAAGCAGTGGAAAGTGTGTGGGAAGACAGTACAGAAGTAGAAGTGAATGGAGCTTCTAGGATAGCATGACTGCATGCACCTGTGGACAATAAAGGCACACTGGTTAGTTTCATTCCCTAGCTTATGAACGTATGTAAAACTGTGTAGTTAGTTGTGTAGTAGGCATGCTCTAAATATAGGACTTGTCATTTGTATTTCAGTTTGCCTTCAAAGTGATAAAGCCTTTCTTTTTCTCCAAGCTTCACTGATAATCATTTTGTGCAAAGATTTTTATTTTTATCCAAGGTTACCCAGCATCTGAAATATTTTGACATTAACAGATACTGTGAAAGCCCTAATTGCCCTGGGAATCAGGATACTCTCTCAGTATAATAAATTCCCTTTAAAAATAGGTACTGTTTCATCTTTTCTGCTTGGGACTTAATTTGCATTGATATCAAGATACATAGATCCCATTTACTCTTTAAAGAGCTTGTTTAATCCCACTCCATCTCCTAAACTTCCCCATTGTGAGGTTCAGGGCTGCTGCTGTAGCCCCATCCTGCTCAAGTGAGTGGTCTGCCCATGGCACAGATGGTTGTGATGGAAGCACTGAAGATGAATGGCATGTTTTGAAACCATACTGCCATGAATGGGTTGATAGTTGGGCTAGATGATTTTAGTGGTCTCTTCCTACCTTAATGATTCAGTGATTCTATTACTTTCCTAAGAGGTATGTAGAGGACTGCCGTCACAATATTAGTTTAGTCACTTGACTTTTGCAGGTCACCTTAGCATTTTTTGTGTGAAGGAGCTGATGTCAAATGGCACTGTGGTGATGGTTAACACAGGCTGAGCTTGTAATAGGTGCTAGGGCTTGTTTTTTCCACATCTCTGAGTTAAATCAGTTTCCAGTTAAAGTTCTTTTTAACCAGTAATATTGGAGGTTTTGTAACAGGAGACCCATGGAAGGGGTGGGCTTTGAAGGAAAATAAATGAGAACTATAGTGTTATTCTTTTAGTCTGAAATTGTCTGAAGCTGTTGTCAATAGAAATAGTTGCATACATTTGTCTTCATTAATCATTTTGAGGTGTTGTTTTTTGATGCAGCCAGCCCTAGCAATTTGCAGGCACTTTAATTTTTCAATTATTGTACCTGTGGCTCAGAACAGATACTGATTAGTTGCACATTTTGCTCTGTGGGCAGCTTAATGTTCTTGTCACCTTACATTGAGTTCTAAATGTGCAGACTATAAGAGTATGTCAGATGTGCTCCCAAGTCTTTTGGGTCAGGCTCTGTAAGTTATGATGTATCTAAGCACTGTACTGATAGGTTGCTGAAAGATTGATGAAAGAACAAGGTACACTTTTAGGATCCTATCACAAAAGTAATGATTCCTCTTGTAAAGCGAGCGTGAGAGTTTGTGTTGCTTTCATTTTCACATGTTTTTAGCTGATGATGAAGGTGATACTGCAAGCTGCCGTAACAGCAGTACAAAAGGAAGCTATGATAGCAGTAAGGCATGAGCAATGCTATTCAATATTTGCACGCATTTGCAAGACCTTTTCAAACTGTAGTAGGGGAAGCAAAGGAGTAAAGAGAGTTTTGAAAAGCCCTAAACACAAAGATTAATTTTATAACAAATAGAAACGTTGCTTGTCTACTCTTTATCAATTGTGTACCAGCTATGACTCATTCGTGCCTGCTCTTTTATTTCTGAAAATTGCCATGAAAAAATCCCCTCCAAAACACAAAACCACGCTGAACATCTGCTGTCTAGGTATTCATTAGTTCTGTCTGCTCTGCTCTTGGCTAATTGCCTGGGAGTGAAGCCGAATCATTTATGGAGACTAAACCTGGTGCCGGTTATAGTAGTAGAGATCATGTAACATGTTGATAAAAACCAAGAACTGTCAAACATGTAGCCTCCCAAACATAAAGTTTATTTACTGTTTTCTCATACACTTTGTTTGCCTACAATATTGTCTGCACAACTGATAACAGAAAATGTATTTAATAACTACTCAGTGCTAATATGCTGTAGTATGCATGACTGACTAATTTAATTTATCTCTGATTAAGCCTATTATGTTTGAGATCACTTTACAGAAGAGACTTTTTTTGCCAGCTGTAAGCTTATTTGAATTGTAATATAAGTTAATAATGTGTGAAATAACTACTGGTGCCTGCTTCTAAATGTTAATTTTACCAAATGACTTCCTGAGTTAGCACATATGCAACTCATCCATTGCACTGTAGTTAGTATGTTGCTTGGACATAAGATTGCATATGTAATAAGGCAGGTGTGTTGCAAAGAGATGAAATGGCAGTGGTGTCCACTGACAAAGGCCATAGTGACACAATCACAGCATGCTTGGTGGTGAAACACCATCTGTATGTTGACAGCAACAACTGAGGAGAAGCCCTGGTGATGGTCTAAATCTTAAAATCATAGAATCATTAAGGTTGCAAAAGTCTACTAAGATCATCAGATTATCACCACTGTGTGCACTGACCGTGTCTTTAGAGATCTTGAAGCATTTATTTCCTGCAAGGTGCATTGGGGAACAGGGATGCCTTGGAAAAAAGTAGCAGGGAAGACATGAGACAAAAAGTTGTGAAGAAAAGCAGTCTAGGAGCTGAATGTTTCAATAGGAAATCAGCCATTTAGGTGAAAATCTGGATTTTTTTTTTTTTTTTTTTTTTTTTTTTTTTTTTTTTTTTTTTGAGGGAGGAAAGGAAAGGAAAGGAAAGGAAAGGAAAGGAAAGGAAAGGAAAGGAAAGGAAAGGAAAGGAAAGGAAAGGAAAGGAAAGGAAAGGAAAGGAAAGGAAAGGAAAGGAAAGGAAAGGAAAGGAAAGGAAAGGAAAGGAAAGGAAAGGAAAGGAAAGGAAAGGAAAGGAAAGGAAAGGAAAGGAAAGGAAAGGAAAGGAAAGGAAAGGAAAGGAAAGGAAAGGAAAGGAAAGGAAAGGAAAGGAAAGGAAAGGAAAGGAAAAAGAAACTTTGATAATGCAAACAAAACTTTCTTTCCTAGGTAAAAACGAAGACTATTTCCTCTCTTCTATTTTCCTTCTTCTATTTTCTAATTGCTAGAGTAGGCAGACACCTAATAGAAAGGGAGCAAAGCTTTTTCTATGCGTAAGCCATTTCCCAGGGCTATTGATCACTGGCAAATGAGACTTCACAATGTCTGTACTTTAGTCACTTGTTTTTCTGAGAGGCTTCAAAGTGCTACCAGTTTGTGGTTTTCAAATAGCTCTGCGTTTGTCAATTGTTGTTCTTATGTGAAATCAGAAATGTTCTTGCGTTATTTCTTGGGTTTTTTTTTTGTTTTTTTTTGTTTTAAGTCTGCTGAGAAAATTTGGGTGGAAGGAATGAAGTCTTTTGCATTTGAAGAAACAGATGTAGTAGTCAGGAGCTTAGTATATGAGATTATTTATAAGCAAAGATGACCAAATTAAATGTACTTTGCATTTAAACACGTGTCTTCAATAGTAATAAAAGAAGTCAATACTTTTCCCTGTCAGTTTGGTGTATCTCTTCAAATTAGATAATACATAGGATACTGTACTTACTGTGTCAGACTGAGCTGCCAAAACAATGTCACTTGCCTAGCACAGAAAGAAAAGTATGCTCCATATAATTTTTTTTTATATCACTCTGTTCAACCATCCAAACATATCTGGCATGTGATAACATGTGGGATGTAAAGCACTGTTCACATTTTGCCGTACTGTCTCAAACAAATCACTTATCAGTGAGCTGAGCTGTACAGCGCCTCTGATTTCAGGGTCTCTTCACAGCATGTCACATGCTAGCTGATGGGACAAGAGGTCAGCAGGTCCACAACTGCTGTTGAGGTTCAACTGAGTGTGTACTGTTCTAAGTATCCATTGGTATAAAAGTGCCCCAAGTTATATTTCTACGACAATTTCTTAGACAAAGATTTCGGAGTTTGTCCTGTAGTACTTGCGTTGGTAAGACTTTTCTTCCTGGTGTTCAGCCAGAAAAGTCAGAATAATCAATGAATGAATGTAGGAAGGAATGACCATCAGACATGGCTTCTTCAGATCAGACAGAGGTGGGAATGGTGGTCTTATAAACAGGTTGACAGGGCCCATTGTAATATCTGCTAGAGGGAACTCAGTGCATTGGCTTCCCGTGCTCTGCACAGCCCTCCATCTTCTATTTGGGTATAATACAGAGCTGAAAATGATCACAAAGATCAGGAAAGTTGATGTCATGGCTAATTTAGAGCTTGCTTCTCTTCCCTTATGCGCTAGCACAGGAAGCAGCTGCGAACACTCTTGGTAGCAGGTCTGAGCTCTGGACGACTTGCACCTGGAGGTTGTTACAAAGACTTCAGGATTTGAGAACTGTATCTTTACTGCCCAAAGAGAGCTCAGGTGTACCTGTGAAGATTCTTCTGTAACTCAGTTTATACATCAGTCAATGCTGAAAATGTTTCCTATTCCTACAAATAACACACGTTCAGTGACAGGCAAGTTGAATTTGATACTTCATATTTACTTGCTTCAATGAGAGGATATTTGAAGAATAAAGAATGTAAAGTATTTGATCATAAGTAACCTGTGTATCATTTACTTTTACAGTTATGAGGCTGTGCTGTTACATACTTGTAATAAACTCTGCAAAACAGAGCATCGGTCTATCAGGAGATTATAATGCTTTACAGAGAACTGGGAGACGATTAGGGCCTTCTTCTTTCCATCAACTTTCATCTTTCTTTTTCCTCCAATGCTTAAATTGAGATTGATCATTTAACAGAAAAAAATAGTGCTATGAGCAATGAAGCGTGGCTCAATACGATACTGAAAGCTGCTTAGCCATCGTATCAGACTCAAGTTACTCTTAAGCAAAGATTAGCAAGGATAACTTATACACAAGGCTGTAAATCTGCTTAGCATTCTGTGACTCTTACAGGCAAATAATACTTCCTAAACACAGCCTTTGAACACTGCAAGTCACCTTCTGGAATGACTGATAAATGTCAGACAATTTCAGCCAAGAAAGTGAATAATCTTCAGCATGTTGAAGCATAGAATGCAGAAAGTTAACTCATCATTTGGATTAGTTGTCAGTGTGATAATCTATCTTAATATTGACATATGTTGTAGAAGTTTATTACAGTTATGAGTAACACTCCATAAACTATTTGTTGCTATGAAACTTACTTAATTGCAAATGATTAAGGCTTGTCTATTACTTAAAAACCCCAAACAAGTAATCATAGAATCACCAAAGTTGGAGAAGACCTCCAAGGTCATCCAGTCCAACCATTCACCTACCACCAGTATTTCCCCACTAAACCATGTTCCTTAGCACTAAACATTTCTTTAGCACCTCCAGGGACCTCAACCTGTGCCTCAACCACCTCCCTGAGCAGCCTATTCCAGTACCTGACCACTGTTTCAGAAAAGAAATTTTTTCCTCACATCCAATCTGAATCTTCTTTGGTGCAACTTCAGGCCATTTCCTCTCATCCTAGTTTGGTAGTTATTGCTAGTTATGCAGGAGAATATGCTGACCTCTACCTCACCAACAGCAGTGACACTATGCACCCTCAAAACATACTTGTTGAAAGTTTGCCAGTTTTGCTTGCCTTCATTGCTTTGATATTTTTGAAGTACTGCAGATGAATCCACAACAAAGGTGTACAATAAATACATAAAAGCAATCTACAAAATATATTTTTGTGCCCTACCCCTAAAAGCTTTAGGCTTCACAATTAAGTAAGGTTGAGTGAAAGACAGCTTGCCGTCAATTTTTTTTTTTTTCCATATGTTTTTAAAATTGTACTTGGTCATCTGAAGAAAAAGAGCGCAAACCAAATATGTGCAAGGGATTCATGTTTTAAAATGAAAACATGGTGTCCTAGAAGATGTCTTAATATGTCAGTTGATGTTGGGGTTTTTTGTTTGTTTTTTGCAATGTAATTATTTTTTTTAATTCATAGAACAGAACTATTGTACATACAAGTTGGAACAAACCAACGTGGATCATCAAGTAGAACTCCTGTCTACTTCTTTCCTGTCCATTCTTTATTATTATTTACTCTATTTTAATCAACCTGAAAATAAATTAAGGGGACACTACAATCATGAACAAAAAACTCACCAAACAATAAGGATACATTTTTAAAAACTATTTCGAAATTTCTCTCTGTTACTTTCCCTGTTTTTCAAATTGAATCTAATTCCAGGATATTTTTTTTTTTTCCTTAGACCAAATTCAGTAAGAGCATTTTGTGGTTCTGTTCTGGAGATCCTTATCATCACTGAAACCCGATTGTCTAGAGTTAATAATTGCTTTATAACAGTAAAATTGATAGTTAGCAATCTTTTATTTTTAGGAACTGATGATGGGCTGATAGACTTGTGCAGACCTTGGTCATTCTCTTTACCTTTTATAACAATTTGCTCAGTTTTAACTTTCTTCCAGAGCTCTAGAATTTCTCTGGTCATCTAAGATTAATTAAAAATCAGTGCTGGTGGTTCAAAATCTCCTAAGCCAGCTTTTTTGTATATAAAACCGCCAATACAGCTGCTGTTTAATAAGATTCCAAACTACTGACAGTAAAGAAAGTATTTATCATAACTGAGCATGAATTGCAACATCAAAGATGCTAAGGAAGCTGCAACTACACACCATGGCAGCAGTAGGTAGAGGACAATGATAGAAATGGTATTTACAACATCCTCTAAAAATGCCACCAACTTGACTTCTCTGTAGCGGATTTCGCTTATGAAATGGTAATACAGAAAATCAAAACCCAATCTAAAATAAAACTGTGTAAAAGAGCAAAGAAAAAAGTGTTGATCATCAAAACTTTAAAATACAAATAGAACAGCATAAAAGTAGAATGAGAAAGTGCATTTGGCAAGAGACATAATTGGAAAAGTAAACTTCTGGAGAGCTTCTTCTTATCCCCAAAGGCAGAACGGATCTATTTATTGAACATTTCTAACTTTCCTGCATCTTTATTGGCAGTTCTATCTTTCCTATCCAGCAAAGAACCAATGTCGTTGCTGAGATGTGTCTTCTGCCAGCCACACTTAGAAAGTTGCTCTTGGCTTTTGCTCTGTCGAATATTGATATTTTTTCTCATACCTTCTATCATTTCCCCCCCCCCAGTCAGCTAATGTATAATATTTGTCATCCATTTCCCTTTGTCTCTTGCTATAGTTTATTGTTTATTTTTTTTAAATAGGTGTTGTTTGTTGTTTATTTTTTTTAAATAGGTATTTTTTAACTTCAGTAATTCTGTGTGTCAATTAAGGCAAGCTTTCCTTTTTTCTCTTTGTTAATGTTTTTTTTTTAGTCTCCAGAAAAAAAGTTCTTGAACAGGTCCCAGCTTTCATCTTTTTCCAAAATAAACTGTTTCTCCCAGCTGGATTTTCTTCTAATTGTTCCCAGGATTGCAAAATGAGTCCTTTTAAGGCACCAGGTATATTTGTTTTCATTTTGTCCTGTTTGCCAGTAAAAAACATAATGAGAAAATGGTGTCATTCATGAAGAAGCAACTGCTAATTTTTAATTCTGTGGTAAATTTTATGTTATCTTTCAAGATAAGGTGTAATATAAAATTCCTGCAAGCTAAATGCAATTCTTACTGAGTTCAGAAAGTGTCCTTATGTAGATTTTTTTTGTTATTTCAAGGCAGCACAAAGCCTCCAGCACATGCTACTAAAATTGAAGTCTTCCACAGTAATTCAGATTTCTTTCCTACACGGAATAAACAGGTGCTTAAGGAAGCCTCCATCAGCATTTTCCTCCATATCTGGAACAGATACCATTCTGTTTATCCTGCAGAGCTTAACTCTGCCAGCTGATCTCTTCCAAAACTGCCCAGAGTCTGGCTTTCTCCTTTAGTTGCACCAGAACAGATTGGAAGAACTTGGCCATTTCTGTCCAAACAGCTCTCAATACTGAAGGCAGTGAACAGAGCCTGGCATTAAGGCTGTCAGCCTTAAGAATTCAATGATTTCACTGGTTTGTGGTCAGAATGCAAAACTGCTTAGTTCTAGAGATGCTTGCCTATGAAAACAGGCTGGAATTGGGGTTGTTCAGCCTCGAGATGAGAGGGATCCAGGAAGAAATTCTTGGCTGTGAGGGTGGTGAGACACTGGAACAGGTTGCCCAGTGAGGCTGTGGATGCTCCCTCCCTGGAAGCATTCAAAGCCAGGCTGGATGGGGCTTTGAGCAACATGGTCTAGTGGGAGGTAACCCTCCCTATAGCAAGAGGTTTGGCCAAACACATGAGGGAAGAGGGGCTCAGTGAAGCTGCTCAAAGCTCCATCTCACGAGACCTTAACTTTTCCAAACTAAGTTCGGTTGGCATTGATCGGAAGGACTAAAATGACTGCTGATCATTGCCAACGGATTATTGCTTTCCATTACATCAATAAAATGAAAGCAAGGCTTCAGGTTACCTGGGCAGTGTGTGCTGATATGAAATGCAGAATAAAGATTTCCTGCCTGTGGTGAGCATAAAAAGACCATAATTTGAATTTAGTGAGCCTTTTTCTTGCATTTCAGACTAGGCCTGTATGCAAATTCTATAAGAATATATTTTTATGCGTTTTCTAACATGGTAGAAGACCCTCAGTACAGCCCTCTAGATCCCAAAGTAGAAAAGGCTATTAGGCTTCTTATTATTTTAAAATTTAATCTATTCTGATGTTCATGAAATGGTCTATCTGTAATGCCTTTTGTATTAATCATAATAAATTTTTTATCCTTTCTGGAGAGGGCATGCTGACGTAATGTCTAACTGACTGAGAACTTGTCTCTGCTACTTTATAGTACTTGCAAGACTTAAAATGAATATCAAAAAGTTCCCACAGAACTGTTGTGCAGATACTATAGTCGAAAACTTGGCTAGAAATATGAAGTAATATCCATACGCAGCTACTTGCTTGCTTGCTGTTTTCTAGTTTATAGAAAATATAGGTTACTTGTAGGGAAGCTCTTCAAATACACTAAATGCAGTAGTCCTATTGCAAAAGTTGTGGGTTAGAGGAGTGAAGAAGCAGCAACCATAAGAATGCATAATAAGGGTTTCAGAAGCAGAAATTTGTAAATTAGTTGTATATTTTTTCAATGTTGTTCTGCAAAGAATGGTGAACTTTAATGGGTTTGTGCCAGATGCACCATGTCTGTGCCTGCCTCTGAAAATGGGCAAGCACACGTGCTGCAGAGGTTGAAGCACTGGTCTGAGGGATACAGATGTCTGCCTTCACTGCTCATCCAGTGATGGTTGTGAGCTTGGGCCTATTATCTCACTCCTCATCCACATGCAACTAAATCTTGTCTTTCAGCAATCTCTGTCCTGTCACATTCATGCTTGTCAACATGCTAGTATTGCAATGAGGGCAACTATGTTGGTTAAGACACTGCTGCGATAGTGTATCTTTTCAGTGGATGAACAGGAGATCCTTAGCAAGAAATGAATAAGCTGGATGTCCAATAAGACAACACTCAGCACTTCTATGGCTCTCAAAAATCCTCAGACAAACTACTGTGCTAAAACATAGATGTGTCAAAACTTAAATTGGTGTAGCCATCAATACTTGCATTTAAGCCTCTTGAATACATCAGTCTTCTACAAAATTACTGAGTGCTTCCCACTTAGAGCAGTACCCATAATATGTGTCCTAGCTTTCCATTCAGTAGTGCCTCAGAGACAGGCAGAATGGGACTGGCATGTACACCTAAATAATTGATGGCTGTTTATCCAGGTACTAGCAGTGCTGTGTGGCTTGTTTTTCAATTGCAGCCTGCAAGGAGTGTTTCTCAGCTGATTTCTTGGCTGAGAGTAGCCTGGTGTGAACAAGGCAGCCAGGGAAGTGCGAATTTTAGAGCACCAAATAGATTAAAACAAAGTAGTACGCTTCTTCCTGACAGCTGAAAGCCACTCCTGTCCACAACCTATGGGCATGCTTGCTCTCATTGTTAGCTGTCATTTGAAGGTGACAAAGAAAATGAGCGAGGAAACTCAGTATCTGGGGAGAATGAGCAACAGACAAATCTAAGATCTTGGGTGGAGGGGTGGAACTTAATGTGTGATGCTGGTTGTGGAAGCGTGTTTTACATCTGGTTCAGTTCAGAGGATGGCTCCATTCGGGGAAGGGAGCGTTAGTTATTTATTATTATTGTTTGGCCTCTGTCTTGTTTTAGCCTCATATTACTCAATGTCTGGTTATGCTGGAGAATATTCACTTGTGCTCTTGAGAACATTTTGGACAGTGATGAAAACATGACAAGGATTATGCCCATATCATTCTATCACAGCTTAGGGAAAAATGTAAGTGAGCCAAGGCAGGAACTGGTTGGTTGGGAGAAGAAAGGGTGCCAGTCTAGAATAAATAAAGAAGTTAACCAGTGTCCTCTCTATTCTACCACACTGACTGCCTACAGATGAACTGCCAAGCAGATGAACTGAGAGTCCCTTAATCCCTTGTGTGATTACGCTGATTCTGAAAAATTAGAAGAGAAAAAAGAAATCTGCTTTGTTATAGTAGTCAGATGAGGGATGTGGGGCCGCTAAACTTGCAGGCAGCTTAATAAATGTATGGAAGACAGGTCCCGCAGGCAAAGTTCATGTGCAGTGCCTTGACAAGGGCTCCTCTGGATAGTGGTAGTTGTTTTGGGGTGTGAATTTTGCAGATCCTGTGGATTTTGGCATTGTGTTTGAGCTGAGAGCATTATAGGGCATGCCAACCAGCAAAGCAGCATTTCTGCCCACGTTTTCTTTCCAACAGCCTGTTTTACAGCCATGATAACTTTTGACAGAGTGCAGTCCAAAGCTGGTGTGGCAAGCTTCTTTAGTTACGCTTGCTTACAGTGCAGAAATTACAGTCTCTTTCAGGTCTGGTTAAGGGAGGGTTTCATATGATACTTCCTCAAGGGCAAAGAAGAGGTGGGAAGTTGTTGCCTCACAACATGTTAATGAATGAACTGTGATCATGCAAGTTATATATGGGTATAATATCAATTATTCATACTGACTATCTGAAATTATGATGTACCACTGTGAGAAAAATGGCCGCTTGAGTTTTGGGTTGTGTGAAACAAAATAAACAGTGTATTTGGCATGTAAGGAAGTATTTTATTTTTATTCCTTTGTAATGCTTTCTGTGCATCCAAAGTTCTATAAGCATCCCAAATTCATGCAGTGTCTTCAGTGCTGCATATCATCTTTTTATTTTAGGTTTATCCAGAAAAAGTATCTCCATTAACCAAAGCAAAGATGATTCAGGAATCATGGTGATTTCACTGAGGTTAATATTACCTTACAATAAAATCTATTCTTTATGGATTCACTTAGTTAGGGCGATAGTGCTCAAATATAGTGGATGATATTAAAATCTTTACAAATGTTTTTGTAAGTAACTAAAATTACTGTGACATTTATTGTATTCCCTTCTCTTAGATTAGGGAATAAAGCAGTTACTTAAATTACTTTCAAAGCAAAACTGTAAAGATTTCCATTCAGGATTAATACTGAAAGAATGAAAATACAAAGTGGGTGGTGTGTCTGTATGTTAATATCTCCCGTGCTCATTGCCTCACTGCTGTAAAGATCTGCCAAACAATTGCAGAGAACACATCCTCTTTTCTCCATCATGTACCTTTTTGCCCACTTGAAGAGATGTGCCACCCTTATGAGGGACAGATGTCCAGTGTTCACCATAGTGATGTAGTGAGGGACTGGTGCAAGATTTCCTGGCCCTATAAGACAAAGCCTAGGGCTCTGCATGGTGGCTTCCAGGTGCAGAGAAGAGGGAAGAGGGTTTGAAAGCAAAAGCTGGGCACCAGGACATGCCCTATCCTGCTGAGAGGTGAGCTCTGGGTTGAGAAAGGATTGGGCATGGTGGCTGAAAACAGATGGGGAAAGTGGGTGAGGAGCTTTGGAGAGGCAGTGGAGTGGGGAGGCAGTAGTTCTTCTCTGTAGAAAATCCCTCTCCATACATATTTCTGGAATATACGTTTTTGAGTTCTCGTCTCCTGGGATTTACAGACTTGTCTGGTCACCATCCTGCATCTTATTTTTACTCTAGCTCATAACAGGCATCCCCTGTTCCCCATTCATCTCTGATGATGCCTCCTCAAGCTCTGTGGTCCTTCCAAGAAAGAATGGGGGAAAAAAAATTAGAAGTAGGAAATGTAGTGAGACCTCTTAGAGTGGGAGCTACAGTTGTTGCCAGAATTGGGTATGAAGGTGGCAGCTATCAAAATGGAAGGAAATGTCTACCCTTCTCCACCAGCTTTACCATACCAAGACACAGATTAGATTTCTCAAGTTAGGGCAGCCCATTACTTTTTTTTCAGGCGTTTATAGCACTTATCAATAAAGTAGGCAGAGTCCATCCCTGGGCAATGCCCACCTCCCTCTGTCTGGAATTCTCCCTTAATGACATTGCCTGATCTCAGGGGAGAGTTTGGTTCATGGTAGACTTATTGATTCAATTCTGGTTCTGTCAGGTTTTTTTCATGCTAAACTTTTGGAGCAGTATTAAGTTTGGAGAAAGAAAGAGAGAAAGAGAGAAAGAGAGAAAGAAAGGAGAAAAGGAGGAAAGGAGGAAAGGAGGTAAGGAGGTAAGAAAGGAGGAAAGAAAGAAAGGAGGAAATGGAAGGAAGGAAGGAAGGAAGGAAGGAAGGAAGGAAGGAAGGAAGGAAGGAAGGAAGGAAGGAAGGAAGGAAGGAGGGAAGGAAGGAAGGAAGGAAGGAAGGAAGGAAGGAAGGAAGGAAGGAAGGAAGGAAGGAAGGAAGGAAGGAAGGAAGGAAGGAAGGAAGGAAGGAAGGAAGGAAGGAAGGAAGGAAGGAAGGAAGGAAGGAAGGAAGGAAGGAAGGAAGGAAGGAAGGAAGGAAGGAAGGAAGGAAGGAAGGAAGGAAGGAAGGAAGGAAGGAAATTTGTCTCTGGTACTTAACTCAGTAGCTGAACAAAAGTACTGCAAAAGTACTGGAATATGTCTGTTGAGTAAAAATGCCTGTCATGGTAACTATTCTGAGTATAGCTGCTCTTTCATGACAACTCCTTTGAATTATTTCCATGTGAAACACAGCAGCTCTGACAGGAGCTCTTTTTCAGAGGGAGGCAATTTTCCTCATATATGACTTGTCAGCTGCTAACTGTGGGTGTGTAAATATAGCTGAAATTTGGAAATAGTGCCAATCTGGCAGAGGTTTGGGCAGTTATTTATGGCTGAATGGATGAGATTTACCAAGCTCAGTTTGATGGTAAGCATTGCAGGGCAGGTACATTAACCAAGCTTGTGTTTGTGGAGCACCTTAGCAGTTTTATATTGATTTCAATAATGCAGTTGTTTTTGAAATGGCTCTACGAGTGGTAAATAATATATGTAATTTATATAATAACTGTAACAACATTCAGAAGCACTTCACTTTCATTTTACTCCAATCTCATTGACCCTTTCTCCTCCCTTTGCATTTATGGCCATGTCCTCCCTATGTCATCACTCTTACATCCCATTTGGTGTTTCTTCTCACTGTCTTTCAGCTGAACTCCCACAGAAGGTGGAATCACAGAATCACAGAATTACAGAATCACAGAATTGTAGGGGTTGGAAGGGACCTCCAGAGATCATCGAGTCCAACCCCCCTGCCAAAGCAGGTTCCCTACGGTATCCTCAGAATCAGTATCCCTACAGAATCCTCCCTCCATAGCTCCAGTATGAGTGACCTCATTTGCTTGGAGAGTTTCTGCTCTAATCTCTGAACTTTTAGCTTACTAATCTACTTCTGCATGCTTGTTTTGTTTTATATCATCTAGTGCCAACATTCTGATTCATGTTGGCTCTCTGATAAGCCATCTTTCCTGGCACACTCTCTTCTCTCACTTACTGCGGTGTGCTCTCTTTGTGCCAGCTTGCACTTTCTGTCTGCACATAGGGTCTTTCCTATGAAGCTAGTTGTTTCAAACAGATTTTAAGGTCATGAGCTAATAACTTAGAAAGGTCTTAAAAGCTTTTAAAAAGTTAAGGAGTTAGTCTTCTGTGAGCTTTCTTTTTGTTTGGAAGACCTTTTCCTGAGAAATCACATTCAGATTTTTCTTTACTTTCAAGGTCATATTTTGCTTTTGATCTGAATGTTTATGGGATTTTCTCATCCAAATCATCCAGAAAAGGTGCTACAGAGCTTGATGTGCCTTTTTACATGGCTATATTCCATGCCTCAAGTGCCAGACCATTTATTTCATAAAAGTCAAATAAATGTACTTGTTATAGAATTGCAGAATCCTGGCATCATTAAAGGTTAAAAAAGACTACTAAGATCATCCAGTCCAACTGTCAACCCATCAACTGTCAATCCCTCATTCTATCTAACCAAATCAGAATTGTCTACAGAAGAATCCCCTACTTTTTACAGAAGACCTTAAAATACTTTCACTAGTCAAATTTTCTCTCCATTGCAGTATTGCAGAAGGTGCAGCAAGCTCAAGGAGTAATTAGTGAAAGAAGTACAAAAGTCAGCAGAAGAAAATGTCCTGCTTCAGCAGTAGCTTGTTTTAGTTGTGTCTGTTAGTATGTCTAGAACAGAGGAGTGTCGTTATTGGTACTTTCTCTGCTGCATACAGCAGCAAGCATATATTGAAACTTAAAGTTAGTAATTTAGCTTGAGTTGTCAGAAAGCTGGAATTTTGTATGAGCTCGCATTTTTTTGCAGATGTCTGTCACACACAGCAAATGTTGCTGGCTGACTGCCCTTAAAATGCTGGGGAAAAGAGTTCTTGAAAAAGGGAAATACTAATGACTTCGAGCCACTTCACATCTAATGACTAGTGCACTTTTTGCTTCCAGGGAATGAGAACAATGAAATGTTCTTTGCCTGGTGGTGGAAGTATTTTTTGTTGTTGTTGTTATTTCTGGAGAAATATCCTATTTCGTGATTGACTCCTTTTTTTTTTTTTTTGTAAGTTTTCAAATCAGTAAGTGATGATGTTGGAAGTGATCATACTATTCTAAGTTTGAATCAACACACATATTGTGTTGGACAAAAAATGAGAAACTATTCAGAAAATATGCTCTAATATGCCCTGCTGGGTTTCATTCTCTCCAGGGAGCTTCATTTTATGACTTTATCAGCTTACCTCAAAGCCACAGAATATGTGATTCACAATTTCACCATCCTATTAGTTCATGTTTCTATTGGGAAAGTGAATCAATTTCTGGATCTGAAGTGTGTATAAACAGCATCCTTTTCCTTATATTGTCAAGGGAAATCATGCAATGTCCAAAGAATAAAGATACATGGAGAAACAGATGAATTCCAGTGCTGAAAGCTGGAAGTTAACATATATCTAAATGTTAGAACTTTAATAAAAATTCGATAACCAGCATTTTGCCAGCAGTGTGGCAGTGTATTCTCCCACAGTGCTATTTGTACACAATGTACTTTGGTCGCTGGCTGCCACAACCAGGAAAGAACAAAAGACTCAGCAAATTAAATATAAAACTTTCCACTCCTGCAGTAGAATACATAGTTATAACATATTGATTCATGTTAAACCAAATTATGTATCAGGACATTCAGATATTTTTTTCTGAAGATATTGGTGTGCAACCTCTGGTACAACAAGAACCGAAACACTTAAGGTTCAATAATGAATTTTGATGAAAAATCTTTAAACAGAAAAAGACATCCAAACTAAACAGGTCTAGCACATAATTAATCTTTCCCCTCTTCACACCATCCTTATTATTCATTCAAGTACGTATAGAAAATAAGGCAACAGACAGAAGTCCTTTGAAATAGATGATAATCTGTCAGCTTGGCTGGAGTTTGAGTAGTGACTGTATATAATGTGTTCTGCCTTTAGAATAAGCATTTTTGGGGTTTCTTAAGTATTGATGGAACATATGATATACAAGAAGAAACTGAGACAACTGTGTCTATTTGGCCTTAGGAAAAAAAAAAAAAAAACAAAGAAAGATCAGACTGCTATAAGAAGATGAAACCAGACATTTCCTGGAGGGGGAAAATGGTGGGAGAATGAATGGACTTATCTTGCAGTGTGGGAAATCCCAGCTGGATAGAGGGGAAAAACAAATTGCAGCGAGGAGTTAAAACACTGGAGCAGGTTGTGCAAAGAAGCTGTGAACTCTGTTCACAGGAATTCAAAATCTGGTAATCTTGAGCACTCAGGTGGTCTCTTCCAGTGAGGGATTGTACCAGATGACTGCCAGTGGTGCCTTCCAGCCTTCTTTCTTTTGTGCTTCTGTAAATGCTGTTCATTTTAGGTATTCTGTTGTTTTCATACAACTTTTAAATCAAAGTTGAACTTTTCAGTGTGTTTTCAGAGGCTACTGGCTTTGCTCTCCTTTCCTTGCACAAATGAGAACTGGAAAGGCTGTTAAAGAAAGGATCCAGTGTACTGAAAAATCATGAACTTTTCTCTGGGTCTGTGCATTTTATACATTTGGTTTATAATACCAGGCAGAAAACGTGTGTCTAAAGCTCACTGCTTTTATGAGCTATCTGTTTCTGTGAATATTACATAAGGGCCGCTCTGAAAGTAATGCCTCCTATTTTATGATGTTGGCCTAAGACATTAGAAGCAGATGTTGGTGGTATGGCAGTAGAGGTTGAACCTTCCAAGAAATTTTCCATTACTTTTTGTTACTGTGTGACAGATGGCAGCTGAGAGGCAGTCTGACAGAATGGTGTCTGATGTGGAAGTGTCTTTGAAGAAAAGGTGTGTCATTGAATTCTTCCATGAAAAACAAATGGCACCCATTGATATTTATTGATGCTTGATGAATGTTTATGACCAAACAGTGAACGCGAGCACAGTGAAGAGACGGGTGGTACATTTCAGTAGTGGTGACAGTGAAATGAAAGACAAGATCATGTTCCAGATGACCACCTATGGCTGTTACATCGTGCAGTGAAGAGCTCAGTGATCAGCTCATCAATGTGGATTGGCTAGTGGTGGTTGCTATGGTAGAAAACAGTGTTTTGTTGCTGAAAATTTGCTGCTATAAAATAATATCATTATGCTCTTTGTATCAGTTGTAGTTTCCAAGGAAATAAATAGAGGCATTACTTTCAGAGAGACCTACACATATTTGTGGTGTTCTCATTGTGGTGGACAAAGCAAATAGAAATATTCTGTTGCTATTTGGAATATTAAAGCATGCCTGCGTTCACACTGAAAATAAGCTTTAGTGTAATAAGAGTTATTGTTGCCACAGATAGATCTGCTTTCCTGTATAGATATAAGCATCTCTTCTTACTTCATCTGTCAATCTGTATCTTTGTGGAGATAAGCCTTTTGCACAGCATGCTTTTGCAAAGCCTTAGCTGCAGAAAATTTTCTTTGGCAATCTCTTAAAGTCAAGACTTTTTACAATTCTTCAAAAGCTGACAATTAAGTGTTGCTGTTTGAAACGTATCAATGTTTTTACCATTTTTAGTGAAATATCAGAGTTTTAATTTTCAAATTCTACAGGTATACATTTCCATTTGAATTTTAAAAAAATAATCCAGGCTAGACCATTTGTAATCTTTTAAACAACATCAACATGTTATACCTAATCAAGTGAAATTTTACATTAAACAAAAAGTTTTGATTTTGGTCTATAATTTTGGCCCACTGAGGTCTGGTGAAGCAAACTTTGTGTCAGAATTTCACATAATGTGGGAGAAGGACTTTTTATCCAACATATAATGTGTTTTATAGCACATTATAGGAAAAGGTGGAATGTGAATATGGAATGTGTTCAAATGGAATTTGAATGTTGAGGGTTTTATATGGACTGTGATAGATCTGCTCTGTAGTAGAAGTCTGAAAATAGCACAGATATGAGTGATTAAGAGAAAAAGAAAAGAAGAGCTGAAACATCTTTAATTCAACACATTCAACTGGGCTGCAATCATGAGAGACACTCTGGTAATAACACTGGTAAATGCAAAATATCCTGGGAAATCAGAGACAGTCAAAAGCATTAACCTGAAAAGGGACCTTCTGTTTTTACTAAGGTTAGAGCCAACTGAGTAAATGTTGGTGTACTTCCATGAAAAATGAAATAGAACCTAGCACAGAAGCAGAATAGTTTACTGTGAATAGTGTGCACAGTTATTTCTGTTTACCACTTCATACTGTGATTCCTGTTGAAACATCTGTATTTATAACTAATATTTAATTTCTTTATATGGGACTTGTCTTATGCAGTTCCACCTTCCTGAGGAGACAGAAAAAAAAAAAAAAAAAAAAAAAAAATCCTGTGAAAACTCATGTTTCCTGCAAGACAAATGTACAGGAAAGCCAAATGGGATTCATCAGTATTATTTACTTAGTCAGCAGGGCTGTTTATCAGAAACATATACAGATCATTCTAAGCTTATAAAGGACAATGAAATAATTGTGACCAGACTGGTTAAATGTCACTCTCCCTTTCTTTCTGAGCCCTGGCTTACTTGGCAATGGAATAAAGCTTTTGAAGAATAAAGCTTTGGCTTCACAAAATAAAATGTTTTGTGTAGTTTAACTGTGGGCAGCCAAGATTCTAATTTTTGAGACCGGAGGAATTTCTCTTCTTCCATGAAGCATTTCATGGCAATAATGTTGATGCTTTACACACATAGTTTACTATTGGTCAAGGACTGCTTTAAATTGTATTTCAACAACTTTTTGTCTAACCTGCTTGTTGAGAAAAAATTAATGACTATTTTGTTTGGAGTGCTCTGCTATACAAGCTATCTATGTGCTTTAACCCTTTAGTAATGATTGCATAGAATTGCAACATTCACAAGAAGTTCCAAGTTACAGCTGGTGAAGGTTGGTACTAACTCAGAATTACAACATGAGGAATTTGCTAAAGCAATGGATTTAGTCCCTCTCTGAAAGTTTTCCCCTATATTATTATAATAATAGCAAACCTCAGATGAGATGCAGGCATTCCTGCTTTTACTTAAAGGTGAGCACATAGAATGGCTGTTTAAATAAAAATATGCATATATGTGTACCTGTACCTTCCAAAGGCTAGAATTATCCAAATGTCCATAGGGAGAAAGAATCACAGGCTGTCCAGCTTTCCTCTTTCTTTCCAGTGTTTTACAGGAGACATGTTTTCTAGAGGTGCTTTATTTATTTTTATTTTGTATTTCTTTTCCAGCTGATGTGAGGATGGATTTTATTTTTTCCCCTCTTTTTTTTCTGTTTGCTAACCCTGAGGGTCTGACG
This sequence comes from Tympanuchus pallidicinctus, assembly GCF_026119805.1. NCBI lineage: Eukaryota > Metazoa > Chordata > Aves > Galliformes > Phasianidae > Tympanuchus > Tympanuchus pallidicinctus. Next base: position 42,429,471 of record NW_026294780.1, on the reverse strand, counting down.
ATCATCTGTGTGTTGTCTGCTCATTGCTTTTCTGTAGAATTAAATTCTTTCCACTGCTTGTTCACCAGCTGCATTGCAGGGTGACAGTGCCTCCTCAGCACACCCCTTCTGTTTGTGATCATTCTTCAGGAAAACCCTTCTGAGACTGTATGTATGCAAAGTATTTATGAGAGCTTCTCCAAAAGTATCACCTCCTATTTTATTATGTCAACCCACAATGTCAGAGGCAGGTGTTGGTGATAGGCCATAGAGGTTGAACCTTCCCACCCGTATTCCATTACACTTTGTTGCTGTGTGACAGATGACAGCAAAGGGGCAGTCTGACAGAATGATGTTTGACGTGGAAGTACGTATGAAGCAACAGAGTATCACTAAATTCATCCACACAGAAAAAATGACATCCATTGACATCAACACTTGCTGCATGTTTATGGAGAATGGTGGATGTGAGCGCAGTAAGGCGGTAGGTGGTGCATTTTGACACTGGCAGAGTGACAGTGGTTCACTACCATTGGTGCAGATTTTTATGAGGATGGCATGCGGACTCTTGCTTATTAATGGCAAAAAATTCATAGCTCATGGTGGTGACTGTTGACCAGGAGGGGAGTAAACTCTTCAAAAGGGCTGACAATAGCAGGACTAGGGGAAATGGATCCAAGTTGAGGGAGGGAAGATTTAGGTTGGATGTTAGGGGGAAGTTCTTTACAAGGAGAGTGGTTAGGCCCTGGAACGGGCTGCCCAGGGAGGTTGTGGATGCCCCTTCCTTGGACGTGTTCAAGGCCAGGTTGGACGGGGTCCTGGGCAACCTGATCTGAATGTGTACGTTTGGTGGCCCTGCTAGGCAGGGGGGTTGGAACTACATGATCCTTGAGGTCCCTTCCAACCCGGGTGATTCTGTGATTCTGTGATTCTGTGAAAAGAACTGCTTAGTAGCTGAGAATTTGATCTGTCAAATAGTGCTCCTTGTATATGTAGTAGTTTCCATGGAAATAAATAGGAAGTATTACTTTCAAAGTGACCTACATGTATATCTTCTCTTGCATGCTATGGGGTTCATTTTGGGTATAACGCTGTGGCTTTGAGGAGGTGATTGCTTCAATATGGGGCCACATTTTTACGAGAGGCTGACCTATGTAAGGTTGGTAGCACTTAGCACACCTTGGCTTGTTAGAGATGAGCACCTCATAACAAGAAATTACGCTGCCACACGCAGCAATATTACACACAGCAAATTTGTGATTGATACAAGATGGGGAGTTAGAGATTGTAACAGTACTAACAAGATATATAATAATAAGCACAATTTTAACCATATTTAATTAAGTGGAGCAGTAGATTAATAGATATCACCTTAACTAAACCTGCAGAGAAGATTTGTACAATATAAGTGCTCATTATTGCTGTGTTGATTCTACTGTCTGTGACTGACTTGGAGATAGGGTAAGTGACCTGGCACTGATTTAAAAGGGCTTCACTTACCGGCTGAACTTTACATTGTCTCCAGTTCTCCTCTGATGCAAGCAGGGGAAAGTGTTGCACCTGCTCAGTGCCACCACACGGTTCATTGGGAGGGGAGAAGTGACATACCAAGATATCACTGTGCCGTTCCACTCTGCACGTCACAATTAAAGCAACTTGAATCATTTACTTGACAAATTCAGCCTTTTGTTCTTCTTATGGAGGTATTGTCTCTTGTTTATTTTTTCTTTGAATTGCCTGATGGCAGATTGCTCTCAGCACCTCCATTGCTGGCAAATTATAATTAGGTAGCACACGGTGCTAGCTAAGGAAAATGTTGGGAGCTTATTCCATCACTGGAACTGGTTTAATTATCTTTATGTGCTGGCTCCAAAGAATTCTGGGAGCCCAGCTTCCCTTGCTTTGTCAAGCTGTGTAAATCCCACATCAATTATACCTCCTATTCTGGAAGCAAATCGCAGAGTGTACAAGCTTCACATTTCCTTTGCATGACTATTTGTAGGAAGCAAACATAAAAGGAGCTTGTGTTCAGACACAATAAATTCATTGTTAATTTGAAGTGAATATTTATAACTTTCTTTTTACTCTTTGCCTGATGCCACTAGCAATTAATTTGGTGTTCAACTAATTCTGCCCAGCCTATGCCAGATCAGTATTTTTTGTCCCCAGCTTTCCAATGTATTTCCTACTCAGTATTTCATTCTTAATGCCTTTTTACCTTGTTTATTGGAAACAGGTTTTTAATTATTTTTCAACAGCGTTGGAGTCCTGATGAGCAATTGTTGGATATGTTAGAAAGAGACATTCACCTGATTAATGTGAAAGTTAACTGAGCAACAAAATTGCCTTGTGAAGAAGCAGCTGTGCACAGAGTTGGAGATGTAAGCAACTTTGAAGGAATCTGAAGAAAATATTTAAGGAAAGATTACTTAAATAAGGTGCCCAGCAAGCTGAAGGTTGAGTATAAATGTACTGTTTGCTGGTCAGCTGGTTGATTGGGCTGCTAGTTATGTGTGAAAGCACACACACACACATAGGTATTTATTAGGAGACAGATTATGTAGGCTTGACTGAAAGCAGAGTGACAGGGTATTCAAGGACAAAAAAAAAAAAAAAAAAGACTGATGGGTCCTTCAGGTGTGTGCTGGAGATGAAATTGTGCTGCAGCCAGCATTTTAATTGCATGCAGAGTTGGCTTCTGTGCTAATGTGTGCTCTAAGAAACAGATCCATCCTTTGGGGGATAGGTCTTTTCACAGTGAGAGGAAGGGAGGAGAGAAGTTTGACACTTATTGCTGGAGTAGAGCTCACACTGAGAAAATTTCTTATGCTATTGACTCTTATCAGCAGCAATTAGGTTCTCTGTTTGCAGGCTTGTGGTCAGCTTAAGGAATCATACCAGCATGATCCCCACAGGGTTTTATTGCAAGATAGCTCTACTCACGTATTTGGATGTCATTTTCCCTCCTCAGTGTTTCAAAGGGAGGTGTTGCAGTGGGACTCCAGCAGAAAATCTTGGCTAGGTCACAGGATTTCATCCATGTGGAGGGGGGTAGCATGCATGGAGAACCACAAGGAGATTCATGGAGACACAGCACAGTCACACTCTAAAGTGGCCAAATAGTAACGGCTTGAGTGCTAGAAGGAACACAACTCAACTGTTGCAATGAACTGTGTGGCTTCCAGCTTTGCACTGGTCATACATGGCAGCCAGGCACAGCCACAGAATCATAGAATCTTAAGTGGTTTAGGTGGGAAGGGAACTTCAAGGATACCCAGTTGCAACCCCCTGCCATGGGCAGTGGCACCCACCAGATCAGGCTGCCCAGGATCCCATACAATTTAGCCTTAAATGCCTTGAGGGATGGGTCACCCACAGCTTATTTGGGCAAAATGTTCCAAAGAATATGATGGCTGTCTCCTCACACGACTAGAAACACAGAAAGTCGTGGTATGGTATAAAACATCCCACTCACAAACTTACTGCCACAGTTATAGTCCAAGATGACCCTTCTGCTTTCAAGCCAAAGCTGATGGTTTTCTGTTCCTGCTCACTCATACATTATTGAAGGCAGGAGCTTTTCTTTCCAAAAGGAAAGGTGAAATGGCTTTTTGTATGTAACATTGCATTCTTTCTTGCATGCTTTTCAGGAGATGAGAGCTGTTCAGATTAAAAAGGACCCAGCTTGGGCAAATGAATGGCTTTCTGTGCCATGCAGTAAGTTTAGGAGTAAAGGGTATGGAGAAGACTAGGCAGATACTTTGCCAAGATGAAATCTAAGTGAAAATGGGCCAGACACTGGGTTTTTAAGAGATTTTGAAGAAAATAGAAAAAATAAGAAGGCAATTAACTAACACGTGTTTGGAAGAGCAAAATGTTCTTGTGAGTGACAAGCACACTGCAGCACCGTCATTGTTTCATCTTGCCTCCATTACAACAAGTAGCTTGGAAAATTCTTTGCAAAATGCAATTCCTTGCCTGGATATCATGACGAACATATGTATTTCTTTAATTATGATTTGCATGCTTATTTCTAAACCAGGAGGGATGCTGTTCTGGTGCTTAGGTAATCACACTGCTTGCTTTCTACCCGCGCTGTCCTGCCTCGTTTATTTAGCTGATGTGATTTCTGGGGCTTGTTTCTTGGGTCAGTGGTGCTCCAGCCTTCCTGGGCCATGTCACCTCATTTGTTTATGAAGACTTTGTCTTGCTTGGCTTGGAGGAAACATTCCTGTTGATGTTTGGATGAGGGCTCTAATTGTACTCTTTCATAGAGCACTTTTTTAGAGCTTCCTTGCAGTGTAGTCAGGGCTCTGGAGCCAGTTCTGTGCCATACAGACCATTTTGGGTTGCCCTGTGGGAGCCTAAGACAGCCTCCAGTTCATCAGACCAGCCAAGAACATGCTTATTCTCTGCCTGTTCAACAAATGCTTTAAACATAAACATACTTCAAAGTGTTTTGCTATACATGGGTGAGCTCCAGAATGTGCTGTGGTGCTTTGCTAGATAAGGATCGGTGTTTCTCCCTGAAAGAGCTCGTTGTAAGACAGACATGTTGGCACTGTTTGTGCTTTTAGGCGAGAGGCTTGACATCTTGCTGTCTTCATGGCTGCTAAAGTTGACAAACACAGAAAATATTTTTAATAGCTTCCTGACATGTAAATACAGATTACTTGGAATGGTAATTTGCCCATGTATTACAAATTAGCGCTATCAATTTAAACTATGTGATAGCAACCACTGACATTAATCTCCTTTTCTTTATTGTTCAAAAAAGAATAAAACTCATTTGCTTTAAATGTGTTTTTTTCCTCTCTGAAGCTGCTTAATGCAAACTACTTTTGCAAAGAATATACTGAACAGTTGAGTCCATGTTCTTATTTTCTTATGTACAATTTAAAAAGCACATGAAGATGAAAGAGTTGCAGTGGTATACGTTATGTGTTCCAATGAAAGGAGCTGTCCTGATATATTTTTTTAAGAAGATTTAAAAAATTTCTGAGGGTGAATGCAAATAGTGTTATACTTTCACCTTCGAAAACTTTGGGAGCTTAATGTAATTTAAGAGCCAGCCATTCAGATGCATTTTCAACTTGCTGTAAACCTAAAGCTGTGTGGCTGATAAACAGCGACAGAAGAAGGAGATGATCCAAAACACATCCAAAGCATCCAGGCCTGCGTGCAGCAACTTCTATTTAAATCACATGTGGAAAACTATTGAGCCTGGGTGTTTAAAATGCCTGAGACAGAATAGTGTGTGAAGCAGAAGCAATAGCCAAGGTTTGTAAATCAAGTCTTGTCTGATACCTGTGTATGCATACATGTGTGTATATACTTGTACACTTTCATCCATAGATGTATTCATACAGTGTACAGTGCGTTCGGATCTGATACAGACGTGTGAACAGCAGCAGTGATGTTCCCTTCTGAGCAGTTGTCCCCAGATTTAGCAGTCCTGTTCACAAAGCTCAGTCCTTCACCAGCATTGCGCTGGCAGGGAAACTTGGCATCATTTCCTTCTTTCTAAGTAGGGCCCTCTTCTTAATTTGCTCGACGCAGATACAGTCCCAGTGGTCTCTGAAAGGGATCCAAATCCCTCCTTACCATCTTCATCCCTTATTTTTTTTCCAGGTGAACACTGCAACTCTCTCAATAAAATAGATGGGTATTTTTATTTCCCAGACGCAAGTCTGACTATTTCTGGTAGGAGGCACATAACAGAAATGTGTTTGCCAAGTGCTGCTGCCTCTTTCCTCGGTTATGGGAAAGCATTTTGTTGAAATGGGAAAACCAAACGCATAGAGCCCGCCAGCTCCACGCGCCTCTAGTCTGCAAGCATCCCACCCGGGGACGTGGGCTGTGTTGCAGACCCAGGGGGGGCCGGGTGGAGTGGAGCCCTTTGTTGAAATGTTGGCAGCACATCACTGGACTTGTCGCCGTTACAGATGGAGCGCTTTGCCGAACAGATGGATTCTCAGCTTTTGGAAAGAAAGGGAAGGTACTTGATGTACCACGGTGGGAAAGGAGGGGGGATCCTCCGGGCATATGGGAAGGCAGGGAAGAAGGCACGTTCTGCACTTCTTGGTGCACTTGGAGCCTAGCAACATCTCTCTGGCAAACTTGCTGGGAATGTGTAAGCACAGCATTCTATGAGAGGGCGAAGTGACTGTACCAGACGTGGAGGAAGTAATTTGCACAGGGGCACTGAAAACGAAGGCAGAGCCCTGGGAAGCCAGTTCTGGTGGGCACCCAGCTCAGGCTAGGAATTGGGCACGGCATAAGCACAGCCCATGATGCTGGCACACGACTGCTGACAGCACAGCATAGCTATGCCAGAGGACCAGTTAATATCTTAAAATCTATTGTGTTACCACTGTGAAGGCAGGAATCCCTGTTTTACCACAGTTTCATACAGTAGTAGAACCTCGAAATCACTAAGGCTAGTAAAGACCTCTAAGATCATTTAGTCCAATAGTCCACCTATCACCAACATTGCTCACTGACCGTGTCCCTCAGTGCCACATCTGCACATTTCTTGAACACCTCTAGAGATGGTGACTCCACCATAGGGCAGCGTGTTCCAGTGCCTGACCACTCTTTCAGCTAACTTTTTCCTGATCTCCAACCTGAATTTCCCCGATTCAACTTGAGGCCACCCTCCTCTCCAACTATAGCTAGTTTCTAGTCATAGTGAGGTGATTTGTACAACAGCATCATTCAGGGACCTTATTGCTTCTTCTTCTTCTCTTCCTCCCCTTCCCATTTTGTTTATACCTCGCTTCCATCTTAATTGCAAGTGCAAGATCAATTCTGTGCAGCACCCAGAAGCCTGCAGCCCTGCCTGGAAATGATGTTATCTGTTCCAATATTTACTGCTAAAATCTTCATGAAATTGCCAAGTGGAGTGTGATAAGGAAGCAGCACGAACTGGAAGGATATTTTGGTATTGCATGTTAACTCTCTGCAACTTTTCAGTTTACACATGCACACATATACATATAGAGTTAGCACAAATATTTTACTTTATTGTGGTAGAGTATAGGAGATGAGAACCTTGGACTTCAATCTGTATTTTTACTTCTTATCTTAATTAGACAATTTCAAAATCTCTTGAATGCAAGCATAAAACATATCTAGCCATAGTAAGGACACCAAAGGCCTTGGAAATCTGAATTTTCCAATGGAAAAAAAAAAAAAAAGGATATAATAAAGGGTGAAAATGTCAAGGTTCTTGTAAAACATGATTCTCTGCTGAAAGCAGCTATGCAAAAAACACATCACGTTCTTAAATAGTGGATCTGGCTTTTGTTCGTAGTCAGGGTTATGTCTGCAGCAACTGAAATGTCAAAAGTGTATTTTTACTGAAAAATAGAGTGAACTGGATTACATACCCACCTGTGCATCTACTATGCTCCATTGTGTCGGACAAAATTTTCAGGGAGTCTCTGGGATAAAATAAACCAGGAATCCCATCATTGAATTTTAGTACTAACATTTTTCAGGTTGTTGTGTCTGGATCTCTGCCAAGTTTCAGTCCTATCATAAATTAATTCCAACCCACACAAAAGAGAAGGAAAGGAAAAAAAGGAAAAAAGAAAAAAAAGAGAAAGAAAAAAAAAAACAAATTCCACAAGGCAAAAACACTGGGCAAATTTTATGGGGAAACAAGTGGCCAAGAATAATTAATTGGAGAAATAATTATCTAAAGTGTGCGAGCTCCTCTCTCTAATTGGAACTTTATAACAGTTTGCTGCTTTATTGAGCAGGGTACAGGAGGAGCATCAGCAACCTACTGAACCCTACTGAAATGAATACAAAGTTAAGATGTTACTTCCACGTGATTTATTTCTTCTCACAGCCAGTACTGCTATTGAGCCCACTTCCCCCTCTCTGTGGCCAAATCTAATCTGGCTGCCAGAGGACTTGTGAAATTCATGGTGGGGATGAGCCAGGGTCTGTTTTTTGCATTGTATGTCTGGCTTTATTCAGTCTCTGGTCACCCTCAGATAGTAAATATCTCATATGTTGGACAGGTGAAAGGTTTCATTCAGCTGCAGATCTGCTTCCAAGGCAACCGATTCCTGTCATTTGAACAATTTAAACATGCTGAAAACAAAGCCTTCTTTCTGGTTTTCTTCTTTGTGGTTTTACACGGAAAGCTTCATCCATCGCCCTCCTGTCCCTTCTATAAGCAGATACAGAAAATCTAATAGCATTAGCAAGTAATTCTACACCATTTATAAATGTACTCCCTCTTCCAGTTAAGATAGAATGATGCCATTTTATTTTACAAGCATAAAACAAGTATCAAGAGTTAAGAAATTGGCCAGGTTAGCATCTATGAACACTCTGTACACAACAAATGTATGCAACTGCAACAATACACTATGCCTTATAGTATGATTACTCATTACAAAGGGTTTTTCCCAGTAAAGTTCTCAGTAGTTCTGTTACAAAGTTGGTTTGGAGGAACAGTGCCCCATTTCTTTCTCTGAGGAAAGTTATTTAGAGGATTGCTAGCAGACTATTCCCCACTATCTGATTTCTGCCAAGGTAGGCACTTATGAAGATCTTCCAGCAAATTTTTGCTATATCCTTTTACTGAATGGGATCTTCTAAAGGTTGGCTTTGCTCCTTCTTCCCCTGCGTATCTCCAGATGCAATGTTGAGCTGCCTTCCCTGCCCTCATGTTGTCCTCACATCCGGACTGGGTGGCTCACATTCTGCCCCATGCCTCCTTTGCTCCCTCCTTGAACAGCACTTCTCTTTCTTGACAGGGAATTGGGATGAAATGGGAAATGGATTGGAGAAGTGGTGGAATGTTGATAGGAAGAGGTACAGGTTGTGACAGATATTGCTGTGCCTGGCAGCTCTGTGGCTGATTCCTAATAACTAAACAGCACCTGACCTCACAGCTCCCCTCCTCCTGCTCCTAGGCATGTAGGTCTTAGCCAGCAGGTCTCTGGTTAACCCCACCTCACTCTGTTTATTTCCTGCCATTCTGCAGACACACCACTGAGCGTTAAGTATGTGAACTCAAAGACGCTCTCTGTCTACCATACGGTCTTAATAGCAAACCATCACAAGCTGGCTTTCTCCAGGCAGAGTTGTTTCTGCCTAAGAAATATAGGCTTCAGGAGCATGCCCTCTCTCTCACCCCTTTCAGATTGCATTAAAAGCATCCACTTCAGGAAACTACAACTGTGTTTATTTGAGTGTTGAATTTGGAAGCAGTACCGGGATCCCTGCCACTGCACACTTGAACCACGAAGTCCAGGTCAGTTCCATTTTTTGGTTTTTGTGCACTGACACAGCGCTGCGGTGTTTTGAGCTTCCAGGACTCAGTGGGAGAAATGCAGAAAATATCATATTTGGTTTTATAACCTTACCTCTTGTTTCTTCTTTTTTTTTCCTCTTTGTACTACTAAACCAAAATGTCGGGGTGGCGTGTCAGTAAACACAGTGTGTTCAAAAAGGATCATGCTGACAGGCTTGAAAACTAAATGCTCTCTTTTAAACAAGAAGGAGCAGCTCCCATTTTCCTGACTGCCAACCAGGCTGTCCCTGGACCTGAGGGGACAGCTGTGCTTAAACTGCCTATCGCTCTGTCACTGTGACTGCCAGCAATCACACTGTATAACACAGTCCCAGGCTGTGGGAGGATAACAGGTTTCAATCACTGTGCACTGAGGTTGACTTTGTGACTCAAAGGCTGCTGACTCAATACCCTGTTAGTAGTCAACCCCTGCTCTACCTTCCAGCCTTTGGTGGCATTAGGGATTTTGTGTGTTTGTCAGATTGCTAGGGAGGAAGGTGCAGGAGCAGATATTGATGGACGTTACTCCCGTTGCCTTGGAGTACTTTCTGAAGTGGCTTTGGTAGTAAGCCTATGCTACACTTCAGACTCCAAATTTCACCCCAACTGAGTTTGCATTTCTGAAATTTCATGGATGTAGACTTTTACCGCAAAATGGATTTGCACAGGGAGTGTCAAAGGTAACAGGATTTGGTACCTGCAGTGTTTGTTTCTCCCAAATACATGTTGATTGACTATTTGAAAGCACAAGTCTGCCAGTCTGCCTACAGGGGAGACATCAACAATGCTTTTTGCAGAGAAATTTGTAGATGTTTTACTGTGGTGCCTATGTGGATCTTGCTTCTCTTTTTTTCTGTTGTGTGCTCCTCTGTGGTTTTGGTGCTACTGGGAACGTTCTTGGAATAAGAGTTCCTCTGAATGGAACTTATCTCTCTGTCACTTTTTCATGCTTCATGCAATGGGTGAAGGATAATCTAGAGCACACTCAAACATGATCTTTTCATGACCAAGAAAGTAGCCCTCAGTTTGAGCCATTCTCCCTATCAGTCATGACCAGCCATCTGCAGAGAGAAATGTAATGTCCAGACTCAAGTCTTCAGATCTTCTCTTGCAGTTACACTGCTTACAGGTTTTCTTTCTTTTCAGCTTTTCTTTTTTTGTGTCTTTGTTCCTTGTCTAATTATTTCAGGTGAACCCTACAACGGCTGAGTAGAATACAGTAAGGGCAATACTCTGTGATCTTCTCATGGCAGGAAAATTTGCATGAAAAGATAAATATCTTTTTTAGGTATTGTATTTACAGAAGACAAAGGAGAGATAAGTTTTGAGTGACTGAAAGTTTTGTAGCTGCACCATTAATGTTTAATTACCTTTGGCAGCCAAGAAATGCCTTTCTGGATTAACCAGACACTCTGCTTCAGGGATATGCATAGGTGGCAGAAAGTGATAAAGCCGGTGAAACCGCACCTCTGGGAACATGTAATGGGATCTTTCCTGTGATATGCAAATGATGCTGCCAAGTTGCTGTATAAACAATTCATGGGAGAAGTGGTGAGAGCTAGTTAAATAGCTGGATCTCATATCAAAGATAAAATCCATCACTGAGAATGGAAAAAATGCATAAAAAGAGTAGTTTTGGGTGTTTTTTTTTAATAATATCCTCTGCCCAAAGAATTTAGTTGCACTAAAGAGTAAATAGCAAATGTTTTATCACAGTTATTGCCGTTCACAGTAAAGGAGTGTTTTGGAATCCAGTATGCATGGATTTTACAGCAAACAAGACTTTCTCTCTTACGTGTAATCCAACCAATAGTGTTACTCTTTCTTCTTCTTTAAGTGAGAAAAAATGATTACTAAACAAATGCTAAATTGGTTAACCTTCAGGCAGAAGACATGCACTGCTTACTTTTCAGTGATAAATCCAATCCTGTCATTTCTATTCCAGGCATGAGCAATGATCTGAGGCATCCTAGCAAAACATATTTCAGGGTCACATGCAGTCACAGATCGATGAGTGTGCAGAAATCTTATTGATGCTAGCACAAGTTGAGCTCATGCATTCAGTCTGGATTTCCACTTTTGGTTTTTCGTGCCGTACGAGGAAAGGATTCCAGCTAATCACACACCTCCAACAAATCAAAGATTGCTCTTTTACAAATGGTATCAGAACCCTCAGTGACATTGTGTCCAACCACACTGTGTTTCCCCAGAAGTCCATACATGTACCATACATACATACAGTCCATACATAAACTGTTGTTTTCCATCAGCCCCTTTCCCTACCTGCTGTTCATTTTGGATCTGATGTGGCTCATCTGAAGCAAACTGAGAAGGATCTGATTGACTTCAGTGGGAGTTGGATCATGCTATAGAGTCCTAAGGGGCCAGCAGCAGAAAAATTTAAGAAGACAGCTGAGAATTTGAAAGCATGATGAAACAAGGGAAATATTTTTGGCCTGTGACTTTCTTTTGTTTTGCTATGCAACAGAAACGATACTCTAGGTGGAGATGTATGTAAACTCATAATAAACAGATCCTGCATTCAACAAATGCATCCGATCCTGTTCAGTGTTTAATCACCCACAAAAGCTGCCTCAGATGCTCTTCCACCAGGAACAATATCTCCTAATTAACTGTAATTAAGGTATATTATAACAACAGGATGTGAAACTAGATGGATCTGTCTCTTGACATTTCAAATTTGGATTTTTTTTTTTCTGCCAAGTCTCTTAATATGCTTCAATTAATGATAACAGAGGCCAGGCCATTCTCAGTGATGGATCTGCATACATGAATCTTAGTATAACTGAGATGAGACAGAATATAGATCTTTCCTCTAATAAAACCCACTTAGCAACATGCATGGTCCCTAGCTAAGGGTAATTTACTGGCCCGGATGTGGATCAGAAGGAAATCAAGGGTAAAATTTTTATCACTTTATCCTAGTAAGTGCAAGGTCTGTATCAGAGACAATGAAATAATCTGCAGCTTATCTGCATATTCTTCAGAGAATCTATAGTCAACTTGTAGCTGCTATGGCATCTCTTCAGTCACTGGGAAACCACATGAGTCCGTTTTAATCATGCACTTATCAAGCAAAATTTTAACTTGAGTAACCTGAGGAAGTGCTTCGATAAACACCTTGAAATTGTTGCTTCTGCTCTGAGCTGTGGCACACATCAAGACTTCTCAAACTGCTAATCTGTCTGTAAGTCACTTATCAATGAAGACTTTTTAAACTATTCCTGAGAAAAGGGGAACTGACAACTTAAAGAGAATCTCCTAGCCCAGGCATTCCTGAGTACGTAATTGTACTGAATATGTTTACCCCTTTCTGCCAGCCACAGTTGTCCTAAAGAAGAGTAACAACATTTTTTTTGATAGGACAAGGGGAAATGGATTCAAACTAAGAGAAGATTTAGAGTGGACGTAAGGTAAAGTTTTTATAAGGATAGTGAGGCCATGGAAGAGGTTGCCCGGAGAGGTGGTTGATGCCCCATCCTTGGACACATTCAAGGTCAGTCTGGATGAGGCTTTGAGCACCTGATCTATCTGTAGGTGTCTGTTCATTGCGAGGGCTTTGGACTAGATGATCTTTAGAGGTTCCATTCCAACTCATGTGATTCTATGATTCTGTGATTGCATTTTAACTGATTAACAACTTTGCATTTCTACAAAGGCTGAAATCTTGTTTGCACCCTGAAATATGCACTAACGCAGCAATGTGCTACAGCTCCACCTGGTGACTCTTCCCGAACCTGGTGATGCTTTACTGTGTGTCACTGATGCACTTTGCAATGTCACTAATCCATGGGACTCAGGGAGGAGTTCACCACTTCAAAGAGGAGCACAGATAAAACTGTCTGTCTGCAGATTTTGGTATGGCATACATATATTTGCCCATAATTATCTATTAGATGTCAAGAAGTGTATGCATTCAGAAGGTATTGTATAAAAACAGTGGGAAAAAAATAGGAAAAGCGTATCTCCCATGCTATTCTATTGAGCTCTATTCTATTGAGCTCTATTACAATGAGAATTTAATTCAAGTGATCTACTGTGTCTCTGATTACAGAATACAGTAATTTTCCTGGGCTTTTTTTTTTTTTTTTTTTTTTTTTTCATTTCTTTCTAGCTACTTTTATTCCCTTTAAGTTCCTCAGGGAAATACTTGTATAGATCTATTAGAACTGTGTTCCCAAGCATCCTTACTGTAAATCAATTATCTGATTGAGAAAGGGTGTGATTACAAACTTTCCATTTTCTTTTAGGATCCCAGTAAACAATTCTTCTAAAGTTTCGTATTTTCTTTGCATCTTATGTGCCCATGCTTGCTTGATCACATGCGGGAAATATTTTTGTACGCTGCTGCTATGCATGACTAAGAAAGAGGCTGTAGATAGAACAAGATGAGATACAGGCTGTAATTTACACCTGACAGAGTGTGAATTTCATTGCAAGTTCTTTTAAAGGGAACTTGCCATTTTCTCCACATTCAGATAGAGATTCCATTAAATATGTGTGTATATTTATACAGAATCATAGAATCACCAAGGTTGGAAAAGACCTAAAAGATCACCCAGTCCAACCGTTCACCTATTCCCAATAGCTCCTACTAAACCATGTCCCTCAACACAACATCCAGCCTTTCCTTGAACACCCCCAGGGTCGGTGACTCCACCACCTCCCTGGGCAGCCCATTCCAGTGCCCGACCACCCTTTCTGAAAAGTAATACTTCCTAATGTCCTGCATTATCTCTTGTTTGTTTGTTCTAGTTTGCTTTTGCTTAATTGCTTCTAGGAAATAATATTCTTCAAGGTAATGCAATCCTGTGTTATTCGCAGGCACAGGTAATGGTCCTGTGATGCTGGATATACCCCATAAGCACAGAACAGCCAGACTAAGCAAAATTAACAAAGTAAAGATAGTATTGTCACTCCATTTCACGGGTTGGGGGTGTCAAGGCAAAGGCAGTTTAAAAGACATTCCCAAAGTTTGTTGCAGAGCTGTATGAGGAATGGTATCCTCATCCACTTGCTTTTCTATTTTTAAAGGACAGAATACCCCTCATTTGTTTCAGTTGAACTGCAATTTAGGGTATTTTAGAAGATACATAGAGATAGAAGGCACTATTATTCTTCCCCACTGAAAGAATTATTAGCGAGCAATTAAAAGAATAACAAATGGAACCCATTCAAACCGCTCTATTTGCTGTTGCACTGAGCTTCAGGCAAGAAGGTACATGGAGGTCATTTCACCTGTCCACTTACACGTCAAAGGCCACTAGTGTCATACAGGCTCTCCTAAATCAAGCCATGTGTTTTAGACAGAAATACACCAGTCTCACAAAATGTTGTCTATCTAGACAGTAAATTCAAAGGATGGGGTTTTGTCTCTGTGTGCAGCTTCTTTGCATCTGATATAGTTTCACCTGGACAAACAAGGACAGTCTATGCTGCAGTTGGTTTGATCTCCTGCATCATCACAGTTACTGTGATTAATATGATACCTTGGTTAAGCTTAAAACAAAACAAACCACATGAGCAGAGATGGTACTGAAAAAGCATGGACACTGCCCCAGTGCCTCTTGTGTGTGCCACGAGGGCTTGGTGCTGCTATAGAAAGACTATTGAGTAGTGGCCATCCAGCTGTGCTGGGGGAACTGCTGCCTCCCGCTGCACCCTGGCTACACTGGCTGTGTCCCCTGCAGGCTCAAGGGGTGAAGTAAAGATTTGGTCCCAGATGAGCACGGGGCAGAAATTTGCTGGATGACAATATAAGCAAACAAGTCCAAAGCCATCAGTTACCATATTCATAGCTACAGGCCACATTCTTTATTCATAATGTCACAGTGGAAGTACTAACATTGCATTTGTTTAAAAAGTAACTAGCAGGCCATCTGTGACCCTCATAATACACCTTAAGCAGTGTTCTACTAGTTTACACTGGTTACATTCTGCTTTATGTTTTCCAGAGGGCCAATTTGCAATGATTTTTACGGCAGCAACAAATGCTATTTATGAATATAAGTAACTAATTTACTAAAGTTTCACACACCGACTTCATGGCTTCTGCTTCACAATTAGAGGTTTCTGCAAACCTTTGGTCTTCTTGTTGACTTTGGGTTGTACAGGGAAGACTTCCCTGATTGTACAGGGAAGGCTGGAAATATTGTATTACAGTAAATGGGTTGTTATTGCCCTTGTTATTAGAAAATGCTTATATACTGCAGTAAATTTACAACATACTTTGCCAGCACAGATAAAGGCAAATTCTCTATCCAGAAGAGTTCACAGTTCAAATAAGACAGGACAGATAAATGCATAAGACTTTGGAAAAGGGTGAGTTTATTAAAGGAAGAGTTTATTAAGGATTAATAGCAATGTGAAAGGGGTGGAAGGCTTGCACGGGGAGGAGGAGGATATCATCATCAGTATTCCTGCTTTTTTGTCACAATTGCATCTTAAATGCCTGAACTGCTGAAAGCCTGCTACATGAGGTGTAGAAACTGGCAGTTGAGTGGCCTTGCCCATGAAGCTGGGGCTCACAGGCATTCCTGTGGGGGCTCCTGGCTGAAGCCAAAATCAGCCCAGTGACAGAACAAGGAATGCCAGGGCTCTAGAAGGTTTTAGCCCTGCTTAAGGAAAATCCACATGATTTCCTGCCCTGAAGATTTATAACTGAAAATGGTAAGCATGCATGAGACAGCATTTTGAGGGAAAGGAGTTGAGTAGGTTGTTAGCCACCAAAGGTACAGCAGAATGAGCTGACAGGAGGGAGGGCTTTTAGCACCATCATACCCAGCATGATCTGCAGCTGGAGCCCCATCTGCCCCCACCCCAGGCAGCCTGTTACAAAGGAAAAAATTCCCAGTGTGGTTTTTTGTAGCTTGATTCTACCACAGTTGCTGCTGTTCTCCTGATCCTATCTCATGTTACATATGGGATTGACTCTCCCTCAGTGGAAGAGGGTGTCCAAGTGTCCTGAGGAAAAAAAACCACAGAAATAGAGCACGTGATATTTCTTTTTGCAGCCCAACTTCTTGGTGATTCCACACATAATTGTTCAGAAAATGGGCAGAAATTCCTGGCTCTGCTTTGCAATGTAATTCAGCCTCTGCTGAAAGCTAATGGGTACAAGGAAGCACAAAGAGCCTGGAAGCTCTGCTGTACCCTGAGATAAGTGGAAAACCTTCTTGGTTCATCTTATTTACCTACAACAACCAGGATGGGAGAAGCAAAAGAACGTAGTGAAAGTCCACACAGCTGTTGTCACCATCTATTCACTGAGGAGTGCTGCTCCAAAACAAAAGATAAAGCCATTTGCTGCCTGATTGAGGCTGATGTCTGTAAATAAGGGGACCCTGGTTGCTGAAAGGGGTGTGTGATCACACACTGATTTTTAAGATGGGAGCTGTGAGGTGCAAAGAAGTTAAGTGTCAGAGAAAGAAATAGGGCTGAGGAGGTAGGATTCATTTGCAAGTAGGAAGAAAAGGGGCAGAATGAGTTCTCTCTCCAGAGAACAGACAGATGTAGGACAACACAGTAGTAGGAAGTGTGTATGAGTGGGCAGTTCCCGTTGTCAAACACTGATAGTCATGTGTTGGCATATTCACTGGGGACAGGCAGGAAAAAAATCAGAAAGTCATCTCTCTCTCTAAATATATGTATGTGTCTATATATAGGGACTTTCTCATGTTTTCTGCTTGCTGACTCATGATTTCTGTTCTCCTGAGCCTCACTGTGCTGGACTTACCAGACAGGCAAAGGATGGGAGCAGGAGTTGTGTCCCTTGGGGCTGAGTCCTGCTTGACCCAGATCCTCTTATCTCATTGGTATCTGACCAATGGGTGTCTGAAGCAAATATCCATACTCAAAGCTAAAGTGTAAGTTTCTAGACAAAAAGGGAGAGGAGCATCTCTGAAGTGTGTTTCACTGCATGGTGAGGTAGGTGCCTGAATCAGGACACCTGGTTCTTACTGTTGGAATTGGTGGTGTTAGGAAAGTAGAGATGTAGACATTTGTATAGACATAGAATCATAAAATCATAGAATGGCTTTGGCTGGAAGAGACCTCAAGGGTCATCAAACTCCAACCCCTATGCTGCAGGCAGGGCCACCAACATCCACATCTAATACTAGACCAGGCTGCCCAGGGCCCCAGACACGGTGAGATTAATCCTTCCTTCTGTAACTGAAACAGCAGTGTAATGGATTATACTGATCCTGCATAGCGAAGAGATATTTGGATGAGGGAATGTCCCAGGGCAGACTTGGGCAAGAAACGTGCCTTTGTTATAAGGCAAAGCATGAACTCAATGGGTGGAAACAAACAAAAAGAAGAAATCAAGGCAAATCAAAGAGGAAAATTCTGAGGTAAATGGAGAAGAACAGGCAACACACAAAGAGGAGTGGAAGGAATACAAGATAAATGAGACCAGGGAGCACAATTCAGAGTTTATAGTTGGAAAAAAAGATCCTGAGTGTGATGTTCTAAGTAATGATGGCTGCTTTTGGAGAGAGGAAAGATATAGTTTGATAGAAGAGATAGTTGTTTTTCTAGTAAGAAGAATTTATCACCTGAAACCTTGAATTAGAACTAACAAAACAAGGCTAAACCTCTCTTCCAGCGTTTCACTTAGCATGTCACTGAGAGAATGTGTGGTGGTCTTACATAAAATATTGATTGCTTTATTACGTTGTACAAAAGTGCTCTGCAGGTCACCCCAGGCACTTAAGCAAGAACATTCAGATGTTAACTTTTGTCACAATTTGGTGCAACAATAAAAGCATATTTAAAAAAATATGAAAATGCTTTGATTGACAAGGATATTTTTTTCCATGAAACTGCCTGAGAAGACAGGAGTTGAATTATACAGCCTGTGGAGGAAAAGAAAAATGATAATGAATGTGTTCTAGAAACTTTTAAAAAGTTACTTAAAATAGATTTTCCATACATAATATTGCCATATGAAACTCAACTGTCTTCTGGTCTTCTTGTGCTCGGAGAGCAGCATTTTTCCATTTGGAAATTCAATATCAAGGATTTCCTGCCTCACTCTGGTGGACTGTGTGATGCCATCCTTGGAAGCCTTTCACAGGTAGGGCTTACCCATCAAACTGCCCGTTTTCAGGAGGTGGCATGAGAGTAAGTTACAGTGTTCTTCCTGGAAGGGCATCCCAGAGTTTTTCCATTTTTTCCTCTTCCTGAATTTCTTTTTTTAGTAAAACAGCCCTTTGTATTGCACCTGCCTGAAGTAGCATTAGTTAAGTACCAGGTAGGAGGCTAGAGTGGAAAAGGAATGTGATGTTTGGCACATTTGTGTAGGTGTTCCATCAAGCCCAAAGAGAGAAGAAACAGCGTGTGTAGTGCATGTACAATGACTGCTCCAGGTGCCTTGTGACATCAAGGAGGCATTCTGGGACCTGGAGGGGAATAACCATATGCTTCAGTACAGGTTAGGGGATGACCTACTAGAGAGGGATGGACTGTGTGTTTCAATGGACAACAGGTTGACCGTGAGTCAGCAGTGGCCAAGAAGACCAATGATATCCTGGGGAGCATAAGAATGTGGCCAGCAGGTTGAGAGAGGCGATCCTCCTCTTCTACTCTGCCCTAGTGAGGCCACGTTTAGAGTACTGTGTTCAAAACAGACAGGGATCTCCTAGGAAGAGTCCAGTAGAGGGCCACAAAGATGATAAAGGGCATGGAGCATCTCCTGTATGAAGAAAAGCTGAGTAACCTGGGTCTCTTCAGGTTAGAAAACTAAGGGAGGATCTGATTAATGTCTATAAATATCTGAAGGGAGATAGGAGGCAAATGGATGAGACGAGGCTCAAACAGAACAAGGACTAATTGCCTAAAACTTGAACACAGGAGGTTTCAGGCAAACATACAGGAGACTTCTTATTTATAGTAAAGGTGACGGAGCACTGGATCAGGTTGCCCAGAGAAATGGTGGAGTTTCTTTCTGTGGAGATATTCAAGACCCATCTGGATGCCTACCTGTGTGACCTATTGTAGGGTACCTGCTTTAGCAGGGGGTTGGACTCAGTGATTTCTTGAGGTCCTTTCCAACTACTGCAATTCCGTGATTTTAGTATTCAGCCGTCCTACAAAATTACTGAAGTCTGTTTGCTCAAGACATGCTTTGGATGCCTTCTGTCTGAAGTGCAGTGGTGGGATGTCACGCTGCTAAAGCAGGTGATGGCATTTAGTAGAAAAGAGAATGATACAAGGACTAATTTTAAAATATTGTTGTTAGTAATTAAAATATTTTATTTGCCATAATAAATTCTTAAAATGCAAAATGGATAAGGAAACATTGGTTTTAGAGGCAACTGTCCTCTTAAATGTGAAGCAAGTGATTCACATTTTCAAATCAGACAGAGTGAGAGATGGAGGCACAATCAGCAATTCACAATGGCATTTTGTGTTTGAGTAGTAATCAGACTTGCGTTTATGATGGCTATGCCTGCACTGTGAGCTAGAGAAGTTGCTTTCTCTTTTTTTTCATCCAGATGATTTCGGTACTGCATATGCTTTTTTATCACTAAGCTGGACTTCTATAATGCTTTGCTTAATGTGCCTCCAGATTCTGTTATTTATAGACTTCAGCATGTTCAGACTGCAGCTGCTTAAGTACACAAAAGAGAAAGTGTGTTTATAACTTGCTAAGACTTTGCTCTGTGATGCCAGTGAAGATCGGGGTTTAGCATGAAATATTACTGGGTGACCTTCAACAAGCATTGTGATAGCACACCTGTTTATCTAGGAGACTTCTGTTTTAATTTTTTTTACTATTGAAATATCTCAGTGTTCTGCTTTCCAAGGGAAATCTGGGTTTTGTGCATTCTATGTATTATCTTCAAAAAGCGCTGGGGCAGAGGATTTAGTAATGCAGCATGTTGGACGAGCTGTTCTTACAGAAAATGTTTTGTGCACATTAGATTTGTTGAATTTAAACTGTAAGTATATTATTTTCTCTAAGTTGTCATAGTCTTATCACTATAGCCATGATTTACCCATTAACTGTTTTTCAGTGAGAATTGGTGGAGAGGATCCTTTGTAAACATGTCAAAACATACATATCTGGTGTTACATATTGAAAAGTGAAATCTCTAATGCCACAGGATATGTTTTGTAAGTTTATAAGATGACAGTGTTGTTTTTTAGTGGCACAATCTAGAATGAGCATAGGTGTTACAATTCATTCACAGTACAAAAAATCTGAAGTATTATGTAAGTGAACACATAGCCAGGATCCCATTTAGGTACTAAGGGTAGGACCATGCTTATTTTCACTGACTTGTATCTAATAAAGCTGTTCTGTTAAGGAAAGTGCCAATTCCTGCAAAATCAGTCTTTGCTTTTGGTTTGAATCACGGAAATCACTGGAGGATTTTAGGAAATCATAGGAGGAATTTTAGGAGGAAGACTGACTGACAAAGCCAGATAAATAAGGTGACTAACTGGAAACACTGGAAAACAACTGACCTTTCTCTGATTGAGCTGCAGAAGGTTGGAGAACACATTATCTACCTAAGTTAGGGCTGCATCCCAGAAAATAAGACATCTTCCAAAATGTTCTGATACCTCACCTATTTTATTTATTGGATTTGTAAATGCTTCACTCAAATTTTAGCCTGAAGACTCTTCTCCTTCAGTTTGGAATTTAGGAGAAGGTTTTTTTTATCTCTTAAAATATCATTAACCATGCAAAAACGTGAGACAATTCCCCTTTGTCATATGATGCATGTGCAACGTCATAGGTAAAGCATTGGCATAGGTTGCCCAGAGAGGTGGTGGATGCTCTGTCCCTGGAGGCATTCTAGGTCAGGCTGGAGGAGGCTCTGAGAACCTAATCTAGCTGCAGGTGTCCCTGTTCACTGCAAGGGAAGTTGGACCAGATGGCCTTTAAAATTCTCTTCCAATTCAAATTATTTTGTGATTCTATGATTCTTTTAAAGCCATCTTTAGAGTCACATTGGATATGTTCTTTCTTTGCATGCACTCCAGGCAGGATAACCATGCTAAAAACATATCACGTTCATTGCTACTACCCACAGTGTTCTTCACCCAGAAATGGTCAGGAGGATGTGAACAAGGATTCTCATCAAATCCTTGCCTATCTTGTCTTCATTTTTCTTTGTTCTCTACTGGGAGTCCTTTCAGCATCTCTAGAAGTGATACAGGGATGTTCCAGCACAAACACTTAATGTATTTTAGCATACAGCTGGAGCTAGCCTAAATGGCCTGTACTTTGACAGGTCAGGTGGAGTGTGACCAACGTTATGACCATGTCCTATGAATCACAGTCAGCAGCAACAAACGTTTTGCACATGTTCTTGTAAGAAGTGAAAAACTTGCCAGATATAACAAGGTACCACATCACTGCTGTCCATGTGCATTGTCTTGAGAACTGGCACCAGTATTATTTAATGTCTTTGCAGCTTGTAGACTCAGGTTTCAAAAGGTTGATGGGATCAGACTTTTCCTTGAAGGTTTTAGTGGTCACTAAAATGAGACAAAGAGGCAAAATGACTCAAAGTCACCAAGCAGGTCGGTGTCAGAGCAGTACGCAGAACCTCCTCCATGCATCCTGGGGCTGTCCTCTCACCCAGCACTCCACATAGCCTCGTTAGCATGGTGCATTTAATCAGCTTCACTCCATGTCGTAATTCATTTTCTGTGGTGTTATGGATATCTAAAGGGTAGGATTTTAACTTAGCAATCTGCTGTGTTATTGAATTAGTTTTATGTTGTGTTAATTTCTTTGTCTCACAGCATTCATCGCCTGTGATAATTGATGCACAATATATAACCGACTTCTGTATTCATTTGGGTAATTGCATTTAATTGCCTGGTATAAAATATGCGTACTAAGTGCAATCTGCTATGACTGCTATGACTGAGAAGTGCTCATTGGTATGGACTTGAGAGTGCTTTATCTTCCTGACAACCTGTCTGAGGAAAGTCTAAATGTCTCACAAAATCTACCATCCAAGGTACTTGCACTGCATCTGCAAAAAGAGAGGCCACAAAAAGCATTCCTGGGAATCATTTTACAGTGTTTTGCATTAGAAATCTGTTAATCAGAAGGTTTCAAGAAGAAAAGTTTATAGGAATGCCCCTGCCACCTCTGAACCTTAAGCACACAGAAGACTTTACACATTTTCTCCTGTAAGTGAGGATTTTGGCTTTATTTGCTTTTTCAAGTTACTCCACGGAATAGAGTTGCTCCCACACACATGTATTTAGGAAAACAGATTTCTTTCACATATATCTTAGTGTCATTAATTCCCACAGGACTCCTAATGATTTATAGATTAAGAAGGCTGTCTAAAAGTGTGATGTAAGGAAGATGGTGTTGATTAATACCTGATTGATTAATACCTCACAGAGAGTGGCTGCATAAACTTGCACTCTCTTTCTCATTTAACAACTGTCATAGTGATTTCTTTTGTTTTTAAGAAAGCAAGAATCTTCACTAGCAGATGTATTTCCTAGCATGTACTTACTCTTTGTACATCACTTACTCTTTGTATGACCTAGAGTGTTTGTTTATTTGTTTCTTTGGCTTGTTTTGTTTCCTGCGTCATGAAGAATATAAAAGTACAGCATCTGGGCTATATGAAGAAATGCTGAAATTAGCCCAATGCCAATTTTATTTTAAATGTAAATGAACCCCTGTTCCCCCATAGGATTTTCAGAAGTTTCTTAACAGAAGCTAAACTAAATAAGGTGTCTGTAAGGTTATTTTAGTTGTATTATGTTGCTCTCTGTTAATGTAATCTGTGTGTTGTTGGTGGAAGAGATCTTCACAGTTAGTATTTTTTTCTTTAAGTGAGTTTGTTTTCACAGTCAGGAGGTAGGATTAGTTCTGCCTGCAGCTTGCTGTAGATTATTCATTGTTCATAAGTCCATTTATGCTTGTTTTTCAGTTCTCTTTTACTGACATAATAGCCTGCAGCAGTAGTTGGTTAGACAGGACTAGTTCTACTTTAGGGTGCTCACGTGCTCTTTGTGTTTTTTTCCCCTGGTTCAGCCTGCAGTGCATCCAGATCCTGCAGCCCTGATGGCCTGGGAGAAAGCAAAGCTGCCCAGATCCAGTGAGACTATGAGAGCACTCTGAGCAAAGACTGTCATGGCCAATTGGGCAGAGCTGATGGCATAGAACAATAGGGGAGTCACAAATAATCCCATGTTTGTGGTATTGTTTTCCTTGTCCTTTGTAAGGACTTTAAGAAATGCCTGTAGCTAATTCATGAAAACATAACAAAGTTTGAAATATGTGGACAACTTGGTAGAAGGCAAATGCAAAAGAAGTCACTTACTAGTCCTCATTAGATGTGTTTGTCTAGCCCAGAGTGTTTATGGACAGTTCCCATTTCTGTGAGAGCTAATAGGGCTTCTGTTTGGGTTTGGGGGAAGAGAGTGTGAAATTTGGCAGCAGACCTCGTAATGTCACCCGACACACACATAACAAAGCAATAAAACAGTTGGAAACAACCCGACACATTTTGCCCCTTATCCCAATAATCTATGCCTGTATGAGATGGCTCTGCAGGTCATCTTCTGAAACCATGGAGTAGCAGTCCCACCTCAGGACACATTGTGGGGATAAGAAGTTAGCCCATGGCAAGGTATGAATATATTTCATCACCATATCATCACAGTTCTGAGCTGTTCTTTCCTACATCAAGGCACAAGGCTCCTGGTCACAAGAGAAAAGCAACAGGGCACCCTGGGCCACACCAGAGTCAAGGTCTGGTCCATGGGTTGCAGATGACCCACCCTGAGCACAGCATATCTTTTTGAGTCACGATTCTGTGATTCTGGCAAATGATTAACACAGAGGAAGGAGGTGGATGTGCCATGTGAGAAATATCTTATTGACAAATAATAATTCAGGCTGCTCTAACCTTGAAATAGATTTTTTTGTAGTCAAAAGTTTATAGCCTGAGTGGAAAGAGCTAAGTGCAAATTTAAGGAGCTGAACAGGAGACACCCAGTTTTTAAAACTTGACATAAATCTCAAGTGGCTTGCCAAGAGTAACATAAGCTAATCATGTTCCCCGCAGAGGACTTTCGTTCAATGTTTTTTGGTGTTTATAGATGTTATTTAGCAGCTAATTTTATCATAAAATTATTTTATACTCTGTATAATGAATAGTGGAGATCAAATAAGAATTGGAATTGCAAATTCGAATAATAAGAGTTGATAAATATTGACTTTTAAATAGACCCACTGTAGATTTGAACAAAACGCTTCCGGCCTATGCTGGTTATTTGAAAATTACAACATACAAGAAGAAAAAGAAGTTCAGCATTGTCTGATCCTGGCTCCTTTTTCACTTTTACAGCTATTAATGTGGTCTTGTCCCCATGAAGTGGTTTGTCAAGGAACAGTGTCAAGGAACTACAATACAGAACTTTCTAGTTTGTACTTTGTGCACATCACATGAAAAAAGAAAAGCGTGGGAGGTGCTCAGCTAAAATACCACATAATCACTTTAATTGCTTCTTTTCTACAGATGAATTCTTGGGGTTTGCATATTGGAAACCCCATAATTAAGAACTTTCAGGGGCTTTTTGAAAAGACAACTCAGTTGTTGCCACAAGAGACACCTACCTGCTGTTAATGAATGCCCTAAAACTTGGTCAGGAGTTGAGCTGTGTGCTCACTAGTACCAAAGGCTGTAGATCTGAGACCTTTAGGCTTCTGGACAGCCAGGAAAACAGTGCAGCCCTAGTTTGGCCAACAGATAGGTGTAACTAATGCACACAGACCTGACATGAGGATACCTGTGCATTCTTGCTGTGTTTCTTCCTTCTACTGTAGTGCTGTCAGCTCACAGCTTTGGGTCACACCTCGTCCTCTCTCCAGCCTCCCTTGTAATGTCCATTGCTCTGATGTGACAAGCTTTGCAAACAGCAGCAAGAGCAAAAAGTAACCATTACGTAAAATACAGCTACCTGGTGGAAGCAGCACATTTTAGCTGGAAGCAGATGGTCCACTCCCACCTCAAGCTCCCTACCTTTTGTGAGGCAAAGATACACTGCTAGTCAAGGAGCCAGCATCATCCTCAGCTCACCTAAGCTTTCTTACATTTTCACATCTCTGCGTGCTCCGTTCTGAAAGTCAGTGCAGGATTTCTTTTACTTTTCATTTCAGAGCAGGAGACTATTTCCTTGTTAATTGTTAACAGTTAAAGAGAAAAAAAAATCACATTTTTATCACTTAAAATACATTCTTTCAGCTGATGCCTTCGTGCTGAGGAGGCTGTGTAGCTGCTGATAAGACCAAATTTCTGAAGAGCTTTTCAGTCAGAGGCAAACGTTTTGTCAGGTTCCTGCGTGGCACTGTTTGCTCAGTGGGTGAGGGTGAGCGTTCATTGAAACTCCTCTCTGAAGTGCGTGCAGGAAGCCTGGGGCTGGTGCCTGGTGCACATGAGCAGGAGCATTGTGTGTTGGTTTCCCAGAGCGGTTTGTTGTTCTACAACCATGTTCTGGTTGTGGCACTCGGTGGCTGATTTTATCTTTTCTCTTTCAGAGCCTAATGAGCTGTATGTGGGCCCTGAGTTCGATGACATCCCATCTCAAGATGCTGCTAAGACAGTAGCAAATTATTGCTAGCTGAAGAAGTCTAACGGGAACAAAAGGAACTGGTGAAAAAGCGATGGCTGCTGGTAAGTGTCTCAGATCTGCATAGGTTGTAAGAAAATAGTGGGAATGAACTGAGTTCATTGTGATGAGGGAGATGCACAAATCAGTCCTTGTGCCTGGAGATTTACAATCAGGAGGGTACCCTCCCTTAGCTATCAGACCTTCTCTTCCTTCACTAACCCAGGAATTCATAACCTGGGCAGTCGATTTTGACCATATGAATGTTAATTTTCTTGTTTTCACAGAATCATAGAATCATAGTTCATAACAAAACTTGATGTTTCCCACGGTGAATTCATTGTCTTTGACCTCTTTTTAATTCAGAGCTAAAATATTCTTAAATTCTCTATAAAATTGCATCTCATGGAAAATAGGTTTTTCTTTCACATGTGTTTGGTCCTCAGTTTTCTGACAGTTTACCACAGATTATATATAGTCAAATTATATTGGAAGACTACAGGATAATTCATCCAGCGCAGGAGGGATCTCAGGAGGTCTCCAGTACAACCTTCTGCTCAGAGCAAAGCTGGCTGTAGGATCAGACCAATTGCTCAGGGCTTTATCAAGTTTTGGCCCAAAAGCTACAAAGGTTGGTGGCTGTTAAGCTTGTTCCACCACTCGACTCTCCTCCTGGTGAAAAAGTGTTCCATATAATCAGCTTGAACCATTCATGTTTCATTCTGTGCCTGTTGAATGTTTCTAATATCTTTATGATTTGCCAAGCACTATTGTCTGAAACTTCTGAAAGGTGAACTATAATTAAGAAACAAAAGAATGGTGATATCTCATTTTCATTGAACGCTTTGTTAAAAATGCTGTCACATTGATGTGTTTCTTCTCCCGCAGCAGCTGATGGTTTGGGAAGTATAGCTATAGATACCACGCAACTGAACATGTCAGTCACTGATCCAACAGCTTGGGCCACAGCTATGAATAACCTGGGGATGGTTCCAGTAGGTCTAGCTGGACAACAGCTTGTGACAGGTAAGACTTTTTTTGTATTGAAGAGGTCTGTTGCAAAAATCTATGGACTCTTTGCCTTCTTTTAAAATATCTGGAATTATTTTTGAGGCTATATTTATTTTTCATATTCTGAAAACACTGTCTATGATTAATATTGCATACAGTGTAGTAGTCTCTTCTTGTAGTAGTTGTAAAATCTATACCATATTTTAACCTTGTGGAAAAGCCAGAACTCTGGCAAAATTAGACATCGATCCTCATTCTGGGTCAAGATCAGAATCAGGGTCATATAAAATCTGTTTCTTCATTCAAGCAGGATTTTTTTATGTTCTGCTAAGGCACGCCATGGTCTGGGACTTCCTGACTGGAGAAGGATTTTGAAGTTACGTTAATTGGGTAGAAAATTATGTAGCCCATTCACTCAATTAATATTAGTAAAGCAAAACTTTCCCAACAGGTGTGCACTTATTTACTTATGGAGTCACAAAGTGAATTTCAATAGGTTGTTCTTGTTTGATTTTGATATTTCACTTACAGTTTGGGGAAGCATTGTAGAGAATGAACTCATTCTAAAAACAATAAAAATAGTATTTCAGAATCAGCAGTGTTTCACAGACGCATCTAGGCATCATCAGACTTCACTGCCAGCAGTAGAGGACTAATTGGGTGGGATTAATTAAACTACATTGCTCCTGTGAGGTAGAGAAATAATTTTTGTATGGATGGGTGCCCCACAGACACAAGCCACCAGCCAGATATATGACAGATCCCCCCTGGAAACTGCATCCTTAGCTTAAGAAGAGCAGGGCAACATCTGGATCAGAGCAGCCTCCTGTCACATCTGCACCCATCCATGTAGATGTGGAGGTGGTAAGCTGTATCTAAATCACTGTGTTGGCCTCACCAGGGATGTGAGAGGTTTTATTTTGGCCAAATATGTCCCCTTCTGGAACTTGGAACAGCATGAAGCTATGCCAGTTTGCAGCTGATGGTCTGGCTCTGAATTACCCATTTTACAGGCGGGTGAACTAAGCTGCACGAAAGTTGATTTATAATGGAAGATTCTCAAACAGAGAATTTAGCCTCTGGAGGCCATCAGCTGATTCTTTAACCCCATTCTCCTGATAAAAGTCAACAAGCAGAGCTGTCAGCACCTGCCTCCCCTGCTGTCCATTCCTGTGTGCTAGGGAGTGGTGGTGGCTCCTCAACCCGTGTACAAGTATCTCAGTTGCATGCCCCATGGAATTTGCCCACCTTTTTGTCTTGCCTTCTTCCTCTGTCTCCCCATTTTTGGTGGAAGTTTTGTCCTCAGGTGCACTATGCAGTCCCTACAAGGCAGCCTTGTCTCCGTTGCAGTGCTTTTCCCCATCAGGGAGGATCCCATGGATTTTATTTCATTGCCAGCTCCCTGCTGTAATTTTCATAATTTGCATATTATGTATTGTAGGAGTGTTGTACAGGTCAGCTGGTATTTGTTCAGCATATTGAATATATGGAAGGTGCCATAAGTAATAAATATTAATCAGTGAAGTGCTACCTATTTTCTCTACAGAAATAATTCCTGCTTTCCCTTTCCCTTTCCTTTCCTTTCTTTGAGACTCTCTTGTATTTTTCAAGGTAAATAGGTGCTTTGACATTTCATTATGTTTCCCCATGATTCATAAGTTTTTGACACATTTTCATCATGGCAAATCCATAATTTTCACCACAATTTACCATGAAAAGACTTATGGACTTTTTCTGCTTTGATATATTGATAAATATATTTACTGCACCTACATTCAGCAACAGTTTCCATCACCATGTTAGACCAAATATCAAACTACTCCTCAGCTATTCCTGACTTTTTTTTCATTTTTTTCATTGTTATTAATCCTAGCAATGAAATAATCTCCCACAGCAGTCACATTTTGCTGTTTTTACTGTCATCTATGACATTTCTCAGAGATTAAAATGAAACACCCATGTCCCAGCACTAACTTTTTCTCTGCCTTTAAAAATAAGTATTTTTATTTTATTATTTTATTTTCCTGCCTTGGAGACTGTTAGGAAAGCAATAAATAGTTTAAAATGATCTTGGAGAGTGTGTGATCTTCTCTGTGCGTGCCTTTATAACCTTCTGTAGTCTGAAATTCAGGGTATTGCACTCATCCATTCCCTGACATGTCTCTTAATTCTGTGATATTTCAATTTCCAAAGCTCTCCTTCATTCACAGCCTTTCTTCCTCCAAGCCTGGTTCCTGATTCCTAAATGGCAGAGCAATTTTCATCCCCTACGTATGGAGGCCATATGATCTACTAAGTCTGTTTGTGGATTTTTGCTCTTTTTTTTTTTTCAACTGACGTTAACTTTGCTGCTGTGTAACATACTGGGATGCCTGCATCATAACAGAGTTGTACTACCCGCTTTACAAGCTGTGAAGCTCTTGCCCAGCCTGAGAATTTGTTAACATTAATAATAAAGCTTCTGAAACATCTGTCCGATGCTCTTCCTGCAGTCTGTGATGTAGGCTGTCTGTTCTGGGTAACTAATCAATTTTAAGCACTGCTAACCTTTTAATATCAGTTTAGATGATATCTGTACTCTATTCAATTCCTTATCTCCCACTACTGTAAAATTGGATTTTTGATCTGAGAAAATGCCAGAGCCTTTCATTTGTGAAGATGTATTCTTGTTAATAGGTGTATAATATCTCTTCTATTTCAATGTGTAGCCTGCTTGCACTTCTTGTTTTTCATAAAGCTCATCTTCTTCCACAATATTTAGCTACTGTATTGCATGTAAGCTAAAGTATACATTTATACAAAATATATACACAATTCATATGATAAACTGTAGTTTAGTAGTGCATTAGTGAAAGTGCTAAAGACTGACGTGGAATGGCCTTGGCTGAGAAGCACTTTCATTGTAAACCCCCTCCTTCAGCAGGTTACAAATTTTTCCAAAAAATTGCCTATTGGACCTAAGTGTTCTAGTCTTCTCCCAGAGGTAAGAATTTTCTGGAAAGGTTGGACACAATCTGCTAAACTGCTTCTGAGTTAGGCAGGCCTTAAAATTGCAGTTTTCACCACTCTGGAACTTTGAGAAACATGTCCAGGCGATAGGAGAAGGGTAGTTTGTACTCCGTGGTTTTGAGATATGAATGTACCTTGTGCCATCAGCAGCTCTGATTCAAGCACATCTTTCAACTGTGTTTAAGTCTGCTGCTCTGTTATATTTTAGGAATAGCAGAAAAGCTTAGTGACCTATGGCCGACTGAGGCTGTTTTATTTTGCTTTCACATCAGGACTTTTTAAAGGCAGTTCTGGCACTGCTGAATTTAGTGTCCTTTTGCTGTCTTTTGTTTCAGCAAATGGCATCAGGTCACCTGTATTCTAAATGATGACGTTTGGCCCGAAAACATGATTTACTTTCCAATTCGGTTTGGTTTTCCTTACACTAATGAGCCACTGCAAAACATAAACTGGAAAACATAAAGCAATTCTGAGATGCTTTTCTTCCAGAGTGACTTATAGGACTTAAACATTTGTTGATCAAAGATTATATAAATTAAAAAGTTCACCAGTGCAAACAAATGGTACCTAAGTGGTAATTCTAGAGTTGCTTAAGGCTGTCCTCTGTGCTGGTTGTTTGTACTCTTGCAGAAAAAAAAAAGAAATAACAAACTTGAAGTGCAGACATCCAAGGTGAAAGTTATATTTCTGCTTACAAGTCAAGGGTATGCCTGAAAGCTGATGCCTTCTACTTACCAATGGGTAATTATTAAGGCAACATCATTCGTGCGAGTCCAGCCAACATGCTTCACCCTTAGGATATTAAATTTTCAGTGGTCTCCAGTATTGTTTTTGCTGAAGTTATACTTTGACCAGTTCTACAAACTCCTAGTGAAATTGGAGGCTAGTAAGCTTTGAAGCCTAACATTCCTCTTACCAATAAGTACAGGAAACCTGTGCACCACTTTAGTGGCCTCAGGCGTATGTCTTTTAGACACTGGAGGTTGTGAAATATTAGACACTTACATCAACCATTCTGTTTTTCCATTTGTCATTTCTTTCCCCACACACTTGTCTTTTGACCTGATTTCAGTGGAACATAGGAACTGTCAGCTTCAATCAGATCACCTCGTTCAGGATTGTGCTTCTGACAGTGCTGAGTAGCTGATACTAAACAGGGAGATGTAAAAGGCAAGTCAGCACCAAAGTGCTTTTTCCTCCACTGGGCCCTTCTCTTAATCATTAATACATGGAGCAGGATTCTCCAAACTAGAAGCTGTATGTCTAAATCAAGTTATAACTCAGCAAAACTTCACTTATGGATGCAGCACCTGTGACAATAAGTGTGTGCAATCCTGAAGTTGTAACCCCAGAAGTAGATCTTGATAACACAAGAAATCAGGAAATATCAATCTAGACTTTTAAATCCTAAAACAGTAGGCTAAATATCCCTCCCATAATTTTATAAGCTTAAGACCTCCAGATCTTTGGAAACATAATATTCAGACTATCTCTTTCCCAAAAAATTAAGACTGTAACAAAAAGCAAACACTATACTCAGTTTACAATTAGTCACTAGCATTTTTCAGTGTGATGGACGTAGAAAAGGGCTAACCAGCATTTCCTTCTTCTACTCACTTCAGGGGCTCAAGAGATCACTAATTCCCACGCATTAGAGTTGGAGTGGAGAATACCCAAGAATTATTTTAGAAAAATAAAGGGTGGTGTGAGGCTTAATAATTCCTTCACCATTCTGCTTCAGCTATGGAAAAACCTGATAGGCTTCACTGGCTTTCTACCATAGAATAAATGAGGCATGCTCAATGAATTATGGTCTTCTACATATCATTGCATTCTGACTAAAACTGTAAACAAATTCCTCATTGTTCTGATTTGGCACCATTTTTGTAACATCAATGAAACACAATCAAATCTTGTAGGTAATCAAGTTGTATTTGATTATGCTCAGAAGAGAGGCTGTACAGTAAACAGCGCTGAAGTCTTTAAGAAGTCAGCTGGCCAGAAGATACTGCCAAATCTTGTGCGTATACTTCTTAAGTAGCATCTCCACTACTGAAGGACTGGAGACACTGATACATGTGTGGGCAACCTCTTTTTGCTTTACTTAAGTTGTCCCATTACACAGTGGTTTTCCTTTTCCACACGTCATTGCTAAGGCACTGGACCAGTTCATCGATAAACACGTAACTTGAAACTTCCAAGACAAGCCTAATAAAACACAGATTCCTCTTCTGTAATGAATATTGAGCTCCTATTTATTGCTTACAGGGTCACCCATAAAAGTTTTGAAGTAATACATTTGTTCTATGACCTGAAGATTTTGTCATTTTTGGGGGGGGGGGGAGGGAAAGAGCTTGATCATCTACTATTGTTGAATAGCACACTCTGGATTTAAGCTTCTAGGCAGACAGCAGCTGGTGAAGGCACTCTCCTGTAGCCTAACTCAGCTGCGCAGTGGCACAGCAGTGTAGCAAAAGAAAAAATAAGAAATCTTAGTATGTTTTCAGAGTGTCCTATAGGTTTTGCAAAACCCTTGAAGTTACAAGATCTTCAGAAGACTTTTTTCTTTTTTCAGACATAATGTCTTCCAAACATGTTTTATGAGTTCTTCTTCATTAATAGGCAAGCCTATAAAGACAGAGAAATGTAACATGGCATACTCTGAAGAAAGCTACATATTTTCTCTAACTGTATTCTAATCCCTTCCTCTACTTTAATTTTACAGTCTTAACTACAGAGACCTTGTATTTCAGTGAAAAGGAAAGCATTTACTATTTGAATTATCTGAATGACCAATCAGAATAATTAAAGAGGTGTGAAACATACTCTGAAGGATTAGAGTCTGTACCCAAATAAAACTGTGTTTTTCCATTGTCAAGACATGGGAACAGGAAGAGTGAAAGAGTATAGGTAAAGTGGGAATTGCAGTACGTAGGTCCACTGGGAACATCTCTAAGGAAATATTACATATTAGTGTAGCAGGTAGGTTTTCTTTCATTGACCTGAAAAGTACCTGCAGAGTTAATCACACCTTCTATCATGTGAGTGTTACTCAAGGAGACTTCACACCAGGGGACATTAAAGGGCTAGGAATAAACACAGTCAGGTTGCAACAGAAAATGGAGAGAAATATTCAACGTCCAGAGAAAATGTGGCAGAAACTCTAAGAGCCTTTGACACACTACTCTGGGTGAAGTGTGCCTCTTAGGTCATTCAAGTGCCTACTCTATATTAGACCTTAATTAAGGCCAAGAATGAAGATAGTGATTAAAATCTTCTTGGTGCTTAAAGATAAATAGTGCTTTTTTATCATCATCTGAGGGACAGATTGTCCTAAGTAAAGACACGGGAGGTGAGCAGGGGCCCATAGAGATGAATGCTAAGTAAAAGCCTTGTGCTGTGTTCTGGTTGGAATATTCTTTTTGGTTACAGAATTTGTTCCTATACTTTTGTCCGTGTCCACTCAACAGTTCAGGAAAACTAACTGATTACTATTTGGTGTAACTCCTATTAACTCTTTCGAAATCCCAAACGACATTTACGATTCATGCGATATTGTTTGGATAATTGTTTGTTTTTCTTGTAGCAACTGCCAAAAAAAAAATCTATTCTGCCAGTTTTTATTTGAAGTTCCAGTGAAATAACATTGGAATATTTCATTTCTGTAGAAGTTTTTCCCATCTTTTTTTCTGAGTTTGAAAAGCCTCCTTTCCCACCATTTTTCCGTGTGTTTATTTATTCTAGACAAAAATACCCATGAGTAATTATGAACATCCCAAAGCAGAAAGTAAGCCAGGAGCCTGAAACTGTTTGCTGTTGACTGTTCACTTCTGTTGGAGCACAGCTCTTTAACAGCACTTCCCGTTCTCACACATCATGCCCTATCCAAGGACCTAAGGCTCCATGGCCAACATGGGGTATCCAGCATAACCTCTACATGATTTAGCTCTCTTATGGGAAAACTGAGATATTGTAGGTGGAAATCAACACAAAGAGTAAAATTGACCATTTTAACTAATCAAAGATGAGGTGTGAATACCAAGTTATACGTTTATGTGGAAAACAAGGCTTGCTAATGGCAAACTGTTGACAGTTGGCTTGCTGAGCACTGTGGTATGTTCAGGTGGCAAGATGAAGGCGATGTTACCTGATGCCCCGAGGCCGAAAATGTGAACTGCTTGAGATGGCACAGGTGTCCCAACAGGACTGTTAACTCATTGCATGCAGAATACTCTCAGGAGAAATCAGGATGGCACAAATAGGAATGTTGCAGAGCAAGACTTCCTTGGGAGGATAAGACTTAATGAACTCACTCCAAATCAGACCATGGCATCAGTTGTACATCCCTACTCAAGCTCTTTCTTTGCCCGAGGGGTAGTAAGCAGGCCACGACATGTGGAGGTGGAAGATAATTAAACTCATCACATAAAATATTCTGTAAAACTCTCCAGCATGTATTTACATTGTGTTCTGCCTAAATACTAGGGATATTCTGCTGCTTTGGCTTCAAGAACGTAATGCACCTGTTTGTATAACAGAGACAACTTTATCTGCTTTTCCTGTATGTGCACATTCCTCTTGGAGATGTTATTTATTTATGTATTTATTTATTTCTTAAAAAACCATTCATTTGACCCTAGGTGATTTTCCTTTACAAATAATCTCCCCATCCTGAACACAGTGTCTACAGCAGTTAGTTGCTATTTGTTATTTGCATTCAGGAAAGGCTTTCAGATGGATAGCTCCAATAAGTTAAACAATGTCTGAGCACTAACAAGTCAATCCCATCCCAAATTGCACGCAGTCTGTTTTCTTTCGCTTAGATAAACCAGGTAGGTTAGGGATTGCATGGAAACAATGGGATAATACTGATTGGCATGAAAAGCAGCAGTGATTAGGAAGCTGGCTGCTTATTGTGTGGTATCCGTAAGGTACCTTGACATCACAGTATTATGGTGGTAAGCGAAAAAGCAGTTTAACTCTTTTATTTGATATTCAGGCAGAGAGAAAGAGGCAAACTATTGCACAAATTAGAAGCAGGCGAACACTTTCTACCTGCTCTTCCTCTGTGATTGTGCTGTTGTAATTTTGTAGAGACGGTTGCAAAAGGGAAGTGAGAAGATAGGAAATAGCTTTGCTAGCACTTACAGGAGACAGCACGGCGGGAGAAGGAGCGGGTGTGCTTTTTATAACCTTTTATACAGATTCAGCAGCATGAGCTGTGCTTTGGAAGACAAATGTCCAGGCTGCAGAGTACGGAGAGGACAAGCTATAGACTTCTCTAGCTCACTTTGTTTTCTGTGATACAATTGTATTGCAGATGGTTTATTTTACTAGAATTAAAATGGGATATTACAACTAACTGTAGTGCTGAGGTTTTTCCTCATTTTGAGCTGCTTTTATCAAAACTATGTAATCTTCCTCTTGGGAACTCCCATTTTGGGACTTGAACTATACTCAGACTTGCAGGACTGAGTCCTTTCCATAAATAATCATTGAAACCTTTTTGAAAGCATTTTGAAGGCAATTTTGGCACTTAAAGCATGTGTTGTAGAAGTATTTGTATGACATTTCAGAATGTCCCAAAACTTTACTTACCAGAATAGTCATGACGAAAATAGATTCAATATTATTTACAATAATAATAAACTCACCAAAATTAAGAGGAAAAACAAGAGAGAAAAGATTTATTTTTCTTTCAAATATCTCAATATTTATTGAGATATTATTTAATATATAATTATTTAATATTTCTACCCAAACACAGTGCTGTTACCCCTTAATGTAGTAAATACTGTAGCATTGTCGTTTTTTTTTTTTTAATTGCTATGCTTTTAATTCTTTCATAACGCCTTAGGAACTCAGAGAAGGACTGTGGGTTGTGAGATGAGAAAGCTTAGATGGTGCACCTGAATACCAGGACTGCAGGCAGGCAGCAGGGAGTAGGAATGTATAGCAGAACAGCTCCAAAAGTAACTGGTTTAATAAATTGCTTATAATAAATATTGAGGGATCCCTTCACATTAGTAGCCAGAATGAAAAGGAAAAAAACCTCAATTACAAGTCCATTCTTGTTATTCGCCGGTCTGTATATAGTAAAATATCTCTTCCAGTTCTTCCTACATATGCTGCCTTTTAACTTTGTGTCCCTTTGTTCTGGTCTGTCTAATTACCTCAAGCAGATAATGAAGTCTGATTTTATAATAAACCATAGTCAGTTCAGGCTTGTCAAGGCTGATTTATTGGTTCCAAAGAGTTGGGACTTTCAGCTTCGAGGCTAAGATCATTTCTGGCTGCAATTCAAGGTGTTAATTTTGAGCTTTAAATCTAAATGTGGTTTGGAACATGTCCTATGCTTTCTGTTCAAAAAGAGCAAACAGCCTGCATTTCTGTTGTTTTTTGTTGTTGTCTGAGTGGAATTTATAATCTGGAATTAAGATAAAACAAACCCAAACCATCCATTCCGGCAAGAACTGTCTTGCATATTTTAATCACAACAAAGATTGTCATCTTGAAGGCCACAGAACTATTTTATGTGAGTGGAAGTTGTTAGGAGTGGGCTTCCGAAGGGAAGATGCATCTCCAAGGATCTTATCATATATTCATTTCTCTTTAACAAACTGCTTCAGCACTGCCTGATGGAGTGGAACATGTCTCTGCACATGTCCGTGGCTTAGAAACAGAAAAGTGCAATGCTAGGAAAACAAAATCATAATAGCCAATGACTCACATACACCATTTGGTGTCTCTCTGGGTCCCCCTCTCTTCCCATGTTTTACCTCAACAGTTGAGTTCACCGGGGACATGAGAACTAACCGTCTTTCAAACTCTTCATTTGAAGATTTGAAGCACCAGGTTCTCACTGAAGGGCAATCTTACGGCATTCCCTTTCATAGGCAGTTGCATTCCTACCTGCTTTCTCATTCCTTGGTCTCTCATTTTCCATCATCAAAACATTAATGTATGTATTTTTAATACAATAATGCATTGTGTTGAAACAGCAGATATGCCCTGAGGAATATTAAGATCTGTTGGCTACCTCAGGTAGTAACAGAAGGAACACATTGTTCAAAGGACTGTGCAGCAGAAACGTTATCACACATCTGTGTATTCCAGCCAGTGAACTTACTGTAATTTTCCCATTTTCCCTCTTGGTGCTAACAGACATCAGGTTGTCGATCTAGTGGCATTTTATAAGTGTTGTTCAAATTACACAAGTTTTTTTTTTTTTTTTCTTATTTTTTGTTTGTTTGTTTCATGTGTTTTCTCATTTGTTTTCCTTGTCATAGCTCAATTATTTCACGTGCAGATGCAGCATGATATCTGGCCTCTGTGGGCCCTGTTATGTAACAGTCACATCTCACTAGACTTGATTACATGATCTGTTATTTGTTCTGCTTCCAAGTTTTCTTTCATCTGCAGCCTAGTGATACTGTGTATAGTGCTTCATCCACATATGTACAAAGTAAGCTTGAACTCAATAAGTCCTCCTGAGGACTTTCTTACTGCTTGCCATGCTTTTACGATTGAAAGATGACAAGCTGTCACAGGATTCTTTTATGGTTGAGTTATGGATTGGAAATATCAGAAAACTCCATGTTGCTTAATGGCCACTTATAAACAAAGTTTACAAATTTTCCAGTACTGCCTGCTCTACAAACTCATTCGGGGATTTAAAGGGAAACAAATATGTTTTCTCTCAGGCATCAGTAAAATCCAGTAGTAACATGTCACTGGCCAAATATAATGGCTATAGCCTTAAGTGTCTCCCCCAGAGTTCCAGAAATGAACAGTGGAGGAGACAGTAATTCCAGGGTTATGCAGAGGGAGCCCCTGCATTGGTAATTCAGACCAGAATAGAACCCAGCTTCCTTCTTCCGCTTGTGCAAGTGTGCAGAGCCAGCAAGAACAAAGCTTTTTTTTAATGCTGTGTGAGTAAAATAAAGGAAAATGAATCTGGCTGTAAAATACTAGACTTCATCTATCTCTTATATTAGAGGAAAAAAAAAAAAAAAAAAAGAGAGAGAGAGAGAGAAAAAACAAAAAAACAAAGTCTTTTCCATCACATATAATTAACCTTCTCATTTAATGCATAGGCCCACATGCAGCCCATGCTGCCTTGACCTGAGGGACTGTTTGCAGATAACAAATCAAGCTTCAGGGAGTGCAAAGGGGAGGAAAGGAGGCAGGGTCACTCTGAGGTCTTCCAATATACTTCTGCTCACTGTGCAGGGAAGCGGACGCTGCATATTTCTTGCAGCTGGCAGTATGGTTGTGTGCCGTCTGTGTAAGGCAAAATCTGTGGGTAGAGGTTATATTGCTTCAACTCATGTAGCTGGAAAAAAATACATCAGCCCTTCAATGGTCTGAAGCAACCAGGGGACTAAAATTTTAATTATAGCAGATGGTAAAAAAGGTGAATTTCAAAGGAGGGAGTAGTTTTGCAACACATTATAATTTTCCTCCCTTTATTAATCTTCTCATCTTCTGCAGACTTACCCATCTATTTCTTCACACTGCAGAATAACCCCCTTGTCACCACTTCCCTGTTAATATTCTCTTCTCTTTCACAGGTGACAACCTGCTTTTTGGTCTACTTGACTTAATATATTAAATTAAACTCAAAGGAAGTGCTCTCTACTTGTATTTAGGTTGGAAGTTCACTGCTTTTACCTCAGTCCTGGACATGGGCCTGTCTATTTTGTTCTGGCTCTACTGGTTGGCCTGAAAACCTTTTCTTGCCCTACACCTCAGACTGTCACCGCTAGAGCAGTATGGTTGCAACCACGTGACATTATTATTAAAGTAGCCTTTTAAATCCATACCCACAGGTCAGTGGCAAGTTTATGGCTATAAGAAAAAAATCTCTTGTGTAAGAGGCATAGTATTCTTCTAAAGGTAAAAATCCAACTTAGGCTAGTTATGTATGCAGAAGACTCTTACTTCTTTATTCTTGTTTTGTGCCTCTTAGTCATTAATCTCTCCCATGCAAACTAGTCAAATTGAAGCAAATGTACTTCCATACTTATTTTTCTTATCCTTTTCAACCACATCTTTTAGAAGCTCCAGCTACTCTTCCTGTGCTCCTCATCTCCTAAATCATAGAATTATAGAATCATAGGATGGTTTGGCTGAAATGGGACTTGAAGACCATCCAGTCCAGCTCCTTTCCATGGGCTTGAGCGCCTTCTACTAGATCAGATTTTTCAAAGCCTCATCCAATCCATATCTACTTCTAGGGATAAGGAATCTACAACTTCTATTTGCAGCCTGCTACGGTGCCTCATTTCTCTCATAGTAAACAATTTCTTCGTAATTTCTACTATATATCTACCTTCTTTCAGTTTAAAACTATTATTCCTTGTACTGTCACTGTGCTCCCTGAAAAGAATCCCTCTCTATCTTCCCTATGGGTCTTCCTTAGGTACAGAAAAGTCACTATAAGATCTCCCTTGATCCTTCTCTTTTTCACACTGAACAAACCCAACTCTCTTAGTCTGCCTTCTTAGAGTAGATGCTACAACCTTCTGATTCTCCTTGTAGCTCTCCTCTGGAAGTTGTCTAACAGGTTTATGTCTTTCTTTTGCTGGGAGACCCAGGCCTGGATACAGTCCTCCAGATGGGGCCCTCATGAGAGCAAAGCACAAGGGGAGAATCACCTGCCTCAACCTGCTACCTATGTTTCTCTCAATGCAGCTCAGGATACAGTTGGCTTTCTGGCCTACGTGCACACAATGATGGATCATATTCCATTTTTCATTTATAAATCTCCTCAAGTCCCTCTCCACAGGGCTACACTCTGTCCACTCTCCACTTAGCCTGTATTTATACTTTGGGGTTGCCCTGGCTCAAGTGCAGGATTTTGCACTTGGCCTTGTTGAACTTCGTGAATTTCACACAAGTCCACCTCTTAAGCCTGTCAAAGTGCCTCTAACTGGCCTTCCCTTCCCCTCGACACATCAACTGCACCACACAGCCTGGTGTCACTGGCAAAGCTGCTGAGGATGCCACTTGATCCCACTGTCCATGTTACAGATAAAAATGCTGAGTAACATTGGTCCCTGTAAAGACCTCAGACCTCGGCCCATCAGTGGTCTAAACATGGATGTTGAGCAGTTGACTGCAGCCAGCCAATTCCTTACCCACCAGCTGATCCATCCTTCAAATACATGTCTCTCCAGTTTAGAGTCAAGGATGTTGTGTGGGACAACGTCAATCGCTTTGCATGGTTTCAGGTAGATAACATCAGTTGCTCTTTCTTTATCCACTAGTCTTGTAACTCCATCGGAGGAGACAACCAGATTTGTTAAGCATGATTTGCCCTTAATGAAGACATGTTGGCTGTCACCCTTCACCTCACTGCTCTCTGCGTGCCTTAGTTTCTAGGGGGATCTGCTCCATGATGTTGCCAGGCACAGAGATGAAACTGACTGGCCTGTTGTTCCTTGGGTCTTCATTTTTTCCTAAAAATGTTTATAATTTTCTCTAAAAATGAGACCTATGTTTCCCCTTTTTCAGTCACTGGAAACTTGCACTGCCATGAATTTTCAAACATGGTGAATAGTGTCTTATAAGCCAGTTCCCTCAAGACCCTCAGATGCATCTCATCAGATCCCTTTGGCTCATGCACATCCCCTTGCTTCATTCTAAATGAACTACTGTTCTGCTTAAGTATGACACATTTTTCACAGTGTCCCTTGCAACAGGTTTCTGGTCTGGCTTTTTCATGGCATGTCTGAGCATCCTATTACTAACTATTTACTAACAAGTGAATGTCTCAGCAGTTGTTAATATACACGATCTCTCAGAAAGATGAGTTGTTTTTTGGTCTTTCTAAGTTACTTCCCAGTAATTTTTTCTCCTGTTCTGGTTTCAGCAGGGATAAAGTGTTCTTCATAGCAGCTGGTATGATTCCATCTTTGGATTTAGGAGAGAAATAATGTTGATAACACACTGGTGTTCTAGCTGTTGCTGAGCAGTGCTTACAGAGCTGAGGACATTTCAGCTTCTCACACTGCCTTGCCAGTGGGGGGGTTGAAGGTGCACAAGGAGCTGGGAGGACACAGAACCAGAACAGCTGGCCTAAACTGGCCAAAGGGACGTTCCATAGCATACGCCATCATGTGGAACTTTGAAACCAGGGGAGTTAATCTGGGGACAGCCACTGCTCAGAGACTGTCTGAGCATCAGTTGTCAGGTGGCAAGCAATAGTACTGTGCATCACTTGTTTTGTATATTCTTCTATCATTATTATTGTTATTATCCCCTTCCTTTTCTGCCCTATTAAACTGTCTTTAACTCAACCACAGGTTTTACCTTTTCCATCTCTGATTCTCTCCCCCATTCCACTGGAAGTGGGGAGGAAGCAAACAGCCATGGTGCTTAACTGCCTTCTGGTTTGAACCACACCACCACCAAGAAAAAATAAATTCCTGCT
This sequence comes from Tympanuchus pallidicinctus, assembly GCF_026119805.1. Classification (NCBI taxonomy): domain Eukaryota; kingdom Metazoa; phylum Chordata; class Aves; order Galliformes; family Phasianidae; genus Tympanuchus; species Tympanuchus pallidicinctus. The sequence goes on along the minus strand of NW_026294780.1, from coordinate 42,388,093 downwards.
TATTGTTGTTGATTTAGTTAAGCTCTCCAACAATTTCCCAACTGTTTTCTTACAGCAAAGAAGTATGCTTTTCTATTCTTGGATGTGAAACAGAGTGCCAAAAAAAGACATTTGAGGGCAGTAAGTTCGTGGTAGTTTCTAGACAGAGGTGGGAATCTCCTTTGGGAATGCAGAAGTTACTGTGGGTGAACTGAACCACTCTACTGGATCTTCTACCTTTTCCACAGATCATATGAAGATCCAAAGGTAAAAAGAATTCCTATTTGAGGTGTCAAGGTTAGTTCATAGAATCATAGAATTAAAGAGTCATTAAGGTTGGAAAAGATCACTAAGCACATCTAGTCCAACCATCAACCCATCCCCACCATGCCCACTATCCCATGTCCCTCTGTTACACATCTACACATTTCTTGAAAACCTCCAGGGACGGTGACTCCACCATTTCCTTTGATGTGGATCATGTCAGTCTCTCTCTGTCTAGAATGAGGTCTTGGATTGGCATTATCTGCTTTTTAGCTGGGGTTGAAAATGAATCTCTACAAGAAAGCTGCTGTGTTGTTTCTCAGTGATCAAAGAAGTTCCTCACAGAAAAGCTCATCATTCCTAATATTAGATTAGACCTGGGATGAAAGTAGACTTTTGCTTCAAAACTAGAATTGAATTACAGAAAGTGCTCCTGGATTGTGTCATCGCAGAGTTGTCATACTCTTGCAAGACAGGAAGAAGGAAAGAAAAATTCAATTTGCTTGAGCTCAGCCTTGCCTTGTAGATTTTAGATGATATCAGCCTTTGAATTAGGAATGTTGCCGTGGCATTTAGGCCCTTGCAAGCTGTTGTGTTCATGGGAAACTGCAGAAACTCTGCTGAGAAGCAGATGGATGTGGGCAGAGAATGGATGAGGTTCCTTACTCCCAGAATCTCATGCTGGACCTATGTGACAAAGCTGAAGGGAACAGGTACGGGGGTGTGGGTGAAAGCTAGGTGACCAAATCTGGGCGGCAGTGGCTACTGAGAAGTGGTTGGGTGGTGCATGGACTTATTTGAAGAGCAGTCAGCAGACACAGCCTTGCATTTGTTTGTGCAGCTTGTAGGAAAAGCTTGTGCAGTTTGTAGGGAAAGGTTCTGAACCCGCACGTCCCTTGTATTTTGTTAATTAAGAAGTTGCAACAGATTACACATTAGCGATGCTGTAGAATGAATGTTTTACGTGCATGGATAAGCTGAATGTGACTTCAGACATACACTTCTATGCCATTTCCCCACTAATTGCATTCAGAATTTAGAGCTGCCTGCAACTATAACTGGAAGCGCTTACTATGCTGTTATTTACTGATACAAAAACTTTTTAAATCACCTTCCTAGCCAGATGTTCATAAACAAGGGTTTGACAGTTGGTCCATAAAACAAGTCAAGCATTTCATCATTGTTCTCTTAGGTGGCTCTTTTGTTTAAGCATGTTTAACTAAACACATACATTTACTTAAGATGAACTGTAAAAATAACATCTGGAGATCTTTTTTCTGAAAGAAAATGCTGAAGGGTTTTATGCAAGGATCAAGTACATTTTCTGAACTGTATCTGGGTTTTGGAATTGAAGCTGAATAAATGTGCTTTTGAGAGGATCATGGGCCAGTATTATTTAAATGTTCTTTATACCTATATGGCACTCTATGGGGAATCTGCTCTCACCAAAGGATTCCTGTTTCTCATTCCATAATGAGTTTCTGTTTTCATCCTTGCCATCTGGGACCTTGACACAGTGCTGCTTGTTGCACTGGTGGAACTGGATGCAAAGCTCAGTCCAAAATATTTATTTTAGAATATTCTGTTCTGTGATAGACTGTGTTCAAAGAGGAACGTCAAAGAAGGAGCTGCCATGTGTTACATTTTAATCTGTGCTTGTATCAGTCTTATCTCTTTTATGTCTCTTTTTCCTTTTCAAGATACGTGAGATTCTTTCTCTCCTGAAGCAGCATGCTCTATTTATTTTTTTTTTCCTACTCGGTGTCTTAGAAAATCTTGCTAATAAGTTCTGGTTTGCTCACCTTTCAAATCAGTGTTACTATACGTTTTAGCTTTGCTGAGCATTGGTTTGGTTACTTTGCTTTTTCATATTCAGTTCACAACACGAATGAGAATTCTGCTGAAATTTAAAAAGCCCTAGGGAAAAAGATTGAGACAAGTGCAGTCAGATTTATAAAGTGGGAGATAAACTGGGAGCGTTTTTGCATTTCTTCAGCCACTTTGGGTGTTTTTTTGATGGATGGGCTGTCTCTCACTTGTGATTCCAAATAACGTTGGTTCATGTTCTGAGGGGTACCATGACTTTGGCTGCTTGTGATAACGGAAAAATGATAATCCAGAAATGCTAAAAAAAAAGGGGGGAGAACAAAAATAATAGATAAGAATTCCTAACCTAAGTCCATAGTTATTTTATGAGTTAATTCTCGGGAACACAGCCTGTTTCATAATATGAGACTGGCATTTAATCTGAGCAACCTGACTGTTCCGAGAATTATGCAAGGCAGCATGGAGCTGTTTAATGCCTAAATGACAACAAAACATAAAGATGCTGGCCATAATTCTATCTGAAGTAGTATACTTCCCTTGGACGAGTACGTTCCTGATTTAAATATCTGGAACTACAGTAAATGGTATGAAACATAAATCCTGTCTGTGATGGCACCCAGGGACCAAAGCAGCCAGTCAGAAACCTCTCCTCACTGCAAATTTATCATTTGGTTTTAGGACCTGCATCCTGGACTTTGAAAGGACCTTTCCTAACCTGATCCTTTTGTCTCATTTCAGCAGTGCAAAGAAGCTATAAAGCTGCCTAAATGTGAAAGGCTAAAAGTTCACCTGCCTTGAAGAGGTGGTTAAGAGCAAGCATATGCAGCTGATTAGCAGCCCTTGTTAAAGCCCTTAGCCCCAGGAAAATTAAAAAATATATATCACCAACAATAACAGAACAGAAGAAAACAAAACCACTCCCAAATCTACTAACTGACTCTTTGATGAATTCAGCTGTGCCGGATGCACAAGTCTGGTCCAGATGGATGATGTTTGCCCCATTTGCTTCCAGCGATTGAGTTGGAAGTGACCTTTAAAGGTTATCTGATCTAACTCCCCTGGAATGAGTAGGGACACCTACAGCTAGATCAGGTGCTCGGAGCCCCATTCAGTCTGACCATGAATGTCTCCAGGGATGGGGCATCCGCCAGCTGTATGGGCAACCTGTTCCAGTGCTTCACCACCCTTACTGTGGAAAACATTTTCTTCATATCCCTGCTGAAGAATCTGTCCCCTTCTTTCTTATAGTGCCTTTTTAGACAGTCAAGGACAACTCTGAAGTCTCCTCAGAGCCTTCTCCAGGCTGAACAGCCCCAGCCCTTTCAGCCTGTGGAGGTGTTCATCCCTTGGATCATATTTTGTGGCACTCTCCTCTGGTTGCATTGCAACAGGTTCATGTCTCTCCTGTACTGTGGACTCCACATCTGGACACGGTGCTCCAGGTGAGGCCTCACCAGTACAGAGAAGAGGAGCAGGATCACCTCCCTTGCCCTGCTGACTACTAGTCACTATTCTGTCTCTCTTCTCTTACCAGCAGCCTCTCAAATGCCTTCTACTGCACCCATCATAGAGCAACCCATGGAGGTGAATTGCTCCTGCTAGAGAGGAAGGCAAAGCAGATTAAGTGGTATGGCTATCGCTGATCTGCTCTGTCCTTGGTGATCATGCAAGAAGCTGCCATCAGCTGCTTGGTTCACACTGTTTGCTTGAAAAGCTCTTTCCTGTCTCCCTTGAGAAACTCGGGCTGAGCAGTGAGCTGGCAGCTGGTTCAGGTGCGTCCTGAATGGGACTCATCCTCCTTTAGTGATAGGCTGAAAAGTTTTTTTCCCTTCAAAACTCCTGCAGACTGGTGAAATTTCAAATGAAGAAGTAAGATAAAAGCCAACATTCTAGAACTTTGCAAACCTCTCCTTAGACTCGCATAAAAGATATTTCACTCATAGATGAGGAGAGAGAAAAGAGCAGCAAAACTTCAGAAAAAATCTGCTTGCTAGCTGTGATGCTCTCCATGTTCAGCTGCTGGAAAATCACAGGCAGAACATATGGGGCAAGACCCAATTAGCTGCTCCAGACCTGACAGGCTTTTAGGAGAATCAAGCTGCTCAGACAATGTTCTGATTTAACCACTCTGATCTCAGCAAGTGTCACAGGGTTAGATTTGTCCTCTCTGGCTATGCTGGAAACTTTGCAGACAGAAGGCAAAAAGAGCACCAAAGCAGAAGGCAACTTGAGGTCTCAAGTTTCGAAAAAAAGACCGTTTCAAACATTAACAATAGCTGAGAACTTTCTGCTTTAACTCTTTCCTTGGTTGTTGAGCAGGGGCTCAAACAGAATCCAGCATAATGCAGGGAACATATAATCTTTTGTGGTTTCAGCTGTCAAAGACAAAAATAGATCTATTTTTCAGACTGAGTGAATATCATTTTATTCAAAGACATGATTTACTTCAATTTTTGGGTAGAGCTTATAAAGAATAGCAAATCTTACTGCTCTAGTGCAAATACCGAAAAATGGCATCTTCCTTCCAAAGTCTGGGGGTTACAACTGCTGAGACACTGGGTTTTTTAACATGAAAGAATGAAAAAAAAAAGAGCACTTTTCTTTGACTCCATTTGCACAGCAGTTGAATTGTTTGGGATAAAATTTTCCAGAGCATTTTGGCCTCGGGCAGATATTTGGCATGTAAAATTTCAGTCCAAACTGTTAATGATTGGCAAAAGCTAAGAGCGTCTGACAACCCGGGTGCTGTAATAGGAAGTGCCAGACAATTTTAATAATAGATGACCTTAGCAGCCCTGCCTCCTGTTTTATGGCTTTGAACGCTTTTGTTGTGCAAAGACTATTGTATGTTTTGTGCATGTGTTTTTGTGAATCTTTACTTACTTAGTTATTTATATTTTAATTCTGGGAAGGTTTTGCTTCAGTTAAGTTTTAGGTAACAGAGAGTTCCATGGGAGTAATTGCTTGATGCAATTAAGAACTGCTTCCTCCTACCTGTTCTTCATTTACAGCCTCGTTATTTAATTCACTAAATGTTTCTCAGGCTTGTGTTGTAGAACAGAGCCCCCAGAACCTGCCCATCTACCCCCTCTGTAAAATTCATGAGCTTTGTAATTCTGCTCCATAACTTCTTCTTCTCCCAAGTGAGCAATACGTGGGTTATTCAGTAGTGTTTCCCATGAGCTGCTTTGTAATGTTCCTGATGATACCCATTGTCCTATTTTTGCCAGGCTTTTATTTTGCTTAGGGAGGACAGATGACTAATTTCAGACGTCGTATGGTGGGTGAGAGGGTGGTTTCTCTGGGAGGCCTGCAGTGTTTTTCCCATACTTTTTCTCTTGTGTACCTTATCAAGTTTCAGTTGATGCATTTGGGTTCAGGTTTCTTTTTTACTTTGGAAAACTATGCTAGAAATATATTGAGAATAAAACTGCCATGTATCCTTGAACTAAGAACCAGCGCACTACCACTATTCAGCCCGTGGGCCATGAAGATGATGAAAGGGCTGGAGCACTTTCCCTACAAGGACAGGCTGAGAGAGCTGGGGATCTTCAGCCTGGAGAAAAGAAGGCTCTGAGGAGACCTTATAGTGGCAATACATGAAGGGGGCCTACTGGAAAGCTGGGGATGGACTTTTTATAAGGGCATTCATCAATAGAATGAGGAGAAATGGTTTTAAACTGGAAGGTTTAGACTAGATATTAGGAAGAAATTCTTTACTTTGAGGGTGGTGAGACACTGGAACAGGTTGCCCAGGAAGGCTGTGGATGCCCCCTCCTTGGAAGCATTCAAAGCCAGTCTGGATGGGGCTTTGAGCAACCTGGTCTGGAGGGAGGTGTCCCTGCCTATAGCAGGGGGCTGGAACTGTGTGATTTTAAAAGTCCCTTCCAACCCAAGCCATTCTGTGATTCAACCATAAAATTGAGTTACAGACCTCAGGAGAAAAAATAACTAGAACTACTGACAGAACCACACGATGAGGCAAAAAGAGCTTCTTAATGTGGATAACGTTTTCTAGCCCTTAAATGTTACAAAGCAATGCATTTTTCTTTAAAGTGGGAGAAAGAACTTATAATTTCAAACAGAGTCTGTCTGACATCATTTGGCTTTATCTTTAATTTCAGAAAAACATATACTTGTTAAAATAATGAATGTCTCTTATGTTTATAAACCTGCATCTTTCTTGAAAGCGTTGTCAAAGAGAGTCACATTTAAAGTGTTCTGATAACAAATTGCAAATAGCAGAAAGGTTAATTTCATTTCTGAACGGTGAGGTTGGTTCTGTGTGTGAATGTGTGTGAAATTGCCTTGCCTTTAGTTCGCTGCTCTGAAATATTAGCAGAAGAGCCCTTGGTGAAGACTGCCAGAAATTACAGATGAAATTTTCTAGCAGCAGGAATTTTAAGTTACAAGTTTTGCACACAACCCCTAATATAATCTAAATTAAAATGTGTTGTGCACAAGCGCTACAAAGCCTGGATTCTTCCTTAATCAGAATACAAGTTGAATTAATTTTGTGCACATAGTATCTCACTTTGCTTCCTAAAGTATGCTGTTCATTTATAAAGACTTCTGATTTCTTTTCAAACAAGATCTTTCCTCTGTTAAACAGGGTAATGAAATATGACATTGTGAGAATGTTGTCAAGATCGCTACTTTTGGAGGAGAAACATGGCCTTTTTTTTTTTTCCTTTTTTTTTTTTTCCATGTTGAAAGTCAGCCAAGAGCACTGCCTGTGTTTTAAACTGCTTTGGAGGTAGAGAGATGCAACAATTCTTGAAGAGATTCCCTCTGCCTCCTGTAACATTTATTATATTTTTAGTCCTTTCATTTTTTTTGATCAATAACATGATAAGAGAATTTTTGGGTTTTTTTTGGAAGTAAAAGCTGGGTCACAATAAACTCCTTGACAAGAAATGAGAACATTTACATGAATGTTCTGTGAATCCATACGAATGGATGGATTTTGTTGTCTGGGTTGGGTTGAGGTTTTTTTATTATTATTATTATTTTTATTTGGAAGTTGTTTTTCTATTATCCACCTTATTTTCACTTGAAGACTTGAGGTGATGCAGTGTCTGGGCTGGCTAATGGCTGCCCAGAGAGCCCCAGCTGTTTGATACTTGGCACTGCATTCTCCACATGCTCAGTGCTGCTTTATTATTAGTTGAGGCATGTGTTTCTCCTTGCTGTGAGAGACAGGAGAGTCAGAAGGAGTCACTAGGGGACGAACGCATTAACCCAGTTCTGTGCACTGCCCTGCACGGCTCCCAGAGTAGCTGGAAAGAACCTCAAGATGCTTTAACCCATCCCAGCTGGCTGCCCCTGGGCTATTTGCCAAAATCAAGGATTATTAGTTTGCACCGTTCCATTGATAATGGCTCCCATGCTGAGGCCCCGGGGAAGGAGGCCAGCAGAGCAGCTGGCTACCCTGGCATCTCCCGCTGCCGATGACCTTCCTTGTACTAGAGAGATGCCCAGATGGTGGGGAAAAGTGTTTTCTACTCCATGGGAGATGCAAAAGGAGTGGAGATGAGCTGAGAAAGCTAGTCATAATGTTATAATTATTGCACTTGTGCTGAAAAACTTTATGGTGGTGACCCAGATGTCAAAGGATACAGAAATGTCTATCTAAGTCTGCCGAAAGGCTGAAATAACAGCTTCCAGACATATGTACTATCCTTATTTACCTTGGCCTGACACATGCTTTCCTGACACTGTGTCAATAGAATAATTACTGCACTCAAACAGCGTGTTGAAGAAGGGGAATGGTTTTATTATGAAGTTAGAGATATCCCATTTGGGAGTTCTCTACCAGACATGAAGAGTTACCACTATTACAAGCCATTTATCATTGAGTCCTGCACTTCAGAGAGCTGAGAGGGCCCTTATGCTTGTGCCATCAAGATGTGAAAGCAATTGGATTTGTAGATGGAAAGAGAAATTGAAAAGTGTCATTTTCAATAGCAAAAAGTGCATCATGAAGTTTTCAAATCCTGCGGAATTTGAGTATGGGAAGGGTGGTTAAAGGAAGCCTTAGCTAATGAAGAGATATTTCAAAACACATCCTTCTAAATTTCTACAGCTCAAGCAAAGTATTATGTTCATGAATTTACCAGCTTAAGTTCAAGAAAGTACCAACATGTGAAAGTTTTTCTGTATTTGTTTGGTTTTGAGATTGAGAGCAGAGGTCAAATCACAGGTGTTACAAACCACAGATAGAAAGTTTTAGAAAAAAACATCACCTGTTTAGTAAGCAACTTCCTCCGTTTTTCTCTAGCACATTTAATTGCCCTCTCTTCTGGCAGGTGTCTAGCTAAAAAACTGAGGATATTGCTACTTGTCCAAAGCTAATGAGATGATTGCATGAGCCCCAGTGCTTGGGATCCTCAACAGCATGCTCTATTTTTTTGCCACTTTCCCTCTTTTGAATGTAGAAGGAATCAGACATAAGGTAATAGTTAACATTCTCTTGGTTTGTACAAATTTACAACTTTACTCCTCAATGCAGAAGTCCTCTTCTTTAAGTCACTCACTGTGTCTGATTTTACCTCCTTTGCTTTCTGTGTCTATGTGCAAGCTCTCTCATCACCAGAGCTTGCTCTCCATATGGCTACTACATCCTCACATAGAATCTAGTTGAGACCCCTGTGAGCTGACAAATCCTCCTGCTTTTGGTGGAGACATGCTGCCCATAGGCTGAACCTACTCTTAGCTAAGATACCTGCTTCTGTAAAGCAGCTTAATGATTCCTCATGGTCCTGAAGAGCTGTAGTAACACTACATTTGCACGTAGGAATGTTTTTAATTTGCTAAGGTGCTAGATAGCTTTTAAAGCCAAAATCCAACAGAATAGCTTTGTCATAGTGCATTGCAGTTTAATTAAGACAGCTCATTTTATAGACATTCGGGAACATTACTCGCTGCTATCAGCTCTGGCTTCTTTTTAGATCATATTTTATGTTGCATAGTATTTCTCAGGATAGGATTGTTGGTTAATTCTTAGCCAATAAAATGTTTATTAATTCACCAAAAATACCATTTTATTGCTTACTCAAGAGTTAGTTAATCAAATTCAAATGCGATAGGCATTCTGCCCATGCACAGAGCTTTAGGATATTGTCCTACAAGTTACTGCCATAAACTGTATGGAGGTCAAACAGTTCTAGTAGACAGCAGTACAAAATACCAAGGCTTCTTTCTGCATTAATTTACAGTCAGCAGATCTTTACTATCTCTAATGATGCTCCTTCCAGTATTCCATGAATTAAAGGTAAAACATTAGAAAATTGGACTCTATTATTTGAAGAATTTGACATGAAAGGAACTAAAGAAATAGTACCAGAAATGGTCATTTAACATTACAGTTTAAGTCTCTCTCATACTTGTTTCCTCGGGCTTTTAATGGAGAGGCACGCATGCAGAATAACTTGGTTAAAAGTTTGAAATATCGTCACTAAAGATATTCCAGATGATTTCACCAGGACAACTCCCTGTCATCTCCAGTAAGGACACCAGGAGAAATACATCCCATGCCATAATGCTTCTGGGTGTTTTTGAAGGAGGCACAAAATTTCCTGTGGCTGGGGAAGTCCCTAAGCTGCAGAGTATTGAAGGCTCAGTGATTTTGTTTCAGGACTGTCAAATTCTGGTACTAAGCAAATTCAGAGATTTGATGTTAGAGGTGGTTTGTGGCTGGTTTGGGTCTGGCAGAGCAGTTTTCCTTGTGTTTCTGTGAGAACTTGTGAGAACTTGCTCATGCAAATGGTACACATTTCTGGACTGTAGAGCTTGTTTAAGCAAAGCTTTTTGTCACTTCTGTGACCTGGAAACATTAGGACAATGTTTGTAGGCCTTCCAAAGATTCAAGAAACCACACAGTAACTCTAGTTTAATAACTAGAGCATGTTTTTATATTTTATGAGAAAAAGAGGCTTTTGTTTTCAGCTAGTGGAGGTCCAACAGTATGTCTGCATTACACTTTTTTTCTCATTTTCTCTGAGGTCACGTTAGTATGATGGCATTTTATCCTTTTTTACACTTTGGAGATTTTTTATTTTTCATCTGTCACTGAAATATTCAATCAAGACTCACAGAATCCTTAGAGTTGGAAGGCCATCTAGTCCAACTCCCCTGCATTGAACGGGAACATCACAGCTACATCAGGTTGCCAGGGCCTGATCCAGCCTGGCCTTGAATGCCTCCAGTGATTGGGCATCAATCACAACTCTGGACAGTGCCTCACCACCCTCACTAGAAGACTTTCTTCCTTATATCCAATAGTGTTAGCCTAGCTTGAGAACTGAAATTTTTCCAGATTCTTCAATGTCTTCCAGTGCTCATTTACATCTGCTTTCTTCTTTACCTTCCAATAGAAATGCTTCCTGAATGTCTGTAACACAGTGCTTTCATAAATAGCAAACAAAAATCCATTAAGGACCATACAGTCATGTTTTATGTATTTCTTTCCTCATCCACTAGAGCTCTAGGGGGAAGAGTGATGTCATTTTGAAGGAACATGACAATGTTTAACCTTACAGAAAGAGGTTCACTGAGCAAGCAGATTGAACAACTTCCGCAGGAGGGAGTTTGAAGAAACTGCTTCCTTTGACTAAAGCTAGCCTTACTGACAAACCCTCCTTAATGAAGTGTTATAGCAATTATAGCATTAGCATATAGAAATTATAGCATTGGAATCAAGAGGTGCAAAACTAGAGTGGCGTAGAGTGAGTTCACAAAGACAACTAAAAATCAGAAAATACAGAAATACAGCTACACATATTTTACTTCATATAAACACCATATTATATAGAATTTTGTATATTGGCCAGTCCCTTTTAACAATCTAGCTTTGGAGCTCTTACCCAGAGGTCAGGTGGCAGTGTACAGAATTTACAGTTTTGCTATTTTTTTTCACAATGAACTTGTGACTAACTCAATCCTAGGAAGTGATTTATTATTGAGAAGATGGAAGAAGCCTATTGTTCTTACTTCTTGGAGTAGTTCTTAAGCAATGGAGACTTTGAGAAGGTCATTATTCTGGACACTGTGTAGTTCTATAAATTCATAAAGCCTTGAAAATGCTGATAGTGGTTAAAGCAGCATATGGATAGAGTATACACCCATGCCAACGAGGTTCCAGATGATATTGCTGTCTGTTGATTTTTCCTTCTTTTTCATCTCCTTCCCTGCATTTATTTTGATTTTCCTCTTTTCCCCTCTTTCCTATTTTTCTCCTTCCCTTTTTCTCCCTTCTCTTTTAACCTCTACAGGTTTCCAGTACAATGGCAATGGAGTTTTATATGTGAAAAAAAATCTAGTTGTGGATGTAGGCTAAAATGAGTCCTTTTTTTTTTTTTTTTTTTTTTGGGGGGGGGAGGGGGATTTCTTACATACATGCCTGTCAGCTACAAGAAAAAACTAACAAACCATTAGACTCCCTCAACATCAAGTCCTGAGTTTTCCATCTTATTTTTAGGCTTGTCTGTCAGGTACATCTTTGCAAAGCTGCTCTAAGGGGAACTGAATAGTTTCACCCTTGGCAGATAGGGTCCAAGGCCCTGTTGAGGTCAAAATGGCACCGATGGCTCTGTATGAGCAAAAATAGCAATAGAAATAGCATTACAGTGACACTGTAGATTTCTTTATGTGACAGTACTGCAGTTTTCTCTTAGGAGAAGGGTGGCATCTATTGTGGTAATATTTTGTTGTATTATTATTATTTGCTATTCTCACCTGTTATTTGCATTGCATTAGATGCTCTAAACAAGATTGGGGTCCTGGTCTGCCTTTATCACTGCAGTGATAAAGGACAAACCGGCAGTGATTCACCCTGTGATTTGCTTGTAAAAAGAGAAGGTGGTTTTCTTTAATTTAGTCTTTGTCATGTATATTACTCTAAATATAGTGCTTGCTATGTGATTTTGTGGACAGGAATCAAGAGGAGGCCAGATTTGCTTTTACCACAGCCAGCTCTGAGGAGCAGCATCTAAAGTTTCTGGATTGTGCACTGTAAACTATTCCTCTGTGCAGTCACAGAGCTTTCTTCAAAATAACAAAAGTGCAATAATGCAGCCCTAAAGCTTTGTCAGTGATGTATGTCTCATAGAAGCATTTTTCAAGTAGCAAGTGTTTTGATGATGCTTTGAGGGCTTTGTTTATGGATTGGGTCTGGCAGGCACTGTAAAGTTCATGCAAATCATTCCTTGGTTGATTATTAATGAGAAACATTCATCTGGATTCCCCCACACCACCGTTTTTGCCAAAATTCCCTTAGTGACTTGCCTTTGCTACAACCCAGGCTCTGTTTCACAAAACACAGCTCTCGCTAAATGATGCTGACATGGATCCCCTGTCCAGCTGAGACAGCTGAAAGGCAAGGACATGATTTTCTGCCTCCCCCCCTTCATTCACTCCTGTCTTCTCTTCCAAACACACACTCACATGCCTACACACACATGCATTGCCTATACGTGCCTTACTCCAATTGCTGCAGAACTGCTTTGCCCAGAGGTTGCTTCATCAGTCAGGCTCATGCACAGTTTATTTAAGGGCATCTGCTCATTTCTATTATATTTGGAACAGGCTGCCCAGGGAGGTGGTGGAGTCACTGTCCTAGAAGCATACAAGAAACATTTAGTTGACTGAGGGACATGGTTTAGTGTGAAGTATTGGTGGTAGTCGGATGGTTGGAATGGATGATCTTATGACTCTATGGTATAGTTCTTAAAAAAATGCAGAGAGAGGTTAATACCTAGAATGGCATCTCTTCTCATGCCATTAACCTGAGTTTTTTTTAAAGGGGCCACAGGCAGGGGTTCTATATCTATATACCTTGTAGCAGCTTTACAAAGAGAAAGATTGCACACCAAACAGATGGCAAAATATAAAAGCAGAAATAAATTCTGTAATCATGTGGTTAAGGTGAATAAGGAACAACTATTCATGATTTCTCAAGATGAACAAAGTGGAAGATGTGCCTGGAACTGCCAAAAGCCTTGTTTAAGCAAAGCGAAGGGTGCATGTTTCCCCACTCATGGTAACTCACTTGTTACCATAATATCAGGACTCTGAAAGCCAGAGATACAAACGGGTTCGAATGAATTTAAAATACATGTATAAATAAGTGTACTGTAAGGTTTAGTGGAAAGGGATGAATCAGATCATGCGGGATAGGTGCCTGATAAAAAGGATAGTTCAGTTGTGATCTCTAGCACTGGCAGTGAGTAAGCACTCAAAGTACAGGAGCTAAGAATAGCTTGTTCTTTTCCTGCCTATTTCTTATTCTGATTCCCTGGGCATTTGCTACTGACCACTGTCCTTAATCTGGGATAGAACAGTAGTGGTTATGCTGCTCAAATGGAAGAGCTATCAAACTCTTTCCCCAATTTTATTGGAATGTCTCTGGATAATCTAACATATATATTAGAAACAGGAAGCTTATAAGTTTAATGATGTCTAAACTAAAAAAGGAAATGTTCTTGAGGATCTTGGACATGATCATGAAGGCCTTGATCAACACTCATTTAAACTGGTGCGTGTCCTTGGGACACCATGAACTATTTGAGCTAATAACACTCCCACATTTTTCTTATTACACTGAGAAGAGCCTTATGAAACTGAGGAAATGAGTCAGATGCATCAAAAGCTTCTTGAAGCCCAGAAGTGGTGAGATTTGAATCTCCAAGAAGACAGTAATACTGCCTTGATCTCTAGCTTGCAGCTGAATAGTAATTCACAGTTGCTAATAAAGAAAAAAGAAGACTGACATAAGGATAAAGACAGTGGCAGACCATAAAGAGTTTTAAGGAACAATTTTAGATAAAAACACCAGAAGATTTTAGAATAAAAACATTTTCCTTGTTCTGATAAGATTCCTCCATTTAGAGAGAAAGAACAGTCCTTCTTTGCTACTGCCAGTAATACATGGTCCCACTGATAATACAGGTTTGTTCTAAGAGATGCAGGCAGAATTAGATTTGTACTTTTTCAGGGAAAATTAAAGCTATTAGAAATCAACTCTATATTTAGTCTCCAGATATTCAGCAATTGGTGTTCCTGGAGTACACAATCAAATCTGTAGGCTCTAGAAGGTTTTCTTTTTTCTCTGCAGAAACCAAATTGTAACAGGCATCTCACAACATTTATTACCAGCTGCTGCCTGGACTATCCTAATCCTTGCTTTACGTATTGGCAGGCAACTCCATTCCTGGAACCAGATCTTTTTTTTTTTTTTTTTTAATCTTTCAACACTGGGAAAAAATAGACTGTTTTTTTCCAAGGTGCAAAATTGTCACTCTCAAGCCATGGAGACCTGTCAGTGTTAGTTATTTTGGTTTGCTGTTGCACATTCACATCGTTGTCTTCACTGGGGTGTCAGAGCAGCATGTCTGAGCACTGCAGCCACTGTTGGGCTGCTAGTGTCCAAGGTGGAAACCTCCTATGCATGTATGTGTAGACACACAACCAAATCTGTGTTTGCACACACAAGTGTTTTTATGCATCCAAGAGAAATACAGCCTGACACTATCCAAAAACACAACAGAAACCATTGGCAGTGGCAGGCAAAAAGACAGGATGCCCAGAGAGTCTCCTTCTATGGAGAAATTCAGTACCTGTCTGGATACCTACCTGTGTAACTTATTGCAGGGCACTTGCTTTAGCACTGGGTTTGATGATCTCTTGAGGTCCCTTCCAACCCTTGCAGTTCTACGATTCTCTGATTCTGTGAAATGACACATCCCAGGGCTAATACTGAGAATCAAATAAAGATTATACACTTAAAAAATAATACTGAACAGATAAATAACTTGTGGTAGGGGTTGGCAGAAGTAGTATGGTAACAGCACTGCTGATGAAGGGCAGTCCCCAAAAGCACAGTTGGAAGAAGTATACATCCTTGTTATCTGTGCAAAGCAATACTCTGGCAAAACCAGAAGGTGATTCAGGCAGCACCTGTTATACCAAAGAAGGAAATGAGGGCAGTTTTCCAAGACTGTGTGGGTATTTTTATGGATGACAAAGTTACTCTTAACCTTCCAGAATGAAAACTAATAAAAGAAGTTGTTTTACACTATGTACTGTGTTAGGAAATAGTTATCGTTAAAGGAATTTTATTGTTCTTCTACTTTTTCTAGAAGATTTCATGAGAAAGATATATATTTTTTTCCAATATTCTACTTGAAAGAGCTATAAAACCACATCAAATGTTCTGGCAGATTTTTCTTTTTACCTCTCTGAGTGCCAATTCTAGATATTTGTTCTTCAAAGGTTTCATTGCCTTCTACTATGACAATTTCTTAATAGAAATTAACTCTTGTTCTGCCAAATTGAGGCAAATTACTAGTGTTAAATGCTTTCAAATTTTCTGTAATATGAATATGTGAGGATTCAATTATTACATAGAATATTCACAGGAGCTCAAACTTGATCTCTTCCATTCTTATACTGCTTCATCATCTCTGATTGCTTTCCAATTTAATTATTTCATTTAGGAATTAATTTTGTAATTATTTCTTAAGATTTTTCAAATGTAAACTTTCTATCTTCTGCCAAGTTAGTTTTTATAATTCCAAGAGATCATAAACTTTTAAATATCTGCCTAAGCTTATGTACATAGCCTTTAAAAATTAGCTATGATCAGTGAAAGCATGAAATATTGCATTTTGAGTCTTCAGATATGTGGCTTATCTACTTAGTATACTGATCTGTGTTCAGTGTAGCACTGTTATGTCTAATATGCCTTAATAATCATATATTCACACACATCTCAGCACAAAACTTACACAAGTTGGGTTGATTCACTTCTTTCTTTCTTCCTTTCTTTTTTTTTTTTTTTTTTTTTAAATCCTTTGCAACTCTCTCTTTATCTTTCTTGCTGAAAACTAACAAACTCACCAGCACATTCAACAGGAGTTCTCTCCAGCTCTAAGGCTAGTGTCCTGGTTATTCTCCAAATAGGCATTATGCCAGGACATGAAGCAGACTGCTGTGGTAGCACTGATGGATGATAGTCTCCCGCTCCTAGACTCAAGCCATCTATCCAACTTCTATTAATGCATCACTCTGCAGCATTAATATAGTTAAACTTGGGATTTTTCTGGATCCTCTCAGAAATGTGGCAAATTTATTGGCTTTCCTTTCAAGTGACTTTATCTCTTCCTTTTTCTCTGCACCTCAGAGCCCAGACTAGTATTTCCTTTGGATAGATCATCTGAAGACTCTCTCCATGGCTTGTCAACCCTATGCAGGTGGAGCATGCATCAGCTTCTCTGAAGAAGCAAATGCCAACAATCTCTTAAAAGTTCAGAACAAGATCTTCCATGTTCAGAAATCCAACTGAGTTTTCCATCACTGCAATGCACAGTAATAGTTTTCACTAATCAAGCAGCTATATTTCATTTCCGGAATGCTTTACAGATGGTACTCACGCCTCCTCTCAGTGCTCATAGAATACAGAATCACAGAATCGCAAGGTTGGAAACGACCTGCAAGATCATCTTGTCCATCCACCCTCCCATTCCTATTAGTACCACAAGCACTAAACCAAATCTCGTAGCTCCTCATCCAGGCACCTCTTGAACACTGCCAGGGACGACGACTCCACCACCTCCCTGGGCAGCCATTCCAGTGCCTGACCACCCTGTGAGAGAAAAAGTTTCTCCTAATGTCCAACCGTACATCAACTCATGTGATGTATGAAAGCATTTCATTGGAAAAATGAGACAGTATATTCAAGATCACAAAGAAGGAAAACCTGCACCTGGTTAAAAAGCTATACATGTAATCAGTAGTCTTGCTATTGACCTCGTAGGTTTTAGATTAGTGCCTGTAAATGCAGAGTTAGATTTCAAGAACTTTTGACTCAGTCCTTATCAATATAACTCAATTCAATACGATTATATTCTGGGCACCTAGTAGATGTTCCAGTGCACCTAGTAGGATTTATCAGGAGTGTTGGTCCCCAGCACTCTGCCCATGATTGGTTCCTGTGGTAAGAAAAAAAATGGTGACAAAGCCATGTACTTAACACAAGCACAGTTACATATAAACTCACATTTCCTTGAACAGGAATTCCTTGGCAGGAATTAAAGGAAACTTTTTTTTTTTTCTACTGAAATCTTAGAATCATGGAATCACAGGGATTGGAAGGGACCTCTGGAGATCATAGAGTCCAAAGCCCTGCTAAATCAAGTACCCTACAGTAGACTGTGCAGGAAAGCATCCAGGCAGGTCTTGAATATCTCCAGAGATGGAGACTGCACCCTCTTTGAGCAGCCTGTTCCAGTGCTCTGTCACTCTCACAGTAAAGAAGTTATTTCTCATGTTAACGTGGAACTTCCTGTGTTCCAGTTTTTGCCCATTGCCCCTTGTCCTGTAGCTGCACATCACTGAAAAGAGTCTGACCTCAATTCATTTGACTCCTGCCCTTTATAAATTTAGAAGCGTTGATTTGATCCTCTCTGACTCCTCCAGTCTGAGCAATCCCATGTCTTTCAGCCTTTCCCCATATGAGAGATACTCCAGGACCCTCACCATCTCTGTGGCCCTCTGCTGACTCTCTCCAGATTATCCCTGTCTTTTTTGAACTGGGGAATCCCAAACTGGACATGGTATTCTACATGTGGCCTCTTCAGGGCAGAGTAGAAGGGGAGGATCATCTCCCTTGGCCTCCTGGCTGTGCTCATTTCACGCACCCAGGATACCATTGATATTCTTGGCTGCAAGGGCACATTGCTGACTCATAGTCAACCTGTTGTCTACCAGGACACCTGTCCTGATTGACATTCAGTCTAACACCTCTCCCTCTCACTTGCCTGTTGAAGCCATGGTAGCTGCATTTGTGGACTCGAATGTCCTTGTTGCCATCTCCCTTACATTTGCTTTTCTTTCTGTCTACTCCACTGCCATTTGAATACTCTGAAAACTGTACCTTTTGAATCCTACTGCCTTTGATTTGGTTGTCTGTACTGTGAGTAATTTGCTGTTGTTTCAGTTGTCTGATCTTGTATAGAAACTGAAATACATCTAATAATTGCTCTACAGAGAAAAGAAGCAATGGTTAAATACAGCCCATGATAACAGTCATGAGATGAGGCTGTTTCTCCTTGGTTTTCACATGGGTCTTGAAAGATGCATACAGGATGGGAAGAACTTAGCTTACTCTCCATTTCATTGTAGCATCTGCTCCACATGCTCCATTCTTAACTCATAATAATGCTGTAGCTCAGTTATGAATATTTGATTTAATATGCAATTTCGTGTCTGACTATGACTATAGCTGCATTCGTCTGCAGAGATGGACAAGGCATCTCCTGCATTTCCCAGATGCTACAGGAGGATCAGTATGGCACAGTGCATGGAGAGCTCAACAGATCACACCTACAGAAAGAAAGTGTGGCCTACCATAACTGTTGAAAGTCTAGCTTTTAAAAGATGAGATCAAGCAAATAAGCATGTCCTAAGGACTTCTTTGAATTGTATTGTGCCCTTTCACCTCTGACTTTCAGTGTTCACCATGAATATTTAATATGGCCACTACTGCCTCCCAAGGAATGAATGACAGGTTCTGAGTTTCAAAGCTTAATCGGAAAAGCAATGCATATACATCAGTATTGAAAGGAAGCATCGCACCCAGAGCAAATCCTTTTTCATAAGCCCACTTATTAAAAAAAGTAATGTAATATCATGAGTTTTCATTAATGCAGTCTTCAATAAGCCTAAAGCAAATCCTTGCTGGCTGAGCACTTGCAGTGCTTTTGTACTGAGCTAGCTGAAAGTGCTGAAGGCTCACAGTCAGCGTATGGAGAGCAGGGGGCACGCTCTCCAGGTACAAGCTCTACTGGAGTAGATGTTGTAAGTCCTCAGCTGTTGTTCCCACAGAAGATGGATATGGATGTTTCATGGAAATAAGAATGCTGATTTTCAGCTCCCACAGAGTGCTTTACACCTGCAAAGTGCTAGAAAAAATGTGAACAAATTCTCACCAGTAGGTGAATATTACGGTGTTTGTTTTGCACATGTGGAAATTAAGGTATGGAAAGGTCATCAGGCTGACTCAAGGCCACACTGCTTTTCAACAACAGATTTAGGATGAAAAAACAGGCCTCTCTGGTTACATCAGTTGATCATGCTGCCTTGTAGCAAAATGTAGCTCAAGTTTCCTAAGCATAAAAAAAAATCCTGGGGAAGGAGTCGTTTCCCTCTTTGCTTCTTCAAAACAAACAAGCTCCCAAGCTACCACACCCCGTGTTTACATGTATCATTAAATACTTTCCAGTTGCTAGCCAGAAAACTCAGCAGAAAACCTGTAGAACACCAAAGTAACTCTCTTCTTTTAAATAATTGATGATACCAAATAGCAGCAGTGTTGTGCCAACAAAGAGATTGGTCTCTCAAAATATTTTATTCATTATGCCTCCAGAAACCCAAAGCCTTGTTTTTCAAAAAAGCAAATTTCAGAAGTTGGCTCTCAGTTCATCTAAAACATCTGCTTATTACAAGTCTTGGTGTTACAGCACTGGTGCTCCCCTGTTCAGCTTTAAATAGTATGCATGAAGTCTTGGCAAAGAGATCAGGAAGGAGAAAGAGCAGTATTTGCCAAATACGCATTTTACTTTGTGAGGCTACAGTGGTGCATTTTAGTGATATGTGTGTTGAAGGGAATCTACTAATCCGATTAAGTAACAGGACAAGAAGGAATTAATTCCAAGGTTTAGAAACACCCTATTCTATGCAGCTGAAAGTTTATATTCCTGGATAAAGAGGTTAGAAGTCTTGGAAAACTACGCTTATATAAAACAGCCTAAAATTGGTGTTTCTCCATGGTGTTTGTAAATCAAGGTCACATGTCAGAAAACTATGTTGTGATAAATCTGTCTGACAATTAGATGGAGAGGGCATATCAATGTTAAAAGGTATTCTTTGTACACTCTGATCTGAAGGCAATGTAAACACCACAGGAGCATTATGAAATAGCAAATTGCATTCCAGATAATAGCAGATATTCATGATGCATGGTTTTACACTTTAATGTGATGTGTTTCACTCAGTCATGTTAATGCTTTAAATTATGCAACATTCCATTCCTTTCTTTATGCTTTTTTTTTCCCCTCCCCCCGTTGGAATGGACCAGTGCAAATGCACCTCTCTCCTCCTCTCCCACTCCTTCTCTGGCTCACTGCCCCTCTCCTCCCCTTTACTCTCTCTTTTCCCTTTTCTCCTTCTTCCTTCTTTTTTTTTTAACAGTGATGCTGGGAGAGAAAAAAAAGAAAAAAAGAAAAAAAAAGATGAAAAAAAAAAATAGCCTGAACTGAAACTGCCTGTGTGCAGGAAATTAATAACAAGTAGTTTTAAGATTTAAAAGCTAGGATTTTATGTTATATATTTACAGATTCAATCTGTGTACCAGGCTTTGATCCAAGCCTTAGCATGATGACTGGAATCACTCCGATTAACCCAATGATACCAGGCATGGGGTTAGTGCCACCGCCACCACCAACAGATGTGCCTGTAGTCAAGGAAATAATTCACTGCAAAAGCTGCACACTCTTCCCTCCAAACCCAAGTAAGTGGGCCTGGTGAAAAAATGTTATTCTCCTAAATGTATTTTCTGGAACTTTTTTATCTAATAAAAACTATGGTTTGTAAGTAAAGTAAGTCATGTATGGTGTTTCCTTACAAGTTCTGCTCTGTGTTTAAATCATGGTGGAGTGTCAGAGCATGTTCACTCATCTCTGCAAGGTCATATAAAAAATTACACAGCTTGCACAAAAAGGAAAATGAATTACTTAAGGCTAACAGTCTGAAAAACTACACTACTACTTGTAGTACACATCTGTCTTTCTTTTACATCAGTGTCACAAACTATAAATCTGTCCAAAGCAGCAGTGTTTGTGCAAGTGTGGTAAAAGCATCACTGTGGATAATAAGTTCTCAAGATGTCCTTCAGAGAGGTTTGAGTCAGAAGTCCATCCTGCAGATGTTTCTGAGCCATGGATAGAGAATACCAAGGTCTTTCACCCAATGAGCTCTTCCTGGTTACCCTCCCCATGGCCAGCTAGTGGAAAGCCTTAGTGCAGTGATAACTTGCTAAACAGGCAAAGAGTTTGGAGTTCTGCCCCAAATGTCTTCCACCTGGCTTTTGAGATGTAACTGGGGAACCTAAATTAGATTACTCTCTGAAGATGCCCACGTCACTGTGTTGGTTATATGGCACCAATCCTCTTTATGTCCACCCATAGATGGAACCAACCTGGGCTCATCTATGGATGAACATGGATGGCCCTGAACAGAACACATTATGCCCAGGCTCTGCAAAGCTACAGCACACAACCAAGATAGAAAGAAAGGGAAGCTATCATTTCTCTCCTACCATTTCTGGGGAGGCAGAATGCAGATGAGTTGTTTCTCTTTGGGGACCAGGCTTCCTTCTGCCTCTTCTGGGACTTTGTGCAAATGGAAAACTTCCCACTGAGCCACCACGATGAGAGCAGAGCAAAAAGCCTAATTTTGTGCCAGCTCCAGGAATTTAGTTTTATAGCAATCAGACCAGCTGCTTTCACCATCATTATGAAGGCAAAAGAGAAATTTAAGCAAATAATCTAGTGGTCTAGTTTGCAATGTAACTGTACGGTTTAATCAAACTGTGTGAATGTATATATGGTTATATTAAATTGTAGTCCCCTTTAGTATGTTAAAGGGCCAAAAAAAAATAATAATAATATCAATCAGAAATTCCTGCTCAGAGAATTACTGTTAGATGAGTACTCTAGCAATTTACATCTAAACAAGGGGAGCTGTTGTGATAGAGCATATTTTTCACACATCCCTCAAAAAAAATTAACACTTTTCTGATTTAAGTGTCCATATGTACGTATATACATCAAAATAAAATTTCTAGCCACTCCATCTCAAAAGGACTTGTAAACAGTGAGGTTATCCTCCTTGCACAACGGCATCCACTCCATTATCTGGCACAAAGACAGAAGAGATAACCGGCGGAGCGCCTTCATCATCATGTCACTTGATTGTGTTTCCTGCCTTGTTTTTCTGTTTGCTCTGGTCCTGTACTCTGAGAAAGAAATGGAATTATGCTAAAACTAGGGAAGGGTGTCCAGTCCTCCTGGCTTCATGGGCTCCTTTTCAGGGGGCTTAAACTGATGCAGCTTGATAAGTGTGGTGAGTGGTGGGTGTAAGCAGGAGATGGTGAAGGTACGGAACCTTTGAAACAGAGTATTTTCCTTTTTTGTGTGTGTATTTTCTAAAAGGAGACAGTGTAGGGAAAAGAAGATCCTTTTAAACCTTAGCCTGGAGAATGACAGGAATTAGGCTCTGAAAAGCCACCTAAAACTTGAAAAGGTTTAGATTCAAGTAGCCAGTCTGGACAATTTCTGCACTGTTCAATTATTTTGCTTCTCTGTCTCTCCCGACTCCATGCTATGTCAAATAACTGTTGCTGCCCTGAACTGAATAGAACCAATGGATCAAAAGACAAATTTTGTATTCCAATGTGATTTCTGTTTTGATTTAGATCTTCCACCACCTTCAACAAGAGAGAGACCTCCTGGGTGTAAAACAGTGTTTGTTGGAGGATTACCAGAAAACGCAACAGAGGAAATTATTCAGGAAGTCTTTGAGCAGTGTGGAGATATAACAGCAATTCGGAAAAGCAAGAAGAATTTTTGTCACATTCGTTTTGCAGAGGAGTTCATGGTTGATAAAGCCATTTACCTTTCTGGTACTTCACATTCTTTAATGGATTTTCTTTGCTTCTCATTTGTATTTTGTGATGCTAATGTTTGCTTATTTTCTTAGCTTTTATCCCAGCAAGTCCTTTTTTGAGCTCAGTGGCTCTAGCTTGGAGTGGCAAGGGGCAATTCTGCATTTGTCTGTGTCTGCCAAAACTTGTGAGCCGTTTTGTATGTTGAGTACCCAGGAGCAATTTCCTGCCATCCCACAACAATGCAGCAGACCCTGAAATTCACTACAGAACAATCTTGTTTTCGATTTACACAGGTTTATGTAGTTTTGCTCACAGGTTGTAGAAAGAGGAGGGCACCAGGCCAGGAACGCTGCTGTTTTCCAGTGCCAATTTCTGTGATAGCCTGGCAATTTCATTGGCATATTTTTATAGATTTGAAGAGCAGTGTGAATAAAGTCTGCCTTTATATGTACAACCACCTGGGTTAGATTCTGAGACCCATCTGTGGGCTGTGCCTTTTGTCTCCCAGGGTCATGAATGTCATAGTATTTTAAGTGTAAAATTCCAGAATCTCTTTTATATTCCTACAAAGAATCAGACCACAAAACCATAATTCACAGGGGAAAAAAAGTCAGCCTTGCTTTCTCAAATCAGGCTTCATTGGTTGTCATTGCCCATTACACGAGGGCTGACTTCCCAATCTACCCAAATGAGCCCTCCTCCACCTTCATAAGTTGGATTCTATTGCCTATGTGTCTCCACTGACCAGTTCACCCCTGAGTCCTGTCCCTCTGTCCCTCTGGGACCCTCTGTTTTTGTCCCCACAAGTATCATGTAACATGCAAAGTACTTCACCCTACATGCAAAGTACTTAGAAATGAATGAGGGCTGGAGACAACTCATTTATCAAAGCCAGTTGACACAGACAGGCTTACTCATCTTATGCAGGGTTACTTTGAGGAGACCCCAAGTGACCACCAAAAGAGATCTAGGGATGCAGTTAATGATTGGGGTACCTTGTCTGAGCTCCCATCCTAACCATTTTTTGTTTGCAGCAGGACATACCCTCAATGTTCATAGAAGGCTCACACAGCTAGAAAGCAGTGGTTTCCTAAACCACCACTGACTTCTTAAAATGAAAGGAATAAAAGAACATCTGAGCTCTTGAAATCTATGGTTAAGAAAAAGTTCTCTGTCACATTTTTTTCCTTCTAATCTGGCTGTCTTATTTAAATTTTAGTTCAAACAGCTATACAAAATTGTGAATTTTATGATAGTTTTATGAGAATTTTATGAGTATGGATTTCTTAAAATATTTCTGCATTTTGATGTTTCTTTCAGATCTTCACTTCTTTATACATTTTTCTTCCTTTTTTTTTCATTTATTTATTTTATTTTCACCCCATTACTTCGTCGCTCCTCATCCTCTCCTCCCTCCCATCCTTCCTGTTTATGTGTTTATTCATGCATTACTTCCATGACTCTGTACCTTATGGGGGCAGGTTACAGACCTTGCAGAAGAGGCAGTGCATTTCCCAGCATCTGTCCTAAGGAGGTTCCAGCTCCACCAGCAATAGAGCACTTGTGGAGGAGCCAAGAGAAGGCTCACGAAATGCAGTAGGAGCTGGGATTACTCTATATAATAAATTATTACAGTAGCAAGAAAGAAGCCATTGAAAACTGCAGAAATGTACAGACTGCCATCCTGGGGCAGAGCCAGTGTCCCATTATCTCAGTTTCCCAATTTTCTGTAGCTCGATGCTCCATTTGTCTCAAAGCAAAGTTTTGTTTTAGTTTTCTGTGGAAAAATCCTGGAGCATCAGATCTGATGTTTGTTAGAAATGTTCCTATTCTGTTGTGTGCCTTCACTTATGTGTGCACCCAGAACAAAGGAGGCAAGAAGAGATGGAGGAGGCAGATTCCCTTTCTCATCCTTTTATTTTTTCTGCCAGCGTATTTCTGAGTTCTTGGTCCTTTTCTCTGTACTGTTCTCTAAGCCTTCCTTCTTCCCCTTCATTTCATCACAGTCACTCTTCTGCCTCCACTGCCTCTATTGCCTCTTTCACCTTCTCTTCCCATCTTTCCTTTCTTCTCCTTCTAAAACTTTTAATTTAGTCCCTCTGACCAGATCAGGAGAAGCAAGCAAACAAAAACAAAACAGTAGAGCTGAGATGGAGAGAAGAGAAAAGCAGGGGTGCTTAGCAAGCAACTTTCCCTTCTTTCTGCCACCAGCAGTGATTTCTGCAGACCTCCGCAAATGAAACAAGGAACACTGAATGTCTCACTGAAAGGCAGGGAGGTCAGGCATTAAGGCATTAATACTCTTTTATTTGTACTGAAATATTATGTTTTTCTAATCAAATTTGTATTGTTTTCAAACATAACATATTCTGAAATGATGATGGAAAAGCATACTGTTACGGCCCTTTATTTTCCCTGGAAGAGACAAGAGAGAAATACAAACAGAATTTGTGGTAAATACGGTATGCGTGTTATATTAGGGAAGAATCCTGCCTTTGATATCTGTAACATAGTGATAATTTTGTCTACCTAATCAGTTTTATCTGTCTACCCCATCTAATCTCATCAAACACACTATTTATCCTGTGCTTATCACCAGAGTAATGCAAGTGACTAGAAAATCCATTAAGCAGTTTAATCGCTGAATTTTTTCCTTTCTGCTCCCAACCAAAGTTGTATAAAAGGACACAGGGAGATGGGTAAGAAACCCATGTTATAAAAAGTTGACTTTAGGAAGGTTTTCATTTAGCCCTGGAAATTGCGTTTTGATCTCCCGAGGAGAAGGCTTTCCACAATCAACATGTCACCCCATGAGAAAGCTTTTTCTTCAAATTCTACATACTTTGCTCTTGTGGCTAACGAGTCACAAACTCCTGCAAACCTGGATGGCCCTGTACTTGAAATAAGGGCCAAACAAGTTGCTTCAGACAAGCCTGCTTATAGCCCCAAAGCCTAAGGATGCATTTTTTTCTATGACAGTATCTTCCCATGTGAGTTTTCCTTTAGTACTGTGTACTGGTTTTTGTTTCATGTTCTCAATGATCGTCAGCACTCTGATCTAGATCCCCACTTAGCAGCTGTTGACTGGTCCCCAGTATAGCAGCACTCAAAGGTAAGTCAAACTATGGAGTTTTTACTAGATCAGTGATATGGAAATACTGTGTTTGATTTTTATTTAGCACCCTCATTAATTTTTCTTGCTTCTGCTCCTTTAAAGTGAGGATCTTGGCAATTTCCCAGTTTTTATTCCTCTGCCATTATGTATGTGAAACTGAAATAAAAAATGACAGGCCAAGCACACAGTTAATGCTAGCTGCAGTCCTGAGCAAAAAGCTGGGAAAAGGGTTTTGTGAGGGCAATTCATTGTCTGGGCAGGAAGGCGGAAAAGGCAGGTGATTCTCTTGTGCAGTAAATACCCTCAAACATCAATACGGATACATGGTGTTGGAAAAGAGCCTGCCATCCAGCTGCCCTGCAGCTCAGATCTGCCATCACAGATGGGTGCCTGAGGATCACATATATATAAAATAGATCTGCCAGTCCTGCATCACTGCCTACATGGTGTCTTGCTGTCTATCGACCTGTCAAGGAGTCTGTTCTTCATTGGAGAGGTCACTGGTCCTGTAGTGTCCCCAGAGCCTTATTTAGGAGGGAACAAGAAGACATTCCAAAGAGGGATTTGCTTTTTGTTAAGGGAAGGATGCCAAGCCCTGAGCAATCTGATCTAATTTTGAAGTCACCTAGAAAGGTGACTGGACTAAAAGATGTCCAGAGTCCCTTCCAAGTGAAGTTATTCTAAGTCTCTATCCTGGTGAAAACCACCTGGCTGGCCGACCACCTTCAGCCTTAACAATTAAACTAGCAGTGTGATTCACCAGTAATTTCAAGAATCTGTTCATCTGGAGGCAGATGAACAACCAGGCAAACTGGTTACCTGAAGGGTACCATTTGTCCAGTACTACAGAGGATACTGGGTTTTGGACTGTGATTTACACTGTACTATCCCCATTTATTTCAAAAATAAGGTAAGTCTTCAGTAAGACACCACTAGATGAGTGCATGTACAAAACTGTGCAAGCACAGACCATTACAATAGTTGTTTTTCAGATTAAGCATAGCTTTGAGGACCTTGCTCCCTGCAGTGCTGCATTTCTCAGCATGCCCATAAGCCAACATGCTCCTGCCAACAAGGCGAAAGATAGAGGAGAAGAAGAGAGAACATGTATTCCTGGAAAGGGCAGCCCAGCTGGGAGATCTAATTTTAGGTTCACAAGACCCAGAACCCTGGCAGTGTCCTTTCACATTGCTGATAACACCTTTTTGGCACAAAGCAGTCAATATGTGCGGAATGCATCTTGGGTATAACATTTGTCATGGTTATCAGAGTAAATGCACCACTGGTCCCGTCATGTCTTTATCTCTGGGGAGAAAAACACAAAATTGTCCCCTTGTTAGCTCAGATCTCTGGGCTGAAAGGCCACTCACATTCTATTCTTCTGTTTTGTCTCGCTGGATATATGATATCTGCAATTCTGTCTTGTGACTAAAACTACATGTAGCCTTTTGGATAAAAGGTAGTGTGCTCTCCTATGAGTAGAAGAAAGTGGAGCAAAGCAGAGGAGACTTTATATTGGTTGCATCTCTTCACCCAAAGCTTGTAAACCTTGGAAACCACATCTGGTCTGATCCATGGAAGTTTTTTTTCACCTTCTGGCTTTGAGGGACCTCTGAGACACTTAGCGTGAGCTTTCCATCTGGTATTCTTGCAGGAAAATGAAAGGTATACCTCCTCCTAACTGACAGGCTACTTAACTCCACAAGAGGTTTGAAAGGAAAACGTCAAGCAAAAAGCACCCAGATTGTTTGTTTTGGAAGGTGAATGGAGTTAAATCCACCCAATTGATCACAAGTTGTGTTCTTCAGAGGTCAGTACAGGGGCCGGCCCTGTTTAATATCTTTACTGATCGTTTGGACAAGGGGATTGAGTAAGTTTGCAGATAACACCGAGCTGAGGGGAAGGCCCAACAGAGAAATCTGGATGAGCTGGATCAATGGGCTGAGGCCAATTGTATCAGGTTTAAAAAGACCAAGTGGTAGGTCCTGCACTTTAGTCACAACAACCCCATGCATTGCTGCAGGCTTAGGGCATAGGGGCTGGAAAACTGCATAAAGGAAAGGGGCCTGAGGGTGTTAGCTGACAGCCAGCTGAACATGAGCCAGCAGTGTGCTCAGATCTTCAAGAAGGCCAATGACATTGTAGCTTGTATCAGAGAAAAAGCAGTCAGCAGCAAAAGGGAGGTGATCATCCCTCTGTAGTCGGCACTGGTGAGGCTACACCTTGAGTGCTGTGTTCTGCTTTGGGCCCGTCACTACAAGAAAGACACTGAGGCTCTGGAGTGTGTCCAGAGAAGTGCAGATAAGCTGTAAACGGCCTGCAGCACAAGTCTTATGGAGAGTGACTGAGGGAAATGGAGAAGTGGAAGCCCAGGGGACCTTATCTCTTTCTACAACTTCGTGAATAGAGGTTGTGGTGATGTGGACGTCGGTCTCTTCTCCTGTACAACTGTGATAGAACTAGAGGTAATGGCCTCAGGTTGTGACAGGGGAGATTCAAGTTGGATATTACGAAAAAATTTCTTCTCAGAAAGAGTGATGAGGTATTGGAATAGGCTGCTCAGGGAAGTGGTAGAGTCACCATCCCTGGAAATGTCAAAGAAACATGTAGATGTAGCACTGAGGGACATGATTTTATGGGCACATGGATGATGAGTTGACAGTTGGGCTACTTGTTCTTAGTGATCTTTTCCAACCTTCATGATTCTTTGATTCTATGATCACTATGTGTGTGGTATTTAATGTTTGACATCGTCTCATGTGTGGTGTAGTATAGCCAGTCTCTTCATACATCAAGATGTTTTTACAGCAGTAAAACTGAGTATGCTTAGATATGCCTTCTTGCTAAAATGCTCCCAACCTACTACTTAACTTTGCTGTCCCTGGAGAAAATTGAAGACTGAGTTTTAACTTTAGTGATAAGGTGCTGAAGCTCTTCAAACCACAGCCAAACCACATGACTGAAAGGTAGGTTCTTTTGGATTACTGATCAGAAATGGCAAACTTCTTTTTTCCTGCCATTTTGAAGAGGAGGCTCCTGTCCCTGGGGCTGTTTCACGGTAGTTATAGTAGTGTTTCTGAAGAGCCTTGTTATGTGTCATTTCTGCCCAGAGTTCATACCTACAGCATCCCATGGTATGAGAAGTCACAGCTGGACTGTTCTGTTACTGCAGTTATGGCAGCATGTTGATAGGAAGAAATTTGAGCTAGGCCTTTGCAGACTGATTAATTTTACCTGCAGCTGGAGATCTGTTTACAGCTTTCTGCTTTGTGCTCTCTCACATCTTCCCTGAATCAGCATTTTAAAAGTCAGAGAAACTGCTCTGTAACTATCTTTCAACCATGGAAATAAAACTTGAAAAAAGATTGGTGCCCAGCATATGTTCTTCCACAGGATGGCCATGAAAGGCTCCTTTTATAGCTTTGGTGTGATTTGTTCATCTTCTGAATGCAGCCAAGGATTTCAGTTCAGAGCAGAGCCCTGTTGCGCTGTTGTACAGCCCCTGACTTAAACAAAGCCATTGCAGTCTGCTAACTTTAGCATATGATAAATGGATCGAATTATGAATATGTAGGTCTCTAAAAATGAGATGTGATAGGTTATTTGTGCTGAAAGAGGTCTTGCAAATGTCTGATAAATCTTTCCATGGTCTTAGAATTGGTTTAAAGAATGCTCAACTTAATGTTTTTATATTATTATTGGCTTTATATCAGATTAATTTGTAGGTGGTTTATGTTTGCTGCCAGATTATGAGGCGTTAGCAATTAGGAAGCTTCGAAAGATCTAGCATCAACACAGGTATGACATCACCTTCTTTGTGGCTCAGCAATTTAGGTAATGCAATTTTCTCATTCAGCTATGGTTATGATGCTATAAATTTCAGCCTTTTCCCACACATCCCATTCCACTGGTGGGCTGGACAACAGCACAAAACTGTTCATGGTCTGAACAGCAGCAGGGGAAGAACTTTACATTCAAACCAGAGTAGATGCTTTTTTAGTGGTGGTACCCTTTCCTTTAATAAATGTTAGGAGTATCAGTTGGAAAAATGATATATATGGAAAGGCTCAGGAGCAGGAATGTAGATTCTGTATGGTTTTTTTTCAGATCATCTATTATGTTGATAGGTGATGCAGAAAACTGCAGTGAAAAAAAAAGTGGATGAGTGTTTATCTTCCTGTGAAAGTGCAATGATCGATAGGTACAGTGTGGATAAGTGGGAGCATGTGATTGTATATTTCAACTGTACTTGAAGTGGAAAAAAAAGAAAAAAAACGAGCAAAGAAGTCGTGCAACAGTTAGTTCTGCTTGTTGATTTCAGGTTACCGCATGAGATTAGGATCTAGCACAGACAAAAAGGATTCAGGCCGCCTTCATGTTGATTTTGCTCAGGCAAGAGATGACTTTTATGAATGGGAATGCAAACAAAGAATGCTGGCCCGAGAAGAACGCCACAGACGTAAAATGGAAGAAGACAGACTGCGCCCTCCTTCTCCTCCAGCAATAATGCATTATTCTGAACACGAAGCTGCTTTGCTGGCTGAAAAATTGAAAGGTAAGCAGCATTTGATACTTTGCAGTGCATTATTCCTTAGGAGCAGGGGCCATCCAGACGTCAGAACATGGGAGATGATTTCTCTCTGATGTATTTCATTACTTGCCCTGTTAACCTTCCCCTAATTCCTCTGCCATTTTTATGCCAGTCATAATGATACTCATCCACCTGCTAGAAATGTAGGGTATCTGTCTATCTAGCTGTGCTTTAACAGATGGAACACAACTTATAGAAAACTACACAGTGCTTTGTTGGTTGGTTTTTTTTTCTGCTCAGTTGATGTCATTGTGTGCTCTGGAAGTGTTCTCATAAGACAACCTGTTACAGACATCTTCCATACTAAGGGCCTGATTCTTAGAATACTTTTATTTCAGCAGTGATATTTTGTTATATTACATGCATGTGACTGTCCAAATTCCTAGTTTTTCAATTGCTCTCGTGAGCTGAATTCTAACACACCCTTCAGATGCAGTGGCACAACTTATCTCTGACACACACCATCCATTCTTTCATTCCCTCTTTAGGGAATTACATGTGTAAGATAATGTATTGTTTTGTTATGTGTTTCCTTGCTTGTTTACTTCTTCTGGGTGCACTCAATGACTTTCTATTTTTCAAAACTGAAGATTGCCACCTTTAAAAGTTAACATACAAATGAAGAAGCAAAGAAGTAAAAATATTCATACCAAAGAAATAATTTAAAAAGTCAAGTAAACAACTCCTTGTACCTCTTAGACTTTGTGTTGGTTTTCATTCAGTGTTTAGCATCTGTGCTTTGCATTCTTTCCCCACGTGGTGGTCAAACACGTTACCTGCTATGTGCCAGCCAAGTCACAAGAAACTGTCATTCTTGCCACTATTTCAGAATTACCCAGATTAGATGTAAGCTATCTAGCTGTCAACATGCTGGTCTGTGTTCTAACTTTGAAACATGTTTGGGAAGCTGCTGGAGAATGGTGCGAAGTTGTTGCGTCCTTGAAGCACGGAGCAGAGATGCACCCTACTGTCTCTTTGAGTACTGCATTAGTCACTGTTACATCAGTTGGTTGCTAGTTTGGATAACTAATATTCTGGATGCATACATGCCTCTATTAAATACCTCTTGAAATAACTGGAAGATTGTTAAAATAATGCAGATAAATTGACAGGCGAAGAGTAAAAGAAGAATGAAGCCCAAGTATAAGATTTTTTTATTTCTTACATAGCTTCCAGTCCAGCTCCTTCAGAGCTTATACAATACAGTAGTTTTAGATTCATCTGTTCCCAGATCTGTTTTCAATAGAATATTTTAGGAGTTCATCTTTTACACGGAAGTTTTTCTTAATGTAGTAAGGCCTAGAGGTTTCCTGAGCTAAGCCAGAAAATGCAAGAAGTCTGGGCAATTTCTTCCGTATGGCTAGCCATTGCTTGGGGTAAGGAAATGTGGATTTCTGCAAGATGTTTGAGATGTCTATATTTAGAAGGGGTTTTCTTTTCAGTCTGGGAAGCTTCCATGCTTAATTAAAACTTATTTCAAGCTTTTTGGGCTTTGGTTCTTTGAAGGACAGTTGACCAGAACAAATAAATACAAGAAATTGAAAATTCAAAATGGTAAGTTTATTTTATATGTATTAAAAAGCATTAAAATCCACCAGAACAATATCTTGCAGTTTTCAGAACTTAGTTAATTAACCATTACCCTTTAGCAAGATTGAGGTAACCAGTTCTGTACCTGTACAGGTTGTTGGGGATGGAAAACGTGAAAACAAACCCTCCGTTCTCAATTGGTTGTCTATTGTACTAGGTTATCTAGGAAGTAAAGATGGGGTCCAGTCATTATACTTCTGAGTCCTACACTCTGCTTAATTTTTCCAATGACATCTTGGCCAGTATCTGTGAGGGTGAGAGTAGGACATTAGGGTCTTCCTTGGGCAACATAGACTCACCATGAGTACTATGTGACACCCTAAAAATAAAGGTACAACTGCACAAAAAATACATCTTTCATTGTGAGAAGGGGCAGTTCCTGTCATCACATATTCAGAATTTATATGTGGACTTCAGTGAAACTAATGGGCGACATATTTATGCATACATACATACATTTGCATATGCACATGTTTGTAAAATTTGGTGTCAGTATATCTGTTCTCTGAGTGACACCATATCTGCATTGCTGCAAAGTCTGAACAATGCATCCTACAGAAGAGGATCAAAATATATCTGTTCTTGACAGGATTTGCCTTGAAAGTGTGGTTGCTGAGTAGATGCCCTGCAGTTGTTTTCTTAAGTCATGACCTCCCCATGATACCTGCCTCAAAAGAGTCCTGAGCTCTGCTGCTGACTCACGAGGTAGAGCTGCAGGTCCTCAAAGTGCTGGTTTCAGCTCCTGCAGTGCCTCCAGAACTTCACCGAGCAACACAAGCTGAAAAGCATGCCAAATAGCTGAACATCTGTCATCCCAAGACACTGCTCTGCAATCACAGATGTAGACAACTTGGTTTGAGTCCAAGGAAGTTTTGTTGTCAAAATAACCTTGGAAATTCTTGATGGCAAAGAAATGTAACAGTGAGCTGAGATGAACTAGACTTATCAGACAGTCTCCCGTTGTAATCTTTAGATATTTATTGGTTCTGTAGCAGAAGTGACAGTATCTTTTTTCACCTTCCACAAACTGCAGAAGCAGACTTAAAGAAGTCATTGTTTTTGCATACCAGACTTGGCTGGAAGTTCTCACCTTAGTATTGCCAGCATATTCCTCTATATTTCATGCGCTAAAGCCACCTGCTATGGCTGTCACTGCCGTGGAGACAAGTGGGTGATAGGGTGGAGAGGGCTCTTTTATGCTCAATGGAAACAGAAGTTCATTATAAAATTTCACCGTTAGTCTCTACAAGCACGAAGCTTCATCTCTACAAGCATGAAGTAGCAGCTGGATTCTCAAACTACACTTCCTGGTGACTGGGACTGGGAGGTGGGATACATCCATTGCATGTGAGGCCATGCACATCTGCAAAAGCCTCAGGGGTTATGACTTACTATCCGCTGTCTGCGGACTATCCCGTATCCCGTATTTGTGGAAAGAACTTGGTTTGAGCACTTGCTTTATTTTTTGTTGGATAAATTGTTGAAACTAATAATAAGGACTGTGAGTCAGTACAATTCATCACCACTTCCCATTTTAAACTGCGTCAGACTGTGATGTTTAATGGCAATATTTTTACTTTTCTGTTTCTTTTTTTTTCTTCGCCTTTCTTTTTTTTTTTTTTTTCTTCTTCCTCCACTAAGGTCTTCAGGGTCCTGCAAATGCAATCCTTCATAACTATTTCCTTGATGGCAGTGCGAACATTTTCTCTGTAGCTTATAGCCAAGAGTATATTCACTTTTCTTTTCTCTAAATGTATACAGTGTTGTTTATTTCCCTATCCACCTATTACATTTTGCCATTGCCACTTTTCACTGTGTGGCAGTGACATATTGCCAGCATTTTGGGGATAGGTCTCATGAATCTGAGCCAGTACCTCTAAAAATTTAGGCCCACACTACTAACTCTCATTGATTAAATGCTTTTTGAGCTGCTCTGCATTGATAATTTGGGAGTTATGTTCTCTGTTGGTCACCGCCAGAGCCAAAAGAGGGAGAAGCCAAGGAGATGATAGTTCATAGAAAGAGGACATTTACTGCATTGGGAAGATGATTTGTCAGAAAATATTTTATTTAAATGTGTTTAATGCACTCCCAGACAATGTTTGCAAGCTTTCTTCATTAGTCACAGCAGATTTAGCACAAGGCAAAAGAAAACTGAAACTGGATTGTCAGAATGAAATGAGCTCCAGCAGTCAGACTAGGTAGGTAACATGAGGAAGCTCCTGTTCGTACCAGGGCTGTGCTTATTAGTTCTAAGTCTATGCCATTTATTTCATGTTCGCAAGCTAGTTAGGAAAATAAAACTGCTATTATTTTGCATGAGAAGTTATTTTTTGCTAGGTTTTGTAGATTTTTTTTTTAACTTTTAAACTAAAATGGACTTGAAGGAGAAAAAAATAAAATAAAATAAAATAAATAAAATAGCACCAATTGTTTAAAATGCAAAGGAAATTTTGACTTTTTCAAAAGGTGCTCTTCAACTTTGCATTTTGAGTTAAATATTCCAAAATATGACATGGGATTGCAAGTAGTTTCAATGGACTATCATATGATTGCCAAGGAATAAGTTAAAAGTAAGCGTAACTCAGACTAATGAAAGTTCTACCTCACTTCCTGAGATCCTCCAGGCTTGGATATAAGTCTGTGTTTCTTTAATGAATTATCTCAAGAATTTCATAATGTGAAGTCTGGTAAACTGAAGTATTTTACAGTGAAATGTGACTGTAAATAGCAATTATCTACCTTTGAAGGCCTTTGAGAACAGTCCTTTCCATGCCAACAAAGCCAGCAAAATATGACGTCTTTTGTTCTTACATTACGAAAATGCAACCCTCTTTTCTCCTGCTTTGTTGCAGCTTTCTTGTTTTCTGCATGTTTCTTATTTTGATTCATGAGTTACACTGTGTTATTACTACACAGTGAGATGTGGCAGTAGATATTTGGGATCAAATTTGTATACTTTCTCATCTGTTTTCCTGGATGCTTCATAAATGGCAGAAGAACGTGTCATCCAGAGCATCACACAACCAGAGACAGGTGAATCTTTCATCTTCAAATGGAATGCTGTGGTTTGGGGAAAAAAAAAAAGTCATTTTTGCTGTGTGCTTATGCCATTTGTGCTTCCATGCCGAGTTTTAAACATTGTGGTATTCTTAATTCGAGCATATCTCAATCATCTTCAGAAATCACTTTTTACCTTTAAAAATATTCCTTCAAAATACTACATCTGTCTTATTTGCTGCATATAGTTAAATAGTTCCACCATCTGATATAGACATCTCTTCATATCTCAATATATATTTTTAAACATTTTGAGAAAAAGAGAAGTACCTGCAAGTCATGTACAGTACTCAGGTATTTACCTCCCTTTTAAGTACACTGTCTCTTTATGAGCACAGGAAAGTTATTCATGTGGATTTCCATTAAAAAAAATATATAATTTGAAAAATTGAGAAGCTGCTGCTTTGCCAGGCACTGTATTATCCCCTGAAGAGAGAACAGATTGGAAATTTAAATAAATAGATGGCAGTTACAGTAGAGTGAACTAACTGGGGATGCATCTTGTGCAAGATTCAGGTAACATCAAGCCTGACAATCTCAGCCCATGCACATCGTTTGAAATATAAACAGCATTTAATTGCTTGGGAAATGGGAGGTTTCCCTGAGAGGAGAACTGTGCTGCTGTCGTTCTCGGGCTCTACTTTAGAGCCAGATTTGGGCAGCGCTACCGACAGTGATTTATCCACAGGGGCAGCTCTCACACAACACCACAGGGTGTAGCTCAGTGCCAGGCGAGTGTGGGGGGAGGCAAAGCTCCTCCTAACAAATCCAACGTGTTCCAGGTTTAATTACTGCTGAAAGGCTATGGGCCTTTTTTTAGCACAATCTTTTTTTTATCGGTGGTATATCAAGGCAGAGACCTACAATAGACACGCTCTGAGCCTTTAGCATCAGATCTGTTTGCGTAGCCTCCTCATTTTTCAGATCATCATCTTCTTCGTCCTTCTTCCATATGCTGCTGACATCTGCTGTGGCACTGTACATCTGGCTCCAAGTGCCTCACGCAGGGGCTGTGAGCACGCATGTTGCAAGGCTGGTTCTCTCTCTGGCAAAAGAGTGAAAGGTGTGTTCAGCTGTCACTGCCCTGATAACCCACTTCCCTGGGCACCTTACTCCATCAGCCCAGAAGAAATGCATTCACTGTTAAGTTTATTACCAAAATCACTCTCCCCCACCTAATCTATATTGTATCAATGCAAATGTTAAGGTTTTTGTACGAACCCACTTGATTAAATGTGCAGCACTGCAAAATTGCTTGAGTTAATTACTATGAACTGGCAAATTGCAGCTTGCTGATCTGAAAGTTTGCAATGTGATTTTTCAGAAGTAGGAAGGAAACTCAGTACCTTCATAATTACTTCTTATTGGCAATAATGGCATCTGCAGGATAAAATAATGGATCACTGTGTCTCATGCAAAACCCACCTATGGAAGAATCTTCTCTGAATTTGGAAGAAGGAATTTGATGATGCAGGGGCAAGTGATTTTTATTTTTTTTTTAAGATATCTTTTAGTAAATGTATATTTTTGTCAATTTAGCTAGTCATGTATTATATAACAGCAAGTGTTTCTCAGGAAAAGCATACAGTTAAGGCTATTTAAGATATAGTAAGGTGGATGATTAATCTTTCTTTAAAATAACCCTTCAGCAGTAAGAATTTGTATTCCCAGATTCTCACTTATTATACAGTGCCATTGGGTTAAAAATGTTATTAATCTCAAAAGTACCAGACTGATATGTGTGGTGCATGACACAGTTATATAAAGTATTTGAGCAGGGAAGAAAAAAAAAAAATAAAGAAAGTGAGGTAGCAGACTGGAGAGTTGTGTTTCTAGGTCAGTGCAGGAGAAGCTTTTAAGCCAAGAGAAAAATAAGTTGGCGCTGTGGCTGAAAAGCACGTTGCTCCTGCTGTACAGAGGATCTGGTTGGACTTGCTGATGAATGGCTTTACTGCACCTTTTCTCTGACCTGATTCACCCACTTCAGCCACCCACTGGGATTTACTGTTTTTTCTATTTTGAATTCATCACTTGCCATTGAGAAGTCTTAGTTATAGGCCAACAAAAGAAGTCAGACTAGCCTTGGTCAGACATCTTCCCATGCAGTTATATGGAGTGAAGGAGTCTCCTGGCTCGCCTCTGTCCAATTTGTGATAGCAGGACTGGGCTCAGTTTGAAATTCTGGTAGTGGGCTGTGATGAGATGGGCAGCTCCAGGATGGGAACATATCCAGATGTAAAGTTCTCAGAACAGGAGAGACACGGACCTGTTGGAGTGCATCAAGAGAAGGGCCACCAAAATAATCCAAGGGATGAAACACCACTCCTATGAGGACAGGCTGAGAGAGCTGAGGCTGTTCAGCCTGGAGAAGAGAAGGCTCTGGGGAGACCTGAGAGCAGCTTTTCAGTATCTAAAGGAGGGCTGTAAGAAAGAAAGGGACAGACTTTTTAGCAGGGCTGTTGTAATAGGACAGGGCAAAATTGTTTCAGATTAAAAAAAGGGAGATTTAGACTGTGTATAAGGAAAAAGCTTTTTATGGAAAAGGTGATGAGGCACTGGCACAGGTTGCCCAGGAAGGTGGTAGATGCCCTCACTGTCTCTGGAAACACCAAAGGTCAGGCTGGATGGGGCTCTGAGAAACCTGATTTAGCTGTAGGTGTCTCTGTTCATTGCAGGGGAGTTGGATTAGAGGACTTTTAAAAGTCTCTTCCAACTCAAAAGATTCTGTGGTACTAACAAAGCTAAAAGAAATTGAAGCCCTAGTGTTTGGCGTTGCCCTAAGTAAAAATTCAGCGTATAATGTCACTCTCAAAGTTCAAAAACATAAAGCTGGATATATTTGAGATATATTTATGCATGTTAAAATATTAAGATTGGTTGAGTAGTTTCAGAGTGATGAACTAGCCTGTCTATCAGCTAAGGCCTTAGAAACCATAATCTCTGTAGTGAAAGCAACATTATGGATGTGCTCAACATTGAGAGTCACAGCATTTCTGATTACTATGAACTGAGTTCTGCCCTTACACCACGGAAACTCCATAAACTGAGAGTAACATCATTGTTTCCAATGCCTTTTCCCAGTTTGCTATTTGTTAGCAATTCATGTCATAGCTTTTTTCTATAAGGAATTTGATGTCATTTGGTGTTGCTTTCAGGTGGTCAGATTGTGGGCAGAAAAATGCAAAACATTTGTCAATAAATTGTTCCTCTTTATATATAAATATCCCCTATGACAATTTCCCAGACAGCTCTAGGGATGCATTTTCTTCTCTTTATATTGCATTGCATCTAAGTTGTGAGCTAGGATTTAAGTGCCAAATATCTTCAGTTGACATAAGAGGAATTTGAAATATCTTATCTCTAGAGGCATGTGATTGAGTCTAGCAGCACCTGGAAGTCTCTAGTGACAGACACCCAGCCAGCCGTCCTCAGTAGATGGGTATATGAAAAGACACAGCATGCATCACAGCTTACAGTGTAACTCGAAAACCCAACACACGTACACAAATGCTGTGTAGGTGTTCTGCAGCTGCTGTGCTTGTATAATAGTTGGAATTCCTTGGACCAAATGTTGATGACTCTTGCAGAGATGGCTGTATTTGAGCAGGTCACCTCAGGCTCCTTTTGCAGCTGATTGAGGAAAGCATGGACTTTTGGGGCTCAGTTCACCTCACCTTCAAGTAGACAGCTGGAGGAGAACTGACGAAGCATGCCCAAGAAATGTCCATTTATTTCCATTAACTGTGCAAGGAGCCTTGGGCTACAAACTCAGAGGCTGACATGAAGGAGATGGTTTCTACCTTACTTTCTTAAAGCATGCTCTAATTTGGAGGAGAAAAGATTTAAGTGCAAGAAATAATCCACCGTGTACTCATTTTTAAGGAACAATTACATATGAAAATGTCTTACATAAAGGAATTTATTTTAAGAGTATGTTTTTAAACAGTGTATATTTATGTGCATCTTACCTCAAGGGAATAATTTTGAAAAGAATTAGGAGGTTTGTTTTATGTTTTTAATGAATGGCTGCAATCATGACAGTTCATGCTCTGCTTAAATTAGATTCCATTGCTGTATTTCTTCTGCTATTTATCTACTAAATAAAATATAAATGAACAATCCGGTATAAAAATCTGATTTTCCAAGTGAATCTCTGATTGCTCAGAAAGAGTCACCGCATTCTGGATGA
Source organism: Tympanuchus pallidicinctus (assembly GCF_026119805.1). Lineage (NCBI taxonomy): Eukaryota > Metazoa > Chordata > Aves > Galliformes > Phasianidae > Tympanuchus > Tympanuchus pallidicinctus. The sequence continues at coordinate 42,348,756 of NW_026294780.1, read as the reverse complement.
AGAAAATTAATTCGCGGTGAGTTACCTTGTGCCAGCCACTGAGCATTTGGGTTTGGAATAGAAAAATACTTCAAACTTCTCTAGTTCTAGAAGATAAAATAAGGAAATTTTGAATCAGTAGAGAGAAGATTTTACTAACTAATGTGCTCCTGTTGTGAATATATTACCCTCTGGCATTTTTTAATGCATCTTCTAATTATGTAATCAATGAAGATTCTGATGTTTACCATTGCTAGTTTTTTATTCCTGATAGTACATAGCCATGAATTAACTGTAACAGGCCCACAGACCTCTGCAGCTCTCTGGCAGAATAGTAAGTTAAAACAGGCTTTCAGCATGTCCTTTTAAATGGGTTGAATCTATCTGACAGACGGATGGCATGTTTAAGAACATCTCTTGTACATACCAACTGTTCCCGATGAAAACAAAACAAAAGGAGTAGTGTTTTCATTTCATGCAGATTCTGAAGCAAAACAACATGAGGCCATGTACTGTGGAGAGATTAAAGTAAGAAAAAGGGAAAATGGCTCTGTGGATCTGATTTTCCTGATGCAGCTCCATGAAGCATTTTTGCCCAGTTGTGCACACTGTTTCATCACTGGTGTACTTCTTCAGAGGTAGTCCCAACTTTGTTGTTTGTGTTTTGACCTAGATAGAACAGGATAATTTATTCATAATGGTACTTTGGTGTTGGGTGATAAATTACACGGAATGAAACAGATAATGACGTCTACAAGAGAAAAGAAGATTTGTGTCATTATTCTCTTCTCACGGCCAGCCACGTCCTCAGTGTTAACATCCTCAGAATGACCTGACTCCACAGATTGTTAGAAATTGCATACTAGCATTCCCCACAGCCCTTACAGGTTATTTTTATTGACTATTGTAATTACAATAAACATTACGTTCTAGGAATGAGTTCTTGGCTATACTGGATCTGTGACATCCAATTCCAATGCATTTCAGCAGGCTGAAGATTTTATCCAAGTTTAAAGATTTTTTGCTTGTTTGTGTGAAGAGGCTTTACACAAGTTTCATTTTTTTTTTTTTTTTTTTTTTGAGGCCTGTATTCAGCTAATTCACTCATCAGGGACTATTAATACATACCTGCCTTGTTTGCAGCCAGAAAAACTAGAAAGTGGAGACTAATGAAAGGGAACAATATGGAAAATAATGATACCTGACTGTCTTTTCCTTCTCACAGACAATTATTTAATGAATGATGATGACGATTAATCACGTTAGCATAAAAAGACATCATGCAGAGATAGGATGTTATGATGCTCTTATTTTGCAGGGTTTTTTTTCAGGCATCTTGAGTGAACATGCCTATCCAGCTGTGGCAAGCAAATCCCATTGCTGTAGCTGAAAGCATGTTTTAGTTAATAAGATGCTAAAGATCAGGCAATGTAAAATCTATTCTTTGCAGAGCTGTGGGCACAGAGCGTGTCACTTGTCCTCTCTGCACTTCAGGCTCCTTGCCTTTTAGGGCAGTGATTGCTGATTGAAAATAAAAGCCCAAATCATCACTTGAGTATTAGTATTTCATTATTCTTTGCACATAGAATGCAGAGTCCTACAATGTTCCACATTTCTGTATCCTCCAACACAAGTCAGTCGGTTTTAATATCTTCCAATTTTCATTTTAAATGTCTTTTGGTAGGTTTTAATATTGTCCAATTTTCATTTTAAATGTCTTTTGGCTGGTCTTACTATCTTCTAGTTTTCATTTTAATTGTCTTTTGGTTATAATCACGCTACTTCTCTATACCATAACAGCATGCTTTTTCTTTCAGAAAAGTATACCTGCCATGTAAAATGCATGAAGAAATCTAAACAGCAAGGACCAGACAAGCTGTTTAAAATGATTTATTGGGAAATTGAAGTTGTATAGAATAAAAATCTATGGAAAAAGCAAGATCAAATTGCACAGAAATGCTTCCACAGGAAGACACTTTGTTGTAATAACATTTTCTTGCAGTTCAGCCTAAATTGAACTTAAAAAGAAATGTGTCTTCTTAACCCCGATGAAGCCGGAAGTGTAATGGATGCCACGTTAAGAGTCTTCTGACAAAGCTGAGAGCACTGTCAGAGGAAATAAGATTACTTGGGGAGAGAGTGCATGAAATCTAACCACTAGGTTTTCTTGATCTTCTTGCAGAGACATATAACTTCATTTACCTGAATGGTAATCCAAAAGAAGTACTCCACGTATGTGTCTGGATTCATTTGGACTGCTTTAAGAAAAATATTTTAAATGAAACACAGACAAACGCAAAATACAAAACAAATACAGACGCATCATCTGTTCAGAGCAGTTCCTTGTAATTAATCAGTGCTTCAAGCAGGAATTGTTCAGATTAGTTATTGTTCATTAATTAAGAATGTGATGTTAGTGAAATCTGTTGACAAAAGTAGGGCTGAACACAGGCTCCCAGACTGAGCGTTTGACCACGCTGATTAATGAGGACAAATTTCATTTCTTCAGTGGATCTGGTAACATAAATGTCTCACTCTACTCTAAGGTCATTTCAAATTGCTGAACAGCTTAAGAGAGCTGTTGCAAAAGAGAGGAGTCAAGCCGTGGAGGGTGGAGGCTGCTTTTTACTGCGAGAAGGCTATTAAAATGAGCAGAAAACAGGTTCTGAAGGCAGATTTCTGGAGCTACATAAGGTAGAGCTTGCTTCCTTCATCTGTTAGAACAAGGGACCCAAAAGTTGCACCAAATGGTGTACCACGAGCATGATTTATAGTGATTTTAATGCAACACAGTGCAGAAAGCATGTCCTTGGCAGGGTATTTATACTTGCAGTTTAAAACCTGTGCTTTTATTGTTCTAGATGATAGCAAGTTTTCAGAGGCCATCACAGTGCTGCTAACCTGGATTGAGCGAGGCGAGGTGAATCGTCGCTCTGCAAACCAGTTCTATTCAATGGTGCAGTCTGCAAACAGCCACGTTCGCCGTCTCATGAATGAAAAGGCCGCTCACGAGCAAGAGATGGAGCAAGCCAAGGAGAGTTTTAAAAATGCCTTAACAGGGATCCTGACTCAATGTAAGTAACTTCTTTTTGTCCAGTGGTGTTGTAGTGATGGTGGTGGTGGTTTGTTTGTTTGTTTGTTTGTTTGCTTGGGGGTAAGTAGTTGCAATGCAGTCATATTCTACTTCATATCCTATTTCATACTCTATGGCAATTTGGAGGAACAAGGACCATTCCTAAGAGCTTATTTCTCAAGGTGAGCAAAGTTTCAGTAGTTCTTTTATTAACAGACAAAAACATGCTCTATGCATAATGTCTACAGTTACGTAGACCTAACACTTCAGGAACAAACCAGACAGAAGCCTCACTGCTCTAAAAAAGACTGTGCCTTTGTGAAGTGATTTGTAACCTATGAGATGCAGCTAGTTAACTAGGCCAGTTACAGAATAGAGGACAATTAGGTTGTATTTTTAGCCTGGGTTTAGGTAAAAGGCAATAGGATTCAGCAACTTTTAGGAATATATTCACAGTGTACCAGGCCACTCCCACAGTAGAAGAATTTGCTGTGCTGCTTCTGGCATCAGGACTACTCAGCTGATACAATGCCAGTATTAATTTGGCAGATAAACGGTCTTAAATATTTAGTGCTGGCAGCTATTTCCTTAGAACAGAAATATAATCAATGAAGTTGCCTTAATGGGATTCCTTCATAAAAAAGCAATCAGGATACTTGCCTAAAAGTGTTCTTCAAAGGGATAGAATAAAAAGAAGAGATAGAAGAAAGAGAAAAAAAGAAAAAAGAAAAAAAAAATTAAAAAAAAAGGCAAGAAAAAGAAATTTAATTGTTGCTGTTTTTAACTTGTCTCTACAATATCTTTGGGTCCATCTCCTTCATCTAACTGCCACATTGTGAAATTACATGATGCTGCTCAAGCAAGAAGCTTAAAGATACTCAAGTGGAGACTGGAACTAGTATGGAAATTAAAAACAAAAACTGAGAGAATTTACCAGATGGAGAACAACACAGTTGAAGCATTGCAATTTCTGAATCTTTCTATAAATACATAAATCTCGTCTTTCTATAAATACAAAAACCCTAAAAGCTTTTCCGCACTATTTTTCTGGTCCCTTGGTTCCCACAGAAGTTATGGCCAAGGGCAGAAGTTTAGATGGTCTTGCCCAAGATTCCTCGATTAGGAAAACCTTTTTTTGCCTAGATGACAGAGAGCGTTGTCTCCCAACCTAAAGAGTTTAGACTCCTGAACTTAGGGAGGAAGAATATGGGACAAAGGCACTTGATTTCTGTGGACATATGTTCAGTGAGTAAATTTTTAAAAACAGCTAATTTGCTCAGTAATCTGCTAGTCAATGTCCTCTATCTCAGCTACTGAAAGACAGTGTGAGGAGGTAAGATACATGCACCATGCATGGCCATGCTGTTCAATTCACATCAGGGCCTCTGCATTTCTGTGTGCAACAGCCAGCCCTAGTATTCAGAAATACCTTCTTTAGCTTGCATTCAAAATAATCCCCCATTGTCAGCAGGCTGAATGTTAGTTAAATCTGTCTAAATTAGCTCGTTTGTCACCAACTGTTGTGGAACATCTGTCACTTGGAAATGGAGATCCCTGTAGTTTCAGGTGGGAGCTTGCAGTTTGGCTATCTGGTTTGTTCCTGTAATGTGCTGAATGTTCAATGTACAGAAACAGAAATAGGTCTGGCTTCAAAACATGATTCTCAGAGTGACGCAGTCATAGCAATGGCCTGGAAGAAGAATTTCTGGCAGATCTGGCCTGTGAGGACAAGGTCAGCAAAAGCACAGGCTCAGAGAAAGGTGTTACATGCCATGGATTTTATAAGAACAAATTTTATGAGCTTTGCAGATGCTTCACATTGGTTATTTTATAAGCATCATAAACATTGGCCATTATTAGCATTAATGTCTTCTCAAAATTCTCTGCAAAGTTGCTATGAACAGATGGATGATGTTTTGCTTTACCCATGTATATGCCTAAGATTGCTAAACATGGAGACTGTGAAATGAGCTTCCTTTTTTCAAGAATTTTCTTGTATTTGAATATCTGAGGAATGTTTTTATGCCTCTTTTTCTATTGTTTTCCCACAACCCTATATAATGAGCTACAATATAACACTTAATATGAATCTGAAAATAATGATTGTCCAAAATAGATGGCTGCTCTATTAAATTCTGCAGAGTGACTAAAATCAGCTCTGCTGTTCTGCAGTAGGATCTGAAAGTCTAACGTAATGCTCCAGCTTTGTAGTCATTTAACACAGGTATTACATTACTTTTAAAATAGTGTGTCATGTTCTAAGTCAGATGTCCAACTCTGAACTGACCATTCTGGGCCTTTAGTGCATCCAGTAGAGAAAAATATGTATTTCAAGATGATGAGTCATCAGATCCACCTGGTAGTACACTTCCAGTGAGATGAATCATCCCTTGGCAATGCCTTTTATTCTCTGCTCCCCATAGAGGACTCACAGGGAACCAGCACCAGATGTCCAACTTCTACATGCTTAGTTTGGAGTAGACAGTCTTAATGCAGAAGGGTAGATCCTGGTATTAGTTATAAATGTCAGAACTGAAGCAATGTGTTTTATGGGGAATGAAGAAGAAATAGTGGACTGGAAGTGCACTCACTTCGAACACATGTACTCTCTATATGAGTCTCAGTATAAAACTGAGGATTTCTGTGACCAGAACATTTCAGTTTATTGGCCCAGACACTAATGAAGTACAGGTATTGAAATTCCTGCTACCATCTGCTTGCAGGTATTTAGAAGTTTACCTAAGCGAATTACCCCTAAAAACTTGGGTCAAATGTTCAGGACATGGATTAATTACGCAACCAAGATATTTTGTTCCAGGATAATCAGCAAAATAAAGTATTGCCTTTCTCATACCACCAACCTACAGCCTCTGATTTCAGTTCTACAGGGGGTTTTAACCATCATGTAGTGCTTCTTCAGTTATTTAAAGGACCAAGACAGAAAAATGCCCATTACCACCTTCTTTTTATTAAGTTACCTATTTTTTCTATATTTGAATCTGTACTTGAAATGTGGATCATTCTGTCTTCGTGGTTTCATTTCTAAATTCTTCCATTTTGCTTCCATAACACCACTGCATGTCACACTACTCTCAGACTTTCCATGTATCTCCTTTTCATTTCCTCCCAAACCACCTTTTTAGCCTAAGGCTTGTAGATGTTGATCTTCATGTTTAAGAGAAATGGAAGAAATGGAAGCCCTAGAGACATCTGCACTGGGTTGTTTTTCAGACTACACCAAAGCTGCAGTTTTTTTCCTCTGAGTTTCTCATCTCTTCATTGTAAATTTAATCTGTTTCTTACTGAGGTTTCGAACTACTTTGTGCAATGCCCCTAGACAATATTTTTTAAAGTACCTCTTGGTGAATAAGAGCCAAAATCCCCGTTCAAATATAAATTTGGTATCCCAAGATTTAGACAAAGAGATGGGAGTGTCCCCAAATGCAGGTAGATAGACAAATGGTGTAATTAACTGAAGTTCTCCATGGTTGAGTACAGAGCAGCTAATGACATCTTCCTACTTGGTAATTTTTGTCAGTCTATTGGATGAATCTTCCAGGTTCTTAGACACCAAGTCCCTTTCAGAGCCTATGAAACTGTCTTTTGCGTGCTGTGGGGTAAGAGAGGGAAGGTAGTTTCTCCCCAAGAGTTTCCTGTCCAGATTACATCTTTGTCCTGTGGTGGATTTCAGTAGGCCTTCAGCAAATTTTGGTTCCTAATGGTCAGAACAATCTTTATTGTGTAATGTTTAAAAACCCTGAATGCTAGTGAAAGAACTGTACGTAAGCCTCCCTCCTTCCAAGACCACTTCAAGTGGTAAGGTGCCCTGAAAGGGATTGTTGACATCCCATAGGACATGTGATAGACCTTCAGCTGCATTATTTATTCTGCTGTAACTAATGGCAGATATGTCCTTACCTCTTGATGGATGTGGGATCACTGGAAAGGGAAGCCACTTTCCAGAAACCTTGGGATCCCTCTGTGCATTAGCTGGCATCAAGGAGAAGAGATATGCTGCAGGTTCTCATCCTACCTTGGCAATCATTAGTTGGTTCACTGGCTCTCAATAAGCAGTATTTGAAAACAGGATGTAGACTTGTAAATCTCTTAGACATGTCTAAAGGTCATCATCTTAACTTTTATTCACAATGGCTAAATAACAACCCTACTTTTGACATTAGGAAATCCAGTGGCAATTCAATGTAGCAATCTCTAGCACTCCAACTGGCCCAATATGCCCTAGTAGGCCATCCTAATATTTGCAGCAGACCTCACAGGCAAGCTACACAACACTTTTTTTTCCAGTTCAGCTACTAAACGCTATGTCATTATAATAACAAAAACAAAACTGTTACGAAGTTTAGTACATTTTTTAAGTGAAAAGACACAATTCTCACTGGAACTGCTGAAGTATTTGTACTGAAAACAAATTTTGCCACTAACTGAAACAATACTGAAATCTTTTTCTTGGTACGGCTATAATTGTAATCAAGGATTAATGCCATATAGTTTGGAGCAGCTTATATAATCTTAAAATATGAGGATTTGAATAAGTGGATAAAAACGCCTTTATTTATTCTTTTTAAGAGAAGGAAAAAGCATCTGAGTGAGTCACTACTTTTGCCTGGACAACAAGCTGACTACTGAGAGGGTCAGAAAAAGTACTGCAATTTTCATTATATCAGTGGTGCACCTTTGTCACACAACCCACAAGCCAGCAGAGGAAAAGTCCGTGTGTACGTGAGTGGTATCCTAGTTACACAAGGAGCTGTGATCAGAATGACATGGTGTGGTTCTCTGAATCTAACAATTGTCATGTAGATGCACTACTGCACTTTCCTGAAAGGGATAAGGAAGGATGTGAGGAGGCATCCACAGCAACTAAAAAGCACCATCTAAAATAAGTGCACAGCATCATCAACCAGAATTTCATGACAATTCTATGTGCTTTTGTTTTTTGAAAATGATCTTAAGGTCTAAACTATGTAGTCCATACCTATTCATCTTGTAGGTATTCTTTCTACCTTGCTACCAAGAGAAACTAATTTTCACTCCACAATTCAATATATGGAGTGCCTACCACTTCTTTCTGCTGCCAGTAATCTTGTTTGCTTTCTTATGCTGATGCATTTTATGTAAAACGTACATAGAGGTAACAGCAAAGAGATACACAGCATTTGGTTTCTGAAACCAAAGGAACCTCAAATTGGGAAATTATTTTTATCTACTTAACTTGCTGCTTTTATTCATGACAGGATTGTGAGGCTAAATACACCTTTGTGTTGACTCAGTAGGGCTATTCTTGAAGAATCAAGGAGAAAAACTCTGTTTCTCTCCCCCTTGAAAAGATCAGGATTGGCACCTCCAGTCTCACCACCCTCTCTGCTGAATGATCGTAACAGTGTATTACAGTACTCTGACATTTTATCAAATTACTGAGAGTATTCAATGTATTTCTCCTAGTTGATAAAACAAACAAAAAAGGACTTAAAGAGAAATAAATCTGAAGGGAAATCATGGAATCACAGAATCACAGAATCATAGAAACACAGGGCTAGAAAGGACCCACAAGATCATCTAGTCCAACTGTCCTTCCGCTACCGTTGCTACCACAAGCTACTAAACTGTATCTCATAGCTCCTCATCCAGACATTACCAAGCAATAGAATGGCTTGGGTTAGAAGAGACCTTAAAGATCATCTAGTTCCAACTCCCTGACATGGGCAGGGTTGCCATCCACCAGCTCAGGCTGCTCAGGACCCTATCCTGACAGGCCTTGAGTGCCTACAGGGTTGGGGTACCCACAGCTTCTCTGGGCAGCCTGTGCCAGTGCCTCACTGCTCTCTGACTAAAGAATTTCTTCCTAACATCTAACATAAATCTTCCCTCTTTTAGTTTAAAACTGTTCCTCCTTGTCCTATCACTATCAGACCATGTAAAAAATCGATCATCCTCCTGCTTTATAAAGACCCCTTCATTACTGGAAGATCATAGTGAGGTCTTTCCGGAGCCTTCTCATCTTCAAGATGTGCAGGCCCAACTCCCTCAGCCTTTCTGCATAGGAGAAGTGTTCCAGCCCTCTCATCATCTTTCTGGTCCTTTTCTGGATCCACTCCAACAGCTGAACATCTTTATTTTTGTGCTGGGGACCCCAGACCTGTATGTAGTACTCCAGATGAGGCATCATGAAGGCAGAGTAGAGAAATCAATCCTCCCCCTCTCCCTGCTGGCCATCCCTCTTTTGATGCATGTCAGGATACTGCTGGCCTTCCAGGCTGCAAGTGTACACCACTTACTCATGTCCAACTTTTCATCTGCCAAAACCCCTAAATCCTTCACTGCTGGGCTGCTCTCCAGTTCTTCTCCCAGTCTGTATACATATCTAGGATTGCCTCAACCCAAGTTCATCTTGTATTGGGCCTTGTTGAACTTTATTAGAATCACATGGGCCCGCTTTTCAAGCCTGTCCGGGTCCTTCCGGATGGCATCTCTTTCTTGTATTGTATCAACTGTAACACTCAGCTTGGTGTCATAATCAGACTTGCTGAGGGTGCACTCAATCCCATTGTCTAAGCTGTACATATAGATGAGAAGCACCTGTCCCAAGGCAGAACCCTAGTGGGCACTGCTCATGACTGGTCTCCAACAAAAACCCTCTGTCTGTGGCCATGCAACTAAATATTTATCCACTGAATAGTCCACCCTTCAAATCTATATTTCTGCAATTTAGAGATAAGGATGTGGTATAAGACCATACCAAAAGCCTTCTAGAAGTCCAGGCAGTCCAGCATCAGTTGCCCTTCCATTTTCTACTGACATTGTCAATCCATTGTAGAAGGCCATCAGATTGGTCAAGCAAAATCTGCCCATCTTGAAGCCATCTTGGCTGCCTCAGTTCACTTCCTCATCTCATGTGTGCCTTGGCATACCTTCCTGGAAAATCAGCTCCATGATCTTCCCAGGCACAGACACAAGGCTCACTGGCCTGTAGTTCACTGTCTTACTTTCTCAGTTTTTAGAAATGGGAGTGATATTTCTTTTTTTCTAGTCACCGGGGACTTTGCCTGACAACCAGAACTTTTCAAATATGATGGAGAGTGGATGTATTCTGAACAGATTGAATAAAATTATCCTTACTTCTGGACAGTTCATATCTCTCCGGATATGATTTAATCTGCTTTAACATTATCAGTGCATTCAGAGATATAATCTGAATTTTAATATAAAGAAAAGAAATAAAAATATTAAAAATCTTTTTTGAGATTTTCTCAAAAGGAGATTGGAATAAGTAAGTTTTGTTTTTTTTCCTAATTTCACTTCAAAAGTTCCTCTCTTTTGAAAAGGTAGCATTTTCACTGACACATTGGTGATTACTAAAATTACCATTTTATCAGATTTGCTTTAAATACAGCATCACAGTTCTTTTTTGCCAATAATCTTTGAACTCTTCAGTATATTCTCTTAGTAATATAAATGAAACTGGTTTCATTACAGATATTATAAGCATTCTAGTTAAAACTCGCTTAGCAGTCAGACTTTTTATATGCATTCATGTTTTCTGAGTATTCTTTCAATTGCTCTGCATTAATAACAACTTTTAAATGGATTTTCATGCTCTTTAATTGTTCAGTCTTACAGTCTTTTTTTCTTTCTTTTGCCAGTGACTAATTCAAAAATAGGAGCTTACTTTATATGCAATTTTTAGGTCATCATTAAGCTCTTTGTGAAAAAGATTGAGTCATATAATGTGTTTTTACAGTGCAGCCCAGATCTCAGTTGGTGTCATAGAGTGCCACTATAATATAAATAAAAACATTAATCATTCCTGTCATTAGTTGCCACTATTACATTCTACTTTAGTGTACTTCTAAAAAAAATATAAGTACAAAATAACCTCCACAACCCATCCAGTACTTTTTGATTAGTTCATTTAGTAAGCATGCTGTTTGCTTGCTTCTATACTGATAATTTGTCCAGTAAATCTCAGCTGGATATCTCTATTCTTCATTTGTCTTCCCATTTCCTGTCTAGCGTACACGTGTTCTGAAAAGCATTTCTATCTTGGATGCGTCTGCTGTGACAGAGAATAGACATGAAAGACTCTGTTTCTGTTTTGTCTCACATTCTTATAATTCTTCACCGTTTTCTGGCAATGTAAGCCTTTGTGGTTGCAACCTGTAGTGTTTCAGATAGCTTTTTCCTTTGTGCTTCATTTTCCTTGGGTTGCTTTGTTTCTTCCACTGTCTGTAGCTTTCACTCCACCTGAAGTCAATAGGAATCTTGGTATCGATTTATGTGCAGCCAGAATTTCAGCAAAAGCTCTTGTCCTGTTATTTTTAACACTTTTTTTTTCTTCATGTAGACCATTAAATATGCATGCTTCTTTACAGAAGAATAAAAGCTCTCTCTCCCAAGAGATTTCTGTCTAAGACACCATTTTAACAATTCATCCCATTTACCTGGATCCTGTAGGATCTCTTAGGTTATATAGGAAGGTTCAAAGTAAAGAAGCATGTTCTTGATTCCTATGGAAATCTGCACTTGTACTTAAGCTGTCTTAATGTGTAGGGTTAGAGAGACTTGCGCATTTAAAATTGTTTAGACCACTTATGAGTGAATGAAGAAACCTTGAAAATAAAAATGTTAATAATCTATGCAACTACGTTTGGTTGAAATATTTATTTCCTTCAGTAGGTACTACTCTTGCTTTATTTCCAGTCATTGGATTTTTCCCAAATGGTATCGTTTGTGATGATGATAGAGATGTTAGAGGGGCAGGAAATGATGGGAGTTTGGGAAAGGGGTACAGTGAGTGGGAGGGAAAGATGGAATTGTACATCAAAAGGAAGCAAAAATTGTTTTAGATGAAAAAGGTGGCAATAAACAAAATAAGAGAAGGGGGAAAACTCATGGTGGGCAGGGGAACATAAGATACAGCAGCAAATGGAGAAGTAAATGTTCCCACAGAAAAATGTGTAAGACTGTTATTTTTTTGTTCTGCTTACTTGCTTCAGCAAAGGAAATCATATTATGCCTGAAACAAATACAGCCCTCCTGATCTCCAGGGAGCATCGTAAGCTGCAAGATCCCCAGCAAATTATCACTTAGAGGGAGTCCTTTCACTTTGTTGGATCTGCTTAGATTTCACTCATCATCTCAGTTCTTCACTATCTTCAGTTTATTTCAAGGTGTTTGTTTTGTTGTTTTGTTTTGTTTTTGTTTTTGTTTATTTGTTTTTGTATTTGTTTTGTTGGGTTTTGTTTGTTTGTATTTGAGATTTTTTCTTTTGAGGATAAGTTTGGAAAAATGGTTGTTCCTACTTCTGCTATTTTTAAATCTGAGAACTGAAAAAAGGTCCAGCAAACCAAAAACAACAGTAAGAACAACTAATTAAATGCAGTGCTTTGGGGAAGGTTTGGGGAAGGCTTACAGTCTTGTCAAAGTGATGAGGAAAGTAGCATTGACTTAATCTTCCTCTGAATTGGTAAGACTTCCAGGTTTTTTGTGTGTATATGTGGGATTTTTTGTTTATTTTTTTTTTCTTTCTTGTATGTGTGATGGTGTGGGTTGGTTTTTTGCTTTTTATTTGCTCTTGTTTTCTAGATGTCAACACATGGTCCATAAAATCTGTTGTGTAATTTAAGAGGGTGGCATTAAAAGAGCAGGTACAATACATTTGTACCTGCCCTCCTGGATTGTGCTGGCCTAACATCAGGTTCCTGTTTGTTGAGAAATGACATGGAGGTGAAGTGGTCTTGTTGAGTGCAAGTGATTTATCACATGGCTCAGTGCCAGCACTTGCTATTACATCAAGCTGTCAGTTTCTTTTCTGTAAATTAAACCACATTTCACAACTTAAGAGATTTTCTAAGCTTATTTTGTAGACAGAATTTCTAGCAGTACCTTGCAAGGCAAACTGGGCTCTATTTAACCAGAGCATATATTTTTATTTTCAAGGAGTATTTTCCCTTTCCTATAACCATTAATTGTTGATATTTAACCTCAAGCAAGGAACAGTGCAGGTTTCAGTATAAATCCTGAAAAACTGAGTTTTTCTTATCCCCGTATTATTCCTTCTTTCACTTTTCATCACTGTGTTTCTTAGCTGAAAAAAAAAAAGAAGGAAAGAAAAGAACCACTACTAACACTGAAGTTAGATATTTTTACAGGGCAAAAGATAATCATTTATGTTGTGGGACAAACACTTATGGTATTTTCCATCATCTAAGAGGGAAAATCTGCTTATCACACTGTGAAAAATAATTTATTGGATAGACCAGACAGTTGGGTGGAAAGAAACAGGGTGAGGTTCAATAAGAGTAGAGTCCTATGTCTAGGAAGGAATAACTGCATGCATCAATACAAGATTGGGGCTGACCTGCTGGAAAGGAACTCTGCAGAGAAGGACCTGGAGCTCCTGGTGGAAAACAGGATTGGCCATGAGCCAGCACTGTGCCCTTGTGGACAAGAAGGCCAGTGGTATCCTGAGGTGTATTAAATGAGTGTGGCCAGCAGTTTGAGGGAGGTGATCCTCCTCCTCTACTTTGCCCTGGTGAGGCCACATCTGGAGTACTGTCTCTAGTCCTGGACTCTTCAGGTCAAGAAAGAAAGGGGTCTCCTAGGAAGAGTCCAGCAGGAGGCCACAAAGATGGCTAGAAGACTGGAACATATCCATTATGAAAGGCTAAGAGACCTGGGACTGTTCAGCCTGGAGAAAAGAGGGAGAATCTTACCAATGATTATAAATATCTAAAGGGCAGGAGCCAAGTGGATGGGGCTGGGTTCTTTTCAGCAGTGCCAAGTGACAAACCAAGGAGCAATGTGCACAAAAGTGGAACATAGGAAGTTCCGTTTGAACATGAGGAATAACTACTTTGGACCATTGAAACAGGCTGCCTAGAGATTGTGGAGTCATTTTCTATGGAGATAATCAAAACCCAGTTGGGCATTTTCTCATGCAAACTATTATAGGGAACCTTGCTTTAGCAGAGGGATTGGATTCAGTGATCACCAGAGATCCTTACCAAGCCCTATTATTCTGTGATTCTGTGATTTCTGCATCAGTCTGGTATAGACCACTGCTGCCTACTCAATCTCTTTATAATCCCCAACAGCATATTGCAGGTCTCAGTATGAGTTAGATGAAAGAATGGAAATAGGTTATATCTTAAGGAACCTCCAGCCACCCAGACAGCAAGAAAACCAAACAATAGGCTGACTTTTTTAATGTATTGCAGTTGCAGTTCACCTTCTTTCTGATGTCCATGAAGCTTTTTTGCTTGATTTTTTGTTTTGTTTAAAAAAAAAAAAAAAAAAAAAAAAAAACACAAAAAAAGAGGGTTTTCATTTAATTGTAGTAGATGAGTCTTTCTGCATAGCTGTCAAAGTCTATGTGTTTGTTATAAAAATCAGTAATGGCATTTGCATATACATGGAGCTGATGACCATTGATATATTTAATACTACACCCCGTTCCTTGCACCGCAGTCTTCTCCAGGGTGATATTTCCAACTTTGGCTATTCCTTCCCTTGCTAGTCTGAGGCAGTCACATCAGTTTCTCACTTTTTTTGTATGTGAATTGGGTAGCAGGGAGGGCCTGCAAGTTTTTAGTTTAGATATGTGAAAAATAAGTTATTTTTCAAAAGTAAACAGTATCACAACCAAGATGCAGAGGATTTGGTTCAGATGAATTAAAAAAAAACGTTTTTCTTTCATTGCAGTTCAATCTAATTACAGTTTCTCTGTTGATGTCACATATCGTTTTCCTACATGCACTGTATCTTTGGATTTAGTACTAAGGTCTGTTCAGTATTCACCAAATGCCTTTCAGGACTGTTGCCAGAAATAAGCTTTTTTTCTATCCAAAACTGACCTGGAGACTCTAATTCATTCACTTACAGCATCTAGCCTTGACTACTGCAATTCTTTGGTTTACTGGGCTTGTAGCCAAGTTGATTGGCAGGCTCCAACTTACTCAGAATTCAGCAACAAGGCTTCTGACCCAAACCACGCCATCTCTGTATTCTCCTTATGCTGCAAATCTGTATAACAGTGTAAAGGAAACTACTACAGTTTCCTTTACACTGTAATCTTATGGGTGGAATTTTTCTTTCATTCTGTGTGTCAGCTGTCGTGCTCTTACAGAATTTTTCTGAGCTGAATTGCCATATGTTCTATTCTTGCACTTACAGCAGTTTAGTGCAAGGTCGTTTTCATCCTGTATCCCTAATTGGTGGAATTTGAAGTGAAATTCTGCACTAAATCTGATTATTTTATCTTCCAGTGAAGATCTCTTGTTTTTATTTTAACACATCGTTTTTCAGTTTCTATTTTGTCACTTTTTTATTGTGGGATGTCATAAAACATTCAGTTGTTGATGTTCTTTATTATTGAATACAATAAATTAAAAATAATATGCATACGTGGCAGCAGATAACATGATCAGCAAGGGGAAAATTGGATCCCTCTTGTCTCGTGAACACAAGGAAGAATTTCAGCCTTCACTCAATCATATTTAAAATAGTCTGCTTGATAAATGTAAGAATGGGTAAAAGTTTTCTCTCTACCTTGATCTACAGATAAGGCAGTACGTTGGTTCTCATTTCTTTCTATTTTCCTCTGGTAGTGTCGTTTTCAAGCACAAACTATCAGATTTTCTCTTGCCATGAAGAGACAGCAATCCTATCTTTTTTGCAACTCCTACTGGCATAATTTAAGGTATTCTTGTTGTTGTTCCCAGTTTTTTCAGGTTGTTTTTACATTTACACTTGATAAAATACCCTGTTCCTGTGACATCTTTTATGGTAACAAAAACAGAGATCTAAATTTTCATGTACTATGTTTACTAAAGCCTGCACCTCTAATAAAATGTATTGTAGTTATGCTGCAGTCATTAGACAGTGACAGTTCCACATCACTTTAATCTTAGATGTTTGAGTCTTATCAACTGTTTATAAATCAGAAAATTACCTAAAATCTTTTGTCTGCAACATGCAACATAAATTATTACCAGGCACAGAATAATTCATTAGGAAAGATGCAATTATCTACACATTCTAGGTTATGTTAATAGAAAAAACAATGACATAGCTTGAACCCTTCCAGAACAAAGTGTTTTTTTATAAAACCTAATTTAGTAAGGAAATAGCTTTGCATATGGTCAATGAAAATTTGATACAGCATGGAACTTAACAACAGATGTTTGACAATGAATATTTCATGCTAATTAATAATTCTACTTACTAGTCACAGTTGATAGTAATGTGCATCCTAGAGCTCAAGGTGCCATAGAGATACAGGCATGACCTGTTACTTCATTTTGAAAATTTCCTTCCGGAGGTCAAGAGATGATCTGAAAATCATGGCCAGCAGCTGGGCTGGGAAGAACTGCTTCACTCAGATTCTCCAGATGGCAGCCCAAATTGTGGGACTTCTCTTTGGCCAAATCTTATGGAAGGAGGAATATGTTGCCTGGAGAGCTTCTCAACTGACTCCTGGTTTCCCCTCATAAGTGTGTGCTACTAAACTAATTATTCATCACAATTGATCTCAATTAGGGATGGGTACATCATGTCTTGTCTATAAGTTACCAGAGTGCAAGACTTATTCCTGTTTTAAGCTTGCAGGTTGTCTATGAGAGAGTAAATGAATCTTGATGCAGCATCAATTAACCTACAAGTAAATGTGATCAGGCAGAATGGTCAGGGCAGAAGGGTGTATACCAGACTGGTATTTCATGAAACAGCAGTTCAAGATTTTGGTGTAGTACAGGAAGACATGAAGACACTTTCCTGTACTGTTGAACTATGTCCTAACCATGGTCTTGGCTGCTCTTTAGCTCTGATGTAATGCTTGGAGACCTTTTATTTTTGATGTTACCTAACCATTGGTTGTAATACTCCATAGCCTAACATGCTATGTATAATAGCTGTATATATGCTGATAATTTCTTGGAATACATAAAAGTGAGACACTGGTGTTTGATGTATATGATTATTTATTTCCATAAGGCCCCAAACATCATTTTCTCTAAGTCTCAGAGTCAATGCTTCCATGACCCTCAGGATTCTTGGCTGATCTCAGAATCTGACTTTACTTTCACACCCATCCTTTCAAAAGTGAAGCGAATTGAGCACAATAAGCACTGGAGTATGAGAAGAACAGAAGGGTAACTTTACCTAACAGCATGTACAAAGAAATTTCTAAATCGTAGATGTTGTTAATCATCACATGAGTTATGAAGGGCATTCATTATTCTCCCTTCTGTTTCCCTTATCATCATTTGTAGCCCACTGGGTGATATTTCTCTATATTCCTTGGTTTTTAACATCTAGTACTCATAGTATCCAACCTTTTTCTTTCTTTCAAATATTTGAGAGTTAAGCAAGTGAAGGAGATCTTTTTGTTGTTCTCCGTTTTGTCTGTTGTAGCTATGCACAAAAAACTCTTTGACACCTCCTGTCTGGTGTTCCATTGAGGATAGTTTCTAAAACGATCATATAATGACTTTTGTTAAATTTTAGCACCTGTTCACAGAATGCAAATTAAACACTTCAAAGTTCAAATGTTTTTCAAACTTCATATGATCATATTAATATCCAGTAGTGTAAAATGGGAAACCAGATCTTCCATATATCTTTGTCAATCTTTTCTACTTGAATTTCCACTTGCAAACTAAAAACAGATTTTTAATTAAGCAAGATTTTCTGAGCACCTGGGTCATCAACACAGTGATAGTAATTAAATTCTAGCCTCAGTTTCTACACATGTAATAATAAAGTGCTTCAGCATTTTCATTCTTTTGAAATTAATTGAAAAATGTACACTGCCTTACTTTGTTGATGCATCCACCTCCACTCCAAGCAAATTCTAATATGCTGAAATTATCATATCTCCAACTGAAACTCATAGGGATCACAAATGGATCAGATCATCACAGCAGTTTTGAAGCAATTTTGCTAGTATAAACATATAAAATTTCATTTTAATAGAAGACGTACTTCTGTGTCTTTAGAAGTTAATTAAGTAACCCAGAAGATTGCAAATAAAATCTTCCGTTGTATGGCATTTTAGAATCATTTAGGTTGGAAAAAACCTTTACTATTATCACATCTGACTGTCTTCTAACAGTACCAAGGCCACCACTAAAACATGTCCTTTAGTACCACATCCACACATTTCTTAAATACCACCAGGGCTGAGGACTCTACCTCTTCCCTGGGAAACCTGTTCAAATGCCTAACCACCCTAACCATAAAGTTCTTCCTAATAGCCAGTCTAAAAATCTCCTGGTGCAATTTAAGGCAATTTCCTTGTATCCTATCACTCAATAAGTGAGAAATGATACCAGCTTTCACTTTGCTACCATCTCCTGAATCTGGAAGCAACCTGCATAGAGGTAAAAAAGAATAAAATAAATGAATGTGATTAATTTACAGAAGTAGAAGTGAAAGATCTATCACTGACTTACAAAGTAAGCTCACCATTACCATTATAGGAATAATAGATTGTTATATATAGCAGGATCTTTCACATCTGTGATTTGAGGAGTGAAGGAGAGAAGGCAGCAGTCAACTCGGTGAGAGACCATATCAGAAGTCATTACAGCACTCTGCTACTTTCTCCTTCAATGAAGGAGGGGAGAAGGAGGCATTGCAAGCAAAGCATTACAAGAGTGAAAAATATTTCAGCCCAAGAATCCAGAGGTCTTGTAGTAAACTGTGCCAACATCAAGGCAACTTACATCTCAGCCAAATCATTTTGAGGAAGGTCACTGTTTTGGAAGGACAACATTGCTTGTAACTGATGTGAACAGAAATACAAGAGCTGGGAGAAGAGGTTCTTGTTTTGGATGAAGAAGCAGTTAAAAACTTAAGTATCTTCATCATCATTGACAACTGCCCTATAAAATGATGTTTGGCTTCAGAATGAATTCATTAGAGTTGAATGAGGGAAGCCCATTTCACATATCTTCCTTGAAAGCAGAAAATTGTAATGATTCATATATATAAAAAGAGTACACCATGGACGTGAGAGGAAATGAGCTAGCACAGGTGAGCTTCTATATATTAAATAAAAGAGAAGTAGCAGCTGCTGTTACACATGTAGCATTTAAATATGATTTAGCCCTTCCTACCTGCTGGCAAATTCCCACTGTCCCACACTTAAGAGCAGATCCTGCTTGTTTTTCATGCTTTCATTTGCACGTCCTACTCATCTACAGGCAGCTGGGGATTACATGTCAGGTTTAAGCCCTGAGTTTCATGTCTGTAGTCACATGCCTATAGCCGCACACATAAAGGCACATGACTGCACAGAAAATAATTGCAGATATCACTGGGAAGCAGCTGCATGCATGTTCTTTGGTACGTGGTTATAAGTTGTGTAGACTAAAGTTGTGGAGACAGACTTGAAGGGAGACATCTCCAACATTGATAAAATGTAAGTACAAAAGACACGTCATTGGATGGATATTGATGATGTTGTTTCAGTAATGACATCATCCATAGACTCCTAGTGTCTTTGCTTTGCTTCTCTATAGTGATCACAACATAAATTGCTTGTCTTGTTTGACTTCCTTGTTCACCAAAGTTGAGCAGATTGTCGCCGTTTTCAACGCTTCTACCAGACAAAAAGCTTGGGACCATTTCTCGAAAGCCCAGCGAAAGAACATAGACATTTGGCGAAAGCATTCTGAGGTTGGTGATTTTATTATTACTTTCTATCCATCATCTCACAGCTGGATTGACACAGAACGAGTGTGATTGTAGCTGGACATAGTGTATTCAGCAATATTTACAGCTGCCATTTTAGCTGTTAATCAACTGGCCATTTTACAATCTCATCTACAGTATGAATTGTTCCCATTGCTCTCATAAGGATAACAGTCATTAAATAATGCTAAGACAGAGAGCAGTGTGTTTTTATTTTTCATGCAAGATTTGGGAGATTGTTGGAGGAATATGTTTACTATCTAAAATAATGAACTGAAGTAGTGAAATTAGTAACGCTATTTTCAACTAAGAAGAGAATTAAGAATTATTAAAGAAAAACATCTTTTTAGGAGTCATCGTGATCTGGTTTCTAAAAGAGGATTCTGTAGCACAGATTTTTTTCTGGTTGTACCATCACATGGTCATCCTAAGATAACTTTGCCAGAAAATAATGTAAGAGAATTTCTTAAATAAAATCTTGATCATATTCAGTCCAGAATTACGACATACTCCTTCCCATTTGTTTTATATTTTTCTTTACTAAAATAGATAAATCATTTGTATTGATTCTAAATATATTGCTTGCAAAGAAAAGAGTGTAAATGCAATCATGATGCCACACAGTTAGCAATGTGGGAACATGCATGTGTGACTGTCATAAGCATGAGCAGAGGAATTGGGACTCAAACTCTCGTTGCTACAAGTGGCTGCAAGGGAAGCAACAGACCTCATCCTATGTTTTGGTCATCCAGCTTTGTTTTTTAATTCAGTATATACGCTATGAACCTGTATTTTAAAAAGTAAGTACCGCTGTCTTTGTTTTCTTTCTTTCTTTCTTCTTTTTTTTATTTTTTTTATTTTATTTTTTTTTAATATGAGCAATTCACATGCAGTTGGCTTACCTTCACATAATACAGTATGTCGATTATTAGTATCACAGTCCTCTAAATGATTTTTCTCTGTCTCAGAATAAAAACTTTAGAAGGTAAGGCGCACTTATTTAATTATTTTGTAGTACACTTGGAAAATGAGTGTTGTACACTTAGTTTGAGAAACACTAAGTGCTGTGATATAAATCATTTGGATAACATTTTAAGTGCCCATTAACTAATGCTAAATTACAGTTGAATACCAATGGCACTAAATGTAACATCCACATGAATACCAAATGAATTCTTTATTATCGGCGCTATTATGGTGAATACCAAATGACTTCACAATAATGGGACACTTAAAATAAAATGTTAGCATAATTTATTGGTACAAACTGTATTTTGCATTTTGTTCACAATATTTCATAAAAGTAGTGGTTAAAGCCTTGGTTTAATTGGAAGCTGGGAAGTTGGGAGCTGATATTTGTCTTATCTTTCTGAAAGGTATGAAAATTATGATTTGTTAGTTTATTTCAATTATGTTAAGACTATCCCTTCTTAAACTTACTTTCTATAAAGGGATATGGTGTATCATTGATTTGCTGACTGCAAAATAAAGCAAATTGACAAATAAACAAATGTTTAATCGAAGGAAATGTTTAAGAGTTGATCTTTCTAGAAATGCTGACTTACTACTTGCTTTTTCAAGTATTATTGCCTTTTGTTTTTCTAAAAAGGAGAATAGGATAATAAAAGCAATTCAAAAACATGCAAAGTCTCTCAGTAAATCAATATGTTTTAGAAATGCCTTTTTTCTCAGATGTGAAATATGATGGAAATGTACCAAATTACAGCTTTGATTTAGCTTTGATTATCTGATGATTTGCTAATTACTTGGTCACCTTCCCTTTTTTTCAGACTTTAGGAAAGCTTTACTAGAAAGCCAAGCACAAAGCGAACAGTTATGCACTTTAGTATTCTCCATGGAAAATTATTGGCTTTACAAACAGTGTAGAAATTGAGGCACCAAGGCCAGTTGTTTCCTCTTCAGGAGGGAACAAAGGGGAGGGAACCTTTTGTCTTCTCATGTATGTAGCCAGTATTCCCCCATCCCCCCCAAAAAAGTGCAGGTGGCATTTTCTAATGAAAAAATAATCTTGCTAATTTCTTCCAGACGTGTCATCTATCGGGTGAGATACTGATTGACCATTTTAGTCTGCTGAGTTGTTTTTTTTTTTCAAATCTGAAATCACTCTGATGTAGAACGCCCACTAATTAGTCTCCTTGCCTTTGCTGCTATTAACGGGCATGTATACATTTATCAGAGTATTTGAGGTCTCCTGATGAACCGTGGGCACAGCTCAAGGGAAACGCCTTTTCTTTTTCACACAGTCCCTCACTGATGGCTTATTGTTAATTGCAAGGAGCTGTGGTTGGGCTCTTCAATTCCATTTCCTTCTTTTTTTGTGCCTCTTCCTTGTTTCGAAGATTTCAAACCACCTCTTTGGGAATTAGGCTCTTTGTTGGCAGAAAAATTAGCTGTCTGCAGGCTGAAAAGGCCTACACTAATCACGGTGCATCATCCCCGTGTTACACCTGACAGGATTATTAGGACAAAATAGAGTTCTCTCAATCTTCTCAGCGCTGCCTTTAAAAAGCCAGCCAATGCACCAATGCCAGCCTTTCTGCTGGGAACAAAGACTGTCTAGACTCCCACAAAGCCCTCACGTCTGATGATCCTTTCCCCAAGGAGACACACACTGGCTTCCTGCTGCCTGCCCTTGTGGCAGTCATCTAGATACCAAAGTAGTTGTCTCCCATCATGATGCAGAAACTTTCAGGACAGCGCTGTCAGGCTGGGTCTTTCAAACCCAAGGCAATCTGGGCATTGGGGGATGAAGGAGAGACTGCTTTAGTCAGCATTAAAAACCTAAAATATAGGATGCTCCATCACCACTGACTGCTCCCAGTTGCCCATGCGGCCAGTGGGGAGAACTAGGCAGGTTTAGAGCGCAGTTAATCTGATTTTTGATAGTTACGTGATGGATGTGAATTGCCCAAAGTGCTTGGGCTTTTTACATTTCTGTGAAGGATGTGTGTAGGAACAAGTTTTAGTGGAGAAACCTACATTTGACCAGAAGAATCCTTCCCCAAGTGATAGTGAAAAGCAAGAATTAGAATTCTTTATACCTTAAGAAGGCTGACAATTTCTCTATCAATCAGACTAATTCATACCAGTTTTAAGCACTATCTCTGCTGCTAAAACATTCCTCTGTGTTTTGTTGAACTAAATAAAGAGCACCTGACATGAATACTCACTTTCTCTCTCGTTTTACCCAAGTGTTACCTTTTATAAGTTCTATTATTCCTTGTGAAGAATTCTTCATGATACTGTTCTTATAAATATTCACAGGCAACTAGGTAACATTACAATAACAAAGTATGTATAATTAAAAATCAGAGCAGTTTTAAAAACAGATACTACTGATACAGTGGTGACCTTATGGAAGTTAATACTGACAAAAGATCATTTTGGATTTTAGGAGCTCCGAAATGCTCACAGCGAACAGCTCATGGGAATCCGCCGGGAAGAGGAGATGGAAATGTCTGATGATGACAGTGGTGACAATCCCAGTAAAAAGCTGAGAGTAGATGATTCAGGTAAAGCCTAAATCCCACTATAATGTCTCCAAGTACATACAGCTGTTGTTTTAAAAGCAAACAAAAACTTACATATGAGAAGTGACAAATTAATAGCTGATTGTATAAAACATTATCTTATTTTAAATCCTCATAATCTAGTTGTCTGAACGGTACAAGCTGTCTCTATGAGGTTTCTCTTGCCTGCTATGAGATACAGTGATGAAAACTCTCTAATTCTGCCCATGGCTGAAAGTATCATGTGTCTTTAGCACACTGTTTGCAATCCTGCATAATACAGTTTTATTCCATGGTTGCCAAAACTAACTTACTATGGAACCACTGAAGTTCTATTACTGTCAGCATTCTCCAAGCCTTACCATTCCTAGCAGTAAGTACACAGCCTCTCTAACAAATACACTATACAATTTTAACTGTGCTTTGTGAAATTGAATTTAAACAGTACATATTTTGCAATACAGTATTGTGTACTGCATTAATCTGATATGTATTAGATGGCTATCATGAAAGAAAGAACCATGGTGCTTGTAATATTTGGAAAGCAGAGCAACTTTTCAGCCTCTTAGGAGTATACCCAAGCTATCCAGTGTGTACACTCAGACTTGGCTCACTAAATTACTGGTAACATGATCTGGATGGAACCTTTGCTTGTTTTCTTAACATTGGCTGATAAAGTTGGGAGTAGCTAGCAGGAAACTTATCTTCAGAAAGAAAATTTACAGAAGCTGAAGCCAAAGCAAAACTGTGAACTGCTAGCTAGCAGTGAGTTTTACAGAAGGTGAAGAAGGAGAAAGTAGTAAAGAAAGAAACCTTGAGTCTGAAGAGGACAAGTTTGGTCTATACTTCTATGTGTAGAAGGTCTATACTACTATATGTAGGCACCATATTCAGAAAGGAAAGAATATCATCCCTTCAATGAGTTGAAGTGTTCATAGACAAACTGACTCCTCAAAATACTGTGTGGTGAGTTCAAATGACTCCAGAATTAAAGACTGAAGAAAGGACCATCATTCTAGTGAATGAAATTTTACTGAAGTATTTCTCTTGAAGGGAGAACTAATGTTTTTTTTCTGAAAGAAAAAATGCATCAATAAAACCTCTAATAGGCAGCCTTAGTTTTTGCTTGTTTTACTATGTGGATTTGGAATTTCTAGAGACCATTAGTGTGAAGCTGTGACAGTGGGTATCTGCAGGCAGGGCACTGCTAGCAATCAGAGATTATTTTGAATGCCTTATCATTTTACCTTGACTATGTCCAATCCTGTGGAGAGAAGTCACTAGAATTAACAACAGAAAGATAGAGTCAGGAATACAAACAGCTTGTGCTCCAGAAAAGGAGTAATGATGTTTTGAATTGTCATACTTATCAGTTCAGCTTGGTTTAACATATGCATGCCTAGGGCTGAGTATGCAGGTCATTCTTTTTGCCTCTGATTAATGACATCACAAATGAGAAAGCATGTTTGTTTTTCTTCTATAAAAAGGGACATTTCTGTCAAACGTCTTGATATCTGAGATTTCTACTGTGTACCAAACTACTTCCATTTATTTGTATTGTTATAACGTGGCACTTGACACCACTCAGTGATGAGTGATGCAAACTAAATCAAAATTTGGCAGTGAATCCACTTGAGTACTTGTCCATCATTGTCCATT
The DNA here is from genome assembly GCF_026119805.1 of Tympanuchus pallidicinctus. NCBI lineage: Eukaryota > Metazoa > Chordata > Aves > Galliformes > Phasianidae > Tympanuchus > Tympanuchus pallidicinctus. The sequence goes on along the minus strand of NW_026294780.1, from coordinate 42,323,802 downwards.
CTACCATTAATCATCCTCTTGATCTTAGTGGAGATGATCCAGCCTGCTGTATACATGCAGTACTCCAGTTCTAAAATTATGTTTTATAGCTTTCTTCTAACATTCCACTTTCAAGTCAAGCATGTAGGTTTGATTCATTTGCCACTGACAATATGAGGAACTTGAAGTTTTTGTATATAAACTATGGACAAATGAAAAGAAAGTGAGAGAAGGGCATTTATTTTTCATTTTTATGTACAGTATTTTTAAAATTATTATTGGTGTTAGCTTTCTTTTCTTCCAGAATCACTTCTTTTTATCACTGGATGGCTATTTCTATTCATAGTCACCTCTGTTTTACAAAGAATGTCTTCTATTAGGAGACGTTCATGACAAAGAAACAATCCTGCACGATGAGAAAACACTGTCACTTTCCTTATTTTTAACCCCTTCTCCTATAATGTTTGCCTAAACAGTTAACCATGGGGAGGGCAGAGATTGAGTAACACAAGGAGTATATCATCTCTCTTCAATTCAAGGACAGAATGTAACATAAATGCTTAAAAGTCTAAATCCAAAAATATCTGAAGCAACCAGACATGATGAATTGATATGGATAATTCCAGACTTTTGGACTGCCTGTTCTGCCATCCAAAGGATTTTCCTGTGGAGTTTACTTTTCATCCTGGCCAATGCATTTCATCATCTACTTGAAAGTAGAAAGAACATCTCTGGGAGGTTACCATTCCGAAATCCACAGCAGGTGACAGACATTCCCCCTGACTCCCACAGTGGTGTCAGATCTTTTTTTTTCATTAATTCACCTAGATAAATCACGGGTCTGTGAAGGTATAATTTCAAATTAATTCAACAAATCAGATTGGTTCCTAGGACCTCATTCTGTCTTACTGAAGTCTATAGTTTCACCAGTGTAATTTTTTCTGTTACTCAAGCCTTTTTCATTCAGAAATAACACCACATCTACAGGCATTTTTAGATACTGTGGTGCTGAGCATTTCCTGTGACATCTCCTCACTGCAAATTCCAGGTATTTGAGACAAATGATGAAAAAGCTGTTAGTAAAAGTGGTTTGTGTCCTTTTTTTTCAAGTTGTGGAAGGTATTAAGTCTTGCAGTAGAGCAATTTGTGTTGTCTGTTAGAAATCTGCATGTTGTTTGTTTGGGAAAATTCAGGCTTGCTACTTGCTTGTGGCAATAGGGAATAGATGAAGAGGGACTTGTTGCAAGGTTCATCACTCCATTCTAGACTTGAATCCTCTACTGGAACAGGCTGTCCAGAGATGTGGTGAATGTCCTGCCATTAAAAACACTCAAGACCAGGCTGGATGGGGCTCTCAGCAACCTAATGTAGCTGTAGATGTCCCTGTTCATTTCAGGGGAGTAGGACTAGATGACCCCTGGAGGTCCCTTCCAACTCAAAGGATTCTGTTTCTATGATTCTACCTTCATTTGCCAATTGCTCTTCTCCTACTTGTGAACCTGATTTGCTGATATCTTTGGCTCAGCAGCACAGCTGGAGTAAGAACTGGGACCTTTGGTCTCCTGGACCTGTCTTCCATCCTCCAGTATACAGGACAGGGCTGCCTCCTGCACAGAAATCTTCTGCTCTTCCTGGTGTTTTACAGGTCATTCTCCTTTGGGCTAGTTGGTACTCTACTCTAGCATGTACAAGTTAAACCTTCAGTCAAAGTGAAGGCATCACTACCTGCTTGTTCGGTTGGATAGCATCTCAAACAGATGCCAGACCCTCCTAAACACTCCAGAGACTAGGGAAAACAATAAGTTAGCTGAGCCAGCATACATGCCTAATCACAGGAATCCCTCCCTCTTGATTTACAGACCAAAGATTATTTCCTTTATGAGAAAAGATGGCAAAAGGCTGACCTGAAAGTAAGTGAATCTGTTCTGTGGGCACAGCTATTCCTTCAGAACAATGCTGGTTGTGTATTTTCAAAATTCAGTCCTTGAACAGTGATTTTTCTGCGTTGTGGATTCTATAGTTTAAAGGGACAAGAGGATTGCTAAAGTTGGGAGATTGCTAAGAAAAAAAGAAATGATGATTGGCAACTCAGTTAATACATTTGAAAGTCAAGGTGCAGCTACTGAAGCGTTATATCTGTGGAAAAAATGAGATTCTGTGCTGAAGTCTAGAGGATGTAGGAAAATCTTTAGAATGATCAGGATTTATGGATGCTTCATCTCCCACCTGCTGGCACTGGGAGTAAGGATCCACATGTAAAAGCTTCCAAAGTAATTTTAAGAATTAGTGAAGTGAAGCTGCATGTTGTAGGAAAGAGCTGAAGTTTGGTTTATACCTAGAAGTCACCTGTAATTTTATTTTTAAGGGGAGATGGGTTAATCTCTTGCTTTTGCAGTTCTCTGTGATGCACTATTAATTCGAACAACTCCAGCTGCAGTGAGAGATGGCAGCCAGCACCAGGGGAAAGGAAGGAACACGAGGTGCTTGCAAAGGAACACAGGAAAGATGGAACAGAGATCCCAGAGCCATTGGCCAAGTCCCAGTTCTGCTACAGAATTCACACCAGGACAAATCAATGTATGCATAGTATCTCAGTATCAAGTGGAAGCAAGGATACTTCCTTTAATTCCCCCACTGGCTGTCTTGTCTGCATGGATGATAAACACCTCAGAATAGGGCTGTCTCCAGCCAAATATTTGGAACAGCCCACCCTTTAGGGCCCTGGAACATTTCATTCCATTGTATTACCTGATGATTCTGAGCCAGAAGTGGCCCAAAAAGCCAGCAGTATCCTAGGCTGCATCCAAAGCAGGGTGGCCAGCAGGGAAAGGGAGGGGATTCTCCCTCTCTGTTCTGCCATCATGAGGTCCATTTTTGTATCCAGGCCTGGCATCTCCAGCTCAAGAAAGATGTGAAGCTGTTGGGACAAGTCCAGAGGAGGACCACAGAGATGATCAGAGGGCTGGAGCACCTCTCCTATGAAGAAAGGCTGAGGGAGTTGGTCTTCTTCAGCTTGGAGAAGAGGCCTCATTTCTTTATTTCAGTACTTGAAGGCAGCTAATAAACAGGAGGGGGACTGGCTCTGTACATGGTTTGATAGTGATAGGACAAGGGGGAATGGTTTTAAACTAAAATAGAAGAGATTTAGGTTATATGGTGGAGGAAATTTTTTACTCAGAGGACGGTGAGGCTCTGGCACAAGCTGCCCAGAGAAGCTGTGGATGCCCCATCCCTGGAACCATTCAAGGCCAGGTTGGATGGGGCCTTGAGCAGCCTAATCTGGCAGGTGGCAACTCAGCCCACAGCAGGCAGTTGGAACGAAATGATCTTCAAGGTCTTCTCCAACTTTAGCCATTCTGTGAGTCTATGTTTCTATGATCTTAATAATGTACTTCCCCTGGTGATCGCATGCAAATAATAAATTGTAGATTAATCAGCATATGCCCAGTTTGGATACACAAGATAAGCACTGCCTTCCAATTCAGGCCAGCTGAGACTTCCTTGTCAGGATAGTGAAACATACCTAGGCAGGTGCCAAGTTTAGACACGACAGCTCTTGACATCTTGGACAGTAGCCTGTATCTTTAAGTGCTCCTCTGAGCCGATCCTTGCTCTTTGCAACATCAGTGGAGCTAGTTGCCATAGGAGACAGTGCAGATGGTGGGCAGTCCATCTGGCAAGAGAGCCTAAGTCCTTGTGAAAGTCAAGATGTGACAATTGCACCTTGTGCATGCAGCATAAGACAGGCTTTATGGTATTGTCCTGAAGTCTATCCTGGAAGTTGCAAGCCTGGCAAGTTTTCAAGGAAAGCCTGAAACAACACCAAAGTGATCTGCTTGGTGCTTATTCATCCTTTTTTTTTTCTTTTTTCTTTTTCCCCTGCAATTTAATCTTCTTTTGCTTTCTTTAAGTCTTGTTTGAATGCAGAGATGCACACATGTGATGGAAACTGTGCTTTATAGCAGGATTAAGCTAGTAGGAAAGCTCACTACAATCTTTTTACAACTTGGAATAGAAATTACTGAGCCCCAGCTGTGTGGAGCTGAGCTTTGCTCTTCCTTTCCCTCTGCCTGACCTGGTGTCATGATGAATTTCATGTCAGGTCTTTGTCTTCCTACTGATTCCACAGTCAGGTTGTTCACCCTTTCCTTTCTTGTAAACCTAGCCCTTTATGTGGTTTTGGAGGGATGGGGAGCTTTTTTTTTTTTTGGCCTGTTTTCATGGGAGTTATTGTTCTAAACAAAAGTCTGACATTTTTTTCTGTCATTACTTCTCCATTTAATAGCTTTTTAACACAGATTTTCTCAAAGCAATCCTGATATTTAGCAAGCCCATAATTTCCTTGTCTTCCTTTTAAACATTTATTGATAAAGATAATGTAAAATAGCAAGATTTATTTACTTTAAAAATTAATGGGCTGGCATTGGTTTATTCTTCAGATAAATCAAAACTCTTTCAAAGCTATTAGCAGCTGATGCCATAATCAGCCCTATGGCAATAAGCATACAAAGACTTACACGAGGAAAATAAAACCTGTAAGCAAAATCTGCTAACTAGGTTTTATAAGTTGTCTCAAAAAGAAAATAATTTAGGTCTGAAAAAACAAATTGTGACCGTGCTGATGCAATCCCCCTCTCTGGCCAGAGAAAACAGCTGAATAACCCTTTTTGGGCTCTGTGATTGGCATAACTTCCCTGTGAATGGCAATGCTCTGGAGACCACAGAAACAATCAGCTTTACTCCCTGGGACCATCAGAGATGAACACTAGAAAGCAGCACAAAATGATTACTCCCTTAATGCAAGGACAGTCTGCTCTAGTGCCTTTCCCAGCATGCCAGTTCAAAGCTGTCATCATGAGGCAGACTCCAGTATTGTACTTTAAAATGCATTCTGATTTTCCCATCTCTTTTACAAAAATTGGCTGAAATTCAGGAAGCATGTACTTAGGGGCTTAATTTTGTGCCTCCACTTTTAAGTCCATTTGGTTATGCTACTTGTAGCATAACTACATTTGTTAATTCTACTTGTGCAGCTGAATTTAGCAGAAATGTTGTGAGTCAAGTCTGGAGACAGAAACACAGAACCATTAAGGCTGGAAAAAAAGCACTAAGATCATATAGTCCAACCATCTCCCTATCCCCACCATGCCCACTAACCATGCCCTCCATGCCACATCTACACTGTTCTTGAATATCTCCAGGGATGGAGATGCCACCACTTCCCTGGGCAGCCTCTTCCAGTGCCTGGCCACTCTTTTGGATAATAGCTTTTTCCTAATATCCAACCTGAACCTCCCCTGGTGCAACTTGAGGCCATTATCTCTTGTCCCCCTCCCTAAAAGGGAGAAGAGTCCAACCTCACCTCACCACAATCTCCTTTCAGGGAGTTGCAGAGAGTTGCCAAGCCTGTCTGCCCCAGGGAACAGGGCAGGCAGCCTCTTCCTCTCCCAGGAACTGGGTCAACCCATTGGCTTTGGGAACCCAGCATTGAAGGGGTTACCAACCTAACATTCAATTTTTGGAGGAAATAGACACTTGAAAGACACTCCCCTGATAAGGGTTTTAGGAGGATGTCCCGTTAACTACAAAACAAGTCTGTTGTGCTTTGATGCTTTTCAACTGCCAGAAATACTATTATCTAGATTACATTTTCTTATGTTTTCTGGGTATTTTGTACTGATAAGGTTTTATGCAGGATCGTTACATATGAGAATAGATTTAATCCTGTTTTTAGCAAGCTTTAAGGACACTGAGGGATTATTTATGTAATAAGATGCAAAGTTGCTATGGAAAATGCTATAGCAACCTAACATCTTCACAAACCCAAGCAGCCACTTGTGACAGCAATCTAAATTTACATTTATTTTAGTGTCATTTTATTGACATTCTTAGTATCTCATTTTGACAGCATGTTAAAATATGTTTTGCATTCATGCTAGAACAAAATTAACAGCATGTTGTTGGAACGAAGATGATGTCTATAATTTTTTGAGATAATTTTAGCATATTTCATTTTGTGTAAATAGCATTAAAATAGTAGTGCAAAGAAGTTTGGGTGTATCCCCTCTGTAATACAGCAAACAACATGCATTGAAAGTAATTTCATGAGTCAATGAAAGCTGAACTGTGTTTATTTATTTGCTTGATATCTGAATGAAAATATTTTAAAGAAAGAAATGATTTTGTTATCAGAATTTATTTCAAATCCTATGTCTTTTATTATAACTTTCCCTTTTCAGGATACAGGCTATAATTTTTCATTAGGTTTCATAAAGCAGGGCATCATTTCTGAATGCGTACACTTGCAGTTTGGTAGGGAATTGCATTACTTGAATGGGACTTTTCTAAAACACAGAATAACAGTGTGCATTGCCCTGTAGGAGGTTAAATAAGAAAGGAAGGGAAAAACAAACACAAAGCACCAGAACAGGCTGAACTCTGTCCTGTGCTCATTGCAGTTAATAGTGAGACTCCCATTGACTTCAATGGGAGCAGAAGCAAGCTCTGTATATTGATTTTCTCCAACCCCTTCTATTAAGAATCTTGAAGTGTGGCTGTAACATTGTTGAAGTGGGATGTTGGCAGCAAAATCAATAAAAGACAATATTAGAGCATATGCTGTTTTCAGCTTCCTCATAATCTGATATAGCTGGTATTAGCATCCTTCTCCAAATTACACTTCATGCGTTCTATAAAGTGACCTTCCTTATAGTGCCCTCTCCAATATACAGCTTTTGTGCTCTTACTCATGTATTTAGCCCTCGAGAGCATGAGACCTATTCATAATAGTGAAGATTGTTGGTTCTGAAGAGAACACAAAGAACAGATTTCTTCATGAGTGATTTCACAGGGCTCACAACCTAAACTCTATTTCTGATCTCTTATGAAAGATCATTTATATTATTGTTTGAACTAAGTTCATGGTTTGGGGGTTTCTTAATAATGCTGGCCTTCATGCCCTGTTGTTTTAAGGAACCTTTTCCACTCCAGCAAATTAGAAGAGGTTGTAAGTGTTGCTTGAGTTGGAGATGTTGTTACCTTCTTATCCACTTACCTTCTTAATCCATGAAACATTAGACTTTACTAAAGTACCAGAAGAGATAATAATCCAAAAGAAGAACCTTTTCCCGCATCAGTACAAGCTTCTAAGCTCAGAACTACCTTTTTGGGGAGCACACTTATGTCATGAGACATGTAAGGCTGGCTGAACTTTCCAAAACATTAAAAGCTTCCTTTTCAAATTATGCAATTTCTCAGACCCTATGCATCCAGCAGAATGGCAGTCTGTGATGTGGTTGCATGCCAGGAGGTAAAAGCCCACCCGGAAGGGCTTGTGCTTCAAGCCAGCTCACCACAGAAATCTGCAAAATTACAACAGGCTAACTAGTGCTATTTTACTTTGAGGAATGAATATTAGATTCAGAGGAATTTTGTGATATCCTGCTCTTTGGTTTTGTCTTTAAGACTATCTCATGAAAATCAGCTTCTCAACTAGTGTCACATATCCATAGTGTAGCATTTTTATGAGCAGTATGTTGAAGATTCAGTTCTGATTAGAGGTGAGTGATTTTTAGTCTTACTCAGTTTTACATTAACAGCAGAGGGAAGAGAAAACAAAGAAAAGCCCTCTTGTACATGGAATGACTGACTCAAGAATTAGATAGCATACCATTTTATATCACTTCTCCACTAGTTCAAACATGTGACTCATTGAATACTGGTTTACCAAAGAAGGAAAATTTGTGTCTATGTGGTTTAAGGGAACGTGTTTTCCCTTCCCTTCCCTTCCCTTCCCTTCCCTTCCCTTCCCTTCCCTTCCCTTCCCTTCCCTTCCCTTCCCTTCCCTTCCCTTCCCTTCCCTTCCCTTCCCTTCCCTTCCCTTCCCTTCCCTTCCCTTCCCTTCCCTTCCCTTCCCTTCCCTTCCCTTCCCTTCCCTTCCCTTCCCTTCCCTTCCCTTCCCTTCCCTTCCCTTCCCTTCCCTTCCCTTCCCTTCCTTTTCCAAATTAGGAGTGCTAATTTCCATGTAATTTTTTTACCTTTCAGTGGGAGGATAGCTTGCTGTCATTTTGCTTATTTAGTCAGTTCTCCATATATTCATTGCATATCAAGATGTTACTTAGGCACAATAATGTGCTAAGCATGCATTTGAAGCACTACTGTACCCAGTTATTGTTGAATGCTTCTACAATTGATAATAGTATCTTACATGTCATCCAGGGATCTCTCTGAAAAGTTTCTTCATTGCTTCTTTTTCATGTGTCAGCTACAGACAATATTCAATCATAAATTTGTCTTTTGAGTTTTGGAGACAAGTGTGTGCTTTCAGCAGCTGAGGAAAAGCATGAGAAAAAAATAATACCTCTCCTCATGTTGTTCTGTTATCAGATAGTTGTCTGTCTCATGTTTTGTTGATGGGTTTTGAGATGCCTGTGCTGTTAGACCTTGATCCCACAAGCTTACTGCCTGCGGCTCAGTGTTTGCAGTCACCTTCTGCTCAACACCCACACATATGAAGTCCTAAGCAGTGGCTTACCCAGAAAGTCTGTTACAGGGAGTATTTTACTGTTGTTTCTTTAAAGTTTTACACTTCTTGCAAGTTTCAAAAGAAGTCTCTTTCTGGAAGGACTGCACGTAGCACCAATCCCTCTAGAACCCTGCCATCTGTAAGCTCACAACACGTTTTATTCTACAGTAGCTGAGAAAATGCCTACTAAACATGTTAAGTTCCAGAGAAGCACAGTAGCCTGCCTCATTTTGCAGGTACTGAGTGTGTTGAAATCAGGATGGAGGGGAGAAAGGTGGTATTTACTTGTAGATGTAATTCTTCTGCATCGTCTTCCATTCTCATAAGGGATAAGTCACTCAAAAAAAAAAAATACCATGTGAATGTGAAAATCAAGAAATTCCAAGCTTCTTGGAATTCTTAGAAAGGGTAAAAATATTCTCATATTTAAGATCCATTTTTCTTCTGATACTAAAGTCACAGAGAAATTATTACAGCACTACACACTTTTAAAGAAAAATTAGCTCTGCATTCTAATCCAGTACAAGGTCAGAGAGGTAGCAGAATAAATACTCTCCCATAGCTTAAGGCACAATAGAATTTTTAACAAAGGTTGTTGATCCTCACATTTATAAAGAGCACTTTGCATTTACGATCAGAATTTGCCTACCATAAATCAGAGCAATTCAAAGAACTGCAGTCACCAAAAGCAGTCAGATCAGCCCTTTCTTATCCTAATGGACATGACAAATTGAGAGATTCACAGGAACACTGTCAGGTTTGTTTCCAAACAGGTTTGTTCCCTGAAATTATGGTATCTTCATATTTATTCATCCTACAGATATTTTTGTTCAAGTTGTCTCAGTGGTGTTGGACCTGAATGCAATTCCTAGTTTAAATGTCAACAGTAGCAGTACAGTTATGTATCCTATTAAGGCCAGTTTTTATTTTTTAAATCTGAATGAAATTATGACCAATTAAGTTGATGCCTAATAAATAACCATTGGTAACCTACCTATACAGAGATTTACCTATATATAGTGATGTTGAGTATCCCAGGCAATCTGTATATCACATGTATACACCTACATAAAATCAATTTATGACATCTACATAATGTTAACATAGAATGCGTGAAACACTAAGCTTTCATCAACATATCTTGTGTGATCCAATTTTCAGAAGTCCATACCTCCAGGTGCAAGGCACCATAAAAACAAGTAGTGAGGTAGGTCATCAATGCCACTTTGCATCTTCCCCGTAACCCACACTTTTCTTATTTAAGAGAGCCCATCCCTTCTCTCTTGAGACTGGAAGCTTATCTGTCATTTTTAGTGTTACACAAACAGTCATTTCTTGAAAATTATTGATTAGAGGAAAAATTCACTTCTTTGCTGGCATCCATAAAACACAGCACCTGCTGAACTGTCTTAATTTCTCGACTAGAAAAGAAAGAAAAAAAGTAAATGCAGAACCTCTAAAAGAGAATCCGCTCTCAAATATATTTAACCAAGACAATGTTGTTTTTGTTTTTTTTTTTTCCAAGCAGCTATTGGTAAACACAAAGCATAATTATCAAAGTTATACCTCCACGTTTTCTTAGGATTACTTGAGTCTTATGACTCTAGTTCAAGAGGATAACCAAGTAGGAAAGACAATGCACCAGGTCCCAGCCAACAGTCCACCCACATCGGTGTGTGGTTCTTCTCTCTGCTCTGCCCTCTAAGTGTGTATCACGTCTACTGGGCTTAGTACATATCATGGGTGGCAATAGAAGAAATGTGTCCCAAAAAGGAGAGGAAACAGAAGATCTTTGGTCTTTAGAGGTGACCTGGAGAAATTGGTCTCAACAGGGCAGACTAACTAATGTCTGTCAAAATTCCATTTCCAAGTTACATAGATGCCAGTATTCCAAAGAAATGCCATCAAGCAAAATAGACCTAAAATGTGACAAGTTTTAATATTTTTGTAACAAGGTGGCCTCTTCCAAATTCTAACTATGCATTTCAGTAATGTGATGTGACATCTTTTTTAGGAATAGTTCAAAGTACTTAATGCTGCAATTTACCTGCGACTAAACTGGTAAGAGAACTGGAGAATATACTGCAAAGAAAGTATGAGTGAGAGCAGAAAAAAATATCAAGAAATGTCAGGCAAGTGGAAAGTACAAGTGGACAAAGGTTTAGTGTTGGAGGAGGAAATGAACTGAGCTGAACCAGTGCAGAGGAAAAAGGAGGAAAGTATGAAGAAAGGGGTAGAAAGATGAGTTAAAGCAGATTAGTCGCATCGTTTTTAAGGCCTTTGAGAAAGTCAGTTCATTCTTCTGATCTCCTGAGCCACTTGTAAAACTGTAATAAGTAATCTGCATCTCTTTCCTAGGTCTGGCTGAAACAGTGAGATGGATTTCCCTTGAGTTTTGAGCTAAAAGTCAGAGTTGGGGAGAACACAATGAAATACAGAGAGACGGTGCTGATCCACAGTCTAGAAAGTCTGGAAGCTGCTAATCCAGAAGCTCTCAGCTAATAATCTCTCTAAGGCTCTAAATAAAATGTCAGATATCATGAGACTCATCATAGCAGCACAGGAACTGGCAGCACCACTCCCTGGGGTATTATTAATCCACCTCAGAACCAGCATTTGCATGTTACTTTTTGCACGCTTCTTTGCTAGTTTTGTTATTAGACCCATCTGGTCTGTAATGTGCCCTCCTTCTCTCTACACCTTCTTTGCTATTTGCAAAAAGACATGCTTCATTACACAAAAAAATAATAAGCCTTCATAAATTGCTTAGTAAGCCACGTGTGCTTTAAGCCTTGAAAAGAACAGCGCTATTGCAGAAGTCTGGTAAGCAGGATTAAGTTTTGTAAACTGAGAAAATCTCTATTCATAGAAATGCTTTGGTTTCTCAAATGTTACATCTGTGTGTCGTAGATGGGATGGATAAAATTGCCATTAAATTATGGTAGAATTTTTCTTTTCTTTATCCCTTTTTTTTTTTTTTGGCAGCATCCTACTGTTTACTAATTGTTCGCCAGCAAGTCTTATGTGAATAGGGAGTCTGAAAATAATTCTCATGAGTATTCAGTTTGAACATCTGGCATCATCATGAATGTAACGGGTATAATGAGTTTCTCCACAGTGAATGTAAGCAGCATGGTGAAGAAAGGATGCTGAAGCAACAGCACCTGAATAAAGGTTTTTTAAAAAGTAAATCTCCCTCCCAGTGTGTGGGTCTTAACTCCCACTAACATTAATGGCAATAACCCCTCCACATATAGGATAATTAGTGCCTTTGGAGTTTAAATTTGCAGTTTCTGAGACATTCAAATGAAGTGTGCCTAACATTAGGAAAAATGAGGAAATTCCTTGTTTGGTTGCACTATGTCTGAAGGGGAAAGAAAAAAATGGTCCATGGCTAGATTAATTTATAATTGCCCCAAATTATTTATTTTTAAACCATTCTAATTCTGTTTTCAGAGTTTATTCAGGCTAGTTCGCTAGCTACTTTCAAGTTTTAACCAAAGGGGTTATTTAAAAAAGCCAAGTGACATAATTTATTTTCATATAAACACAGGATAACAATGGAAGAGGCGTATGTTAAAGAATGCAATATAGGAATAGTGTTGCTTTTGTTTGGTAATATCAGACATACTTCTGTGCACTCATTGTTGACATCTGAATGCCAGTGGTTAGTGAACTAGAGTTACTGAGGAGAGGAGAGGAGAGGAGAGGAGAGGAGAGGAGAGGAGAGGAGAGGAGAGGAGAGGAGAGGAGAGGAGAGGAGAGGAGAGGAGGCTTTATATATTCCCTTCAAGTACTGGAAGTCCTTGATATATTATATTGAACCAATATCCAAAAAATTTCATGTTAGCATACAACATACCATAGAATCATAGAATCAATTACGTTGGAAAAGACCTTCAGGATCATCAAGTCCAACCACAGAGTTGTTTCCTACAAATCAAGAGGTGGCTACAAATACTGCTCAAACAGGAAGGACCCCCTGGCATTTCAATTTCTTAGTATTTGGGCTACTTGAGACTAGTTTGTGCCTTCTGAAAGAACCTGAGATCCTGAAGACAGCTAAGGAAGAGTCAAAAGCTGTCTTTGCTAGGATGACTGTAAATTTATTTAAAGTTTTTCTTGTTGTTTTTTTCCCACACAACATCTCCTTCATATATAATAATAAAAAAAAAAAGAAAAAAAAAGGAAAAAAAAAAAGATGCAATTATGGTTGCCTTCAGGCAGGAGAAAGAAACAGACAAATCCTCCTTAATGAAATATAGCGGTTGCATTGATGTTTAGATTCAAGAGATTCTTCTGTTTAGAGGGTATGATGATCTACACTGACATTCATTTCTATTTAAAGATTTTCTCCAGCACATAACTGTAAAGACAAAGAATTTTTAGTACCTTTCAGATATCTGTACAGCATGTAGAAAAAGGCTTATATAAGAGTTCATACTATTATCTTCAAATCTTGAAACGCTGTTTTACTACAGACTCACAGGGTATCAGCTAAGATCTTCCATGCTCGCTATCTGCTAAGACTTCCTTCCTTACTAATGACAACTGACATACCTCATGACCTCCCAGATCCTCCAAAATCATTTTCCCTTGCTGACTTTCCCCTAGTTATAATGCTTCACAGTTCACTTGTTTGAAAAACAAGCAAGCTAGATAGAAGCCAAGGATAACTTCTATTGTTTGTATTTATGGTTGTGAACTCCATGTCCTTATTTCTCTCCTCTTGTACTTGTTTAGTCCTTCAAACTGAAAATTCTTTGAACTAGTAGAGTAGTAGCGGTTTCTGACAAGTTGTTTTTTTTTTTAATGTTGTGTTTTTTGGTTTGTTTGTTCTGGGTTTTTTGTTGTTGTTGTTTTGGTTTGGTTTTTTTTAGACACAGCAAATGCTCTGCAATGGAATTGATGCAGCCAAAAAAATTACCATAACAACAGCCATCATTTTGACAGTTCTTGATGATATTCTTGTTGATGTTATCAAAAGGAGCATCATATCATTTTAAACCCCATTTTCATGTCAGGAAATTAGGATCATGGTATTAGTAGAACTCAGATGGAAGGAAAGCTTGGGTATATGCTCTTCATCTGTTTTCATGACACTGTTTTGGTACATTGGCAAAAGTTCCAAAACCCTGAGAATTTCTGCTAAAGAGGTTAGACTAAAAGTCTTAAATAAATAAAAAGTTGTCAGTTTTATAATCCATTTCTTTAGAAGTACCTATAAGAAAGAAAAAATATGTGTAGGAAAACTTCTGCTAGCAGATCGTGGGGAAGTATTATGCTCTTGAATTTACAAGTTACTTTTCTGTTGTTGCCATTGCTTGGTCATTTGTTTTTCAGATATTAATTCCAGACTGATACAGATCCTGAAGATAAGCTACTGCCTATGAATTTCAACCAGGAGTGTTTTCCATATGTGAATTAGTAGTCTGTCATTAATATTAAACGTAGTGTTATAAATGTTATTAATGCCCAGATATGTGTTAATAAAATTGCTAGGAACGTATTAATTATCCCCAAGTTCTGCAATAACTATAAACATATAAAAACAGAGGCTTGGGATGTTCAGTTTATTTCCTGGCCACTATGTGAGTTATAAAATACTACGATTATTTGTAATTACAATTATTTTCACTGTGTAGACTTACTCTACCTCATCTTCCATGGGCAGCTATTATGCATGAGGTTAGATATAACCACAGAAAACTAGATGAAAGTAAATGGCACAAGTTGGTGCTGCTGATAAAAAAAAAAAAAAGCAAATACCTAACAGCGTCTGAAATAGATGACCTAGAAAAGTAATTTTTTTTTTTTTTTCTGAGATATCAGTCTGAGACATTTTTAATACATCTTGAGACTTCAGAGTATTTCTGTATTACAGTCACTTTTTTTCTTTTTTTTTTTTTTTTAATCCAGAATATTTTTTTTTGTTTTGGGTCTGATCTGGATCCACTGCATGTAACCAGTTTGGCCATAACGCTGTTGCTGTGGCACTGCTGCCTCAGAACACGCAAATCACACTAACCTCTTAGATGTCTTCAAGATATTGATGAGAAGGCTTCCCCACTTACATACGTCTGATCTTCCCCTAGCTGATTCTCTGAGACTGACAGGTATCCGTTTGTGTCCCCCCATGAAAATGCTATAAAGCGTCTGTTGGGCTGGTTGCCAGCTGTGTCTGTTCAGGTACAAATATTCTCTTCTGCTTGCATTACAGGCAGTTATTTGGGATTCTTGTCAGAGTTTTCTTTTGATCTAGCTTCCTTCTATATCGTGCTTCTGTACAGGCTTTCACTTTAATTGTCTTCTATCCTAAGAAGCTTTCTAGTGTGTCTCAGTGAGGGGTTCTGTAGATGAGTATCAGAACTACCAAACTTAAAATGGAATCAGAAGTTGCAGTGGGATGAGCTAAGTAAACCTCTTAAGCAAAAATAACCCCCTCGGCTGTGTCAATGCAATTATAGAAAAAATAATTCTGCACAAATGAGAAAAATATTTACTTTTTACAATGCAGATTCCATTATCTCCAAAAATTCTTCATAAAATTGTAGTTTAGTATTCAATAAGGTGTTCTTCAGTATGCATAAAATGTAAGCAAACTGCTCTATTTGGGATAACTGCGTTGAATCCAGAATGATTTTAATTCACTAAAATATAAATAACTTAAAATTACGGTTATGATGTGCAAACAAAAAGAATCTTTTTGATTTTGTTTCAGAGTTACGCAGTGCTGAATGAGATGGAGCCCCTGGCGTCTACCAGATGTCTTTCTTTGACTTATGCTCTATTTGATGACTTTTTTACTAACCGCTTTATTCACATTAGGAACAGAGCTTTTTGTAGCTTAAAATTAAATAACAAAAGAACTGTGTGTATGAACACCATATAGTTAATGGTTTAATCTAAAAATAATTCATCTGAAAGCTTGTGACAGTGTAGAATTCTATTATACTGCTACTGTATGGGTTGCATCCTCCTTCTTTAAGGACTTCTACCTTGGACTCTTTCTTTAGTTGCTTACTGTGAATGGCTAAGAAGAGCACCAAATTGTATAATAATTTTGATAAGATTTTAGATGCATCTAGGAATTCTGCCTAATATCACAAACTCATCTCTGCTATATTCTTCTTCACACATTTCAGGTTGTTTGAGATATGCTAACATATGCTGTTACCTCTTCCAAACACAGCCTTTATTCTGCTAGGATCTGGAATATAGGTTGATGGGGCACCATCCTTGCGTGGGACTTCTTGGTAGTACAGTAATCCAATTATTAATATAGATCTTAATATGGCATTCTAAAATAATTTTAAAATAATAAAATAATGACATTTGTTGGTGCAACTAAATTTTTAGCAGTAAAAAAGCTGTTTTGCGTTTCTAAAGGAAAAACAAGCTTTTGCTTCTGAAGCTCATATAGAGTGCAATTTGGAAGAGTGATTTTTTTAAATCCTAACAAGTTCATCACCTATAGGTGATTTTCACAATCTGTAGAAGACTTTTGCTTTTTCCCTACTTTAATGCATCTGTAGAAGACAGAAGTGCCATCCTCAGCCCCACTCAATAGCCTGAATTTACCTATGTGGGAAAAAATATGTTCTCCATCTGGGCCATGATGAGGCCAAGAAAATGCACCACAACAGCTTCTCCAGTTAAAGCAGCCTAAAGCTCAACTAAATCTGGGTTTCTGGCTGGAATTGAGTATTGTAAAAAATGCAGTTCTTTGACTGGGGACAGTCCAATTGGTGGGAGGAAGACAATACAAATGGCTGCCATTTTATTTAATTACTTTCCTCTGGACACTGCAAAGACAAGCTGTATTTTCAAGTAATTTAGTTCAAATCCATTACATAAATCAAAGAATAAAATTTTAATATAAGCTTCTGATATGTGTTTTTGTTAGACTGAGATTTTTATTTGCTCAGACTCTATTTTAGGCGTAGCTTGTTGGCTCTTATAAAAAAAAAAAAAAAAAAAAAAAAAAGATTTCATCCTCTTATTTGCCCATTGGACTCAACATTGTAATTTCTTGAAGGTATATTTTGTCACAGAAGGATGATTACATGCTTTTCAGAACAATTTAATTTGATGTAACAATACTGTAACTCTTACTAAATCTTCCAGAGATACTCCGTAGAATATCCAAATTAAGTGCAATAACCAGTCCATGCCTATATTTTAATAATGGCTAATTCTACTTTATTTTGGATAAAGCATTTGTATTACTTTAAAATTAGTAAAAATTATCTCAGAAAAAGATACGTTTATCCGACCAAAGACAGAACATTTCTACAGATAATGAAACACTGTGACATCTAAATGCTGCTCTAGTCAAGTGAGGCCTAACATTAAATGGAGTCAATACTATTTCTGATAATTTGGAGATTAACCATATTGCTATTGTAGGTGGGCAAGAAAGAATTCTGTACTATCAAGCCTGAAATCATTTAATCAGGAATGTAAATCAGTTATGTGCTTCAGTTACCAAATGTTGATAGAATTGGCTATGGTAGATTGTTGTTTTTTAATTACAGCTGCCCTGTAATGTTGCTGTGTTCCAAGGTTCCAAGAAGGAAAATAGTGTGGTATGATGGTCTGATATGCCAAATGGCCACTCACACTGCCAATATGTAAATGCTACCAGGGGTGAGTTCTCCTATAGGATGAAAATGACATCCCTAAAGCAATGAATGCCATACTTCCCTATATGTATTTACGTTTAGATAATTTATTTAAATAATGTTCCTGCTACATGCTTTATAGCCCTCTGCCTTTTGCAACACAAATTTTAGCTTATATTGCAGACAGTGCAAGTCATTTGGCAAATGTAATTTCCATCCCTGCATACTAATCGATTTCTTCACAAACACCTGCTATCAGTTATGATAATAAAAATGCCATTCTAAATTGAAAAGGGGCCAAATGGAGCTTCCTAAGGAAATGACTTAAGTGTCTTTCAATGCCTTTAATGTAGTAATGTTCTTGTAGTGCCAACACTTTTTCAAAGCATTTGCATTTTATATAATTTTGCTCTGTAACATCTTTTTTTTTTGTCTAAATGGATTCTCATAACCATTGCTATGAAGCAGTTCATAGGGTGATTGGAGAGGAATTTCCATGTTTCTTCTCCTATGGGATTAAATCCAGACAACCTGACATAGTCTAAGTTCCTTTGCACAGATCTGATTGGATTTGCACTAGACTAATTATTAAATGATTGTACCAGATCCCGTAACACCAGTGGGCAAATGTTGCAAAGTTGGGAAGTGTTTTGCCTTTGGATGCCAGTTTCTTCCCCAAATATAAGCCTAAATTTAGCAGCTAGATTGCAAGTAGCATTTGAATTATCCAGGGTTGCTTTATGGATCCTTCCATCCCATGAAATAACTTCCCAGTGACAGCCTTTGCCAGAGTCTAATCGTTTTCATCTCTGCTAGGTCTTGCCTCAGCTCTGAAATGTCTCACTAGCTTTCAGCTCTACTGTCACCTTCCCCGACAATATTCTCCACATTATTTCTAAGGAAGCAATCAACTTACTGATTTATTCTCATTTTCATTTTCTCTCAGCTCTAGCAGCCCAAGCATATGCGCTTAAGGAAGAAAATGATAGTCTTCGATGGCAACTGGATGCTTATAGAAATGAAGTGGAGCTTCTGAAGCAAGAGAAAGGACAGCTCTTTCGAACAGAAGAAAGCCTTACAAAGGATCAGCAGCTGCAGTTCCTACAGCAGACGA
This sequence comes from Tympanuchus pallidicinctus, assembly GCF_026119805.1. NCBI lineage: Eukaryota > Metazoa > Chordata > Aves > Galliformes > Phasianidae > Tympanuchus > Tympanuchus pallidicinctus. The sequence goes on along the minus strand of NW_026294780.1, from coordinate 42,305,561 downwards.
TGCAAGGCATGCAGCAGGTATTGCCATGGAAGAAAAAACAGGTCTTCTCTTTTAGGAAAATGCTACCGAGGATCTGTGCTGTATGCAGGGCTATTAGTCACGAATCACTATATTGATTTCTTTTCAAAATCAAAACCTTGCTGATTTTAGGTATGGAGGGAAGGGGAGGAGAGACTGGGGACATTTTTAGGGACAGTCATTTTAGGAATACCTAAATGGCAAACCCACTGATCATTTTCAAGAAAGCTTCCTATGCATGTTGTAGTTAGGAGCAAATCACTTTGGTACATCCTCTATTTTTCTTCTCATTTAATCCAATGAGCTTTAATTCTGCACAGGAGCTTTTTTTCAGCATAGCATAGTGGTACCTTCATTTGCATTTGTTCTGCATCTTTAGATGCATCTCCACTTCATAGCTTTGTCTTTTCTTCTCCTGACTCTCCTTTGAGGATCTCCAGTTTGTCCAGATTGCACTCCTGCAAATTTGCAAATGGACATTAACACCAGTATTATCTTCCAAGATTTTATTATTTTTTCTGATCCTTGAATGTAATGTTCCCATTCAGGCAATTTTTTAAACGGTTCAGTGCAGCAACAAAGCTGATAACCAGTAAGCCGTTAACTGCCGTGTGTCCCTTTAGAAGAGGTTCAGGTTTCTATATGCATTATCCTGTATTTGACAGTGTGCTCCTGATATTGAGCAGGTCAGGTCTTGTCTACCATGTCTAGACCTGTTCCCCCTGCTTTCTCTCAGATGTACATTAATACATAAGCACTTTTTGCTCAACATGCATGTATCACTTCTTTCCTGAAAAGACACATACATTTCGATGCTACGCAACAGAGAGCGAGGGCAGTAGCTCACCATGACACTGGCTTGGGTTCCCAACTGTACTTACCCCTCCAGTGAAGAAAGGCTGAGAGAATTGAGGTTGTTCAGTCTGAAGAAGGAAAAGCTCTGGGAATACTTTGTTGTAGTTTTCAGTACTTAAAGAGAGGCTCAAAAGACGTATGTATGTAGTAACAGGACAAGGAGAAATGATTTTAAAGTGAAAGAGAGTAGGTTTAGATTAGATATAAGGAAGAAATTCTTCACTATGAGAGTGGCAAGTCACTGGAACAGGATGCCCAGAGAAGCTATGGATTCTTCAATCCTAGGAGAGTTTAAGGCCAGGTTGGATGGAGCTTCGAGTAACCTAATCCAGTGGAAGATGTCCCAGCCCACAGCAGGGAGTTTGAATTAGATGAGTTTTAAGGTCCTTTCCAACACAAGCCAATCTGTGATGCTGTGATGCTACAATTTAGAATAGAGCTGCTCTGCTATGTCACTGCAGAGGTTAATTTGGCCTGGTTCATGAATGCCCTGAAGCGACACATGTCCTCCTCAATCACTCATGGTTATTAGATTCCAAAAGGGAACAAGTTGTACCCACTTCCAGATTGTACTAAGCTGGTTTATATGACAAAACTCCACAGCCAGAAGATATTAACTTACATATGAGCTGCCCGGCTGGATTAAGAATTGCATTGCTATCACAGAACATATCAAATCCAACCAGTCTACAAATCCTGCTTAACACCAAATAATGGAGCACAAGATGAGCTTAAGTACTACACACATGTTTGTATGAACATAAACCCCATCTAAGCCCTCAGAGTTTTACCAAATCAGAATGATTTATCATATGGCAGAGTAATTTGGAATGAAACAGAAAAGTCATTGATCATTCAGGAATAAAATCTTTCCTGTACTCAGGAATAAAGCCACTAATCAAAAATACTTAAGGTTTCTGTGTACTCTAGATATGCTTAAGGTCGGCTCATGATCTTCCCTTTCTCTAAATGGATGCTTAAATATCACTGTCTTTGTTAAATTTAACTGCATATATAAATATTGTTCTAAATTTCAGCCTACTGCTAATTCTCCATTAAAATTAGTGAAAAATCAGCACAAAATACTACTAAATCAAAAGACTGGAGCTCTAACACTCATTTTGCATTTTTTATCATTTCCTATCTGGGGTCTGAAAGAAGAATAATCAAGACTGGAGAATATAAATAGATTGCTATTGTAACTTCAAGAAAATGTTAATAACAAAAGCCAATAACAGAGAGTGACTTACTTATCTTTCTGTTCAACTGAGCAATGGACACTGCAGTCACTGTTCCTCTGAGTGTTTTTATGTTCATGACAGTTTTGCTGTGAGGTTGAATTTTTTTTGTTTGCCATCCAGGAGGGGGTTGAACCTACCAACTCCCAATGGGATATAATTAGAGATGGCCCAAGTAGCTCGAGAAGACATTGCAGATAATCCAGTCTGACAATACGCTGAGGAGGGCAGCAACACAGAGGCACAGGAGGTGGAGTTCAGAATATTTGGTGGGAAATAATCAGTCAATTAAGCAGCTGGATGATGGCTTTGGATTTCAATGATTAGCTGTAGTCATGACATCTCACGACCTCTGTGCTTTTCATGCAGTTCATCCATGAATATTTAGAACTAAACCTTTGATTTAGGTAGACTTTGTTTTATCTCAGCTTGGCTTTGTAAATGCTGAGGGATGACAATTTTAGCTGAAATCCATCAGTACAGCAGGTGCTCAGCATCTATGGAAATCAGACTCTCAATGAAATATTAAACACATACCCAGAACTTGAGTGGTAATAATTTAACAAGAAGACCTGTATTCTCTTTTATCCTTTTCTATATATTAAAATTAATGTCAGGCAAGGTAAACTGAGTGCCACTGAATTCCCGAATCCTACATATATGTCAGCATTAAAAAAAAGTATTTCTCCTGTCTCTTTCCTCTCTATTTCCCCACTCTTTTATATACCCTTTTTGCTTTTAACTTTGAGAACTAGAGATTAATTGATTTGAGCTGCAGTCTATAAAGCAGATTTATCTAAGAAAAAATGGATACATTTACAGAATCCAGAATTTTTTCGGTAAACATTTGGTGCCAAACGACAGCAAATAGCACAACTTCAATGTATTTTCAATGTAACTCTACCATCTGGACATTTTTCAGGATGCTTTCTCACATTTGCAGGACTGATGAAATGAATGTTTATTTTCTATTACTGCTATTGCTCCAAAGTACCGTCAGCAAAATCACATTGATGTTTGCTTATGAAATATAACTTTTGGGCAATAGTAGCAACCTCCCCATTTATTATGTCTAAAAAAGAAAATCCTTCGGACTAATGGCATTGAACTTGCGGGGTTTTGAGTCAACTTTCTCCATAAAATTGTGTCACAGTTTAATTTCATACCCGCTGTGAGATCTCAAACAAATGGAAATAATGTCTTGTATCCATGGTAACAAATGAGATATACTTTACCTGATTTTGAGATAGAAATTGAATTAACTTGTCATTGCTGCATAGGTAGCACTGTCTTCAATTTATTTCTATATGTGAACACACATACCAAGCAGATCACTTTCCAAATGGTCCCATTTTTCAGCAGTGTTTGGTATTCTGCAATACGGTCTGTGATCACAAGGAGGGATGTTATATTTTTATTTATTTTTACAATATTTCACAGCCCACTTTTAAGAAATTTTTAAATCTTGTCTCCTTTTCTGAAATGTTTTTCCAAACACATGACTATAGGTAATGTAGAAAGTAGCACCTACTGGTGTTGCTTGATGCTTGCCACTGAAAGACTCAGATTTCAGCAGATGTATAACTTGTCCAAATTTCAACCATTTGGTTTGCCATATTCTATGTGGAATAGCAAGTAGAATTCTTTTACAAAGTTCTCATGAAAATCTTTCAACCATTCTGAGAGCAGAGTGAAGGAAATGTTCTCCTTTATTATTGTCCACCAAAGAATATTCCTGAGGAACTGCACTTGTCACCTTCATGCTTTGAAACAAGGACTCAGGTTCTAACAGTGAATCACTATTGAGTCAGTGGTGTGGTTTCCACATCCTTTATAAAATCTATCTGAAGATTAAAAGCCTTTGAAAAATCTCAATGTGCCATGTATGTGATGTCAGTCGTCAGCACATATGCAAATACATTTTACATCTTTACTGGGCATCCGGAGTTGTTTGTGAACCATCTCCATAGAACAGCCACTAGTGCAATGTTTTAAACCTCAAGGTAGTCCAAAGTCTACAGAGCACCGTTCAGGTCCTGGAAATATGCTAATTCCTTTAGCATGAGTCTTTACTTGAACTAGCTAGCTCCACCATTTGGTCAGGTTTAATTGTCCAAGGTATGGTGACTTGTTTGCATAACTGTAGTAATCTGGCTTATTTTCCTATAGGCTGGTGATTTGGCACAGTGCTTCACTGCATCATGTGAATATGCCATACTAATGTTTTTTCCTCTCACAGCCCCTTGAGCTTGATACAGTACAGGCTGATGTAAATTCCTGTAAGCAAGGCCATTATCCAGAAATCCCATTTAAACCATTCTCCCACCTATGTTTTCTCCAGGAAATGTACCCTAGTGCCTACAGTTCTTCTGGTGCCCATGCTGAGTTGTGCCTGGGACATTTAAGAGCCACCTCATTGCCCAGGTTCCCCAAGGGGCCTTTTTCATTATCTGGGCTGAGGTTCATGCTCCTAACATACAGTGACAGCACAGGCTCCCCTTCATTGGTGGTGATGCATTAAAATCTAGCCACAGGGTTATTGCATTAGCGGGGGATGTGTGGGAGTGCCTCACTTAAAATCATTGCTTGAGGTGAAAAGCAGGAACAATAGGAATAGTCGTGGGTGGTAAGCATAGGGCTGACATGAAGGCTGAGGCACTGCTGCCACTGTGTCGACTGTTAGCTCTGGATGTCTCAGCAGGAGGATGAACACATTCTGACCCTGTTAATGACCCACATGGGTGCCACTCTGCTGCAGCATGATGAAAGTCCTCTTTTGTCTTGTCTTCTTTTTTCCTTTCTTTCTTTCTTTTTTTTTTTTTTTCCCCAAACAGTATCAAATTAACTCAAACAGCAATACAGATTCCAAACTTGAGTGCTCAGAAGGCAGGAACTGCCAGAACTACAGACTCTGTATTTTGCTTTCTGCGCCTCAGGGACCTTTCCCTGTTCAGCGCTGCAGACAGGGAGTGCACAGTTAATTATCACCTATTCAATACGTTCCTGGCCTTGTTGTTCAATATGCAACACAGAGCCTTTCTGCGACGCCACATTACTCATGACATTTCCTACTGAGAACTAGCTTTTGCAGTTTACCAGTCATTTAGCGTGAAAAATAAATAGCACATGCATCTGAAATTACTCGTCTGATCTTAAAAGGGCTCTTGATAAATGCCAGATGACCAGAACTCATTTCAAGCTCATCCAGGGAAGAGCATTTCACTTTCTGATGTGCCTCGCAGCAGTGGTCAGGAGGGTGAGAATTGGTGTTGGAGAACGTTGTAGATCCCTCTGTATGTTCACTGCTCCCTTGGGGACAAGAACAGCCATTGTGAATTGGATTTGGGCCCTAATCAAGATGGCACAAGGGTCCTGGCTCCGTCAGCTTTTTATGTAAGACAGTATATATATATAGTGTTGGTCTCACTGTGCTGACATTGAAATGAGTTGGTCTTCTGCCATTAGCAGCCGCTGTAGCAGAGCTATCCATCTTCAGATCTCCTCACTTAACAGGAAGACTTTTTTTCCCATTTGAGAATATTCCTCAGATCCTTCCTAGCTTATTCTGTCTGACAAGAAGTTTTTTCTCACACAATTTCTGGAAGAATCTACTCTTTCCATGGTCTATTCTCCTTCAATAAGATCAGAAGAAAAAGCATATTTCTGTCTAAGAAGGCTAAGTAATAAGTAGTATGGGACATCATGAGAGACTTTTCCACCATCTATCAAATTTCTTTAAGCCTCCGCTGGCATTTAGGTCTGCAGCTCTCAGATTTTTCACAGATGTTTGGTTGTTCCCTTCTCTCACTTGGAAACTTTGTGAAATGTCAGAAGTCACAGGTACATTTGTTGTTGGCTGAAAACGGCCAAATCCAGTGCCATGTCAGTACCATGATCATCATTTACCCTTAAATATACAGGTTCTAGTATCAATTTAGTGCTGAGATTAACATCGTTTTCAAATAGATGGAGCATTTTATGGATATATGTATTAATATACCATAAAGGCAGGGAAGTTTTGTAGTCTTTTATATCCACCTAACTTTGCACACCAAATATCTATTCAGCACATAATCCAGCCACTTACACACAACCATAACCTGCTTTTTCACGAAATGCAGTACTAAAGAGAAGAGTAAATAAAAGAGATAAAAAACATTACTCCTTGGATTTGCTTTTTACCTGCTGAATAAATAGACCAGAATAATTAAGTTGGAAATGTTTTTATTACTCTACTTAGTATGAATTCTAATTAGATTTTCCTATTTTCCTAGAAAAGCAGCACTAAGGTAATAATTGCAATATTGATCTTTATTTATAAATTTATGGGGAATGGATACAAGATAAGAGCAAGGAACAGGACCGAATGTTCTCTTACAGGCCAGTCCCTTCTTCTCTTGCCCTGTTGTTGTTGTTTGGAACCTGGTAAGAAATATGTTTGTTTCCAGGATGGAGAGAATTTTTCTCATAAGTATTCTTTCTATTCTCTAGTACTTTTCTGGGATCTGTACAGTACTGTCCAGTACAGCATATCCAAACTTCCAGAAAATACTTACTCTTTCTGATTCTATAAAAGAAATAAATAAATAAATAAAAAGAGCAGCTGGCAATTAAGTACTAATTGTTTCCCATATTTCAGACAAGTCAGAAGATTTGTCCTTTGTTTTTAACAACCTTTCCTTACTAAAAGTACTGTTTTGATTTCCCATTTCTGTGACCACTACTTCAACAGTTTCTGAGGAAGTGTAAACAAGGGACCACAGATTCTCTAAGCACCACATTCTTGATTGCTGTTATAGTGGTGAAATAATGGAGGGAAGCATATTTTTTCCTGCTGCTAATGGTAAAGCTGAAGCGAGATTGGCAGGAAGAAAAAACACTTTTGAGAGAAATAATCTGGTGCACATTTGATTGAAAATATGAAAGAAGTCAACTAGTATCTTCATTAGCACACTAGTGTAGTCTAGTGGCAATGACATACAGGTCTCATAAGTTGTAGTAATCTTAAGTGAATTATTTAAAAGATCCTAAAATCCAAGCATCAGCTTCCTGATTACATAGCTTCCAAAAGCATTTGATGCTTTCGTTATAAGGAACTCTGCTTCTTCTGCAAGGAACTATGTTTAAATGGCAATAACACTGGGCAAATTGATTCTTTTCCCTAATGTCATTTGTCCTTCTAGTTAAAGTGTGTCGTGTCTTTTTGTTCTCCTTTAAAATGAATGTTTTTTCTTGAATAGGAAAATGAAAATTAAAAAAAAAAAAATAATCTGATTTGATTTGCTAAGAAGGAGGATGCTATATCATACTCATTTGCAGTTCCATGAAAGAACAGACATGGTCATACAATTCAAGTGCCATTGCCTGGTGAAGGGGTATCCACAATAGACAGGTACAGATTGAAAAGCTGGAGAAGAAAAGGTTGCTGTGAATGGATGATTGTGTCTTCTTTTGACTGTGCATCATGCCAGGTGCCAGCTGTTTGCCTTGTGGGACAAATATGAGGGCAGAGGGAACCTGACACTCAACTAGGATCAGCTCTCTTCCTTTGATCAGGATCAGAACAAACTCTAATGCAATCTGCTCATACATCCATTGCTAGCAAAAGCCAAGGGCTACATAACACGTCAGTGACCTCATTTAGCAAAGATAGGAGGGGACTTTATTGGTGAGGTGCAATTGGCTTGGGCCAAACTTCTCCCCTCCACAGTGCATCATGAAAATAAAGACCTTGTGCAATCCACTCTAAAAGGCAGATCCTAGAGAGGGATTCCTGCTGCTAGCACAAAGAATCTGTAAACTGGGAGGATTTCACTTCTGGTAGGAAGGTTGGTCCTGTAAGGACCTAAGGACTTCACCCTTTTCATTTGATGTAACAGTTCATAGCAGACTTAAGAGATTGTTTGTCTTTCTTGGCTGGAGTAAAAGAAACTCCTAAATACTGGTTGACAAAGAAAGCTGTAGGTTGTCTGTTAAGCTGTTCTTTGCTCTATCCATGTTCTCCTTCCATGTGATCCACAGTCCCAGACACAGTAGTTAGCATGGCTGAATTACTCTGCATCATGGAAACAAAAGAAATTGAGATTTAATTATCTGATATCTATTATGTATTCTCTAGAATCATACAATAATAGAAGTAATAAGGAACCTCCAGAGATCACATGCTCAAAGCAGAATCAGCTCTGGAATTGTTTTGCTAGGGGCCTAGTCTGGCTGTTTTCACAGTTTCTCCAAGGATGGAGAGTCAGCAGCTTCTCTGAACTCTTTTTCCAATTACTGGCTACTCTAATTGTGAGATGTAATAGAAGTGTTACTTGATGTGTCTATTAGCTCTCAATCCTCACTTTAGAAGATCCTGACTCCATCTTCTGCATAACGTCTTTTTAGTTACAATTCCATATGTCTGTTTTCTCACTTGACATATTTCAGTCCTGCCTACTCCTGTGCTTGGTGCTATGAAGCTATAGGACCTCTGTGGTCAATCTAATAGCAGGAAAAGGGAGCACGACAAACATCTCTGCAAGGAAGTGGCAGGACAGTGTTCTTCATTATTACCATGATACATATACACTCTTCAGGTGCGTGCCTTGCTTCCCAACCCCTCACAAGGTGGTTAACCCACAGAGTTAACGTGCTCAAGATGTTCTTTTCCTCTGGTCAGAAGCAGGAAAGCTAACTCTGCAGGTAAATTCCCTAAACAAGCTGGAGCTGAGCTGCTGATCCACATGGAGCTCTCACCAGCTCAGGACTGGGCCTCTTATCATTGCAAACCCCATGAGCCATCCAAACAATCATATCCTTCTAATTACTGTGATATTGACAGTCCCTGAGAGAAAGGAATGATGACAAGCATTGCTCTATTACGCTGTGTTGCCCTTTTCTCCCTTAAAAAAATATCCACAACCATGCTCTTTATTTTAATAATGCCTTGTCATACATCAGTATGGCACGTGTGTCACCCTTATTGCTGCAACATGGCTAACTTCCTCGAGGGCTCATTTCTAAAGCTTCTTTGACTTGTCTTTCACATTCCCCTGTTTCCTTGGTGATTTGTCTGGCCTCATCAGCGTCTTGTTACTAATGCGTATTTGCTCAGCTGGGAAGTTACTTTCTCATTATTCAAGCCTGCCATGTGCTGGGCATTTGTGATATGAAATCTTGTCTGTCTTAGCAATAGACACAAACGCCCTTCCATCCTGTCCACTGGCAGAGCGATATGTATTTTTATTTTGCAATTGATCGTGTGCCTGAGATTTCATTTTGATTCATTATTTCTTTTCCTTCCATCTAAGGAGGACTCTGCCAAGAAATATTTATAATCGTTCCCCTCTTTTCTGTGAACAGCCTGCAAGACTTTTGAAACACTTTTTTTTCCTTGCTTTTCCTTGCTGATTTTTGTCCTTTTCCATCTGGCCAACTCTCTTTTTATTTTTAATTTTTTTCCTATAAAACAAAGTTGGAATTGCCAGCATAAAGCTTTCTTTGGGAAGAGAAAGGAAAAAGAATAACACCTCAGAAATGGGCAATGTAAGTGGGTACTTTAAGTTATCTCTGCAGCCCTTTCAGTGCCTATGATTTCATACTTCTTAGGTCTCCAGTTCTGGTGCACCATAGGGAAAATGGCTGCACTTTTGTTCAGGTTACAACTTGCTTTGTTTTGGTTACTTTTTAATTTACAAGCCTTAGTGTCTTGAGAACTGAAAAAAAGTAACCTTGGATGGAATTCAGCCTGCCTTTCTGAGGCACCTGACTTTTGCTTTCATTTTAGGCACCCAGTAAACCAGAGTTCCCCATTTTTCATGTACAGGAATGTAAATAAATCCTTCATCGGTTGTAAGTGGAAAATAATATTTTGCCCCCTAATATCATATAGATAACATATAGAGTTCAGTTGCCTGTGTTCACTACATGTCGAAGCTGTCTATTCAACTAAGCACAGTTAAAGTATGTAACATCATCTTTTCTTGGCTGATATTCTCATTTCAAATGAGTTTGCCACTCAGAGAGTGGCACGAGAGATCATGAGATCTTTTCTGGTCACTCTGCAGTTACTCCAGAAACTGGAGGATGAGTCCACTTGTGGCCGAATGGGCTGGGTTTGCTGAAACTGCCTGTTCCCCTGTGATCAGAGGAAATGCTCCTACCTCAGAGAAACCCTTTTGTCTGAACTTCTTCACTTCCTTTGCTCCCTGCTCATATTTATTTTCAGGCAACTGGAGAACAAAAAAAATAGCAAAAATAGGACCATTCAGCAGTGTAACTGCTAAACTTGTGGCAAACACTAGTTTTCCTTTTTCGTTATTCTGTCAGCCTTCTAGTATCCTAAGTATTGCCTCAGGCCTTGTGGTCTCTTCTGATCTGCCTCCCTTTTCTTAGCACTGATGGTTTTGTTCAGGCAACCATGCTCTCCTTCTGAGAGCCTTTGTCTTGCTAGGCTATATGTATGCCTACCTTACTAGATATGTCCATAATTCATATTTAAATGTACATAAGTAACTCTGCCTTCCGGGGAGAAAGGAAGAAATGTGGGCTGAGAAGTGAAGAGTAAAAAGAAGGCATGTTTCATGATACAACAGCAAGCTATTACTTTCCCTTTAGGACTTCTCATATATTTCAAGGCACTGTGTGTTGTTCAGTTGTTAGCATTCTTGGCCATGCTGGCACCACACTGTACACAGTCTGAGTAATTCAATGGCTTGAAAAAGTAATTGAGATGGCTTCAATAATGCCATCTATATTTAATGTTTCAGAAGCTGTGAAGATTGGTTTAAGATGGTAATTTTCTGTCTGAGCTTTCAAGATCTATGCCACATGGACAGCACTGAACTGCTGCTGATAGAGATTCATCATTGGAGGTGGGAACGTGTGGAAAAAATAATAAAAAAAATAATTAAAAAAAAACACACACACACTTCCCTCTCATATAAATAAATCAGCTACTCACATATGTACAAGGAGGAATTTGGTTCTCATGAATGAAGCAAGCTTAGCACTGAAGAGCTTCAGAACTTCGGAAGCAGCTTCAGAACTGCCATGGGAAACAGGCATGCTGCCTTGCATTTTTTTTTCTTCCCCAAAATGCATTTCTTGGCATCTGGAGAGACAACCATGAAATTAATTCTTTCTCCTTTTCTGTCTCTTCTCTGGCAATGCCATTGATGGGACACAGGTGATATGTATCTGTCTGATCTGGACCTACTTCAGGGCTTCATTTCTTTGGGACAGCCCAGCAGCCACAATGACAAATAGCTATGTTTGCACATAAGCTGTGCTTCCAAAACCAGTGCTGGTGGAGCTCTAGACTTTGTGGGATGCTTCCCTCTGGAATACTCAGAACTGGTTCCCTGAAACTTCATCAGCGGCACACGATGTTTTCCAGACTTTTTCTATTCATCAGTTAGCCCTGGATATCTTTCCAAGCTGATATCAGGAGTAGAGTTCTCCCCTTCTTCTTACCATTTTACCCAGGAAAGATCTTTCTACAGCATGACGCTGGACATTTCCCAGCCTTCCTCAAAAATCTCGTATCAACGCATCCTATATCAAGTTTTCCTTGTGTCAGGTTCTGTGAGAGTTATCTGCTCTTTCTGCTGGTAGCCTCTCCTTTGCCTTTGACAGATGGCTGCAGCTACCTTCTCCCCTTCCCAGGAAGAGAAGAGGGTAGTTCTGCATCAAGAATAATACTTCTGGATGCCGTGCTTTTCTGGCTCCTGACACTACGACTTTGGCTCAGGGAAGAGACCGTTGCATAATCATACAGTAATAGCATGGCTTGGATGGGAAATGACCTTAAAGACCAACCCCTGCTGTGGGCAGGATTACAGTGTATTAGGTTGTCTAGGGCCTCATCCAACCTGACCTTGAACATCTCCATATTGGGTGGAACAGAGGACTCTCAGAAACCCAAATTGTCACTCTGTGTTGAGGACTACCGCTTTGGGAGATAACAGATAAATAAGCCAGATATTTCATGGCTGCTTGGCAAGAAGTCAGTCCTTTACCTGAGAAAATGGGGGAATTGCTGACTGAATGACATGGCTGTGCCACCAAGTTGATGACATCAGGGCTCAAGGAAATGGCCGGAGAGGTGAAACAGGATTGAAGTAAGGATTATTTTGATAGCTGTGTTGGCAGAAGCTCTGAAGCAAGCCAGCAGGACACAACAGGTGGAAAGTGGGAAAGCAAATGTGTGGGTGGGTGGGCACTGGAGGAAGCTCCGGTGGGAGAGCTGGAAGAGGCAGTGAAATAGATGGAACAAGATCAGACAGCATGAAAAGCAAAATAAAGGAGAACATTTTTTTTTTATTTTAATTGATCGCAGTATGCACTTGCAAGGAAACTGAAGGGCAAAAACATATTTTTATAGGATCAATTTTTAATAAGCACATTTATGTGGGAAAAAAATAATTCTGAATAATTAAATACCTTCATCTTGGTATCATTCATTGCAATCGTTATGGAGTGGCTGTCTGTTTACATGCAGACATGACAGCAGTCACTGTTATGAAACTTGCCTCATTCCTGCCAGTGTAACATCCTCTTTCCCTTTGCTTCTAATTTTGCCAAACCTCACGTGTTCGTGCTGAAATTTTTCAAGCTGATCATCTGTCTTGGTCTGATATTTTTTTTCAGTCAAAGCTATTTCATGATTTCCTAAATTAAGACTAGAAGGGAAAAATATGTTGTGTGGCAGTGGCAGTTATAATTCCTTTTACTTGGTGGCATCAACCACTCGGGAAAAAAAAAGCTCTGAAACTGGCCCATGTAAAATGAGCAGATTCTGCAGCTTTTAGAGATAAATGCAAGAAAGAGAAAAAGAAAAAAAGTTAAGTCCCCAGGGAATGATTACAAGACTTAAACAATTCTGGTGTCACTCGGGGCTGGATGGGAAGATCCCAGTTCTGTGAATGAAAACCCTTACAAGTGACTGGGAATATGGTACACTGGTTACAGACGTTCTGTTTTGCATCTCCATGAAATGGGAACCATTTACTGTCTTGAAAATATGAGCCAAGAGATACACAGTAAGCCCACAGTCATTGACAGTTTAAGATGACTATTAAGACTCCTGGAAAGTTTTATTTCATGTCAAGTGCTTGCAGTATGAGCTGCAAACCCATGAAAAACCTGTACAAACCAACAGCATGGGATGTTTCCTGGGATTCTTGTTCCCAGTTGGCCTGAAACCAAATGCCATGATGCTGAGTGGGGAGTATCTGTCCTTGTGCTCTCTGAGTGTGTGAAATTGCCTCAAACACAAAATAGAAAGTCAGGATCAAAGGGAGAAGGATATAATTAGACTAAAGCACAGTGGGAGATAGCAGTGGAAGATGTGAAAATAAAACAGCAGTAGTTTGTGAGCTGATCTGTGATATATAAGACTCGACTGTAGAAGAACAACAGCAGTTAGGATGAGAAATATGATTTTAGTGTTTCTGGTGAAATTATAACAAGTTCAGCCTATAAGTGAATGGGCTTTCCAGTGGCAAAGATGGACTTAAGATTATCCAGGTAGCAGTTTATATTGTTCAAAAGGACAGCTCTAGGGTTTCTTCCAGAAGCTGGAGTGAAATATCTGAATTCAGATGAAGGTTTGGTCTGGCAGGTAGTGGTATTCTTCTTGGATTGGCAAGCCTAATCACTTCCTCCAGAGGCTGTGGAGCAAAAAGGATCCCTTGTGTGGTTCTCCCTGGACTCCCTCATGCTTGTAGCACTGCACTGGTAAATGTTGTTAGTCAAATCTGACATTTCAGTGTTTTAGCTGGTTGCCTGGAGAGGCAAAAAAGGAATTCCCTTCCCAAGTATATAAACAGCTAAATGCAATTCTGGATCATGTGAGGATCACAGAATCATAGAATCCTTAGAATTGGAAGGGACCTTTAAAGACCATCTAGTCCAACTCCCCTGCAGTGAACAGGGACATGCACAGCTAGATCAAGATTCCCATGTCCTGATGCAGCCTCTCCTTGAAAATCTCCAGGGATGGGGCATGAACCCCATCTCTGGGCAGCCTTTTCCAATGCCTTTTAAGGAAAAAAGACTTTTTCCTTATATCCAACATAAATCTACCCTCTCTTTAAGCTTGAAGCCATTTCCCTTTGTTCTATCACCACAGACCATGCTAAAGAGTCTGTCCCCTTCCTCCTTTAGAGACTGAAAAGCCCCTGTCAGCTCACTTCAGAGCCTTCTCATCTCCAGGCTGAACAGTCCCAGCTCTTTCAGCCTGTCCTTGTCCATCCCTTGGATCATCTTATTCATTTTCACTTCTCCCTTTGAACTGTCAGAGACTGGCCACAAAGGTGAGACATAACTGCTCAGGGAGTGGAGATGGAGATATCAGAGATGGAGATATCTGAGATGAAGAGCAAAGACTCCTTGCTCTGTGACAATCTTTGTCCTGTCCAGCTGTATAAGGTCTAACAGATAGCAGTTGGGAAGGAGAGGACATTTCATCAGCTCCGTTTAAGTGACCTATCCTCTTGCCAAAACTTAGATGCCTCTGCTAGTGACCCTTGAAATGGCTTCTGCTGTCTTTCTGTTGTCTTGTAAACTCTTCTTCTCTTCAAAACACTGGGATAATAGAATCGATGGTTTGGGTTTGGAGGGACCTTAGAGACCATTTAATCCCAACCCACTGCCATGGTAGCACTGCCACCTATCAGCTCAAGCTGCCCAGGTCCTCATCCAAACTCACCTTGAATACCTCCAGGGATGGAGCACCCACAGCTTCTCTGAGCAGCCCATGCCAGTGGGGGAAAAAAAAAAAAGAAATACTTGAGGTGAGGGCTGTAGCAGTGCAGAGCAAAGAAGGAAAAGCTCTACTCTGCTTAATGCTGCCCAAGTTACACTTTGCCCTTCTGGCTGCCAAGACATGCTGTTGACACAGGTTTTGCTTATTGTTGACAAAAACCTCAGATGCATTTTCTTGTCAACCTGGATTATCTGGGGGAAGATGAGGTGGAGAGTGCCAGCACTTCCCTGCAGCTTCTGGAGAAATCTAGAGGGCAGGCATGAAGAAGGGACAGTGGGGAGCTGCCAAGGTGAGCCTGACACCATCTTAGCCACTGGAAAATCTTTTCTTTCTTTAGTGTAGAAATCAACTAGAACTATCCTGGGAGAAGGTTAATGATCTGTCTTAAAACATGAAATTACACAAGGTGACCAAATTGTCCCTTTGTGGCTAAAAGGTTATGAAACATCTGGAAATCTATAACTGTGCTATAGAGTTGCCTGTGTAACAGTGTATGACACCTGACAGTGCAAATGCTTTGTATCTTCTGAAATTGTAGGGAATGGTACCCAGCAGGCAAGATGAACACAAGTCTGAGGTGGTGATCAGATCCTGGTTAGGAGGACACCTAGCTGGATTGCTGAGAGTGCAAGATAAAGTCAGACATGGATTTTATGTTAGTGGCTGAATGAATCCATAAATTGGTGTTTACTTACACCAGAAATGCACTACTAATAACTCTGTTGGATCCCAAAATGTTGAGTGTTTTCAAGCAGCTCTGAAAACAATACTGGCACAGAATCCTTTCATGTCTGGGACTTTCAGTGCTGTGGAACAAGGCCAAGGGCTATTTCTACATTTATTGTCTGTAATTTAGCAAGATGCTGAACACCTGCAACATCTGTTTGAGTCAGTTACCAGTCCTAAGCACATGCATAAACTGAGCATTAGGTGCTTAGATACATGGTTAAATAAGTAAGTCTAGTTATTAAAGTAATTGCTCACTCAAGTAGTCCTTAAAAAGGAGTATAAGCAAAACAATATGTTGTCTGAGCAAATCAGAATTTCCTTCCTTGATTACTAACAGAGATCAACATAAACTCATTTCTAATCTCTTGGCTGTCTTCTCTAGCTCTTTAGCAATGTGTAACATTCATCACATTAACACAAATACATATTATTATTCCAGGATTAATTAAATCCACTGAACTGACCTGCTCTTAGCAGTTACAGAAAATCAGTGCAGAACATGGGGCTAGCCAGGACCAGGAGATGTGGACTTTCAAAGATGTCCCTACATCCTAGAACTGTCTTCCTAAATATTGGTTTTGGACATAGCTTTTTGTTTTGACATTCACATCAGCTGTCTTCTTAGCTGACATATTGATTGGAGGGAGCCAGTCTTTCTGGTCTGCTAAAATATCACAGCATTAGAAAAAAAAAAAAAAAAAGGAAAGCTTTTGTCTTCTTGGCAACTCAACGTGAAAGCTTTCCAGAATATTGCTTTGCATAGCACGAAAATGGCTTTGAGCCAATGACTAATTATATTAAAAGGCTGTGCTTTTAAATTATTTATATGCCATAGTGTTTACCCTAGTATTATTAAAACCACCGCATATACTTCTACAAATAAGATTTTGCTTCAGATGAATGTGACAGTCCCTCTGTGGGTGATATACTGTACCAGGAGTTTCTACTTTAACGTAACAAATATCTTTATATGCATTAACAGATGCACTACTTGTGAAGCACTGCTGCAGAAGGGGATGCAGATGAAAATAATTTACCTCTGGTCCATTTAGACACAGATTACGCAACAATAATAAATGTAGGAGCAAGCTGCAAAGCGTTGTTTGAAATGAGGATTTATCAAACTGAAGGTTTAATACTGCTTTGGATCCAGATAGTGCTAACCAGGACCTTCTTTTGTTTGTACAGCAATTGCTGAGCATCCAGGAAGAATTAAATAACAAAAAATCAGAGCTGGAGCAAGCCAAGGAAGAGCAAACGCATACACAAGCAATGCTTAAAGTACTGCAGGAACAGGTGAGTGCTTCTGGTGGGAGAAAAATATTGTTCTAGGCATGCTAAGGGGATGGAGGAGTCATGGCTTTGCCTCCAAAATCCATAGGTGCCTGACCACTGACTGTGCTGTAAGCAAGACACGACCTTATGTCATGTCCACGTGTCTGCTCTGATTAGCATTTGTGAAAGCAGCCAGAGCTGACAGAGAGTTTAAGGGAACAGAGTGAAAATGGACCCTTATTTTACGCCATCCAGTAGTGAATTTACATCTTGAATAGCATTTCCACTTACTTTGTTCAACATAGATGTCAGTGAAGTGTATGTTCACTCCAATAAAAAATGGAGAGTTAAATATGCCTGAAAAGCTCTTTCAACACTAGTATTAAAGACAGAGAGCTTGTCATCTCCTTTGTCACTCATGCAGATATCATGAACTTATCCTAATGGCATTAAAAATAGTAGTTCACCAATGCACTTGAAAAGCAAATAGCTGTAAATCTAGTTCTTTTTCTTAGCTTTCTTTCATACTGCGGTGTTCTGTGCCACTGAGAAGTCTGCTAATACTGTTATTGTATAAGCAAGGTAAGATGGGCAGTTCCACAGCAGAAGGAAAATCTGGAGCTGGATTTGTAAAACTGGAGATGAAGCAGTGCAGGCACTGTGTGCAGGCACGGTTTGCACAAAATGAATGTGTTGTATAAAAACCACACAGCACGGACACACTGAAATCACAGATCCCCTATGTGCTGCATAGGAACAGTCTCTGCTGTGAGATGTATTTTTGTCCTTTCTACGTGAGCTTAAAGCTAAAATATTTTGTGACTTGGTCATTATATGCAGTTTAAACACAGTGGGTTCTGAACTGCCTTGATGGCAGAGATTCAGCAGGTTCTCATGAGTAAGAGTTTTCACCATGTATGTGTGCATATGTCAAACATTTAAACATTTAATCTACATATCAGGACAAGTAAATTATGTGTATTTCAGATTCTTTTTAATGCTCATTATGAAAGCTCTGACATTGTTCCACACCTAACAATTTTCTTTGAATACATCTTACGAGCAATATATTCTGTAAACTAATAATTTACATTCTGGAAAAATATTAAAGCTTTTATTTTCAGATATACATTCTAAGCATTTATTGTTACAAAGATAACCTTCTAAATGAGAACTGATGTGTGCTAGAAAAAGCCCTAGGGAAGAATGGATTGGGTAACAACAGCATCTTTACAAACACTACTAGAATCTACTAGATCTCTTGAGCTAATTGCATCTCATTTACATTCCTACATGGCATTTGAGGTACAGCATTATAAAATGCTCCCCAAAATAATAACAAAATTGAATGGCGTTATTTTATCTTGGTAGCAATTAAATTCTGCTGAAACATTGAGGAATATCTTATAATCTGAAGCTCCAGTAGGGACCGTAGGGACCACCAGGGCAGGCTTTTAAATCTCTGCAGACTCCTACTAATTGCGAATCAAATGTGCGCTCATGCTAGGCAGACAGACGAAACTGTTGCTGGAAAAAAGGCACAATGGATCTACATTTCTCTTGAGCATTAGCTGAAATATGCCTAGGGCTAAGGCTGTAAGTAGCCAGAATTCCTAAAGAGAGCTGCACAGCCAGAGTGCTTCTCCAACAACCCTGAATCATTTCCAAAATTTTCCAGAATAGCAAGAGCCCTAGCAGTAATGACCCCCACTTGCCAAGGCCCACAGCTTTCCTTTACAAGTACCACAGCTCATCTGTGTGTTCTTCCAACAATGAGTGTTAAAAATCATATGGCAGGGTCAAGTTAACACGAACGTTTCTTTAAAAAACACACAGTGCTTTGCTCCTGCCTCGATTGCATTAATCTTTTTTCATGATATGTTTGCTAACATCTGTGTTTTCATGTCAGACATCCTGCTGACAAACGTTCTGTTTGCTTGTGCACCAGGCTGCATGACTGTAGCAAAAGGCTACAAGTGTCCTTTGTACCACTTTCTTCCCTCTCTTTCAGGACTGGTTTAGTGGCTCACACAGCCTTGCATCATGAGGTATACAACAGGTCATGGCCATTTGCCTTAATTGTCAGATTAGCAACTGTGAGAAGGGACTGATCCATGGCTAGCTTAGGTGTTGCTACCAGATAGCAAAAAGATGATAGGAGTAACATTGCAATCATACCATGGTGGTAGTTGCCCAAGGCTGCTGTGTCAGACACCTAATAAAAACATAACAATGTCCATATTCACCTGGATTTTAAGTCCTACTGCCATTCAATGTCACAACTGTATCATCAGCAGTTAAATTCATTCCAAATTCTTTGGAAAAAAAACAGATGGACACGAAGAGGAAAGATCTATTGACTGCCATTTTCCCCCTTCCCCAAGTACCTACTTTGAATTAAGCTGGAAAAAATACATCACTTTTCAAATGGTGCTGACAGCTTCCTCTAAGAGTACAAACCTCCATGGTTCACAGGCTCAGGAGAGCTGTAGGGTCTTCTCAATCACAGGATGAATGATTATATATTCACTGTGGCTCAAGACATGAGCTAGGACCCTCCTTAAATCTCTCAGGAATGACTTTTCCAATCACCCATGTAATCCCGGATTTCCCCACAAAAGCCAGTTCAGGAGGAAAAAATGCTGTGGACCAGGTCATAAATTTGAAATTGGCAGCATTTCCTCGATTCTTCTTGCCAGTGGTTAAATAAAAGAGACGTACTTCACTTCCTTTTCCATCATACCCAGGAGCCATGTCAGTTATTTATATGCATCCTCATGAAGGAAAAATACAGTCAGTAGCATTTTTTGGCATCTTAAACAGCTCAAAATATATCATTCAAAAGTAATCATTAGCAAAACACTATTTAGCTGATGGCAACTTGCAAATGTTGTAAAGTTTAAACTAATAGGGACAAGAATGGGAAATGAAATCATTTGTTATTCCTGAGAGCCAATTCTGCACACTTTTTATGCCTTGAAACTACTTTCTAATCTTATTATTTAAAAAATAATGACCCAGTCTTATTATTTTCCTTTCTTCTTCTTCTTTTTTTTTTTTTTTGGCCAACCTATCAAGCCTTAAGTATGTGGGTTTCAAAATGGTTTGAGCAAAATCTCATTAGAATTATATGCTCCATCTGTTTTTCTCACTGGAAGCTTTATAAAACACTCCTTCAAATAAATCAAAGATAACTGTGTGAAATACTCAAGTAATGTGCTTGTTTTGTTCTGTTTTGTGTTTTTTTTTGTTGTTGTTGTTTGTTTGTTTTGTTTACTCTTTGCAGTTAAAAAGCGCCAAGGAATTAGCAGAAATCAATGGGCATGATGAATCTCAGGCAAATGTAGGTACAGCTATATATGTATAGATTTAGAGATGTATATGCATGCTTATGGTCTCACATTTTTCTGTTTATGTCTTAAGCCTGATAGAATGGCTGAGTGATTTGCACATCATGTTTGAAGTGGCTGTTTTTTCCTGAAGCCACAGGTTCAAATCCCAGCAAACTTCATTTCGAGGTAGATAAATTGAGTTCCATGCAATTGACTTTGTGGGATTTATTTGAATGAGACTTTAGCAACCAATGTCCTAGTTGTTATATGTAGGTGTTAAAGATACCATGGAAACGACTGCAGAAGGGCTTCACCTTACTCTCCTGTCCAGGATTACTCAACCAACAGAGTTATGCTGTTTGTCTCTGTGGCTGGAACCTCGCAGCTGAGCAAGTTTGGCCGTATTTCAGTTCTGAGTGAGGCCATTCATGTACATGTATAATTTGAAAACAGCTAATTTGCACCAAAATGGCTGTAGTAATTCATTGACTCATTATTTTGTCCAAAATTATTAAAGGACTTGCTAAGGTCGTGGTTTTCAAAACCGACTGCCAAAAAAAAACAAACACGCTCTTATTGTTCCCTTAATGACTGTTGTCAAAACAGCAATTTGTATAAGGGGAGAGGAAATAAAGGAAAACTTTTCCTGCTATGTTCGTAATCCAAACCATGCAGCTCTGGGTTTTGTCATAAACGAAAAAATTAAAACTGATTATACATGATATCTTCAACCCAGTCACAAGAACAAGTCTGAACACTTCATATATTTTAGCATCTATTTTAGTCAATATTTTCTCTGATGGCACAGCCAGGAAAGCAGTTTTCTTTTCAATCTGAATGGAACTCTCAATTTTTTGAGCTGCTTTGTGATAAGGGAATGTTGTGCTTCTTTTCTAATCCACCCCCAAATCTCATTCCTTGCGGCCTGTTTCCGCAGTGAAGCCAATAGAGCCTCACAGCTCTCAGCATTTGCACAGGAGACATTCAATATTGTCTGATAGCTCCAACAAATCTGCAGTCGCAGTCTGTCTGCACAGCGTCTCATTGTCCCTTGGAAAGACTCTGTTTGCAAACCCAAATAAAGACATTAATCCGCTGATGATCTTGAAATGCTCACATTTGCTTCCTAAAAACTTTTATCTGTACAAACAGCTGCTTTTAAATTTCCTAAGGGAATCTAGAAACTTTCCAAAGGAACTTGAACCCCTCTTCAAAAATGTGCATGAAGCAGTGTTTCACCAGATTGAAATGTTTTAAGGGAAAATTTCCAAGGTACTTCAACTTTTATCCTTCCAATCCACATAAAGCAGAATCACAGAATCATCGAGGTTGGAAAAGACCTCCAGGATCATCCAGTGCAACCATCCACCTACTACCAATATTTCCCCACTAAACCATGTCCCTCAGTACAGAAGAGCATGGAAGATATATATTTTATATAATATATAGGTTTAAATAACATTAAAATAAGATGTTACTGTTCTGTAAAGAGAGGGTTTCAGTAGATTCATTCCTGGAATTCAAAACAAAATATTGCAGAATCTTTGGTTAATGGTATATTGTTCAAAATTTAATATTCTGTTCTAGTTTTTAATTGTAGGAGTTGTGCCTGAGTTTTGCTCTGTTTTCTGCTCCTCTTTTCTGTCATCTCTTCCCATGATGACCACACAGCAATATTAGATTCTTCAGAAAAGAAGTCAATACCTAAATTAATGCTGATCAGGTAAATTAGATGAGTACAATTACTAGGTCACAATTACAGCCACGTAATCAGCAATGATGCCACTAAGAGATCCAAGATGGCACGGCAGCACAGATAGAAATGGAGAGCTAAAGGAACATAGTGGATGTTAAAGCATTTGTGACATTAGTGAACTCTGTAAACCAGAAGTTGAGGCACTTATGAAACAAGTGTCCTTTATATTGAATGTGTAGAGCACGGGTTTTGTGGCTTGCAGGTTGTCTCTCCGCGTCTCAGCAGACGTCCTGGCTCTCGCCTTTGGCCAGTGTGTCAATCTGGGATGATCAAAGAGAAAAAGGCCTGGTGGCTCCTGCGTGGCTGTTAGTGAATTGTGATGCATATAATGGGATTAGGATATATTTGTTACAGTTGACAGGTTGAATTCAGCAAATGAAATACCTTTACATGAAGAGCAATGGTGGTAGGTGTTGCTAAGGAGAAATGACAGTGTACGTCGATACACAGAACACAATCTAATCTTCACACTGTGGCATATTTAGGTTTCTCTGCAGAAAGCCAAGCTCCTAAAAAGGAGAATAAGAAACTCAAGACATGTTGCATACGCATAAAAAAAATTCCCATTATAATGTTAAAAGTTTATCGCCTCCAGTCCTGTGGCTTTCTGCTGATGGCACTGGTCTGCATTATATTTTACATTAAAAATATATTGGTTTTTAGGATAAAATCTGAAAATATCTTTCCTAGGAAAAACAGATACAGATGAAAAATGTATACTTATACCAAAGCTGGCATTTTTTAAATGTTTCAGTTGTGTCAGATCATCCTGAAATAAAAGTGAGGAGCTGGATTCTTTGGGAAACATAACAGTATGCCTCCTGAATTGTGCCCCATACGTAAAACATGCAGAACTTTACTTTTTTTTGCCCTCGCTTTAGTCAGGAGAATTAAGCACAGCTAATTCAGAAGCTGGAGCAATGGCAACGTTACCCTTCTTGCCATGACAGTTCACAAAGCACAAAGCTGGGGGGACAGGAAGCAGAAATGAGTGCTTTGCAGGTATGGCAGTTATTTCTAGAAAGCACAGCCATCTCAACAGGGTCTGTAAACAGTTACAAGGATGTTTCACATGTGACTTACCAGTCGTGTGTGGTACTATTTGTTCTGGCTGTTGTCCCTTCCTAACTACAGCCTATGGTCTGTAGGAAAGGCCAGGTGCCAGGCTCAGGTGGTTCTTGGAGCAAAAGAACCTACCGCTCATAGAGTCCTTAGCACCCAGCACTGCCAGAGGGGCAGTCACAGAGCATTCATTTCCTCCAGCCCTGCAGTCAGGAAAAGATTGCTTCTTGCTTCTAACCTGTACTTTTAATTTCCTCCTCGTTGCTGCATATAATGCTGTTTAATTCACATCTCTGTCTTAACTGAAAACAATGGCCAACATACAATTATAATTTCAGATGCAATCCTCTTCCAGGATATGTGCTTTCGCGACCTGATTAGTCCCAATGTGAAAAAAAAAATAAAGTCCTGCACAGGATGTGTGCTTGAGAAGAGAGCATTTTGCAACCTGAAAATATTCATCTCATGTTTTGTGTTTCATGTAAATGTCATTTTATTCTTCCACTGTTTCTGTGATTTCATTGTCTTTCTACAGAGGATCTTCTGTTAAGGGCAGTGCTGTACTTTAACTGAAGACCTCCTTTTTATTCACTTGCTGTGTTCAGCATAACATGCAAATACAGTTACATAGCCTTGGTGAATATATCAGGAAAGTTTGACCTCCATGGTATCTTTCTATTCTTAGTAGTGAACAAGAGGTTTTGAACGCGAAACTTAACTTAGATCTGGATGATTTTTTTTCCAGAATTTGTCTTCCTCCCTTGACTGCTAAATGTCTTTTCTTAGATGGAGAATAACTCCTGTGAATATCTCCCACCCCTTGTAAAAGTACAACGAAATGGCAGTCAAGAGTACCAGCCCTTCACGTTCAAACCAAAGCAAGGGATGGGTCATGGTCATAAGAAGCATTTTGAATGCTTGGATTTAAATTGCATGGTAAAATCCTGACTCTCTTGTAGTCGGTATTTAAATACCTCTCAAATTCAATAAGCCAAGACTTCTAAGAAGAAGACTTCTAGGATCATAACTTCATTATAAGCAGGTTATAATACAATATATATGTTGTTTTATACAAGGGCAAAGGTGATCTCACCACAAGTTTTTTAACAGATTTTTTTTTTTCCATTTTGAGTTTCATGGCTTGAACAAAGTAATGACTTTGGCCTCATTCATCTGTGACCTTCTAGTTAGCATCTCCAGAAAGTTGGATGCAATATTTTGTGGGTTTGTCTCCAGACATGGAATCAATAATATTAAGTAAGGATGCATTTTTCGATTTGAATGCTTGCAGCTATTACTGGAGCGTTTCTCAAGTTCAACCAAGCATCTTACATTTGATGTTGATTCTTCCTTTAATTTTTTCTCCCTGTATCTGCTTTTCAAGCAATTACCAGACAATCCTTATCTCTGAGGAGGAGTATACCCAGGGTGAAATGTTTCAACCATTTTACTAAATTGCTCACTTTATGCTACAGTGGAAGTGATGTTATTTTTAACTACAGCCTAGTCTTCTTTTTTCACACTTAGTGGGTTAATCGCTGATGATCTTCACCAAAGATACAAGATAGCTCTTAAATAAGGCTTGAATTTGTGGCCAGCTGGGCCAAGATCTAGAAAGTTAATTCCCCTCAGTTTTGGGGGAAGTCTGTTAATTCCACTGAACTTCTCAGTGTTCATGTGCTCACCAGGCAGACCTTTAATGGAAATACCCGAGATACATGCTGTGAGCATCCCATGTCAGTATATATGTTAGTACACACCTGCCATAGGATGGGGCACCTTGATGCTGTTTGTGTGTCTGCCTCACACTGAGTGTGATGAAAAGAGACCTCGAACACAGGCAGAGGAGAGGCAGCTAGAGGAGAGCAAGGCATGCTTGAATTGTCCCAATAGCTCAGGACTATGGAACAACAGCTGGTCACCTTTGTTGATGAGAATCCCAAGAAAGTGGTGGCTGATGTTTTTGCTTCACTTCTTAGTGGGTGCCACAGTTATCTCCTGGACAGCCCTCTCTTCGGAAGGCTTATCTTCACAGAAAACACAAACTTGAGATTAAAAATGTTCTCTATAGCACTAATATAAAAGCAATTTGGTACTAAAATTATAGGCCAGGAAACCTTAGTGCAGGGTTTGCATGTGGCAGGAAATTGTGTGCACTTGTTTTCTACCCAAGCTTCCCAAGCAACTGCTTGGGGTTTGTATGCTGTGCACCTCAGTACCAGCAAGCTGAGGTGGGTCAGCAAGTAGCTGCTTTGGCTCTGCTGGGACTCTCTGTCCTTGTGGTCTTGTGGTCAGCAATTCTGCAGCGCACAGGAATGAGTGGGCACTGCAAAATGTGCAGTGATGACAGCTGAGTGCATTAAAGGAGAGTGGGAAGAGGGTCCTGGCAGCCTTTCCGTGCCTAGAAGCATGGGGGCTTCATCCTCTGCTTGAAGTTGTGGCTCTGCCCTCTCCAGCCTCTCTGTTGTAACTGCTCCCCTTTGCAAGGGGACTGCACTCAGTCAACTAATTCATTTAATGAATGCAGTTAATTGTCTGAAGAGAGCAATCAAGAGTAACTGTGCTGCTCTGGGATGAGAATAACCCCCTGAGGAGAGGGAGATTTGATTTCTCATTATGGGTATGCGATGTTGTTAGATGATGTAAGGACTCAGTGTCCTGAATGCAGAGAGACCCCAGCTGTCTCCAGGCATTAGAGACCTCAATTATTGCCTGTATTCCTACTCTTCTGTCATGATGGGGCTAGGACAACAGGGTGAGGAATGGCTGTCTCTTGTCCTTGCCCACTTTTTTTCTATTCCAGGCATTTATTTGTAGCCCTTCCATCACTCATTTCCTCTCATTTCCTTCAATTTAAGGCATGCAGATTATGATAAATTCAAGCAGCTAGGACCATTTGCAGATCAGCAGCTTTTCTACTTACCACAGGAATGAGGAATGACCACCTAGTTAATTCAATACCATGAGGGTTGAAAAATAACAGGACTGTGTTATCCTCAGCCCTCAGAAGTTCTCGCACACTGATCAAGGCTTCCCAAATTTACCCTTCGCTGCCCCAGCCCTGATTTGGTGTGTTAGAAAATGGCAATTAAGTTTAATTAGAACAGTGCAGATCTCTCTGCTGACTGAATAACTGTCTCTGCACTTTCAGGTATGATCCAACACTATGGGGAAGCAAAATGCTACAGTAGATCGAAGAGCATTCAGACACAGAATCATCGAATCATAGAATGGTTTGGATTGGAAGAGACCTTTAAGATCATTTAGTTATTTAGTTCCAAGCCCCTGCTATAGGCAGGGACATCTCCCTCCAGACCAGGTTGCTCAAAGCCCCATCCAGCCTGACCTTGAATGCTTCCAGGGAGGGGGCATCCACAGCCTCTCTGGGCAACCTGTTCCAGTGTCTCACCACCCTCACGTAAAAAATTTCTTCCTAGTATCTAGTCTAAATCTATCTTCAAATGCATGGTTTGAGCTGCTTGAAGCTGAGCTTTCACAAATAACCCCTTTATTAATATGTAGCAAGAAATCACTGTCCCTAGCTGGAAGTGTGAGAGCAGCAAGTCCCTTTCTTTTGGAGCAAACACCCATCATCTGAGAGAGGAAAAAAGAGAACTCTGAAACACAATGATAAAACCCATTCAGCCACCCACTCAGCAAATCAAAAAAGTTTTTTGACTTCATATTTTACATGAGCTCCACAGGGAGACAGTTCTTCAATGCCCAGAGCTACCTGACATTTTAATAATATCTGATCATTATGTACAGTCTTTCATCCCAAAGCATTTCTCCCTAGTATTTATACAGGCATCATCCCATCATTTCTAGTGAGTAAATGAATAATGTTCTGCCTTACACATATGCAGCTGTGCACTTAACCCATGCTGCACACAAGATAGATTGGCTTGTTATCACAGAACTTGGGCTCCCCCACAACCACCCTAAGGATGAGGATGATGCACCCCCTCTCTGCTTCAGCCACAAGGTGGAAGCTAGTGATGAGTTGTGTACCCCATGGTCTATCTTGTCTCCCTCATCTCTGCCCTTGTGAAGCTCCATCTAGAGTACTGCATCCAGGTCCCAGTACAAGAAGGATTTGGAGCTGTTGGAGTGGGTCAGGAGGAGGCCACAAAGGTGATCAGAGGCCTGGGTCACCTCTTCTATGAAGATAGGCTAAGGGAGTTGAACTTATTCAGCCTGCAGAAGAGAAAGCTCCACTGAAACGTTATTGCAGCCCTCCAATACTTGAAGCAGGAGGGAGACCAACATTTTTTGTGGTCTGACAGTGATAGAAAGAGGGGGAATGGTTTTAACTTTAAAAAAAAAGAGAAAGAGAGAGTGAAGAGAGGGGGATATTTGGATTATCTATTAGGAGGAAATTCTTTCCTCAGAGAGTGGTGAGGCACTGGCACAAGTTTTCCAGAGGAGCTGTGGATGCCCCATTCCTGGAGGCCAGGTTGGATGGTTCCTGGGCAGCTTGTTCTAGTGAGTGGTAGCCCTGCCCACAGCAGAGGGGATGGAACTGGATGGCCTTTAAGGTCCCTTCCAACTCAAACCATTCTGTGATTCTGTAAAGCTGTCATTTACAAACGGAGATTCCTATGAATATGGGTGTTGCCCTGTTGCCCTGTGTTTTAAGATATCTAAAATTACTGTCTTTCAAATCCAGACCGTGGTGAAAGTCTGTTCACTCTAATAAATCATGTGCAATGTTTTGGTTTTCCCTCAGTTATTTTCTTTTATTTCCTTTTATTTCAACAAAAACATTCTCTAAATGATTCACCATCCTGGAAGGAAAGTGAATTGCCTTTTTATTTTCTTTTTTAGGTTTTTTTTTCTTCTTCTTTGTTTTTCTCTGTATTAATTTTAATTTAGTAGTGATTGCTGGAATGAAATCTGTTTTAAAGAACTTTTGAACAGAAGTTCTCAGTCTCAGGTAAATACAAAGCATCCTCCCTTACAGTGCTGTCAGTGGTGCTGGTGGGTAGGTAATGCTTTCATTCAGCCAACCACTGGTTTGCTCCAATTCCCTATTGCAAAGTGTGCACAATGACAATTACCTTTTCCCTTGCAAAACAACCACCTTCACACTGCATGAAACATCTGTGTTAAGTCATCAGGAACCTACACATAAATCCAACTTTAGAAAATGAAGCAACCTGATCATGCTTTTAGAAATAGGCACGAAGTAAGTTTCATATTAGTCATCCATATTTTGCATATGTGCATTCCTATAAAATAGATATGCTCAAATACAATGAGGACAATATGAAGACAGTTTCTGTGAAAAAAAAAAGCATTTTCGCATTATTGCTACTTGCTTAAACTCAGCAGGTGAAAGTTATAATAGTAAAAGCTTTGTAATGAAAAAGTTAAAAGCATCTCTCTGGCAAATGGGTTGGAAAAATAGGATGTCAAGAGCACCATAATACAATTAATCTTCACTCCTGAAAACATTTCTATCATCTAGGATAAATCAGACAAACTAATCTTAGATGCACAGTGCTGTGTTTCAAATGCTTCGTTTGCAAGGTCTTAAGTTTGCTGTTCTAGTTTTTCTTCATTGTTGCTCCTACGATTTTAACACCAGATAACATTTCAAACCAATTGTCAACAGTATTACTGCCAGAGTACTGTTAAATTTACTGTCATGGTACAATTTTCTTTATTAACATATTTTAAAAGTAAATTTCCACATTAGTGTACTTTAAAGGTAATTACAGTTTGCTGTGGCTGACAAATGCAGCACTGGTTTATTACGTAGCTCAAAATAAGTTATGAAGTCCTGATCTGAGTGAATAGATGACACCTGGTCTCTATCATTTCTAATGATAAACGAGTCACAAGCACAAACTGTTACCATATTCACCAGCAGTGTAGCATATGGCAAATGCATACTTCTGCATCACTAGTTAGACAGCAGTAGGATAAGGATCCCCTGAGACCCTGTGTGGAGAATAAAAAAATGAAAAACAAGAAGTTGCCAGCCTAGAGTGATGGGTTTTAATCCAGCTATGGCTAGGGGGGTAGCTTGCAAATTAGTGAGGAAACAGGTTGGGCTAATACGAAAATGGATCAGGATGGCAAGATTAATAGGTCCCTTCGTGAGGGTAACACGGGACAGATGGAGATCCACTTCAGATTCCCATTTACAAACATACAAGGGACACAAAGAGGAGATGGAGCACCGTGTGCTGACACAGAACTGTTGTATCATTGGGATAACTGGGACGTGGGACAGCACATTCATCTGGGCTTCGGTGATGGATGTGAAAACAAGGCAAGCTCTTTCATTTTTCTTGTGTGAAGTTCAAATGTGTGGAGCTTGTCTGTGGAACAGGTAGCAGGCCAGCTGAAAACTGGCAGGTCTGGATCAGAGGAACCTACATTTACCACATCCCCTGGGAAAAGATGGAGCAAGATAGCTTGGGAGTTGTTCTTCTGGGAGGAGGTTAGGAGCTCCTATCTTGCAATACGGATTTACCAGGAGTAAATCATTCTTGACCAACCTGATTGCCTCTCTGTTGAAATGGCTCTTTGCCTGAAGGGACTGCAATCCCCCCTGACTTTTGAAGGGTTTTGGAACAAAGCATCCTACAGCATCTACATGTCCAATGTGGGATGTCTGACAGGGTGAATTCCAAGATCAAGGTCACAGCTGTTAACCTCTACTTTGCCAATCACATTGAGATATCGAATCCTCTTTGAGGACTCCTGCACAGGACAGTCAATGAACAACCAGAGCAAGCTCATCAAAGGCCATCATGACAGACAGGGGCTGAAGCACTGAGCTTATGAGAAGAGCACAAGGGAACAGGTCTAGTTCTTGCCTGGAGATTATCTGTGATTATCTGAGTCATGATCACTGCCTGTGATTATACTCCCACATTTCAACACTCCTACATTTTTGCATTTGTAAAGAAATCTGATTTAAGTTAAATTTAAATAAGATTTTTCATTGTAGTTGAGCTCAAGGTGAGTTGAATAATTTTGTATTCACCATGGATCAGAGCACATACAAGAAAGCACCAATTCTTGACTGACAAGCATATTAAGCTGTCAGAAGTTGTCCTGTACCTCGTACTTTCATATGCCCATGTATTTAAGGGCTTGACTTGATGAGCATTAAACCTAATGCAAGACTTCCATTCACTTGATTGGAAATCGAATTAGTTTCCATTCTGGTTAAAACAGCAAGATAAAATTGTCTGATGTAGGTCAGGCATATGTTTAATAAAAGACCAGTGAAGTAAACACAACTTTGCCAGACTTTAGGAGAACTGCAGGTAAATGAAAGTAAAATTGCTAGCTCTTTGTGTCACAGGTTAGTTTCTACTCCTCTTTGCAGTGGAAACCTGCACACCCATCAATAAGTAGAATCTGGACAATCCGTTCTGAAATCTCAGCTTGTGTTCTGTGGACTCAGAGGAGGCAAACTTACCTTTCAAGAGCTTAAAGACTGCAGATTCAGTACCATGTGTGTGGGTTTTTCTTCTATCAAAACCATAAAATTGCATTTCGTTTTGAAGCTTATAGCATCTCTCTGCCTTGCTGTTAATAGTTTGCAAGATTTTTGCTTGTGTATCAGACATACAACTTTTTCTCCTACTTGGAAATCCTCTGGCTGATGAGAAATTGTTGTGTATCCCATACATTCAGTGTGTGTCTGCTGTGTCCAGCATATAGTAATCCTTCCTTCTGCCACTGCTCTAAAAACGGATAACTTGCTTTGTACAAACTTCAGCATGACCTATAAACTCATCCAGATTTTTTAACATGTCCTTCAGAAGGCTAATATTATTCTTACCTCCCTACTACAAAAATCTGTGGAACTCCATATACTGCAACAATGGAAATTAGGACTTTGAATACAATCTGCAGTCATCATTCCCCCTGGGATTAATGGTAATCATCAAACAGCTGGATTACCCAGTATCTCAGCTCTTGGGATATTTACATCCTGATCACATGCCAGGTGTCTTCAATGCCACATTCATTAAATTCTATATGCTGCCTTTCAAACAGAGTCTTGAACAATAGGTGAAGTAGATGTGCACTTTTGCAGGAGTGGCTTCCAGGTGGGCCAGCTGTCCTGCTCAGCCCTTGAGCAGTGTTTATGCAGAATGGCAAGTCTAATCTTCCCTCCATTTTTAGAGATCCTGCCTGGCAGATGTTCTGTGGTTCACAGATGGCTAAAAAGAACTATTTTTGCTAAGGATAGAACCCCACTACATCTCCTGCTCTTCAGGACTTCTGTATCTTCCTCTGGTGGTGTAGCTCTCTCAGGAATACCTCTCTCATTCACTTACGTCTATGCACATCTTCCAGCTGCACTAGGGTGAACCGTGGTGGACAGTAAGACTAATGTGACTGAACCTAGATTAAGCCTTCTGCCTACTGTGTTTAGTTCTTGCAAGGTGATTTCACTTCTAATACACGTTGCACATGCTCGGCTGTGTTCTTCTTTGATGCAGTAACTGACAGATGATAGCAAAATATTCCTTTTGTAATGAAACCTGCTGAAGGAGACTGCTTAGGGCCTTAGAAAATACCATTTGCTAAATGAAAGATGGTCTGCAGGAAAGAAAGGAAATGCTGTAATGTAGTATATATATTAAATAATTTTCCTCAGGCACCTGGTGATCAGTAGATTTTTCTCACGTCAGAGCGGTGACCTGGCTGTTTTTTCCCAGTTAGTTATTGCCTCATTCACCTTTGTATACTCCTTAAAGTTATATTTCTGTGGGTTGGTGTAAGTAGTGCCTCTAACAGATGTGCAAATTAACTGTGTGAGGATAAGTTGTGGAGGCTTCTTGGGTACTAGATTTGTACCTGCAGTGTGTAGTCAGATATTTTAAGGTTTTCACTTGTACTATAATTACTCTCATTTCTGGATGAATTACATGCTAATTTTTTTTGGACTCAATTATGTCAATCTCTCTTAATTTGCTAATAATTCCTAGCAGTACTGCTATTGCATCCTTTGTCTGGCTATGTACACCCTGGATTTTTTTTCATGGCTTGGGAAAGCTTACTTGGGGAGCTGAATACATCAGAATTGTCTAATTTATCATCTGAGGCGGGCAGTTTTGGATGGCAGAAAACTTCCCTTTCCAAACCTTCAAGAACCTGCAACCTTTTTCTAAAGCCACTCTTTTGCTGACTAGCTGTTTTTGCCATTCAGTGTTTCCACAGACTCCCCGGTAACCCATTTTTTACTCCTTTATCCTCCATACCAACGTACAGTTAAGGAGGACTTGATGTGACTTCCTTTAGCATCTGTTTACACTGTCCTATAAATCATACAGAATGTTCTGCACAGGCTCAAATCTAGAAATTAAATGAGAATCCATCTGTTCATTGCTCCCAATGGGAATATAGTTTCTTCCTCCGTCTCTCTTTTTGACAAAACTTCTAATCCCATCTGAAACTGCTGTGTGTTGTATTTGGGGCCTGTTATATCAAATACATATCTCTCTCCTCTCTCATTCCCCTCTCAGGAGTTGTTATTTTTAGACTGCTTTTCTGTCACTGAAGGAGTCAAAAGTTATATCTTAACCTGTGTGAGCACTGGTGGCATATGTTGCACTGCTCTTCTGCTCCAGCTTCAGGAAATCTGCCATCCAGCTCTGCTCTTCTCATCTGTAACCCCCTTCTCATTGCTGCTCTTACAGAGAAATTTATAGGAATGCTTTTCTTAGTTCTGATTCTTGCCTGGACTTTCTGTCACTGCTTTCAGATGCCATGGCCAGCAGTAGATGTTTGCATTAGCCTTTGGCTATGGCAAGGAGAGGAATCAGTAGTGCTGGGCAACTGAGGGTATATTCCTGTTGCTGTAATGTTTCCTGTACACTGCAGTACTACAGGAGCGTTGGTGTCAAGGTGATGGAGCTGCCAGAGCACTCAGACACACCATTATGTTAAGAAGATATAATTGCAACTCTTTATCTACTGCCTCTCTCCTACTTCTTGGTGCCTAATTTTGTACTACAAAGATTGTAGCCAATGAACAAAAATAAAATAGGCATCTCTGAGGTCCAGTTTATTTTAACTTAAGTGGATAACCAAAATATGTGACAAAAAAAACCTTCTAATTTATTTTCTGTTGACTAAAAAACATCATAGGTGCACCACCTTACATGCATACACTACACATAAGTATCTGGTCACAAAACATTGCCCACTGTAGCTGCTGCAAACCAAAGCTGAGAATGAATCTCACATCTCGTTCATCGTGTGGGCAAAGGTCTAACAGAGTCCCTTGCTGCCAGGGGCTAAGGATACACATTCAGTCATTCAAATCCACATACAGTTTTGTAACTGGTGCATGGCAGCGTGTTCCACTTCACAGCATGAGGGAATATTTGAACCCATGATGCACCCCAGCCACCAGGCACTGCGTTTTGAGAAGCTGCTCCTTGGTGCCAGCCTATAAAGAGCACAGTGCACGTCACTGTGTGCGTGTGCTTAGTGGTTTTTTTTCAGAATGAGGAAATGCTGACTCTTTTCACCGCTCTCACATCTTGTGAAGCTTCTTCTCATCTATAAATAGGCACATTGGACACATTTGAAGCTTTTTTTAATTATTATTGTCTGTGAATTATTCACACCTCCAGAAATGCCCTAGAGCCACACAGCCCAGTGTCTCTCTTTTATTGCCAAAATAATTGCTCTCTAATAATTTTGGAGCAAGGTACCACCCAAATGCATGTTTTAGATGGGCCACATCATTAAACCAAATAGCAGATATTAGATTGTGTGCTAGTAGGAATAGTGGAAATCTGATTGGCTGCCTAGTCCTAACAGCACCCCCTAACTCCCTCAGCCAGAACAAGAGCCTGTTCTTTCCCAGTCCCTCCCCAGATCATCTGCAACTTCATGCTCTTTGCTTCTGAGGTTTTGCAAGGAACTGCTGAGCATTTCACACAGCAGATGCAGCAGTGTGAGTCACTGCCTCACCCAGGAACACGTTACTGTACATCCGTCACTTCATGGAAACAGCCCATGTATATGCTTGAATACTGTGCAGTGCACTTTAGGACCACTTACATGCCTTTGAAGTAGAGATAATTTGTTTATTTCACATATGCCCAAGAGGAGAGCAATCTGCATTGCACATCTGCCTGGGTACCTCTGATGGAACATCTAGCATGTGATAGCTTGGCTTAGATTTGGATGGTTCAGGCCACCTGATTGAAGAAAACAGAGCTCAAAACAGGAGCCTTGACCAGTTTGGCCTTAAGGCTGGCTCTCCCTCAGTCTGCAAAACAAGGAGGTTGCATACAGACTGCCTATTAGGAATGGTCCTCTAAGTATGCCTGGGCATTGCTTGGAACACGGGCCAACACCATGCTGGATATTGGCTGGAGAGTGTAACAGGGTAGTTGGTTATGCTCAAGTAGCTAGAAACATTTCTGGTGACTGCTGAATTTACTCTTATAGCTGTAGCTGAATGTTTCCATCTACATTCCCTAGAGGAGGTCTTTGTTTACAGCTTTAATAGCTAGAAAATGTGATTTTTCTGACCATCTCCACACTTTATGGCACATCTTTCAAGCTGTTCTAATGAAGAAGCACTGGCAACACAGTTATTACTTACTTCATAAGCAAAATTTGTCTCTTGGGCAGTTCTTGGCTTAAAGGTACTTCAAAAAGTGTCTTAGTATTCTGCAAACAAATCAATTATTTATAATTGTCATGTCTTTAGATGTGAATTTAAGTAATTACCTTTTTTTTTAATACAAATTTGAAAAGAAGCAGAGAAGTTTAATTGAAATATATATAGTTTTCATGACCACCTGTTTTGTTTTCTTAAACTTTATAGGAAATCAATGTATTGACAGTAGCATTGGTCAACCAAGAAAGAGAAAAAACTTCTGAGAAACGAAGTCCAGGTCTAAAATCAGAGAAAGAGGCACTACTAATAGGTATGATAATCCAAATAAGTTTTTTGAGAACCAACTGTCTTCTGGCAAATTTTTGTTTTGCACATGTGTTTGCATGCATCTTTGCATTAATAAATGAGAAAAGAAAACTATCTTCCATTTGGATTCAGATTGCTTTTAGTAAAATACTGCAAGAGAAATTTTCCTTTCTGAAAAAAATAAAAAATAATAATAAAAAGGTGGTTTGTATTTAGAACTGCAGGATGAACATGTCAGGATTTCCTTTCCATCAAGATTTAGCAAGCAAGAATTGTATAACTTATTGTCTGATTGTTGGAAGAAATTGTGAAGGAGAAAGGGATGGAAATATTAGCAAAGTACCAAGCGAAAAAGTGTGTGCTGGTTCTACTAAGCAAACTAGATTTATGCTTTTGACATTAGGTGAGGGAATTGGAGACATGAATATTTATAAAGAATACCACAAGGACTGTCACATCCTCCACCGACAATAGAATCACTGAAAGAAACTCTGTAAGAATACCGAAAAATTCAAGCTCAGAGGTGGTGGGCAAGGTTGCTAGTAGCTGACACAGAGACACACAGGAATACAATTGCCCATGCTGCCCTTGGAGGGAGCGCACCCCGCTGACATCAGAGTGTGGTTTGCATTTGGTTTCAGCAGGCAGGTTTTCATGGCATCTAATGGCCATGGTCCCAAGTGCTCCCTAAGGCATGCTTGCCATTTGCCCTAATACTAAAAGACTAGGCTTCATTTAATTGGTTGGGTCCTTTCATAAAATCAGCAGTATCCTGGTAGGGGGCAGTTTCACAACCAACGTAATTTGTTTAAATGCAATTTATTCACTGGGAAAGTCGCTGCTTTCTTGCTAGAACATGGAATCAGACTGGCTGGACCGAAGAGGTCATTTAAAAGTGAAAAAATGCATTTAAATGTTTAAAGGGCTTAGCACACTACAGCAGACTTGCAGTGAGATATGGAGCAGTGTGATATACTAAAGTATATAAATTAAATTTAATTTGGTTATTATAGCTTTTGGATCTTTTAATTGTTATGAATGACATTTGACCTGCTGATGGCTAACTTCCAGAAGAAAGCTAGCATGGAGGGGATTTTAAGAATGGAATAAAGAGCTTTTCTTTTCCAAGTCACTCATTGCTTGACCATGACAAGTGGGAGAAGTTCCCCAAAGTGGGTATCATCCACTCTCTGGTGACATGCCCTGATAAATATGTAGTCTCAGTCCAGTTGTCACTCATCATAAATTCCCACAGTTTGCTCACTGTAACAGCCCAAAATAAAAAAATTGTTCAAGATGGACTTCATGTTACCTCTTCCTCTGAGACATATTCAGGCATCACAGGGGTAGAATGGGCCATGCCTCCACCTACTTACTGTGTTCGTCTCTGTTTTCACAACAGTGACTATTGTCTTAGAGGAAAAGAGTATAAAAGGAAAACAAAACTACTGAAACGTTACTGTGGAACTTCACTCAGCAACTACAAGATATTTACAAGTGACTTTGCATTGCATGAAAAAAACTGTGTTTGGACATTCTGTGCTGAAAAGTCCTGGGCACACATACAATGTCAATACAAAATACAATGCCACTGGTAAAACAGTGATTTGAATACAAATCGGATTTCCAGTCAGTCTACCCAACCGGTTAGTCTTGACTTTTGCCACAAGGGCTCACGTGTGTGTGCATATGGACACACACAGTGCAAGGAATGCAATTGCCTCTGGCATGTGCCATTGTATAAAATTAAATACGTACCTTTCTCTTTGCATGATCAGAAGTTTGTAGGTGTACTGGAAAAATAAGGGAAGGAAAAAGTTGTTCTTTGCAAAGCTAGTCTAAAATGAGTTAAATATGACTTATCGTTTTCAACCATGGCCAGAAAATCAAAATCTGAAATCCAGTATTATCCTAATTCATTCAGCACCAAGAAAGCAGTGTGGCCTGCAGTACACAAGATACAGTGACCCATTTTTGTCATTTGTAAGCATTTTTAATCCTGGTGTTTATGCTTTAAATATAAGGAACTTCCCCTACGGTGGTTCAGCTAAGAAACCCATCCAAACAGAGCTGAAAGTATTTGCTCTGATTCTTACAGTTCAACTCTCCCCTAACAGTAAGTAACATACATGCCATTCTGTATTTTCACTGCTGGTTTAGAAGAGGAGAAATTGGATCGTGCTTTTAATAGCAATCCTGCTACCCCAAATCATGTTTTCTATGGTCGTTATTATGCCATCACTTGATTTTCACTGCAGAAGAATTTTCTATGCTTGGATCCTGACTCATCCCAAAGCACTTTTATTCCCACTCCTTTTACAACAATCCTGTAAGCAACAACTGACAGAACCGGTTCTCTTTTAAGAGAAAATAAATGAGTAAATATGTCATAAAAGATCTGTGTTTTCTTCAGTAGCAGTTAGGGGTAATATGGATTAAACACATTTCATAACCAGCATCAGTATAATTACTAGAAAAATTTGAGGGAGTGCAGTTTGTGGCACAATTATATGAAACGTTTTCACAACAGAACATCCAGTGAAGGGGAAAAAAGCAATAATTTTACCATTACAATATCCACAATTTTACATTGGTAAATCAAGCATAAAATTGGCAGTTGAAATGCTTCCAGCAAGTCTTTGTTTAGAAATTCCTTTATTCATCAGTATATTATCTTGGTCACTTACTTGCTAACTGCTGTCATTCCTGAAGATGAGCTATTGTGTTTACCATGTTATTATGACTGTATTAAAAATGTGCTTTTTTCTTATGCTTATGGGGTTGTGTAAGAAAAATAAGAACTGTAATTCATACTGAAGAACCTGCAAGAACAGACTATTCAGATATATTTTGCTTATTTGAACGTTACACTGTCTGAGGTGATTTCAATGCTTTGTGTGCATTTGCTTTTAACACAGGTATCATCTCCACATTTCTTCACGTCCACCCTTTTGGAGCTAATATAGAATATCTTTGGTCTTATATGCAGCAGCTGGACTCCAGGGTAAAAAAAAAATACTAATAATCTAAATCTGTTTTCTCTATAGAAATACTGTATTTTTTGTTACTGCAGGTTAAACTCTTTGTGTGTTTCCATTAGAAAGATAATAGGATACGGGGCTTGGGGGTTTGCAGTCTTTATTCATTCACAAATTACAATGCACACACAAACCTGTGTTGAGGTCCTTTGCCTTCCTCTGGTTAGTTATTCTTTGCGGCAAAGAAGAGCAAAGTTTTAAATGGCAAAGACTAGCAGCTGGTTTCATGATGAATACAGGTGACGAGAAAGAAAACACAGTAAGACGTAGGTGTATCTATGGCTACAATGTAGAGAATTTTAGGTGATTCCTTTTTCTTCTAACAATTGTTAGTCTTGCATCACACCTAATGTGAACTTTCATTAACAAATAAGTGGACCATGAAGCTTATCCTTTGTCTAATGAGGAAGCACAGAGGGCCTCATAAGGGAACTGGCTGACCCTGTTGCTAAATTCAGAGAGCCAACACAAAAGCGAGGCCAACACACCATAGCATGAAAAATATTTCTTAATGCATCAGTTCCTACAGTTCATAGCCAATGGATACCTGTGGACAAGATACTTTGACTTTTAAAAAATTTACTTTATGATAAGATGAATCAAGCCCTGGAAATATCTATTCCTCTCCACTGAAAATTAAGCCAGTCAAGAATGAGGAGCTGAGCTGTGAAATGTCCACCTTTGATCAGGTGCGTGCTACTTTCAGCACTGAGCAATGGCTCTGCAAGATTGTAGACTGCAGGAGATACTGGGCAAATGCAGATGTCACCTTCTGATGAGCCACAGCTCTGATCCACATCTGGCAATACATCTCCTGAACATGGGTACGATGGTGCTTGCCTAGATTTGCTTGCAACGTTGGGTGAGGATAAAGCCACGATGTGCACTTGGGCTCAGAATGTGAGCAACATTCCTTGTGTGGTGCTGTTAGATGTACCTCCGGTGATCCTAGTAATGTTCCTGAAGACTTCTTCCAGCCATACCATTCACAAACAGGATCACCGTCCAGCTGCTTTGATGGGCTGCTTCATGCCTCTGAAAGATCCTTCTCCTATTTCTATGAAGTAAAGGAGATGCTCTAAAAGCAGATCCTTTAAAAGCAGAGAAGATCTTGAGCTAGAAACCCAATAGAAATCAGAGAGCTTGCTCAGAGAAGAAGGATGATGTTTTAGGCATTATATTTGGACCAGGACAGCTCAGATTTTGAAGTGTTTTAATGTCCACTGTTGCCCACAAAAACAAGGGATTAAGGGAAGCTCTTTGGCTGCCTCTCCCTTCACTGTTGCAGACTTCTTTGTTCACATGTATATGCTCTTGTCCTTGAGTTTCTACTCATGTGAGTAACCTATTGGCTTCTGTGAGTCTGCCAAGATCAGCCTTTAATTTGCAGATTCAATGGATGAGGCATTGCCTCCATCCCTCTGAGATGCCAAATTACCAGCCCATGCAGCTACCACTCAGCATACCTCCTGCATAATAAACACAAGCTGCAGAATTTGACCTCACTGGTTTACTTTGGAAGCAACTGCTTGTAGCAACAAATTACTTTTTAATAGCGCAATCCTGAGATGCAATCTCTGAGATTAATTTCAATTACTTTCCATGGTTAGCCTGTCATCTCTCACCTGAACAGGAATGATAAGGTCAGCATACCCATGTGGGCTGAGGGCTCTGTACAGAGCTCAGATACATTACCCAAAGGTAACCAGCTATTCATTACTGCCATAAGAGTACGTAAAAGATGGACCTGATTACTCTGGGGCTCTAGACTGACTCCAACACAGATTTTTCAGCACCACCTTAACAAATCATTTAATCTTTCTGTCTCAGTAACCTCTTCAGGAAAAAATAAAAGGTGATAGGTACTTTCTCATTTCCTTTGGGAGTAATGAGGTGGAATTATTGTGCTTTATGATTGTACATTGGTTTTAAAATCAAACTTTCCACCATAGAAGTGTCCTACTAGTATGAATAAGCAGAAGTGCCATCACTGCAAGAGAAGCCTATCAAATTGTGGAGATACTTGTGGATGGCAAGCAGAACCTATGTATTTCTTTACTGTTCCTTGCATGGTCATTGCTTTCCAAGAAGTAGCTGCAAGACAGAATAATTCATTTTTCCATGAACATTCATTCCTTGACTTCTCTACTGGTTATACCAGAAAGGCTGTATTTTTGCAAGTGTTTTCTGCAGTGGGAGGACATTTCAGATAAAGACTGTGACCATTTATTAAGCTTTCAAGACAACAGAAGCATCCTGAGCTATGCTGATTCAGGAACTTCACTGCTTGTTTATCTGGGGCTGCTGACCTGACTGGGAGAGGACGACTCCATGAGTAGTCAGCTCTAAATAAAGAAAGGAAGCTGACTGAAAATAAAGAGAGGCGTTAGGCTTTTTAGAAGAGGAAAACTGATGGAGTCAAGTGGAGAATTCAAGAGTTCTGAGGATGAGAAGGAAGAAGAAAGTCCTATTGGCTTTCTCCTCCTCATAAGTGTACTTGCAAGTGTCATTCTTTGCACAGCACTATGTGATAGCAGCCCCAAAACAACAGTTCTCATTCTTTTGCAATGAAACTCCACTTTAAGAAAGTAGGATCATTCCTGCAAGAAATCTTCATTTCTTTTGGAGTCTGGAAATTCCATTCATGTCAGACTAAGACTGAATATAATAATGATTGGCTTTGCTTTCACTTGCCTTTAATTTTTTTATTTACTTACTTATTTATCTATCTGCATATCTATCTATCTGTCTGTCTGTTTTTATTTTTGGTTTATTTCATCTTTCTAATCTACAGGGCAGTCTTCTTACTTTAATTTTTACCTCTCTGTCTTTCCCAGATCTCTGCAAATGAAATAGAAATGCTTTTAATGAGACTGCCACGCATGTTTAAACAAGAATTCACTGGTGTAGGAGCAACACTGGAAAAGAGGTGGAAGTTCTGTGCCTTTGAAGGAATTAAAACTGTCTGACTGTGACTAGTAATGAAGCTATGCAGAAGAAGAATTCCTAGAGCATGGCAGGGTTATAAAGTATTAAAGCAAGAAATTTGGGTTTTGGCACATAGTAGTATGTTTTCAAAGTTATCCAAGCCTAATTTTAGTTACATTCGTGACGTTCTCTTGTGAGTGGAAATGTAGTTGTGCACCAATTCCTAAAATGAAATAAAATAATTATAAAAAAAAAAAAAAACAACTTTCAAAATGTGACAGATCTGTTTCCTATGAAAACTGAAGAAAGATACCGCAGTCATAATGATTTCCAAATACTACATGTCCTACATCTAAGAAAAGCTCATTGAGCAAGCAGTTAAGGAGAAAGATTCCCCAGCTGTGGTCACTAGGCCTCAGAGATGTGTATGTAATATGTAGTAGAACTCATTAAGTTTCGTTATTGAAAGTTCTTTCTGTTTAGTAAGAGA
Organism: Tympanuchus pallidicinctus; assembly: GCF_026119805.1. Taxonomy (NCBI): domain Eukaryota; kingdom Metazoa; phylum Chordata; class Aves; order Galliformes; family Phasianidae; genus Tympanuchus; species Tympanuchus pallidicinctus. Next base: position 42,264,166 of record NW_026294780.1, on the reverse strand, counting down.
ATTAAGTAATTTTACAGTGAGGAAAAGCATACCAAAAGAAAACTTGAAGATGTGTCTGAAGTTATTGTATTTTGTAAATTAAGTTATATGCTGTACCAGGGATTTTTGCCTTATTGAAAGAGGCCTGAAAATGTGATTGGAGTCCTCGAGAATGCTTTATCAAGAATATTATTTTTCTAATGTAACTATTCTCCATTACAAGTTCTTTTAACATGGATTGCATATCAATTTTCATAAACATGTAAATAAGGAGGAAAACAGTGTTACTGTATTGTATTTGGTATGTAACATTCAGGTTTATGCATCAAAATAAATATTCAGTTGCATTACTGTTACAAATTTTATAGCAAATATATTAATTTTTATCAATAAATATGACTTCTACCATATTGTTTGTGCAAGTTTTTGTTCTGATGTTTCTGAATTCTTTATCAATCCAGCAAGAATCTTCTGGCATTTGTCTCTGTCCTCAACTCTTAATTGCATATAACTTGAATAAATTAATTGGGAATCAGAAAAAGCGCTCGCAAGGTTAACTATAATTAAAATAGCTGAATTTATTACTAGAGGAAGCACCAGCATGGAGTTTTGTTTAGCCGAAACGATGTCATTTGTTTTCAGAAGAGCAGGCAGGTTAAAAATGAACCTCATTTCCAGTGTGGTGCTGGGTAGTCACAATGCATCCAATTAGCTGCTCCTACTAACTCTCAGTTAGTGCATCTGGCCTCTGGCCAGACAAGAAGTGGAATAACATCTAGTGATGTTCCTTAAGTAGGGACACTGACCTGAACCGTTATTTAGGATTTACTGTCAAAAACACAATACTCCTATGAGAGCTAGCAAAAGCTGAAGAAGTGTGTGTATAAGCCAACACTGGTGAGTATGGCAGGAAAGGCTCCTTCCAGAGCCCTGTTTTGAAGAACTGCATCAGTTCAGCATTTAGCGTGGTGCTGAATAAGCAACAGCAGCTCTTTAAGTCACACCTCTGTGCAGGCAAAGGAGCCATCCAGAAGAGAGCTCTCCCCATGACAAGGGGGCATCAACGGAGGGAAATATGGCAAATTGCAACAGATGCAGAGAGTACCTAGACACATGTCAGGGTGATGTTTCACTCAGGTTCTTCAATAAACAGCAATTAGTGTCAATTGCAATTAGTCATAAAGGAACTTTTAACATGGCTGCTAGTAATTACTTCTTCAGGACTTATTTTTCTCCAGGCATCCACCTGGAATACAGAAATATTAAATGAAATGTTACAATTAGGATTGCTGCAGGAGTTGTTTTGCAGTAAGTTACTTGGGTGAAGTAAGTAATTATGTACCAGTTCTGCTAATGAAAATTAACTAGTTTAATCTAGATATCTACTCTTTCTTCTCTTGTGATCATACAGATTCATGAATAATTCAAGCAAAAATGTGTTAGGTCTGACAGCTCTCATTTAAGTACTGTAACATAAATGTGTATGGATGGCACTTAGACTGTGGAGAAGAGACATAAGAAAACTTTCACTTCACCTTTATTCATATCATATTTTTTCATTATATTAAGTCCTTCTCTCTTTTCTCTCATGTCCTCCTTTTTGTTTCCTTTCAGCTCCTCTCCCACAAAACTAATCCCATCCCAAATTGCCAGAAAATATTTAAAAACTGACAGGACTTTGTAGCAATCACCACATTGGCTCTGCTTGTGTTTTCATTTCCCTTTTCCTTCCTGAGTTATTTCCTGTTTTTTTCCTAGAATGTAAGTGCTTTAAGAGAGTGGATTTTTCCTTGTGTAGAATCAGCTAAAAGGGAACATCCCAGAGTGCCCTTTAGATAGTGACAGCATCCTGAAAGACCTAAAATTTAAGTCTAAATATCATGCAGACATCCTGCAATACTGTTACGTATCAGTTGAGACTGTGAAACTCAGTGGGACAACTTTTCAGAATCAGGTTGAGCCCCAAAGTTGGCATTAAAGTGATGCACTCAGTGGCTTTGGGGGAAACTGAATGAAAATGCTCAGCTCTATTGCTTAGCTGTCAAACTGCTCTGGTGATGACTCTTAGGGGTTCTACATGGACATTTGGAAAACAATATGATGGGATAAATACAAAGAAACTAACTTCTGAAAGATTGCTTCTGCAGATACATTACTGATACACAGAGAAGACAATGATGTTCTGGAAGCCAGTGTTAATTTCTAGCAATGCACCTCTTAGCTTGCTAATCTGAGTAGTAATGTCAGTGAATATGATGCCATCACAGCCCAGAATGATTCACTCCATATGAAGCGTATCACTGGATGATGGCTCTAAAACCCTGGAGCTATAAGTGACATACTCTTCTTAGCACTGTTGGGCATTGCAGCAAAACAACTCGTGAAAACTGAGAAATTTTTACAAGAGAAATCTTACCTCATTCTCTTGACGAGGAATCTCATCAATGAATATAAACACCTGAAGGGAGGATGCAATGCAGACAGAGCCAGGCTCTGTCAGTGATACCCAGTGCTGGGACCAGAGGCCATGGGCACAAACTGGAGCACAGGAGGTTCCCTTTGAACACCAGGAGCCCTTCTGTGCTATGCAGTGATGAAGCACTGGCACAGGCTGCCAGAGGCTGTGGGGTCTCCTCCTTGTGGATCTCCCAGAGCCATCTGGATGTGGCCCTGGGCACCCTGCTCTGGGTGTCCCTGCTGGGGCAGGGGCTGGAGCAGGTGGCTTCCCTTCCAATCTCAGCCATTCTGTGATTCTGTGAGAGCAGCGTGAGGTTAATGCCATTTACTTATGCTAGAATAATCAGTATGATGGAAAAGCAGACTACCCAGTCTCTAGGCCACTTGATAATGATGACAGGATCAGACTCGTTATCAGCTGCCATAGAAGGCAATGTGCTCTCTCCCAGAAAGAGAAAGATGTTGAAGTGGCTGAGTAGCAATCAGTGAAATGAAGTAGTGCAAGACTGACCTGAAGCAGGTTTCTCTTGTGTCAGTCTGAAGGAGTCCACACATTTGTCAAAGACTAAGCATCATTTACAGCTGGTGGGAACATCACAATTGTAGTTGGAAGGAACACAAGAAAAGGTGAGGCCAAAAACAGCACACCATCAGGCTAAGCAGGAAGTCAATAGGTAAGATTATGCAATGGCCTGGCTTGAAACTGTAAGCTATGGTCTAAGGTCATAGCAGCATCCTCTCTTCTAAAACTGAGAGGATGGAAGCAGATTTGGTTTCCTATTAAGCAAACATTCCTTGGGTATTTTGCCAAGAGCTGTGAGCTCAGTTAACCTGAAGACCAGTTCACTAAGAGCTTTTTAGCTCACCTTTTGATTTGAATCATCTTAGAGTGGTCACAGAATTCACTTTCAACATTTTAGGAGCCAGTCTCTTGCTGCGCTGTGTTTGACTCTCACATGAAGGATTAGGAGAGACAAGAGGTGCAAAACTTCATAGACTAATGTTCATTTCACCCTGCACATTTAGGAAGATGTATGTACTCTCTCTGATAAACTGCATTTTATTTTTACAAAAGATATGCTTTTTTATGAAAACTTCATTATCGTCATTAATAAAAATTTTAAATATCACCTTGTGCTATTGCACATAATGAGGTCTAATTTTTAATTGTACGTTTAGGCAAAACTTGCATGTTCATAACTGTCAGACTAAGACATTCACTTAAGGAACAGCAATACTGGGATTTAGAGAAAATCTGGTATTAAGCAACATGTAACTACATTCAATTGCACATCATGTACAGAGAAGACTATTGATTCTTTAAAATCAGAATTTAAAATCAGAATTGTTTTCACAATCAATGTCAATATGACAAAAATTTTCTGCTCTGAGTTGAAGAGGGGGAGGTCTGGGGACAAGAAGGGGGAAAGGATGTGATCGATTTGGGAGATAGATTTTTTTTGTGCCTCCAGTAGTAGCTAGGTCTGATACGGGACTGATGTGTACTTTGCATCATATTCTGCCCGTTGCCTTGATGTAGGACCTTAACAAATGCACAGAGCTCAGCATTTGAAGTGTGAGGCTTGTATCATCTTTATCCTGTGAGACAGTACGTACAACTTTTCTTGCCCTCTTTGGCTTGTCACTGTGGCTCCCCTGACAAGATCTGCAGCTGTTTTACTCTGGCCTTTCCCTCAAAAAGAGCACAGAAACTGCAGTAAATTCCTCCAGGTTCTGTTCCTTGTAATAAATCTGTAGTCTCCTCTGGCAGCAACTGCCGAGATGCTCAGGGGAAAGAAAAAAAAAAAAGACATCTTCCTACATTTATTGGCATTAACTGCCAATAAAGCAGGATAAGATCTGCAGGACACTGTTTGCTCTTACAGACTCTCTCAGAGCACAGCTGACGTGACTGCTTGGACTGACTTCCGAGTTTAAATTGAGTGTTTCTAAAACAAGTAAGTTAAGTGAAAAAGCAGCCAAATCAAGAAATTATGTTTACAAGATTTTTAACTACATAAACTCATTACGTTGAATGCGTGGAAACCCTAATTTGTAAACAAAATCAAATGGGTATGCTCGGGAGTAAGTTTGATTAAGAGTTCTGCCTCACATTGAGTAATAAACAGCATGGCTGCTCAGAATCAATGGGCTGGCTCCAATGTGTACTGCTTCTCAATAGGGAGATGTCTAGGGGATAGCAAAAGGAAAAAAATATGTATTCCTTTAAGCACAGTAGAGAGCGCTTCTGCAACCCTACCATAGCAATATTATAATCAATTGCTCAGGCTTCTGGCTGGTGAGTACTTCATGCCAATTTATATGCCTTTGCAGACATTATATAGAAGCCCAAAAGAAATAATCCACTTGGACTACTTGTCTCATAGCCAAGTTACAGTTAGTTCTGTAGTAATTCAAAAAGGTGGATTAAAACACATCGCCCATATAAACACCCAGCCATAACCAAGCTTATCTGGTGATGGGAATAATGTATTTTTGTTTGGTAGTTTGTTAGAAGAGATCAGTGTTGTCAAACCTTGATTTTTCCTGGCTTCTTCTAGCCAGTTTTGCTTTTCTCTTTAAGACTTAATAATCCTTTAGTACTGCATATTTTCTACCTGTGAATAAATTTATATATTTCAGACTTCTTGCTTCTCAGTATTCTTTCCTATAAACAGATTGAGCTTTTAAGTGTTCTGCAATAAAGTATTTCTCTTCCATTCTGCAAATCATTGTTTCTTTTTTTTTTTTCCTTTCTTCCTTTTCTTTTTTTTTTTAAATATCCTTTCCAATTTGTCAACACCTGTTTCACAGCGTGCCCAGGAAAGCTGTTAGGTGTGTTAATCTGATCGATGCTGTACAAAGACATGAAGTCATGTCTCTCCTCCTGCTCACCTCCCCACCTCCTGTTCTGCTCAGACTCTTAGCTAAAAAAGCAGTAGGACAAGTAAATCACTGTTGGGTCATCTTGTTCATCCTCCTGGTCTAACAGATTCCCCTGCGTTTGTGCTTTTTGGCATGCCCAGCATGACTTTTCAATCCCTCTTGATTGGCTTGCAAGCACAAGGGCAAAGGTCCCACCCCATGAGGGCATTTTGGGGCTTAGCTCCCATGCATGGCCTTCAGGATTTGCTCTTTATCAAGAGGAAAGACTGGTTAATTCCACGATGTTTATAGACTTACATGATTAAAATGGGGTAATCAGATCTGCTGTCAGGATGTTAGCTGATCGCATCAAGCATTCAGAGGGCAATCGCAAAGACTTTGTCTAGACTAGGGTTTAAATGTGTGTCATTAGCACATATTAGCTGATACATTTTAAAAGTCTGAGGCAGACAAGACATAATGCCTTTAATGTGAAAAACTGGCTGAGTTAGGCCCTTGGGCATTGACGTCTATGCAGGTTTGTCTATTTCAGAGTTCTAGAGTAAGTTAGCCAAGGGCTTGTCTGCAAAGACTGGTTAATTTGGAAGAAGGGAGGCTATGAATTTAAAGGACTACAATTACTCCAGGTCTCTAAGACCAAGAAGAGATTAATTCTCAAGTAGTTACTTTGAAATAGCTCTATAGAATAACATTATACTCTTGTCTAGGTAAGTTTTGTTTTTTTTCTAAAACTTTCCCTCCAAAACAAAACAAAACAAAACTTGATCGCCGAGGATCGCTGTTTCACAGCTGCTCCAGCCTGAAGCGCAGCGACTGACTGCGAGGTACGGGGGGCTGAGGCAACAGAGCAGAACAGAGCAGCCAGGCAGCTCTCGGCCGGGCAGCTCTCGCGAGAACGGCCGACGCGGCGGGAGCGTCGCCAGGGCAACGGCTCTGCACCCACCACCTCTTGCCTAGAAATGGCCTCAGGAAGGAGTAGCGGCCGGCCGCTGCCCAGTGAAGAAGGTGTGAGAAACACTGGGGCTGATTTATCGAGGAGAAACAATAAGCCACTCCTATACGGGACTCCCCATCAAGGACGGCTGTTATCGCCCTCGGGTGAGTGATAAGTGCGGGGGCTTCTGTAAAGGACCCGGCAACTGGGCCAGCACTGCCGGCAGCAGGGTGGGGTTGATAAGGCGCGCCTCATTAAGGCTATTTATAGTGTTTATACCTGCTGGTCTGCGATGGCTGCACCCCGGAGGAAGGCTAATGCCACAAAAATTTCAGAGGAGGTTTAGGTTGGACATAAGGAAGAACTTTTTCTCTCAGATTGTGGTCAGGCACTGGAATGGCTGCCCAGAGAGGTGGTGGAGTGTTCAAGAGGCGTCTGGATGAGGAGCTGCATGATATGGCTTAGTACTAGTGGTGGCAATGGTGATGAGGAGACGGTTGGACTGGATGATCTTATAGGTCATTTCCAACCTTGTGATTCTATGATTCTATGATTATGGAGACCCAGAAGGCAGTCCCATGCTCACACAGAAAAAAGAATGCAGCCAAGAAGAACGTGGAAACTCAGACTTAGGCCCCAAAACGAGATGCTAGCATGCAGGTCACTGACTGTCATGAGTGCCAGAGCCTGGCCTTTGAAGTACCAGATGATGGTGTTGGTACTTGTATAAGATGTGACAAATTACAGGACTTATTCAGCCTGGTGATCAACCTAAAGGAGGAGGTAGAGAGGCTGAGGACCATAAAGGAGTGTAAGAAAGAGACTGACTGATGGTGCCAGTCCCTATCGGCTCCAAGATCTGGGAGCGTAGCTGAGGCACCGCATGGAGCATCTCACTCCCTGCAGCCTCATAAACAGGTGAGAGAGGGGAAACGGCAGGCCGACAGTGTTGCAGTGAGCCTCCTGTCCTCTCCTCCACCTTAGAGCAATTTGAGAAAGGGGGAGGAGTTGGAAACAGGTACCGGTTTGATGAAGCAGGCATCCCCCATCCCAACCATCCTCGGCCCCGCAGGTGCCTCTGCGTAATAGGTTTGAGGCCCTGGAACCCAAGGGAGAGAAGCGTGGGGATGTGGAGGGAGGTCCACCCATGAGGTTGCCTTGGGTACAGCAGTCGACCCCACACCTCAAGACTGCTTCCACCCGGAAGGCCAGAAAGGTGGTGGTTGTCATAGACGACTCCCTGCTGAGAGGAACCGAAGGCCCTATATGTCGCCCTGACCCTGCCCGTAGAGAGGTGTGCTGCCTTCCTGAGGCACGGGTCAGGGACATTTCTAGGAGACTTCCTGGTCTGATTCGCCCTTCTGATTATTACCAGCTATTGATAGTCCAGGCTGGCAGTGATGAAGTTGCTGGGGAAAGTCTCAGGGCTATCAAGAAAGACTTCAGGGGACTGGGCGGGTAATCAAGGGAGCAGGCGTGCAGGTGGTGTTTGCCTCCATACCTTCAGTGGCAGGGCAGGATGCTGAGTGGTACCAAAAAACCCACCTCATATATAAATGCCTTAAAAGCTGATGCAAATGCAGGAATTTTGTTTTTTTTGACCATGGTGCAACTTACTTGGTGCCTGGTATGATGGCAGATGGATGTAGCCTGTCTCTGAGAGGGAGGAGGATCTTAGCTGAGGAACTAGCAGGACTCATTGACAGGTCTTTAAACTAGGTATGAAGGGGGAAGGGGACAAAACCAGAGCTGCTCGGGTTGAGCGGGTCATTCGAGGGTTCGTACCGAACTTGATAGGTGATGACGGTGAGGTACAAAGTGATGGACTGGGGCAGGGGGGAGTTGGGGATGCTACTGTTCTAGGGAAGCCTAGATCCTCTATAAAGGAGGTAAGACGGAAAGCCCAGATGAAGTGCCGTTATACCAATGCACGCAGAATGTCCATGGGGCCAGATGGCGTGCATCCCAGGGTCCTGAAGGAGCTGGCTGAGGTGGTTGCCGAGCCGCTCTCCATCATTTTTGAAAAGTCGTGGCTGTCAGGTGAGGTCCCAGATGACTGGAGGAAGGGTCACGTCACTCCCATTTACAAGAAGGGGAGCAAGGAGGACCCCGGGAACTACAGGCCGGTGGGTCTCACCTCTGTGCCTGTGAAGATCATGGAACAAATCATCCTGGATGACATGCTCGACCACATGAGGGATGGGCATGTCATCCGGGACAGTCAGCACGGCTTCATCAGAGGAAGGTCATGCTTGACCAATCTGGTGGCCTTCTATGATGGAGTGACGGTATCGGTGGATAAGGGAAAGGTGACCATTGTCATTTATCTGGACTTGAGCAAATCCTTTGACATGGTCCCCCACCACATCCTTATCTCCAAATTGGAGGGATGTGGATTTGATGGGTGGACGACCTGATGGATAAGAAACTGGTTGAAAGGCCGCAGACAGAGGGTAGTCATCAATGGCTCTATGTCCAGGTGGAGGCCGGTAAGAAGCGGCATCCCCCAGGGGTCTGTCCTGGGACCGGTGCTCTTCAACATCTTTATCAATGACATTGATGTAGGAATTGAGTGCACCCTCAGCAAGTTTGCTGATGACACCAAGCTGAGCGGTGTGGTTGACACGGTTGAAGAAAGGGATGCCATTCAGAGGGACCTTGAGAGGCTAGGAAGGTGGGCCTGGGTGAACCTGATGAGGTTCAACACGGCAAAGTGCGAAGTTTTGCACTTGGGCCGGAGGAATCCCAGGCATCCATACAGGCTGGATGGAATGGTCCTTGAAAGCAGTCCTGTGGAGAAGGACCTGGGGGTCCTGATAGATGAAAAACTTAATATGAGCCAACAGTGTGCTCTTGTGGCTTGGAGGGCAAATGGTATCCTGGGGTCCATCAAAAGAGGGGTGGCCAGCAGGGACAGGGAGGTGATTGTCCCACTCTACTCTGCTCTTGTGAGGCCCCATCTGGAATACTGCGTCCAAGTGTGGAGCTCGCAGTACAAAAAAGACAGGGAGCTATTGGAGAGGGTTCAGAGGAGGGCCATTAGGATGATCAGGGGACTGGAGCACCTCCCCTATGAGGACAGGCTGAGGGAGCTGGGCTTGTTCAGCATGGCAAAAAGAAGGCTTCGGGGTGACCTCATTACAGCCTTTCAGTACCTAAAGGGAGCCTGCAGAGGGGAGGGGAATCAGCTCTTTGAAAGGGTTGATACATGTAGGATGAGGGGAAATGGTTTTAAGTTGAGGGAGGGGAGTTTTAGGTCGGACATCAGGGGAAAGTTCTTTACCCAGAGAGTGGTGAGGTGCTGGAACAGGCTGCCCAGAGAGGTTGTGGATGCCCCGTCCTTGGAGGTGTTCAAGGCCAGGTTGGATGGGGTCCTGGGCAGCCTGGTTTACCATTAAACATGGAGGTTGGTGGCCCTGCATGTGGCAGGGGGGTTGGAGATTCATGATCCTTGAGGTCCCTTCCAACCCTGGCCGTTCTGTGATTCTGTGAAAACAAAACAAAAAACAACCCAATTCCTATATGAGAGTTGCTATATTTATAAATTAACCCTCAGGTGTATTTCTGTTTTCATCACTGCTCCTTACTGAATACAGCTGATTAGTTTGTTTCTGTCTGGGGAGGAGGCCGGAAAACTTGTACACTCTGCAGATCTGGCTGCTGACGTTAGAAGCTGACTTGCATTTCACAGGGGGAGACACGCTATGCTTGTGAGAGGAATGGGAGAGAAGCTACAGAGAGCCATAAAATTGGATTAAAGATAGAGACTGGAAGGATTTTGTTAGAATCTGGCACTCAAAAAAAAAAAAAAGACAAATCCCAGAACATCCCAGAAGCTTCTCATAAAGCAAAAGAGGAAGCAGGGAAGAAAAAGAGATTAAAAAAAAATAATAATTAAAGTCGTAGTACAAATCATTGTAAGTAGTTGGGGTATTGCATGAACAAAGGTCTCTGAGTTTCCTAACTTGATTCTGTCCACAGAGTCTGAGTCTTTTAGAAAAAGAACCTTCCTAACTTGTCCTGCTGCCAGCTCTAACCCAAGAATGAGCCACTCTAATCGTACAGTTCAGTGGCAGAGGAGCCCTCATGCAAGAAAAACCCACAGCTCTGCCTGTGCAGTTCACTAGTTGATAAAGCATGAGAACACTAACAGAAAACTTTCCTTGTCCTTAATGACTCAGTGAGGAGATACATTGCTTGTGGAAAGCAAAGATTTGCTGGACAGTCAGAACTTAATTCAGAATCCCATTTCTGACCCCCACCCCCCCACTCTGACCATCACTCCTATGGAATTTGTCACTTAGTTTGATAGGGACAACAAAACTAAAATCTTATTTGAGCAGAACGTACGTTGTTGTCTTCAGAAGACCGATGGTTAACATCGTGCCACCAGTCCAAAGCTGATTTATCTAATAATTGCCAGGCAGGAATGGCTTTATGGGAGGACAGTAGAAGCCTGCTTTGCAATGAAACATACTGATAGAAAAGGAAGCCAGATGGTGTCTCAAAAGCAGATTTCTGAAATGAATTTCCTATCCTTACATGTTCTTGACTTTAAAACCAGACTTTCTATTTGTCCTCAGGACAAGACAGGGAAAGTGTCTAATGTTCCAGCAGAGAACTATGGAAGTTACCTGCCATTTCATTTCCATCCCTATAACATCTTTGCCTCACCTGTGCAAACTGCAAATGAAAGTGACATCTGCAGAATGCACATTTGACCATGACTTGAGGCCACAGAACTTCTGCTCATTCAAAGTTTACTTTCAGAGCTGGATTTGAACTTTTAGTGTATGAAATGGATCCTTATTGTTCTAGTGCAGACATACCCAGTGAGTGAGAAAGGGAAGGCAGCCTTCCTTGAGGTGCAAATGAAGAAACGTCCCCTGCTGACCCATTCTTCCCACTTCACAAAAAGCATAGAAGATCTGGAACTGCAGAGCTTGCAAAGTGGTTCATCTTATTAGAAAGAAGGCAAAAGATCTCACGTTCTGTTCACACATAGTGTTTTGAGTGAACTTTAAGTCTATAGCAAACACTTTAGTTTATAGCTGTGGATGCTCTTAAAACAAAGGTTAGTATGGGGAATTGGAGCAGCTCTGAGATAAAATGTGTTATCGTTTATGAGAACTTCACTTTTTCCTCTTTGAAGGGGTTTCAGAGTGGAGGTTCAGGTTTCTGTTTTTAATGTTTACAGTCAAGAGTAGGAATAACATTGGAATTACAGCCTTTCTTTGTGTTTGTTGTTGTTGTTTTTTGTGGTCTGTGCAGTTAAAAATTTTGAAGCAAAACAGGGACGTGTGCATCCAGGTGAAAAGGAACTCTGTGCTGCTTTGGGAAGAGAACGGTTGCTTTTTTGCAGCAATTAAACAGTGTGATGGTCAGAAGTTGACTGACGTATGTCGATCACGCAACCAGTGAGGAAATTACCCTTTCAAGAGGGATGAGAATACATTTTCTGACATTCACAGACATGATAAAAACAGTGGAGGTAAAAGAGCTGGATCTGTTCAAAGAGCTCTAGTCAAAAAGTTGACTAGTGATGTCACTGCCATACACTGCTGTGCAGAGATCACTGTGCCAATGCAACTTTGGCTACAGAAAACATAACAGCTGTATTTGTATGTCCTCTCTATATCTTGGTGCTCTCTGCTTACTGTTCCTAGTCGAGTAATATGGTAGCATTGGGTGCCTCCTTCTGGACTTCCTTCACCATGGTTTCTTCTTCTGAACAGTTGAATTTGAAATGGTTCCACCATCGTTCCTGTCAGCAATAAGATGTAGTTTCAATAGAAGATTGTAAGTTATCTGCTGCAGCAGCGCATGGGTATTAACTAAAAAGGAGAACCTTAGACACCTTTTCACCTTTTCCTAAATTCACTAAATAGCTTCATTTGCTGATTTCCAAAGTAGATGGAGCAACAAAAAGGTTTCCAGAAATAGGGTTTCAGCTGATAGTTCAGACCTGTTTGAACTTATATCTGTCTCAGGTTCCCCTACTCAAGCACGCAGCAATACTCAGAGGAAAGCAAAAGCTGTTCCAGAGTTCAAGTCACGTGTGTAATTCAAAGCTTGGTGAAGGTTGCAAAAAGGTCCCTTGCGGGCAATCCCAAGATCAATGCTACTGTTCTTCTGTGTAACTAATCTAAAATAAGGTTTTCATTAACTCTTTTTACTTGATGCATTGTGAAACAAACTGAATGAGAATGTTTGGGCTGGCAAACAAAGCTACATGAAATCCCACATGAGCCCAGCTAAACAGCGCACATCAAGAGCTGAGTAACAAAGAAAATAACACTTGGTGTGTGAAGTCTCAGCTTTGCAGCTAAGCAGACGATTGGCAAGTTTAAGGCCATACATGAGTAGCAGGACTTATATCCCATTAAAGATGCTGGGAAATTGTCACTTTGAGCGTGTGTCATAGAAGTATCATGTACTACTAAAAAGTTGTTAATCACAAATGCATTACTCAGCAATGCACAGACTTGAGCTGGGTCATAGGCCCTTTCTGAACCACTGAGCATCTGAGAGTTGTCACTAAAGAAATGCAGAAGAACCATTGACTGTGTGACTGAAACTGATATCAACATTACTCAGCAATGCTCCTAAGCCAGGCAAATGGGTGCATGTTTCCTACCAAGAATTTGCTTTTAAATTCTCAACCATTTACACCAGGATTTTAACCAGAGTGAGGACAGAGGGTGCAAGATGTAAAATATTTTAGTCACTAAAATACACTGAAAATCACAGAATATACTGTGTTTGGAAGTACTTGCCACTTTGTGCTATAGCCCAGAGGACGGATACTAATTTTGCTTGTCCAGGTGAATACTTCATAGGCTGAAGTGCTGGATAAGCATGTTGTCTCAGTGCCCTGTTTTCTGTCACTTTGTGTAAGGCTTTATCCATGCAGCTTGTTTTGAGGATACCTGACTGACTGATCCCTCTGCTGCAGCCATAAGGAGATTGGAAAAGGAAAAACGTCGATCAATGCATGTAATATAAAACATGTAATGACAATCTCATATGTGGTGCAAATTTATATGTAAATGGCAAATTATACAATTTACAGAGAAGGAATGAGTGATTGCAACTGGCACCCCACAAAGATTTAAATAAATGCATAGTGTGAATTGGTCTTGAAAGAGGAAAGGCTACCTACTCAGAGTAATTTAGTCCTCACAGACAAAAAGCCATCTAAAAGCTATTGAAATTTTAGTTCAAATATGAGAAATAAGAAACCCAAGCTATCGTGCTTTACTAAGACTGTGGATTACCTGTTCCTAATGTCAGGCACTAACATTACTGCAACATGTCAGTTCAAGACAGCAAGGTGGGACTCAAGGCACCTGCTGAATGACTGGTTTAGGGAGGTAGCTAGAAAGCCTTAATCTGGTGTTTAGGCAGGTAGGGGCAGAACATCCTTCATTCAGCAGATCCTTTGTGGACAGGGCTGGACCTCCCCTTCATAGTCAACCACACTGGGAGATGTGGAATAGCTCCCATGTTTCAGTCAAGATACTGTGTTTTTCACACATCAAAGCAAGGTGTGCGACATTACAATTAGCGATAGATCACAGAAGATAGTAGATCTTGGCACATCATCTTCTCCAAGCCTTTCAGTTTTAGTGCAGTGAGAGAATTGTCAATAAATATTGCCCCTTTAGACCACCCTGTAGACAGTGGTGAAGAACACAATTGCAATTGCCTGGGGTGCTCCTAAATCTGCAGAGCACCACCATGCTGTTTCTTCTCCCCTAAATGGGTGCTGCTCCCTGAAGGCATCTGTCAGCAGAGAAAGCTGCCACAGCCAACAGACATAAGCAGTGATTTATTGATGACTCTTCCAGAAGAGGCAATTCACACAAAGGTCGTGGCACTGCAGACAAAGCAAATAGCTTGCTGTGAATATTAATTACATGAGGGCTGCTTCAGAAGTAATGCCTCCTATTTTATTATATTGGTCAGTGTTGTTAGAGGTGGATGTTGGTGGTATGGCAATAGAGGTTGAGCCTTCTCACCCGTATTCCATTACACTTTGTTGTTGTAGGATAAGTGGCAGCAGAGGGGTATTGTGAGAAAATGTTGTCTGACGTGGAAGCACGGGTGAAGCAATGGTGTGTCATTGAATTTCTCCGTATGGAAAAAATGGTACCTGCTCACATTTATTGACACTTACTGAACATTTATGGAGACCAGACAGTGGATGTGAGCACAGTGAGGTTATGGGTGGTGCAATTCAGCAGTGGTGACAGCAACAGTGGGTCACCTCCACTGGTACAGAGTTTCACAAGCACAGCACAATTGTTCATGTTCATTGCTAGTGAAAATCCATAGCTAATGGCAGTGACTGTGTTGAAAAAGACTGTTCTGTAGTTTAGAATTTTCTCTATCAAATAGTGTTATTAACCTTTTAGTATCTGTTGTGGTTTCCATGGAAATAATTAGAAGGCATTACTTTTTGGAGAGGAGAGGAGAGGAGAGGAGAGGAGAGGAGAGGAGAGGAGAGGAGAGGAGAGGAGAGGAGAGGAGAGGGGAAATGTGTATTTCTCCTACTGAATATTTATTGAATGATCAGAACCAGGGGAAATGCATTTGAGAGGATGTGAGTGGGAGAATAATTCCTTCTTACTAAGGAAAACTGTCTATCAATCCATGTAGTACAATAAAGACAAATTCACGTGTAAAAGGTAACCTGTCCAATTTACAAAGAGGTAGGGAAAAAGCAGTTAAAAATTTAACTTTCTTCTCCTTTCCTTAACGCTACCTAAAATACAAAATGCATGAGCAAAAACAGTAATGCATACCAGATCAGAAATCCATTAATTTAAATTACAGTGTTTTAGCAGAAACTAACTTTGTCTACAAAAACTTCACAAACTAATTTTCAGATACATGAGTTTTTGTTTGGTTTGCCTACATGTTTTCTGATGTCTGTGCCAAAAAAAGTATATTCCTGTTCTTGCACTGAAATGTAACATTGGCACGTGTTAAAATGCTTCGTTTTTATGGGCTTAAGCATGCTCTCTCTGTGCTTTTTGTAGATTCATACATATTAGACACACATCTTTGGGTTTTAATTATAAAATTAATGTAGACAGGAACCAGAAATAAAGCTGACAAATCTAATTTAGAAAGTAACTCAATATCATCTCAGGATCTCTGAGGAGGAAAAGGAGAAAAAAAAAATGTCCAGGGGGTTACAGGAATTTTTCTGAAGGGACAAATTAAAAAGTAAACAAACAAAAAAGCTGATCAGATTAATGGAGGAGAATTTCCCCAGTGTCAAATTCCATATTTATCACCAGCCAGGAGAATGTGATAGTATTTTAAACATGAAATGACTTTTCGTACTGCTCCCAACCCCAGACACTTAGGGGAAAAAGCTATATAGATCTACATCGTAAATGCATCTTAGAAGAAAATAGTTTCTAAAAATAGTCCTTTAATGACCTTATGCAGTGCTGTATTAGTTCAGAGCACAGAAACTCCCTCCCATTCCCTAGATTTAATCTAGAACTTTTCTTTCAAAATGATTGACCCTTCCAAGGTATTGACAAAAAGAGAAGATTGCTGTAATATAAAGCAGGGAAAATGTTTAAGTGACACAGTCAGGCTGAGACCATGTTGGTGTGGAAGGGACGTAGGTAACTTTTATGTCCTGTGGGAAAAAATGTCACAGATACACAGAGATTATCTTGAGCATACAAAACAAAAAAAACTGACAGAAGAAAAGGCAATCCCTGCCAGCACTTGGTTGTTCGGTCAGGAGGAGGTCAGAAAATACAAAGGAACCTTGAGAGAATAACATCATTTTCTAAACAGAAATCTGAATTCAACTGAATTCAAACTGTGATCTAGGGAGGCTTTTTTTGTTGTTCTTTTCTTTTTCTTTTTTTTCCCTAATTCAGTTGAAGTTTTGTGCTCCTGTGTCCTCCCAGAGAACAATGTGCGATTGGGATCCACGCACACATCCATGCCCCTAGGACAGTGTTTCATCTGTTGAGGAGAAGCTTCCTGCTGATGTGCTGCCAAAAGGAGTAATCACATCTTCCTAAGGCAGGCTGAAGATTAATATATCAAGAGACACGGTCTGGAACAACATCATGGCCTGCAGTATCAGATGCAGAGAGGCTTCAGTCACTTCTGTTCTACTCAATCATCACAGCAAAAGGTTGCTGTGCTTTTCCCAACAATACACAAGCACAGGGATGACCTGTCCCTTTGAGGGTAAGGAGGCCTTCTAACCAATATCAGCGGTGTCATCCCAGCAAATGCAGTCTGATCAATGGCTGTGATTGCAATAAGTCTGAACGTAACTAGACGTGGTGGATCAATATTGTTACACGAGCTGGTTGCACTAACTTCACTGCCAAGTTACTGCCTCCTAATTAGGTTGATCACAAGCAAACCATTATCAATACATTTATTTGAACCAGTCCATAAGTACATGATTGTGTGTTTCCCTTTCTCAAAAAAACAATACACAATCAATTGTAAAACAAACAGTTCTGTTTCAGTTCAATACATTCAAATATGAGGGCCAAATCTCCAGAGTTGCTGTTATCTTTTCCCATTGACCTCACTGGAGAAACCAATAAAAAAAGGCATCGATAGCCTACGCCAACATGGTCTGCAGGGCTCTTCAGCTAGTCAAATGTAGATCCCTGCCTTAAGGAAATGCATGCACTCCTACATCCAGCCAGCTGAGGGGCTCCCCAGGCTCCAACTTAGTCATCCTCATCATAGACACCTGTGAGCTCATTTGCAGCGGATTTAATTTAAGTTAATGTAAACCATATCTGCATTCCAGATCCAAGGTAGAATTCAAGGCCCAGAATTCCTGTTTTGTTCTGCAGTCTATAATAATACTAATTTTAACCCACAGCAGAAAAGAAAAAAGTACTGTGAGTTTCTTGTAGATTTTGGACAATGAGCCTTGATTTCTCAATCACTTCTGTATCTTAAACAGGATAACCATGAGTTGAGTACAAACATTTTTGGGTTCAAAGATGCAAAACTTTTACTAATCTTGTGAAAGCTTTCATTTGGAAGTTGAATTTATGCAAGTGTGTGTTAATAACTTAGCATCTTAAAGAGAGGATGGCAGCTTGTGGCCTAATACTTTGAACCAATTTAAAAATTCCTATGTAGAGAATAGTCCACAATCAAGAGGACATTTCAACAGCAGGGAGCAGTCTTTGGGAGACAAAGAGATGTTTAATATCTTTCCACAATATTGACATTTTCCTGCATATTTTTCTGCATAAAGTGAAGTGGCAATCAAAACTCAAATGGGTCTAAATCAAACAAATACCAAAATCACGTGGTAAAACACAATCTACATAGTCTCATAGTCCTTCATTTATTTATTTTTTTACTGTAATTATTGAAGGTAAAATCTTGCCTTACTCTGGGATGTTTTCAGAAAAAGGAATAAGGAGAAAAAACATATTTAAAGGTGAAACCTTTGTATAATAAAGTATTTTCCTGATTAGAAGAAATCTTATTTTTAAAACCATGATTGTGGGGGCAAAGGGAAATGTAAAGGCAATTCTGATACTTACATGAACGCTATTTTCCTGTCATGCATTCCCACACCTCACAAGGTTTTTGCTAAGCACTGTAGAAGTTATTATGGGATAGGGGACAATTGGTATTACCACTATAAAAACTTCCCCTAAGTTGTTCCCAGCATGAATCAGAAGTATAAATTGCCGTGCCTAAGTGGGAGAGGTAAGAAATAGACTGTTCCCACTGGAAAGATAAGCGATTGGAAATGAGCCCAAAAATTTGTGTTTAGGAGTCTCAGAGCTGGAATACTGCTACAGTGGATTACCAGGGAAACCAGAAATGTGCAGGAACCAGAGCCTAAACATCTGACTGTGTTTGCCAGGCATATATTTTGGAGAGAGATGCAGTGTGCATAAAGAGCTCAGATTTACTTTGCAGCACATCTCAATAAAGAGATATTTTCTCCTAAGTTGCTGTAGGACATAATTTCTCTCTGGTTGAACCTTTGATTTCATAAAAGTAGTGTGCTCTTGTGTGCATCCAATGACCCTGAGTTGCAACAAACAGCAGCTTATCTTTGCCTACCTGAATGTTCTGGTGTACTGAAAGAGGGAGAAAGGAAGCATCTGTGCCAATTTAACTCCTCGAACTTATTCTTTGTGGCACAGGGCCCTCTACATGCTATCTTCTGCCCAGAGATGGAGCAGCCACCCTATATTTCCTTTCAAAAACATTGCCTATGCAACAACTTCCTTGCAGCATGCAGTTATAGCAACAGAATCCTTCTTGCCATCTCCTCCTTTCCATCTTTCCATGCTCTTCCTTTCCATTATTCCATGTTCTCCCCTCCTCCCCCCAAAAAATCTTGCTACAGCTTGCTTAAAATCCCTGGTACATCTTTTGGGTTCTTCAGTTGGCCTTCAGTCCTACTTTCAAGTTTTTTCCCCTTCACATAAAAGAATGGGAAATACATTTAAGTGAAGGATCTCAAAAAAAAGAACACCAAGGACTACTCCTTAGCAGTTCCCTTGTGAGCCCATAGAGCTTCTTAGGGAACTCAAAAGAGTTCCACAGACCCTCTGTGGAGCTCCATAGTCTCCCCATAAAGCTGCAGAGTGACCCCATAACAGTTCCATTATGACCCCTTAGAGCTCCATGGTGTTGCCCTAGAGCTCCATAGAGACCCCGTAGAGCTCCATGGTGACCCCAAAACAGTTCCATTACGACCCCATGGAGCTCCATAGTAATCCCTGAGCTGTTCCATTGTGACCCCATAACAGTTCCCTTGTGACCCCATGGAGCTTCTTAGGGACCTCAGAACAGTTCCATAGACACCCTATGGAGTTCCATAGAGACCCCATAGAGCTTCACAGTGACCCCATAATACTTCCCTTGTGACCCCATAGAGCTTCTTAGGGACCTCAGAACAGTTCCATAGACACCCCACGGAGATCCATAGTGACCCCATAGAGCTGCCTAGTGACCCCATAATAGTTCCCTTGTGACCCCATAGAGCTCCCTAGGTTCCACATAACAGATCTATTATGACTTCAAAGAGCTCCATAGTGACCCCAAAACAGTTCCATTATGACCCCAAGGAGCTCCACGGTGATCCCATGAAAGTTCCCTTGTTACCCCATAACAGTTCCTTTATGACCATAGGAGTTCCATAGTGATGCCATAGAGCTGCACAGTGACACAATAGAGCTCCATAGTGACCCCATAACAGTTCCCTTGTGACCCCATTAAAGTTCCATTCTGTCCCCGGAGGAGCTCCATAGTGACACCATGGAAGTTTCATTGTAAACCCATAATGGTTCCATTATGACCCCATAGAACTTCATAGTGACCGCATGACTGTTCCATTCTGACCCCATGAGAGTTCCATAGTGACCCCATAAGAGTTCCATTGTTACCCCATGGAGCTCAGTAGGTTCCACGTAACAGATTTATTATGACTCCGTAAGCACCACAGTGACCCCATAGAGCTCCATAGTGAGCGTTTAGAGCTCCATACTAAACCTATAGAGGTCCATTGTGACCCCATTAAAGTTCCATTCTGTCCCCAGAAGAGCTGCACAGTGACACCATAAAAGTTTTATTGTAACCCTATAACGGTTCCATTATGACATTTAGGGCTTCATAGTGACCCCAGAACAGTTCCATTATGACCCCATAAGAGCTCCATAGTAATCTTTGAGCTGTTCCATAGTTAGCGCATAAAAGTTCCATTGTGACCCCATAGAGCTCCGTAGGTTCCACATAATAGATCTATTATGACCCCACAGAGTACCATAGTGACCCCATAAAGCTCCATAGTGACCCCATAAAAGTTCCATTGTTACCCTTTAACGGCTTCTTTATGACCATATAGAGCTCCGTAGTGACCCCACAGAGCTCCATGGTGACTGCATTCATGTTCTATTCTTACCCCATAACAGCTCCATTATGACCATAAAAGCTCCATAGTGGCCCCATAACAGTTCCATACTGACCCCATGGAACTTTATATTGACCCCGTTGGAGCTCCATATTTACCCCGTAGAGCTCCACAGTGACCCCATAACAGCTCCATAGTGACAACGCATTGTGACCCCAAAACAGTTCCATACTGACCCCACTGAGCTTGATAGTGACCCCACAACAGTTCCGATAGGAGCCCATAGAGCTCAGGAGCTAGCGGGGCTCATCAATAGAGCTTTAAACTAATTATGACGGGGAAAAGGGACAGTACAGGCCTCACAAGAGAAGAGCCTAGGGGAACGATTTTAGAGCTGGGAGTGAGGCAGATGACTCAGCTCAAGTGCATCCAATGCAACGCAGCATGAGCAACAAGCAGGAGGAACTGGAAGCGATTGTGCACCAGGCTAACTATGATCTAGCTGCTGTTACTGAAACATGGTGGGACTGCTCCCATGACTGGAGTGTTGAGATCGATGGCTATAAGCTCTTCAGAAGGGATAGACAAGGAAGGAAGGGTGGTGGTGTGGCCCTTTATATTAAAGACTGTTTTGATGTTGAAGAGCTTGAGATTGCAAATGATAAAGTGGAGCGTCTATGGGTGAGGATCAGGGGAAAGGCCTGTAGGGGAGACATCGTAGTTGGGGTCTGTTATAGACTGCCGAATCAGGATGAGGAGATGGACGAGGCGTTCTACGAGCAGCTTGCGGAAGTCGTGCGATCGCCAGCACTCATTCTTGTGGGGGATTTCAACTTCCCTGATGTATGTTGGAAATATAATATGACTCAAAAGAAGCAGTCCAAGAGGTTTCTAGAGTGTGTGGAAGATAGCTTCCTTACACAGCTGGTACGAGAGCCTACCAGGGGTGGTGCCCTGCTTGACCTGCTCTTTGCTAACAGAGAAGGACTGGTAGGTGATGTGAAGGTTGGAGACTGTCTAGGGCAGAGTGACCATGAAATTGTAGAGTTCTCTATTCTTGGAGATGTCAGAAGGGTGACTACCAAAAGTGCTATCTTGAACTTCAAGAGAGCAGACTTTAACCTGTTCAGGACGCTCGTAGCACGGGTCCCTTGGGAGTTGCTCCTTTAGAGTAAAGGGGTCCAGGAAGC
This sequence comes from Tympanuchus pallidicinctus, assembly GCF_026119805.1. Classification (NCBI taxonomy): domain Eukaryota; kingdom Metazoa; phylum Chordata; class Aves; order Galliformes; family Phasianidae; genus Tympanuchus; species Tympanuchus pallidicinctus. Next base: position 42,242,826 of record NW_026294780.1, on the reverse strand, counting down.
CTGGACGCTCCTCAAGGTGGAAATCTTAAAGGCGCAAAAACAGGCTGTCCCTGAATACCGTAAGGTGAGCCGTCGGGGGAGAAGACCGGTGTGGATGAGCCGGGAATTGCTGTCAAGACGCAGGAAGAAAAAGAGAGTCTATGTCCTCTGGAAGAGGGGACAGGCTACTAGGGGAGATTACAAGGAAGTTGCTAAGGTATACAGGGAGGAAGTCCGAAAGGTGAAAGCCCATCTTGAACTTAGATTGGCCACTGCAGTAAAGGAGAATAAAGAAGTCCTTTTACAAATATATCAATGGCAAGAGAAGAACTAAGGATAATCTCTATCCTTTAATTGATGTGGCGGGGAATGTGACCACGGAAGACAAGGAGAAGGCTGAGGTCCTCAACATCTTCTTTACATCTGCCTTTAATAGTCAGACCAGTTATCTTCAGGGCACTTTGTGCCCTGATCTGGATATCTGGGCTAATACGCAGAATGTTCCCTCGGAGATTGAGGTGAAGGATGTTAGGGAGCTCCTCCTCCATCTGGACAGTCACAAGTCCATGGGACCGGATGGGCTTCATCCTAGGGTGCTGAGGGAGTTGGCAGGGGTGATTGCTAAGCCGCTCTCGGCTGTCTACCAGCGCTCCTGGTTGTCTGGAGAGGTTCCAGAGGATTGGAGGCTTGCTGATGTGACTCCCATCTACAAGAAGGGCCGTAAGGAGGATCCAGAAACTACAGGCCTGTCAGCCTGACATCAGTGCCAGGGAAGGTCATTGAACAAATCCTCCTGGGAGAGATCACACGGCTCGTGTGCAACGTCCACGGGATCAGGCCCAGCCAGCATGGGTTCATGAAAGGCAGGTCGTGTTTGACCAACCTAATCTCTTTCTACGACTAGGTGACCAGACTGGTAGATGAGGGAAAGGCAGTTGATGTAGTCTACCTAGACTTCAGCAAAGCCTTTGACATGGTCTCACACAGTATCCTTCTGCGGAAACTGGCTGCCCGTGGCTTGGACAGTTTTACCCTCCGTTGGATAAGGAACTGGCTGGAGGGCCGTGCTCAATGGGTGGTGGTCAATGGAGTGAAGTCTAGCTGGAGACCTGTTTCAAGTGGTGTCCCCCAGGGGTCAGTGCTGGGGCCCATCCTCTTTAATATCTTCATTGATGCCTTAGATGAAGGAATTGAGTGTACTCTGAGTAAGTTTGCAGACGACACCAAGTTGGGAGGTAGTGTCGATCTGCCTGAGGGCAGGGAGGCCCTGCAGAGGGATCTGGATAAGCTGGATCGCTGGGCCGAGGTGAATGGGATGAGGTTTAACAAGACCAAGTGCTGGGTCCTGCACTTTGGCCACAACAACCCCATGCAGCGCTACAGGCTTGGGGATGGGTGGCTTGATGACTGTGAAGAGGAAAGGGACCTGGGGGTGTTGGTTGATGCTCGGCTGAACATGAGCCAACAGTGTGCCCAGGTGGCCAAGAGGGCCAGCGGTATCCTGGCCTGCATTAGAAATAGTATGGCCAGCAGGAGCAGGGAGGTGATTGTCCCCCTGTACTCTGCTCTGGTGAGGCCGCACCTTGAGTACTGTGTTCAGTTTTGGGCCCCTCACTACAAGAAAGACATTGAGGTTCTGGAACATGTCCAGAGAAGGGCAATGAAACTGGTAAGGGATCTGCAGCACAAGTCTTATGAGGAGCCGCTGAGGGAGCTGGGATTGTTCAGTCTGGAGAAGAGGAGGCTCAGGGGAGACCTCACTGCACTTTACAACTTCCTGAAGGGAGGTTGTGATATAAAAGGGTCTGGCCTCTTCTCCCAGGCAAATTGTAGGACCCAAGGAAATGGCCAGAAGTTGTACCAGAGGAGGTTTAGGTTGGACATCAGGAGAAACTTTTTCTTTCAGAGTGTGGTCAGGCACTGGAATGGCTGCCCAGGGATGTGGTGGAGTCGCCGTCCCTGGTGGTGTTCAAAGGCGTCTGGATGAGGAGCTAAGAAATATGGTTTAGTAGCTTGTGGTACTAATAGGAATGGGAGGGTGGTTGGACAAGATGATCTTGCAGGTCGTTTCCAACCTTGCGATTCTGTGATTCTGTGACTATGGAGCTCTAAGGGGTCATAATGGAAGTGTTATGGGGTCGCTCTGCAGCTCTATGGGGACACTATGGAGCTCTATGGGGCCACTACGGAGCTCTATGGTGTCACTATGGAGCTCTTATGGTCATAATGGAGCTGTTATGGGGTAAGAATAGAACATGAATGCAATCACCATGGAGCTCTGTGGGGTCACTACGGAGCTCTATATGGTCATAAAGAAGCCGTTAAAGGGTAACAATGGAACTTTTATGGGGTCACTATGGAGCTTTATGGGGTCACTATGGTACTCTGTGGGGTCATAATAGATCTATTATGTGGAACCTACAGAGCTCTATGGGGTCACAAGGGAACTGTGATGGGGACACAATGGGACAGCTCACCTCATGGAGTCATAATGGAACTGTTCTGGGGTCACCATGGAGTACTATGGGGTCTCTATGGAACTCTAAGGCAACACTATGGAGCTCTAAGGCGTCATAATGGAACTGTTACGGGGTCACTCTACAGCTCTATGGGGACACTAAGGAGCTCCACGGGGGATCTGTGGAACTCTTTTGAGGTCCCTAAGAAGCTCTATGGGCTCACAAGGGAACTGCTAAGGAGTCACATGTAGCTCTATGGGCTCCTATCGGAACTGCTGTGGGGTCACTATCAAGCTCAGTGGGGTCAGTATGGAACTGTTTTGGGGTCACTATGCAGCTGTATGGTGTCACTATGGAGCTCTTATGGTGTCACTATGGAGCTCTTATGGGGTCACTATGGAGCTCCAACGGGGTCAATATAAAGTTCCATGGGGTCAGTACGGAACTGTTATGGGGCCACTATGGACCTCTATGGCGTCACTATGGAGCTCTTATGGTCATAATGGAGCTGTTATGGGGTAAGAATAGAACATGAATGGGGTCACCATGGAGCTCTGTAGGGTCACTGTGGAGCTCCGTGGGGTCGCTATGGAGCACGATATGGTCATAAAGAAGCTGTGAAGGGGTAACAATGGAACTTTTATGGGGTCACTGTGGAGCTTTATGGGGTCACTATGGTACTCTGTGAGGTCATAATAGATCTATTATGTGGAACCTACGGAGCTCAATGGGCTCACAGTGGAACTGTTATAGGATGACTATGGAGCTCCATGGGGTCATAATGGAACTGTTTTGGGGTCACTATGGAGCTCTTTGAGGTCATAATAGATCGGTTATGTGGACCATTTACGTGGTCACAAGGGAACAGTTTTCGGGTCACTAGGCAGATCTATGGGGTCACTATGGATCTGTTCTCAGGTCCCAAAGCAGCTCCATGGGGTCACAGAGGAACTGTGATGGGCACACAATGGAACAGCTCAGGGATTAATCTGGGGCTCCATGGGGTCATAATGGAACTGTTTTGGGGTCACTATGGAGCTCTATGGAGTCTCTATGAAACTCTAGGGCAACAATATGGAGCTCTACGGGGTCATAATGGAACTGTTATGGGGACACTCTGCAGCTCTATGGGGACACTAAGGAGCTCCACGGGGGGTCTGTGGAACTCTTTTGAGTTCCCTAAGAAGCTCTATGGGCTCAAAAGGGAACTGCTAAGGAGTCACATGAAGCTCTATGGGCTCCTGTTGGAACTGTTGTGGGGTCACTATCAAGATCATTGGGGTCAGGATGGAAATGTTATGGGGTCAATATGGGGCTCGACAGGGTCACCATGGAGCTGTTATGTGGTCACAATATTCCTGTTAAAGGAGCACCATTGACCTCCATGCAGTCTCCAAAGAATTATTATTCGGTGGCTAAGAAGGTCAATGGGATCAGTGTGGAACTGTTTTGGGGTCACTGTGCAGCTGTATGGTGTCACTATGCAGCTCCATGGGGTCATATTGGAGCTCTAACGGGGTCAGTATAAAGTTCCTTCATGGAGGCCCGGCTGAGGATTCCCAGTGTGCTCTGGATGCCTCCCAGCGTGCTGCAGCACTCACAGGACCTCCCCGTGCACTCCGGGGGACGCTGCATGACCCCACTGGGACGTAGGTTCCCGCTCCAAATGTGCTCTCTCCCCTGGGGCATGGCTGTCTCTAGACACTTCACAGCCACCGATGCCTCTTTTATCCCTGGCCCACCGCCCTTCCTCCCGCCTAGGAACATGCCCCCAGTCCCCGAACAGCAGCGCTGTCCTGCACCAATGCCTTTAGTGCTGCCACTGTCCCGGACGCACTGCCACCACAATGACACAGGCTGTAGAAATGATGATGTTATTAATTTAATGACTGATGGAAAATGGAGGTGATGATCTGGGAGAGGTTGGTGTCCACCCAGTGGAAGATGTTGTTGTCATCGCAGGTGCCTTCAGCGCCACCTTTGGTCCCCATTTGACCCACAGGCTGCCAGATGGACAGAAGCGCCTTGTGGAAATCACTCTGTTCCCGTTCTGAAGCTGAGGCCGTTTATTCCGTTCCCTGGAAATGACACGGCATGTGCTCAGAGAAAGGGATGCAGGCTCGTTTGGCAGAGCATCGCCCTGCAGGGCTCTGATTCTTGCGCCGCTTTTCCAGCATCACAGGACAGCTCGGGGCAGCCCGTAGGGCTCACGGCACCTCCGGCAGGCCCCGTTTTGCATGGGAGTCTCGGCTGGGTGTCAGCCCTACAGCCGGGCAAGTCTCTGGGGAGAGCTGATGGACCTCTGGAGGTCTGCTTTTCTTGGAAGCCCTCACAGACCAGACCTTTGCGGTTCCCTGCTCCCACCCTCAGTCCCTTCTGTGCAGTATGAATCCCGAGCGCTTACCTGTGCCTAACGTCTCCACAAATCTCTGCAGAACTGGTAGGCAAGATTCCCCAGCCGGAACATACACCAGTCTCCCACAAAATCCACAACGATCCAGGCTGCTGGGTATTGGTTAAGGAAGACCAAGAGCTTTCTCAGAGTGTCAGACACGCTGAAGGCCTTTTGCTGGGTGCGCGGGGACTGCTGCTTTGGGCCCACTTGATCAACAGACTCGCTGACCCTGTTTGGGACCCATCTGGGGTGTGGAGAAAGGTGAATCCAGAACGGCCAGATGGAGGCACGGTGCTCAGCCTTAACGGGCAGCCTCTTCTCAGGACGCACGACATTTTTGTCTCCATTCTGAGGACAGGTGTTTAGTCCAATCCAGCAGAGCCAGTTGGAGCGCTGGCCCTTGGTCTCAACGGAGCTCTGCTCCTCGTGAAAGACCTTGTTCTTCTTCCCGTCCTCGGTCTTGGTGGAGCAAGACGTTAGTCCAAGCCTGCAGAGCCAGTAGGAGGGCTGGCTCTTGGACTTAACAAGACGCTGCTCTTCATGAGGGACCTGGTCTTTCTTGCTGTCCTCGATCTTGGTGGAGCAGGACATTAGTCCAAGCCTGCAGAGCCAGTAGGAGGGCTGGCTCTTGGACTTTACAAGACGCTGCTCCTCATGAAGGACCTGGTCTTTCTTGCTGTCCTCGATCTTGGTGGAGCAGGACGTTAGTCCAAGCCTGCAGAGCCAGTAGGAGGGCTGGCTCTTGGCCTCAAACAGGCTCTGCTCCTTGGGAAGTACCTGGTCTTTCTTCCCGTCCTCTGTGTTGGTGGAGCAGGACGTTAGTCCAAACCAGCAGAGCCAGTATGAGGGCTGGCTCTTGGACTTAACAAGACGCTGCTCCTCATGAAGGACCTGGTCTTTCTTCCTGTCCTCGATCGTGGTGGAGCAGGACGTTCGTCCAAACCAGCAGAGCCAGTAGGAGGGCTGGCTCTTGGACTCAGTCGGACGCTGCTCCTCATGAAGGACCTGGTTTTTCTTCCCATCCGCAATCTTTGTAGGGCAGGTGGGTAGGCCAAACCAGCAGAGCCAGTTGGAGGGCTGGCTCTTGGTGTCAGTAGGTCCGTCCTCCTCGTGAAGGACGTGCCTTTTGTTCCCATCCTCGATCTTGGTGGGGCAGGTGGTTAGACCAAACCAGGAGAGCCAGCTGGAGGGCTGGCACTCGGTCTCAAAGGGATGCTGCTCCTCGGGATGGAGCAGCTTTTTGTCCCAATTCCCAACCCAGCTGAGGCAGCTGGACGTGTCAGGAATCAGAGACGTGAAAGCAAGTAAGATGAGGAAGAGAGTCAGGCTGAGCTTCATCCTGCTCTCTCCCAAGGACCGCTCTCAACACACAAGTGGCTGTCACCCAGAGCAGAGCTCCAGCAGTGACCACCAGGACGGAGCGAGTGCTCCAAGTGTCTGAGCTGGGGGAGGCCGCCAGCGTGACTTGATAAAGACTGATGTCACGCCGCGCCCTGTGATGTCACAATGCCTTTCCCCGGTGCGGGTGCAGCCGTGCACCCAGCTCGGGGCTGGGGACCCTACACCCAAATCCCGTCTCCCTGTTCCACCTCCCCTTTTGGCAATCCGTCTGCACTCTGCCATTTTCATGAGCACACGAGGTCATAGAATCACAGAATCATAGCGCGGCCTGGGTTGAGAAGGCCCACAGTGATCCCCTAGTTTCAAGCCACCAGGCAGCCCAGAGCCACATCCAGCCTGGCCTTGAATGCCTGCAGGCATGGGGCATCCACAGCCTCCTTGGGCAACCGGTTCCAGTGTGTCACCACGCTCTGTGTGAAAAACTTTCTCCTACTATCTAACCTAAACCTCTCCTGTCTCAGTTTGAAACCATTTCCCCTTGTCCTATCACTGTCCACTCTTGTAAACAGACGTAAACAGAGGTCCGGTGCTCCTCTCCCATCCTTTTGACCCCTTCACTCCAACAGCAATGAATACTGGATTAATTTCCTTTGTTTATATGTCGGAAAGAAAATAAAACAATAGACCGAGAGATTGGAACCTTTGCTTTGACACCTCCCGTAGCAGCGTCCGTATTTGTCTTCTCCTCCTTGGCAGCACAGTGTTCTCCCTGATGCAGAATCACAGAATTGTGGGGGCTGGAAGGGACCTCTCGAGATGATCGAGTCCAACCTTTTTGCCAAAGCAGGCTCCGTAGACCAGGTTGCACAGGTTGGCGTCCAGGCAGGTCTCGAACATCTCCAGACAAGGAGACTCCACAGCCTCCTTTGGCAGGAGTTGCAGTGCCCTCTCCCCCTCGCCGTGAAGACGTTCTTCTGCACGTCTGTGCAGAACTTCCTACTTTGGCCATTGTCCTATCACCACGCACGGCGGAAAAGAGCTTGGCCTTGTATTTTGGCCGCCGTCACCTTAGATAGAGACATTGATCAGGTCCCCTCTGAGTCTTCTTTTCTCAAGGCTGAACAGACCCAGGTCGCTCAGCCTTTCCTCGTAAGAGAGGTGCTCCAGGCCCTTTATCATCTTTGTGGCCCTCCGCTGGACTCTTTCCAGGAGATCGCGGCCTTTTCTTGTGCCGGGGAGCCCAGAACCGGACGCAATACTCCTGGTGAGGCCTGACCAGGGCAGAGTAGAGGGAGAGGATCGCCTCCCTTGACCTGCTGGCCACGCTCCTTGTAATGCCCTGTAGGATCCCACTGGCCTTCTTGGCCACCAGGGCACCCTGCTGGCTCATGGCCAGCCTGTTGTCCACCTGGAGCCCCAGGTTCCTCACCTCAGAGCTCCTCTCCAGCAGGTCGGGTCCCAGCCTGTACTGATACTTGCGGTCATTCCTTCCAAGGTGCAAGACTCTGTGCTAGCTTTTGGAAAACCTCATCTGTTTTCTTAATCTTGCATTCTGCTGTCATACTCAGAAAATTAGTATTTTCTCCCTTAGCTCGTTCCCGTTGTTTTGTTGTTAGGCCCATCTCCCTACCTTTTCACCACCTCTCTTGCCCCTTTCCTGGTTCGTGGGTTCGTTTGTCCCTCCACCCCATTAGTCACAGCACTGGGCTGCACCGGGCTGGAGCCGAGACACCGCGCCAGTGCCCCAAAGTCCCGTTTGACAGCCCACAGGCTTCTCTCAGCGACTTCATGGCTGCCGGCCTGAGCTACCAGTCAGCAGTAATAAGCAGAGGGACGAAACGGACCAGGCAGTCTGAGCCGCCGTGCCGCAGGGCCTCCCTCCCGTCCCCAGCGGATCTTGCTGCGGTGCTTTGCCGCCGTTTTCCCTTTCTGGGAAGGCTCCCTTGGTGCGAGCCTCCTCTGTGAAGGTGATGCGCACGGGATCCTGGCAGAACTGGCCCGGCTGAGGATTCCCAGTGTGCTCTGGATGCCTCCCAGCGTGCTGCAGCACTCACAGGACCTCCCCGTGCACTCCGGGGGACGCTGCATGACCCCACTGGGACGTAGGTTCCCGCTCCAAATGTGCTCTCTCCCCTGGGGCATGGCTGTCTCTAGACACTTCACAGCCACCGATGCCTCTTTTATCCCTGGCCCACCGCCCTTCCTCCCGCCTAGGAACATGCCCCCAGTCCCCGAACAGCAGCGCTGTCCTGCACCAATGCCTTTAGTGCTGCCACTGTCCCGGACGCACTGCCACCACAATGACACAGGCTGTAGAAATGATGATGTTATTAATTTAATGACTGATGGAAAATGGAGGTGATGATCTGGGAGAGGTTGGTGTCCACCCAGTGGAAGATGTTGTTGTCATCGCAGGTGCCTTCAGCGCCACCTTTGGTCCCCATTTGACCCACAGGCTGCCAGATGGACAGAAGCGCCTTGTGGAAATCACTCTGTTCCCGTTCTGAAGCTGAGGCCGTTTGTTCCGTTCCCTGGAAATGACACGGCATGTGCTCAGAGAAAGGGATGCAGGCTCGTTTGGCAGAGCATCGCCCTGCAGGGCTCTGATTCTTGCGCCGCTTTTCCAGCATCACAGGACAGCTCGGGGCAGCCCGTAGGGCTCACGGCACCTCCGGCAGGCCCCGTTTTGCATGGGAGTCTCGGCTGGGTGTCAGCCCTACAGCCGGGCAAGTCTCTGGGGAGAGCTGATGGACCTCTGGAGGTCTGCTTTTCTTGGAAGCCCTCACAGACCAGACCTTTGCGGTTCCCTGCTCCCACCCTCAGTCCCTTCTGTGCAGTATGAATCCCGAGCGCTTACCTGTGCCTAACGTCTCCACAAATCTCTGCAGAACTGGTAGGCAAGATTCCCCAGCCGGAACATACACCAGTCTCCCACAAAATCCACAACGATCCAGGCTGCTGGGTATTGGTTAAGGAAGACCAAGAGCTTTCTCAGAGTGTCAGACACGCTGAAGGCCTTTTGCTGGGTGCGCGGGGACTGCTGCTTTGAGCCCACTTGATCAACAGACTCGCTGACCCTGTTTGGGACCCATCTGGGGTGTGGAGAAAGGTGAATCCAGAACGGCCAGATGGAGGCACGGTGCTCAGCCTTAACGGGCAGCCTCTTCTCAGGACGCACGACATTTTTGTCTCCATTCTGAGGACAGGTGTTTAGTCCAATCCAGCAGAGCCAGTTGGAGCGCTGGCCCTTGGTCTCAACGGAGCTCTGCTCCTCGTGAAAGACCTTGTTCTTCTTCCCGTCCTCGGTCTTGGTGGAGCAAGACGTTAGTCCAAGCCTGCAGAGCCAGTAGGAGGGCTGGCTCTTGGACTTAACAAGACGCTGCTCTTCATGAGGGACCTGGTCTTTCTTGCTGTCCTCGATCTTGGTGGAGCAGGACATTAGTCCAAGCCTGCAGAGCCAGTAGGAGGGCTGGCTCTTGGACTTTACAAGACGCTGCTCCTCATGAAGGACCTGGTCTTTCTTGCTGTCCTCGATCTTGGTGGAGCAGGACGTTAGTCCAAGCCTGCAGAGCCAGTAGGAGGGCTGGCTCTTGGCCTCAAACAGGCTCTGCTCCTTGGGAAGTACCTGGTCTTTCTTCCCGTCCTCTGTGTTGGTGGAGCAGGACGTTAGTCCAAACCAGCAGAGCCAGTATGAGGGCTGGCTCTTGGACTTAACAAGACGCTGCTCCTCATGAAGGACCTGGTCTTTCTTCCTGTCCTCGATCGTGGTGGAGCAGGACGTTCGTCCAAACCAGCAGAGCCAGTAGGAGGGCTGGCTCTTGGACTCAGTCGGACGCTGCTCCTCATGAAGGACCTGGTTTTTCTTCCCATCCGCAATCTTTGTAGGGCAGGTGGGTAGGCCAAACCAGCAGAGCCAGTTGGAGGGCTGGCTCTTGGTGTCAGTAGGTCCGTCCTCCTCGTGAAGGACGTGCCTTTTGTTCCCATCCTCGATCTTGGTGGGGCAGGTGGTTAGACCAAACCAGGAGAGCCAGCTGGAGGGCTGGCACTCGGTCTCAAAGGGATGCTGCTCCTCGGGATGGAGCAGCTTTTTGTCCCAATTCCCAACCCAGCTGAGGCAGCTGGACGTGTCAGGAATCAGAGACGTGAAAGCAAGTAAGATGAGGAAGAGAGTCAGGCTGAGCTTCATCCTGCTCTCTCCCAAGGACCGCTCTCAACACACAAGTGGCTGTCACCCAGAGCAGAGCTCCAGCAGTGACCACCAGGACGGAGCGAGTGCTCCAAGTGTCTGAGCTGGGGGAGGCCGCCAGCGTGACTTGATAAAGACTGATGTCACGCCGCGCCCTGTGATGTCACAATGCCTTTCCCCGGTGCGGGTGCAGCCGTGCACCCAGCTCGGGGCTGGGGACCCTACACCCAAATCCCGTCTCCCTGTTCCACCTCCCCTTTTGGCAATCCGTCTGCACTCTGCCATTTTCATGAGCACACGAGGTCATAGAATCACAGAATCATAGCGCGGCCTGGGTTGAGAAGGCCCACAGTGATCCCCTAGTTTCAAGCCACCAGGCAGCCCAGAGCCACATCCAGCCTGGCCTTGAATGCCTGCAGGCATGGGGCATCCACAGCCTCCTTGGGCAACCGGTTCCAGTGTGTCACCACGCTCTGTGTGAAAAACTTTCTCCTACTATCTAACCTAAACCTCTCCTGTCTCAGTTTGAAACCATTTCCCCTTGTCCTATCACTGTCCACTCTTGTAAACAGACGTAAACAGAGGTCCGGTGCTCCTCTCCCATCCTTTTGACCCCTTCACTCCAACAGCAATGAATACTGGATTAATTTCCTTTGTTTATATGTCGGAAAGAAAATAAAACAATAGACCGAGAGATTGGAACCTTTGCTTTGACACCTCCCGTAGCAGCGTCCGTATTTGTCTTCTCCTCCTTGGCAGCACAGTGTTCTCCCTGATGCAGAATCACAGAATTGTGGGGGCTGGAAGGGACCTCTCGAGATGATCGAGTCCAACCTTTTTGCCAAAGCAGGCTCCGTAGACCAGGTTGCACAGGTTGGCGTCCAGGCAGGTCTCGAACATCTCCAGACAAGGAGACTCCACAGCCTCCTTTGGCAGGAGTTGCAGTGCCCTCTCCCCCTCGCCGTGAAGACGTTCTTCTGCACGTCTGTGCAGAACTTCCTACTTTGGCCATTGTCCTATCACCACGCACGGCGGAAAAGAGCTTGGCCTTGTATTTTGGCCGCCGTCACCTTAGATAGAGACATTGATCAGGTCCCCTCTGAGTCTTCTTTTCTCAAGGCTGAACAGACCCAGGTCGCTCAGCCTTTCCTCGTAAGAGAGGTGCTCCAGGCCCTTTATCATCTTTGTGGCCCTCCGCTGGACTCTTTCCAGGAGATCGCGGCCTTTTCTTGTGCCGGGGAGCCCAGAACCGGACGCAATACTCCTGGTGAGGCCTGACCAGGGCAGAGTAGAGGGAGAGGATCGCCTCCCTTGACCTGCTGGCCACGCTCCTTGTAATGCCCTGTAGGATCCCACTGGCCTTCTTGGCCACCAGGGCACCCTGCTGGCTCATGGCCAGCCTGTTGTCCACCTGGAGCCCCAGGTTCCTCACCTCAGAGCTCCTCTCCAGCAGGTCGGGTCCCAGCCTGTACTGATACTTGCGGTCATTCCTTCCAAGGTGCAAGACTCTGTGCTAGCTTTTGGAAAACCTCATCTGTTTTCTTAATCTTGCATTCTGCTGTCATACTCAGAAAATTAGTATTTTCTCCCTTAGCTCGTTCCCGTTGTTTTGTTGTTAGGCCCATCTCCCTACCTTTTCACCACCTCTCTTGCCCCTTTCCTGGTTCGTGGGTTCGTTTGTCCCTCCACCCCATTAGTCACAGCACTGGGCTGCACCGGGCTGGAGCCGAGACACCGCGCCAGTGCCCCAAAGTCCCGTTTGACAGCCCACAGGCTTCTCTCAGCGACTTCATGGCTGCCGGCCTGAGCTACCAGTCAGCAGTAATAAGCAGAGGGACGAAACGGACCAGGCAGTCTGAGCCGCCGTGCCGCAGGGCCTCCCTCCCGTCCCCAGCGGATCTTGCTGCGGTGCTTTGCCGCCGTTTTCCCTTTCTGGGAAGGCTCCCTTGGTGCGAGCCTCCTCTGTGAAGGTGATGCGCACGGGATCCTGGCAGAACTGGCCCGGCTGAGGATTCCCAGTGTGCTCTGGATGCCTCCCAGCGTGCTGCAGCACTCACAGGACCTCCCCGTGCACTCCGGGGGACGCTGCATGACCCCACTGGGACGTAGGTTCCCGCTCCAAATGTGCTCTCTCCCCTGGGGCATGGCTGTCTCTAGACACTTCACAGCCACCGATGCCTCTTTTATCCCTGGCCCACCGCCCTTCCTCCCGCCTAGGAACATGCCCCCAGTCCCCGAACAGCAGCGCTGTCCTGCACCAATGCCTTTAGTGCTGCCACTGTCCCGGACGCACTGCCACCACAATGACACAGGCTGTAGAAATGATGATGTTATTAATTTAATGACTGATGGAAAATGGAGGTGATGATCTGGGAGAGGTTGGTGTCCACCCAGTGGAAGATGTTGTTGTCATCGCAGGTGCCTTCAGCGCCACCTTTGGTCCCCATTTGACCCACAGGCTGCCAGATGGACAGAAGCGCCTTGTGGAAATCACTCTGTTCCCGTTCTGAAGCTGAGGCCGTTTGTTCCGTTCCCTGGAAATGACACGGCATGTGCTCAGAGAAAGGGATGCAGGCTCGTTTGGCAGAGCATCGCCCTGCAGGGCTCTGATTCTTGCGCCGCTTTTCCAGCATCACAGGACAGCTCGGGGCAGCCCGTAGGGCTCACGGCACCTCCGGCAGGCCCCGTTTTGCATGGGAGTCTCGGCTGGGTGTCAGCCCTACAGCCGGGCAAGTCTCTGGGGAGAGCTGATGGACCTCTGGAGGTCTGCTTTTCTTGGAAGCCCTCACAGACCAGACCTTTGCGGTTCCCTGCTCCCACCCTCAGTCCCTTCTGTGCAGTATGAATCCCGAGCGCTTACCTGTGCCTAACGTCTCCACAAATCTCTGCAGAACTGGTAGGCAAGATTCCCCAGCCGGAACATACACCAGTCTCCCACAAAATCCACAACGATCCAGGCTGCTGGGTATTGGTTAAGGAAGACCAAGAGCTTTCTCAGAGTGTCAGACACGCTGAAGGCCTTTTGCTGGGTGCGCGGGGACTGCTGCTTTGGGCCCACTTGATCAACAGACTCGCTGACCCTGTTTGGGACCCATCTGGGGTGTGGAGAAAGGTGAATCCAGAACGGCCAGATGGAGGCACGGTGCTCAGCCTTAACGGGCAGCCTCTTCTCAGGACGCACGACATTTTTGTCTCCATTCTGAGGACAGGTGTTTAGTCCAATCCAGCAGAGCCAGTTGGAGCGCTGGCCCTTGGTCTCAACGGGGCTCTGCTCCTCGTGAAAGACCTTGTTCTTCTTCCCGTCCTCGGTCTTGGTGGAGCAAGACGTTAGTCCAAGCCTGCAGAGCCAGTAGGAGGGCTGGCTCTTGGACTTAACAAGACGCTGCTCCTCATGAGGGACCTGGTCTTTCTTGCTGTCCTCGATCTTGGTGGAGCAGGACGTTAGTCCAAGCCTGCAGAGCCAGTAGGAGGGCTGGCTCTTGGACTTTACAAGACGCTGCTCCTCATGAAGGACCTGGTCTTTCTTGCTGTCCTCGATCTTGGTGGAGCAGGACGTTAGTCCAAGCCTGCAGAGCCAGTAGGAGGGCTGGCTCTTGGCCTCAAACAGGCTCTGCTCCTTGGGAAGTACCTGGTCTTTCTTCCCGTCCTCTGTGTTGGTGGAGCAGGACGTTAGTCCAAACCAGCAGAGCCAGTATGAGGGCTGGCTCTTGGACTTAACAAGACGCTGCTCCTCATGAAGGACCTGGTCTTTCTTCCTGTCCTCGATCGTGGTGGAGCCGGACGTTCGTCCAAACCAGCAGAGCCAGTAGGAGGGCTGGCTCTTGGACTCAGTCGGACGCTGCTCCTCATGAAGGACCTGGTTTTTCTTCCCATCCGCAATCTTTGTAGGGCAGGTGGGTAGGCCAAACCAGCAGAGCCAGTTGGAGGGCTGGCTCTTGGTGTCAGTAGGTCCGTCCTCCTCGTGAAGGACGTGCCTTTTGTTCCCATCCTCGATCTTGGTGGGGCAGGTGGTTAGACCAAACCAGGAGAGCCAGCTGGAGGGCTGGCACTCGGTCTCAAAGGGATGCTGCTCCTCGGGATGGAGCAGCTTTTTGTCCCAATTCCCAACCCAGCTGAGGCAGCTGGACGTGTCAGGAATCAGAGACGTGAAAGCAAGTAAGATGAGGAAGAGAGTCAGGCTGAGCTTCATCCTGCTCTCTCCCAAGGACCGCTCTCAACACACAAGTGGCTGTCACCCAGAGCAGAGCTCCAGCAGTGACCACCAGGACGGAGCGAGTGCTCCAAGTGTCTGAGCTGGGGGAGGCCGCCAGCGTGACTTGATAAAGACTGATGTCACGCCGCGCCCTGTGATGTCACAATGCCTTTCCCCGGTGCGGGTGCAGCCGTGCACCCAGCTCGGGGCTGGGGACCCTACACCCAAATCCCGTCTCCCTGTTCCACCTCCCCTTTTGGCAATCCGTCTGCACTCTGCCATTTTCATGAGCACACGAGGTCATAGAATCACAGAATCATAGCGCGGCCTGGGTTGAGAAGGCCCACAGTGATCCCCTAGTTTCAAGCCACCAGGCAGCCCAGAGCCACATCCAGCCTGGCCTTGAATGCCTGCAGGCATGGGGCATCCACAGCCTCCTTGGGCAACCGGTTCCAGTGTGTCACCACGCTCTGTGTGAAAAACTTTCTCCTACTATCTAACCTAAACCTCTCCTGTCTCAGTTTGAAACCATTTCCCCTTGTCCTATCACTGTCCACTCTTGTAAACAGACGTAAACAGAGGTCCGGTGCTCCTCTCCCATCCTTTTGACCCCTTCACTCCAACAGCAATGAATACTGGATTAATTTCCTTTGTTTATATGTCGGAAAGAAAATAAAACAATAGACCGAGAGATTGGAACCTTTGCTTTGACACCTCCCGTAGCAGCGTCCGTATTTGTCTTCTCCTCCTTGGCAGCACAGTGTTCTCCCTGATGCAGAATCACAGAATTGTGGGGGCTGGAAGGGACCTCTCGAGATGATCGAGTCCAACCTTTTTGCCAAAGCAGGCTCCGTAGACCAGGTTGCACAGGTTGGCGTCCAGGCAGGTCTCGAACATCTCCAGACAAGGAGACTCCACAGCCTCCTTTGGCAGGAGTTGCAGTGCCCTCTCCCCCTCGCCGTGAAGACGTTCTTCTGCACGTCTGTGCAGAACTTCCTACTTTGGCCATTGTCCTATCACCACGCACGGCGGAAAAGAGCTTGGCCTTGTATTTTGGCCGCCGTCACCTTAGATAGAGACATTGATCAGGTCCCCTCTGAGTCTTCTTTTCTCAAGGCTGAACAGACCCAGGTCGCTCAGCCTTTCCTCGTAAGAGAGGTGCTCCAGGCCCTTTATCATCTTTGTGGCCCTCCGCTGGACTCTTTCCAGGAGATCGCGGCCTTTTCTTGTGCCGGGGAGCCCAGAACCGGACGCAATACTCCTGGTGAGGCCTGACCAGGGCAGAGTAGAGGGAGAGGATCGCCTCCCTTGACCTGCTGGCCACGCTCCTTGTAATGCCCTGTAGGATCCCACTGGCCTTCTTGGCCACCAGGGCACCCTGCTGGCTCATGGCCAGCCTGTTGTCCACCTGGAGCCCCAGGTTCCTCACCTCAGAGCTCCTCTCCAGCAGGTCGGGTCCCAGCCTGTACTGATACTTGCGGTCATTCCTTCCAAGGTGCAAGACTCTGTGCTAGCTTTTGGAAAACCTCATCTGTTTTCTTAATCTTGCATTCTGCTGTCATACTCAGAAAATTAGTATTTTCTCCCTTAGCTCGTTCCCGTTGTTTTGTTGTTAGGCCCATCTCCCTACCTTTTCACCACCTCTCTTGCCCCTTTCCTGGTTCGTGGGTTCGTTTGTCCCTCCACCCCATTAGTCACAGCACTGGGCTGCACCGGGCTGGAGCCGAGACACCGCGCCAGTGCCCCAAAGTCCCGTTTGACAGCCCACAGGCTTCTCTCAGCGACTTCATGGCTGCCGGCCTGAGCTACCAGTCAGCAGTAATAAGCAGAGGGACGAAACGGACCAGGCAGTCTGAGCCGCCGTGCCGCAGGGCCTCCCTCCCGTCCCCAGCGGATCTTGCTGCGGTGCTTTGCCGCCGTTTTCCCTTTCTGGGAAGGCTCCCTTGGTGCGAGCCTCCTCTGTGAAGGTGATGCGCACGGGATCCTGGCAGAACTGGCCCGGCTGAGGATTCCCAGTGTGCTCTGGATGCCTCCCAGCGTGCTGCAGCACTCACAGGACCTCCCCGTGCACTCCGGGGGACGCTGCATGACCCCACTGGGACGTAGGTTCCCGCTCCAAATGTGCTCTCTCCCCTGGGGCATGGCTGTCTCTAGACACTTCACAGCCACCGATGCCTCTTTTATCCCTGGCCCACCGCCCTTCCTCCCGCCTAGGAACATGCCCCCAGTCCCCGAACAGCAGCGCTGTCCTGCACCAATGCCTTTAGTGCTGCCACTGTCCCGGACGCACTGCCACCACAATGACACAGGCTGTAGAAATGATGATGTTATTAATTTAATGACTGATGGAAAATGGAGGTGATGATCTGGGAGAGGTTGGTGTCCACCCAGTGGAAGATGTTGTTGTCATCGCAGGTGCCTTCAGCGCCACCTTTGGTCCCCATTTGACCCACAGGCTGCCAGATGGACAGAAGCGCCTTGTGGAAATCACTCTGTTCCCGTTCTGAAGCTGAGGCCGTTTGTTCCGTTCCCTGGAAATGACACGGCATGTGCTCAGAGAAAGGGATGCAGGCTCGTTTGGCAGAGCATCGCCCTGCAGGGCTCTGATTCTTGCGCCGCTTTTCCAGCATCACAGGACAGCTCGGGGCAGCCCGTAGGGCTCACGGCACCTCCGGCAGGCCCCGTTTTGCATGGGAGTCTCGGCTGGGTGTCAGCCCTACAGCCGGGCAAGTCTCTGGGGAGAGCTGATGGACCTCTGGAGGTCTGCTTTTCTTGGAAGCCCTCACAGACCAGACCTTTGCGGTTCCCTGCTCCCACCCTCAGTCCCTTCTGTGCAGTATGAATCCCGAGCGCTTACCTGTGCCTAACGTCTCCACAAATCTCTGCAGAACTGGTAGGCAAGATTCCCCAGCCGGAACATACACCAGTCTCCCACAAAATCCACAACGATCCAGGCTGCTGGGTATTGGTTAAGGAAGACCAAGAGCTTTCTCAGAGTGTCAGACACGCTGAAGGCCTTTTGCTGGGTGCGCGGGGACTGCTGCTTTGAGCCCACTTGATCAACAGACTCGCTGACCCTGTTTGGGACCCATCTGGGGTGTGGAGAAAGGTGAATCCAGAACGGCCAGATGGAGGCACGGTGCTCAGCCTTAACGGGCAGCCTCTTCTCAGGACGCACGACATTTTTGTCTCCATTCTGAGGACAGGTGTTTAGTCCAATCCAGCAGAGCCAGTTGGAGCGCTGGCCCTTGGTCTCAACGGAGCTCTGCTCCTCGTGAAAGACCTTGTTCTTCTTCCCGTCCTCGGTCTTGGTGGAGCAAGACGTTAGTCCAAGCCTGCAGAGCCAGTAGGAGGGCTGGCTCTTGGACTTAACAAGACGCTGCTCCTCATGAGGGACCTGGTCTTTCTTGCTGTCCTCGATCTTGGTGGAGCAGGACGTTAGTCCAAGCCTGCAGAGCCAGTAGGAGGGCTGGCTCTTGGACTTTACAAGACGCTGCTCCTCATGAAGGACCTGGTCTTTCTTGCTGTCCTCGATCTTGGTGGAGCAGGACGTTAGTCCAAGCCTGCAGAGCCAGTAGGAGGGCTGGCTCTTGGCCTCAAACAGGCTCTGCTCCTTGGGAAGTACCTGGTCTTTCTTCCCGTCCTCTGTGTTGGTGGAGCAGGACGTTAGTCCAAACCAGCAGAGCCAGTATGAGGGCTGGCTCTTGGACTTAACAAGACGCTGCTCCTCATGAAGGACCTGGTCTTTCTTCCTGTCCTCGATCGTGGTGGAGCAGGACGTTCGTCCAAACCAGCAGAGCCAGTAGGAGGGCTGGCTCTTGGACTCAGTCGGACGCTGCTCCTCATGAAGGACCTGGTTTTTCTTCCCATCCGCAATCTTTGTAGGGCAGGTGGGTAGGCCAAACCAGCAGAGCCAGTTGGAGGGCTGGCTCTTGGTGTCAGTAGGTCCGTCCTCCTCGTGAAGGACGTGCCTTTTGTTCCCATCCTCGATCTTGGTGGGGCAGGTGGTTAGACCAAACCAGGAGAGCCAGCTGGAGGGCTGGCACTCGGTCTCAAAGGGATGCTGCTCCTCGGGATGGAGCAGCTTTTTGTCCCAATTCCCAACCCAGCTGAGGCAGCTGGACGTGTCAGGAATCAGAGACGTGAAAGCAAGTAAGATGAGGAAGAGAGTCAGGCTGAGCTTCATCCTGCTCTCTCCCAAGGACCGCTCTCAACACACAAGTGGCTGTCACCCAGAGCAGAGCTCCAGCAGTGACCACCAGGACGGAGCGAGTGCTCCAAGTGTCTGAGCTGGGGGAGGCCGCCAGCGTGACTTGATAAAGACTGATGTCACGCCGCGCCCTGTGATGTCACAATGCCTTTCCCCGGTGCGGGTGCAGCCGTGCACCCAGCTCGGGGCTGGGGACCCTACACCCAAATCCCGTCTCCCTGTTCCACCTCCCCTTTTGGCAATCCGTCTGCACTCTGCCATTTTCATGAGCACACGAGGTCATAGAATCACAGAATCATAGCGCGGCCTGGGTTGAGAAGGCCCACAGTGATCCCCTAGTTTCAAGCCACCAGGCAGCCCAGAGCCACATCCAGCCTGGCCTTGAATGCCTGCAGGCATGGGGCATCCACAGCCTCCTTGGGCAACCGGTTCCAGTGTGTCACCACGCTCTGTGTGAAAAACTTTCTCCTACTATCTAACCTAAACCTCTCCTGTCTCAGTTTGAAACCATTTCCCCTTGTCCTATCACTGTCCACTCTTGTAAACAGACGTAAACAGAGGTCCGGTGCTCCTCTCCCATCCTTTTGACCCCTTCACTCCAACAGCAATGAATACTGGATTAATTTCCTTTGTTTATATGTCGGAAAGAAAATAAAACAATAGACCGAGAGATTGGAACCTTTGCTTTGACACCTCCCGTAGCAGCGTCCGTATTTGTCTTCTCCTCCTTGGCAGCACAGTGTTCTCCCTGATGCAGAATCACAGAATTGTGGGGGCTGGAAGGGACCTCTCGAGATGATCGAGTCCAACCTTTTTGCCAAAGCAGGCTCCGTAGACCAGGTTGCACAGGTTGGCGTCCAGGCAGGTCTCGAACATCTCCAGACAAGGAGACTCCACAGCCTCCTTTGGCAGGAGTTGCAGTGCCCTCTCCCCCTCGCCGTGAAGACGTTCTTCTGCACGTCTGTGCAGAACTTCCTACTTTGGCCATTGTCCTATCACCACGCACGGCGGAAAAGAGCTTGGCCTTGTATTTTGGCCGCCGTCACCTTAGATAGAGACATTGATCAGGTCCCCTCTGAGTCTTCTTTTCTCAAGGCTGAACAGACCCAGGTCGCTCAGCCTTTCCTCGTAAGAGAGGTGCTCCAGGCCCTTTATCATCTTTGTGGCCCTCCGCTGGACTCTTTCCAGGAGATCGCGGCCTTTTCTTGTGCCGGGGAGCCCAGAACCGGACGCAATACTCCTGGTGAGGCCTGACCAGGGCAGAGTAGAGGGAGAGGATCGCCTCCCTTGACCTGCTGGCCACGCTCCTTGTAATGCCCTGTAGGATCCCACTGGCCTTCTTGGCCACCAGGGCACCCTGCTGGCTCATGGCCAGCCTGTTGTCCACCTGGAGCCCCAGGTTCCTCACCTCAGAGCTCCTCTCCAGCAGGTCGGGTCCCAGCCTGTACTGATACTTGCGGTCATTCCTTCCAAGGTGCAAGACTCTGTGCTAGCTTTTGGAAAACCTCATCTGTTTTCTTAATCTTGCATTCTGCTGTCATACTCAGAAAATTAGTATTTTCTCCCTTAGCTCGTTCCCGTTGTTTTGTTGTTAGGCCCATCTCCCTACCTTTTCACCACCTCTCTTGCCCCTTTCCTGGTTCGTGGGTTCGTTTGTCCCTCCACCCCATTAGTCACAGCACTGGGCTGCACCGGGCTGGAGCCGAGACACCGCGCCAGTGCCCCAAAGTCCCGTTTGACAGCCCACAGGCTTCTCTCAGCGACTTCATGGCTGCCGGCCTGAGCTACCAGTCAGCAGTAATAAGCAGAGGGACGAAACGGACCAGGCAGTCTGAGCCGCCGTGCCGCAGGGCCTCCCTCCCGTCCCCAGCGGATCTTGCTGCGGTGCTTTGCCGCCGTTTTCCCTTTCTGGGAAGGCTCCCTTGGTGCGAGCCTCCTCTGTGAAGGTGATGCGCACGGGATCCTGGCAGAACTGGCCCGGCTGAGGATTCCCAGTGTGCTCTGGATGCCTCCCAGCGTGCTGCAGCACTCACAGGACCTCCCCGTGCACTCCGGGGGACGCTGCATGACCCCACTGGGACGTAGGTTCCCGCTCCAAATGTGCTCTCTCCCCTGGGGCATGGCTGTCTCTAGACACTTCACAGCCACCGATGCCTCTTTTATCCCTGGCCCACCGCCCTTCCTCCCGCCTAGGAACATGCCCCCAGTCCCCGAACAGCAGCGCTGTCCTGCACCAATGCCTTTAGTGCTGCCACTGTCCCGGACGCACTGCCACCACAATGACACAGGCTGTAGAAATGATGATGTTATTAATTTAATGACTGATGGAAAATGGAGGTGATGATCTGGGAGAGGTTGGTGTCCACCCAGTGGAAGATGTTGTTGTCATCGCAGGTGCCTTCAGCGCCACCTTTGGTCCCCATTTGACCCACAGGCTGCCAGATGGACAGAAGCGCCTTGTGGAAATCACTCTGTTCCCGTTCTGAAGCTGAGGCCGTTTGTTCCGTTCCCTGGAAATGACACGGCATGTGCTCAGAGAAAGGGATGCAGGCTCGTTTGGCAGAGCATCGCCCTGCAGGGCTCTGATTCTTGCGCCGCTTTTCCAGCATCACAGGACAGCTCGGGGCAGCCCGTAGGGCTCACGGCACCTCCGGCAGGCCCCGTTTTGCATGGGAGTCTCGGCTGGGTGTCAGCCCTACAGCCGGGCAAGTCTCTGGGGAGAGCTGATGGACCTCTGGAGGTCTGCTTTTCTTGGAAGCCCTCACAGACCAGACCTTTGCGATTCCCTGCTCCCACCCTCAGTCCCTTCTGTGCAGTATGAATCCCGAGCGCTTACCTGTGCCTAACGTCTCCACAAATCTCTGCAGAACTGGTAGGCAAGATTCCCCAGCCGGAACATACACCAGTCTCCCACAAAATCCACAACGATCCAGGCTGCTGGGTATTGGTTAAGGAAGACCAAGAGCTTTCTCAGAGTGTCAGACACGCTGAAGGCCTTTTGCTGGGTGCGCGGGGACTGCTGCTTTGGGCCCACTTGATCAACAGACTCGCTGACCCTGTTTGGGACCCATCTGGGGTGTGGAGAAAGGTGAATCCAGAACGGCCAGATGGAGGCACGGTGCTCAGCCTTAACGGGCAGCCTCTTCTCAGGACGCACGACATTTTTGTCTCCATTCTGAGGACAGGTGTTTAGTCCAATCCAGCAGAGCCAGTTGGAGCGCTGGCCCTTGGTCTCAACGGGGCTCTGCTCCTCGTGAAAGACCTTGTTCTTCTTCCCGTCCTCGATCTTGGTGGAGCAGGACGTTAGTCCAAGCCTGCAGAGCCAGTAGGAGGGCTGGCTCTTGGACTTTACAAGACGCTGCTCCTCATGAAGGACCTGGTCTTTCTTGCTGTCCTCGATCTTGGTGGAGCAGGACGTTAGTCCAAGCCTGCAGAGCCAGTAGGAGGGCTGGCTCTTGGCCTCAAACAGGCTCTGCTCCTTGGGAAGTACCTGGTCTTTCTTCCCGTCCTCTGTGTTGGTGGAGCAGGACGTTAGTCCAAACCAGCAGAGCCAGTATGAGGGCTGGCTCTTGGACTTAACAAGACGCTGCTCCTCATGAAGGACCTGGTCTTTCTTCCTGTCCTCGATCGTGGTGGAGCAGGACGTTCGTCCAAACCAGCAGAGCCAGTAGGAGGGCTGGCTCTTGGACTCAGTCGGACGCTGCTCCTCATGAAGGACCTGGTTTTTCTTCCCATCCGCAATCTTTGTAGGGCAGGTGGGTAGGCCAAACCAGCAGAGCCAGTTGGAGGGCTGGCTCTTGGTGTCAGTAGGTCCGTCCTCCTCGTGAAGGACGTGCCTTTTGTTCCCATCCTCGATCTTGGTGGGGCAGGTGGTTAGACCAAACCAGGAGAGCCAGCTGGAGGGCTGGCACTCGGTCTCAAAGGGATGCTGCTCCTCGGGATGGAGCAGCTTTTTGTCCCAATTCCCAACCCAGCTGAGGCAGCTGGACGTGTCAGGAATCAGAGACGTGAAAGCAAGTAAGATGAGGAAGAGAGTCAGGCTGAGCTTCATCCTGCTCTCTCCCAAGGACCGCTCTCAACACACAAGTGGCTGTCACCCAGAGCAGAGCTCCAGCAGTGACCACCAGGACAGAGCGAGTGCTCCAAGTGTCTGAGCTGGGGGAGGCCGCCAGCGTGACTTGATAAAGACTGATGTCACGCCGCGCCCTGTGATGTCACAATGCCTTTCCCCGGTGCGGGTGCAGCCGTGCACCCAGCTCGGGGCTGGGGACCCTACACCCAAATCCCGTCTCCCTGTTCCACCTCCCCTTTTGGCAATCCGTCTGCACTCTGCCATTTTCATGAGCACACGAGGTCATAGAATCACAGAATCATAGCGCGGCCTGGGTTGAGAAGGCCCACAGTGATCCCCTAGTTTCAAGCCACCAGGCAGCCCAGAGCCACATCCAGCCTGGCCTTGAATGCCTGCAGGCATGGGGCATCCACAGCCTCCTTGGGCAACCGGTTCCAGTGTGTCACCACGCTCTGTGTGAAAAACTTTCTCCTACTATCTAACCTAAACCTCTCCTGTCTCCTGTTACTTGCAGTTATTCCTTTCAACGTGCTAGGCTCTATACTTGTTTTTTGTCTCTAGACTTAAGAATTAAATTTATTTTTCTCCTTTAATCCCTAACTTTATCCTTTTCTTTCTTTTTTTTTTTTTTTTTTTTTTGTTTAACTAGTATGCATCTCTCTCCTGCTGTGTTCTTCCACCTTCTGGAAAGGGCAAACGTCTCCGTGGTACAGTTTTTGCCCAGGGACCAGGATCCACTTGGTGGGTGATGCAGAAGAATGGGGATGTCCATTGTGTACCACAAGGAAATTTGATGCCGGGGGAGTGTAGTTAGTAATTCTATCTGTATGTATATAGCCATGTGTGTGTAATGCATTTTAATCATTTTTTGTTTGTTTGTATATATGTATATATATTTTAAGCATGATGTAACAATGTAGAATAAGGGGTGGAATGTCATGGTTCTATGTTTTTTTGTTTTGGATTTCAGTATTCCACATCAAAACATCATGTAGTGTACAGGGCATTAAAGTGTTAATGCTCCAATTCCAAGTACCTATCCCTGTACATTACAGCAGTCACGGGATCTGGCCCTTCCCCGTGGGGGGCGCTCTCTTGCTGCCTTGCAGTGGGTGCTGGAGGTGCTTTCCTTTCTGTTCCAAGCTTTTCAGGTTTGACTCAGTCTCGGGAACTCTCTCTCTCATCTTGTCTGATTTATTAATCTCAATTTCAATTAAATTGTATCTATTGTGTTATCTTGTATTCCAATATTATAGTAAAATAAGTTTTCCTCCATAAATTGTTGCTGCTGTTTTTTTCCTCCCTTCCTTCCTTCCTTCCCATTTTTGTGAGACTGGGTTGGGGGGGGAGGGCAGAGGCCTGTTGCTCCTGTCACGGACATAGATTGATCTGATTAACTCCGTGACACCCAATAAAAGTTCCATTGTTACCCCTTAACAGCTTCTTTATGACCATATAGTGCTCCGTAGTGACCCCACAGAGCTCCATAGTGACCCTACAGAGCTCCATGGTGACCCCATTCATGTTCTATTCTTACCCCATAACAGCTCCATTATGACCATAAGAGCTCCATAGTGACCCCACAGAGCTCCGTAGTGACCCCACAGAGCTCCATGGTGACCCCATTCATATTCTATTCTTACCCCATAACAGCTCCATTATGACCATAAGAGCTCCATAGTGACCCCACGGAGCTCCACAGTGACCCTACAGAGCTCCATGGTGACCCCATTCATGTTCTATTCTTACCCCATAACAGCTCCATTATGACCATAAGAGCTCCATCATGACGCCATAGAGCTCCATAGTGGCCCCATAACAGTTCTATACTGACCCCATGGAACTTTATATTGACCCCGTTGGAGCTCCATAGTGACCCCATAAGAGCTCCATAGTGACACCATACAGCTGCACAGTGACCCCAAAACAGTTCCATACTGACTCCACAACAGTTCCTCTAGGAGCCCATAGAGCTTCATGTGACTCCTTAGCAGTTCCCTTGTGAGCCCATAGAGCTTCTTAGGGACCTCAAAAGAGTTCCACAGACCCCCCGTGGAGCTCCTTAGTGTCCCCATAGAGCTGCAGAGTGACCCCATAACAGTTCCATTATGACCCCTTAGAGCTCCATGGTGTTGCCCTAGAGTTTCATAGAGACCCCGTAGAGCTCCATGGTGACCCCAAAACAGTTCCATTATGATCCCATGGAGCCCCAGATTAATCCCTGAGCTGTTCCATTGTGTCCCCATCACAGTTCCCTTGTGACCCCATGGAGCTTCTTAGGGACCTGGGAACAGTTCCCTAGACACCCCATGGAGTTCCATAGAGACCCCATAGAGCTGCCTAGTGACCCGAAAACAGTTCCCTTGTTACCCCATATTGTTTCTTAGGGACCTCAGAACAGTTCCATAGACACCCCATGGAGATGGATTAAATCTGGCGAAGGGGATAAAGGATAATATAAAGGCTTTTTTAAGTACTTCAACAGTAAAAGGAAGACTAGGGAGAATGTGGCTCCCCTGCTAAGTGACGGAGGTGTTCTGGTAACGGGGGATGCTGAGAAGGCGGAGATACTGAATGCTTTCTTTGCTTCTGTCTTCTGTGAAAAAAGCTCCCCCTCGGAAATCCAAGACCCTGGAGATTAGTGCGAGGGTCTGGAGAATGGAAGACCTCTCTTCTGTCATGGAAAAAGTGCTCCGAGAGCACCTAGGCAACACCAATGTTCACAAATCCATGGGACCCGATGGGATGCATCCACGGGTGCTGAGGGAGCTGGCAGAGGGGATTGCTGAACCACTTTCTGTCATCTTTGAGAGGTCTTGGAGGACGGGGGAGGTGCCTTAAGTCTGGGGGATAGCCAATGTCACTCTGGTCTTCAAAAAGGGCAAGAAGGAAGATCCAGGCAATTACAGGCCAGTCAGCCTCACCTCTGTCCCTGGAAAGGTGATGGAACAGCTGGTGCTGGATGTCATCTCCAGACAACTGGAAGAAAAGGAGGTTATCAGGAGTAGTCAGCACGGGTTCACCAGGGGGAGGTCGTGCTTGACCAACCTGGTAGCCTTCTATGATGTTGTCTCTGGCTGGGTTGATGGGGGGAGAGCAGTGGATGTAGTCTACCTTGATTTCAGCAGGGCATCTGATACTGTCCCCCACGACATCCTTATAACAAAGTTGAGGAAGTGTGGGATAGAAGAGTGGACAGTGAGGTGGGTTGAGAACTGGCTGACTGGCAGAGCACAGAGGGTCGTCGTTGGTGGTGCAGAGTCCGGTTGGAGGCCAGCGGTGTTCCTCAGAGGTCGGTGCTGGGTCCGGTCTTGTTCAATATCTTCATCAGTGACCTTGATGAGGGGATAGTGGCCACCCTCAGCAAGTTTGCTGATGATACGAAGTTGGGAGGATTGGCTGACATGCCTGAAGGCTGTGCTGCCATTCAGCAAGACCTAGACAGGCTGGAGAGCTGGGCAGAAAAAAACCGGATGAGGTTTATCAAAAGCAAGTGTAGAGTCTTGCATCTAGGGAGGAATAATTGCATGCACCAGTACAGGTTGGGGGATGAGCTGCTGGAGAGGAGCTCTGCGGAAAGGGACCTGGGTGTCCTGGTGGATGACAGGTTGGCCATGAGCCAGCAGTGTGCCCTTGTGGCCAAGAGGGCCAATGGCATCCTGGAGCGCATTAAAAAGAGTGTGGCCAGCAGGTCGAGGGAGGTGATCCTCCCCCTCTACTCTGCCCTGCTGAGGCCTCATCTGGAGCACTGCATCCAGTTCTGGGCTCCCCAGTACAAAAAAGTCAGGGATCTCTTGGAAAGAGTCCAGCGGAGGGCCACAAAGATGGTGAAGGGCCTGGAGCATCTCTCCTATGAGGAAAGGCTGAGTGAAATGGGTCTGTTCAGCCTTGAGAAAAGAAGACTGAGAGGGGACCTGATCCAGGTCTATAAATATCTAAGGTGTGGGGGGCAGAATGGCGAGGCCAGACTGTTTTCAGTGGTGAGTGGAGACAGGACAAGGGGAAACGGCTGGAAACTGCAGCATAGGAAGTTCTGCACAAACATGCGCAAGAACTTCTTTACAGTGAGGGTGACAGGGGGGTTGGACACGATGATCTCTGGAGGTCCCTTCCAACCCCTACAATTCTGTGATTCTGTGACTGAGACGTGGCCTCAACATGCATGCAAACCCATACAAATGTGCACACACAACTTCTCTGCAAGGTCTCCCATCAATGCAGAATTTGCCCTAATTCTGAGGAGCTCACTTCTAGCCCTCCTCCACACTCACACATACTCTAATGCACTCCTGCTTGTATGAATCCACCCTCTCCCACACTGACATATATATTCTCTCTCTCTTTCACCGCTCTGTTTGCCTCTGAGCTAAATTACTCTACTGTGGAAATTGCCATCAGCAGTTTTCACCCTTTGCTGCTCTTCTAAGGAGTGATGCAGTCAACATATGCAATTATCTACTTGATATCTTTTGAGATATCTTCCAACTATTTGCACCCACGTGTTACAGGGCAGCATTGTTTCTAAGGACTTCAGTGTACTTAGAACATGGGCAGGAGTGAATGAGATTCCACTTTTGTGATAATTAGGCTCAAATTGATGTTTTGGAGATTAAACTGGTCCTATTAGAAGGTCTCTGCCTAGCTGCCAAGCACCCACTTGTTAAGTCACATGTGATGCACATTTGCATTTTATAGAGAGGTTAGTTCCGAGGTTGGAGCATTGTCCTAAGAGCTGGAGGCAGTCTCAGACCTTGGTACTGTCGCTAAGGGAACAGATGTCCTTCTGGGATTTTTTGCTAAGTCTGTAACACCATCCAGCTGCTTCTTCCCATCCACGGAGCTCATGGCAAACAGTGAGATGAGTGGGGTGAATGCTTGGAGGCTGCTCCACTGAAGTCAGTTGGGTTATCTTAATTCCTGATACATCCCACAAGGACACTGCATTGTTCCTGGGTCAGACACATGAAAGGTGATGTGACCTATTTTCCTTGTAAGTCTGAAAGGAAGTGAGGAAGTCCCAGTTAAGGCATGGCTTGAGTTTGTCCTCACTTACTGACTTTCCCAGGCCATGAGAAGAGTCTTTTAACTTTTCTGCATCTCAGTTTCTCAGTTATAACAAAACAGCACTTTCTTCAACATGAAGACATTTTGAGGAAAACACATGAAAGACTGTGAACGCTGTCACAATAGAGTAACAGGGGACATACAAGTGCCCAAGAGTGTTTCTTCTTTTTGTTTTTTTTTTTCACATATGAAAATTAGAAACAGGCTAAAATGCTTACATTTAGGATGGAGAGGAGACTGCTGTTAGGTTTGCTTATTTCTGGAGCTCTGACATGCTGTAGAACTGGTTGATGTAAGAATGACACTGTGCTCTATACAGTTTGCTGATGGGCCTAAGCATTCAGTGGATAAAGAAAGAACAGTAGGAATAATCCATTTCTCACCTATGGACACATCAAGAAAGCAGGAATTTAGGTAAACAATAGAAAAGTTACCAATTGTCAGTACCTGCACCTCCATGGATCAAATGAAAGGTTGGGTTGCCACGAACAGCTTTCTGTTCATGAGAAATGCAAGAGGTGTTGCAGTGACATCTCCATCATGGAGGCAGTGCAGTGGGAGGAGGGTCGGGAGGAAAAGGAGCATCCCACCTGTGATATCTCAGTGTCAGCTGAGTCTGCAGGTCTGCACTTCCAAACAAAGCCTGGGAAGGGGCCAAGATGGAAAATCTCCATCACAGTTTGTGCTTATTCCAAGCACAAGGGTTCAGGGCAGAGATACCCGTGTGAAGAAGGAATACAGAATCCCTTCTGCTTGGAAGAATCTGAGGGCTTCTCTCTCCTCCCTGTTCTGTCCTACCAGCCCTAACCCAGCTGAACTGGGGCTTCCCATGCAGGCTGCTAGTAGCAGAGTTGTCTTCTGTTTTACTATGTCTTGTACAGGAATCTGTAACTTTGCAGCAGCATTCATGTGACATGCAGCAAATACACCTTTTCTGCTGAATATTTTCCTCTTCAACACATTTTCTTTCTTTTGCAAAGGAGCACACAGAATGCTTCTAAGGCATCAGGTTTGCTACACAGGATTTTCTTCACTGCCTCCATCCCAAAGCATTTCACACTGGTAAAAATTATGGGGCTGCGTACAGTGAAATTCAAGGAAAGCTGTTGCAGAGCATCACTGCACAGTGTGAGTGGGAGAGGGAAGGAGGAGTCAGTCATGAGCCCAGCAACTGAAAGAGAAATAAATTAAGAGTCATAAAACAAATTGCCATTCAAAACTCCCCTTCCACAGCAAGGCCATTACTGTAGATTCTGACAGCTTTACAAAATGAGTATAATTTGGGAACAGTCCTGAGGATACATCTCTGCTCCTGTCCTGTGGCACGTATTAGATCTCTTCTGTAACCATGCTCTGAAATCCAGCAGAGCGCAGGAGTGGGGAATTCATAAAGATAATGAGAACAGCCGTAGTTCAGAGCAGATGAACAAAAAAACCAGAAAGGAATGTCGGGTTTGGTTGGTTTCCAAAGCAAAGCACTTTGCCAGTGGCTATCCCACTGGAAGCCCATTGCCTGATGCCTCATTTCATAGTGTGTAGGTGTATTGTTGTTGGTACACATGTGCCTCATTGCAGTATCCCATAGATATCCCAGGATATATACGGGTACCCTACTGTCTGGGCATGCAGACCTCTGGCTCTGTTTGGTGGGACAACCATCCTATGAACAATCCGTGTTTCTGCATTCAGGAGCCACTGCTTGGATGCACGAGTTTTCAGGGGTGTCCACCTGCTGACAGATGAGGTAACATCTGGATGAGCTGTGCAGAACATCACTGCAGCAGCATGGAACGTCCCTGCTTATACTGAGGGCAGAGAGCCCTAAAGGAGGAAAGCAAACTGAACTGTAAAACACGTGCTGGGAAACACACACACTATGCTTTTTACTGTCTACTTGCAGATATCAAGGCTGGCTTAGGGACCCCCTGTATCTGTCTGGTTCAAAATGTATGAAGATTGCAGCAGCCCAAAACCATACGTTAACAGCTGTCTAGGTGATTCCCTCACAAAGAGTTCCTGTTTGCTACTGCCAGTGGTGCAGCACAATATAACTCTGTAAAAACATTTTTTTTTTTAATCTTGATTGCACTTGCATATAAAAAAAAAAAGTACACACAAAGTACTAATCATTTCATTTTGCATGAAGAAACTGGCAGTGCTAAGAACAAAATGGAAAAGAGTGGCACTGCAAAAAAAATAGAATGTCTGTGCCGTTAAGTGCTTTCAGAACAAAAGGAGCACACTTCTGTTTACTGACCTTAATCAGACCTTTGTCTTCGAACAGCTCTAGAGACACTGAGCACACAAAACATGGGGTATGCCTCTCATCAAAGCTCGTTTCTTCTGGCTAGCTTCTCACTGAGAAGCTCTGCTCTGCCACAGTCAGGAAAAAGGAAAACACGAAAAGAAAAACTGTAATAACAGTTAGATAATCCTCTTTCTCCTTCAAAAGAAATCTCTTCAGAATAAGATTTTTTTCCTCTCTCACATGATCTTGCTTTATATATATGCATCTCCCCCTCCGCTTCCCACATACCCTGTTGCTGGTTTTGTGTGCTCACCATCTTGGATTGCCATTACTTGTTCTCTCCCCAAAACACTGTGGGTACCAGCAGTGCTGTGATAATAATCTTAGGCCCCATCAGTAACTATGACAGATACAACTTGAGTTCAAAAAATTAACTGCATATTGAAGATACATACACAAAACACAGTGGCACCTAACAAAAAATGATGACTTCTAGAGAGCTGTTCCTGGATTCATTGGATGCAATGGGTGTCCTTCCAGAATTACTGCATCTCCCCATTGCCGTGACACATTTGTACAGACACACAGCTTTTGTGCCCTGTGCCACTTGTGGTGCTTGCTGTATAGCTGCTGCCCCTATCTGCACGGTGTGAAGATGAGGAATGGAAGAACTTCTTCACTCAATCCAGTGGTAATTTTGAATACTTTTATTGTCTTTGCTGTGTACTGGATAACAGAAACGTTTTAAGAATGTATGTTCCTCTGTATCCATCTGTGACAGCAAGGTGTTCTTGAACAACTAAGATCCTTACTCACTCACTGGCTTGATGTCCAGGCTCTTATCCATTTCTCCAATAGATTAAAATACAAAGTCACTTGGGTCTTGAAGCAGGTAACTCACAAATTCAGATGCTGTATCTGAATCTTTGATGCCTCTAGTGCAGCTGTCAGCATGATGACAATTCACTGAAAGCGTGCTTAAAATTAAGGTTCTCCTTTGAAGGGTTGCTGCTGTGTCTTAAGCACACTGTCTTCAGAGTGGAGAACAGATCCTAGGACATTTCATCTTTTTCCTTGACATGTGACATATTCTGTGGGACTTTTCAAAGACATGCAAGAGCTGGGCTTGAATCTTTCTGCAAGGGAAGGGAGCTACACACAAAAAAAGTAAGGTACACTTCCTCTTTCGTTTTGAAACACATCTACACCATGCAGGTGCAAGGTTGTTTGTCGGGATTAACAGATGAAGGTGGGAGGCTACTCCTCTTTCCACTGGTGAGCTGGTGCTGATTCTGACTGCACCTGGATGCATCCTCTCCAGCACTGGAGACCTTCAGTGATGGAAACCTGCTGCATGCAGCCTCCTTGTTCCTGTGGTAGCAGGGTAGAGTTTTCTAGGATCCTCCTTCGGATCGTCTCAGGGCCATTCATCATGTCCATATTGTAGGGACAGATCTTTGCTCACAAGAGTAGCCCTCTGGTATTCTCAGTGCATTGCACAGACTATTATGTCATAGAATCATTAAGGTTGGAAAAAGACTTCTAAGATTATCTAGTCCAGCCACCAACCCATCACCAGCATGCCCTTTAAACATGTCCTTCCTGACCATGTGCCTTGCCTGAAAAGGAAGAGCACTCCTTTTGAGTGTGATATAACCCAGTCTTCTCTAGCAGCTAGTGTAATTTTTGTCTTCCTTCAAACATCCACGTCAGCTGATGCCTGTAAGTCTTTTAATTAACTAACAACAGGCTCTGGTTTAATGACTGGTGACCTGAGAATATTAAAATGCATGTTGGAAAAGGGTATGTTGCAATATTTTGTCACCAAGGGTTTTATGATAGACATTTCCAGAGAGTAACTGAGTCTCCCACAGCCTTTATCAGTGGAATCATACCTGTTCTTTATATTCCTAAAGCTATGCTAACACATACTCACAACTCCCCACCTAGGAGTTTCTGATGATGTCGAACATGAGAGACTTTCTCATAGTCCAGGAAGGCATGTATGTGGATGGTTTTACTGCTTCTGGGTGCCATAACTGCACCAATCTCAGATTTCTTTCCAAAATGTAAAATCATCTTAGCAGGATAGCATATTTAGAAGCCATGCCACACAGAGTAATTAGAAGTTTACAACAAAAATTTCAGCCCATTTCTAATCCCAGACATGCTGTAGTCTCTGATCATAAAACATCATTTCTTCCCTTTCTCTCTAGTTTGACAACTACAGTGAGTTTTTGAATTTGGAAAGCCACTTCCTTTCCTCCTAGTCCTAAATCTTGCAAATGAAAGATATAGTTTGCTCCTCCACCTGAACAGCTCTGTATGAAAGGATGAGGAGATTAAAATTCACACATTGATAATTTTTAACCCGAAGTCTCGAAAGAACTGCAGAATAGATTTTAGGGAGCAGGGGAGGGAAGGCTCTGGGGGATGATATTTCCTCAAGATTCATCTTAACAGCTGCAATTAACTTTCTCAATACCCTCTTGGATAAAAGTTATCAGATAAGAGATCAAGAGAGAGAACATGATTTAGCTGTAGCATGTCTTGATTTACAATCCGTTTTCCCTGATCCGAGTTCATTTTGTGCAACTCCTGTGTCATGTTCTTCTCTTGCAGAGATGGAAGAAAGAGTTTAAGTCAAAATAGATAAGTGTAGAGCCTCCGGAGGCGAAAATGAAATGTTTCTTAATAGCATTTTTATGGCACTCCCAGGATATCTCCATATCCTACAGTGCTATTATGATGGGAATTTCATCAGCTTTCCTCAAAAAAAAAAAAAAATAAAAAAATAAAAAAATAAAAATAAAAGGTTTGGTGACGTATAAAAATGCATAATGCAGCAATTTAAACTAGCTAAAAAAATGTTTGGTTCAAGTTTCCTGGATTTCAGCCCTGGCTGAGAAAAAGTGGTGATAGGATGCAGAAGAGAAAGAGGGGATTAGAAACAACCTTCCTTATTCTTCTCTTGTTGCTCGTTTTTCCCACCACTCCCTGACTTTCAAAATGAACCTGAGGATGCTTCTATTCATAAGCCTTGGCTGCGCAGAGGTCTTATTTTAGTGAGTGAGAGACCTCTCCTTGGTCATGCTTCCAGGTCAGGATTATTAATGGTCCCAGCCTCAGCCCTTTAATTGTTTCCCCTCCCAGTCATGCGTTTTTCAGACTTTCTTCAGCTACTGCATGCTCAGTGCATATTAAGTGACGAGAACACACAATCAAGGCACACGCCTTGCAACTGCTGTTTATACTCAAGGATTTAAAACTGGTAACCGAGGAGGTTAATGTTATTCTGGGGAGATAACACTCGTTGCTATGGAGCAGACATCTCCTGTCACTCACCGTCGGGAAGATGGCGCCTGTGTTATGAACGCTTGACAGTATTTTTGCTTTCAAGATTAGCAGTAGTCATTATTCCAGTGCAGATTCCTGTACAGATGCTGCGTGTTGAAATAGGCTCCTTTCTGTCTTCTTGATGGGCTAAACATACCCGTAGCAATAGCAGGTTTTTAAAACCTGAAGAAACAATGGAAAGCAGCAAGATCTTGCATCCGAAGATAACATTCTTGCAGCATAAAGTAGTAGGAAATTTAATTTTTTTTTTTTTAATTTAATGTACATTACCATTTGGAGCATATCCTGGAAATCCGTCAGCTTTCTGAACTACATAAAATTTCATTAGGCCTGATCTGCTGCTCACAACTTCACGATCTGCACTTCCTTCTGAAATTTGCTCAGGCAGTAACCCACAAGAAATCGGTTGTTTTCAGCAGTTTATGACTTGTTATTTAACAGTTAACAGAATGTCAGTTTATTTGGGTAACAACCAATACTGAAAGGTTTATTTGCCATCGTAAACCATAATCAAACGTTTGTATCATTACTACAAGATGCAACAATGGGCCACTGCACTGGGAAATTGTTTAGCAGCTACACACATTTGCACTGAAGACTACATATGGAGTTATTTCACCCTACAGGTCAAATGTAGAGAGAAACCAGTCACTTCAGTGCATCATATTCAGCCAATTGGTAAAGCCCAATGCCAGAAAGATAACACTGAAGTAATTTCCAGTGATTTCCTAAATTCTGGTCAACAAAAAGGTACCTGTAGGACATAGACAATGCAGAAGATTGCATTTTCTTCATCACAGCATCAGACCAGAGGCCAACACCTTTTGCCTTCTTAGATGCTGCAGCTATTTTGCTGCAGCAAAGTACTATACTGCACTGACAGATTAAACATCAAGGTTTTCTACTTTTTCTATCAGGAAACTGGCCACAAAATTCATAATTGAGATGTTTAGAAAAGTTTGAAAAACTTGCATGCTGACTGGAATAGGCTTCCAATGACAGCACACGTTTTCCAACAGCATATCAGTTCTCCATCTTAAACCATTATTGTGGGCCAAGTCTGCAGCAGAAATAAGTGAGTAATTCACAGTGAATAATTCAAGTGTTCAAATTAGTTTCTATTTCAGCTCTCAAAATACATCTGCAAGCAGACTCCAATTTCCTTTCTTCTATTTATTTCACTACTGCTTTTTTTTTACTCCATATTGTACAAGTAGTTACTGCAGAACATTTGAGCTGAGTTTAATCACAATAGCTCTTCTGTTGCCACTATCTCAGTAGATATATATTTGCACAATTCTTGCAAATGCTGTTATGAATAGTAAAAATATATATATTTCTTTTAACTTGTTCCTGGCTGCAAAGTTCATTTTTCTAGGAAAATGTACTAGGAAAACTTTCACTAAGAACAACCACCATACAGGGAGGAAAAACTGATGAAAAACTTTAAACTTTTAAGCACTTAAGAAGAGATCTTTATGATACTGTGATTTATTTTTAAATTTATGATTAGCGGTGTTCATTCACCTCTTCTCTTCAGAGCTGATTGGAATTTCTGGCAGAAAGCTTTAACTCATTTTCCTCCTTCTTTCCAACATTATGAAACAAATTAATTCTTAATAAAACTCGGTGAATTTAAGGGCATTATAGTAGATTACTTTGGCACTATTTTTCTTGTTTCAAGTGCTTACGCTTTTTATACAGTCAAGAGTGATGGTTGCTGGGTTTCATCATCTGCATTCAAATGAAGTGTAAGAGATGCTTTAACTCTCATCTGATTTTTGTGGTTTTCACTTTCTGTAACTTGGAATGGCTTATTAGGATTTCCGGGTATATGCAGCTGTGGCCACAATGCTTAACCAGAAACAGATTTTTTAAATGCATTTCTACAAAGAGCCCAGCAGCGTAGCGTTGAAAAGAAAATGGAAAAGATGCCTCCACTTTGAAGCATGGTTCACTTTGTCAATCTCTTTTGAAGGGAGAGGGGAATTTCCCTTAAAAAAAATCTGAAAACAAACACTTATTTTTGCTTCCCTCTTAAGCCTAGAAATAATACGTGAGATGAAAGAAAGTCCTCAGGACAGAAAAGCTCTAACACAAACCCAGCACCTCGTCATGTTCAGCCTCCCTTCCAGGCTCTTCAGAATCCTCTTCAGCCCTAGGCGGCGGTGGCAGAAGTGCTGCACTGAGGCTGAGGCAATGCTGTCTGCCAGGCAGAGGCATTAGCAATTTGCTGGTGGCAGAAAACAAAACAAAAAACCCTGAAAACGAAAGCTGAGTATTTCATAAAGCAACAAAAGGAAGGCAGCGTGCTTTTTACTAGGCTGTATCGGTATAGCTGTAGGCTACCAGGTGACGAGCATTTAGACCTGTTTGATGCTTTTTCACAAATACAAGCAGGTATACAAAAGGGGGGTTCAGAGGTTGACAGAACAGCCACATTCTTCCACTTACTTTTATTTGCTGAACTGAAACTAGACATTTGCAATCAGAATCACTATCATCCTCTGCTGGACTGATACAGTAGAGGAATATGTTGAATTAGTGGTAGCTTTTCCAGGTGTGATAGTTATTTAAGTGAAAGGATGCTTCTGTATTTGTGAAGTCATTTCCTCTCCTTGTTTTTAGAAAACACCGAGTCATTCCAAAAATGGAAAGCGTTTCTTATTCACACTTTCTGAATTTCAGGGAATACTATAAATTAACAGCGTTGCATTTTTCCTCCTATCTGTAAGAGAATCAAGGAATATCCCGAGTTGGAAGGCCCCCGCAAGGGCCAATGAGCTCAACAGCTGGATCCACACAGAACTACCCAAAATTCAAATCCCGTGTCTGAGATTGTTGTCCAAACACTTTATGAACTCCAGCAATTTGGGGCCATGACCACTGCCCTAGGGAGCCCGTGCTGGGGCACAGTGTCACTTAAAATAGTTTTTTTCTTCTTTGGTTTAGAAACACAGGGCTGGCAGCTGACATCATTAAGAGCTATTGAATCATTCTGATTTCAACTTCTAAATTGGGCTTCAAATCTAGGCTTGAATTTTTACTAAGGACTATTGCTAGGACCAGCTTGTAGCAGAAGACTCATGTTCAGGGCTGTAAAGGCATGGAATCATAGAGTTGTTTGAGTTGTCAGGGACCCTGAAAGGTCATCCAGTCCAACGCCCCTCAGTGAGCAGGGACACCTACAGCTGGATCAGATGGTTAGAGCCACATCCATCCTGACCTTGAGTGTCTTTGGGAACAGGGCATCCATCACCTCTCAGGGCAACCTGTGCCAGTACCACAAGACTCTAATCTTAAAAAAAAACCATCTTTTCCTTATATTGAATCTAAATCTCTCCTCTTTTAGTTTGAAACCATTTTTTCCTGTCCTGTCACAACAGACACTGCTAAAGACTCTGTCTTCTTTCATATATCCCCGCAGTAGATACTGAAAGGTTGTTTTCAGGTCTCTCCACAGCCATCTCCAGGCTGAACAGCCCCAGCTCTCTCAGCCTGTCTTTGTAGGAGAGCTGTTCCATCCCTTGGATCATTTTTGTGGCCCTCCTCTGGACATGCTCTAAGAAACAGGTCCATGTTTCTCCTGTATGGAGGACTCCACAACTGGATGCAGTACTCCAGGTGAGGCCTTACCAGTGAAGAGTAGAGGGGCAGGATCACCTCCCATGACTGGTTGGCCACACTGCTTTTGATGTGGACCAGGATAAGGTTGGGCTGTCATTTGTTTATAAATTCAGCATCCTCACCTCTGGGGCATTCACTAGGCAGCAAGGACACCTCAACGCACTGGGCGTCTTCCACTTCCTTGCTATTTCTGAACAGCCTCTTGAGATAAAACTTCAACAATATGGAACAAAATGTCATGTCTTCCCTACCTCCACTCCCAAACCAACAAAAACAGAGCATTTGCAGCTAAGCTTCAGCTCGAATAAACAGGTCAGCTTTTCAAAGCACTGGCTGCTCAGCACCTAGCACTGCAGTAGCATAAGCTAATTTATATTCTGTAGGGTTACTTAAACTCTCAAGTGTTAAGCTGAAGTGTCAGACAGGTCCCAGCGGGGTAAGTCTCTACAGTGCTTGGGGGTACTTCTTAGAAAGAGAGCTTCATACCTTATTCAGGTTTATTTTGTGTCCTCCCTCCCTCCTTTCCTTCCTTCTTTCCTTTCAGAACTGAAAGAAGTAATAGTTATCGCTGCTGACACTCAAAATGTTTTTAGAATTGGAGCCCAGTGAAACTAGAAGGGAATTCATATCCATTGTATTAGCTCCTGAAAATCCAGGCATTGTGAGACTGCAGTGGGGTCACCTTTAAAGCTTTGCTCAGCTTCAGCTCCAGCAACCCAGCTTTCATTGCAGACCATGAAGTCAAGGACTGCCTGAACCTTTGCGTTGGCCTTTCTTTGTCCAGATTTTGGAAGAAGCTCTTTAAACGAATAGAAAAAGCCCTGGCAAAGTTTAGTGTTTTGAAGTCTGACCCCTCCTTGCAGTTCTCCCTTTTGCTACCACGTTAACCTTTGCAGTCATTCTTCATTTTTAGCTTTGCTGTATGGCTTTTGTAAGGTACTACTCTGGGTTTTGTCACTCCAGGACTTCAGCTGGACATAAAGAGACACACGTCTGTTGCTCTGGTGGATGGACTCAAGGCAGGAGAGAGATCATACCCCAGCCAAACTGTGGTAAATTACTGACTAAAAGCACATACGTCAGATTGCGATTGGATTTGTGGATCTTACATGTGCCATAGTCAAAAGCTGCTCATTTCCAGCACCTGCGTGTGTGTGCTCCTCTAAATTAACATCAGAGATCATGCAGTTTGGTTTCATTGAAATTGCAGCCCCATCCCAAGCCCTAGCACAGGCGGGAATTACATGCAAGCCAAGGGGGATCTCAGGAGCTACTATTTTGAACTAATATAACAAGTCATGCTACCACAACCAGTGTCCACAGAAAAATACGATAGCAATTCCTAGATGCTCAGGAAAAGGTAAGTCATTTCCATTCCAATCTCAGCGTCTGGTAGAGCCAAAGGAGTTTAGGTTCACATCTTCCAAGCCATATCACTAGGAAAGGAAAATGGAGGGGGTAAGAGAGCCCTTTCCTATGTAACTCTCAGCCTTTGGTAATCTCATCAACTTGCTAACCAGCTTTACATATGCACCTTCAGTGCTTAGCAGCAGAAAGATTCACAAGTGTGAGGAAGGGAAAAAATACCAAAAATAGATCACATTTATAGATTCCAGGCAGACTCCTGTACCAAAATGGAAGCATGGATAAAGTGTCCAGAAGCTTAGGAGAAAAAAAAAAGAAAAAAAAAATTCCCTCTGGCTTGCTGAAAAAGAGTATTGAGGACTCTTCATTACAGTGTAATCCTTCCTTCCATCCCCCAAAACATTTTAAGCTATCTTCTCTGTTCATGATTGCCTTTACATTGTCATTGACATTGCGTTGTGTTAAGTCAGTCTCTAATATTAGATGCAATTAGGATACGTGACATTGAAATCGTGCTTAAAGTAAGATTCCACTTGAAGGAGTCACCTTAGATCTCTGCCTTTGTAGGGCTGTTTATTGCTTTTGTGATTGTGCTATCAAGTATTCTTTGTATACAAGTACCAAGGTGCTAACAGCCACATCCAAAATAGATAAAAAGAGCTGAACATTTGAGTAACTTGCATTCTGATGTCTGCAATCAAACTTGTACTCCAGAAACCCTTCCACAGCTGCTCCCCCACCTCAGCTTCAAAGTGCACTATTTCTTTTTTTTGTTTGTTTGTTTTAACCTCTGATTTCTCAAAACTATGTTATGTCTCTGCACATAGCAAGGAAAAAGTCTGTTAGTGCTAACTACCACAGTGCCCAACAAACATCCAGAAACTTGGAAATTAGATGATATGGATGATACGGAGCCAAAGTAGTTCTGGAGCCACCAGCAGACACGCTGGTACCTCTCCTGTTAAGTCCAGTGGTTTTAAGGTTTAAATTAAGAGATGTTTGGTGGATTTATTTCTGAATTTGCCACTAATGTTTTTTTCCAGACTCATAAATCTGGACCACAGCCTGTTCTTCCAAACACTGAATAAAGTCTTTGTAGTCAGACTGTGCCATGGGTGACACTGGCAAGTGCTTTTTGTCTGAGTGAATGCCTGTACCACTGTCTACCTCACCAAAGCAATGCACAAGTGCAGCTCATTGGTTATTAACCCTGCTAGGACTGGGACCCAGCCAACTCAGGGTTAAAAGCATGACAGCAATACAGTAAACAAGTTTAGAAGGAGAAAAAAAAAAAGGAGCAACAAAAATAGGATGTGACAAGTGCTTATTTACGTAGGCAGTTTTCAGGAGCTGAACTGCACTTCTATACATAAATGCACTGTACCTTTAGCAAAACCTTACTCCTGAATAGCTAATAAGTTCTATTTAAGTGCTTCCACCAATGAACTGACAGACTTTAGTTTCTGTGAAACCATTTTCGTTATCCTTCTGCCCCAAAAAGTTGGAGGTAGCTGGAGTCATTTTGGTGCACCTCCTGCAGGCTTATGAATTATTGAAGACAAAACGTAAACTGGCCGCACCAAGAAAAAGGCCAACAGCAAATGCATTTCCTTTATTACCAAGATTGCTTGAAGGGTCTTGGAAATACCTGCAGATTGTGTACTTAGCAAAAGGAGTGGTGGAAGAGACCTCACCTGACTCAACAAAGGCTGAAATCTCTAATTGTGGACTGTCAGCATATGGAGGTGCCAACTGTGCGCGTAAGCAACATGCAGATGTTGCTCTGTGGCACAGCACCAGGCTTCCAGCTCGCTCTCTCAAGTATTTCAGGCCCCACAGAATCCATTTGCTGCTAAAAGCGATGTTGGTTGGTGGTTAAATAATGTTCTCAGATCAGTAGAAGGTAACAAATAGAAGCTTGATTCCATTTGGCAGAAGAAAATGACTGGTCACGAGCAGTGTCCCCCTATAGGGGTGGCTATTGGGGCTGGCCCTGTTTAATATCTTTATTGATGACGTGGAGGAAAGGATAGAGTGCACATTCAGTAAATTTGCAGATGACATCAAGTTGGCTGAAAGTGTCAATCTGCCTGAGGGAAGGACAGCTGTTCTGGATAGGCTGGATCACTGGTCTGAGGCTAATAGGATGAAGTTCAGCAAGACCAAGTGCCAAGTCCTGCATTTTGGCCACAACCTCAAGCAATGCTAGAGGCTTGGGCAGAGTGGCTGGAATACTGTGTGGAAGAAATGGACCTAGGGGTGTTGGTCGATGCTCGGCTGAATGTGAGCCAGCATGTGCCCAGGTGGCCAAGAAGGCCAATGGCATCCTGGCTTAGGATCTCCACACCAATTCCAATGGTCAGGAAAAACCACTATATCCAGACCGAGGCCTTATGTGATGCTTAAATTATGTCTCTGTTCCAGAAGGATTCATTCTGGAGAGGAAGTTTACTATTATTTAAAATTGGAGTTTATGACATGTAATATCTGCTATAGTTAAAAAACAAAAATAAACAAACAAAAAACCTAATTAACCTCTCCTTGTATAAGTTAGTATACAAATAAGGAAGCTGTAACAGCACAGTAGGTGGTTTTAATGTCACATCAAGTTGTTCAGCGTTTATTGTGCACCATGACTACCCCTAGAAAATCTTAAGCATGTTAATGGGATGAAGCTAACAAGTGATATTCTCATTCTAAATATAGTGTTGTGATTTCTTAGTATTAAAGGAAATAGGTTTATTATTATCCTGGATAATAATTCAAGTTACTCATCAGAGAGGAGTCTCTCACCTCACGGTTTGTGGGTCACCAACAGTCATTAAGGCTGTCCTAAAATTCCCTTTCTCCTATTTGGTGCCCAGAACAAGAAAACAAACTTATAAAATGGAAGAAAATGCAAACAACCTATTTTAAATGTAGTTGAAGTTTTAATTATTTGCAAATCAAAGTTACTTGGGCAACATGCCAAGAAGCTCTAGTTTTGTTTTCGTTAGAACCTTGCAGAAGTACAGTGCGAGAAGTGCCACAATTTCTGTGAAAGACTTAATTACATGAAGTATGTGCTTGCTTTAGAGCTAAATTGGGTATAACTGAAATAAAAAGTGAAAATTTGAGATGTTTTGGGTGATGCCTTCTATTTACTTGTTTGGCTTCTTTATGCAACTATACCCATTAAAGATAAAAGCGACTCAGTTTCTCAGCTTCTAATTGTAATAGCCTGATTAGGAAAATGCAAGGAAAATATTTTATAAAATGCACTCCGCTGTGGAATGGAGCTCAGTTCCTCAGAAAATCTTGAAAAGTGATATCTGCATAAGCAAGTTTGTCTATATGTACATGTACGTACACATTCATTCTGCTTCTTGACAACAAATGTTGCAATTACATAATCTAAAAATCCCAGGATTGTGCTGTCATTGCTGATTCTTGGAAACCTATACCTATAAATTTGCTGTTGATAACCAATGGAGAATGTACCACAATTCAACTAAGTAGTTCTGGAGGCTGTAGATGGAAATTTAGTGCCAGCCCACTGTGCTGCTTGTCAAGGATGGAAAGACAAACAGACCAAGAATGTGAATTAAAGGAAAGACCCTAAAGCCCAACATGCAGAAAATCACACTCCTGAGGAAACTGATGATATCATCTGTGATAAGCTGTGCTGACACTACCTGATTTTTTACACTGTCTCAGGGGTGTGGACTAGTCTCACCAGTCTGCTTCTTGGAGGCTTTTTGCTTCTTCCAGAACTACAGAACTACAGCAGGAAACAGAGCAAATGCCATCATCTCCTTGGCCCAGCCTTACCACCAGCCTCATCTGAGTACCAGGACAGATGTGAGGATTTTCACACCAAGGCTGAAGGACGTTATCTTGTACAGCACTCTACAACCAGACCAGGCTTCTTAGGGAACCTAAGACACCAGGTACCAAATCTGCAGATTAAAGGATATGACTGTTAAGATGGAAACAGTTCTATGTCTTCGAAGCAGTAACAATTTAAATATACAGGAGTAACAATCTTTGCCTCTACAATTTCCAAAGAGAATAAGCAACAATTTTATGAACTGTGCCCTTGTGTCCACATGTTCTGATTGTACCCAAGACCCATTTTAGGACAGCAGAGTTTTTGCAAGCTGCACTTTTGCAGTCAGATGATCAAATGTCATCCAGTCTTTTTGTGAACCTATGTCTAAGTCTGCTGAGATGAGGGCAAGCTCCCAAGGAATAAGAGAAAAACTAGGCAGGTGAGCAAGCTGCTCATCACATCACTAGAAATCACCTGCAGCAATGCCAAACTAATGCATTCAGTCCTCTCTCACTTCCAGTGTAAGGAGAAAGCTAACTGGGAACTCCCAGGCTGGTTGTAAGGTACAGATGAACACCTTCTGAACATTAAAACACACTAAAAATTATTTTACTTGTTGCTGAAATTATGGATGGACATTTGCATCAGAATAAATCAATTTCTACGCTGTTCTCTTACACTGAGGATTTTCGCATCTGACAAATAAATAAAGTAGTTTCCAGAGGCAAAACGTTTGTGAAGTTAGATGAATATGCTGCCAAAGAAATAGTATCTGTTTTTCCCAGTCCAGTTGAGGACTAAAGTACCAAACAGGTGCTGTTCTGCATGGCAGTCTGCGTGAGCGTTCTCCAAAGACAATCCTTAGCCAGCACAATTTGCAACTGGTGACAACAAATTGAACAGTATTTACATGATTTGCTTGACTACATCTTTCCATTTGCTGTCCTGTCTTCATCCTCCCAAGCATCATTTAGTAGACAAAACATAAGCTTTGCCAGTGAACAGACAAGGAAAGAATTAGTTGCT
The DNA here is from genome assembly GCF_026119805.1 of Tympanuchus pallidicinctus. Taxonomy (NCBI): domain Eukaryota; kingdom Metazoa; phylum Chordata; class Aves; order Galliformes; family Phasianidae; genus Tympanuchus; species Tympanuchus pallidicinctus. The sequence goes on along the minus strand of NW_026294780.1, from coordinate 42,199,494 downwards.
TCCATAGATTCCTACTTATGCTATTGCACATATGATGTTAGAGAACTAGGCACACAACTATTATGCTTTTACAAGCACTGCTCATTAGCTTCACTCATTTCATGGCATTTTCCAGATATATGAATAGCCAAAGTTAATTTGTCAAATTTGTTAATTTGTCATAAGACTCAAAAGAGGACAAAAACTAAAAACATATTCCCTATAAAGATATAGAAAGTTGATTTGTAAGAAAAGAACTAGATTAGCAATCTCCAGTGCTCTGGTTTCAACTGATACTTTAGCTCCCTATACTTCATTTTACCCAACAAAAAGAAAGGCAATCACATGAAAACAACAGCTTGTCAGTTCAAAATTATTAGGAGGAATATTGTGGCTACCTGACACAGACATCAGTTTTCGTTTTGGGCAATGACTCAGATCACACACAGGTTCCACTTCAGAAAATGAGGGATAACTCCACCATCCCAATTCTCTCCTCCCACAATGACAGCCCTCATAGTTTCTTGTTTGTTTTTTTTCCTGCTCATACACAAGTCCTTTTTATTACAGCATTAGTTAAGCAACACAAGTGTGTATGCCCACTACCAAGCAGGATTCTCCACGCATCCTTTTTTGCTTTATCCAGTCTGTTAGTCAGGAAAATGACACTGCAGGTCAGGAAGTCTCTACATCACCCATATTTAGTATTTTCAATCAGAGCCAAATTAAATTTTGTTATCTCTCCCTAATACAAGGAAATTGTGACAAAATGGGAATTATATGATATATTAAAAACAAAACAACAGAAAACCATCATATTCTTTTGTCCTTTCAAGGAAATAACCAAACATGGCTACCTACAACTGGGTGATGTGAGAAGTAACGTAGACCTAACTTGGAAAGTCTACACAAAGCAATAAGCAAAGAAACTGCCATTAAGGGTTTCAGCCACGTTTGCTCCCTGCTGTATCAATCACACCCCAGGCACACGTGGCTAACTTATCTAATAAACAGATTACAAAAACCCATCTGACCCCACACCATGTGGACATGCTTTCTTCACTTCCACTGTATGGAAGGTGATACTGAAAAGTTGCCATGTGAGTCTGCCATCACCCCATGCACTGACTAAATGCGCTATTACACATTTTCTGACAATTATCATCTTCATTAATGAAGGTAAAGTCTATCCAAGACACATTCAATTTTTCAACTCCCAAGTTTCACAAAAGAACTACTTCTGAAGAAAAACATTTTAAGAGAATTCTCTAAGCTTGTAATGTGTCAGAATTCAGTAAAAATGCACTAAAATTGAGACACAGCTGTAAAAGAATCCAGTTTGTTTTTAAATAGTCTTAAATCTTTAATTTCAACAATAAATATAAACATCCAGTGCACTGTTAACCAACTGTGCAGAACAAGTACATATGAAAGCTGTTGCACACTGTATCTGTTGAACCTTCCAGAGAAAGATGCATAAGAAGTGGGGTGTTTTTGTGTGTGTTTTCTGCTGGTTTGTTTTGTTTTGTTTTTCTGCGATGCAAGTCTTAGGATTTCAGTTTTTGGTACTGGATTCCAGCAAGTCTTTTGCTTCATTTATTTTTGTTGCTAAGTAAGGAGATCCACCTGGGAAGAAAAAAAGGCAGAGAAATACCATTTACATGTTTTTGCAGAGCACCAAACAACTTCACTTACAGCATCCCTTTATCATTCACTTTTATTAGCTTTTCCTTCCTAAACAGATGTTTTTCATACAGAAGATTAAAATGTGGCAACGACATAAAGCAAACTAATTGATAAGGTAGCATGAAGAATGTAAACAAAACTGAAGTTGCTTAAGAATAAAGCTAAGCAATTTGTCTTGGAAAGAAGTCTGAGATCTAAAAGCATTTCACACTGGTGTGATTTAGATTTGTACTGCAGCATTACTGCAAATGTATGCAAGGTCAGCTGTCTCAAACACTCATCTAAAGCTGATAGCTATTATGTCAACCCACCTCAAAAACTAAGAGGCAACATTTTATAAATAATTTTGACAAAATCATCAAGCATGTGCACGCATACTCCAAGCCTCTCCTCCTCTAGACACCCAGAATTACCAGGCAGAAACTGTCACATTAAAGCTATTTAAACATGGTACGCCTTCTAACTTCTAGTCCTGAACACTGTTCATTGCTTTACGCTCCATCTAACAATTTGATTACAGTTCAGTGGTCTTTTTGTGTTTGTTTTTTAACTCTCCCCTTGAGTGCCAACCATCTGCCTGCAGTCACTGACAACAGCATTACAAGGTCTGTATCAGTAGCTTACCACTTACAGGCATGCACCTATATATCTTCATTTCTTTTTTACATAAAAACGTGATTGCAGCAATACTACTCAGCACACTAACCAGCCTTTTCCAAGGGGGCTGCTCAATCGTAACTCTTCATTCATCACAGAAGACAGTGATAGAAGACACACAGAAGAACTAGCACTAAACGCTCGTAAACACAAAGACTTCTTCAGGTCACTTTTGCAGGAATCCAAATCATTCTAAAGTCAGTTCATAGCCTAATAAAACAGCTGGAAAAAATAACGGAGTTCAGCTGTCTTGTTCATGCTCTGTTTTGCTTGAATGCAGTCCTAATAGCAAAGACATGTGAGGAAAGTGAGGCAGGGCAAGGACAGAAAATTGTCTACTACACTGAGTACTGCTTCTTTCAAAACCCTGACAAGAAGATAAAACAGTAAGGACTATAAGCTGCAATAAACTATGTATCCCAAGTAATTTTCAACTTTGCCTTCAGTTTCTACATTACTAGAGTGGATCTTAAAGTAAATTCAATTCAGTGAGAAGTGTTTTTACTATGTTCACATCCTGAAACACCCTCAAGTGCCATATTAATTTTGCAGCCCTCCAATGAGAGAAAATTCAATCTCATGATTGCTTAAGTGTTTGTTTATAATTAAAGCAAGTCCAAAAGGCTCATCTCTTCCTCTGTTTCTGTTAGCAAGCATTCTTTCACAGAATAAATAATACATATAAAAAATAACATACAGTATATCAATATAAAAACACTTTCAAACTGAACTGTGCAAAGGTTAATGAGCAACCATTCTAGTACTGCTCACCAGGGATGTTCTTATGCAAACTTCTATTAGTGATTTATTTCTAATCACGGTTTCTTCATTGTTTTGAATCTCAGGTAATACGAGTAACTTTTCAAATCTGTATTTATTGATCTTTCTTCTACCAACGCCAGCTGGTAGAATTACATTCTAATGTTGGATATTGCTTTTAAAAGCACATCTGTGCTACCAGAGCCAGAAGAAATGAAGTTGAAAACATAACCAAGCAAATCTCTCTGCAATGCCACATGTTCAAGATTGTTCTAGGTCTGAACTCTGCAGCTGAAGACATTAGACAACACTTCTCTCTTTGGCCATGACAGAAGAGCTGCAGGGGCAGCATGGAGGCACAAATCCCTTCACCTGGTGCTCCTGCAGAGAAAATGCTCCATCTTAATAGCACACAGGAGGGCTCACTACATCATCAAAAACTACACTGTGCCTAGCTGCAGGTGCATTAAGCTGTAAGAACTGGCCCCAAAAATGATCTTCGTAAGAGGAACAACTGCTTTTTTTAGGGGCAACTCAACATCCACATGGAACTTCACTACTCTGGCTCAATGGCTGCTACAAGAAAACTTTGAAATTCATCACAGAAAACTTGTGACCTCTTAGATACTCTAGTGGTTAAGAGGTCTCTGGCCATAATAATAAACCAGAAAAATCTGCATATATTTTAATGTATGTGTGTGTAACTTCTATTATTACAAAAGTGTAAAAAACAGAAGTGTGACATCAAATAAGCAGGAAAACTTTGAATTAAACCCAAGTGGTAAAGACAGTAAAACAGCATCCACTAAACACTTCACCCAGCCAGTGGTCAGTTACTTTTTCCATTCTTTTAAGATGGGGTAGAAGCAGGGAACCCTGCAATTCTCTCAAAAAGATACAAAAACCCCATGATTTTGCCTTTTGACTTCTGAAATACAGCGTAACTCTTCACCATCTGTTATTTTAAAGTAGAAACAGCAATGAACATATGGGCTTTCTTTCTCAAGCAGCTGTAGTGTAGTTAAAGTTATAATAATAGCCTTTCTATAAGACAAATTTACATTAAAAAACCTGACTAGTAAAGCAACAGTGCCCAGCTTTACATTTTTTTTCCAAGTGAATTCAAGGAAATCCGAAATTATGCAGAAAGTCCAAATTATTTTCCCACAGAAAGTTACCTTCCTCCACGTGAGTGGTCTGTCTCATTTCAAAACAGGAACGGGAGTTTAAGAAAAATATCACAGCTCATTTGTTTCATACTTTGGAGGAAGTTGGTTTTTGGGTTTTTGTTTGTTTGTTTTGTTTTTCCTATGTGTGTGGACCACTGGTAGTCCTACCTGAAGCAGCACCTTAAGAAAACCTTAAAGAATCTGGTTAAAGCTGTAGTTCATAAAGCCTGGAAATCAGCCTGCTTTATCTGATGCACAGAAGCTTAAGTCTATAAATAAACTTCACACAGCACGGTTATTTATATAATCAGTAAACTGAAAGGATCTCATTTAGGGCTCTTCCTTTCCAGCTTTGATTAAAACAAAGAAATAAATAAATATTTACCTTTATCAGGATGATTCAAGATCATGATTCTTCTATGGGCTGCTCTGATTTTGGCCTTGTCAGCAGATGGACTGCAAAAATAAATTGAAGTGCTTACCATAAATTCCACTGCATTCAGGCTATAAATTAGCGGTTTATACTGGCTTCAAAAATAATTAAAACTTGAGATTTTCCCCATCTTGTGGACAAAACGTAAAACTGCATCTTTGAGGAAGCAACACCAACAAAGGGATGTAAGTCACACCGAGGACATTTTTAAAAAGCCTTTGTATTTGACACGTGCAAACATCCTTCTGTTCCTGTTGATTTGTTTCTTTTTCCTTCAAACTCAATAAACCCACAGCCATTTAAAATACATAATTTGGAGGAAAAAAAGGGCTCTGCAATACAGATGGTTGGTATTCTTATCATCAAATGCAGAAAATACATCTTCGCTCCCAGAAAACAGGTATTTATACGACCAATGACAAAACATCAAATATTTAATATTATCATATTTTGTTCTACTGTAAATATTTTTATAGTTGCTATAAATACTTTCTGTTGGGGCCTAGGAAAAAAACAACTATCTGTTATTTTTTGCAAAGCTGTTCAACGTGTTGCATTCAGGGACATGTTGATTTACAAGAGCTACATAATGTTGTTTCCTTCAATGACAGATACATAAAATATGTACTCCAACTAAATTAAATATGTACCTTACCAGACAAACAACCACTTATGGATGCAATATACCGGCACAGTAGGCTCTGGTATGCAAAAGGACAGTTGGAATGACTTGTTTTTTTGTAATTTGTTAGCACACAGAAATGAAGCAGTGTTTTCCACTTCTTCATCAGAAATTACTCACTTCATTTTTCTGTAGGTAGAGTTTGAATGCAAGATATCAGCCTAACTCCCACAGTAAACAACCCCTCATTATTTCACTATCACAGGGAAATGAGGGTATGTTACAAAAATACTTCATAGAACATTTCAAAAGATGTAAAAAACTGCAAAGAAAGAACATTTCAATTGAACAGAGGAAGAATTAACCAGAAGCTTTGAACTATAAACTATAAAAAATGATTTCTTATCAGATAGCTAGAAATAAAATATACCCATATTTTTATTTGTAAATCAGCTGTTTAATAGTATTTTCTCATTGTAACAATAAAACCTGAATATAATAAAGCATTACTTCGAAATTCAGATGGGCAACATTTACCTGGAAAAGTTGCAGCTGCCTATTATGGAAAATCAAGCAGTTTTGTCCTAACAAGCAACTGCAAAGATTCTTTTTTATATAATTTTGATTAGTTAATGACATACTGCTCATCTGGCTCTAAAGACTGCTCTTTAAAACCTTAAATGGCATCATAAAAAAATACCTTCATGTCAAAATCATGCTCTTGTTGAACTGGTACAACCTCACAACCTGAGCCATCTGCGTCCTTGCTGATGGGCTTCTGTCAGCCTCTTCTTAGAGGCTGCCCAGCTCCTCCTGAACATCAGCCCTGCCTTCAGATGCATTGACCATTTCCACAAATGACAGACCTTTCAGTCAGAGGAATGTTGGTGAGGCTGGAAGGGACCATGGTGGTGGGGAGCAGGCTCATCAAAAGCCATAGTGAGGGGCTTGGAACCTGGCTTGTGAGGAGAGTTATCACACCCTTCAGAAATTTAGCATTAGCAATTTTATAGTAGTAAACCATTATTCTTAGCACATCTGTATTTTGCTACTGTAAAGCATTTTTGGTTTAGGTTTAGGAAAAAAACTTAATATTTTCACTTCCCATGTTATCTCAGACACTCCCCCATATTTCGTACCAACACTTCCTCCTACTGAACGTGCAGTTGTTAAAATTAATGCAGGTTGTATTGAATTTCAGCCACCTGTTCTTCACAGAATAAAACTTAAGATTTGGAAGAGAATAGATTTAGACTAATTATTAGAAAGAAATTCTTTACTATGAGGGTGGTGAGACACTGCAACAGGTTGCCCAGTGAGGCTGTGGATGCCCCCTCCCTGGAAGCATTCAAGGCCAGGCTGGATGGGGCTTTGAGCAACCTGGTCTGAAGGGAGGTGTTCCTGCTTACAGCAGGGGGATGGAACTACATGGTCTTAAAGGTGCCTTCCAACACAAACCATTCTGTGATTCTATGATTTGTTAACATTTTTAGTACCACGCTCTTTAGCTTTGGACACCTTTTTCTGCCAAAACCCTTGCAATTTTTGAATATGGTTATTACAGAAGAACATCTGGAATATGTAAAAAGTCAATGTACTTGACATTAAAAAGCCACCATTATATCATCAGAGGATCACAGAATGGCTTGGGTTGGAAGGAATCTCAAGGATCATCAAGTTCCAGTACCCCTGTTGCACACAGGGTTGCCATCCACTACATCAAGTACTAAATCAAGTTGCCCCATTCAAACGTTCACCTTTATCATGTCTCACGGTTATTACTTACAGAGCGTCCATACATATACCTGAAATAATGAATAAAGCCCCTGCTTAAAAATTTAGTATGACTTGGAGGTGATGACAAGACAACAAAGGATAGAATAATAAGATCAATCTCTAGACAACCTAGTTCTGGAGCCTGGCAGCTTTCATAACACTTTTAACACTCTTGGGTTATTTTGGTGGCCCTTCTACACATACACTATAGTAAACTGAGTTAGAATTGCCAGTAAGAGTTCTTTTCAAGCAGTGTGAGAACTTCCCATAAAGATATTAGCCACGCAGCTACACAATTAAAGGTTCAACCCTTCAAACATTAAGGACTTTAGTTGTATCTGATTATGAATGCTAATTGAAAGACTGAGCCCAAACACATCAAGCAGTGTCACTGTTCAGACTCAAGCTATTAAGATAAAAAATTAACAGGGGACTGATTACAGATAAGGGTAAATTTCAGACATGTACATGAGAGTGTTCAGGGTAAGCTGTAAACACACTTTAATGAGCTGCAGTGTGCTGCTACTCTGGAACATGACAGAATGTGCCCTTCCAAAGTAAGTGAAAATATTAATATCAACTCATAGGCCCGAGGATAAATTTCTGTATAACATTCCTATAAATCTGCTGTTCTATGTGCAAGCATGACATATTTGAAGGAAATGTGTGCGACCTGGTGTAGGGAACCTGCTTTGGCAGAGGGGTTGGCCTCGATGATCTCTAGAGGTCCCTTCCAACCCCTACAATTCTGTGATTCTGTGAAAATGTTATCATTTATTTTACAGATTCTTAAAATGAATGCCACATCTGCATATTTCCATTATGTCAGAAGCAAACATAATCTTGTTTGGCTGCTATTTCTAAGCCCCAGTTTTCACCACCTAACTTCCGGAGAGAATTCAAACCATCCTCCTTATTTTTTCCTCATCTTAAAATTAAGAACTAATCTAACTGAGAAAATCCACCACCTCAGGTCAGATCCGCTCTTCTCAGCTGGAGAGCCCTCAAACTCACCATTTGTTTTACAGAAAACACTAAGACATGTGCTACTGTTGGCCATCCATGTTTCTGAAAAATTTCTACTCAAAAATCTATTGATTCTGCAGCTTGGAAATAATTTCCTATACCCAATCAAAATGACAAGTCTCTCAATGCTTGGAATACGCTGCAACTCTTTTAATCCATACAAATCAAAGAGTATAGAAAGGAAAAAATGCATTGTATGAAAAAAAAAAAAAAAAAAAAAGCAAAATTGATCTGTTTTCCTTCTTCATCAGTATAATCTACAGTATTGCTCATTTCAAGGTTTTTATTGGAAACCAAGGCATGTGATTGCACTAATTAGCACAGTATGTGCTATTCTGACTATTTTAAGAGCACCAATTCTCCACTGCAGTATGTTACCAAACCTTCAAGCCAAACACGAGTCACATGTTCTATTAGTATTTTATTGTTTGCTTTCTAGCTTAAGCAGAATATTAAAATGGTTTATAAGCCATTACAAGCCTTTGGAAAGAAAAAAAGAAAGATTTTGGCTGGACTATTCTACGTTCTTGCAATATGCATTTTCTTCATTCCATACTCACCAAACAAAACCATATTAATGCAGCACGCTTACCTTACACCTAAAATAAGACTTGCTTCACGCCTACTCATTTTCTGCTCAAATCCTCCTTTATAGTATAATGAAAGACTCTAGAAAGAAAAAAGGCAAAACAAGCAATAATTAGTTTCATGTACGAGGTGCCATGACCTAAATCATAATTATTCCACCCCACTGAGAGCCTAACATTCATCTGTAACTTACTTTGGAGACATGGAACGAGTAGAAAACAGATAATATGAAAGGACTTCTCCTGGGTGTTAACACATACAAAAGCCAACCTAAAAATAGCTATGTGTGTTTTTACCATCTTCTAGTGCTAATCGGAGGTATTAATAGCTACAATCATTAAAATCCTGCCTTCAGGCAAAACAGTCCAGAATCAAAGTACATGCTAGTATAAAGTGATACCACTGTACGTGTTCGTGAGGGCAGGGAAGAGAAAGGGAAAAAGTGGTTAAAAATAGCTTTGGTGGCACTGAAATGGAAAATGGCAAGAGTGATTATGTTCTGGCATCCAAGAATTAGCAAGTGGTGACTTTAGTCACTGTTTGAACAGGAAAGGAAGAATAGAGACCAGAGATTAGGCTGAAAGTGTATTTGCCAATTATAAATACATCTTTAAATTAAAAAATAACATAAAATAAAGTTAATGAACAATTTTTAATGGTTAGCAACGATCTCCTAAATGCAAATCTTTCTTAGAGAAGAATAAGGGAGTAGTCCATTGCTACTCCCTAATAATAGTCTAAGATGCAAAATTTCCAGTGGCAACAGATGTAGCTCCAAAATGTAGCCTTTGGGAACTGGCACACAGAAATTACTGGACAAGATGGAAGTTTTTTTCTCAATGCAAACATGGGTAGGGGAAAAATAAGCCATCATAAGGAAGTCTAGTCTGAGAAGAGTTGAGACTATTTTTAAATGTTCCTTTTACCCCCAAGCAAAAGTGTGCCTGGCCCTTAATAAAACACTTTTCTCACTAGCTACTAAATATATCCATTCATATCCAGTGAGAATTTTGCATTGCATTTATACAAACTCAAGTAATATCAAAAGCTTTAAAGCATTTACAAGGGTCTCTCTATGATGCCGAAGCAAAGTGCTTAAGGTCAGGAACAACATTCACCCAAAAGCTTCAGAAATAATCAGGAATTGCTACCAATACAGAATGTCTCTGAAGGCAGCAATTCCCCAGAGATTTGTTGTAGTTTGCTACGGTCTGAAGCAAATCTTATTTTTCTTCTTTTCACCCCTGCAAATCATACATGAGATAATCATCTCTGTAATAATTCAGCTACCGTCAAAACTGATCTGACTGCAAACACATTGCACCTACAACAAAAATCTGTTGAGGAACTACTGCTACAGTTGCAGAGTAAAACAAAGCACATCTGTAATAGTACTCAGTAACAGCACAGGCTAGAGCATGGAATACTCAGGGAACGCAAATGGTTTCTCCAGTCCTCCAAGAGGAAACAATTTGGTGATTAAATGACCACCAGGTAATGTCCTTGAAGAGGTAAAACTGCCCAGAAATTTGCAAGGATACTGAACAATTACTACAACCAGGAGAGAAAAGGACGCCTAAATGCCTTGTGAAGTGTTTCCCAGAGCTTCTTCCAACAATCTTAAATACAGATAGATTTCTGAAAAGGTTAATTCCTCTCTGCTCTTCATGCATAGCACACAGCTCTAAAATAAGAGGACACTCTTGGTTCCCTCTTCATGTAGAGAAGAACAATATTTGAATTCTCTCTTAACAAAGTTCCTCTCTGTTCTTGGTAGATATCACTTAAATAGCTCATTTGATATCACGGAATAAGGAGGAATGGCTATAGGCTTAAATTCAGAAATACTTTTTCATGTTTGTAAAGCACTCGTCCTTGAAATTGTTCTAACTTCAGGAAGCTTTCATTCGCTTCGCTTTCAAGAGGAATGAAATAAGAAATTATGGTTTTTTTATGTCCTTTGGCAAATAAACAAATACGAACTTTCGAAGTCAGCCAGGGGAAGTGGTCAACAAAAAACATTTTCTTCTCAGAAGTGAAGCACAGGATAAGGATAATGAATTTCTTACATTAAGATCTTGATCTTCAACAGAATTTAAAGCAAAAATAATTTAGATGTAAAGTCATTGTTCCCCTTGGTTAGAATAGGGGGAAGAAACATCAAGTCTTCATTTTAGGAAATATCTCAGCAAATTTCTAGGTCCAAAATAAAGCAACTTTTCCACGCTATTCAAATTAAAATTGAGAAAAACATGACTTAATTTCTAGTAATGACTGCAGTGAAAAGAAACCACATTCAGATATTTTTCTGCTACAACTTCCTGATTTGCACACAGTTCCAGACACTATTATTTAACTCTGGCTATTGCAAAGAATTTTTGTACTGGAAAAATCATTAGAATGAGCTCTGCATTTCTTGCCATTGCAGAGGGGCAGGGGAGCTACCATTTAATTTGCCTCATTTCCGTGTATGCTGTCACTGTTTAGCAACTTATGTAAGCAAATACTGCTATTTAAAGGGTAAGGGGGAAACAGAAAATGTCTGGACTTGCTCAGCAGATGTGTATTCATTCTTGCAAATTTTAGCATTAGGCAGCCAGCTAAGAAAATCCTGACATCTTCACGATACTTTTTATGGCACAATACAGCAGAGGAGTGACTGTTTCCATGCAAGATAAGTGATATTTGCAACTGAAACCAGACATCACGTCATATTACATAAAGTGGTATTTGTTTCTGATAACCTGTGTGTTGTTTCACTACTGACATGATCAACTGAAGAAGGTAAACAATGCTGGAAGAAAAAAACAAATGCATGTACACACAAAATGAAAGACACGACAAAACACCTATTTAGAAGCTGTGCTATCATGTAATAGTAAAACTTGCTGATATCAACTTTAACTTCCTTAACTTCACTTGGAGAAAAAAAAAAGTAAGATGGACTAGATATTGTAAGAGATGATTGCAACTGTTAGCTCTTAATTCAGAGATCTGTGCATCTGAGCAGAAACAGATCAAATAACAAAAACTGAGTACAAACGTCTCCAGCAAAGCATTAAGAGAGCCTTTCTTCTGGAACTTGGAATTTTCAGGACTGTTGAATTTGGAGTTTTTAACAATTTTGCCTAGAACTGTTGTGGCTGTGGTTGAATTCTAAATACCATTGATTCAACAAAGAAAGGTATAGGTATTAAAATAAAAGGGGAAATAAAAACTAGGAAGTAAGAAATTAGTGTTATGATTGACAGCATTAAGGTCTGTCTGAGGAGAAAAAACAAATGACTGCTGTGACTACGTAACTCCACAGAGAACCAAAACCAAAACTGGAGTTAGTGGCACCAGTAACAAAATCGGGTTCAAGATAAAACTAATTTAGAAAAAGAAGTATTTCTCCAAAAATCAGCAGCATAATGACTAAGTTACAACAGCATTTATTCTTCATCATTAAGAAGTCTATCAATTTAACAGGCGTAAGTTAAAACTGAATGAGAGGTAGGAATTCAGAGCAAAATGTTACTTACTTGCTCTTATTTGCTGTTTTTGGTTATAACTGTTGACTGTGCATGTTAGTTATTTAGCTAAGTAAATAGTGTCAGATACTCAAGATCCAGCAAGTAGACATTTTAAATGTTCACTTCATAATTGCTCAACTTGACCTCATGTAAGTAATTTATTAGTGAGCAGGAGGAAAGGATAAACAGCATCACACTGTGAAACTGCAACTAACAAGAGCTGAAAGCAAGGAAGAAAAAAAAAGTTACTGCAAACAGGAAGAGAGAGTAGGAGCTTACAGAGAGAACCAGTTAGCTTTTAAACAGGCAGCTCGCTTCACAGTCTTCCTAAAAAGGGTGTGATGAGGGACAGAGTTTGATTCTGGAAAGCTAAGGTAAGCACTGAAAAACATAGTGACCAAGTGAGGAACCTTCAAGCACTACAGTGAAGTAGCACTAAGCCCAGACACTGACTGTCACAAATGATTCTTTCTCCTGTAAACATCAGCAGAAGTACTGACTGCTTGATTTTCACTGTCAGCACAGTTTAGAGAACACTATATTGTAAAGAGACATGATGAAACTGCTATCCCACAGTTTATATATAAGCAGCTTCAAATTCCCCCAAACAAAATCACGTGATGCTGCTAAAAGAAGTCTGGAAAATAAATACTTACCCAGGATCTTGGTATATAGAATTTTCACTTTGTATTGTTTTAGTGACAAATGACCAATAGGAAATAACTGATTGCTAAGGGAAAAAAGCATATTCCAAGAAGGTTGACCCGCAGAGTTACAGAACAGACAACCTTTGCTGAGAATTACACAAGAGTCTTAAATGTGAATTTTGATTGTAGAAGAAATAAAAAATTGTCATTACCCTCACAAATATAAAGTTAACAAATATATGTAGGAAGTGGTAAACCAAAAATAAGTTTTTACTCTATCTAGCAGATCTCATGTCTTCTGCTGTTCGCTGTATTTTCAAGTTCAGTAACAGAATATTCTGCTGGAGAGAAACATAGAACTCTGGCCTTCAAGGCAGGATATAAAGGCAGAAATAGATTCAGCTCCACAGACTAGGAACACTGAGAATTCAGAATCTCCTGTTAGTGAATTCTGCAGTACCTTGAAAGTCATCAAGGAAAACAGACTTGTAGTGAGACTGGCTCAGCCAGCAAAATGGTTCAGAGGGGTACAGTCTCCTAGAAACAGACACCTCTCTATGCAGTAGTATGTCATATTTCCATATGTTAAAGAGTCAGTGCCTGAATTCTTACATGCAAATGTCTAAATTTAGATTCTTTAGCCTGTATCTAACAAACGGATAGATGTGTTGGAGTAAAACTTCTGGAGAGGGAAGATGAAGATTGAAGCACTCTCTACTCTGAAGCCACATACCCTTATTGCTTGCTACTTCAAGCCTTTAAGTCAGACTGTATCCACATCACATAAAAGCAATTTAATTCACAGTACCTAAAGTCCCCCCTGTTGTTTTGGCAGGCAACATGGGAACCTCTCCAAAACTGATTTTAGAAAGGGAAAAACGAAATTGCTGTTGGTCTCACAGTAGCAATGCAGTACAGGGACAGGGAGTGAAAACTGATCCAGGAACACTCTAGGGAACCTGCTTTGGTAGGGAGGTTGTACTAGATGATCTCCAGGCATCCCTTCCAATCCCTGTGATTCTGTAACACCATATCTGGCTCATACACACTGCAACTGAGAATAAGTTTGGAACTGCCCCAAGAAAAAGACAACCAATGTGCAAAGAGATGGAAGTGCTTGTTTTCTTGTTCACATGTGAGTTGCAAACAGAGAAAACAAGCTCCTCTATCCTCTTGCAACCCATCCTGGAAGTTTATTAGATCATCTTAAAAATATACGAAATAAATGACAGAACATACAGAATAAGGAGTACTCCAATCCAGGGAAAAAAAATAAAAACTAAATCTAGCTGGCATTTGTGATATTCAACATAAAATGACTTCCTTCTAAATATTTGACATATAAATAGATTTAGCTGGTATCAAGTAACCTCCAAACTTACAGAAGTTGAAATCTTTTTTGCTGTCTCTGTAATTGCCTGCCCCAATGGCTTCCAAAGGTGGAATGCATAACGACCTGAAAAAAATGAAGTCAAAGGAACCATAAGTGCCATTTAAACACACACGTACACAAAATGTCTGACATCTGTTCATTAACTTGAAGCAGAAAGAATTTTGGGTTATAAAACAAAATTATTCTTCACTGTTCACCTTCTCATTCCGTTTATTTTCTGTATGGTACCTTTGCACTTTACTGCTTTTCAAGATATTCCCTCAATGTCTGGTTTTGAATCCTGCCCAGCAGAAGCCCTGGGTAGAAGTCCTGTGACAAACTTGCAGAGGTTTACATTTTTCAGTCTTCATACTGAGAGTGTGTGGGGAGGTAATGCACATAATATAAAAACATAGCCATGGTCTGCAAACATCCATTGTGTTTGTGCACAAAATAAATAAGATTTAAATGCATTTCAATATGACAAATGAAGTTATCAGCATTGTGAACTTTAAGATACAGTGCAGTAAGAACATTAGCTTTGGATATGCATTATTTATTAAATAACATTCAAAGGTTATGTCTTCCAAAAAAATATATATCTACATACTACATGTATCTTGATGTAATGTTGTATGCTCAATCACATATTTCGTACATTCTACATTTTATTTTCTTACAAAGAGAAGACCTGATGGGATTCAGAGACATTCAACTCTCAAATGGCAGTGAACATCTATAGCTAAGAAAGGGTACATGAATCTATATTAGACTTTGTTCTCTGAAGCACAAAGAAGGTCTACCAACTTCAGAATCAAAATTTGTACTGTTACTGGTAGCCTTCCCTGTAGGTTCTAACCCTCCAATTTTTGTTTTGATTAATTATTCATTAGGAATGTAATTTGTTATTAAATGTAATGGGAAAAAACATTTTTATAAGACATGGCTCTCCCTGACTCAAAGAACATCTTGCTTTCAGTCTTAAAATAAAGGATATCTCTGTAAGTTATTGTAGCCATCTACGTCTGTCTTTGCTAACACAGAAGTCAAAACCCCTGTTGGAGTACCATTGCTGAAAAGCTGTCATGTATTAATGACATATTACCTCACCTTCTTAAAGCTTACAATTACCATTTCATTGCTAGTGGTCACTACTAATTCAGCTTAACCAGCAGAAGAAATTCCACTTCTACTGTCTTCTGTTTCTGTATGAGGATATAGACATGAACTGGCTTCTTAATAGATGTGTACCACCAAATATCTTGCCTCTCCTTCCACTAATTAAAATAAAACAGCTGCACTCACAAAATACCTGCTGACTTTTTTTGCATTAGGATGAATCTATATGCATATGTACTTGGCGCATGCATTTGCACACAGCTGAGCACGGCTGAGTTTACATCCTGAAAGTAATGGAAATTGATTCGTGTATTTCAAAACTAGAAGAGACCACACTTATCCCATCTGAATAAATCAGCATGTAAATCACATTAAGCCCACGACCTGTGTTCAGAAAAACAAATCCAGACACAGAGTTCAGGGAACAAACAAGGTACTACAGGAACAGGTTAATATGATGTATAACCGTAACTGCTAAAATCTTTCATTCCACCCTGTTTGAATTTGTCAAGCACCACCTTCACAGCACTAGATCCTGCTGTACTCTTCTGTAATAAGGAGCCTCACCTTGCAACACCCTTTTATATGTGCATCATATAGCATAATCCTTTTGCACTATATTTTGCAGACAGAGAGCATGCAGAACCTTTTCACTGCTGCCCACAAAACAAGTTTCTCTAGCAGTGACTTTTTCAAAAAGAATTTTGGAAAACGTACCAAGGATTCTGAAGTGATGGGAACTGCAAAGGGACATGATTCTCCACAACAGCCACTTCCCAAGCGGTTTTCATAAAAACTTCATTAACCTCATTGGAAACAGCAGTAGGCAGATAAGTGGATCCACAGTCAGCTGGTAATTTAGCTTACCTGCAAATGCAACAGTTGCCACACCGAGTCCAACTGCTATCATAGATCTGGCCTAAAGCAAGAAAATAGGAATCAGAATGAATTGCACATTCTCATTTGGAATATATGCATCTTTAACAGTAAGTATTTTTGATGTCTGCTGTGGACATTTAATATATAATTTATATGAAATATAAAGTATGTATCTTTTTTCCAAAGGCTACATCAAATCTTATAGCACTGCCTCATTAACCTATGGCAGTGCTTCGGGTTTAAGTTGGATTAGCAAATCAGTGAATAAACACTAACAAAGTAACACCCAGTATGAAATAAAAAACACATGGCAGGCTCTGCTCAGGATTACTGGAATTTTTATGCAAAGACCATTTCAACGCAATCTGAAACAACGTTCACCGTAAAAGAAAGTATTAGTTTATCACAAAACCACGGGGAACAAAACAGTCCCATCCCACAGCTGCAGCCACAAACATTAGTGTCTTCCATTGTTCATCCCTTGACTCATGGAAGCCACAGTCAGACACAGAGCCTGGTAATCTCTTCTCATTATTTACTGTCAACCACTGTCTGAATGCTTAAATTACAGTATAAATATTTGTATGACAGTTTTCAGACAGTTTTCGTTATTGGCTTAAATTTGCTGTAGGTCTAAAAGTCTTAAATTTGTTTTAAGTGTCTTGCAACCAGACCCACAAAAAGATTTGAACATCTGATTCAGTAGTAACTCCTAACTCCTGCTAACTCAAAAATCCCAAATAGGGTGGGTATATTTTTCTCTGTGACGCCCTGAAGGTCTGGAAACTTACGAAGGACCATTGGAAATATCTCCTTGAGATGTTGAACAAGAAGCCTCTAAATGATATGCAGCCAAACTGACTTCTCAACCATTTCCAGAATTCAAGGATGAAGAACATTGCAAGCCTGAGTGTCTGGTGTATGGTACTATCTATCCATATCTGATAGTTTAATAACACCTTGAACTTCTCCCCAGGAAGCAAGAGAAATCAGATTAGGCCTGTTTAACTGGATTTCAAAACAAACACCAGTGAATATGTTTTTATCACCAGATTCATTCTCCTCTGGATGGCTTTCTGCTCTGCATTTAACCAATAGCTCATTCACAGATTTTCTGCCAACAAATCTGAGAGCGGAACTGCATGCCCAAATTTTGATGTGCCCCAAAAAGTAGATTTAGTGTCACATAGCTACAGTGGCTAAAACTCTTGTACTCAATCTCATTCCCAGGCAGAGTAAGGGAAGAGTTGAGAAATAGGGATTTTTAAGCTTTCTAGAGCTGCATAGGGGCTAGAGCACAGGTCAACAATCTTTCCTGCACTCAGGTGGCTATGCAAAATGGCGGCATTTCCACCACAGCCAGCAGCTCCTGTCTGGCTGTGAAGGAAGGTGACAGTCACTGCTGCCTGTAGCATTGAGCTCAGAACAGAAGCAGCAGCAGATAGAGATAGGACCATGAGGAATGGTTTTAAACTGAGACAGGGGAGGTTTAGGTTAGATAGCAGGATGAATTTTTTCACTCAGAGGGTGGTGATGCACTGGAACAGGTTGCCCAAGGAGGCTGTGGATGCCCCATCCCTGGAGGCATTCAAGGCCAGGCTGGATGTGGCTCTGGGCAGCCTGGTCTGCTGGTTGGTGACCCTGCACATAGCAGGGGGGTTGAAACCAGATGATCATTGTGGTCCTTTTCAACCCAGGCCATTCTACAATTGGGCTATGCTGACCACGAGCATAACACAGTATTGCAATTGCTGAGAGGCTTCTGGTATGAAAAAAAGAAAACAACAAAACTCTACACACGCTGGGAGTGGAGCTCCAAAGTTAAGACTGAAGGAGTTTTGCCCAGAGGTGCTTTAAAGTCACCTCTCTATTCTATTTTATCATAGACTGAAGTCCTGATATTAGCATTCATGCCTGGATGTAAGCATGTAAAAATAATGCAGTAGTTTAATATCTGTTCTTCCTTCCACTTGCACAGTTTCCCTTCCTCTTCAGGCCATGAGAAATAAAAGTATGCTACCTCAGATGGTAAAGGAAATAAAACAGTGAAGCACACTGTTCATCTCTTCATTAAAGTTTTCTACTTCTTCACACAGATCAGTTTTCGCAGGCTCTCAGTATTCAAATATGAAAACTCGATGAGATTCTTCTAAACCCTCTGTTTAAAGACTAACCCACAACAGCCACAATGCTTCTGGAAATACCAAAACTCTAAAGAAATTATGTATTATTCTGTTCTGTGGCTTGTGATCACGGATTTACGTGCAGTAGAGACTTTCCTTGACTCATTCAGACTGACTGTGAGAATCTTTTACTAAGTGTTTACAGTCAATTAAGAGCCCAACAACGTGTGAAATAGATCATATTGGAAAAAAAAAAAATATTTATTAGCCTGTGCTTGTCAAAATTTATTCTTGCCTTGCCACCAAAAGGTAGATTATGTCAGCTTCAGTACCTTGTCAGTTTACAACAAGGTACACTGCCACTGGTAAGAGACACCTCATCACAGCTAAAGGCAGAACGTTGACGTAAGGCTAATAAATGATACTTGGACTCCATCAGCTCTGCACAGAAGTTGCTTAAGTGTTTTTGCAGAGTGGTCTGTAAGCAGTGTAGATTCCCTGAGCACCGTGTCCACTGGGCTATATTATTTCAGCCTCAGTGGAATGCACAAGCAGTTACAGGAAAGCTAGTGAAAAACAGCACTTAAAAAAAACATAAGTGTTATAGTAGTTCTAGGATAGGAGTGCTAAGAAGGATCAGCAGCAATCTGAAGACCAGGCAGAAAAGTAGCTAACGTGATGGGGTGATCAAGCCACAGAGCCATGAGAGACTGCCCATGTTTACAGTGAGATAAAACTATCCAAAAAGCTGAGAAACATCAAAATAGAGCAACATCCCTTATTTATGTTAGCAGCAGGTTAGAAAAGAGTCACTTGCTATGTATTAGCCACAATGGTAACTTGTCACCTCAAAGCATCCTGAATGTTTGTTATAGTGTTATACTGAATACAGTGTGAAACTGAATTTAAATCAATAGAACCAAGATTGCACAGTTCATCTTTTACTACCACAGAGTCTCTTTTTAAGCTAATGGTAACTTCACTTATGGTGAAGTCCAGTCTGTCCCAGTTTTCTTTTCCATGCTCACTTAACTCAGATGATTATTTAGAAGGAGAAATCAAGGTTAGTCTGGAACTTCAAAATATACAGCAGCAAATTTTATTGTTACGACCATAAAGCTTTAATTACAGGCTCTCTTCTCATCAATATGAAAGGAAAGCAACTCGCTCTCGCATCTACCACCACCATGAGCTTTTTGACCTACACTGCTTTAACATGCATGCTATTTCATATTCAAAGGCTCAAAATATTAATAAACACTCACTGACTTCAACTATGGCAGAATTGACTTTTTTGGAGGGAGGGTGAAGGTGATTTAAAATTTTTTAAATATGTAGGTTTATACAAGAAAATATTCCTTAAGATCCAAGAGGGGAAAATGAAGAAATAGAAGATTAAAAAGCAACATCTGTCCCTTTCTTTATTCAGTGAATCAGCTCCCAAAGGTTAGTCATCAATCCTGTGCTATTGCTGATCTCAGTCTTTTATTATGAAGTTCAGTTTTAGTAACAAACCCTCTAAGATACAGATAACAGTAAAACTAAGTTTTGCTAAATCTGCAAAGTTTTGTTTTTTTCATCTTTAGAGAAATGTCTGTAAGGAAATACATCCACAAGACTTACCAGAGTATTTGGTAAACAAAAGAAGATAAAGCATATTGACAGACAGTATGTCTAAAGGTATATACCAGACACCACTTCATAGAGAGGTCCAAGAACTAATCCTTTAATATGTAAGTTTCCTGTAGCCTTAATCTTTTTAAGCAGAAGAAACTGGGAAGAGTAAGATATTCCTAATCCACAGCACTCTGCTTTACAACTCTCTTCTATAAAGTAGAAAAAAAGAAGTTATAAAAGGCAATTTCAAATGCATAATTCTAAAATTTCAGCACAACACTGTTACATCTAACAACAAGCTACAAGAACAAACTTCATAGTCATTAAAACATACCTGCCTGCACAAGATTTGGATTTTATACTCTGGTTCTTCTACTGCAGTCAGTGGAAACACCCTCCTTGGTCAAACAAAAAGTATTCTGCTTCCCTAATAACTAGATTTAAGATATACTGCTAGGGCTCTATACTTTTTTAGGGCCACAGACAGCTATAGTGAAATGGAATAAAAAGCATGTAGAAAAACAATTATTTGTTCTGATGGACTGGACAGCAGTTTGTTAGCAGTCCATGGTTAATTGTGAATAGGTAAAAATAGGGATGTATGTACCTGAAATAAGTAAATGCACAAATGTAATATGCTTAACTAGAAACTTCGTTATAAAAACATGTTTGTTTTTTAAACAGCTGTATGTATGCTGCTAAAAATTAGAACTCACAAGGATATTAACCAAGCATGCAGAACTATTTCCAAGGCTTTTCTCCCTTATTTAAACATTCTAAACCTCAAACACATGACTGCATCTGGCGTGGAAGTTACAAGAAGGTTGCTATTCCCCAGAAGAGTAGCTACAGTACTAGAAGGCTTCAGAGTTTATTAGAAGGTTTCAGAGCAAACCACCTAATTAGCTGTATATGGAGCTGGATGCACTGGGATTATATTATAAACTACCTGCAACAGATTTGATTTCATAACTTAATGCTTTCTGTCCATTCTCACCTCCCTATGAAGTTTATTTTCCAATAATAAATTAAAACTAGTTTCAGCTAAAAGCTCATCTCCATACACACCCAATTTTCATGTCTATTTACTTCATTTATTTTATAGTAACTTTCTGGTTTTTCATATGAAACTACTACAAACTTAAAAGTTTCTGACAATTTTTCACAGGGGACTCTACCAGAGCAGTAGATTCACTAGCAGAAGTGTTAATGCCAGGCATTCAACCAGCCTTCCTGGATATGTATTCATGATTAATGAATTCTTACAGCTGTCCTCACGGACTCTATGCCTTCACTGTTGTTTTTCTGTCACTCCAAACTTCTGAATGCTTCAGTAAAACAAGTATAGTTATCATCCTGCACAACTTAAAAGCAAAATTCAGTTCGGGAACAGAGCCGTTTCAGCCCTGAAGGTGACGTTTGTTATCCCATTTCATCTCTGCAACCATACCCTGTTACTCTGTAGCAAGATGAGGTATACTGGGCTTACATAGCAAGCCTGTGGGTAGCTGGGGAGCTGCAGCAGTGTCTTCTTGTGAACTCAGCAGCAACAGCCCCATGTCAGATTACTTAGAAGAGATGAAGTCATTTAAATTAATTTATGTTCCCATCTTTTGACAGTAGTCTCTAACCACCACAGAGATGCTACATCTCTACCCATACTAACCATAGATGAGCAGGTATGGCTGTATGTAAAAGAATGTAGTATCTCTACAGCGTCTGGAGCCTCATGGATGGACTTCCTTCCCTTTTTGCTACGTGGCTCATAATTACTGCTGCTCATAATCTCTGAAAAACCCCAGTTGTGAACCCCAACGCTGGTCCTCGCTCAGCTTCTCCCAGATGACGAGCTGCCAGGAGAGAGGGACTTTTTTCGCTGAGACTTCCACAGAACCAGCAGAAATTAGAGCCTGCTCTAATAGAACTCACGCAGTGTGGAAGGGTTTGACATCCCCCGTCTCCCTACGGTAGGGAAGCACAACTTCAGATTTCCCGTGGCTGACAGAACGTCACGTTTAACCCCGCGTTAAACGGGAACAGACTGCGATCCCACCAGGCATGGCCTTGGGCGAGGGGCCAACACCGCTATCCCTGCCCGTGGCGGATGCCGGCCCCGGGGGAACAACGCTGTGAGGGCAGAGCTCACTGCTCTGCCGCCCTGCCGCCTGCCCGGCTCTCAGCGCGCTCACCAGTCTCCGGTCCAGCTCGGTTTGGCCCTTGCCGGCGCCCGTAGGGCCCCTAGCGTACTCGGCGTAGCGCAACGCTTCAGAGGAAGCCCCGGCTCCATCCATGATGGCGGGCGTGACGGCAGCGCTACGGGCCGTACAGAGGGACAAAGCAGCTGAGGAGGCGAAAGGCAAAGCGCCGCCCCCCCGCGCCGCTCAGCTCTGACCCCGCCTCGCGAAGGCGGAGAGTGGGCGGGCGGTACCACAGCGTTTTGTGGGGGGAGGGGGAAACGGTCACCGACGTGACTCGGCCTTCTGGGCTTTGTCGTCGCCTCCCGGGGTTACTGTGAGGATTACTCGCCTCCGACTGTGGTGACTCCCTCCTCATTGAGGGCAGGCGGTTAGATGGACGGGGGATAGTGAGGAGGGCTGGGGATGTGTGTCCTTTTGTCCTCACGGCTTGTATTTTTTGCACCTTACTTGATGTCCGTGTATAGAATCGTAGAACCATAGAATGGCTTGGGTTGGAAGGGACCCCAAGGAGCATCAAGTCCTAACATTCTCGCCACAGCCAGAGCCATCAACCTCCATATCTAATACTAGAACATGTTGCCCATGCCCCCGCCCAACCTGTCCTTGAACACCTCCAGGGACAGGCATCCACAACCTCTCTGGACAGCCTGTTCCAGCACCTCACCACTCTCGTATAAAGAACTTTCCTCTTGCACCCAATCTAAACCTTCCCTGTTGAAGTTTAAAACCATTCCCCCTTGTCCTATCACTATCTACCAGAGTAAAAATTTTATTCTCCTCCTCTTTATGATCCCCTTTTAAATACTGGAAGGCTGCAATGAGGTCTCACAACCTTCTCTAGGCTGAACAAGCCCAACTCCCTGAGCCCTTGTAGAATTCATAGGTAGGTGCTCCAGCCCTCTGATCATCTTTGTGACCTTCCTCTGGGCAGTATCCAACAGCTCCACACCTTTCCTGTACCGGAGGCCTCAGCATGTGACAATGCATTATGATTTCCTGAAAATGCTGCCTGTTGGGATCAAGGTTCATCCTACTGAAGATTTCCAAGTGTTACCTCAAATGCAGTCGTTGGCAGTCGCCATTAGTCCTATATCACTAATTGCAAAATGTTCCATCTCTTCTCAGTAATACAGCATAACTGCTCTTCCTTTGCCCTTCATCTAAGAGGTTTGCCATATGTCTTAACTGGTGGCACTGGAGTTGAATTGTCTGGGGACACTGGGACACAACAAAAAGAATTACTCTCTTTATCTCCTGTTTCAGAGAGTGATTTTTTCTTCCAAGACATCATTCTGAGCACGTATCACAGTTCTGTACATACGATTGATACTTACCAATCTTCTGTAACATTGAAAGGCAACTGCTTTAATTCAACTTTAAGTATCTTCATAAAGTACAGCTATTAGCTCAAAGATGAGTTGACCATATATAGCATTTAATTAATCTTTGGCAGATGTCTAAATTTTACTTGATACAGCACAAAAGCCATTGGAAGTTGTACGATGATCCATCTGGCAAGAAATAAATACCTTCTTACTTCTTCATCCAACATGCAACATTACTATACATGATTAATATTTTATATTTGCAGTGGAATTGAATTTCTTGTAATCTTGAAACCTATTTTCAAGTCCATGAAAATATCCCCAACTCATCATTTTTTGTTCATTCATTTGCATAGAAGTAATGCAGAATAGCATGTCACTTACTACTTTTCAATAGCACGCTCAGAAACTGAAAATACTTTTTTTTTCTCCTTTATTCTCCTTTCTTGCATAGTATAGCAACTTGCTCAGAAAATCTGTGTCTCTCCTAATGAGTTAATGTTCTTTGTCGAAAGATAGTCATCTCTAAAAGAATAAACTTTGTGTTTATTTTGGGGACAAAGCTGAAATGGTAGGAAATAAAAAGAAGCCAAATAAATAAGAGTAGGAGAAAGTAAGAAGCAAATCTCTAAAGTGAAAGATTGTAGAAAATCTTTCCTTTTTTTTTGGTTTCAGTTTCTGCAGAAGTTTTTTTCTTTTTGTATCAAAAAAGTATTCAGACATAAAAGTAGCCCCCTTGAATCCACTGGTTCAGTGATAGTTATGATAGTTATTCATTTTTACTACTGTGTGTGATTAGCTGGGTAAAGGTAAGAAATAGGTGTGGGTGGCTCTGAAAAAGCCTCGCTGCTTCGAAAAGTTCAGTGAACAAGCAACAGCAATGGAAAACAAAACAAAACAAAACAAACACAGCATCAACAATAATGAATTTAAACACTGCTTTGTAGTTTTGAAACTCCTCCCTTCCCCCCCGCCCCTCCCCCCCCGCCCCTCCCCCCCCCTCAAAAAAAAGCCAAATTAGTTTATAAGGGTTCTCATATGCAGGTATACAACTGTAATCTACAAGCGCTAAGTGGTACCATGTTTATTCCCTCTCTCAGATATTATGCATATTGTTAGGATTCCTCCCTCTGAGCCTTCTCAAGGCTAAAAATTCTCAGCTCTGTGAAGCGAGGCCCCTAAACCAGATGTTCCAGTTTCTTCATTATCTTTGTGGCCTTTTTCTGGATTCACTCCAATATGTTCATATTTCTTTTGTACTAGGGAGTCCAGCACTGAACTAACGCCCACCTCAGAGATGTGATCTCATTAGGGATGAACAGACAGGAAGATTCACCTCCCTTGGCAACACTGGCCCTCATGCATCCTAGCAGGCTGTCATCCTACTTTGCTGCAAGGGTGCATTGCTGGCTTATGTTCAACTTGTCTTCCAGGAATTATTTGCTTGGCCACCCTCCCTGGGTTGGGATGAAGTTTACTGACCTGCATTTCCTCAGATCCCTCTCTTTGAAACCTGGGCATTAGTTTTATTTTTCTTCCATCTGCTGCTCTTGCCTGATTTCTGAATGTTGGGCTGGATTGTTCTTAAGCTTTAGAAAGTGATCCTTGAGAATCAAACAGCTCTACTAGACTCTTCAGTTCTGTATCTCAAGGGATCCTGCAAGGCAGATCTCTAAGATTCCTATAAACAGACTGAAGCCTGCTTTCTTTAAGTCCATGATTGTGACCCTGCTAATTGCACTGACATCTCCATGCAACCATCTCCACTGCAACCTTTGTACCCCTTGATACAAGAAAGACAGGGAGCTGTTGGAGAGGGTCCAGAGGAGGTCCACAAAGATGATCAGGGGACTGGAGCACCTCCCCCACAAAGGCTGAGGGAGCTGGGCTTGTTCAGCCTGAAGAAAAGAAGGCTGTGGGATGACCTCATTGCAGCCTTTCAGTACCTAAAGGGAGCCTACAAACAGGAGGGGAATCAACTCTTTGAAAGGGCAGATAATGGCAGGACAAGGGGAAATGGTTTTAAGTTGAAGCAGGGAAGATTTAGATTGGATGTCAGGGGGAAGTTGTTCACTGTGAGAGTGGTGAGGTGCTGGCACAGGCTGCCCAGAGAAGTTGTGGATGCCCCGTCCCTGGAGGTGTTCAAGGCCAGGTTGGATGGGGCCCTGGGCAGCCTGGTGTAAGATAAATGTGGAGGTTGGTGGTTCTGGCTGTGGTGGGGGGTTGGAGCTTGATGATCCTTGGTGTCCCTTCCAATCCAAGCCATTCTGTGATTCTATGATTCTATGACAAAATTTTCTCCATTTGTAAGCATCAGGTCCAGCAGAGCATCTCCCCTTTTCAACTCCTTGATCACCTCTGCAAGGACAGCATCATCAATACACCCCAGTAACATCACTCATCATTGAAATGGTAGCAGAATTTGGCCTTTAAAGACTCTGGGCCACTCTGTAGCCTATCTAAACATCTCTAGCAAATCTAGATGGAAAACATTTATCTGAATGTCTTCCTCATATCACCAGCTATGCTAGTATTATCACTTTCTGAATAGAGACTCAAGAAGAATATAGATTAAGCAGAGACAACCAGCTAATCAACACAAGGAAAACAAATCTTTTGCTGGGAGTGAAAGAAGTCATTTCCTCCTGAAGCAAAGAGGGGAGAAATGAAAGCTGCTGAGTCTTTGATGATGGTTTTCTAACCTAAGCTCCTCACAGCACAGCACAGCTATGTGCTATGCTATGCATAGGGTGATACTGGTAGAGGCAAATTGTTGGTATTTTAATGTAAACCTAAACACCAATATATTCCAGCTTTTTTTTCTTTTTTGCTATGAATGTGTAGCAATATTGTCCATATATGTATACCATTTAAGTTAGTTGCTTATTTCTCCTGTAAATGACTTTCCTAAACAGTCTGCATTACAGTACTCCATTGCAGTCAGGATCAATGTTGACAAGAGTCTCTGGCAGGAATTAAGAAGAATCAAGAAACCAGATCAAAGTTTGCAAAATTGATACCAAGCATTTTGCTTCTATTCTTTACTACTGAGAATTTCCAAAGTACCTGCAAGTGTAGCAGCTGACCAGTGACATTAGAATGGCAAGGACTGAAGTTTCATGCTGAAGATTAAAGTTTCTGAGGTCATGCAGAGAAGGGAGTATAATTGCAAGTTATCAAGAAAATCATAAGGCGTATCATATAAAATTGGTAGAGCCAATACCTAAGCCTTCCTGAATTGTCATGTGCATACAAATGAATAAAGAATAAATCTTTCCAGCCACAGCAGCAGGATTAGGAGTTGGAAGAGTTCATTGCTCCTAAATGCATTGGTATGTTTCTTCAATTACCGTAATACACCATAAAAGCAAAAAAAGGCTCGAGCTAATTCCTTTAAGTAACATATTCTGAAACATTAAACAATAAAGAATGTAATGTTCTCTCTAGATAACATAATAATTGTCTGTGTGACACCTTTGGTTGACTAGGTACCACAGGGAAGTACATTATGCAAAATCCTAAGCTGGAACTAATCATGGCCTTCAGGAATTGTAAGAGTACAATTATTCCTTGAAGAAGTGGTGGAGAAGACGGCGTGTATGGCAAAAGGCTTTGTGAATAGTGTTAAAATAATTTATGTACAAGTGGGTCTCCTCTTTAAAAAACTGCTAAGAAAAATATATATCTATGAATTGTAAAACAGTTACGTTAATATTGCCAGACCTCTCAAGGATTCTTCCTCCTGACCACAGTGCTGCAGAGTTAGGTGTAAGAGCCCTTTGTTTCTGATAGCATTTGTGTTGTTTACCAGTTGATTTTGTAATTGTCTTTTCCAACAGATTTGACAGAGGCAGGCATTTTTTTAATGGTATAAAACACTCATTTATAGTCCTGATGGTTTTTATAACATCAGACCTTTAAAATAGCCCTGCTTTATTATTTAGTATTCTTTTTATAACAATAAAGATATGCACGGCTCTCTCCAGGCATAAGAATACCCTACATGTAATATGTAGCAATAATTTTCAGGCACTACTTCAAGACCTTAATATAGCAAGTTCTGGATATCAGCTCAATTATGTTTTCAATTTCTACTTCCTTTTACTGAAGTAGTATTACAGAGGTCATTTTGAAAGTAATGCCTCTTATTTATTCCCATGGAAACTACAGCAGATACAAAGAGCACAGTAACACTGTTTGATAGAGCAAATTCTCAGATGCAAAATATTATTTTTCAACATAGTCACCATCATTATCCAATTCACATGGATAAGATGATCACAATTCTAATCATTTCATAATGTGACAGCTGTGCATCTAGAACGTGGCTTGTCCTTCACACTGCTGTCACCACTGCTGAAACACACTGCCTCACTGTGCTCACATCCTCTTTTTGGTCTCTGTAAAAATTCAGCAAGCTTCAGCGAATATAAATAGGCATCAGTCTTTTCTGCAGGGAGAAATTCAGTGACATGCTTTGCTTCTCACAAGAACAGAGTAGAGGGGTGATTCTGCCCCTCTTTTACTCTTGTGAGACCTCATCTGGAGTACTGCATCCAGTTCTGGGGCCCCCAACACAAGAAAGATGTGGAGTTGTTGGAGCAGGTCCAGTGCAGGGCCATGAAGATGATCAGAGAACTAGAGCACCTCTCCTACAAGGACAGGCTGAGAGCTGGGCTTTTCAGCCTGGAAAAGAGAAGGCTCTGAGAGGGGGGGACACCTTTTAGCAGCCTTCGAGTAGCTGAAGGAGGCCTACAGGAAAGCTGTGGAGGGATTTTTTATAAGAGCAAGTAGTGACAGGACCAGGGAAAATGGTTTTAAAGTGGAAGAAGGTAGATCTAGACTAGATATTAAGAAGAAATTCTTTACTATAAGGGTGACACTGGAACAGGGTGCCCAGAGAGGTTGTGGATGCCCCCTCCTTGGAGTTGTGCAAGACCAGGCTGGATGGGGCTTTGAGCAACCTGGTCTAGAGGGAGGTGTCCCTGCCTACAGCAGGGGGTTGGAACAAGGTGATCTTAAAGGTATCTTTCAACGCGAACCATTCTGTGATTCTATGATTCATATGCACTTTCATGTCAGACTCCATTTTGTCAGACTGCCCATCTGCTGCCATCTGTCACGTGGCAGCAAAATGTAATGGAATATGGGTGGGAAGGTTCAGCCTCTATTGCTATACCACCAACATCTGCCTCTGACATTTTGGGCCAACATAATAAAATAGAAGGCATTCCTTTCGGAGCAGCTCTGATAGATAAGAGATAGATGGACTTGCTCTAGTACTGGAGGATACTTCAGGGAAAGCAAGGGACAATTTCCTATCAGAGAGTGGAAGATATGTTTTGATAGGTGCTTTCCATTTCAGCTTTTAGCAGTAAAATGGGAAGCGTGTGCAGCATTTTACATCACCTAAATAGATTACCCAAAACAGACACACACACGTCAAAGCAAATGACATTCTTTTTGCTGGGCATGACAAATTCCAGTGCTAGATCCAAACAAGAATAAACCTTGGCCCAATGTAACATTTTGCCCTCTTTCTGGGGCTCTCTCTCCAGGGAACAGTGGAATTTCACTTCTCAGCATCCTGAGCTGTAACAATTAGTGCTATAAACCTTGCAGAACACACTGTCCTCGCAACTGAACAATCTTGCTCCTCACAGAACGTGTTATGTGAAGTGCATAAAACTGCATCCCAAAACCAATGTGATACTACAGCATTCATTCATATTAATATTTTATGGCTTTGGTCTACAGTGAGCTCAAGTATTTTGCTTGCCATAAACGTGTTTCAGTTCAAGTATTTTAGAAGTAGGGCTGAATATTACTATGTTTTTTAGTTTTAAGGTTTTCCATTTGTGACTAATGGTACAAGAAGCTGGAGCACTCAGCCAGCAGAAACCTTGGTAAAGTAAAAAATGCATAGTTAAAAATCCAATTTCCAATTTGCCACCACAGTATAAAAACACTATATGCAATGCTGATTATAGATATGTTTCTGTGGGTATTTGCCATTCCTTTGTCACATCCCTAAAATATAGAACGATATTCCCAGTGATCAATTGCACATAGGTGCTGTGTAGTGCATTTGGCTGCGTGCTGTTTATACTTAACCAAAACATCCAGGTGAAAATATATGTTTGTGAACCCCCAAGCTCTGTATTCAGCTGTAGGAGTAAGTATTTCAGCTGACAGCAAAAGCAAAAGCAATACCACTTGCTGACTTGGGAAAAAAAAAATAGGTGAGCTGGGCTGTAGTAAATCCAGCCTGTGCTGTCGATCATTCTCAGTAGTCCCCTGCAATTGGAAGCTTTTCTTCCAACTTTAGGCTTCTACTCTCTCTGGATTAAATGAAGATCTTAACTCTAAAAGTGCCTATGGTTGTGAGGAAAAAAAAAAAAAAAGACCTTAAAATAGAAAAGCTTTAAATCTGGAAACCAACAATGAAGTAATGAAGAATAAATAGTTGTTTGAAGGGAAGGAGTAGTAGGAACCTGACACAGTTATAAATATTTCTTTTATTTTTCCTTTTTAATACTATTTGTTTTGTAAGTTTTATCTTATCTGGCATTCCTCAAAAAGGATGAAGCTGCTGACCAGGATTGTGAGTATTCTTTATAGAGAGAAAGGATCACTGATATCTCTCATTTTTGGTGTAGTTTGTGGTACTGCTTAAATGCATATAATGGTTCAACACAGAATGTTCCACTGTAGAAATTATCTTGTTGTATTATTGTAATTTCACAACAAGCATAGTTGAGGGAATGAATGTGGTGATTCTTAATGTTTTACATCTCCACTGAAGAAATTTCTCAATTTAAAAGAGATCATTTTCTATCAGAGAGTTTTCTCCTGCAAAGTAGGAAAAAAATGCTAATAGCTGAAGGAAACAGCTTTACAGAAAAAAAAGAAAAAATACAAAATGTTTTTTAGTCATGGTAAATACTAGGAAGCTTATGTAGATTTACTCTCTATTCTTCTGCTCCCTAGAAGGTTCTCATTTTAGTAATCCTTCCTTTCCCTGTTTGCTATCAAGACACTTCTATGCTATTTTTACGCAATTTATGTTAAAAAGTAAAGATGAAAACAAGAAAAGAACGACTCTTTTTGCCCTTCTTTGTTAATTAAGTGCAGTCAGATCATGTGTGCTTGGCTCTGGTGTAAACCATATGCTCTCAAGCCTTCTGTAACTGCCTAAAGACTCTAAAAAGTAAACAGACATTTTCTCTGCCTATTATCAATGGGAGTGCTGTGAAAAGTTGGAGAGAGAAAGCTGATAAAGAAAATTCTGAGAACACTCAGCAGATGGGGTCACAGAGACCTGTTCCAGAATGATACAGAAGTTAGTGAAAGACCTGGCCAGGCCTTGCCATCAAAGGAAACTGCTATCAAAAACCATCGAAGACAGACTGGGAAGTGACCACTATTCACACTTAATTGGCTGATTTTGCTAATGATATTGTATAAGGATTGTCCTACTGTTAGAAGATTGATCAACCATTTGAAGAAGACTGAAGTATTCTGTTTCTTCTAGAATCCAGAAAGCTCAGTAAGTGGAGGTTGGTCATTCATCTGTAAATGCTGCGTGACCAGTAGACTTGGCCTCTATATTTCCCATGGGCAGGATATGCAAAGTGAGAATCTGAAAGAACCAAAAAACAGCAGATGTGACAGAAAGGAAAAGCTACTCTCACTCTGTACCTACTGCAGTTTGTTACTCTGCTGATTATCTACTGATATATCCTGAAAGGACAGCTGACTGAGAGTAAGCCTATAATGGAGAAGGTGCTTCCCAGAGGGAGCGCAGCGTGTGAATGAGGCCACATCAGAGCATGCACAGCCCTAAAGGGATTGCAGCCCATGGAAGATGCAGAAGGGAACATAGGAAACTTGTGAGAAACACAGAATGGCAGAGAGAAACTGCTATGCACAGACCCTGACCTCTTATCTCACTGAATGCACTAGATGTTACCTGCAATAATAAGGAGTGTGGAGAGGTGTGCAGCACAAAGGATTAAGTAGAGACTAGAACAGGAGACAAGAGGACTGTGAAAATTGGAGGAAAAGTGTTTTCTCAAAGCGCTTAAATGTTTTTCTTGGTTTTCCAGTACTCAAATTAGTAATTAAATACTGATGCTAATTAGCAACAAATGAAGTTAAATTCCCCAAGTCAACTCCGTTTTGACTGCAACAATAGCTGATAAGTGTTTCATTTGTCTTTCCTTTGACAAATGAGTTTTCTTCTTTTCCTATTCTCTCCTCTGTCCCTTTAGCAAGGAGGTATCAAGTCGCCCTCCTTGCCCAATTCACTGTAGCATATGACCCAATTAGGGGAATCAGACACCTATAAACATAAACAGTGGAATGTAATGGGCAGCCAGTATTTCTTGGGTCTAGAAAAAATGTAGATGCTCTGTTAAAATTCATACAGAGAATCTGGGAAGGCTACAGGTTTTAGAATGCTGAATGCATTGGCATTCTGATATTCAGGAAGCATGGACTTTTTAGCTTTTATTTATTATCTATAATGCCAAATAAAAGAAGGCCAGAGACTGATACCTTTCCTAAGTCCAGCTATCATGGACATGCTCATATATAGGCCATGTAAGTTTAGCCTTCTCTAGCCTAGAAGGAGCCTACTGGAGTCAGTAGTTCATACTGGAGTCTGTACTCCAGCTCTGAGTGTCCTGAGAGCCCCAGGTGATACTGCTGTGACACTAAAACTTTATTTAGAGAGATGTTTCATCTCAATATGTCTGAAATAGCATGAGGGATGTATTGTGACCCATTAAATGTTCAAGTAGCATGAGGATGCAAGGGCAACTGACTCATGTGACTGAGATGCTGAGATTGGTGGGATGGTGTTGGAGGACTGTGTGGGATGGAGAAATCTAAACCTGGTACCATCATATCTATACAGACTTTGTCTATATAATATATACACACTATAATATCCCTCCTATACAGGGAGTTGTGATGTGTGAACCATCCTCAGAGTCATAGCTAGTTTGCATTGTCCAATACAGAAGAGATAAACTTCCACTGAAACTATGTGAGCAATTTTGGTTCTAGCACTTGGGTTCATTTTATGTCCCTTGCTTTTTGACCAATATACATGTAACCTGTTTAGATTCTGTAGTTATTGCTTGCAGGCAAAACTTTCTCAATGAGGGTCAGAAGATTCAGCAGCAGTGTGTGTTAATTATGATCAATTTTGGTAATTAAATTTGTGTTGTTAAGTCGTAAATCTGCATGGATTAAGAAAAATCCAGATGTTAGATCGGGATTTTTACTAACTAGGATGCTTGTAGACACACTTGTTATCCCACAAATCTTTGCAGTCCTCAGACATGACTTTCCAAACACTTGCTCTGCACCTCATGTGCTTACTCCACAGTCCTACACAGGGACTATTCCTGATGCTTATTTTCATTTGCAGTACCCTGTACAAAAAACAAACAAATGAAAACAAAAACAAACAAACAAACAAATATATATAAGGAGGGGAACCTGGGAACCTGGGTTAAGAAATCTTCCTCAGGGCCTGCATTTAGCTGTACCTGGCAGCACACATGAAGCAGAATAAGCAAGTCTCCAGCCTCCTGACAACCTGAACACCTTCCTGTACGACTAGGGGGATAATTCAAGTTCTCAGCTGCCTTATACCTAGTTTCCCAGTCACTATCCAGGCTGAAATATTTGTGTTCTCCAGAGAGACTTGAAAAGAATAAATCCACACAACTATTCTGAGGCTATGAAGTCCTTTGCTCTTATAGCAATTCCTGAAGTCATCTGGCAGAAGAGACGCTCTTTCCCAGACCAGTGTGGAACATCTTGAAACCTTCTTAATGTTGGCTGTTGGCAATAATAGAAGTTTCACAGCTAAGACCCAGCAATGTTTTACAGATCGGACTTACCTGTCTACAGTATACAGCTTTTAACAACGTGGAGGAAGAAGGACTGTGCCCTCCTCTGGTCTCTCAATTTCCAAAGCAGGACGGCTGTGTCAGCAACCACGGTAAATAATGACCCAGGCATGTGTAAGGGCAACTAGCATCTACCCCCCATCTGTGCCAGATCTGTGACTCACTGTATGGCATTTTATCTTGCTACTCTGTAAGCATGTGTGACCTATAAAACCTTGACAGTTTGGGCAGACAGAAAACCTGGTCACAGAACCGGTTTTTTTAGTGCAGCTTGAGGACAAAAAGTGGCAGCATCTGCATGTATGGAACTGCTGCCAAACATCTTTATTTTATTTTATTTTTATTAGGGTTGGTTCTAGTTTTCACCAGTACTTCAGATTCCACTGTACCTCATCTGATTCATACAACATATTCTAATGGGATCTGCATTTATACCTAAAAGGATTGTATATTTGTTCTTATTTCATGGCTTATAATTAGAAAGGCTAAAGTAAAATCTTCTGACTAAGCAGAACTGAAAGACAGCACTGGAGTCTTGTACAATCATTGCCTTTGGATTTATCAGTTAGATTTTAGTTTCACTTTTGTCTTCCTACATAAAATCCTGCAAAATTTAAGTCAACAAAAAACCTAGGGTTGTTCCCTTGTCTCAGAGGGAATTTGAAGAGCTGGGGTAAAAAAATCATTGTAAATATGGCTATCAGCCAGACTTCCCCTTACTTATGATGAAACAGTCTATTCAAAGATTGCACAGAATCTTACTTGTCTGTTTTATTTGCACAAATCAGTTTTTCAGTCAGCCAGTGACTCCACCTCTAGGCTTACACAGTGCCATGGTTTAGATGATGAAATCAATGTTCAGCTGGAGATCATGCAGAAAGTCCACCAAGGGGTGGGACTTATGAGGAACTGAAACTGAAATAAAGGAACTCTGTTTAGATCTTTGCCCTAGCCTTAGCTGCAGTCCTCCTTTCTGACAAGGATGTCTGGAGTCAGAGGATGGACGGAAGGCAGGTCATATGGGACGGCAGGAGGTACAGGACTACGGCCACTTCCAGCACCCCATTTAGGACAAGAGGTAATGGTCTTAAATTGCACCAGGGGAGGTTAAAGTTTAATATTAGGAAAAAAAAATTCTTATCAGAAAGAGGTATTGGCATAAGTTGCCGAGCGAGGTGGTGGAATCAGCATCTCTGGAGGTGTTCAAGAAACGTATAGATATGACTCTGAGGGACATGGATTAGTGGGCATGGAGGTGATGGATTAATGATTAGACTAGATGATCTTAGTAGTTTTTTCCAACCTTAATGATTCTATGATTTCCCCCTCAGGGTTACCTCAGGGATAAAAGCAATCAAACAGAGGAGGCTGGAAATTCCCGGCAGCTGATGAGGTCTGGAGGAGAGCAAAAGAACCAACCATCAACTTATCAACAACAGCAAGAGCAGCAGTAAGTAGAAAGGAACCTAGCTGGTACGGAGGTGTTGTTTGCATTGGGTGCCTGTTCTCTACCTTACTCAAAGTGTACGCCCATAAATGAGAAATTCTTCATAGAGAGCCTGTGAAAGGGACTGAACACATAAGCAACATGTTCTGCTGCTCCTGGAGAAGCCCACTTATGAGCAATGCTTTCTGATTGGGACCTGAGGTCTTCTAACAGGTTTTATGATATTATGGTTTACCTCTGGGGCTGCTTGAATGCGATGTGTGTGCTGATAGCATTGGCAATACACGTAACAGCAGCAGCTGGTTCTGTATATCTGATATTACTGTACATGGCATCTGTTTCTTGGAATCTTTGTCTAACTAGAATTTCAAATCCGGTTTTACTTTCCTGTTTTCTCTCCACTAATATTTCATCCTGGAAGTCTCAAAATACTTCTTTTTGGCTGAGGAGATGGATGTAGGCTCTGTTCCAGCACTGATCTGAATGCAATCCAAGATACAGAACAGCTTCTCTTCTAACAACTTCATGCTGACAAAAGTAAAACCAAAGCTTCATTTCATTTTTACTGGCATCTGTGTTCCGTCCATCTCTTTTGTGTGTGTGTGTATGTGTGACAATCTCTGATACCTAGTATAAGCATTAATTTACAGATATAGTACAGAATAGAAATTGTCAGTACCATGTGTACTTTGTGAACATGTGCTTAGCCGACTAAAAGTAATTATTTACACTTCTTTTTCCCCAAACAGCTTTTTCTAAGCTGTTAGTAACCATGCTTGTAGTGCTATTATTATGCACTGAGTTTGCTTAGCTTGCTTTTTCCCCCAGTCTTTCAAACTGCAGCTGGTGGAAACTGGCTCCACCTTCTAAAAGCTATTTCAGTTTCCTTTCCTGTCTTTCTGGAAGAAGAAGGTGGAGCCAGGCTTTGCAAAAGCTGTCTGCCTGCTGATCATGAGCTTCAATCAGAAGCTTTCCATGGTAACCTGTGGCGGTCTACTAGGTAGTAATGATACATGGACGATTAAGAGCTAAGCTGCTATGAAATTCTTGGGCATTTTAACACATTACTTTCTGCAAAGTAAACCACCTTTCCTGAATTACAGCCTATATTTATTTTGTGCCACTTCCAAGCATGAAAGTTTCTGTCTTGCCTTTCTTCACATTGCTGTATATCCATAGTACAGTGAGAGCACCTTAGCTACTAGTCCTATATTTTCTTTCTTTCCTTCTGTCTTCCTTTTTCTCCCCCCTTCCTTTTTTTTCCTTACCTTCCTTTCATTCCTTTCATTCCTTTCATTCCTTTCATTCCTTTCATTTCTTCCTTCCTTCCTTCCTGTCCTCCCTTCTGTTTTTCTTTTTCCTGAGGGTGGTGAGTGGAAGTTTTTCCGTGGGCATATCTGTTTTTGCCCAAAATTTGGTCTAGTGTACAACCCTGTGGTAAAAGTTAGATATGTGCTTAATCATTTGGTTAGACTGAGCTCCTTGATAGATCAAATATATTCATATAGATTATGACCAAATGATGGACTCCTCTATAAAACCAGATAAGCTCTTGGGGAAGAATAATTAAAGCCTGTTTCCTGTTTTGTCTTTACATGATGCTTCCAGAGAGAAAACTGCTGCATATTTACTACAAGCATTGCACAAATATTTTTCACTATATGATATGAAAGATTCTCTCTGTGTCTTCATAAGATGAAAGAAAGAATTCATTCTAAAACAGGAATGTACAAATCAAAGTCTGCAATAGTACGAAGGTATTGAGAAAGAGGAAAGAGAAAAAGGCAGGATCAAAGACAATACAAGAGGGAAACAAACACTTAAAAAAGGGTACAAGACTAGGGTTTCTTATCTACAGTTGGGGAGAAGAGCAACAAATTGAGTGAAGGGACTAGAAAATAAGACCTACGAGGAGAAGCTATGGAGATTATTTAGTCTGGAGAAAAAGAGGCTGAGGGGGTCCCTATCAATCTTTACAGCTACCTGAAAGGAGGTAGCAAACAGGCTGTTGGTCTCTGTTCTCAAGTAACAAGTGACAGGACACAAGGTAGTGTCCTCGAGTTGAAACAGGGGTGGTTTAGACTGGAAGTCAGGAAGAATTTCTTCATGGAGAGGGTGGTTAGGCATTGGAATAGGCTGCACAGGGTTGTGGTGCAACCCCTATCCCTGGGTGTATTTAAGAGGCACGGATGTGGCAGTAGGGGACATATATGGTGTAGTTAGTGGGATTTGGTAGGTCAAACAGGTAGTTGGGTTTGATCTTGAAGGTCTTTTCCAACCTACAAGATTCTACAATTCTATGAATGAGATGAAGCTGGATGAAATTAGTAGAAGGTATTGGAAATGCTGAAGCTGACGAGGAGAGACCTCTATTCTTGAAACAAAAACTATAACGTTCATTTTTATTTATTTGTTATTGCTAGTTATATTGCAAGATTTCAGATTAAAATGTCATTCCGGTAATGGCAAAGCTGACTTATCCTGTTGTCACTCAGTCCCTTTGAAAATTAGCCTTGAAACTAAATTACTAACACACTCTCAGAGTAGTCCAGGCTTTTATGCTTTGGGATAGCAAAGAGTTGAACAGAGAAGTTTCAAAGCTTATGTTGTAGGATATCAGCAGAAGAAAAGATCCTTCTAGCATTAACCTTGAAGGCTTTCTGAAATATGTGTAGTAGAGGAAACATGAAGGGCAGAAGAAAGATAACTCTTTGCCAAGAAGTGGCTCTATTCCAATTGATGTGTTGCTCACTGTGTTTTGGAAACAGCCAGAATCTGCTTTTGTTGCCAAAAGAGGAGTCTGAGCCTCTGTCGAAGCTTGTGAGTGACTAGGTTGGGTATGTTGTTTTCCATGAGATGGCTTGGGCTGTGCTTCTGAGTGCTTGGAAGTGAGGAAACACCTTAGTAGTGTTTTAGTGTGGGATTAGGTGATGTTTCATGAAAATTGGACTCATGAAATACATGTGGGACGTAGAATGTTAAAGCCTCACCAAGTAGCTGAGATTCAAATGACTCATTCAAAAAAAGTGCGAGATGGGCAACTGGTATTAGATGGTAATTCTTCTCTTGCTTTAGAAAAGCCCTTGTATAATAAGCTCTTGTATACGGCTGGAAGGTGATAATAAAGTGGTTCTAATTAAGTTATGAAAAATACTTGTTCAAATGAAAAACTGAAATGAAGCTTTGCACATTGGTTCCTCCAGTACTGAACAGGATATGGTTTCAGGCTATGGAGAAAAAGACCATGATGACAAGTGCTTGAATCTGCTTATAATAATATGCTTGCATTTAAGTTACTTCACTTTGTCTGCTAAGTACCATGAAATTAACTCGTAGAAAGTGATTTCCCAAATTATCCCTGTTCATATCTATTCAGAAACAAATGTCTGCACTGAAGAAAAGGTGGAGGAAATTGGGGAAATTAGAAGCTGAACAATAGCTAGCATTTGAAAAAAAAAAATTTGATGGTCCCTGCCCCCACACAGGAACAGCATCCTGTCCTTGGCATCTTTAAACCTGGAAATGATATTGGTTCTGGTAAAATATATTTATTAAAAAAAAATCAAATTCAAAGTAATAGAATGTGGAGATATATTGCCATACAGCTGCTAATAGCCCTTTATCCACCGATGTGAAAGGAGAACTGTTACTAGAATGCTAACTTGAAAAATTTTATTCTATGACTGCAGAAGCCAAATCCATCAGGGCTTTTTTTTCCTTCTCTTTCTAATCTTCATTGTGAATTGAAAAAAAAAAAATCTATAATGTAGTACTTCTCAATCTTTTGCTCATAGTGTGCCTGTCCTTAGCAGTTCTTTTGAAAAAATTTATTTTCTTTCACAATATGGAATTTCTTCTTTTAACAACTCAAAATTAGTCTACTAAACTGGTGGAGGACTCTTCTCAACATTCTTCTTTTACCCATTGGTGGGAGTTGCAGGTGTATAATCTGAATTAGAAACAATTTTGTTTAGAATTCATCACTGCATTTGCTGCATGGAAAAAAGTCTCCCATTTCTATGTAGCCAGCCTTATCTTCAGCCAAGTGTTCAAGGCTGAGGCCAAGTAGGAGAATAACTGCAGTAAGATTTGGAGCTTGCTGTTCTGATCATGTGTGTAGGGCAGTGAGGAAGTCCTCCTAACTTTATATTAGAAGATGTTCTAGGAAGAGCTTAATTTGTGCCAGATTTAACATCCATCACTTGATGAAGAGTTGTGGTAAGACAACTAACACATGGTCAGGGGCAATAAATGGACAACAGGTATGGTACTGAAAGGGAGAGGAAGAGAAAGAATATGATTCTGTGAATATTGTTGAAAATAAAGTGGCGGAGTGGAGGTGAGCATTCCACTGGTTTAGCTCTTAATCTTCCTCTGGTAGAGTCTGACCTGCTCAGCTCTCCAGACATGCTGGCTAACACAAGAAGTGGCACGTGGACACTTCTGCTGTGGTTTGCTCATCTTGGCATTGATGTTTCCATGTCCAGTGCCTGGCCTGTTTTAGTAGGGATGCTCTGTTTTGAATTTCCAGGTGCTCCAGCTGGCTCTGGCATGCTTGCCACAATCCTGGCACTGCACTGCACTAAGGCAACTGAATGGATTTGGGATCTGCAGATGGCATAAACAGAATCCAACTTCATGAACTTTTTGGGCTCCAGTGCTCTCTTTTCTATTTATGTGGGTTGGAAACAACCTTCAAGATTCCCAAGTCCAACTATCAGCCTGACCTACTGAATCCCATCACTAAGCTACGTCCCTTACTGCCATGTTCACACACCTCTTAAATACATACAGGGATAGAGCTGCACCATCTCCTTGGGCAGCCTGATCTAATGCTTGACCACTCTCTCAGAGAAGAAATTCTTCCTAATGTCCAATCTAAGCCACCCCTGGAACAATACGAGGCTGTTACTTCACATCCTATAACTTGTTACCTGAGAACAGGGTCCAACAGCTTCTTCACTGCTAGCTCCT
Organism: Tympanuchus pallidicinctus; assembly: GCF_026119805.1. Taxonomy (NCBI): domain Eukaryota; kingdom Metazoa; phylum Chordata; class Aves; order Galliformes; family Phasianidae; genus Tympanuchus; species Tympanuchus pallidicinctus. The sequence continues at coordinate 42,159,657 of NW_026294780.1, read as the reverse complement.
TTCAGGTAATTGTAGAAAGCAATGAGATCTTACCTCAGCCTCCTCCAGACAAAACATCTTCAGTTTCCTCAGCTGCTCCTCATAGATCTTGTTTTCTAGTCTCCTCACCCGATTCATTGCTCAGCCTCACAGTCACAACAGTGTATCTGTGTTGTTTTAATCTGCCCACGAGTGTATGCACACAACAAAGCTGTGCTGCAAGCCAAGTCTAGGCTGAGAGCTACACTTTGGCTGCCTGGCTTGATTCATTGCTGTGACAATTTCCTTGCAGCTTTAGAAGGTGGCTGAGGTAGTCTTGCAGCACTGATGGTTTTGCTGCACCAAATGGGTTGATGGTGAAGCACCTGCGTTCTTCCTGCGATGCTGTTATATGCCAAGCAAGCTGCTGAGTCTAAGCTCCATCTTCACTCTTAGAAGTTCAGTTCTGAGTTTTAGTTCTACTCTTTGGACCAGGAAGTTCTCAGCTCGTGGGTATTACAGTTTTATATATACATGCATGTCTGTAGTTTTAGCGCTTATTTCTGACTCAAGCCTTCTCTTTAATCTTTCCCTGCTTCTTTTTTCCTTCCCATGTATTCCCAGGGCAGGTTCACTTCTGCAGGATATAACCTTTTGTTTTATCCTTAGGCCTCACTATGTCAAAAATGGTGTTTTAATGTTAGCTTTAGCTAAACAGAGGGACCAGATGCAGAACTGAGTTATCCTAACTCAGTAAGCTTCCAGACATCAGCTGAGCAGCAGCTCAATCCTAGCCTGTGGCAACCACAGGACCAAACCCATGGATACAAATTTTTGGTGATAAGCATTTTCTGCTAAGGCAATTTATTTTCAGTCTCTCATACTAAGAGTGCTAGGATTACTCAGGCAGTGTATAATGTTAAGCCTCGGTAATTCACTTTTGCTTCTGAGCTGTAAACTGGTAAGATTCTATTGCTAATAAAATTGGAAAGCCAGAAACCCAAACCTACACATGACAGCTGTACAACTCCTGAGCACCAAGCATGTTACACAACAAATCTGTTGCTGGGGCTGCTGGTTATCATTAGCATCTGGCTGCCCATGTACTGCAAATCACAAATACTAACAGCACAGTTTTTGTCTGCTTGATGGCGTTTGGTGTTCTTGTAGCCTACTGATTTTGCAGCTCCTGTGGTGTTTAGCAGAATATGGCTGTTCCATGAGATATAGCATGGGAACAGGCTTCCCAAGAGGTGGTTGAGTCACCATCCCTGAATGTGTTTAAAAACCATTTGGATGTGGTTCTCAGAGACATGATTTAGTGGAGGGTTGTTAGGATAGTATGGTTAGGTTGCTTTTGGACTTGATGACCTTGAAGATCTTTTCCAACCTGAGCAATTCTATGATTCTATAGTTCTACAGGAGCATCGATGAGAAAGTCTTTGTCTTTGAGGAAGACTGTGATTGTCCTTGGGCAATTTGTTCCTTTTTTTCCTCTAAAAGTCTGTTATTTTTAATATACTATTTGATGTAGTACTTCATCTATACCTTTCCCATAGTAAGTTAAGCATATATATAAAGCACATGTGTTATGGAAAGAGGAAAAGATATGCTCAGAAATGCCCATACAACATGTGAGAGTACATGTCTACATGCCTATGTATTTTTCCCTTGTGATACTTTCTTCACCAATTGCTGAATATAAAGGATCCTTTTCCTTTCAGTAGTTCATATGCAGATAACTGTGCTGGCTCCTTTGAGTCCTTCCTCCAGGCTGAACTTGCCCATTTTTTCCCCAAGCTTTATTCATTTGTGTTGCTCTCCCCTATGCACTCCTTGGTTTCTGGCTCTTAGTGAATGCAGGCAGCATATTGCCCAGCAGAGCGAAATATTTAGCTTTCAACTTTGTGGTATTCGTGTACTGATGCACCAGCAGTATGAAACTCAGTGGAACTGGAAATAGTTTATAACAGCCATTACTTTTTTGTAACTCTTTAAACTATTTCACACTTCATTTGGAAGGTTCCCCCGTGGTAGCTGGAGTGGGCTTGAGGAAAAACTGAAGAGCACAGCTCTGCAAAAAGCATTATTGTTGATCTGCAGTTCTCATGCATTTGTTCAACTTTAGAAACAATCGATTTTATACAAACCTAAAGGAAGGTAGAGCAGAGGCTTCTGTGGTCTGCGCCCTGAAAATATTGGAGACTTAGTCCTTAGGCAGTGTAAATTAAATGTCTTGAGTTACCCATCAGTTTATGAATTTAAGACTGCAGACATAGTGTTCTCTGTGTTGATGACAATTCCAACTGTAAACTATCCTGGCAAATTTTCTGTGTATGATTCTCCTGGCTGAAAGATTTTTCTGTCTATTTGTATATACTATTAAATAGATAATGATCTTTTCATACTCTGCACTGTCTTACTGGGTTATAACTTTTTAAAATTTTAATATTTGCTCAGTCTGAGTCAATACGTTCCCCTTTTCTGTGGAGAAAATAAACCAAAAAAACTCTTATCAAGATAAATATCACCTATAAAGGTAGAAGAGGATTTCTCTTTTATGAATACCTGGTCAGTACGTTCTTCCCATCCCCAGTGACTTCCATATTTTTATTTATCAAACAGTCATACCTCAAAGATAAACTTAAGCCATAGAACAGTAAGAACCAGCATTTGGGAACTGAGAAGTTGAATTCTCTGACATCTTTTCTGCTAGTGGATTATGTAGGACTTCATAACTAACATTCTAACTCTTCCTTCCCCTGATCCCAATACCCAAAGTTATCTATCTTTCCAGAGAGACAAAAGTGAATACTATCAAATTAGATAGGATTAGCAATGCTATGTTCTTTTTTCTTTTTTTTCTTTTTTTTTTTTTAACTTGGACTTAAACAGAATGTGTCATTTAAATACTAGATTTTAAATACTAGAATACAGAAATTTGATATTCTGCTCTTCCTTCCCTTCCCTTCCCTTCCCTTCCCTTCCCTTCCCTTCCCTTCCCTTCCCTTCCCTTCCCTTCCCTTCCCTTCCCTTCCCTTCCCTTCCCTTCCCTTCCCTTCCCTTCCCTAAAAGGAGACTTGAAATCTTCATTTTGTTTGAACTTTCTTTTTTGTTCCAGTAACATGGAAATGAAATGGGTCTTTAAACAAGCACTTTTAACCACAGTGGCTCTTACTTTGCTCTTTGGAAAACAGAGCTGAGCTTTTTCTTTCAGTAAGTGTAGTTGCTGCTCTCACCTCCATCTCTTTCATAAACTGATTAATCTTTACTGTATTTCATGTGCCATCCTTCTGAACTCCTGGATAATGGCCATGTTCTGATATCAGAAAAGTGGCCTCCTGGTCTTGAAGCCTTCCAGCCAAAAAGCAGAAGCAGACAAAGGAAATGAATCATTGCATAAAGGCTTGATTTGATGTCATAATTCTTAAACATGTGCAGACACACAGAGTTGTTGTCTCTTTAATTGGATTTCTTATGTAGAAAAAAAATCTGTTTAAGGTATCAAAGTACATGTGATGACATAAAAACTCTACTGGGCTTTTGTGCTGCAAATCAGTTGGATGTCTTAAATGTGCTGATGTATTTTTGGAGGAAAAGTATGTAGTCTTGTAACTGAACAATTCCGGCCATTTTTTTCAGTGGCAAAGAGAGAACACTGTGAATGTTATGTACATTATTTTGTGTATGAACTGGAGAGAAATGTGGTGTTAATACTAGAAACAACTGAGAAAAAAGCTCGAAGCACTAAAAAATCTTGAATCTGATAAAGTGTATAACAGTTTGCGTGGGTAATTTAAGGTAAATTCTGTAAGCTGCTATTCAGTCAAACAAAGGGAAATCTGAAAAAACCATCATAACGTTATTTAAGTAACAGTTGATTTTGTACAATGAATGCTGTAGGGGTCCTCTGCATGTCTGCAGCTCAGTGGAGATGCCAGTATTGGCCTCACTGGCACCAGAGTAAGTTGGAAAGCAGGGAAGGGACCACATTAAACGGCACCATTTGAAGCTCACAGCTCAATCTTTACTAATTTAATCTCATAAATTAAATTAATCCGCATCATCCTAGAGCAAGTCTTCAAAGAAAAAGAAGTAACTGGATATAAATACTTTCCTCCCCAAACTCTGAATTACAGTGATATGACAGCGGACAGCTTTTGCCCTTTGATCTCTGCATGATTTTCATTCCTGTTTGTAGCCTGTGTCTCAGACCTCCTTCTCTCATTACTTTTCCAGAGCCAACTGAGCTCTCTCTGCTTCCTACCTTGTCCTCTAGCCACCCCCTGTGGCCCTTTTCTCTTTTAAAGAACTTGGTCTTCATCCCTTATTATTCTTTGTTTTCTGCCCTTTTTTCTTCTGCTTTCCTCATGATGGCATGAAATAAAATACCAGTGCAGAGAAAACCATGCTGAATACTGTAGAGATGTGAGTACTCCACGTACTCTGCTACATGGAGCAACCACTGTTCCGTGCATGCCTGGTGAATCTGCACTCTTGAGGTTTTGCTTTTGCTGAACTGGAGCACTGGCAGTGTAAACTTCTGTCCACACAATATACTGTGTAGATAAAAAACATTTCCTCCAAGTGGAACTGACATGCTTTCATCACTCATTTGATCACCTCCAGTCTCTAATACACTCCAAAGCCTGTCCTGTTTCTTTGTTGTCACATTAGATTGATAGCTCTTTGAGTCAGCAACTGTGTTTTGAATTCAGCCTAACGAAACAGGCCCTCTGCCCTTGTTCAGTGAGTTACACCTTAGCTATGACAGTAAAATAAATATGCCCAAGGAATTCCTGGTGCCAGACAAACACAAGTCTGACAAGAAAACTGAGGCTTGATCTGGCAGCAAGTCACCTAAGACCATGACAAAGAACAGGACTTTGTGCACACCTTTAACAACTCTTGGACAGACTGCCTAAATCCGTGAGATCCCAAGTACTTTTGAGGTATGGGATGTGGCAGCCAACACAAATGTTCTTCCCTGCAGACTGTAGTCTTCCTCTGTGCTTGAGCAACCTGTGCTGGAAGGCGCTGATTGCCATGCTGGGGAAGTAGTCCTCTGAAGAACTTCTTAGCTTGAGGAAGTGGTTTGGTTGGTAATGGCTAAGATCTGAAGTCTGCAGTTTATAGTGAGACTTAAATAAGAAAAGTAAAAATTATGCTAAAACTTCCTGAAAATGTTATCTTTGGTATTTGCTGTTAACTCCAAGTATATTCTTGAAGAGCTGAATCAAAGCAAGCCCTGGTGTTGGTATGATGTTGTTTGCTTCAAAAGCAGAGCACCAATCTCAGTGACCAAGGAAACCCCTTACAGTACAGTTGTTGTTTTTTTTTTTGTAAACAAAAATAATAAAAGAATGTTTTCTTTCATTCTAGTTTCAACTCATATGTCTTAATAACTCCGAATGAAAGCAGAAGAAATCGGTTGCAGCAAAGTAAGTTGAGTTGTCTCATGCATTGTGTCTACTTGAATAAGTTGTGTGCTTTATTGCCCTTGCAACTTTTATCCCCAACTTTTCAATTATTTTTGTGTGTGCAGCTGTGAATGTGAAGTCAAGATTATGAGCATCTTCCTGTAGGCTTTTCTTAAGATTAAAGTCTCATCTGACTCAACTGCATGCAAAGTAGGGCTTCTTCAGGAAGAGGTTTTTGGTAATAGCAGTGCTGTAGAGCTACTCAAACTGACTTGTACAATTCTCATCTGGAATTAGATCAAAACAACATTAGCAGGATTGAATTTAGCTTTGAAGACTCGTTAGGTTATAGGGAGGAAGAATCAAAATATATGTATGAAATATTTTTGAAAGCATTCTAATATAGAAGCTAAAGGAACAAGAACCATGCTATCTGTTGATTCTTGAATTCTTGTTTAAATTAGATGAAATGTGTTAAAAAGCTTTCATTGGCCAAAGTTGCAACAAAAGAGCCATGAAAGAAATTCCATGTGCAGACCTGACCAAACACTGCAGTCTTGCACTCCTCACTGTTTATTTGTGCAGAATATGACAGCTAGGGAGTGTCAGTCAGCACTCCTCACATTTTGAGCCCTCGAGGAAATAATGCAATTAAAGCATTTCTTCTTAAACATTGTGAGTTTGCCAGAAGTGATTTATTGGCAGGGCTTCCTTTCATTGCAAGAAAGAAAATGAGCTTCCCCTGAATGAAAACATAACCCCCTGGAAGGAGAAATTAAAGCAGATCATCTTAGGACTGACTTTAAGAGCATAGGTACTGTTGCTTTAATAAAGGTCTGCTTTTACTTTGTGCTGCCAGTGTGCAAGGTCTCAAGCATGCAGAATTCTTCTACCTTAGGGAGTAGTAGAAAATGAGGCCTCACTGAATCCATCTGTACCTACGGCCTTGTTTTAGAGGTAGAATGAGAAGCTGGTGTCAGTCTTGGGCTCTTTAGAGACCTGCCCATGGCCTGGCTTTATCCTTTTAGAGCATTTGTTTGCTGTAGCTTGGCATTAGAAAATATAGTTCATGTTGTTAATAGGACTGAGCAACTGAGGTACTACTCTGAAATACAGATCTTATTTCCATAGCCTTTTTGGGCTTTACTGTTAAAGGAAATTGCCTTTTTCTCTGTCAGTTGATTCTGTACAGCAATTTAATCAACCAGCCATCCCATAGGGCTGACTCCACAAGCCTCCAAACGCTACCAGCTGCACTGACTACGTTCCCACTGACTAGACTGGGAGCTTGCCACTCAGCTTGCTTGTGGACACCTATCTTGACATGTCTTAGTTTGTAACTGAACCATGCATGCTTCCCATTCTTATTTAAGAAACATGATTGGGAAGGAAAAAGTTTTTACCGTATGGTCTTGAGTTAGCAAAAATTTTGCTTCTCCGGTAATTTTGTAACATGCTGCAGGGCTGTCTGCATTCCTTGAGAACAAGAGTGACTGTCCTGGATGAGTTGTAATTGCTCCACGCAGCTAATGCTATCTGCTTTTTAGGATGGCTTCTAACTTCTTTGTATTTGGGTTTTTTTGTACCCACTCAGTTGCTAAGAAAGAACTAGATGACCTGGAGCAGTGGAAGGAAAAGCACAGGCCAGGACCAATTAAGTTGGCTCCACAGAGACTGGGTAAGTTATTACAAATTGCAAAATCAATACTTTTTTTTTTTTCCTGTATAATATATATACCATACATGTATGTCCTTTAGCACGTAAGACATCTTTCACTGTTTTTCTCACATGCTGCTAATTAATGAGATTCAGTGTCAATAAGGGTTGATTTGAGCCTGCTAACTGCTCTCTGTACTTTTTGATGGTCATGGCAATGAAGATGCTTCTGAAGCAAAACAGCATGGAATGTCACTCAAAAAATCTGTCAACATTATTGTAGAAAATCTGTGCTTGATTTTGGGGAAAAAAGGAGATTGACGAGCCTGCCTGCTGGGAACATTGTCTGGTTGATGTCTTGGGGGTGATGCACATATGGCATTAGCATGCAGGTGGACAGCATTTGCTGGAGACCCTCTGGTTATCCATAAAAAATACTCTCTTGGGTTTAGGGCCAATGCGCGTGCTGGCTCCTGAGGAGGCAAAACTGATCCCTGCAGTTTCAGGCTTTTGCAGGCTGCATGTGCACAAAGCTCTCTATTACTGATTTTATTTAAAATAACTACAGAGGTAGGTAAGTGAAAAACAGGATAAAAAGCTGTATGAACTTAGGTCATCTGAATTGAAATGATGCATTTCGTACAACAACCAACTACTTTTTTTCTTGACATGTGAGAGGAACTGTAGTAGATCTTTTTGATTGTAAACACTATAAAGCATTTAATATAGTCCTTTCTGGCAATTAGTTTTTTTTTAACGAATTAAACAACTCACCCCCAGTCTTCTACATGGAATAAGACAGCAGGGTGTGCTGAAGCAGGAAGATTAATAGAAATGCTTTTCAAGTATCTGTGTTCAGACCTATCTTCTCGTAATATCTTTATTTAACGTCTTTAGCATAAAAAGTAGAAGTGGGTTGATGAAATTTACTGACAAGATAAAACTTGAAAGCATCATTTGCACAGAACATGGTGAGGAGTTGGGCAGAAAAAAGGGATGACCTTGAAGGCCTCCCCTAGTAGAAATGGGACAACATTCATTGTGATAAAGTGAATGATTACAGTGATGCCTTTATCAGTTTTGTAACCATAGAGCTCTTCTTCCTTCTCTTGGCTGTCGTAGGGGATTTTGAGAAGTGCAGTACTGACAGACCATTGTCTGGCTTGGCTTCCTGGGAATTAGGTGTGTTCTTTGCCATGCTACCTAAGATCAGTTCAGTGTGATTTTCTGCATGCAAACGTTGATATGAGGTAGGAGTTGAAGAAATTTGAACTGATTCCACAGCACAGTTTTTTTTTCTGTGATCAAGATGACATTAGTCCCACATTTAGTTTACCCTGCAGTGTGAGTCCCAGCTGGCAGTGAGAAGCCTACCTTGCAGGTTGGTGTCATGCTGTGTTCCTCATGCAGTCATGTGGCCAGATGTGGACTTCAGTAATGCATAACAGCTGCTTCCTACCTGTGAGCAATTCCTAGAATATATGTTTGCATCCCAAGAGGACCACAAAGCTTATTGCTGAGGAAAGAGAAATCTGAAAAAAAGAGAGTCTATGTGTAATGTCTGTTCAGAAAGTGTGCAGATTGGCTGTGTGACAGGGGACACAGCAGAAAAGCTTCAGTGGCTAAGGATGTGGGGAGTATTAACTTCCTCTGATTTTACCACATTTGAAAATATTCTGGTGAAAGAAAGCAAAAGGCTTCTGAAAGACTTCAAGGAGGCTATATGAGCTCTTCAGTCACTGTCTAGCTGTCACTTAGAAAGACCCTTAGAGACTGAGACACATGCATTACATTCAGTGCCTCTGGAAAGAGGTAAGGTGCAAAGATTATTAGATGTTAGGATTCCCAGAGGAACAAATCTGGAACAGAGGGGAGCTCAGGGAAAGAAGGAAAAAAAAAGAGTAGCATCTCTAATTTCACAACTGCAGGTACTCATTAAGGTAAAAAATTATGTTATTTACTCAAAGTTATAATACTCATCTAGTTGAAATCACCAGAGTTCTTAAAGTTCAAGTTTCTTAATATTCATGCTTTCCATAGGGAAATAAGTATTCTGGAGTTCACCTGTGTAGTATTTGACTGGCAAACTTTAATGTGCCGTGAAGGGATGAGAGCAATGTGTGATGCAAGTGCTGTCCTCTTCCACAAGCAGTAAGTGGAGAAGGAGATTATGCCTAATAAATGCAATTGCCTCTTCTCCCATTATACAAAGCCAATCATAACATATTCTGACTTCAGTGTCAGAATATGCAGTGTCAGAATATTGCAGTCAAACCAACTTAAAGGAATTAAACTTGTCTGAAAGGCTGTAGGCAATGGCTGATAATCGTAGGTATTTATTTAGAGCTGATGCCCAGCAGTATATGCAGAACCACACAATGAATACAAGTGTGTTTAATGTTGCCAATAACAGGTGAGAAAGAAAGAAATACCGAGCATCCAGAAGATTTCAGAATTTGTATAATAGCAATTTTATTTCCTGTACCTGGGGATGAAACATTCCACAATGGCAACTGTATGCTTGTTGCTACTGTAAGCTTGTTGCTTGCATTCTGCATGGAAAGTCTTTCTAGAATGTGCACTTGTATGTAGTGTGTTGTATGCATAGGAATGTTTCCACACTTAAGGAGTGTGATCTCCCATTTATTGAAATTTACAAGAGCACGTAAGTGGAGAACATTTCTTCTAGTCTGGGATGATCCGTTCTGAAGGATCTAGTGTGGTTTTCTTAATGTTTCAGGACAGATTCTATTGTATTAATAGTTACATAGTGGGGAATTTCACAGGAAATCAGTAAGTGAAAGTACAGCCCTCCATCTCAGAATGAGATGGGGTCTGCTTTTGTTTTTTTTTGTTGTTTGTTTCCAGCAACCTAGGGAATAAATTACTGGCTTTCCTAAAGCAAGAAAATCCTTTGAAAAATAATAAACCAGAATAACTGAAACAAAATCACTCCATCCATCCTTTATGCTTTATCAATTTCTATTTGTTTATTTGTTTGTTTTTAATTTTATAATTGAAGACTGAACATCATGACTAGAGGTCTAGATGCTCTCAGAAGAGAGCACATGCCTTTGGAAAGAGCACCTTCTGTTAAGAACTTATGAATATCAGGTCTGTAAGTAAAGGTTTTGATTTCCATTTTGAAAAGGGGATTCTTCTTCAAGCCCCAAGACATTGCTGAGATATTCAAATGATAGCATCCCATTGCAGTTGTCAGAATCTCCATGCCCCTAAATATGATAAGGAAGAATCTTTTTGGCAATAGAGTTTCTGACTCTATATGCATGCGTGACAAACTGCACAAAGGTGGGGTGAGGCTGAAAATCAAGACTCATCTGCAAAGCAGAAGATAGATCTTCTGCAAGTCAAATAGTTTTTCAGTAAACTGATCATACCTAGAAGGATATATTTGCTAGTAGAGTGGATGACACAGTGGATGCTCTGCAAATAACAAGCTTGTGCTTTTGACGGATGGCTAAAATGATCAAAAAGGTCTCCTGCCTGTTCTCTTTAATGTCAGACAGTGCCTGTAATTATGAAAAATGTTCTGTATATGCATACATTCAATCTGTTATGTTGCTCTGCTCTGAAATGATTGACATTTTAGCTTTAAATACTCATGCAAAATGCAATTTGTACTTTGTTTTTAAGGTGGAAAAGAATCAGAGGCTCAAGCAAGGCAAAAACAGCAAATGATGTTCACACAATCTAAATACCAACAAAAGGTCAGTGAGAATAAATTTGTTTGTTTACTTTAAGAATTAAAAAAAAGCTTTTCATGAGCTGTTTCATATGACTATAAAATTACAGCTACTCAACAAAAGAAAGTCATGAAACCTAAAGAAAGCTGCAGAAAACTAGAAACAATTGATCTGCACGAAAGAAAATGAGAAGTCTGTCCATAAATATGTAGCAAGCCATATCACAGATCATATCTAAAATGATAACCTGTACAATTGCAAAGCCACTTGCTTACCCCACTGTATCTTCCAGCATGTTGCCTGCAATTTCACTTGATTTCAATTAATCAATGCATCTCCCCCAGTCAGTGCTGTAAGTACATAGTAGTTCCTGTTATAAAAGTTATAAATGCTTGAAAGTTACCAGTCATCTGTGTATTCCTTTCATGGATGACCATTTATCAGTGCCAGATTTCTCAGCCTTCCTAAAACCAATATTTGAAGTAATGGTTGCATGGTCTGTCTTATTCAGTGTCTTATTTTAAGAAAAAATTCTGGAAACTTTGATTGAGCACTTTGGAAAGTGTTTCTGGAAACTCTGATCTAGTATTAAATGTGGAGGCTGGTGGCCCTTCCTACGGCAGGGGGTTGGAGCTGGATGATCCCTGAGGTCCCTTCCAATCCAAGCCATTCTATGATTCTATGAATCATGAGAGTCAAGTTACCTTATGTTTTCTTTATATGTTAAATATTTTTTTATGTTTACATCACATAGCACAAGAGAGAAGAATATATGAAAGCAAGAAAAGCAGCTGAAGAAGCCGAAATCCTGAAAAAGAAAGCAATTCAGAGAGAAAAGGTAAAACATAGTTACTAGAGAGTTGGAACCATATAACATATGCTCATTAAATGAAATGATGGGTCCTGTATAGCATCATGCAGTTAGAAAATCCAGTCCTTTTCTTAGTAGCTCAATGAAGAATATTTGAGCTAATGTTCTTTTGGGTCTTTGACTTCCTTTAGCTCTTCAGAAACTCAGCCATTTGGTTGCACTCAACCTGAGGAGTTAGAGAGCACTAGGGTCAGGATAAGTGTTGTGAATATTGATACAGCTTATAAAATGGATTTTAGCATGAACTTTCTCTGCAAGATTTGGCTGTGGCAGGTGGCACATAGTAATCCTTAATTGCCTGCTGTACATATAGGAAGAATAGAGTAAAATTCATCCTGTCATGGTGGGAAATGCATTCAAAGCATGAAAAGGTCATTACATAACTACACTGTGCTGAGCACTCCCTGAAATGCTGACACCTCTCCAGCCTATGTAGATTGCACATTCTGGTGCATTACTAAAATGTAAGATCACTTTTACTGCTAGTATTGGCCATATATTGACACTAGTGACTGCTCACTTCCAATTCTTCAGTTTTATTTACGTTTCTTTGTCTCTGAGTAATTCCCACAATGATTTATTGTCTTGTGCTCTATAAGCCTGTGGAAAAATTCATTCATTACTCCTTGGTGGAGTCCAAGTAGCACTTGGTTGAAAATGTAACATGGAATTTAAATGAAAAAGAGGAGAAGCATGGTACTGATTGTACAGTAGTAATGAGGGAAAGGGAGATTTCAGGTTTGCAAAACAATAAAAATGATATTCTGTGTGGAAGCTGAAGGCTGAGAGTTAATTCCCAAATCATCACTACTAGATTTTGTGCAAGGAGGTACATAAACAAAAATAACCTGAATTGCCTCTGGATGAGGCTCACTCTGTTCCCAGTCTTTTTGTGGTCAGTATTAGTTTTTGGTAATAAGCCCATACACAATAACTCTCATGGGCAATAAGTAGTAACATCTGAAAATGTCATTACCAGTTACCAGTTCATGTATAGCTCCAGAAGCAATGGCAATAGCAATGGTAGAATGGGGATTCGTTATATTTTATTCAGCTATTAAATATATGTTGTTTGCCCATGGGCACTGGACAAGAAGAATGTTGCAAGACTGCAATAATTTGTAGTTATATCTAGAAAATATATTGATGTATCTGTTTTCTTTTCATGCTCTTTAATTTCTTACCTTCACATCCACAGATTATAAAATCTTTATAGATGTTGTAGACAGTAAAACTGTAACTATCAGTTTCTTCTAAAGGAAAGTGCACATCTTTGCCAAACAAACTGTTTAATTTGAACAAATAAACTTACACCCACAAAGCAAGCAAACAAAACTAAGAAGCATGAAATGTCACCATTAACCTTAATTTGTGTATTTGGATTGTCTTCTACAACAGTGATTGAACTGATGACATAATAGTATTTGACTGATGAAATTAGTATATTCCTTCTTAGAATATACTAGTATATTAAAAAGTCAACTTTGTATAAGAGAAGTATGCTAGAAAATCATTAAAAGGTGTTGATTTGGCTATTTGACCCTGCCTCCTGATAAAAGGCTCCAGAGACCTACATATGACAGAAAGTGAATTTTAAACAGCTGGTTCTATAGGCACTATAGGCTTCCAAGAGCAAGTCTTTCTGCAATTCCACAAACCTTCTTCTTGCTGGCCAGTCTTTTTGCTCAACAAAAAACAGTCTGAAAGTAGACAGCGACTAAATGACTTTATTGACAAAGACCCTGAAACTTTCACAACTGGAAAGCTACTTTGCCACCAAACTCAAGCGGTGAAGCCCTACGGACTTAGAGCTGTTTGTGTCATTGCTTAAATACTTGTTTTGCACAGAAAAGCAACGTCTATTCTTCTTTTATCTGTGTGATAAAAAATGAGCATCTGCCAAAGCAGTATTCAAATGTGGAAGGTCTGTGTGACTGTGTGCAAGAGTTCACCTGCCTGTCCTTGGAATTATTTAATTGTCCATGAGGTTAGTTGCTGGAATAACGTTTGGCATTGACTTTGTCTCTCTCCAGCTCCCAGACAGAATATGGATCCTTCCCTCACCATTTTATATTCCATAGGACTAGCCTGTGTGAAATCTGCAAATCTCTGTGTGTAGCAGTGAGTGGAATTCAGGATCGCTTGTGCAGGCATCATCAGGCATCTCATCCTGCAACTGGTTTGATTTGTCTACAGGCTAACCCCAGACTGCATAAATTTGGCTTTCCTTTACCCTTAAGTTAGAGAGCTCTCAGAAATAATTTTACAGAGAGTTTGTAATGTTAGCAAGGGAGTTTCTGTTTCTGTATTTTTCCCTTGTGCTGAGATGTGTGTCTGATCTTCAGAAAATAGGAATACAGGAGAAGCAACATAATTTGCTCATCAGCAGCAGGCATCTGCAGTTTGGTATCTTTTTTTAGCCTTCACATGACAGATCTTGACCAGATTGAGCCATAACTTCCTTTGAGTCTTTTGGATGAAAGAACTTGTCAGAGTTCCCAAAAAAACAAACAAGTGGTTGAGATTTGGTTCCTTGGTTTTTAAACTTCATGTATTTCTGCTGTACATCAAACAGTTTAACTTCAGTGTGCTGCACATTTTTATTTCATTTCATTCAATCTATGTTCCTGTTATCCTGCCTTTGGCATTTCCTCTATATATTTTAAATGTTGGCAACATATGAAAAGATTAGAAGATTTGAAGTGAAAATGCTCAGTGTAGTTTTACCACATGGAACTTTCTCACTTTTGCACTTACATTACATAGTAACAGTTCTGCCATCTTTAGAACCTGTCCTATTTATAACATACTGTAATTTAATTTTATTCTTTATCAAATCATGTGCTCTTTAATTTGGCTTTATTAATCATCATGGATGGCCTTTTTCAGGAATTTGTTAAAACCAGGCACTTTACAGACCTTCTGCTAGTGCTTTTCAACATGTTTACCTTCAATATCACAGCTGTTTCATGCTTGGCTTTGTTTCTGAAAGTTGTGCCAAATGTGGAGTGCTTTGGCAACCTCTACTGATAGATTGTCATTAGTTAGAGAATGTTGCAATCTCATTTCCCATCATTTGTATGTGTCCTAAACAAGGGTCTCAGGGTAAACTTCCACATTAGGAAGCAATTGCACCACCATTTTAATATGCTGGAATTTTCTTCAGGCCACATTTCGATGGGAAGGAAATTTCCTTTTTTTTTTTTTTTTTTTAAATGTAGTGGGAGTTGAGGGTGATACTGTGATACTTGAAAGGATTACATTTGTCCAAGTTAATAACAGTTTTCTATTAAAAGCTGGAGCAGTGATTTTTGGATTTGAGCTTTAAGGGAGGCTTGCAATATGATGGCGGGTCTTGTGTCGAATGCTCTTTCAGGCATAAAGGTATCAGCTTTCATGATTGAGTAGTGATTGAGCAAAGCATGGAAACTATCAGTGCTGCTGTGAGGGTGTCTCTTACTGGCCAATAATGCCTGTGAATTTTTGTCTTTTTTTTCTTCCCTTGTTGAGTTGCACATATAAGTGGGAGTCTTTTGCCTGAAAATGATACATCTCTGACTGGGGAGTTAGGAGCAAAGATGTTCATTCCTTGAACACTGTCAGAATTTACCCAGTTTGTGGAGTGATATGCTTTACACCTAATGCTCCTCACAGAACTCTCCTTGCAACTTCTCACCAACCACAAAGTGGGATCTTGTCCTCATAGTGTATCAGAATTAAAGTCGTGGCTTAGCACTTATGATTTGTTGCTTTTAATACCCAGAACTGTCTTTTGGCTGCTCTCCCACTGGACCTATCTACAGTCTAAAAAGATGTCAAAAAAGAATTTATTTGCCTCCTTTTGACTGAAATTTCACGAGCTACATACTGCTGCTTCTGAGGAGGAGTTCAAGTTGCCCTTCCATTGGAAAATGTTCAGTTTTATATTGAAGGACCTGATTTCTATTGTGATATTTAGATTTTCCCAGGACTATCGTGTGTCAATATTTTCATTGACTCTTCCACTGCATGTGGTACCTGAGGTGGAATAACACTGGATAAGCAAGCATAAACTCTCATTCTCATCAACCTTAGCCTTTACTCAAATTGGCCAGTATGTGATGCTCCTGAAGGCCATATGTCTATGATCTTGAATCATTGTAATTCCAGTACTGCAGGATTATTATCACTTTTTGTGTTCTGATTCTCATACTCTACCTTCTCACTTCTCACTGGAACCAGCATTTCATCAGTCATTGGAAGAGATGGTCCTAACAACAGCACAAGAGCTGAGAAGCTGTGAGGCCCCTGATGAGGGCACACCTGCCTGTCAGGACTATGGTGTATTTTTCTGTTTGATTCTGGTCTTTTGATGAACTTACTAGGAGTTATTTGTCTGGTCATGTTTGAATACTTTAAAATTTGGGGTGGAGTCACTTGTGTACCCAATCACTGCTGAATTTTTTATAATCAAGTATTTTTAGAATCAAGTATTGAAATACTTGAAAAAATCAGTTTGTTTCTTTCTGACTAGAAATCTCAAATATATTTTCTTTTTCATAATGCTGTAGGCAGAGAGACTTGAAGTTAAAAAAAGGCAACAAGAAATGCAAAGAAGAGAGATGTTCCTTGAAGATCAATTTCAGTAAGTGAAATTTGAAAGCTCCTCCTTAAATTCCCTCATTTGCTTATTCTTTTAATTTGGGAGATTTGGGCTAGTTTGTTAGTTTGTTTGTTTGTTTTCTTTTGGATAGACTGAGGATTAAGGGTTTGGCTTCTGTTGTTTTTTCCACTTTTTTGAACTGAAATATTCCAAGCCTACTACATACCTTAATCTGTGAGCTCTGGTTCAGTAAATTTCCCTTAGCTTCTCAAAATATACATTTTCAAATGAAAACTGTAGGACTTAGTGTTTTCTTTCTCTAACTGAGTCAATATGTGATCATTCAATCCAAGACTAATTAACCAAACAGTATCTACATACCCACCCATGTATTTTAGTGACTAGTAAGGAAATCTAATCCACATGGGAAAAAATGAGAACTTCCTATATTTAGCATAGTTCTCCTACAGCTTAGTGCAGAGATATGTTGTGAAAATCTGTTTCCCAATAATCTCTCCTTAATGTAAGAATTAGATACAGCTTAACTCTTTATAATTAATTCTATTGGCAGTAAGGTTCCTGCCTTGTTGGTTCATTCTGCTCTATCTATTTATTTTTAACTGATCCAAACCAACTCTATCACATAATTAACACACCATGCTCTTCAGTCACCTTTACCTTTTTTATCTTCTACTCCTAAAATTACTCACGTTTGTTTCTAGCATGATTGATTGCTCTTTCCTCCTCTGTGACCTTTGGAGGAACAACTTTTGTCCCATGCTAGAAGCTCCAGTTCCTTCATCATTTGCCGAGCCTCTAATCTACAGATGTTTTGGAGCTTTCTCACTGACCACTTTATTGACATCTTTATTTTATTTCTTCCTGTTTATCTTCAGGTAGGGCACTTTCCTAAAATATATTGCCAGTGTTTGTCTACTGGTATTTTGCAGTTTGTCCCTTCTCACAGTATGGATTTCCCCTCAGCACACCTTCATTTATCAGGATCTGTACTCAGCTCTGGTGAGGCTGCACCTCGAGTATTGCGTTCAGTTTTGTGCCTCTCACTGCAAGAAAGACATTGAGGCCCTGGAGTGCATCCAGAGAGAGCAAGGAAGCCGTGAGGGGTCTGGAGCACAAGTCTTATGAGGAGTGGCTGAAGGAGCTGGGAATGTTCAGTCTGGAGAAGAGGAGGCTCAGGAAAGACCTTACTGCTCTCTATAACTGCCTGAAGGGAGGTTGTAGTGAGCTGGGGGTCGGCCTCTTCTCTAGCGTAACTGGTGATAGAACTAGAGGGAATGACCTGAAGGTGTGCTAGGGGAGATTTAGGCTTGACAATAGGAAATACCACTTCTCTGAAAGAGTGGTCAGGCACTGGAATGGGCTGCCCAGGGAGCTGGTGGAGTCACCAACCCTGGAGGTGTTCAAGGAACATTTGGATTTTGTGTTGAGGGACAGGGCTTAGTGAGAACTGTTGGTGATGGGTGGATGGTTGGACTGGATGATCTAGTATGTTTTTCCCAGCCTCAGTCATTCTATGATTCTATGACTTCTGAAGACCATGCACAGCTTTGTATCTCTGTTCCTTTATAAACACCTTCATGCTTTTTAAGCCTAACCCAACCACAAACTCATCAGATCTTTCAGTACAGAATCCTCAATTTTGAGACTCTTTTCTATGGGGATTGTGAGGGTTCTTATCTTCTCATTTAGCCTGTTTTTTGCCTTACGTCTTACTCAATTGCAAATGGAGATATATCCCTTCCTTTCTCTCATCTTCCCCGTCTGTAACTTTTTGTTCCTTATGGTGAAAATAATTCTGCTGGGATGCTTTTTCTGTTGCAAGTAAGCTTGGTCTTGTCAAAAGCAATCTCAAATGATACATCTTCATGTTGCCCATTAGTCTCCAGGTGGCGTAGGGGCTTACACTGACAAGGCACTGGCTGGCAACTTTCTGTCCACTGATGTAAGAGAATCTCATGAGCCTTCAGCTGGAGCTGTCCCAGGAAACTAAACTGACTGATACTTTTGATGTTAAAAAAGGAGTGTGTGCTGCCTTGCAGCACAGCTTGTGTCTGACTATAAAAAGATTATTTGTATACACTGGTTATTAAACTTATATCAGGAGAGTCAATATGGATTTGGATGTAGATATGGAAAGAGGTGAGCTGAAAGCCTACCTACAGTTAATGCAATTTCGGTTAACCAAAAACCTTTCATATTGTAGAGAATAGTATTACTGCCTTCAGTGGTCTAATTAAATCCTCTGGGGGGCAGAGAAAGGAGGGTCTTGGGCAGTGGATTAACCATCAGATATTGTTGAGGTCATATTGCTAAAATACGTTTCTGTTTTGGAATACAGTATCCTGTAGTAACAGGAAAATGCTGTGTGACATCTTGGATCTTGTAAAGTAACTCCATTTATAAACTGCTAGTTATTAGAGACATGTCTGCAGAGAAATGTTAAAGCAGTTGTTGCTTTTGCATACTTTGCAAAATAGAGAGATTCATTACTTCCATCATTTGAGAATTATGTCATTTGAGAATTATATCAGTATGTCTAGCAGCAAAACAAACAAATATGAGGTTGTGCCCCTTTCCTCGCTATCTCTTCTAGGAATAGTTTGATCTCCTTCCCTGCTTGCTCAGAAAGGGGCAAGGAGGGTCATGGGCTGCATATAAAGCAATGACCTCTGCAAAGTCATGGCCTGTGGAGCCATTTCAAAAGGTAAGCTGCCTTATTAGTCTGTCTTCTGTAAGCACTGTAGCAGCAACATCACTGTTTCCTGAGGAGATCAATGCCTAGCAGTGGTCTCATTAGCTGGGAAACCTTTTGAATTGATCAGCACATTCAGTTGTGTCTTCATACGCAGGGTACAGCCAAATGAGTCCCTCTCTGGTATGCAGTGCTACTTCTATTTGATTTGGAAAAGCAGTTAAGGTTCTTGTGTCATTAACATACTCTACCAAGAAAGTATGATACTGGCCAGAAGTTCCTTTTTCAGATGAAATTCCTGTCACTATTAAAAACACGAATTTCTTAGTGAAATGCCCTCTCAAAGAGTAATGTGAAATGAGCAAATGCCAAAAAGAAAAACTGCCCACAGCCTTGTCCCTGCCTGCAAAATACAGGTATTTCCTATCTCCTGAAACCTTTCTTAGCTTCCTTATGTAAAACTGGCCCTTGAAAGTCAGCTGTATGTGTTATTACAGTTGCTTGATGAAGTGTTGGTATCTTGTGAGAATGAGGTCTGGGCACACATGCAGAGTATTATGGAAAAACTGCAAGTCTCACCCTGTTGAGATCAGCAGCTCCTATGTCTCAGGTGAATGCAGGCTCTATCAGGCAACTAAACTGGATAAAACTCACAAAGTATGTCCTAAAGTAGCTTTGTATAAAAAGTCTGAGCTACATGCAGGAGCAGACTTCGGTCTGAGGAGCTGCTGCACAGAAAGACTGCTATGGTTGGTGCTTAAAGAAGAGAAGAACTTGAGGGACTTTTTGGTCATAGCATTGCTTAGTTCTGCCTCTCTGCAGGATATCTCACCACAAGGTTTTAGCACAACTCTCATATGGTGCTTTTGCTTAATTTGGATTTGATTTGCCAGAAGCTGTGGTGTTGGGTGTACACCACCACAAATCTAATACTGATTTATGTAAAGAGAAAAGCAGTCTAGTGCATATGGTTTTGTTAATGGCACGATGGCCTTTGTATCGCTTCATCCTTCTCTTTGTTACATGCTTATCTCCCTGTTTTTATGAAGGTTGTACTCCTGTTGAAATTTCTGGCACTGTTGCACTCTGGTACATGTGTGCACTTGATATACACAGAATTTGGAGCTGGAAACACAGTTTGCCACAGTACCTCTGAGTGCATATTTCCAAACATAGTGCAGGAGTTTCACCAAACCAAGCTGATATACACTTGCCTGCCAAAGCAGTTTTCTCCAAAGTCATAAAATGCAAGAAAATAAAATCTGAATCA
Source organism: Tympanuchus pallidicinctus (assembly GCF_026119805.1). NCBI lineage: Eukaryota > Metazoa > Chordata > Aves > Galliformes > Phasianidae > Tympanuchus > Tympanuchus pallidicinctus. Next base: position 42,139,482 of record NW_026294780.1, on the reverse strand, counting down.
AAGCAGAATTTTTATTTATTTCTCTATTTTTACAGGATAAATACTCATGTCCTTGCCAGTTTTCAGTCCTCTATGATGTGTGGTTCAAACAGCAGGCTGGTAACAAATTTTCCCCACAGAAGTGCAAATGTAAACCTGACCAGACTTTTAATATAGGTTGCTAAAGAGAGTGAAAGAGGGCTCACACAAAAAGGTTTGCAGCCTTGAGAATCTTTTGTTTGCTCTTTTCCACCACAATGGTCTCCGTTTTGTTCATTTGCTCCTGATTATTTTAAGCATTGTCAATTATTTAGCTAACAGGCAGAAAACTAGGCTTTTATAGACATCTAAAGGGACTCTCCTGAGTGTAATAATGAAGGCAGTTTATTGAATGCCTGTGAGGTTGCTTTCTAATTGTATACATTAATCTGCCCATGCAAGCTGGCTGAAAATATAGAAGCAGATTGCACATACAGATGGAGCACACAGAATGGAAGATCTATGCAATAGACTTATACAAAACTGCATTTTCCTTAAAACTGGATTTATGCTTATTGCCTCAGATAATAAATGGAAGTTGATGTCTAAAATAACTTCCAAGAACATTGGATGAGTTGGTGGGAGGAAAGAATAGCTTAGCAGTATTATTTCATTCAGTCAGGAAAACAAAAAAAAAGCAAGTAGCTTGACAGGAAAAATTAGTTTTGGGTGTGAGTGGGAAGTGATGAAAATAATTCTGCTGAGAAAGTTCCTATTTTTTTTTAAATTATTTTTATACTTTCTTGAATGTGCCACATTTTTTGTCCTTATCCCCTAAAAGGGGAACTCATGCCCAAGGACTTTGGCTAATAGCCAAAGGTATCTCACTTTTGATCACTGTTATTAGGTTTGTGCAAGTCCTGCTTGGCAAACTTGTACATTACTCCCAGTGAATTCAGTGAATACTTCTTGAAACTTGATATGTAGCTTTTGGAAGAAGCTGGGCTGGAAAGCAAGTGAACAACATAATCAGAGGATGGCCCTTCTTCCCACTAAATGACAATGGGGAAGAGCCATCTATATCATGCAGGAATTTAATGGGTTAGTCATTTCACACTGTAGACATTCATCATGTACCTAACTTCCAGCAGAATAGAATCCCCCTCCACACACTCGCACTAAAACATGTTCATCAACTCATGCTGACAACTTTGCACATAGCTGACATTTACTTTCACTTCTGTCATAGAATCATAGAATGGTTTGGGCTGGGAAGAACCTTTAAGATCATCAAGTTCCAGCCCCTTGCTATAGTCAGGGACACCTCCCTCTAGACCAGGCTGCTCAAAGCCCCATCCAGCCTGGCCTTGAATGCTTCCAGGGAGGGGGCATCCACAGCCTCTCTGGGCAACCTGTTCCAGTGTCTCACCACCATCACAGTAAAGAATTTCTTCCTTATATCTAATCTAAATCTACCCTCTTCCAGCTTAAAGCTATTTCCCCTTGCCTGTTGCTACATGCCCTTAGAAAAGATCTCTTCCCCAGCTTTCCTGTAGGTCTGCTTCAGGTGCTGGAAGTCCACTATAAGGTTCCCCAGAGCCTTCTCTTCTCCAGGCTGAAGAGCCCCAGCTCTCTAAGCCTGTCCTCATAGGTGAGGTGCTCCAGCCTTCTGATCATCTTTGTGTCTTTCCTCCTGACCTGCTCCAACAGCTGTGTCCTTGTGTAATGCTGGAGATCCTGTAGCTTAAGTAAATAAAGAGCTTAGGAGCTATCTTGTTTTCAATAGTAATAAGTGTCCATTATCTTTTAAGAATTGTCAAGAGGTATAAGTTGATTTATGATACACAGAACAATATTGAACTGTTTTTTAAAGCACTGGCATTAAAGTTGGTGTATTTTACTATATCCTGGCATTTCAATATCCATCAATTGTAGCAAAACAATTAACTGCCTCTGGTTTCATTGGGAGGCAGTAATGAAATTACAAGAAGCCCTGTTTAATTGATACATTTTTAATGTTAGTCTGTAAAACAAGCTTAAAGCCAATAACTTTATTTGCAGCTAGAAAAAATATTTTTTTTCTTCATTATAAAAGAAAGTAACTCTCATCAGTGACAAGCTTAGCAAGAAATGGTGTGTAATTCTTATGTGGATGAAGACACTGGGGCCTGCATCCATATTCTCATTCATGTCCCCCAAGGTGAATGCTTTTCAGGACTGCTTCTTTCATGCCTCATCCCTGGAGGAGTTCAAGCCAGGTTGGATGGGGCCCTGGGCAGCCAGATCAAGTGGGTAGCAAACCTGCCTACAATAGGGGGAATGAAACTTGATGATCTTTATGGTCCCTTCCAAGCCAGACCATTCTAAAATTCTGTGATTCTCTTTGCCTTGTATGTATGATGTGAATTAAGATCCAAATAGACAGCAGTGAGATCCCACTTGGCATACTGCATTGAGATGTAGGGCCTCAACATAAGAAAGACGTAGACCTGTTGGAGCAGGTCCAGAGGAGGGACACAAAGATAATCAGAGGACTGGAACACACCTTTCCTATGAAGAGAGCCTGAGAGAGTTGAGGTTGTTCAGCTTGCAGAAGAGGAAGCTCTGTGGAGACCTTGTAGCGGCCTTCCAGTACCTAAATGGGACCTATAAGAAAACTGGATAGGTATTTTTTATCAGTGAGTGTAGTGACAGAACAGGGGATGATTTAGATTAGATGTTAGATAGAAATTCTTCACTGCGGAGGTGATGAGGCATTAGAACACACTGCCCAGAGAAGCTGTGAATGCCCCATCACTGGAAGTGTTCAAGGCCAGATTGGATAGGGCTTGAGTGATCTGATCTACTAGGAGGTGTCCCTGCCCATGACATTGGGCTTGGAATTGTATGGTCTTTAAGGTCCCATCTAAGCCAAGGCACTGTGTAATTCCATGAGTAGTTACGGCCCAAGTGATACAAGAAGTTAAAGTCCTTATTCTGCACATCCTTTCATCCACAATGAGATCAGTGTAGGTCTTCAGATTTTCCACAGTTGCCTTGCTGGAGTCAATTGCAGAACTTTTTGCTTCCCTCCCGTCAAGACTGGGGACCTTGTCAGAGCACGGGAGCTCTTTCCTAGGCCAGAGGAACCTAGGCTTACTCAGACTTTTAGAACCTTGTCTTCTCTTGCCTCATCCCAGTGGGAATGTGGACAGCATTTGCATTTAGTCACCAAAAATATTAAATCCAAGTAGATTCCCTGATTAGATGTAGTTTTTGAGTACAGAGCATACTCCTTTAAGTCCCTAAATTACACCATTCTCAGTGGAACACCTAGCAGATTCATGTTTCTGCGTTTTATATTCATTTGTTGCACTTCAAATACAAGTTTTTAAGTAACAGCTTGTAAAAAATGTGCAATTAAAGACTCTGCTTGAAGAACAGTTGTGAAAAGTAAAGCATTATAGCTAAGGGCCCACGGAAAGCATCTACAATATGAACTGACTTCATGGTCATGCACTGTCCCCTCCTAACATGCTAATCAAAGATCCTGGCAAGAGAGTCATTATTTTTCCATGACAGCTCTTAAGAGTTTTTCAACCCCCAATCTTGACAGTGCTTCACTCCACCACAGCTGCATCTCTACTAATATATTTAACACTGTCAATCACTGTCACTTTTGAGGCCAACAGGGCTAAGAATGCCTGCTGCCATTGCTAGCAAACTTTTTTACTTCCCAGAATGGGGCAATTGCATCCAAAGAGTCTAATGGGAGATATTTATGGTTAATATTCGTTCCTGGACAGCAGCCAGGATTTCTCTGGGAAAGTGCTATATTGAACGGGTCAAAACTATGCCAGGAACTGTTACCACAATACAGATGGCTGAGTTCCCATTGCTAAGAGTATTGCCTGATGCTATTAAACCAGTATGAGCGTAACCTATTTTAATGAGCGTAGTAAAAGTCTTGTTCCCAACTGTGTAACAAGGAACAGGACCACAGAGGAACACAAAATAAGAACACCTCAGCTTAACTAGTGCTTCGAATTAGTGCTCTTCCCTCCAACCTAATGCTTAGGGGCATTAGGAGCTCAGATTAGCAGCCTGTAAGGAGGATATCATCTTCTTGCTTTGTCTAAATTTTGTATTTCCTTCTGCCTAATTATTTTTTGAAGGATACCATTAGGCTGTTGTATAAGGATTAATTTTTGTTAAATTAAACTTTTCTTTCCTGAAAACTGACCATTTTAGAAGACCACATTTTACTAGTATTTTTGATTAGCCTCTAAAGTTTTAGCAAGCGAGAGTGAGATGTTGCTCCACCTATTCAAATGTGAAACACCTCTAGACATTTTGATGTACTGATTTCCTTCTGGAGATAATGCTTTCCTCTCTGGAACATTAATTGAACTGTCATATCTCTGACTTCCCCCTTTCTCTGCAGCATGGCTTACACTAGACTTTGCATTATTATGGCTTTAGGATGGATATTATGAAAAATACATTTCAGACAACGCTTTGACAGTCTAGCAACGCAAGATGCTCTGCTTGGTTTCCATAGAGATGATACACTGTGAATTACCCTATATGACTGTCTTTATTAAGTTAGTCTCCAGTCGTGTTTGGGAACCTGAATCCATTTCTTTTGATAGGAAAATTTTAAAGCTGTGTAACTTCATGTGATGCAGTACACAAAGCAGAACACATTCTTGCTGCAATACTCAATTTGCTTCCACTTTAGTAATCATCTTTTCTAATACTGAAACTGAGTTTGCTCTACATGTGTACGCGTACTGATCTGGAAAGGGCAATGTCTTTTGCTCTCCATTTCCTTTTTATGCAATTACTGAGAACTTTCACATACCCCCAGGTCATTTTTTTGGCCATCCACAAGGAATTAGGACATCCAACTATACCCCCAGTGGCCAGGTACTTCTTTTCAGAGCTACAACCTTCTCATTGTCCAGATTTTCTCTAGGAGTTGCTAGTCTTTCTAGCATAGAAATAAATTGATATTTTATTATAGGTAGAGAAATATAAAGTCTGCAATGTAAAGCTTCAGTTTCCCCATATTCCGTGTAACCTCACCACTCTACCCCTTACCTTACTTGGAAAAAAAAAAAGTGTCTTGTTAAATCTTGAGTAAGAGGAGACTGTTAATTCATTTAACTCTGATGTAGAGGTGCTTTGTAGATCAGGGAATTTTGGGTTTCACTTGGTTCTTTCTGTATTCTGTCTTGGTTAAGATCTATCATAACTTGCCCGGTAGTGAAGGAGAGGGAGTGAACTGTGAATGGTGAAATTCTGAAAGCGTGGCTTGCCACAGCTTGAGCAAGCACTCTGTACTTACATAGGTAACATGTTTTTATATCTATAGAGTAGCACAGAAGAACTTGTGGGCTCTTTTGCTTTTTCTGCACTTCTCTTCCATATACCCTCTGACCAGCAGTCTGTTTCTGCAGTTAGTCATTGTCACTGTTTGACAGACAAAGCTTTTTCTCCAAGGTTAAATAGATGTCTTTCCTATTGGCATCTTCTTCCCCACAGAGCTAGTTGGCTGCCCTGTTAGTAAAGTAAATCCTTGTGTTGAATCCCCCTTGAACTACCTTAATGCTTTCCAAAGATGTATACAGAAATAAAATTGGCTCTTTCCTCTCACTCTGTTCTTTTGATTGAACAGAAACTTCAGTAGATATGCCTGGGTCTACAGGTTAAGAAACTGATTTCAGATCATGTCGCCACAACTCCTGCTTTTAGCATTTATGTTGTTCTTTGTGACTTTGTTTGACTCTGTTGGTTGAATCTGTGAGATAGCAGGTGATATCTTGAAAATATGGTTTATAAAGGATGCAATTGTAAAAAAAAATTGCCCTTGCCAGAATAAGAAATTATAGTGTTGTGCAGTATTTTTTAACTAAAGATACATTTGTGCTTATTTTGCAATGCTACAAAATTGCTCAAAGTCTTTCTACTGGATTAATTAATCTGTTGTAAGGGTGTATTTTATTAACAATGAAGGAAAATGGCCTAAAATAATATTTTAAATTACTTATCTGAGATTTAGGGATTTGGTAGAAAGGTTAGCAACTATTCAGTGAAGCAGTTGCGTTCTGATGAAGTCCAATGGTTTGTGAGTCTGTATTTTAGGAGCTTTGCCATGCTGAAAGAAAGCATAACCTCTGTGGACCCCAAATATGCAAATGACAGTAACTATTTGCTTAAAAATCTCCGCAGCCGATGTTTTATCCACAATGTAGGTTCTGTTTCTCTGTCCCCTTTTATTGTCTGTCCCTGTAGCCTTTTGTTCCATTTGTGATATTTTTCAGTAGTCACATGATGAAATGTCTAGGCTAGATTCTGAGGGTGGTATAAAAATGCTGTATTTATTCTTATGGAAGCACTAACAATTCTATTTGGATTGGATTTCTTTGTAGCAAAACCAATGAATTATTGAACAGATTGGACTTGGGTTTGCCAAAGAATGATTCCTGTCAGACTGCTAATTGTGGCCCAGAATCAACAGCATGGGTAAGCAAAACCATGGAATGTGCAATATTTTTCTGTCAACTTTCCAGGTGCTGTCAATAGTGTGATATTAGAATATTATAATTGAGTTTAATTGCCTATACATAACTCAGCGAATACCAAGGAGTCTTTCTGGGTGAACTGCCTGTGTTGTCTGTGATATACTGGCAGAGTATCTGACATAGTAGGATACTGCCTTTATTACTTGCAGTTCCCCTCCTGATAAATATGAGCCAGATTTATATTCTGTGTTCAGATCAGAATCTTAAATGTGCTGCGTACCCATCAGTTGGAGGCAAGCTTTTATGGAATCCCAACTAGTACCTGTCAGCAGATGCTTTGCTGCATTGAAAATCTAGTCAGAAGAGAAGCTTATTTCTCATTGCATCCTAAAAGTGATTTTGTAGACTGCTTGGGGACTTTGTCCCAGTTTGAATGAGCCTCTTAAGTATCAATGTAATTAGGGAATAGATAAAATATTGCAAAAGTTTCATTATTCTAATTGCCTCAAAAAGCCTTTTGCACTTCTGATTATTCTCTCCATGTCTAACCAAGCATTCCTACTGATATGAAAACTTACACTGAGGAATATTAATCCTGAAGACAGAAATCTCCCCTTTGTAACTTGGGGATGACAATGTAGGCAGAAATTATTGTTATGAACAACAGTCCTGAGTCAGCAGAAAACTGGAAACATCTAATCTGGGTGACAGATACAACCTTGAACACCAACAGCTGTGTAAGAAAATTAAAAATTTTCCTGTATATTTCCTCAGAAGCCTTGGAAATGTGCAAGACCCTCCTTACAGAGAAATTGCTCTGAACAGAATATATGACAGTCCTGTCTTGCCCCTAGTATCTCTTTCTGATTTTCAATTGCTTGAAAAGGGAAGGCGTTACTGAAAGAAGGTTGCTTTCCCCTTTGATTCCTCAGGTCATTTTTTGTCTCTGATAAGCATGAAGAAATCTTAACATGTGAGCAGTGTTGTAACTTTAAGAAGACAACTTCTTTCCAGCAGTGCTGTGTCCGCTAGATTTAATTGTAACACAGTGCCTTTCAGGCTATGTTTTGTAGTCCTGAGTAGACAAGCAATACAGAGGACTATGGGAAGGAAGAAAAGATGTATTGAAACAGTATCTAGTTGCCTCTGAAGCATGCTATGCTCCGAATGGTGAGGAGCTAGGTCTTTGGTAGAGAAGATAGGCTCAACAGACTTCTGTATGCTGTGAGCAGGGAACTATGAACATAAGCGAGCTCATAGCCCCAGTATTGACTTGGATTTCAACATTTTGGTGAGATGTCTGTGTGTAGGTGGGTGGATACCTAAGGTAACACTGAATTCTCTCAGGTAGTCCTACCTTTAACCTTCGCCATTTATTTCACTTACATACTTGTCTCTTTCTCACTGCAGTTTTGGAGGAGTTTCTTAATAAATTATGCCAAATTATTTAAGTTCAACTTTTGCTTAGCCAGTATCCAAGCAGATAGGATACATAGTATTTCTATACTGTTCTTTATTAATACCAGCTTATATTATGCACGTGTGATCCTGAGGAAGATACGCCTGGTCTTTTCCAACCTTAGTGATGTCATGATTCTATCATTCTGTGACAAGGGAGAATGGTTTTAAAATCAAAGAGGGGAGATTTAGATTAGATATTGAGGAAATTTTTCACTGAGAGGGTGATGAGATACTGGAACACTTTGTCCAGGGATGCTGTGGATGCCTCATCCCTGAAGGCATTCAGGGCCAGGTTGGATTGGGCCCTAGGCAGCCTGATCTAGTGCCTGATTTTATGGCTGGCAACCTTACCCATGGCAAAGGGTTGCAAGAGGTTGGAAATAGATCATCTTTAAGATCCCTTCCAATTCAAGCCATTCTATGATTCTATGTCTTTTTTTGCAGCAGTCTTTCTATAGCTCTGTGAATCAATTTATCATTTGCATATAATGCATTTAGTAAGAAGTCTTTTTAACCAACTTGGATGAGATGCAGACTATATATAGGCATACGCAGAACCTCTGTGCTCTTTGTAAAGAATCTGAAGCACATAACCAATAAATTGTTATCTAAATGAACTTGGCATAGTATCAAAAGGCTAAACCTCCAGGGAGTCTTGTACTCTTAATTTTGATGTTATCTTTTATTTTTCCTTTGTCTAGAGTAACTAAACCATTCTGGAACAATATAATTGAAACAGGGAAGTGCGATAAGACTTGGAAGTGCATGATAAGAATGTTAAGGAGCAGGGGGTTTATGCATATTCATATAGGTTTTTTTATTATTTAAAGTTAATGCACTAAAACAAATCTGAGACAATGTTATGTTGATTGAATTCTTTTTCCCATGCAGGACTTATTTGTTCATGATACTAATTCAGTACATCTAGTTCAAATAGCAGTGTCAAACATTACTTGATGCATGTGAACAAATTTGACTTTTTTGGGGTGACTCTGTCATTGGTGGCTTTTTTGGCCCACTTAATTAATTAAGCTCATAATTAATTTTAATCCTGTCTTCAAAGTGTTACCAGTCCGGTATAGAGTCTTATTGTCTTTCAGCTTGATTAACATACACTCCACACAATTCTCCAAGCCGTTAGAGAGAGTAATGAATAATATTGGACCCAGAATGAGTCTCCCTGGACACATGTAACAACTCCTCCTGGCTCAAAATTGAGCTATTAATAATTGCTTTCTCTATTCAGTCTTTTTAGCAAATTATGTGCCTGCCGTTTTAATGGTGTCATTCTGCACACATACATCAAGTTTCAAGAACACCGTGTAGACCTGCAACAAATTCTTCACTAAAGTCAAACCTGCACATTTCTTGTTTTAAATTATATTGGCTCATTATTTAGTGTGCTATGCTCTGTACCTGCTTGAGGACTTTACAGTATAAGTTCCTAAGGATCCTATAAAATCCTAATGGTATGCTGGCCCTTTGAAGACAACTGTAATTTGTAAAAGACCAGAGCTAGTTACTGTAATGGAAACAGGTGAATACTTTCATTGTGATGTCTAGTTTCAGATTTTCTCTTGCCTGACTCCCAACTAAGAAAGCAGTCCTCATCTCTGAGCTTCTCTTGCCCTACCACCACACGTTCCTTTCCAATATTTATATGGAAACAATCATAGAATCACAGAATTCTTAAGGTTGGAAAGGACCTCTGAGATCATCTACTCCAGCCATCAACCCATCACTACCATGTCCACTAAACTTTGATCCTCAGTGCAGCATCTACTTGAAAATCTCCAGGAGAGGTGACTCTTCCGCCTCCCTGTTCTAAAACATTACCACTCTTTCTGAGAAGGAATTTTTCCTACTCCAACCTGAACCTCTACTAGTGTTCCCTCTGCTACCAGGCCTCCCTTCTGTTTTGTTATATTAGTAATGCTTCCAGTGCTTTTCTGTCTTCCCACAACATCCCATCTCACTGTCTTATATCCTGATTGCATTTTTCAGTTACTCAGAATATCTTTATGTATGCCACTGGAACAAGCAATAAAATGTGCTGTGGCTGCTTAGTTGTAATGTGCAGGTGAACATTCAGCTAAATGGAATGCCTGAAAAGTTTTAAGCCACTCCTTGGTTAAACACTAGTCTTCAAACTCATCAGTTTTTTTAATAACTGTAATCCTTCGAACAGTTCTGATTTGTTAATTACTTGTAAGTAGAATTGAGAATAAGGTTTGGCATGTTGATCCTCCCTATACCCACACCAGTATGTCTATGTTTTCTATTGAACAACAGGCTAGAAGCTGTATATACAAGCGAGCTCTTCGAGAGGATGAAAACAGAAGATTGGAGGAAATGAAGCAAGAACAACGGAGGAAGGTAATTATACATTAACAGTTTACATATTGTGTCATTTTTGCATGCTGTGTGATCAAGTAAATGCATTGATTACTTGTAGCCTATGCACAGGGCTTCTCTTTAGGGAAAATGATGTAGTCACTGTTATCAAATGTTGTGAGAGAGATGAGCCAAGTTGTAAAATTTGGACAGACAGAAGTATCTTCTGGGCTCATGGCTATTTGCATCTGGATGAGTAGCTCCTGCTTGCCTCTCCATTTGAACAGTTGCACAAAGCATTTTTTTTGGATTGTGGTGACCAAAATTTCATAGACTAAGGCAACCAGTCTTTCAGGTGGAAGTAACCTTACTGATATATTCACGATCTCAGATTCTGAATATGTTCTTTATAGAGAAACAGTCTGTGTGCCCTGCTGTCTCAAACAAGTATGTGGAAGAACTCAGATTTGCTATCAAGTCTGTGCTCTTCTATGTTCCTTTGCTAACCACATAAATGGAGGGTTTTTATTTGTCCAATTGTACTGTAATTACAACTCCATCTTCTGCATAAGCAACATGCATTGCCTGTAAGGCATGTCAACCACTGCCATCCCTCTGGCATAGTTTTGGGTACTAGATTTATGTAAAGATAATCTCCACAAAGCATAGTTATTACACTGCAGTAAGTTCTTTACCTAGGTCTAACTGTGCAAGTGTGCAGAAGGCAGCATTAACTACAGATCATTTAAAAATACATTAGCAAATAGAACCACAGAATGGTCTAGTTTGGAAGGGTCCTCACCAAGGTTCTTGGATTCTATGATTTTTGGGGGTCTCTTCCAACACAAACCATTCTATGATTCTGTTCACTAATACACTCCCAACCATGGGCAGGGACACTTCCCATGAGATCAGGTTCTTTATTTAGCTTGGTTCGAGGGTATTGTATAGAGCTTTAGATGTCATACTGATTTCTGTAGGACAGCAAGAAAATGTGGACTGCTTCTAGGGCTGCTCTGTCTTGGTACACAACACCATGTGCTCCTTGCATTCAGCATTGCTGCTACATCCTGCACAGAGTGATGTGCTGTGTATAAACCCACTGTAAATAATATGTATTTTAAAGGCTCCAGTAATTGTCCCTCCAATTTATGTTGGCTTATTTCTACTTCAAACTAATATTTATTAAAGTAATTGTGAATTCTGTCCTGTGTGCAAGCTCCTAGTATAGCACAGCTATAAAATGTATAGGTATTGTCAGTTGCTTTTTTTTTTCCTCTCTTCAGAACAGGTTTTAGTATGTATTGCTTGATTTAAAAATATTCAGTACACTTTGAACACAGCATCACATACACGCAGTATATTTCAGAACATTACTCCAAGAGAGGACTCAGCATATTGGAAAGTCAGATACTGGGTTTTAATTTTCAGGTTGAATAGTTATTTAAAACAGTGAAAATAAAGGTTGGCTTTTTTATTTCTTAATCCTGTTTCTTCTTTTAGGGCTAGACAAATATTGATACACAACACATTCACAGTTATTGATTTTCTTCATACATTTATTGCATAGTTTTTATTTAATGTTCCATTTAAATTGATTTTTTTTTTATTTTTTTTTTTTTTTACATTTGTAGTTCCATTCTGTTACTGAAGCTTTTATCTAACCACTTCATTTTGTTTTACTTCCTATTCCTACAGTTTTTATGGAAAATATGAAGTATGAGTCTGTTCCCATCCGTCCCCCCTTTGCCCTACAAGCCAAATTCTCTGCAGAAAAAATCTTCATCTTCAGTCCTTGAGCACATTACAGGGATCAAGAGGCAGACAAACAAGGAAACATGCAATGTTTCCTTAGCAGGTCTAGCTAGAATTGTATAAGCAAACTCTGCTCTTCAGAGAAGTCCCTTTGAGACTGTTTATGTACCTTAAAACTATATAATGTAGGGACTGTAGGCTTCAACATTAGGGCTTGCACATGCTTTCACCACACCAGTAGGTACTGTTTGTCCTTTCCTCACTGTCATAGAATCACAGAATCATAGAATCACAAGGTTGGAAACGACCTGCAAGATCATCTGGTCCAACCATCCTCCCATCACCTCTGCTACCACAAGCACTAAACCAAATCTCACAGCTCCTCATCCAGACGCCTCTTGAACACTGCCAGGGGCGGCGACTCCACCACCTCCGTGGGCAGCCATTCCAGTGCCTGACCACTCTCTGAGAGAAAAAGTCCTTCCTCACATCTAACCTAAACCTTCTGTGATACAACTTGGGACCATTTCCTCAGGTCCTGTTTGTTGCCTGGGAGAAGATGCCAAACCCCTCCTCATTACAACCACCTTTCAGGAAGTTGTAGAATGCAATGAGGTCTCCTCTGAGCCTCCTTTATTCTCCAGACTAGGAGACTGAAGGGACTAGGAAGTTTCTTCACAATACTTTGGAGGGCAGAGGAGCTATGGGCATGCTATTGTTTGGGCAGGGTGCTGCATGCCTCTGCCTTGCTCTGCGTTGACAGATGGAGCTGATGTGTACTGGCTGTGCAGAGGGACTGTTTATCTGGAAGAAGGGGGACTTTGCTAGAGGGACAGAGCTTGCATGCAGGCTGGTGTACTCAAATGTTGGACTGGAGCTGTCTGAATTCACATATCTAATCCTATGCAGTGCTGTACAGAAAAATGAGGTCTGTTCTGAGCTCAGTGCTGCCACATAAGCAAATAAAACGCTACTGGATGAAGTTGCAGAAATTACCCGTGGCTCTAGTTGACATTAACTCCATGTGGAATTAGTTGGATTTTCAACATTGCCATGTTAACTAAAAATAAGTTTTGGGGTTTGTTTGTTTGTTTGTTTGCTTTTCTTTTTTGTCATCCCCAGGCTCAATTAATGGAATCAAAACAAAAGCAGAAGGAAGAAGCCAGGATAAGAGCACATCAAGATGAACAGAGGAGGTATGATGCAAAATCTCAGAATATACATTACTTTACTTTCTATCTGGAATGAGACTCAAAATTGCAAGCATACATGCTTAAGAAGACTATTGCATTGAAGATCCCTGTTATAGCCTCTGGTTTAACTTTGTCTTCAGATAAACCACTAATATCCACCATTACAGCTGCTCACAGTAATGTGTGCCCCAGAGTGCTTCTTTCACTTTATTTATCAGCACAGGGTACAGCACAGGGTAGGAACTATTAGCAGATTCAAGACAATTTAAAGACAGCTGGAGAAAAGTATGTGTAAAATATTATGTGCAGCTATTCATTCAACTGGTTTGCTCTTCTCCTTCTGTCTGGATCGCAGTCTCCAACTAAGAATACTGCTGGGAACTCTACCTGTTCTCCCAGTCCCTTCAACATCTTCACAAGGAACGCAAAGTCTTTTAAAATATTTTATAATTTCCTAATTGCAGCTTCCTATGACCTGCCTTGAAAGAGCACAATCAGATGGTAGTCTTCCAGCTTTATCATACTTGGTAGCCTCTTCCTGATGTCCTGAATGTGAGCCCTGAAGGCAGTACAAGAAAATGCTAGAGGTGCTTTCTGACAGCTTGGCTATATTAGTAACAAGCTTAAGTGGATGTTTCATTAGGGAATCTCTACTTAGAGAAACTTGTTTAAATGAAGGCTGAAAGACTACGTAGGGTGATCAAGTGAGTGGTATGCAGGATGACTTTTTACTCCATTTTTCATAGCAATAGATGTATGCTTTTTAATCATGATGGATTGATTGCAGGATAAGAATGCACCTGGTGAACTGAAAATGGAAGGCATCCTATCTCATGACAGGCTGTGGTTGTTCAGCACTTGAAAAGTATAGAACGATGTATATTTAACTGAGAATAGGGAAAGCACCTTAGAGAATGCTACATTTCAAAAGTTTGAGCTCCTCAGCTACCTTCAATCACTGTTCATTTTTCTTTCTACTTCAAGAGTAAATAATGCTTTTCTGGACCGACTTCAGAAGAAAACACAATCTAATAACATCAGCCAACCTGGATATTCTGGGAGTCTGGACTACTGCAGTGATGGTGCCTGGGTAAGTTTTTTGAGTACAGAGCACTAAAGCAATATGATTGTTTAAAAATTGACTTTTTTTCCATATACTGTTATGTGTCTGTGCACAGTTAGCCTGCATGACAGTCCAGGTTGGCTGCCAGCTACAGCAGCTTTCAAAAAGAAATCCTGTCTTAAATATAATCTGTTCAAATGGGAAGAGGAAGTAACAGCTGTTCTTGCAGCAGAGTTTGGTTGCTTTTCATGGAAGGTAGTACAAGGATCCAAATCCAACATACTTCCTGAAGTTCAGAACAAGAGTAGTGAAATTGTATGGTTTTTTTTTTTAACATCTTTAAATGAGATCTATAAATTCATATTAACATGTTTGGAAAGGCTGTAAACATTTTAATATGATATTGAAAATGGAGGTGGAAAATGCCATGAGAAGTATAGCTGTTCATTCCTTCCTGAATAAACTTATGGCAAGGAAGGAAGACCTGACCATACCCAGTTTAAGTAGGTCGCTCGGAAAGTAATACCTCCTATTTATTTCCATGGAATCTACAACAGATACAAAGAACACAATAACACTACTTGATAGAGCAAATTCTCAGCTACAAAACACTGTTTTTTCAACACAGTCACCACCATAGCTGTGCATTTTCACCAGCAACGAACAAGAGTCTGCATATTGTGCTTGTAAAACTGAGCACCACTGGAGATGACCCACTGTTTCATAGTTGCTTTGATGATGTTGTTGCTAGGAAAATGTTGCCCGTGCAGGTCATCTCTCATCAGCTCAAACAGATGGAAATCAGAAGGCACAAATCCAGACTATACAGTGGGTGTAGTGGTACAGTCCAGCCAAGATTGGCAACGATCTTCAAAATGATATGGGACCTGGCATTACTGAGTTGCAAGAGAAAGTTTGTTTTCTTTGTTCTGACTCTAGAAGTTTGAGCCTTCATCTTAGTCAGCGTTGTGATGTAATGGTCAGAGTTGGTGCAGTTATTTCCATTATGGAAATTTCTATTGGGATGAAATTCCATTGGTGAGAGGACAAAAGTGTAGAAATTAAAAATTGCAAAGACTGAGTAGCAAAATGATACAAGTCTAAATAAATTTAGTGAATATGGCTTTACAGAGGAAACTACCTAGCTTGAGATGGACTGTTCAGTGTGGATTTGTTTCTTGGAAGATGAATGCTACAAAACCTTGGTTTCAAGCATCTACAAAGTCAAAGCATGACAGAGAAGCAGTTAGTTTTGCTCCTAGAGATTTCCAGATACTGAAACTGGAAAAGGAGCCTCTTATTCACTAAAAGCTATGGGCAAGCTTGGTGGAGGGCTCAGAAACCTCAGACTGAAGCCAGAACTGTGCAGAGCAGTTCTCTTGATCTTGCTGAGAGTGGACAGCATCTGTGAGCTCAGTCTCCTGTTGTGTCTGATGGTAGTTGCTGGAAGAACCAGTTGTCTAGGGTCTTGGCTCATGCTGGAAAACTGAACCATAGATATCCAGGCATAGTAAAAGAGTATGAATAAGAGAGTACTCTGTATAGCAGGCCTGAGTGATTTTTTTGAAAATAGCAGTGTTAGTCTTCAGGTAGGACAGAAGCAAATAATGCCTAGAAAGGGGCAAAAAGTAAAGTCTGCTGGATGGTGCCTGCTTAGCCAAGGGTGGAAATTGTTCTTTTTATTTTAGTTTGTATCCTTTATCACAATTTGTAAACTGTTTCATGGTAAAATAAAGTCTGTAACAGCCAACAGCTCCAATCTCTGAACTGCAGCATCTCCATCCATCCACTGTCCCTGCTGAAAGCTTCTCTGGGTATAGAAGGAATGAGGTTGTACCTTTAGTGCTTTACCAAATGTGCTATTCCCCAAGATGCGTGGCAGTACCACTGCACTAGTGCACTCAGCCCAGGCATAGTTTTAATAGCAGACAGCTCTGAAAAGTCTACAGCCAATCTATTTTTTTTTTTTTAATGTGTTTTAATATGTATGCATCAACATAATTACAACAAATCCCTATATAAAGAAGTAATAGATTTCCTACTCTGCATGTTTACTGAATAGTTCCCAAGGAGCCTGCCTTATGTTGGGTAGCACTTAGATTATGTGTTTTTCATATATACCTCACTATGAAATGTTCAGAAGACTGAACAAAGTACGGAAAGAATAAAGTACTTAAGAAGATGCCATAAAGGAGAAGAATTAAAATAAGTATTGGTAACAAGAGCAAGAATCTCTTTTAGACAGGCTGGAGGCTGCAACCTCAGTGTCTTTGATTATATCCAGGCTCTTCTCCCTTCTCTTGGGATTTTAAGCAAAAAGAGCTGAACTCCAAAGGTGCCTTACAAATCATTGCCTGAAACATGGTGTTTTGCATTACAAAAGAGCTAACTGAAGCAGTTCAGATTATAAACTAAGATGAAAAGAAAAGAAAAAGGTTCCCAAAGTTAAGACCTGCAGGTAAGTTTTGAGCCTGCTCCTTCTTTGTAGTGGCACCTAAGAGGAAATATTTGTTCTTTCCTGCTTCTTTTTTCCTGACTGAGCTCTTCACAGTCACAACAGCTCCATGCTTACAGAAGCTGAATGTTGTGCCATTGTTGATGTAACTGCTATATTTTTCATTATTACTTCTATTAGCCTGGTTTCCTATGGAAATGGCTTTTTTGTGATCACTCTGTATACATGTAGTTAGGTCTCCAACCTGCTGGCCAATCTTGACTGAATTTGAAAAGAGTGTAAAAGTCTCACAGATAATTCAGTTTATTTGCATTTTGTGAAAAACAGTGGCTGGTTGTAGCAGTGTTTGAACAGTGGATATCAGGACTGGCGTGGAAAGAGAGGAGAGGGTAAATTTATTGTTGTATGTTTGTCCAGGAGAGAAGAGAGCAGTTGCTGTGCCCTGTTGTTCGCTAGTTGTTAACAAATTAATTTTTGTTATTCCTCTGCCTTCCAGACAGATTTTGTTTTATTAGGAATATTTTGATGTTGTTATTTCACGAAGTATTTTCATGAAAGTAGTTCTTTTCTCACCTTTTGGTTATAAATATCAAGGTGCTCTCCGGGTGGTTGCGTGTTTTGCTTTTTTAATGAGAAGCCAAATTAATGTTTCCACTTCTTTGTGTTGAGCTACTGCACCTTTGGGAAAATCTTGAGTCTTCCTGTATGCTATCAGGAGAATATTGATGTCTTTTGTGCAGCCATTGACTCTAACATAAGTATAAACCTTTTAGGATAGGAGAGGAAAAGATAATGTTTGTCATTTCAACATCAAAGTTTAATCAATAAGATTGAGTCCTTACTCAGCTGGGGCATATAACTGAGGCAATATCTGTTCACTGTGGTGGCATAAATGAACAGTTTTACTTAAATATGAAAACACTTCTATTTTTACAAAAGAATAACTAAAACAGTGACATGTTTTTATATTTACTCCCTTGAGATTTTTCCTTGCTCGAGCACTGCGGCATTTGCAGAGGCCAAGTGCTAATGCATGGCAGGCCTGTAACAGAGCCCTTGTTTGTTTTTTGAGTAGAAAGTGAGCAATGTGAAGGACTCTTTTGTCTACTCTGTTAATGGAGATAGTTCACATGGTGAGTAGATGAAATTTATGTGCCTGCTCTTCTTTAATGAAGTACTGGATGTCATGCTGGAACTCTCTAAGCTCTAGTAAACTCAGAATCTAGAAGACAATGTGACGTATTGCACACTCCTGTTCCATGTCTCTTATAAACCCCATGTCAGGCATATGAGTGAGAAATGCTCTCTCACATGCTGACTCTACTCCTTTAGTTGATACATTAATATAGATATTTAGAAGGGGAAACAACTGTGGCCTGAATACATAGGTGCAGGGCAACGGGACATTCTCTTCCTTTCCCTTACAGAGAACAGAAATTCGATAGATGCTGGACAGAAATAACACAGCTTGAATATACAACTGTTTTAAATGAACATGGTTTGTGGATTAGCACTTGTTTTGTTTCTTCCAACGTGCTCCATGGGAGCATCACTCTAGAGTGTCAAGATTTATGGTATTTGCTACCAATCTGAGAGCATGTTGTTGTGGGGGGTTTCACACCAGTGGGCAACTCAGATTTGCCAAACTACTCTCTCACTCCCCCTCTGCAAAAGAACAAGGGGAGAAAATCTGGTGAAAAAAGACACAAGGGTTGAGATAAGGATAATATTTGCCAATTACTAGAATGCGCAAAACAAACTCAACATATGGAGATAAATGTAATTACTACCTATTGCCAGCAGGCTTGCCATAATGATTAAATATCTTTTTACAAAGAAAAGTTTGCTAATTTAGATTTAGCCTGGTTAGTCTATATGCAGTATGTTTCAGAAAGATTATTTGATTTTTCTCCTAAAACTATTTTTTGTTGTGATAGTTGTTGAGAGTAATATGCTAATCTTTCCAAGCAGAATGATGAAGGAAAATAAAAAACTGTTCAGCAGAAGCATCATCTGAGGGACCTAAGATGAGTAAGTCCAGGTAGATGAGTTAATGACCTGCCTCTGACAAAGCAGTCAATCAGCGTAATCTGATGTGTTCTGTCTGGCTCGACTTTGAGCTCAATCATTCTTTCTTTTGAAAATTTCATCCTGAAAGAGATTATTGGGAGTCTAGGGAGGAGCAAAAGAAACTTCTCGCTCTTTCAAATTGTGTGAGACTGAGAAAGGATCAAGGCATCTAAGATACTTAGAACACTTTTAGATTGACTTGTTTAAGCAAAACCAAGCTTATCTTCGAAGTCAGTACATCCCACTATTCATATGTAGTTCAAATCAAATAAATATTTATTACTGGAACTGGGATCTTCTTACGTAAGAACTTACACTATATTTTAAATAGAGTTTTAAAAGACAGCAAAGGATACCAAGTAATCAGGAAAGACCCACGTAACCTTAGTTCCTAACATAAGTGTCTCATTCTACTATACTGTACTAATGCATTTTTATTCATCTAGGGGTCAGACTACTTGGAATAAAGGATTAATGTTGCCAGAAGGTAAGAATACAAGATTTGTTAGTTGTCAGTACTAATGCTGGTATTAATTTAGATTCATATTTGCTGTTTCATTGTGAAGGCTTTTGTAGTTTAATTCTCAAGTATTATGAGAGGGCATCTTAAAATAATGGCTTTCCAACTGTGTGCATGGAGCTATGCAATGGTGCATACCAAATCTGAAACTTGTTCCTTCATAAAGAACTGCAGAACATGTATTTCAAGTCAAAGGAAGCACTGATGCCATTGAAAGTGTTTGCTCAGGATATTTAGTGCCAAAACCTCAATAAAGTCACATTCTCTGTGTTGTGGACTGTGAGTGGATAAAACTCGGCAGCTGAGGAATATGGTTGGAAATGCAGAAGGTGATTCTGCAACGTAATTATGATTGTAAGTGAAAGACAGTGAAAGGGAAAGGCTTTGTTTTGGGCTGCTTCTTCCTGCTGTTTCCCATGCATGAAAATGGAGATTGTTAGTATCAATAAAGACTGTCAGTGAAACACCAGTATTGCATCAAAGAAATGACCTTTACACAAACCTCAGTGCATGTATGTACTTTTCTGAAAGGGGTTCCATACCCTTATTCCCAGTTCTGATTTAAAGACTTGTGCAAAGCCTTCACTTGTAGTCTTGAGGACTTCTAAGGCAAGGTACTGGCATATGGCACTCGAATTACCTTTGAACTTTGTTTGAAAGCTAGAACTTTGAAAGAGGAATTAAAAAATGAAATAAACTTTTAAAAACCACTTGCTTTTAGCCCTTCTTAAATGTGGAGGTTGGTGGCCCTGCATGTGGCAGGGGGGTTGGAGATTCATGATCCTTCAGGTCCCTTCCAACCCTGGCCATTCTGTGATTCCATGATTCTTCTGTGCAAGGACTGTTCTTAATTTCCTGTACAATTTCTTCCTCATTTTCCACTCCAACACTATTTTAGTGTTTTCGTAGCAGGGTTGTATCCTAAAAATAGTATCTAAATAATGCAATTGGCTTCACATGAGTCATCTTTTCAGTTTTCAGTTGAGGAGTAAAATTGTTATTAAAAAGTAACTTAAATTCAGCATGGAAATTACAATCAATAGATAAATTCAGTTCCCCACAGGGGAAAAAATGACCATCTCTGGCAGCCCACAATACTGTTAGGTTTTGGAAACTGTGGACAGCTGAAGGAGTCGGACATATTGAGTTCTTTGTTGTTTTACACAATATCTACAGTACCAATTATATATTTACATATGAAGTGTAAAAGAATTATGGACGGATGTACTTATTAAATCTTTATTTTAATGTTTTGAAAACACATTTCAGCTTGCTACGTTAATATGTTGCTCAAAGAGTTATTAATACGTCTGCAGATAATTGGGATGTTTTGTGAATTTAATTTACAAAAAAGGTAGAAATCCTTTCATGAGTGCTTTACAGAATTAAAAGCTAAAACCTGTCAGAAAAAAAAAATGGAGACTTTATTTTCCAGTGGACTTAATCCTAGGCTAGTATGACTTTGATTTTTTTTATTTTGCTGCAAAAGATAATTTTTAATTCTGTTTTCTTCCTCTTGTTACAGAATACTAGAGAAACATTCTCTTTTATCTGGCTTTGGCCAAATGACCTTATAAAAGCTCCAAGAAAGCCCTCTTTTATCCGTGTGATTTTTTTCCTAGCCTGATTGCATCTTCACACCCGCTTTGTGAGTAATCTGCAGAGACTGGTTTCTAGCTGTCATTATTCACACATATTTGAGGCAACTGGTTATGAAATTCCTAATTAATTTTTAATAAGTGAATGTGTCTTTTTTTTCCCCCTTCTTAAATTGTTTTGCCTTTTGCAGATTGCAATTATGCTAGCCTTTAGGATCTCACAAAAAGAAGATGTTGCAGAAGCTGCAGAAATATCTGCGTTTACTTTTTTACTGTACCCAGCCACAAATTTCCAGTGACTTGAACAGCAGAAAAAATAATAGTGCTCTCTTGTGGGAGCAAAGTGCTGCTTTTTTGTTGATGTTGCTTTTTGTATTTTGGGGGTTTTGTGGGACTTTTTAATGTATGTTAAACAGTAGAGAGTCAAGGAGAAGCAAGTGTGTGTATTATAGATGGGCTATTTTGAAAATGTGTTTAGAAAAGTACAACATTAAAGAAATAAAACTTTAATACTGGAAACTTTTACACTGCATTCAATATTTTACGCATCATTTTTTCACTTTCCCTATTTTACCTTGTTAACTTCTGTTACACGAATGGGGAGAAGTATTACAATCTCTAGTTATCTCTAGTTTCTTACTCTTCTTTTCTCTCTAGTCTAATGGAACTTTATTTCCATATTCTTGTTTTTGCAAACAGCAACATTTTAATGTTTTCTGAAAGTCAGACTCACGACCTAGATAGTCCTGATGAAAAAGAAGGATCCACAGTGTGTTAGATGGGCCATGCAGACAAGAAGCATCCACTGCATTTACAAGTACATTTTATGCAAAATTAAAAGTTTCCCAAGCAATATTTTTTTCAGTATTCAGGCATGCCACACACACTGGTTTTCCATAGCCCTTGCAACATGGAAATTTCATAATGCATCACTTGAAGTTTTCTTCTGAACCTGTGATGTTGCTGTGTTTTCTTTCTCCTTTGGGATTCTCTGTTGTTGCCCTTGGTTATCTCTGCCTCAGGGAATTACTCTACCCTCTCATACTACTAGTTAGCTGATGTTGATTCAAAGTGCAGGTTTCCCTAATGTTCTGCAGTTTAGCCTTTTTTCAGGTACCTGACACTGGAAACTTCCTTAGAAAAACTTCTGCATACCTAAAGAATGGTTCTCAATTGCAAATGGTACTTCTCCCTGCTATTGGACTTCTGCTTTGAAAATTGAATTCACATCTCACTCCCAAGTACATCCTTCGTCAGTTGTTAGCTCTAGGGCTAGATGGTTGTAGAGTAGGATATATGCATGCACATATATTTTAAAGGACATGCCTCTGCTTAAATCAGATCCTTGTTGTCTGATTAGACTAATATTTATAAGTGGTCTTGTTGAAGTAGTGAACCTGCAGCCTTTCCACACTTGGAGTACCACAGCCCTAGATCTGATTGAGAATTGCTGAGGAAGTCACTGTGGTCACTGAGAAGTTAAAATTCAGTGTGATTATGTTGCTATGTTTCTGTTTCTGAAGAGAAAGAAGAACTTTTTATTCATCTGCTACTTTCACATTCAGGAACAGTAATGGCAAGTCACCTTGTGTAACCTCTTCCATTAAGCTTGTCTGCTTTCTTATGGCTGTCTTCAGAGAAGAAGCTGGATCACAAACTGCGTACCTTATCCAGCATTTCAGTCTCTTATTTGAAATGATATCTACAAACTTTAGCTATAATTTCAGACATTAACTGTTCCAGCTCTTTTTAATGACAAAGTATCTCAATTTTCCCTCTTCTATCTTTCTGAACAAAACAGACAGATCTGTAGGAAGAGTGAAATGTCTTTGACAGCCATGGCCTACAATGGAAATATAAGAAATTACATTTATCCTCAAATTGATATTAACAAGATACCTGGAATCTGCAATTCTTATCCTGTTGGACGGCTTTCGGTATCTCAGAAGTAACACCTTCCCACACATACATCCTAACAAAAACAAATCTGGAAAGTAAATATCTTTTTAAAGGGGTTATAATGAAACAAGAGACTCTAGGCTGGAAAAATGGCACCATGTCAGTCAAGAGTTAGGAAGTAATAGCTGGGTGTGTTTGCTATCAATCTGTCGGAATAAGTCTTTGGTAAAGATTTCAGATGAAAACACTAGATTGTTCTAGTTACAACGTACACTGACAAAATTAATTATCTGTTATGCAGTACAGTAGAAATAAAAGTTATTAGTTTGTAGCAGACAGTAGAAGGTTTTTGTTTGTTTGTTTTGAAAATTGTTGTTGCCTGAAGATAATCTGCACTTTGTTTGATAAATCAGCCTTCCAACAGAGAATGGTGTGATGTTGGAAGTTACAAGATACACTTGCTTTTTCCATGCTGAGACAAATTTATTCAAACAGAATGACTAAACCATTACAATCAGCTGTTCTAAAATTCAATACAAGCTGACAGCAAGATTCCTATGTTTAGATTTTATGGTCTGTCTAAATCAGAAATTACCTTCCCATGAAGAAATGCAATGATTATTTAAGGACCTACAGGACTGATTCTCCGTTTAAGTTTCTAAAAGTTGTTCCAGTGTCCCAGCTGGTAAAAGTATCTACCTGACTCCTAGTTGACACTTGCCAAATTTCAATATTTCATTATTGAATTTTCTTACACAGCTGCCTAGTGCATTAAAGCATTTCCTGTTGTTAGGACTCTGATTTTTTCAGTGTGCACTGAAGTAGGACAGCTTCATTCAACCTTCAGTCTTTGTTCAGCTTTTATTCTAGGATTTGCTATTAAGTGTATCTTTTTGTTTTGAAACTGAGGCAGAGTATTACTCTCTGCTAGAGAGGGAATTAATCTGTAGATTACATCTTATGGTACTCAGTGTTCAAATCACACCTCTTCTTGAATAAATCAAGATCTCTTCTTGGAGAATATCTCAACCATCAGGCCCTTTAGTGTAGTTCTCAGCATTTGTGTTGTGATGTCTTCTTTTTTACATGAAAAAAATAGAAATTCACAGGAAGTTAGAAGACACATGGCCTATCCCAAGAGCTAGATGTTCCTGCTCTTCCCCACGCCACCACTCTGCTCTTCCCTGAGAGCTCCCTTCTCAGTGTTTTATACTTCCACATATTTTTGTCTTCTTGAGAACAAGCTGTCTGGCAGAAATCTCTTTTCCTCCTTCTGTTATGTTTTCCTTCTCCTTTCTCTTCAGTCAAGCCACCTCTCTTGTTAAATCTCTACTTCACCAGATGATTAAATAAGATTCTTCTTTAGCACTCTTGACTCTAGTTACCAGCGGACTCTCTTCACTACACTTTGTCCAAGAACAAATGGACAAAATATGATTGCTGTTTTCTGATTCACGTTATTATTTTATTTTTAATTCTGTCATCATTCCTTTCCCAGAGGCAGGTGCTTTTTCCCGACTCCTCCCTATGTACTCTACTTGTCCCTTCCCCTTCCATCTTGGTATGAGATTGTGTTAGAACATTACCAGCAGAGGTGATCACTCCTCTCTACTCAACAGAGGTGGGACACATCTGGGCTGCTGGAATCTTCAGTAAAAGAAAGACTTACTGAAGTGAGCACAGCAAAGGTCCAAGAAAATGATGGAGAGACTGGAGCATCTTTTATAGGAGGAAAGGCTGAGAGCTGGAAACGTTCAGCCAGGAGAAGAAAAGGCTCAGAGGAATCTTAGCACTGTGTGTAAGTATTGGAAAAAGAGGAGTAAAGAAGACTAGAGGAGAGCTCTTCTCAATGTGCTCAGTGTCAGGATGGGAGATAATGGGCACAAGTTAATCTACAGAAAATTTTACCCGAACAAAAACCAAAAAAACCCACATTTTTAATGTTGGAGTGATCAAATACTGTCACAGTTTGCCCATACAGGCTGTTGAGTTCCCTCCTTGGAGAAATTCGAAATATAGTTGGACAGTCTCAAGAAACTTCATTTAGTAACCGCACTGAGCAGGGGGATTTAAACTAGTTCAGCTCCAAATGATCTCACCTCTCCTATGACTCTGTAAGCTCTTAATTTGTCCATAGCTATTTTCATCTTCTGCATTCCTTTCTTTCCTCATTCCTCATTTTCCACTTGCAACTCATGAACAAAGGAAGAGCTCTGTCATTCTGCAGAGATAATGAAAAAACACCCAAATTAATTTTAACTGCTACCAACATTATTTCATTTTTTCTATCTTATTTAAAGCAATTCTGCATTTCTGAAATTTCTTAATGGTTTCTGTCCCTGCAGTGGATTGAATCAGTATGTCATATTATTTCTTTTGGGCTAAATTTTGGAGTCAACACTTATTCTTCAGCCTCCTTTCTTGTCAGGAACATTCAGTCCTGATCCTCTCCAGTTCTGCACATGGAGGCTCTCCTTTCACTGGGCACTTCTGGGTAGCTTTGCAAAGCCATGGATGCCAGCTTTAGTGCATTAGAGATCTGAACCGCTCATTTTTCTCTCTCACCTGTGGAGGAGGACTCCTTAAGACCCTCACATTACCTGGAATAAACTATTTTTCTTATCCTAGTCTTAAATGAGCCTTCTCAGCAATCCTTGGCATGAGCTCCGTGGGTACTGGCAATGTTGGTATGGTGAGAACTTCACTGTAGCTGGGACTGTATAGTAAAGCAAGCATGAAGATGAGAGTAAATTCGCTTGAGTCCGTACAGTTTCTCATTAAAGGCTTTCCAAATTTCACATCAATGTAGGGATCTTATCTGAACTCTCCAGTCTGTTCTAATTTTAAAAAAGATGGTGTTTTCTTTTTTTCTTGCCAACATTAATTCATTTTTTCTTTCACTTACAGCCCACGTTCCCCATTTCTAGCTGTTTGATCATTGTACCTAGCTCTTTAATTAAAAGAACATAAGCCCAGATTCTTCCACAGTCTGGACATGTCTATAAAAGCCATCTTTATTTCTCATTCATTTAGTGCCAACCGCAGCCTTTACCACAAATTTATCTTGCCTTTGTTCCCAACCCATGAATTCACTAAACTAAATTTGGATAGAAAACTATACCAGAAATGTTCCTTTTTGAAAGATCATTCTTGTTTAATATTTTAAAATCTCGCTAATAAATTTTTAATTTGCTTACCTACATTCTGAATTCTGAATAGTCCTTTTTAATGAGAAAATGATATGGCCTTATGCAACTGCTGTGTTAAAAAAAAAAATCACATCTTGTCAGATTGGAAATCTCACAAAAACTGAATCTGATTTCTGTTTAATGTTTAATCTTTAATTAAGCCATGTTTCTGGCATCAATTATGCTTCTCACTGTTAATTCTTTATTGAGCATCTACATACATTGTGCCCTCCTGAAATTTTGTCTTGGGTAAGCATTGAATTGACAAAGCTATACTTACATTTTCAGCACATTCTCCATTTGAAATATTGAAATATTTGTTTCCTGTCTTCTCTGTTCAATCTTCTGAACAGTCACCATATCTCAGAGGACATAGTCAGTATCCTGCTTTGAAAATAGCAGTTTAACAATCTCATCAGTCAATACTTCTGCAGCCGAATGTTCCAAGTTTTCTACTTTACTAAAGGAATAAAAAATATATATTTCCTAATTCTAAATGGGAAATAGCCATCTGTCACTTTCCAATAAATATATAATAATTTATTTTATTACCAAAAATGAGGATTTTGCACTCTTGCTTCCTCTGTGTTGCCATGTTTACTGTTGAGATAATCTGTGGAGATGTCAGAGTTCCTTTGCTGGTGCTTTTTGTCTTAGGTTCTTTGGTCATTGCATGAAGTAGGGTGTTTCCCTTGAGATAAGCACTGAGCTGCAGTAGCCCTCAGTAATGACTGTGGCCCCTTAACTGGAGACTGTTTTAGACTTCCATGGAAAGGTTTTGAGAGAGAGGAGAGAGACTTGGAAAAAAAAACATCCCTGCAGCCACCAAGATCAGTGGAGAAGGAGATCAGGAGGTGCTCCAGACATGGAGCCAAGCTTCCTGCACTCCAGGAGAGGCCTATGGAGGTGCACGCTGTCCCTCTGCAGCCCATGGGCACCACACTGAGCAGATCATAGAGTCATAGAGTGGCCTGGGTTGAAAAGGACCACAATGATCATCTAGTTTCAACCCTCCTTCTATCTCTCTGTGCATCCGTGGAGAAGCTAGAAGTGGAGAAGCAACAGTGGATGAGGCCCGAAGGAGGCACAGCCCATGGATACCCTGCAGGAGCAGTTTGGGGCCTCAGTGAAACCAAGACATATTACAAAGCCAATGATTCCCAAAACCTCCTGTGTTACGTATGTTCCCAGAGGATGTGTTTGCACAAGCCGTGGTACATGGCCGGTGACCATCTGATAAGCTGAGTATCTCACGTTTGTACAATTTGATCCTAACAACAGATAAGCTTTTAGCATCAACCCTCCGTATCTGCTGTACCAAGGAAAAGGTTAGACCCTTGTTTGCAAAAGTAAAAACAAAGTTACAATAAAGGTGTGTCCCTAACACCAAAGCTGTCTTCCTGTGGTCACTTCAGAGCTTCAAGGAGCACCATGGCCCAGCAGCCGGGAGGAAAACAGTCAGTACTACTGTTCATGAACATCCTCTCTCTTACAGCCAAAAGTTTTCTCATTTACTCATTCCAATACCTTCACTGGGAAAAAAAGGCATCTCCCACCTTGAGAACCTACAATTCTATCCTTAATGCAAGGTACCCTATGCTATTAGTTTTGTTCAGCTCCTGGGGGGGAGCAAACTCTATTGCTATTGATGCACTCTCTTTTTTAAAAATTATGTAAAAGGGTGCTTGTGTCTTAATTTGTATTTGATTTGTTGATCTGCTCAGTAAAGCAGGGACTTCAGCCTTCAATCCCAGGAGTTGCACTGCTTATTCGTATACTTGACCCAGCCCCACTTAAATAAATCAAAAAGACTTGATACATTGAACTAATCAGGATCTTTTAAAGAGGAATAAATTAAACAGACTGAAACTGCAAAGCTGTAAAACATAGGGTAGATTCTTAGGTAAATTCCACCTTTTCTCTCCAATTTCTTTTACCCTGAATAAAATGGAGAGGAAAAAAACCAACAAACTCTTTTTCACTTCCTCCAGAGGGAAAGAAAGGTTGAAGTCTAACAACTAGATAGACTGGAGAATTTTGGGTATTACCCTTTTTTTATGTGACTTTTCAGAAGTTCTGCCTTACCTTGTCATACTGAATCAATTCTGATGAATTATCTGTTCTCTTGAACTTTTATGCTTTCTGTATGTGAGATCAAAACTCTAAGTGCCAATTGCATTACTCTTCAAATCAATGTCTCTCTTAGCTCTCCTTTAAAAAAAAAAAGTGTATGAAGTTGATTCATTTTTCTGCTTCTTCTGGTTAATCTGGGAAAATGCATTGCTTGCTCTTTGTACCCCAGCAATTGTCTCCAGGCAGTAGGAAACACTGGAATTGAAGTAAGTTAAACTGATATGAAAGAAACTCAATCATACAATAGTTGAATAAATAGATTACAAGTGATTCCTGCCTTAGAAGTTGCAGCTCCTGTTGACTTTGAGTAGGACAGGCAGCACCTGGGGCTTCAGAAAGTTACCTCTCAGGTGTTGTCACAAAGTAGACATGCAAAATGGACATCTTTTATGACTTTGGAGATGTGGGCACATAAACAAGTATCAAAACCATGCCACTATGTCAAGATTTTGCAAAACTGATTCACAGGAGAAATCTTTTTGTTTTTTGCTTGTTAAAATTGAATTTTCAGTTTAACGTAGGTAACAGGACTTTTTATAGCAATCTCCTCATGTTGTGAGGCAGAACAAACTGAAAAGGCAGGTAGAACACAAACATGGAATTGGTACAAATTGAATTCGTATTAGGTTTGTGATTTGCATGTGGAGAGGAAAAGAGAAGACAAATCCTACAGATCACCAAGTTCTATAAAAGCAGTGTGTATTACGTCCTTAAGAGCATCTTCACTGAGAGAAGATTTGGTTTCCTACACTTCAGCTGTATGATGAATGGATCTATGGAGCCTTCTGGTAGGGGACTTTTCACACCCAAGATGGACCAGCCTCTCAGAAGGTCTTTCTTTGCTCACTTTAGAGAGAAGTCCAGTGACCACCACGATATTACAAATTTACAGTTGATGTGAATCCCAAACAGAAGAGACTATACACCAAGAAAAGTGATTTATTTGCAGTATATTCCCATAGTATCAACTATAAATCCTGGGGCCTTTTACAAATTTTGCTTTCTCAAACAAGCACAGGGTTTTTCCACAGAGTTACAGTACCTACACTCCACACTTCACTCTGCCAGTTATCACAGATCAGCCTTCAAGGCAAATACGAGAATCACAACTTAAAGTAGAGCTCGCAGTGCTCATTGGTATTGCTTAGCACAACATCCTGCAACCAGCTGAAATGAATCATTGATATTAGTGACAGTGTAGCTTAAGGGTTATTAAAGGGTCAACTGAGTAGAAGCCCATTGTTTCAGCACACAATGCTGTGCATCATTATTCATTAGAGACCTGAGAACATTTTGTTTGAACAGACCAAGCAGAGGGTAAGGGAAAAAGGGATGTAGTATATGAACACAGTGATCACTGGCGAACAACAAGCTAAATCTCCTATGTGATTATTTAATTATTTCATTATTTCAGAGTTAATTAGAGCGGATTAGCTAAACAAAGGAAATATGGGAAAGTGGAGGAAATCCTGGAGTAGAATGAGGATGACTGATGTGGAGAAAACAACAGCACGGGAAAGGCAGAAGCCTGAAGCTGAAGTGAAGTGGTTGTGTGGACAGTATGTGAGCAGCCAGCCAGCTCTAAAGCTTCTCTGGCCCCAGGAAGGTGTCATCATCCTAGAACTGACCTCCACATACTTTGAGTTGTAGAAAGAAATTACTCCGTGGACCAAATGCATTAAAAGAAATGTTCAGGTTATTGTGGTTGTGCTGAAGTTGGAGAAGCACCATCCAGCTGAGTAAGTGGGACTCTGCCAAAGTGACAATTTTGTTTGGCCTGCAGAGATGTCTCTGACACATCTCAGTTACCAGGTATCTTGTCAGGGTCATGCTGGAGAAGACGATGTACACAGACTTTATCATCTCGCAATAACTGAAAGTATTTCTTACCACTGAGCCACCTTTCTTCACTCCAGGCCAGGCATCTGTTTGAAGGAGATGATAACAGTCATAAATATCCACTGCCAGTACTGAGGTTTATGTCACTTGATAGACTATTTCATCCTAAAGGTGATATAGACTACACAGAGCTCTAAGATACCTTGAATCTGACAGCATTTTAAATAAATATATATGTGGTCAGATCGTCATGAGGGGTAAATCAGCATAGCCTCAGTGGAATTGGGTCCTTTAAACTCTACACGAATTATATATCTCAGTGCCAGCAATCCTCAGCAGCTGGGTTGCATCTGACACGAAGGAACCACACACCTGGCTCCAGTTGGGCTGGGGGAATCTGCAGCCACCCTTTTGGCTTATTGGGCTGGCAACAGACTTGATCCAGTGCATCCTTTTGGGAATCATAGGATCATAGAATCATAGAATATCTTGGACTGGAAGGGACCCCAGGGAGAATCAAGTTTCAACCCCCCTGCCACAGGCAGGGCCACTAACCTCCAGATCTGGCACTAGACCAGACTGCCCAGGGCCCCATCCAACCTGTCCTTGCACACCTCCATGGATAGGGCATCCACAGGCCCTCTGGACAGCCTGCTTCAGCACCTCACCACTCATAGTAAAGAACTTTCCCTTGATATCCAACCTAAATCTTCCCTCCTTGAGCTTAAAACCTTTCCCCCTTGTCTTATCACTATCTACCCGAGTAAAGAGTGGATTGACCCCCTTTTCATAATCCCCTTTTACATACTGGAAGGCTGCAATGAGGTCTCCTCACAGCCTTCTCTTCTCCTGACTGAATAGGCCAAGCTCCCTCAGCCTGACTTTGTAGGGGAGGTGCTCCAGGATCCTCTTTGTGGCCCTCTGAACTCTCTCCAACAACTCCACGTTTCCTGTATTGGGGGTCCCTGACATAGACGAAATACTCCAAAAGAAGGCTCACAAGGGCAGAGTAGAGAGGGACAATCACCTCCCTGTCCCTGCTGGCCACCCCTCTTCTGATGGAGCCCGGGATACCATTGGCCTTCCGAGCTGTAAGAGAACACTGCTGGCTCATGTTCAGTTTTTCATCCTCCAGGACCCCCAGGTCCTTCTCCACAGAGATACTCTCAAGGAGCTCTTCTCCCAGTCTTTATACGTATCTGGGGTTACTCCTACCCAAGTGCAAAACCTTGCAATTTGCTGTGTTGAACCTCTTGAGGTTCATGCAGGACCACCATTTGAGTTTGCTGGAACCCTTCTGGATGGCTTCCCTTCCTTCTAATGTGTGAACTGCCCCACTCAGCTTGGTGTCATTGGTTAACTTGCTGAGGGTGCGCTCAAGCCCATCACCAGTGTCATTGATGAAGGTGTTGAAGAGCACTGCTCCCAAAACAGATCCCTGGAGGACGTCGCTCATCACCAGCCTCCACCTGTACATACTGCCGTTCAATATAATCTTCTGTCTACAGCCTTCCAGCCAATTCCTTATCCACTGAATAGTCCACTCCTCAGACCTGTACCTCTCCAATTTAGTGATAAGGATTTGGTGGGGTTCCATGTCAAAGGCCTTGCATAAGTCCAGGTTGATGACACTGGTCACCTTCCCTTTGTCCACCAATGCCGTCACCCCATCATAGAAGGCCACCAGATTGGTCAGGCATGACCTGCTGGCTGTCTCGGGTCACCTGCTTAACCTTCATGTACCTTAACATGTCTTCTAGGAGGATCTGTTCCAGGATCTACCCAGACACAGAGGTGAGGGTCACTGGCCTGTAATTCCCCAGGTCCCATTTCCTTTCTTTCTTGTAAATGGGAGTGATATTTCCTTTTTTTCCAGTCCCTGGGGACTTTACCTGATAGCCATGACTTTTCAAATATGATGGAGAGTGGCTCAGCAATCACATTAGCCATCTCCTTTATGACTTGAGTGTCCTTTATGAGGCTAGGATGCATGTCATCCAGCCCCATAGATTTGTACACATTCATTCTCATGAGGCAGTCTCAGACTTGCTGCCTCCTTACAGCAGGGGGGATTTACTCTCCCACTTCCTGCCGAGAGGCCCAGGGATGTGAGCTTCAGGGACATGAGAAATACAAGAATCCTGGATGCCAGTGAGGACTGAGGCTAAAAAATTCATTTAGTACCTCAGTTTTCTCTGTATCTGTCATAGCCAGTTTTCCTTTCTCATTTACCAAGGGAAGTTTGCTCTCTGTGGCTTGCCTCTTCTGGCCAATGTAGTTATAGAATCCCTCCTTGTTGTTTTTAACATTCCTTGCCAAGTTCAGTTCCATCTGTGCCTTGGCTTTTCTAATCCCCTCTCCTCACACTTCCTAGACACACCAACTGTGCATCTGGTGTGGGTACCAGAGCCAAAGCTGTTGTTGCGCACACCACTGAAGGAGATAATGGAGATGCCCAGCAGGGTCAGTGATCTGCCAAGCCATTGCCTGATCTCAGTTACAGCTAAAGCCCACAGAGGAAGACAACCCACTCACTGTGTTTAATTGCAGAAGGACATTAACTGCAGAGCTATGGAGCCAAATATTTGGCTGTTACATACAACCCTTCCACATGTCAGGGAAAAAGGCCAGCAGCTCTGAATGCTAATGGCTCCCAGCAGTGAAGAGTTACTCTTTTCCTCAGACATTTCCTTGCTAATGACCTATGAACTGTTTTCCCACTACAGTAAGGTACAGTTCACCTGTTAAAGGTGATACTCTGTTCCAAGACTTAGCTAAAGACATCCAAAACATATTTTATTCAGTGGTTTCCCCAAGCTCCCAGCAAATGGTTAATCATTCATTTATCAAAGGTTGCATTCCTCAAGTGTTAAGGGGCTGGTAGAAGTCTGCTATAAAGCTTTATGATGAGCTTCTATACCAAATATCTGTCAGTCTCACTTTCACACGTGTGCGGATCAGACCCAGCCTGCTGCAGAGTGCCCATGTCTGTCTCTTGGAATAGATCACACTGGTATTTATTAATCCACTTTGTTCAGCTCTGCCACTGAGGTCAGCACTGCAGCACTGGTTGTACGCGCTCAGTTCTTCCACTTCTTATTGAGTGATGATTACATCTGTGCAGCAGGGACTGGTGAGTCATCAAAGGGTATAAATTCCAGGCTCTGTTTAAATGTTAAAAAGGTGGTAAATGTGTGATATATGAACTGCTGAAATCTTCTACAGTTGGGAAAGCGGTATGCTATAAACAGAATTTATTTTATATATATATATATATATTTTAGTATTCTGCAGATAAATATCACAAGAAGCAGCATTCATATTGTGCTGTAATTAAAGTGAATGTTGCAACAGTGCCTGCCCCCAGGCTGATAATAATGGCCCTGGAAACAGGTGAGGAAAATAAAAGTTAATGAAACTGGACCAGAGCTAAGAGATGTCACAAAACTGACTTTATTCCATATGTGCACAAGTTCCATTTAGAAATATTTAACAGCAAGTGTATAACCATTATTACAGTCATAAATTCATCTTTGCTGACGGTGAATGGTTCATTACTGGTTGCTGAGGCTTTAACACCAAGAACACAGCTTGTCAAAATCTTTCAGCTCAGAGACAACAATTGTTTTCAGAGATTACAGTGACCAATTTAATACAAGAGGCCTTTAAATACAGCCCTGCCTTCTGAGGGGCAGCTTTTTGGTGGAAGCACAGGTCTTTGTAACCCCATGGGCTCCCCCAAAGCAGGGAAGAGCCTGTGCCATCAGTGAGCCTATGGCTTTGGAATTAGGTCTTCTGCCAGCCCACTCTGCCATTGGGGTAGCTAGAAGGCATCCATATGTCAGGAAACCGAGCCAATCAGGGAGCACTGAATGCTTCTGCCTCTGCTCTTTAAAAAAGGAAAAAAAGAAAAAAAAAACAGCTATTGATTGACTCTTTAGGGCAGAGATTTAACATCAGTTCTTAGTTTGATCTGCAGCACAAGGACCTGGTTGTCTTTGTTCTGGCGCTCTGCAGAAATGCAAGACCAACAGCGTATGGAAGTTTAACCTCAGCTGAAGCAAGGAGCAGCTTTGTGTTGAAATTGTGACAGGGAGGCACCAGATGCATAACCTAGGAAACCTGCTTCCAAACACCTGTATCTTGGGATAAAAGCCATCCGGGAACAGTATCATGAGAAACAAACAAAAAGAAAGAAAAAACAAGCAACCAATTTGATTATATTATTAGACTGCAAAACATCCAGAATAATGAAATAATCAGATTTTTGTGTTTTGTGGTTTGAGTAAAATGCTTAGAAGAAACAAGTGTTCTTCCAACCTACTAATAGAATGAGAAGGAGATCAGGAAGAAGAATATTAAATTTGTCAAGGAAGTTCTAGTAAGAAACAAAGAAATGAAAGTTAAGAACACAAAGGAAAGAAAAAGGAGCCAGTGTAAACAACTAAATAGAGATGAAAATTAAGTGCCCTTCAAGCCCTTAATAACAATAGCTATGAGCAGGATGGCTCAGAGCTTTTGCATGACTTTTCTGTATCCCTGGGAGAT
Organism: Tympanuchus pallidicinctus; assembly: GCF_026119805.1. NCBI lineage: Eukaryota > Metazoa > Chordata > Aves > Galliformes > Phasianidae > Tympanuchus > Tympanuchus pallidicinctus. The sequence goes on along the minus strand of NW_026294780.1, from coordinate 42,104,962 downwards.
AAAACTTTATTCCGAAGCCTATCTTTGGAGATCTTATAAAACGCTTTTAGTGTAACTAAAAGAAGTTGGTCAAAAAAGCCCATATACTTTCACAAGGCATCTCTTCATCTTGTTTTACTTACACACAGCACCAACTAGCAGAATTGCAGTTTTTTACTAAGTTCTGTGATGCAGGTTAAAATGCTGTAGAAAGCTTTACAAAATCATCTGTATGACTTACAGGAGGACAAAGGACAAAGAAAGGAGAAAAAACATATCTGGCAGAGATAGGAGCAGTATTTATATTGGCAGCAAAGAATTGGTACCCAATATAATTTGGAAACCATACCACTAAGCAGAAAAAAGGCAACAGTGAGATTTTCCTTTATGAGTGAAACTTAATGTCCTCGTCTGCTTTTACCAGTTTGACGATATATGGTTCAACTTTATTGCAGAATAAGAGGGAGCAAGCTACTGTTTTTAATAAAATATATTGACATGCACAAATCCCAGTCCCATGACAAGAATTATCCCCGGTTCTTCACTCCATTACAGAAATGTGGAAGAAGGAAGAGATGGAGCTGCTTTGCTATTGCTCAGCTAAGCATCTGTACAGGCAAAAGTGAGAACTATAAGGCATGAAATAGATGATACACCACCAGGAAAACAAATCTCCTATCCTCACCGTAAAACAGAGAAAGATGAGATAAAAGAACTCACTGTTTTAACATGACTGCAGTAAGCTGAAAGTCACTGTAAGTAAATGATATTAAGCGCTAGCCCTAGGTATGTTTTTTCTCTGTAAGAAATGAGACGGGGAACAGAGCTCCTAACTGATTACTGCTTGTTACATACATATTACTCTGATTGTGCACAATACTCATCTCAGTTAAATTCTTTCATAGAAAAAATAAACAAATTGCTTTCCTGACCTATTACTTGAAGAGCTTTTCATCACTGAGGGCATTTTTATTTTGTTAATGCCGGGATTCATAGTAATTCAAACTTAAATTTTATGCTTCTCTGAAACCTTAATTTTATCTCTTTCCACCTGGACTACTGATAGAATTTACCTGCTTCTAAAACCAGGATAGGTAGCTCTCATATTGTCACTCTTGTCTCCTTCTCGTGTAGTAAAAAAGTGAATCTGTTGGGCAGTGAATTTTATCCGAAGATGAGTTTCCAATGCAAACTAGTCTAAATGCTTTCTGGAATACCATGTCTTTTGTTGGTTCTGGAAAGAGTCTCCTGTGATTAGCTAAGCTTGGATGTCCACTGCTAAACAGTGACAGCAGGCAGACATGGATCCATTGAAAATCCTGCGACCTTGATATTTCTCTTCTGTTTATGTGCCAATGGAGAATGATGAAAATGCATCAGAAATGTCAGCAGTATCTAGCAGTCCAGATGCTCCTAGTCCTCTCAGGTCCTCTGTTTTGTCTTCAGTGGGAGCAAGTAGATGACTCCATACTGCTATCCATAAAAGTGAGATTAAGCTTTAGGAAACCTAACTTTGTGAAAATCAAGATGCCTGCTTGGGGTTAGAAAAGGATTTTGTGTGTGTGTGCAGTAATACAAAAATAAAGACAAGCAATGACATTACTTGAGAAGTTGGGTGTATTCATATGTGTGCTTTTGTTAGATTTGATAGGATACAATGGCCATGTCACATCAGGGAAGAGCTTTGCTCAATAGGATCATATCTGTAGAGCAATACAGTTGCTGATCTTGCTATGCTTATTTCAGGAGGTTAGACTACAGGCCTTACAGACTGACAGCCCATTCGTGATTGGAGCATGCTGGAGATACTACAAGAGTGCCTCCTGCATTTTAGCTTCATCACAAAAGAACATGCTCCAAAACCATTATGAAATGTGAGCGGACGTGTGGTGAATGGCACACAGAGATTTGTTTCAAAAGTACAATGCTGATCTGAATTAAAACACTCATGTAAACTCACCCAGAGTTTCAATTGCACTGAAAATCTCAACATCTTGAAAAAAATGTTCATGCAGAGTCAGAATGAAGAGCCAAAGCTTTTTCTTCCTTTTCCTTTGAATTGCAGTTCAACAGTATTTTATGTCAGAAACACTGCGAATGATTTGTTCTTTTTGTAATGATGAAATGAGCTCCCTGGAATTACAGAAGCGGAATATCAAGGCTTCTCAACTGACAGAGCACAGAGGATTCCTTGGAACTAGTAATGGGAATGTGGTCAAGACATCAGATAAATTTCAGGGATGAGTTTCACCACACAAAGAAAGACCACAGCAAATCCTCGAGGCAAGATTTTTCAATGTGCGCTGAAAATTCTCAAATTAATTATTTAAACACTGACAAAGACATCTCTTTAGAAATACAGAACGGAGCCCTAAGAAACAAGACAGTTGTCTTAAACAGCAAGAAGTTCAAGAAGACCTTGTCTGTGTTGGGTAAACAGCAAAGCATTATCCCCTCGAGATGTCCTTATAACTCCTGAGTGGCTGGCTCCTCATGGGGAGACTGATGGATGCCTTGCATAGAGGTGTGGGGAGGTGTTACCACCTCTGTGTCTAGCATTGGAAAAGATGTCATGGATATCTTGTCTGATTGTGGAGTTACTGCGTTTGAGAAAATGAGATTTAAAAAGGTCAAAGCTCAGAGGAACAAAATGTGATAGGCATAAAGTCTGAAAAATTTATTCGTAACAGGCTGATGGTTTACCCTCTTGATTGTTTGTTGAGGAGCTGAGGTGGTGAACTAGTACCCGTTCAACAAGCCCTTTCATAAGGAGAATGTACGTGTGAGCCATCTGGTAAAGTATAAAAAAGAACCAAGGACTAAACATTAGGAAAATTGAAAAAATCACACTGCCAGGGATAGAAGAAAGAAAGGGATAGCCATGATGAAAAAATAAGGAGAAAGAGCCAGCAAATATTGCAAGTCAAGAGCTTTCCCCCTAGTTCCAAAATAATACCTTTGAGGAAAGTTGTGCTCTCAGGAACATGTCTTCTCTGTGTACTCTTCCTTCAAGGTGCTAGCAGATTTCAGGCCTTTTGCCTGTAAGTCACTGTCTCAGATTGATGCCTATTGGAGTAATGCAGAAGAAGGAAATGACAGGACAAATGTGTAAGCTTTCCATCATTTTAAGTCATTATGCATAAGCAAATGGACCTCTAAAAAGAACTATTTCTCACTTCACTGAGGAAAGCAGGATTGGTCTTAAAACAGTAAAAAGTGTTGGGCTAATATTAACAAATTTATATTTGTAGATATTTTATACATGGCAATGCCAACTGGGAGGATTTGGGGCATGACCGATAAATTCCCAGTTCAAACTGCAGCCATCTAATAGAAGTCATAACCCCATAAGTTAGAAAATATAGCCTCGATAACATTACAAATGTTTGCTCTAGATGAGGGAGCACATTGTTCAATGTCATCTTGGGGTTGCTGCTTGTATATAGGAGTTCACATGATCCTGGGTTCCGTACATTTAGGAGTTATTTCAGAAAACTATGATCAACTGGGTTATGTTTGCTGCATTTCTGTAGGAATGTTAATGTGGAAGAAACAGTTGTATGGACTGGAAAACAGCAGATAACCTAAACCATAGCTGTTCTTTGATAGGTGCTCCTTGCCTTCCAAATCCCTGCATTCCTCAGACAAGCGCATGGCAGGGAAATGCTGTGGTGACTCGTAATTCAGTTTCCTTTTAATGTATTCTCTCATACTGATTTACGAACTGGGGATAACTCTCCCTCTCCACAGAAGTTTACACAGCCTTAAGCACCGCGAACAATGCAGAAGAAATAATAAAAAAAACATTAATAAACTCTGCGGGCAGACATTCTACTGTGTTCAGCCTGGCTATAATATACAGCACTCCTGCTCTTGTGCTGTGTGAATAAGTAACGTTAATGCGTGCAGTCTGTATCTAAAAATTCATTAGGGCTTGAGTTAGAACTGCCATATTTTCACATCCCAAAGCAAGCCTTAAATACTCGAGACAATTTTCATTCCTTTTTTTTTTTTTTTCCTTAAAAAACCAAACAAAAACCTCACAACCTGTTTTCCATTCTCTTCCTTTATTTGCGTGTGCATAGAGAAATCACACCTGCTCTCTCACGTGAGTAAATCTGTTGGCACAGTGAGATCACTTTTGAGAGCATTGGGACAACTGGTGCAAAGAAAAGCAAATCTGACATCATTTCAATAATTGTATGACATTACAGCTGCTCTCCTCCTTTGCCTTTTTTGCATCTCCGCAAGCTTGGAGCTCCCTTCCTCAATTATCCTTGCCAGAGAGCTGACTGCCATCTAGTGATCCCTTTAACCACCTTATTCCCTATTGTCACTTTACAATATGCTTGTCTTACAGCTCCAATCTTTTAGTTTATAGCCTGCCCTCTTTCTCTTTTTCCCTTGTGTTATGAGCAATATCAATTATAAAGCTTTGAAACGCAGCCTACCAATCCCAGCAAAGGACAAACTAAATGTGATATTAAGTCATAATTTTAGTCCGCCTAATTTTTTTCCCCTTCCTTCTGTATTTTATAGAAAGGATATTGGATTTCTGCGTTTCACTATAACCTTGCTGTCAAATAAAATCCCTCAGCAAGCAGAAGGTTCTTTAACCCACCAGCAACGAGCCATCGTCTATGGTTGAATATATTTAGCACTTTAATATGCCCATTTACCCTGGTACATGCTAGCCGTGCTTTTTGGCTCTTTCTCTAAGTGACTCGGTGCAGCTGCCTCTGCGCTGAGGGAACAGACCGAGCTCAACTGTTTCCAGCATCCTGCCAAAAAAAAACCCGCTCGGAGCAAAATCTAATGGCTTTGTGCTGCAGAAGGACATATCCTCGCTGCACAGCACCTTAAATGCCAGCCGTCCCCCAGCAGGAACTTCCCCCGGCAGCAACAAAATGAGACGCTGTATGAAGAAACACTGTCTTTTTCGGAGCTGTTTAGTCACCTACTCCAAATTAGATGCAAACTGTCCTTAATTCATTAACATCTGAGCAAGGCTCAGAGGCGGAAAAGAGCTCTCTAACTGCTGAGAATCATGATAATTAATTTCTGAGTCCAATCCAATTAAAAAAGAACTTCAAAGGGACTCAGGCAGGGAAATCTGAGCTGTAAGTTATTTGAAATGTGAGGTATTCAACTCCCTCCCCATACAGTCCCAGATATTTTCACTTAAGCAAGTGAAGCTCTTCCTGTCTCTTTGTGTGTCTGTTTGGAAATGTGTGGAAAAGGAGAAGGAAGATGGCAAATATTTTACAGTGACAGGCAAACAGGGTATTCTCCAGACTGACAGGTAAGCGGCCTACGTAAAAATAAAGCAACTGTGAGACTAATGTTGAGCTGGCAACTTTTTCTGTGTATCAGAATAGCAATCATATTGCAGAGACAGGTGCTTGAAAACACTAGAGAAATCACTGTGATTTATTCAGTGCATTCAGGGAATCCCAGACATGCGCTGATCCTGGAAAAAAAGCTAAAAGCTTAATTTTTCAGTGAGCAGAGAAAGAAGGGAGAATTTGTCTGAAAACCACGAGGACTCTAGAAAATGCAAATAAGCATCAAGATGTTATGAATAAATCTCTTACAGGCACAACTATCATTCACTCTAATATTAACCAGCTAAATGTGCAATTCAACGCACTGTGGCCTGGAGGAGCTGCATTGAGCATCTGGCTCAGCTTGGTAGACTCATAGAATCATAAAATCCTTGGAGTTGGAAGAGAACTTTAAAGCTCATCTAGTCCAACTCCCCTGCAATGAACAGGAACATCCTCAGCTAGGCAGGTCTGGGATTGAGGAAGACAACACAACTAGCTTTGAAAATGTCTCAGGTGAGATCCATCATTTCCTTTCTCTTAGAGCAGATGACTTCCCAGAAGAACTGAAGATACAAACAAGGGCAGACAGTGGGAAACAGTGCACCTGGAAAGCATTTTGCAAATGACCTGGATTCAATTTCAGCCTCTGCATTGTTCTCTTGATAGATCAAAGACAGTCACTACGGTTTCCCTGCCTTAGTTTTCCCATCTGGGAGAAAGGAGAGCTGTGACAGCCTTGGTTAAGCACCTTGAGGCTCATCAAGGACAAATGCTCTTTGAAAACTGTTTCCCGTGTCTAGAGCATACACCAAAGATGTCTACAATAAGGGTAGTGTCAGGCCTGCAGGTCGTGATCATGTCCCTAGCTCAATTCCAAACAACCTTCAAAACTCCTTCCTAAAAGCCAGACACGTGGGGTGAGCCATACACCTCCTATTTCCATAGAAGCACCTACTTTGATGGCAGTATGTCTGCAAAAGCCACAGTCAAAGGATTATGCTCTGAATAAGGCAACCTCTCATGCTAAGCATTTGCAATGCTCGCAAAAAAAGCCTTCATACTGAGTAATTTTCTGCTAAACATAGCAGCGAATAGTGGAGATGTTTCAATCCGGCTGTGGAGGCAGGTGGCTTCACAATAATCAGTCACATTCTTCTCTCTTCGCAGAAATCAATTCATTTCCGCACTACGTCTCCGTGTTGGTCTTATTGATTAGCAAACAACACAGCCTGGAGAAACCATTCCTGGCCAAGTGAAATTGTCAGTAACAGTCAGAAGAATACACCATGAAAATGGACTACACAAGAGAAGGGCCCAAGCAATGCAGAAAGTAGAGGATCCAGCAGACAATTTGATGTGTCCGTGACCCTTTCAATGTATGAGGCTACAGCCACACTACAAAGCCCAGGGCTGCAAGGAAAGCTTCTGTAGTGAGGTATGAGTTGTAGAAACCCAAGGGTTGTGCACCTTGGAGAAGGGCTCTCATACCTATGAGTACTCGAGAGGCTTTGAAAATGCTGGTGTCCACAGGTTTTAATGAAGGAATTTCCTCCTTTGAAACAATAGCCAATACTCCCCCGTGCTTCTGAGAAAGCACCAGAAATTGAAGGGTCACATCAATCGTTTCATGCTTCTTCCAGTGATGATGTTGTAGATTTCTCCTAGCATACAGGCACATTTTGTGACTCACTTGTCTTAGAATCATTGAGTCATACAGAAGTTTGAATTGGAAGGGTCCCTTAACAGCTATCTAGTCCAACTCTCCTGCAATGAATAGGGACACCTACAGCCAGGTGCTCAGAGCCCTTTTCAGCCTGACCTTGAGTGCCCCAGGGATGGGGCATCCACCACTTCTAGGGTCGACCTGTGCCAGTGCCTCAATAACCTTATCATAAAAAAAAAATTAAAAAAATTCTTGTATCCAATCTAAAGCTCCCCATATCCATTGCAAATCTTTGGGCTGTAAAATGTTTGTCTTGAGAAGTTTATTGTTCACTCAATACTTAATTGCTGCACCAGGATGCATTCGAAGGAAAGTACATGCAATTTTTTATTATCAATTGGGTGGTTCTGTTTTTCTTTAGGAAACAAGCAAACAAAATATTTCCTGATGTGTTTCAGTTATCCATCGATCCTTTGGCAAAAATAGAGCAAAAGTTAAGAATTATATGGCTGTTATATAATACACATACAGTTTTATTGTAGAATTGCTTTTGTCCCTTTATGTTTCTGATTAGCTTGTTGGGCAGATGGAAATTAAGCCATAAAGTATAAGTTTCTTTACATGATATTTCATTTCTGGGAGAAATGAGAATGGAAATGTACAGGCTGGGGGCACTGCAATTCATCTTCCTGCTATCCAGAAATGAAATGAAATGTCACATACAGCTGCCCTAGCCCTCCACAGGTTATTTCACTCTAATGTTTCAGTAAACCACGTTATTTAAAGGTACTCCAAAACTTTAACCAATGTCACTTCACACAGCTTCTGTGTGACCCCTTTCATTATCACACAGGTGAAAGCTCTCTGCTTTCCCTCTCAGATTCATAGAATCATGGAATCACAGAATGGCCTGGATTGGAAGGGACATCAAAGACCATCGAAGTCACCACTCACTGAATCAGGTTGCCCAGGGCTCCATCCAACCTGGCGTTGAATGCCTCCAGGCATGGAGATTCCACAGTTAAGTCTGCTTAACTATCTCATCATCTAACCCAGCACCAAATGGTCAACAGCGTGTACTCTCATGGTTTATAAAGTAGTCTGAAATGTTCTCTCTGTGCCAGGGGTACATTAAGAGTCCTGCCTGTTGCACATCTTTGAGCTGGTGTCTAACCAACCACAGCATGACCATACTGTGAGAAATCAAATCAATTCTCTGGTCAGTACTTATGTTCTCTCTTACTTAATTTTCCTTTTTATTTCACAGAATCACAGAGTGGCCTGGGTTGAAAAGGACCACAATGCTCATCCAGTTTCAACCCCCCTGCTATGTGCAGGGTCACCAACCAGCAGACCAGGCTGCCCAGAGCCACATCCAGCCTGGCCTTGAATGCCTCCAGGGATGGGGCATCCACAGCCTCCTTGGGCAACCTGTTCCAGTGCATCACCACCCTCTGGGTGAAAAAATTCCTCCTAATATCTAACCTAAAGCTCCCCTGTCTCAGTTTAAAACCATTCCCCCTTGTCCTATCACTGTCCACCCTTGTAAACATCCATTCCCCCTCCTGTTATATGTTTCCTTCAAATATTGGAAAGACACAATGAGGAAAAGAGTCTTCTCTTTTCCAAAAAGAGCCTTCTCTTTTCCAAGCTAAACAAGCCCAGTTCCCTCAACCTTTCTTCACAGGAGAAGTGCTCCAGCTCTCTGATCATCTTAGTGGTCCTCCTCTGGACCCTTTCCAAGAGCTCTGCATCATTCTTGTCCTGGGGGCTCCAGGCCTCACCACAATACTCCTATGGGGCCTCACCAAGAACTACCAATTAGTAAGACAGAGTAGAAAGGCAGTAAGTCACTTAAAATATCCTATAACTTTAAAAATACCTACTTAAAATGCAGTTTCATAAGTAGCTCATTTATTCTCTTGCAGCCACCTTTGCTTTTTTTCTCCACTGAAAGAGAACATTTTCTTTTCATGGCCACTGGGATGCCAGCAGGGGGTTGACTTCAATGAAAGTTACATTTAGCCATAAATTTAGATGTGGTGCCAAACTGTCATGATTAAAGAATTATATCACTTTGGGTCTTAAGAGGTGAACAGAAATATTATTAAAAAAAAATGGCATTGCACTGCAGAGCGATTCAAAATTTCCTCATATGTATTGTTAGCAGTCACCTCAGTCATTTTTTCCTAGATATAAATTTTTCTCCCTTAATGGATTCATTGCATTGCTGGTCCATTTCTAGTCTCCTTCATGGGATCAGACCAAAGACTCCTGCAGTCTTCAGGGCTCCATCACTTCTCATCATGGGATGCCCCATCCCGAGAGGTTTTCAGGGTCAGATTGGGTGGGGTCCTGGGAAGCCTGGTCTAGTATTAAATGTGGAGGTTGATGGCCCTGCATGTGGCCAGGGGGTTGGAGATTTGTGATCCTCGAGGTCCCTTCCAACCCTGGCCATTCTGTGATTCTGTGTGATTCATCAGCAGGTGCTGAGCAGAGTGGGTTGCAAGCTGACCTGATGGTTCTTGTGCAAGGGAACCAACAGAAGTTCTGTCACTAGCTGAGGAGCAGAACCTGCTGATATGAGGGGGGAAGACAGATTTTTTTTTATCATAAGGGTTCTCAGAACTAATTTCTAAACATTTACAGCCTCAACTTGTGCCAGGGGAGGTTTAGGCTGGTTATCATTGGATAGCACTGGAATAGGCTCCCCAGGGAGGTGGTTGAGTCACCATCCCTGAATGTGTTTAAAAACCGTTTGGATGTGGTGCTCAGGGACATGATTTAGCAGAGGGTTGTTAGGGTAGTATGGTTAGGTTGCAGGTGGACTTGATGATCTTTAAGGTCTTTTCCAACCTGAGCAGATCTATGATTCTATGATTTTTAGTCTGCAGAGCAGCTTCTCCTCTTTTCAGAAGAATATACATACATATATAAATATATATATAACCATAAATCAAAAATAGCTTTTTTTTTTTTTTTTTTTTTTTTTTTTTTTAAGAAACAAACAAAAATCTGCAGTCACATTTTAGGAATCTACTGAGCTTTCACCAATATAGTTAAAGGTTCAAAATAATGTGAGTTTTACTGCAGAAGAATTTTTGTCTTTCTGGATGGATGACTGAATGTGGCTTAATCTTTTGGTTGTTTATTATATTGTGTCTAGTACATACATTTGTGTTTGTGTTATCTTGATTCTTCTGTATCCATGGTTTCTTATACTGTCCTCATTTTCCTTACTACCATCATTACTTAACCTTTGGATACCATTGCCCACCCAAGATTGAGGTGCAGTAGGACAGTTATCACAGGCAAGAGAGTCTCTGTTTGGGGAATCTGACCTTAATTTATTTATCACTGGCCTAACCAAACATTCAGAAGCCAGTCTGGGTATTGAGAAAGAAATATTTGTTTTGTTTTTTTTTTTTAATTTACATTAACATCTGTCAGAATTTATCTTCTCCCTTCCCCAGATTCATGTTACCTCAGACCATGTCCCTCAGAGTGTCCCTGCTGCAGCATGGATCACTCATGACTGCAGTCCATCAAGGGTGTCCCTCTGCTGGCATGATGTCTGTAGCCTTCCTGATCTCATTTATTTTCTCTGTCACACAACAGTTAATTTCTCCATTGTTGTTAACGTGTATCTCAAAGGAGACTGCAAATGATTTCAGCAGTCACGCAGTGGGCCATCACTTCCTCAGCACTGGCTCCTTCATAGGATAGTCCACAGCATGTTCCCTACCCTGAAAGGTGTGAAGATTGCAAGCTCCACCATGATCCCTTCAATTCAGATATTTAAAATGAGATTATAAAGGTTAACATGTGAAAAACAGTCTGAATATAGGATCATTACTCCAGCCAATTGCTTTCTCCAGCCAAGGCTGTGTGCCAGAAACATAGGCTGGGGAACTGTGATGTGTGCTTGGCAGTGAAGAGACCTGCACTCAGCCTTGTTTTTGTGATACACAAGAAATAGGGCAATAGTTTTGGTTCTTGTAGGGTCAAAGCATTAAGCCTACATCTTCAATTATTCATTAGGTGGGGAATTATGAGACATTTTCTAGGTTTGCAGTGAATGCTCTGAAATGAATAGAGCTGGAATTGATATGACTAATGTTCATCTAGCACCTTTGTTTACCATATCTACCTAGGTTGCTCTGAACGTAATGCCTCATATATTTCCATGGAAGCTACAACAGATACGAAGAGCTCAATAACACTATTTGATAGAGCAAATTCTCAGCTACAAAACACTAGTTTTCAACATAGTAATCACTATTAACTATGCATTATCATCAGCAGTGCACAAGCTCTGCACCAGCAGAGGTGACCCACTGTTTCACAGCTGCTAAGACTGTGTAATTGCTGTGTAATTGCTAAATGCTGCTTTTGCAGTCTATCTTCCATTGGCCCAAACAGAAATCAGAGGACACCAAATCCAGACTGAGCAGTAGGTGTTGTAGGAATGTCCAGCCAAGCTTGTCAATGTGCTCAACAGTCTCAACAGCCCCATAGTGATATGGGACCTGACATTGTTTCACAATAGAGAAGTTGTCATCTTCTCTAGCCTTACTCTGGAAGTTTGACCATCCAACTTAGTATTATGATGTAGCGATCAGAGTTGATGGTTTGTCTGTGTTCCAGGAGATCCAAAGGGATCACCCTTTTCCTATCTCAAAAGACTGTGTACATCATTTTACCTGCTGAGGGCTGCATCTTGAACTTGTTTCTTGATGGAGAATTCACATGTTGTCACTCTACAGATTGCAGTTTTGACTCCAGCTCATATTGGTGACATCAGATCTTGTCACTGGTATTATGTGATCCAAGAAACTGTTACCTTCAGTCTCATATTAGTTCATTAGGTCCTGACAAATCTACATACAGTGTTAGTGTTCTTCCTGCGTAAGAACTCATGGGAGTCACTTGACCCAGACTTCATGGTATTCCAAAGTTGCTACGATCATTTCCAATGAAAATTGAAACCAGTATTCACTCCGTACACAGTTCCCTACTTGTAACCCACCAACTTACATGAATGAGCTGATCAAGACGTTTTTCATTTCAGCTGTGTGACATTTATGCATGGCTGTTCAGAACATGTCTTGTCTTGCATGTTGCTGTTGCCCCTGCTGAACCACACCACCCACCACCTCGCTGTGTTCACATCTACTATTAGGTCTCCATGAACACTCAGCAAGTGTTGGTGAATGCCAGTGGGTGCAATTTTTTCTCTATGGAGGAGTTCAATGACACACCTTTCCTCCATACACATTTCCACGTCAGGCACCATTTTGTCAGACTGTCCCTCTGCTGCCATCTGTTGCACAGCAACAGAATGTAATGGAATACTGGTGGGAAGCTTCAACCACTACTGCCAAACCGCCAACATCCTCCTCTGATATCATGCGCCAATTCAATAAAATAGGAGGCATTACTTCTGGAGCAGCAGTTAAACACTGTGTGCTTGGCCAATTGCCCAACAGAAGAAGAAGGTAACAAACAGGGCTCTTCAGGGCTTTAGCCATGGATATGATCTTAAAGTCTTTCTGTTGAAAATGCTGTTTTCTGATCATAGCTCCTGTGTGAGTATGCTCCCAGGAGTCCCCACAGCTCAGTAGAGAACAGAATCATAGTATCATAGAATTGCTCAGGTTGGAAAACACCTTCAAGATCAACAGCTGTGGTCTTTGATATTTCTCACTTTGCAGGTAGGTGGAAGTGATATAATGAATCTGCAATGTGCTCTTGGTATGTCCCTCTATACTATATATACCCCTATCACAATTCCCCACATGCTGTTAAACCATAATTCATGATGCATACTGGCTTGTTTCAGTACTGGTCTCATGCCAGCAAGTAGCACTTCTTGGGCACAGTAAACATCCTTACTTGAATATATTCATCCTGTACTTTACATAATAATAATGTCTTCTGCCTTAATATCTTTGAAATCTGTCCTGTATTGGTGTCTTCAGCCCATGGAGTCTTAACGACCCAGGTATTAAGGGCATTTGGCAACAGCTTCTTCATATCAGACATTCTTATGCTTGGAAGTATTATACTGGCAGCATCATTCTGATTCAAGTAGCAGAGACATCAATTTCTTCTTTCTTTTAATTTTTTTTCTTCTCTGAGCAAGTCCTTTGCTTGTGCCCCTTGGAAAATGAGCTGCTCACTGGTTTGCATCACAGATGCTCCATGCTGGAGTCCCAGACTTCAGCTGTAGCTGCTCCACAGAACTGTAACACTGCAAAAGTGATGTTGACTTGGAATTTCCTTCCATCTTACAGATGCTGTTCCCTCAGTCTCCCCCAGTCATTGTGTGTTTACCATATAAATGGCTCTTGGCCTTCTGACATGATGTGTTCATCCGTGGATGGCAAACCTTTTAGATACTGGCAGCAAATTTAGCTTAAAAAGTACCCCGACTCTCTAATTACTGATGGTGCCAAGACTAATCTCTGTGAGTGTCAATTTTGGCAACAAGGCCAAGGACTTATTTCTTTCCTAATTTGAATTTTAGATCTGTTCTTTACCTCTCAATCCAATCTTGTCTATTTAGTCCTGTTCCCCTGATACTTAACTGTATGCTGAAGAATCCCACTCTCTTCACGGTCTGAGTCAAGACAGGGAGACCTAATCACTGTTAAAATCCTGATCTTGGGGGAGTTACATTTCTTCTTTTCAAGCTGAATCTGATGATGTGGTGAACTTGATCTCTGCTCCCTATTGAGAGGAAACACATTTTGCATTATCTTACCTGTTGTCATGATGTGTCTGTTGTGACCATACAATGTGCAGAAAACTACAGACTTTCAGTAGAAGGAGACTGTAGGCAACACATGCCTGAGAATTACGTGTATCATAGACAACTGACCTTTCTTATTTTTCTCTCTATGCTACAGAGTTTTGCACTGTTATTTCCTACCTACGTTGCAATAAATGTGTGAGAATTAATTGGTAAATGTTTGCAAAATACTACAGACATAAAGCTTCTAGATAAATACTAACTATTATTTTAATTTGAATTAATAACAATAATAGAACTAGATTGAGAGTCTTCCAGGACTATAATGCTCATTTTCAGATGCAGACCTTAAACTGACCTGCATATTTAGCAAGTTACAGCTACACAGTGTAGATAATTAAAAATAAATTACTATCAAGGTTCTAAAAGTAATTGAAAATCATGTTAATAAATTCAGAAGAAAAAAAAGCCCAATGCAAAAAAAAGAAACAACAATAAAATAGCTAAGCGAGACAGCCCAGGAATTTCTGAATAAATGCAGAGCATTGAAGGCTACAGGATGTAGAACAAACCTGTAATTCTCCAAACACCACTGGCAATTTGCATTGCTTGCCTAAAGACCTGACCTCTTAAGAAATGGAGCACAATCAAATGTGGCCAGGTGTGTCTAGCAGGAAGCAAGATGTAACCACCTCTTGGGACAAAATAGAGAGCAAAATATGATGACAGCAGTCAGCAGGTACACCAGGTCATGCTCTATTTGAGTTAAGAGCTGTTGGAAGCTGAAAAAGGCCTTAATTGTGTTCTGTTTCACAGAATCAGAAGTGCTCACATGGTTGATTGTATCAACTCCCACACGCTATAGACAAAGCCTATAGATAAATCTACCCTTTCTATATCTCAAGCAAGGACCCTCCATCCTGAAAGCTCAAATTTTACCATCTGAGCTTAAATCAGGCATAGCTGATGAAGTATGGGTCACATATGTGGACAATGAGGTGGACTACCTGAACTGTCTGAACATCCAGGCCCAGAGGATTGCCATCAGTGACATGAAGTCCTACTGAATGTCAGTCTCTAGTGATGTGTCCAAAGAGTTGATAATAGTCTTCAACATCTTCATTAATGACCTGGTGATGGGACTGAGTGCACACCTAGCAAATTTGCAGATGTCACAAAACTGAGGAGGAGTGATTGGTACACTAAAGTGTTATACTGCTTTCCAAAGGGACCCCTACAGGCTGGAGAAATGGGCTGACAGGAGCCTGATTATCTTCATAATTTCCATAATGTTCATTTCTTCATGAAACACCAGCTCCTACCCCTCGGGACGATCAAAGCTAGGTAGCAGTACAGGCTTGGGGTCAGCTGGCTGCAAAACAGCTTGGCAAAAAAGAATTTTGAGATGTTGGTCAGCAGCAAGCTGACTGTGATTGCTGCAAGCAATGTGTCCTTGCAGCAAAAAAAAAAAAAACAACAACAAAACAACAGCCTCCTAAGATGCATTGCCAGCAGATTGAGAGAGGTGAACCTTCTTTTCTACCCAGCACTGGGGGGACCACACCTGAAGTGCTACATTCAGTTCTGGGCTTTTTGGTGCAAGACAGATGTGGGCATATGGGAGCAAGTCCAGCGAAGTGTCATGAAGATGATGAAAGAACTAGAGCAACTCTCTTATAAGAGAGGTCAGATTTGGAACTGTTCCAATTGGAGAAGACTCTGGGGGTTCTTGTCCATGTGCATAAATACCTGAGTAAAGAAGTAAAGAAGATGGAATCAGACTATTTTTCCTTTTTCTTTTTTTCTTTTTTTCTTTTTTTTTTTTCTCAGTCAAAAGGCAGAGGCTGCCAAACTACAGCTTTCTTCACAGCTCTACACATGCTGTTAAAGGAAGATGCTCAGCTAGAGTGTTAAAGCAGGGGTTCTGCCACTAGATTCAGGATGCAAAGTCTGCAAGTTTTTAGGATTAGTGTGACATAGCATTTTGTTATTCAGCATCTTGTTGGCACTACCAAACGCCAGCAGGAAAATATCTCAAGGTCAGAATGAACTATATCAATCAGATGCAGGAAGAATGAATAAGGAAGAACGAGAGTTAAAATCTTCAACATTGTCTTTGAATGCTTAATAGCTTATTTGGGCTAGCCTTTTGAATTCACAAAGCAGGATAGGAAGTAACAGCCTAGGTACTGCTTGCCTTGTAGAAACGGGTGGTCACTACACTGTCACTGGGTTAAGACCCCAAGAGAAGTTTCCAGATTTTGTTAGAAGAGAGATAACCCTGGACAGGAAGAAAAGATCAGGTACCATACTCAAAAGAAGGCAGAGGTCAAGAAGAGGAGGGATCAAAGAAAAAAAAATCAATATACCCAGTTGTATCAAGGAGATAAAGAAGACAGCATGGTAGGAAAAAAAAATAATCTACTACTTTGGACTAGGTGCTAAGGGAGAAGAAAAATATCAAAGCATCACTCTGTGATGAGGCAGAGATACCAGTACTCCTGCAGCTGTGGATCAGCTACTACAGGGAAGAGAACAAGAAGAGAATGTCTCAGTAGGAAGAAGTGAAAGGAGGTGTTTGGTGATGAAGAGCAGTGCTCAGAAGGTTGGTTTCTCAGTAACTGGAACTGTATGCCAGTCCCACATTAGCGTATCTGTGGTGCCACAGGTACCACTAAAAATTTCTTTCCTCATTTCCTATTTTAGTGGCTTCAGCAGTGCATGAATTATTATTAAGAACAGTGGTGTGATTGCTCGTCATCTGCACAAAGTCCGCTATCCAACTCTTTTCTAATTCCTGCTAGGTTGTTTTACTCCCTAAGCTTGTCAGCCAAGAACTGCTGCACTAACTGTCAGCAAAATGAGAGCCTTGACTGTTCATGGTTTAATCAATAATAGATTTAGGAGATGAAGTCGCCCGTGCTCTTCATTTTTGAATCTCAAGCCCCATCTGCTGCTCACTCACTGATTTGGTCTCTCTCCTGTGAATGCCTCTCTGATGATCTACTGTTGTTTACTCCTAATAAAATACTTGCCACTCAAGAATCCAGTCAAGTACATACTTTTACAGTCTTACCAATTATAGAAAGCATTGGCATTGCCACCATGCACTCTCTTTTGCATAGTAAATGCTGAATGAATGTTTATTTTAGAGCATTTTTCAGCTGAAAAAAAATCCTCAGGCAGAGATTATCTGGATGAGGAAACCCTCCCTCTTCATCTAGTATTTAACTTTCTGCTCATTAATAAGATATAAACTAATCTGCACTTCTAGAAAGTATGTGTGCATAATAGAGTTATTTGCACAGTCCACTGCACTCATGGTCTACAGAACTGGGCCAGAAACAAGACCAAGGACCCACATACACTTCATTTGCTGTCTTTTCTACTCTAGTGCCACAGCTGCATATAGAGTACATACACGAGTATGTGAAGCAGCTCTCATGGCTTTCCTTAGGAACAGCTGGCAGCAGACTATTAATATAGATGCTCCAGTGCTGAAAATTAGGAAGACCCATGGAGTCACATAGGTTGCTGACTCCTATCACCCTATCTGCAAAGCATCTGACTGCTGCTTCTCTCCATAGTGGGCTAAAACTGATCCAGCTGCACCAACTGCTCTCTGGTGAGTGCTGTAATTGCAAACCTCAAACCTACTTCATGCAATGTATTTCCAAAAAAAAAGAAAAAAGAAAAAAGTAAAAGGAAAAAAGAAAAAAGAAAAAAAAGAAAACAAAAACAAAAAAAAAAAACAAAACCAAAAAAAACCCCAAAAAACAGTGATGCCACCATCCAGGCAGATCTTAGAAACAATGCATCCCACTAAGGGCAAGGTAGGAAATCTAAGGAGCTTGGTCGCAGGAGTTTTGCAAGAATCTTCCAATAGTATTTCAGCATGTTGTTATCCCCAGATCAAAGTGGAAACATTCTGCAAAATCTGTTGTCTTGCTGAATCAACAAACTCTCTCCCCAGAATACTAAACTAATACATAGTTTGCACTGAAATATGGAAAGTGTTCATGAGATGCAGACGTGGGGCACCTTCAGTCAGTGGGCCTTGCACACACTGCTAACTCATACGGGGATCAGGCCCAGCCAGCATGGGTTCATGAAAGGCAGGTTTTACTTCATCAGTCTGATCTGCTTCTATATTTGAAAGTCTGGTGGATGAGGGAAAGGCTGTTGGTGTGGTCTACCTAGACTTTAGCAAAGCCTTTGACACTGTCTCCCACAGTATTCTCCTGCAGAAGCTGGTAGCTCGTGGCTTGGACAGGTGCAACTCTTTGCTGGATAAACAGAGGACCAGGCCCAGAGAGTGATGGTGAATGGAGTTAAATCCAGCTGGCAACTGGTCACAAGTGAGGCTTCCCAAGGATTGGTATTGGGGCCTGTCCTCTTGAACTTGTTTATTGATGATCTGGTCAAGGGGATTGAGTGCACCCTCAGTAAGCTTGCAGATGACACCAAGCTGGGAGGAACTGTCGATCTGCTTGGGGCAGGAAGGCTCTACAGAGGGATCTGGACAGGCTGGATGGCTGGACTGAGGCCAATGGGATAAGGTTCAATAAGACCAAGTGCCAGGTCCTGCACTTAGGCCACAACAACCCCAGTCTGCTACAGGCTTGGGGCAGAGTGGCTGGAAGACTGTGTGGAAGAAATGGACAGGGGAGTGCTGGTTGCTGATTGTCTGAACAGCAGCCAGCAGTGTGCCCTGTTAGTCAAAAAGATCAATGGCATCCTAGCTTGTATAAGAAATAACGTTGCCAATAGGAGCCAGGAGGCAATTGTCCCCTGGTACCCAGCTCTGATGAGACTGCAACTTGAGAACCATGTTCAGGTTTGGGCCCCTCACTCCAAGAGGCCCTAGAGTGTATCCAGAGAAGGGCAACAAAGCTGTGAAGGGTTTGGAGCACAATTCTTATGGGGAGAAGCTGAGGGAATTGGTATTGTTCAGTCTAGAGAAGAGAGGCTCGGGGGAGACCTTAAAGCTCTCTATAGCTACCTGAAAAGAGATGGTGAGGTGGGCATTGGTCTCTTCTTCCACATAACTAGCAATAGGACTTAGAGGGAATGGCCTCAGATTTTGCGAGGGGAGGTTCCAGTTGGGTATTAAGGAAAAATTATTCTCCAAAAGAATGGTCAGGCACTGGAATGGGTTGTCCAGGACACAGGTTGAATCACCATCCCTGGGAGTGTTCAAGAAGTATTTAGCTGTTGTACTAAGGGACATGGTATAGTGGAGAAATATTGGTGGTGGGTGGACAGTTGGACTGGATGATCTTGGAGATGTTTTCCAATATTGGTGGTGCCATGATACTAGGATTCTACGCTACTTCATTTCATGCCTGCTGTGGGTGGATCGTTTGTTTTAATGGTATTCTTCTGAGGCAATACTGAGGTGCACTGATAGAAGAGTGCACTCTTTTGCAAACATCTCAGGACGACCCTTGTCCAAACACAGTTCTGTGAGTAACTCTAGAGGACAATCTATTATCTCCAAAGTTGCTCAGTGAAACTCTGCTCATCCAAGAGAGCATTTGTATTGCTTTTACAATATTGGTCCTGTTAAGGGAAAACAGCTTCTGTGTGTGGACTTGAAAATTGAACTCAGTGTCCTAAGTGAAATTGATGCTCGCTGGAAGACCTTCTTGCTGCAGCTGTGAAGAGAAGCTTTTTTTAGCCATCTTTATCTTTTCCTCCCTTGAATGCTGTGTGTTGCTACTCAGTCACTGCTAATTGCAGCATATTGGCATGAATATTAGATGATGATTTGGAGATGCTTAGCACCTCAGGAAAAATAATTGCAGCATGACCTCAGATTTAAGCCACCACCTTATTCTTATGCATGACAGCATCTTTATTCTGTATTTTTTAATAAGGCTAACACCTTATTTCCTCCATTTCATTAACTGGAGCCTGCTGTGTGAATGAGATTGGATATTTTTTTCCTAAGTCCAACAGATTGCTCATCCATCTCTTCAGTGTGCATGCCCTCATTTTGTAGCATTTTAGATTCCACCAAACATGATTACCTGGAGAAAGTGAAGGGAAACTCTGTTTCTGTTGACAGATTTCATTGCCCACGACAGGAAAGACAATGGCTTAGCTCTCCATTTTGCCACATCAGATTTTCTGGCAGCTGCTGATGTAATAGAAGAGCTGTACTTGGACCCTTTAATTTACATTCCCTGATCATCCTTTTCCCCTTACAGAACTTAAGGTACAGCAGCAGTTGTGTTTGTGGAAAATTACACACCATTATGTTTCTTCTGGTTTAACTATCCCATTGGACTGTATTGCATCCCCACAGCATGGGGTGTATTAAAAACAAAACAAACAATAACAAAAAAATCAACAATAATAACAGCCCTGCAACATGGCTCATGCATTGCCAAAACAAACAAATACAGAGAATGCTGAACACAAACAGTTAATTGCCATTTGCTGGTACGTGCCTATACTGGATACAGGTGAAACAGAAGTATCTGAACTAAATCTGATTGTAATATAACAGTGTTCTATTAAGTGTAATACAACAAACTTCCAATAAAATTTTCCGTAAGAGGTCTGTCTTTGTGTCTCTTACATTTCTGTATATCACTAATTGAAATCAAACACAATTCCTTTTCCCCTAACACATACCTGAATTGAAAGATGCGATTGGAATCGGATGCATTTTTATATACGCATCATTTATTCACTAAAGAAAATCATGATCTGGAAGGCCAATACTTGAATTCCTGCCAAAATCCATTCTCTAATGAATGATATCAATCAGATTTATTTTGTTTTTTTATTGGTTTTGGTGAGACATTAATTCTAACAATTGTTACAACTGGAAAATTCAAAGTATTTCAAAATTAGAAATGCATACAGTGTAGTATAGTATAATACAACATAACATAGAATGGTATAGTATAGCTTAACATAGCACAGTATAATATAGTACAGTTATATGCAGCAGATGTGTGGTGACATTCTTCTAGCTGTTTTTAAGACTAAATTCAGTTTAATTTGATTTTTATAATATAAGAAAAATGCACAAAGCAAAAATGAAGTTTCTCGTTTGCAGTTGAAACAAAAGGATTTCCTTCACTTGAAATGTGCTTTCCTAATTATATTTTTGTTTTGCCACCAGTCTAAAAATAAATAAACAGTGCTTTTAGCAAGACCACAGATTGATGCACGTTCACTTCATGGTATTTCTGGAATGGACTGTGAGATAGAGGGTGCTTTGCAGTGTCCTCTGTCAAAGGCAAGGGAAGCAGTGCAGAGAGGACAGCTACCTTAGTGCAGGTGTGCTGCTGCAAGCAAGAACTTTGTTTAATTCTTGAAGCTCCTCCTTGCTACTAGGAAGCAATATGTGCATGCTCTGTAATTCAGCCTTCTGGAGAAAACTATCTGCCACTGCAATCAGTCCAGTTGTAGAAAGGGACTGGCAGCATCTAATAACAGTACCTGTGCTAGCACACAAGGGAAAGAGGGATTAAATGTGTGATGGGTCCCAGGACCACCATGATACCTGCCAGTAATTTCAGGTAAATTAAGAAGGGTCCCCAGACTCCTGAACTCCAGTTCTGGTAGCTAGGAGATAAGATGGAGGCTGCAGAAAGTGACAGCAGTGACGAAATGGATGTCTTACTGACACAGACTGCTGGACAAAGATGAGGGATGGTTTCAGTCTGGCATTCTCCTGCTGTGTAATAGCCCTGGCATTGGCAGGATCCCATTGCAGAATATTGTCCCACTTCAGCATGCAAGTCTTTATTTCAGCTTTCCCAGGAAAGTGCTAAGTCACACTAGTGGTTTTTCTAAGCGCAGAGATTATTTTGTGTCAAACTATTGGGGCTCAAGAGAATTTTTCTGAGCAAAGACTGCAATTGCTGCTGCTGCGTTTATGAGGGAAAAGACACAGAGGAAACTTATCTAAGACTTTATTGTCAGATTTGTCCGGGTACAAGCCAAGGGATTTACACTGAAGAAAGATATGGGTTTTTTTTTCACAGTACATCCTCTATTGGGCACCTTATTTGCGCTCTGTCCTTGCAGTGTTTTCCAGCACACGGACAGCCCAAGGAGATTATCTCAAATGTGTACAGAACCGCAAGGGGTACCACTGGGAGAATGTGTGATTTCCAGACAAATCAGCTCACTTTTGTACATGGTTAGCTTCATTCTTGTTTACTGATGCTTTGGACAGTCAAGGTAATGCACAGACTTTACAGTTAACTGAAGATGAGTGATAGATCATTTTAAGTATCCCTCTGCTAAACAAGAACCCTGCACAGTTTCTGTGCTGTCATCCTCTAAATCTTCAAGACCACTGAGATGGTCCCCTTGGATCTGGATGATGGCTTACATATTTGTTTGAATGTTCTTTCCTAAATCGTGAAGATCACACACTGTAGAATTGTAGTCAGTGGGGAAATTGGTACTATTTATCTAGCATTACAGTAGGCAAGGCCTGGCTCTGTGAGCTAAAACCCATACACCAGCTCTACACAACCATGGCATGTTTTTTTCTTCTTCCTTATTTTTTATTTTTTAACACTTGTAGATTTCTTTGCCCCTGAAAAGCTTTTCAAACAAATTCATATGTTTTCTAAAGGAAAACCAGGCGGGCATTCATGTATACTGCTCCTGATTATCTTCTTCTGTTTGCAACTCATCGTTTCTGGAGAATAAAATTTGGTCAGTGCCAGAATACCAGTTATTATTTCTTCCACCCTCCTTAACTTCATGCCTGACCTCAGATAATATCATTTTGTCCAAAAGGTGGCACTGCATCTTTGAGCATGTACTGAAATTGCTCTGGTGCAGAAGAGGTCTTCCATATAAATAAGAAGAGCTGTTTTGAAGATCAAGTAAATATTTCCACTAGATTTTCAACAATGGATCCTTTCAAAAGTAAGTCCCTCATGTTTTTAAAAATTTAAAGCTTTGATAAAAACAAAAGCTTGACCTTGAATTTTCTGACATAGAATTTTAATGTCATAGCTAAAAGCAGTTTCTCCAGCCAAGCACATCCAGGTAAGAGATAGCTCCTGTTTGGAAATCTCCTTTAAGAAAAGTGGTAATTTTGAGCTTCTAGAAGAGCCCAATCCCTTCTAGGGAAATTTTAGTCCCTTCTGGATGTTCTCCTTCACACTTACCATCTGTGCCATGCTGAGATATAAGCTTGGCTTTAACATAAAAGGTAAAAAACAGTTACTTAAGACAGCCTTTTCTCCTCAAGTTGCCAAGTACCAGCTGCAGCTTGCACAGTTTTTTAGGACCTAGATAGTCTTAGATGTTTGTTGTCAGGAATATAGAAATAACCTTTCCACAACACTCCCCACAAAGCAATTGGACTTGACATCAAACCTAAATGGCATGTCCAAACTGAGCTTCTTTGCTGTTCTACAGTGTCCTTCTCTCAGTTCTCTGATACAACATGGATGGTAGAACCACCACTACCACACTTTACAGCCTTTTGCCAGATTTCCCACAAGGATTTTTTTGACCACTTCTTTATCTCCTTGTTTTTCTAGGTCTTTCTGAGACCTGGATCAAGGCACTTGTCTATTTCTCTCCATCTCTATTTCTCTTTTCTCTTACTTCTCTTTGGAAATCTAACTTCTTGATTCTTCTCTACTTTCCAGAGATTCAGCTTCCTTTTCCCTGGAGTTTGGGTTTTTTTTTGTCACCTTGTTTCAAGTTGTCTCTTCTTTAGGAGACCAGACTTCAGTTTACATGTTGACAGGCAGGCTGACTCTAGTATTTCACTCCTTGAATTTAAATTTCTCTACTGCTGTAGGCTTTCAATTCTTCTACTGATTGCCAGAGTTGCTATCTCTAGTTTCCACTGTCTTTCCACATCCTTCAGTCACTTCTTGCTTTTCTTCCTTATATTTCATTCTTTCCTGTCTTACAAGCACTTGAATGAATTTCAGTCTCCTGGCATGTTCTTTAATCTGTTGTTGTTGGTTTTTTTTTTCTGTCAAGAAGTGTTCAACCCTGATCCCTCCCCGCCTCCTTTCCTGTGATGTTTTTTATTGCTTTATATCTGACTGCAGCCAGTGTGTATCCTTCTATCCTCCATATTTTTTTTCTCTTCTGGCTTTGTTGCTATCATCTTATTACCACTTACAACCCAGTAGAGCAAGAAAACTTATGCAAGGCTAGTTCAATTTCAGGAAGCTATGCTCTACAATTGGAAAGGAAATTGAACTTCTTCAAAGCCTGAAGAATCTCCGTTTTTATATCTGAGGTTGATCCATGCCAGAGGTCCCTAAATTAGAACCCAGCTCTTACCAAACTTTTAAAACAAGCTTGAACTTAAGATGTGTTTCAATAGTATTTACAGGCTATAGGACAGAATTTGAAGCTACACGTATCTTTGTAAGTATTTTATCTTATCTTGTGTTCCTGACAGACTGGCCAAATGAATAATGTAAAATACAGTAATGGTGAGAGTTGCCTAGCTACTTACACATACCGAGAAATATATATGGGCTGTGTAATATGCACTGCTAATCAAAGGTTTATTTTTGAGAATCTACTGTAGCTGGAAAACCTCTTATTATTATTATTAATTTAATCAGCTTCACATTTCACTTTTTCTCTTGTGAGAGGTAACAGTGTTGCGTAAAAGTATCTTTTCCAGTAAAATGATTTTTTAACAATTTGGCCATGATACAAAACCAGATTCCCACCAGAGAAGATTTTTATCTCTAAGCGTATTGCAGCCAATTTCCTTCCTAATTAATACCATATCCACCTCCAAATTCCATTTCAGCTCTCAAATGAAAACTGATGAGGCAGTCAACCACAAATAAGCACAATACACCACTTGCAGTTCAATACACACCAGCGTAGTGCATTACTGAAACTGATTCATGTTTTTATGCTCCTTGGATCTGTCTTGTTTCTAGTTTGTTACTACGATAGCTCAGAATTACACTCAAATAAACATTGAGGACGTTTGATGTAAGAATCAAGCTGTTGTATATGTCAAAAAGAAAGTGGACAAATAGTATGTTTTCTAAGGATTAGAAGTAGGGCCAAGTGGTGATATGCTTGAAAGGAAGACAGCAGCAGCTGGATCAAAAGAAGGTGCATAGACCATGTGAGGTCTTCCCTGGTGTGTTGCACTGTTTGCAGCATCACTCCTGAGGCATCATACACAACTGCAAGTCAATCCAGATGCAAATGGACCCTGCAAAAGAGGGCTTGAAATGACTGTCACCAGGCTGAATGGTAGCACCATGTCTCTGATAGGCTGAGGTGATGACTTTTCTCACACTAATTCTACCAGAGCTACCAGCCAGTGTAATCAGTTCTGCCTGTGGTACTGGTGTTTGCAACGTATTCATTTAACCTTGAAAATGAAACAATGGTAGGTCCTTGCTGGCCATCTTGTAAGACTCTTCTTGAGATCTAACATCAGTGATGTGACAATTAGTATGTTTAAATATTCTGACCACCCTCTTCCAAAGCATATATAAAACGTAAGTGTGTGTAGTGCAATCCTTCTTTTTCCTGGGTGGAGACTGTGTGAAATTATACTCTATCTCCCAGGAAAACAAACGCATTTACCAGATGAACCCAGACCATCAAAATCTGAAAGACAAGAGAGCACTCTGCATTGGTTACCAAACCCATATTCATGAAAATTAACTGCTGCTGTTTCAGTGTAGCACTACGTTTTCTCACCTTGCCTTCCTACAAAAATAATAGAGGAGAAATCCTGTAGGGTATGTTTTCCAGTTGAGAGGATATTTAGAAAATGACACAGAGAAGAAAGTGTCTAAGCTAAATATTGGCAATAGTCTTTTAAAGTAACCGCAGCAACTATGGATGTGTTTCCTTCTGCTGGGGCTTATCCACCAAGCACAGCTGTTGGTTGGTAAATAAAAAGAATCCTTTCATGTAGATGAAAATGCTCTGACTCTAGTGTTTCTAAATCTATTTTCCTAGGTTTAGCAAAGTTTACTTTAAGGGGCAGCTCCTTCTTTAGGGATTTCTCAGTAAATAATGTATTATGCATATTTTGCTGGAGGTATTCTCAAAGCTGTCTGCAAAAGATGCTACAATGCTCCAGAAATAGGAGGAAGCCCAGCCAGAGTAACTGTATGACAAAAAAACTGCCTTAACATTAGCTCTAACTGAATAAGCAGATTAGCAGGTACAATAATAGGGGAAATTGGTGTGGTGGGCATAGTAGATCCCACACTCCTTGCAGACCTCTTTCTCCTAGTACCAAAGGATAGAAACTTCCTTTAGAAAGACCAGTCATTTTTGAGCTTTAACATTTGTGGCTATTACTATTACTACTACTACTACTACTACTACTACTACTACTACTACTAGTGTACAAACAAACATGGTTCTTGTAATGGACATGACTTAAAGACCTGTGGACTTGTGTCCCACAGCAGTTCTTCTTTCTGCAGTGGTGTTAATCCTGATTCATTCAGATGAAAAGATAGAATCAGCACATTTTGGTTTTTTGCCTGAGAGCTCTCCACAGAGCAGAGTGCTAATAATGCCACCATTATTATTATTAATGCCATCTACTGGAGAGCATTGTTTAGGGACCACAGGCAAGCTGGAGTAATAATGTCTTACACAAACTTGTATACCTGATATATTATCATCCTGTAGGAAATTTTAAATAAATAAATAATATCAGGAATACAAATTGACTGGCTTTTGCATGGGTTTGGGAAATGAGCCTGAATACCTTGCTCCAAACAAGCCTTGAGTCATGTTTGTCCTACATTCTTCCTTAAATATATCTGAAGGCATAATGTAGCTAACCTTTTACAGGGGGACATCAGAAAGAGCTGGATCCAAATTATGGGTGGTGAGAAGGCTAGACATTTTTTGCTACATTTCCTCTTGATTTTCATTTGAATGGAAAATAACTTTCACAAAGTTTGCAAGGCTGCTCAATGCATCTGCCATTCATGTGTTGCTGACAAGCCCTTTTGTGTTACCATTGATAGACTAATCTTTCAGACATCAATTTTTCAAATTTAGCAACAATTTACCCTAAGGATATATGTTAGGATAAGGATATATGTTAACTTCCTCTATTTAAAAATAATATGACCAATTTAGTAGATAGATCAACTTCTATCTAAAAATGCACAGCTTCTAAATACTACCTCCTAGTGAATATATTTTCATTTTCTCAGTCTTCTTATCCCTACATTTCTTCTTTTTTTTTCTTTTTTTCTTTTTTTCCTTTTTCATTCTAATTTGGAGGAGGATGCTTTTGTCCTGTGTCACTGTAAAATCTTTCCAGATACTTAAGGAACATGTTCTACTTTCATAAAATGGAGGAAGTTGCTGTTAGAGAGGTCTCTGCCACAGCTACAAGTTCTTATTATATTTTCCCTGGAGAGTAAATGAACTGTAAAGACCACTGCAGTTTTTAGTGTTACACTTCTCTAGGGACCTATCCGATCTTGACTTCATCAGAGGTTGATTTCAATCAGATTTAAATGTGTGGCTGACACGGAGTTAACTTGCATCAGCCTGGAGGTCAGGAGGCACATTCTCCCTGCCTATGTAGTTCATTATATTCTAGCTCTGGTGAATAATGCCTATACCCTTACAATTTATTTCACTATACATTAGAAATCAACAGCACTGCCAAAATAAAACTTGACTGTGTGCTCTCCTTGACTATGGAGCATTTTAGCTGCTAAAAATAATATGTTGCAGCTTGAGAAAGAAAAATTCATGATGTTATTGCAGCCAGACTGTCTAGACTACCTAATAAGATGGAGGTTGTTCTGGGATGGCCTTATATTCTTTTTAATATTGACTATTTGTTTCAGTGATTGCTTTGTTGTAGATATTGGCGATGCTATTTTCATTTCAGGTTGGTAATGGTTTTTGTTTTTTTTTTTTTGAGGGATGAAAAACAGTGTAGATTTCCTATCTATAATAATTGCTCTATAAATATTAGTCTTCTCAGTTCACTTAAGCCTGAGTATGAAAATGTTTTGAACACTTTCTGCCCCCAGAAAATAATGTGATGTGAGTTCCAAGCAGTGACATCAGGGATGACAAGTGATTGTTTAATATTCAAAGCTTTGAACTGGCTAGTCCTCCTTATACACAAGTCAATGTGAATTCCACGCATGAAGGCTTTAAAGGATCAAGTTTGTAGTTTGTAGAGCACTAAAAAGCCAGAGCTCTTTTTTAAAATACCACGGCACATGTGGTCATCAGCACAATGACTCTGCACTGTTTAGGCCATACTTTTTTCTTGACTCCGTGCTAAACGTCTTGTTCTTCCTGAAGAACAACTACCCTCTGAAGAGTGGGATATCTGGCCTTTATTCTGTGAGGGACAAAATACTGTGAGTCTCTTTCAAGCCCACATTGCTTTACAGCAGGCCTTGTGTTTCTTCAGCAAAGGTGTCCTTTTTGTGCTATTTGCACCATGCCAGAAAGAAAGGTGGATCTTAGTAGACTGACTAGTTTGTACAAATACCTTCTGCAGTCAACAATAGTTTACTACCAGGTGAATACAGATAGTGTCTCGTTCTAGATAAGGACTGTTGTGAGTAGTCAGGTGCCTGCTTAATTTGCCCTGTAGATATGACACTGCAACAGTAATTCCTGTTACCTTCCCTCTTTTTACTTTTCATTGTCTTCTTGTTGTTCTGTTGAAGGCACTTGTGTTCACCACAGTATTCTTATATTATTTGAAGGAATTTGCTTAGATGTATGTGGACAAGGGAGTTCAAGAGCTTGACATGGAATTTAGGCAGAATCTAGTGTCACAACTCGATTCTCAATACCTCATCATATTCCCAAGAAAACTGGCAATATATTCGCCTTAAGCTCTATTTCTGCATATGATCTGGTCTGCACCCCTATGATCTCAGTCAGAATAAGCAGTTATTCAAAACCATGGTTTGAACTGGAAGAAGATCTGGAGTATGCATCTATTTTTGTCCAGCAGTTCAGTGGCAAGAGGAGTCAGACTTTCTCAGGAGTGAGATACTCAAGATGGGATCCTAGGACGTTTTCACCTTCAGCTTCTGACTGCATCCCAGGAGAACATCCTAAGCACCAGTGAATGGCTGCTCTACAACCGAAGCATCCTGCTCTCCCCAGTATGCAGCAAAGTACTTTGCAAAATATAATGTAGTTCCATGGATTCAGAAGGAATGAGCACAGAATCATAGAAAAAATGGATTGGGAGAGGCCTTGCCTACCTGTCTACTCCAGCCACCTAGCCTAAGGAAGGATATTCTGACTTTTCAATTGCTCTACTGACCTTTCTGGATAGAGACTGCCAGTCTTCACTAGGCGATCCACGCCAGAGCTTCTCCATACATAGATTTACTAGGTTTTTCCCGTTATTCTTGCTTCTGCTATTCATTATGGGAAGAGAGAACAGATTATTCTCTTCTTTCTCAAAGTGTTTGCAGAATGTTGTCATGTCCCTAATCAAACTTGTTCCAAGTTAAACAATCCCAAGTCATTCAGTTTTTTCTAAAGATCATAATTTCAAAATCTCTTTCTTGTAGAGTAACTCCAGCTTGTC
The DNA here is from genome assembly GCF_026119805.1 of Tympanuchus pallidicinctus. Classification (NCBI taxonomy): domain Eukaryota; kingdom Metazoa; phylum Chordata; class Aves; order Galliformes; family Phasianidae; genus Tympanuchus; species Tympanuchus pallidicinctus. Next base: position 42,075,686 of record NW_026294780.1, on the reverse strand, counting down.
TTTCTGACACCCAGAAATAAACAGCACATCAGATGAACTCTTCTAAAAAGTGGAACAAAATAGTACGTCTTGAAAGCTGTTCTCCTGCATGTGAAACCTTATCTGATGTCTGCCACTTTTATAATGGGAAAATGATGTTGAGTTCAGCTTATAATACTCAATGACAATGCCAGTACCTTTGTATTTCAGTTGTTAGAATTGTAGTTTTGAAGTGATTGAGACTATCCCAACAGAACATGATTTATCTTGCACTGCAGAACGGTCTTGAAGTACATGACATGCTTTCCTTCGGAATGAGAGTAAACTGGAAGACGCTCCTCAAGTCTGCTCTTGCTATTTACTGCTGATGGGTGGTCTGTCCGTAAGACTGAGTAAAGCTAAACTGAAGTAAACCCTTTAAATGTAAACCCAAGACTCCGGATCCTCAGATTGCTGTTACACACCCCTGCTTGCTTACACAGACCCCTTAACTTTCAAAACTTCTCTTAAACAAGTGCTCCTTTCTGACTGTACTACATATGTATAATGGATTACTTTTATCTTAGTGCCATATCTTGCATTTTTCCACTTTTGATTTTACTTGACATCTGCATTTCTGAAGTTCTCTTCAGATTCTAGATGTGTCCTGCAATGCATTTGATGTCCTTCTTGTCTTCAGGCCATCTTCAAATTTAATAATCGTATTTTCTCTTCTATCATTTGGGTCATTAATTAAAATATCAAGTAGAGTGAGATCCAAGACAGATCCCTCTGGCACCCCATTTAGCATCTCTTTCCATCTTAACAGTGAACTACTGGAAATATTCTCAGAAATTTTGTCCCGTGCTGTAGAATTTCTGATAAAGAAATAAAGAAATAAAAGAAATAAGAATGTCAGATGAGGCAGTGTTAAAATCAAAATATGTTGAAGATAAGTGCTTCATCTCTAACTCTGTAGAAGTTAGATTGATTTAATACAGTCCAGTTGTGATGAATTCCAGTAGGCTATTATTTATCTCCTTACTGTCCTTCAGATATTTATAGAGAATTTAGCTGATTATTTGTTCTAGATTTCTTCCAGGAACTGATGTTGACTGATCTTTTACTCATATATGTATAGACACTGTGCTTGCCGTGTGTTACTATTTTCTGGTACATTATTTGACCTCTCTGAGTTCTCAAGGTTTAAATTCTCTAATCGTAAATAAACCAGGGATTGCAAACTTGCACTGAGACCAAGTTGCACAGCACTACTAATGCCCACATGATTAAACCTTCTCCCAGTACCCCAAAAAATATTTTTGCATTCAAAATTCCTCTTATCCAGGTAATTCCTCATCTGCGTCCATCTGGTAAAATATTAATTAGGAAAGAGCAAAAATTATGCCAGAGATCTTTTACTAATAAGCACTTGGGATGATCCTAGACAATGTGTCAGTCCATACCCAGTCTTTTTTTTTTTTAATTACAGCTATAATTTGATATAGTATAAAATGCTCACCGATCCCTCTGAGAAGGCTTCAACCACTTTAGCTTGATCATAACAACAACAATGATCAGTTCAGTGTTTTGGACACTGGCACAGGATGCATAACCCATTTTATCCCCATAAGAACTGCAGTAGCTGTGTGACAAATGGACAAAGATGTTTTTTCAAAGATGTAAGAGAGAGAAAAATGCCAGCTTGTGCAAATTTAGTTTAATTTAGGCATCTAACTTATTATCCCTTTCTCTGCACTCGCTCCATAAAGAATGTTTCCTTTCTGTTCACTGCATCTACTTTTTCTTCTATTGTGTTGCTTACTTATTTGCCCTCATTTTCTAATGCCCTTGTTGTGACTCTGTAATAGTCTCTGGTAGCCATTTAAGCTCAGGCCTTCTTCTTGGTTATCATATTGTTACATTATGCAAGAATCATTATTCCATCCTGACTTAAAGACAGAACTTCTAGCTGCTACATAATGCATGTACAGATTCAATGCATTTCTAATGCTGAGAATTTTTTTCCTTTCCCATTGTTCATATAACCAGAAATATTCTGTGGAAAAACTAAAAATAAATCTTCACCCAGCAGAGTATGGTTTATAATGTTCTCTTGATATGGGCATTATCTCAGATTTAGCTCAGCTCACTTCGTATGGGAGACAGAGAGAGACTCAGCTCTAATTTAATATCTCTGAGATTGATCTGAGCTGTTTGCAGTTTCAGTCACACATAATAAGGTGAAGGTACAGTGTCTGGATGTCTGGCTGAGCTTTTGTGCTGTGCTTATCATGGTAACGTATCTGAGCTGTCTTGAAAAAATGTATATTATGAAAAGCCAGCAAAAATTAATAATGACCTTCCAATATTATTAACCTAACCTGATTCCTTTGTACTTGACACCATTCATTTTCATTCCTTTAACACTGTGTTTCCCCATTCTACAGTCCAAAAAATTACCAGAGTAAGCTCTTCTCAAGGATTGAATGGAAGGCTCTGTCAGGTATCTTTCTGACAGACAGAGACTGGAGTTTAGAGGAGGGCAGCACTTGTGTGTTTGCATCATGGGTTTTGGAGCTAGAAGGGAAAACACTGAAGAATGACCATCAATAGCAGTAGAGTAATTACAGCTGCAGTGCTAAATTTCTCCCTTATGAGTTCTTATCAAAGGTCATAGGCCCAACTAAGGCACATGCAAAATAAAGATGAGGTGGTTGGTGGTAAGCAACATGACTTCATCGAGGGCAAAGGCCAAGATATGCCTGACAAATTTGGTGGCTTTTTATGACCAAGTTACATTGTCAGTGGGTAATCATCTACCTGGGCTTGTGCAAAAGATTTAACAGTGTCCCACATGATGTGCTGCTTGCCAAATTGGAGAAAAATGGATTTGATGGATGGACAAGTCGCTGGATAAGGAATTGGCTGAGTGGTCACACTCAGAAAGTTGCGGTCAATGGCTTAGTGCCCAAGCGGAGACAGGTGACTCAGGGATTGGTGCTGGGACCAGTGTTATTTAACATCTTTGTAGGCAGCAGGGACAGTGGGATTGAGTGTACTGTCAGGAAGTTTGCAGATGACACCAAGCTGACTGGTTCAGTTGAAATGCTAGAGGGAAGGGATGCTATCCAGAGGGACCTGGACAATCTTGAGGGGAGGGCCCATGCCAACCTTATGGAGTTCAACAAGCAAGGTCTTGCACCTGTGTTGGGGCAATCCTAAGCACAGATATAGGTTGAGCAGAGAACAACTTGAGAACAGCCCTGAGGAGAAGATTTGGGAGTGCCCGTTGATGAAAGATTCAATATGAGCAAGCAGTGTGGGCTTGCAGCCCAGAAGGCCAACCGTATCCTAGATTGCATCAGGGAAAGTGTGACCAGCAGATTGAGGAAGGTGATTCTCCCCTCTACTCTGCTCTCGTGAGACTCCACCTGGAGTACTGCGTCCAGATCTGGGGCTCCCCACACAAGAAGGACAAGGAGCTTTTAGAGCAAATCCAGAGGAGAGCCACGAAGATGATCAGAGGGCTGGAGCACCTCACCTATGAGGACAGTCTGAGTGAGCTTGGGCTGTTCAGTGTGGAGAAGAGAAGGCTCTGGGAGGACCTTATAGCAGCCTTCAGAAGGAGGCCTACAGGAAAGCTGAAGAGAGATTTTTCTATGGACATGTAGCAACAGGACAAAGGGAAATGGTTTTAAACTGGTGGAGGGTAGATTTAGGCTAGATATTAGGAAGAAATTCTTTACCGTGAGGGTAATGAGACACTGGAACAGGTTGCCAACAGAGGTTGTGAATGCTCCCTCCCTGGAGACGTTCAAGGCCAGGCTGGATGGGGCTTTGAGCAACCTGGTCTGAAGGGAGGTGTCCGTGTCTATAGCGGGGGGTTGAAACTAGATGATCTTAAAGGTCTCTTCCAACTCAAACCATTCTATGATTTATTCTGTGATTCTATTTGGAATGATGTAATCAAAAATCATAAGTAACTTCTGATACGCTCAAACTATGCAATTCAGCCCAATGCTTTGAATCCTGAATTAGCTCTGGAAGCAGCGCCATTAAACTGCCATGTCATTCTGCCCAAGATCCTTAGTCTTCTTGAGAGGCAGATCTAATTATCCTGGGCTACTAGCAGTAGCCTAGTGCAGCCACAGCACTTCTGGGATGAAGGTTTGGCATCTGCTGACATTGAGTTAGACTGGTCAGCTGGGGGGTAGCTTCGAATTGTCCTCCCAATGCCTCATAGCACACTGAAGGTATGTCTTAGAGCTGTCTGTCAAAGCAGACCCCAGTCACAGAGGAACAGAGTGGGAGGACTTGTAAGCATCAAGCTGTAAAACTCTGTAGTTTCTCAGCTACGTGCTCACCTTCCAGGACAGGGAGAATGCAACGCAAGGATCTTTCATTTTCTTGTCCTCGTCTTGCACCAAGCCAGTGTACTCTGCCTATAGCTTCCTTGGCCCCATGGGGACCTTTCTTTTCTCAGGTCATGCACTCTTCACTCTCAGTATTGTCATACGCTGCAGGAGACAGTAAATAAACATTAATTAAACTTTTCAGTATACCGTGACTGTATCAACACCACTCTTCTGGAGAGCTGCCTGCTCAACCAGGACCAGCCCGGATACCCTGCTCATGCTTGTACAGTCAGCAGTACCAGTAATATCCATTCCACCTTTATTTCATCTGGGGTTTCAAAGAAATCTTGCTCAGCCTGGAGAAGAGAAGGCTGCGGGGTGACCTCATTGCAGCCTATCAATACCTGAAGGGAACCTACACCCAGGAGGGGAGTAAACTCTTCAAAAGGGCTGACAACAGCAGGACTAGGGGAAATGGATCCAAGTTGAAGGAGGAAAGATTTAGGTTGGATGTTAGGGGGAAGTTCTTTACAAGGAGAGTAGTTAGGCCCTGGAACGGGCTGCCCAGGGAGGTTGTGGATGCCCCGTCCTTGGACGTGTTCAAGGCCAGGTTGGACGGGGTCCTGGGCAACCTGATCTGAATGTGTATGTTTGGTGGCCCTGCTAGGCAGGGGGGTTGGAACTACATGATCCTTGAGGTCCCTTCCAACCCGGGTGATTCTGTGATTCTGTGAAATCAAGATCATCAAAGATGACAACAACCAGTTCAGATTTAAAGCATAAGAATCTAACCCATCCTGAGCAAGTTCACAATCCAAAACTCAGTATTGTATAACATCCTTGCATTCCATTCAGACACATTTGAAATATAGAACCATCTGAAGACAGCTTCACAATGTTTCCAGGACGAGGACTGTTTGCTCATCTCTGCACAGTGTTTGGCAGAAAAGGACTCTGAGACTTTGGGGTGCCCTGAAGTACAAAAGAGTGATGGCACTTAAGGGATGGACTGGTCAAAGCCAGGAGCATTTCTACAGTTCTATGTTTCCCAACAAAATCAGTAAACTGTGCTGAACTCAGTGGAAACTCCTCTTGGGGAATCTTGACTCATCTACGTGAAGACAGTGCTCTCAGTCAAGCCCTGACACATTCATGGTTAGACAGACATCATTCCAATAGTGGTCTGCCACTGTGTTTTCCGTTCTATAAAATAAACCGTGCAATTTACTATTTCTTTTCTCCTTTTCAATTTTTGTAATCTAGAAGAACAATAAGCGCATATATTGCTTTTATGAGGGAAAGTTCTGAGAACCTGGCAGCTTGCCTGTTCCCCTCATTTGTTTGTGTTCAGGAACAGACAGGGTATTTTGCTTCAGCAAAAGAGCAAACAGAATTCTGTCCCTCTGAAATCAATTGCAGAGCGGTGCAGGAAAGAGCCAGAGTGTGGTGAGGTCTTCAGGAGGGACAGGGGATAATAAATCACCTCATTATTTCTTGTTTCTCATTGCAGCCAGAGTCAGGAGGAGCATGTCTAATCTCCTTACTGTGTGGTAGTGCTTATGTGTGGGTGTGGGAAGGGTAAACAATGCTCAGTCCCTATTCTGTCAGATTTGTTCTTGCTGTGTAACATCTCCTGCTTGGAGCAGAACTCTAGCGCCTTCATGACACTGGGGAGAGAGTGTGGGATCTAGATGGATTTCGGAGGGAAAGAACAGACACTGAGCCTTGGGAGAAGAGGCAGATGGCAGATGGATAAAGGAAAGATGGGAGATGGCAAATGTGATTTTGGGGCTTGTTACTCTATGTGTGACAAGAGACCCTGGGGCTGCCTAACTAATCACAGGATCGTTTTTCATTTCTGCTAAGGCTCTGTCTGTTGTGGTCTCTAATAACACCTCATCTCTTCTTTCCCCAAAATGCCACTCCAGGTTCTGCTACTGGATTTCAGTGAAGTTGATGATTTTTTTGTCTCTCCTTCCTTAGCTCTCCCAGCCAAGCTCTTTTACCTTTCTTCAATTTCTACTGCCCCTTTGTTTCAGCATGGTTCCTTCACTCGTTGTATAGAAACGAGTTAAAGAATCTTCCCTTAGCTCTTTTAAAATCATACCGATGTACATACAGTTGTATTAAACAGTGCTATAGTGAATTTAGGCTTATGTGATGGGCTCCCAGGAGTAGCCCCCCCTCCAACTCCATTTTTTCCAGCGGTATTATGCATAGATTAGCATCCTACCTGCTCCAAGGAGGTCTAGGAGAATCCAAATGCTCACATTAACTACTGTTGTCAGAAGCTTCCTGGGAAAGGACTTTGGTTTCTTTGTTTGAATAGATGGATGTTTGTTTTTAACATAAGGCTGAATTAGGAGTTTCCTCTTCATGCTATCCCTTGAGTAGCCTCACTAGAACGGCTTGCATCAACAGTTTTATTCTGCTGTAAGAAAGTAGTTCTCCATTCACCTCTTCTTTTAGGATCAGTGAATCTGCTTGTACACATCCAGGACAGAACTGGGGCTAGGTTGACCTGGCTGTGTTCAAAGGAGAGATTGTTCATTGCTACTTTCAATTCTTGGCTGCATCACCACCTATATCTTCATATGAATGCCTATAAAGCAAGTAGGAATGGAAGTGGTTTGAGAAGGTGAAGTGCTGTTTTGAATTTTTGCCTCTATGGCTAAGCTACCTCAGGGATGTCAATTCACAGCTAAAACTGCAGGAGGATTTTCTTTACCTCCAGAGCTAGAAAGTCAACCACTCGCATATTGCATCTGGCAGGGGGGTTGGAGATTCATGATCCTTGAGGTCCCTTCCAACCCTGGCCATTCTGTGATTCTGTGAAGGAACATGCGCCAGTTAGGAAGTGTTGGTGGAACTGCTGTGTTTTCCTCCCTTGGGATTTACCTACAGTTGCCTGGTTAAGGCTTATCTGCACTGATGTCCAAAATAAAGACCTGATCAGGCTTTAAATCAGGCATGTTTGACTGACAAGCCGTGGGCTGCACGTGGCCCAGCTTAGTTTGCACTATGGCCCATGTTGCCTGCATCACATCATCATGGTGTCAGCTCTGTCCCCCAGGGACATGGGGCAGGCACAGTGCAGTGCTGCCAAATAATATCTCAGTGTGCTTAATTTGCAAGGAAATTGTGTCTGTTTTCAAAGATTACAATCTGAAAAAAACTTTATATGCAGAAACATGCTGCAAAATAGATACATATCAAGGAATGCTTTGCAAAGACACAGTAGTGGGACTGGAAAAAATCTATCACCTCAACAGTATATTTTTTTTCAAGTTAAACCTGAAAGAGACTATTATAAAAGCTTGTTACATGATAGTAGATCTGATTGTAAAAAAACTAAAATCATTTCCTGGTGGTGAGTTTGTTAAGCAATGTATGGAAAGCAAGGAAGATGTAACGAGTACTGATTATATATATGTATATATATATATATATACATATATATATACATTTTTCTGAAACCAGTTTGTATCACCAAACTATAGCCAGATGAACTGAAGTAACAGGAAAAAACTATCATAAAAAAATTTGGAGAGTAAAGCTGCTAATTTCAAATTTTTTGCTTTGGTGACAGATGAAAGTACGGATGCTACAGTTATGGTTCTGCTTGCTATTTTCATTAGAGTATTGATAACGAGTATAATGTCACTGAAGAAATGGCTTCTTTGGTGCCAATGAAGGACACAACTAAATCTCTTGATTTGGATGAAGCAATAAAAAAAAATACATTACATTGATTTTCTTTAACCTTTGTCAATGTGTCTGGTATAGCTACTGATAGTGCCCTGCTGATGGTTAGCAAAAAAAAAAAAAAAGTTATAAAGTTAATAGAATAATTAAATTAATAGAATATGACGCAGTTACCACAGGTAATTCCCATCTGATGAAATATCACTGCATCAGACATCAAGAAAATTTATGTGCAACAACTTTAAAATAGGTAATATCGTACAAATAATAAAAAAAAATTGTGGATTTCTAAAAGCCAGGAGACTGAATGATTGCCAATTTTAGGAATACCTTACAAGTATTGTAATGGATGCTGATTATGGGTCATCAGTTACTTTTCTGAAGGAAGGTGGCTAAGCTAGGGCAAAATGTTAAAAAATACTTTATGATTTGCAAAAGGAAATCGATGAAAATTGAAAATTGAAATCAAAATGAAATTTTCTGGATTCAAAAGAAAAATTTGTGCCAGAATGTGACAATTAAAAATGGCTCACAGATTTTGCATTTTTGGTGGATTTCACAGCTCATTTAAATGAGTTAAACATGGGTCTTCAGGGTGAAAATCACCTTATATATGCTATGTTTCAGATAAGAACAGTATTTGAAACAAAACTTAAATTACGACAAGTTCAAGTGTGGCAAATAATTTTAAACATTTTGTTATGCTGGTTGAACACAGTCCTGTGATTAGTGAAAAATATGCAGCCATGCTTTACATTTTGATACAGGAATTTGAGAATAGGCTTCAAGATTTCCAAAAAAAGCCATTATTTTTTTGTATATTTGCAACTCCATTTTCACTTGTCATAAATACGTTACCTGCAAATTTTCACATGGAATGTACAGAGTTGCAATCAGATGTTCAACTCAAGGAAAAAATTGGCTGTGTCTCTTTACCGGAGAAAAATATCCCTCTTCACAGTCACACCTTATTCATGTCATCAGTTTTTGGCTGTACATTTGTGAATAAACATTGTCAAAGATGAAGCACAGGAAGAGTAATATTTTATCGAAAACCTAAAGAATGCACTGGGAGTGGCAACCACTGCCATCAAATCACCCTGATGCATTTGTTTCACAAAAACAAGGTCAGTCATCCCACCAGTTATATGTTATTGTTGCTCTCTGTTTTGGTTTGGTTTGGTTTTTTACATTTTAATAAAAATACATAAAAAATAAGTTTTATTACTTATGTTCATTAAATGTATTACATATTTTATATGCAGCCATAGGCAATACCTGTTCTCCCACTGCAGCCCAGGCAAATCAAAAGGTTGGACAACCGTGCTTTAGATGAATCAATCCAAGTGCCAGTAGCAGATTAGCTGTGATATTTTAGATTTCCTTAGAGCCAGCTCTCTACCTTACTCTTCTTTTTTAATAACTCTGGTAATGATAAGAAGGGAAGAAAGCTTTTTCAGATTCACTCACTCAAGGAACAGCTGTTACCACCAACAATCTTAACAAAATTGCAGCAACCAAAACCTGTGAGTCACTTCCTTCATCTCCTTTAACTCAGAATTAGTTTCACGAATGAATTCATTAGCTCTCTCGCAGTACAGCAAACATCCTCCTGTAAAAGGGAGCAGCTGGGATAAGAAAACATATAGTTCTCATAATGCTAAAAGCAGAAGAGGTCTACAAGGCAGAGACCAGGTTTCCTTTAATGCTTGAGAACTGTTTTACACAACATAACTGTTACTGGAAATATCTTGATTGCATGATGATCTCTATATCAAAATTAAGAGTTGCTACTAAAAACTACAAACCATTTCCTAAGACAGTGTTTTAGAATGCAGACAGATCTGGCCCTTTTTCCTTTTAGAAGCATAATCATAGACCATATTCAGACCATCTACCATGGCACCTAAGCTAGACTGAGATTATACCTGTTAAGACATCCATTATTGTCAGAAGAGCAATGCATGACCCAGGGACACTAGGCAGGGCTGCCACATCCTTTGCAACCAGTAGAGGTAAGAATTTAACAAATGCCCAAAGTGACTATCCATCATAGACAGTGTAAATGTAGGCTTCAGTCCACCAAGCACATAATGAATCAATCTCCAACAACAGGTTACTAATTCAAACTCAGTCACTCTTACCTTGAAGACCAAGATTGCATTTGGCACTTGTGTCCTTCATGATTTTCATTACAACTTGGCCAAAAGCAGTTGCTGCTGACTCTGAAATTGGTGACTGTGGCCAGGTAAGGTGATGAACAAGCATGCAATCCATCAGACATGGGAGAAGCTGTTAATGCCTGCTGTAGTACATGCTGTGCATGTGACATAAGCTCTGCATGAAGCTGTTGTTGTACTACCTAAAGTGAAAAGCAAAGATCATCCTGGACCCCACAGTACAATTTCAGCTTTAATAGTGATGCCCAGATCAAACAGACACAGCTGAATCACTATACAACCATTTGATGTGAAGATTTCAAAACTGCCTCCTCTCATTTTTGCTAAATTCACAAAGCTGCTCATAAAGTTTGTGCTATATTAATGTTACAATGCAGCAGATTGGACAATAATTGCTTTAATATATGAAGCATTTGTCACTACTTTTTATTCTGCTTCATTTTCTTATTTTTTTAAATGTTCCCTTTATTATCAGATCTTCTGCTGGCTTTGATAACTTCAAGAAGGTCTGGTTTATAGGTTCTTCATCTTAAATCATCCATTTTCTCATTTTTCTGAGTGCTGACTAAAGACTTTCCTTTACATTTACTCAAATTTTTATGAGTTTTTAAAATGCCCTTTTTAAAAAAGAAGAGTTTTCTAAAATAAAATGAAATTATTGCCTGCTGCTCCTGCTGGATTGAAACAGTAGTTTCATTGAAACATATTATCCAGTTTAATTGCTTTATTTCAATGCACATTACTGGTTCTCGTGTGGATACCGTGGATCTGATTCGCTACTGCAATCCTTGTGTCAGAGAGGTATGCCACTGTGACTGAGGATGCCTCATGGATCTGTTCACCCTTACCTTTGTCATCTTACAGATCTTACAGATTTACTGAATTATTTTGGAAACAAAGAGCATGAATTCATATGGGGTATTTGTACAGTGCTCATCTGTGCTATGGAGAGGAGAGAGGTTGTTTATTTTTGGTAAACAAAAAGGTGCCACTTGTGAGTTTCTTTATAGAGCAGCATCCTCTCTGGTGATGTTTGCATCTCATCCTTATGGCTTGGGAGCTGTGCTGGAAGCTTATACTCACGACCAAGGGACTAGAAGAGCATTAAAAGGATAGCCCTAAGTGTCTCAGGAACTCTCCTTTTACAGAGTTAGGAAGGTCTGTACCCTCACACCTTACCAGGTTGCACAACTTTCTTTGATATGTGACTGGCATATCAGCAGGGACAGAGCCATGTTCACATTCTGCAGCACCACGTCCTACAAGGTTTGGCTGACAGAAGCTTTCTTGGACCATAGATACCTGCACTAATATACTGTGACCACTTAACTGAAATCTAAAGCATGATGCCACTCAATTACTATATTAACTAGTTCCATATACCAAATAGCTATAGCTATGTTTAACTGGGCTCTACTGAACAACATGTTGTACTGAAATAGTAAAATTTTATTATAGGAATGTTATGCCATGCTTGACAAAGTTTCAGCGTAAGATCCATTAATGCTTCTTGTTAATATTCATTTTTATGTATGTCCAACATAGTCAGCAAGAGAGAAAGTTTGTCAGAATGAATCCATTCTGTGCAACACATTAGATTTTGGAGTGTAGAAAATAATCTATGACAGAGGACAGTAATGTTTTTTTTAATACTATCTACTTTCAAGTCTCTATCTAATAGCTTAGACTGTACTCTCCCAAAGACCTGGCACAAAATATCCAGATGGAGGCTGGTGTTGGGTTGCTGCCTCACACAGTTCTGCTCCACATGATATTTATTATTCCCACAATTTTTCTGTCCCTAGACAAAACATTTCTTCCTCTCTTTAATCATCTCCTCAGGGACCAAGAATTATACATGAAGTAAGTCCGGGATTATTATTTCATGAGGTCACATAGTAGTAGAAAAACTCTTCTGTGTCTTCAGAAGGCATTGGAGACTGTGTATGCAGACTGGCAGAGTGCTGCTCGTTGAAATAAATTTCACTGAGGAATCATTGCATTAAGGAAATTTCCAAGAGTATCTTGACACCTAAATCTATTTGTGAAACAGTAAAAGGATTAAACTACAAAATATAATCTGGTCATATCCAGATGTCTCTTCCCACACACAGCTGATTTTTGCTCTAGCTGTAATTACTTTCTCCCTTCCTAGTGTGAAACTCAGAATAAAGTAATCCCATGTTATATTATAAAAAACTTCTCTGCTGTGTCACTGATGACAGAATATGAGTACTGCTATTCATTTGCCATACCTGCCCAGAGATGGCTGGACTGCAATGGTGAAGGGATTTTATTTACATCCACTCACACAGTATATCATGTGATACCCTGGTATCATAGAATATCCTTTGCAGCAGACCTTTGGACACTCTCTGATAGTCTTGTGTCTTCATGTTGTGGCATCCAGACCTGCACCCAGTACTGAAAGTGAGGCCACATAGCACAGAGCAGAGGGGACAACCCTACCCCTCACCCCATGGCAGTGCTTGGCCTGCTGCACCTCAGGGCATGGTTGGCCCTTCTGGCTGCCAGGGCACACTGCTGACTCACATTCAACCTGCTCTCAACAAAATCGTAACATACATGTTTGCAGAAGATGAATTTGCTTAGCGCTAATTTTGTTTGCTTATTTATGGGGGAGAGGATTTTACTCCTGCATGAGAATTTGGCCCTGAATTAAGAGTGACCCGAAGCCTTTCAGGACACAAATCCCACTGGCGTACCACCCAAACCAGTTGGGAGAGATCTCTGTCTCCGGTCACAACGCGTATTTGGCTCCTTTCTCATGTGCCTCTTCCTGCCAGGCTTTGTGGAAAAGGACAATTGAGGCTTGCAGGGACATGATTGCTGTAAACCATGAAAGTAATGGATTTTTTGAGGAGGATGGAAGGTGTGTTGCCAAAGCACATGGAGGTGAAAGAAGACTTTCTGCTGCTATGATTTACTAGATGGCTGGGTTAATGTGGATGATGCACACTGTGAGGTAGTCACCATATATTTTAATTAATAACTAGGCCACCTAAATCTTTGCAGATGGGTGGGGTTTTTTTAGATTTGAGTAAACGAATAAACACAGCTTTGAGGCTGAAGCCCAACTTTTTCAAGCGCAGTTCAGGGCTGGCAAGGAAAGCTTCCATTTCTGATTAGTGATAAATCTAATTGTGAAGGAATGGCTGACTTTCAGAGCTGGGATTGTGTTACAAGCCATCTGAGGGTAGGACTCAGTCTAAATGAGCTTGATACAATGATTTATTTACAACAACTCTGATACTTTTAGCAATCCATTATAATTGTACAGAGATTTCATTATCCCTTACAAGTCTGTGATTCTTTCAAGTGCTGGAGAGACGCAGAGCAAGCCCATGGAGAGGGGAGCCTTCAGAAGGTCCCATTCTGCAAGGAGCTGAACAGCCTGCACTCCTCGCCAGCCAATATTCAGCTCTTCCCCTCTGTGAGTTATTCAAGTCAGTAGAATTAAATTAAATTAATTTTATTTGGGATCTAATAAAGAAAGGTAGTTAATTTCTGTCAGATAATTAAAATAAATCACTAATTGAATCAAAGTCAATGTAAGTAAATATTTTTATTAGGTTGTTAGCACAGTGTCTGGAGGTATTCCTGTACGTGCTCCCAGATATCTTGGTTTTGGGGGGAGGAGCAGATACAAAATTAATTAAAATTGTTAAGAGCTTATTTTTTCCTCTGGGAACTGTTTATTTTTCATTTTAAAAAGCTGGGCCTCATTTTCAACCCAGTCTTATACATTTCTTGAGAGAAAATCATATGCACAAGCTTTGTCATGTCAAGCCCCAAATGGCTCATTTTCTCTGTATCATAGCAGTATATCATGCAGTGTTCTTCTGCATCAGCTAAGCTATGAGGTGGGAATACACCTCACAAGTCAAAAGATTTTCCTTGGAAAACTGAGGTTTTGGGTTTATTTTTAGTTTAAGCCCCATTTTTATCTGAAAATAATACAGATGGAAAATTTTGACTAGCTGTAGCTGTGTAAGTTCATTTTTCTGAAAAGATGCCATGAGAAAAGGTGCCATTTAGTGCCATCAGCCCTTAGGTACATCCTCCTCATTGTTCAACAACAATATAGCCATCAGCAGTATTGTCTTTGCTTCACTTCAACACATTTCTGCCAGAAACATGTATACCTCATCCTGTTTCATTTGTCTATTGAGGGTACTTGCTAACTGAGAGATAAGGTTTGAAATCTCACCTAAGTATCACATTCCTTTGCTTCATAATCATCCCAATGCACCCTCCCTGGAGGCATCCAAGGGCAGGCTGGATGTGGCTCTGGGAAGCCTAATCTGGTGGTTGGTGACACTGCACATAGAAGGGGGGTTGAAATTAGATGATCATTGTGGTCTTTTTCAACCCAGGCCATTCTATGATTTATGATTAGACAGGCTGTTTTATTGTTCAAGGTGTTCAGGCACTTGGTAACATCACTGAGGCTTCAGAAGCAGGATGGAGATTCCTAATTGTTCTATGTTTTTAGTCCTTTTTTTTAATTTTCTTTTTCTTTTTTTAAAGGTAATCAAAAGACTCCAGGGGAATGGTGCAGCAGAACAGTTAATACATCTCTCTCCCTGCCAAGCCTAAGTAGACTTGCTGACACACACTGAAGACCTTGAAATGAGAGCAAATAGAACAAAGTATTGCTACTGCTACAGATGACTGGGGGAGCTGAGAGAAAGCAAAAACACTAATCTTGTCCAAGTCATTTCCCTTCCAAACAGGAACAAAACTGGTCAGCAAAACACCCAGTAAGTTTGCAGAGTGGAGTATTTCAGATGTGGTGCACGCAGTGGTGCTCTTCATTCCACATTAAAGTTTGGAAATTTGGCAAAGCCTTTTGGTTTTGGGCACATCACTACATCAGGTGCTTTTGAAAATCCCAGCTTAAATCATCAGCATGGCCAGATGGGAGCAGTTTCATGTTGTCTTTGTAAGCCATTTCTGGTCTACTCTTGTAACAAACCTGTTCCCTTTTGCTCATATAAACACACAGTTTAGAAACAGCAATCCAGATTCTATTTGTTTATTTATTTATTTAAGCTGGGGTGTTTTTTAATTATTTAACATGGATCTAAAGGACAAGAATTCACCATGTTCACCTGGTAGCACTTAACCTATACGAGTTCCTAGATGATGGTAGAACAGAGAAAAATAATACAGTTAATACTATTAAGATTACATTCACCAGAGGCAGAATAACCCAACAGAAAGTGATGATCAGAAAGAATTTAGCAGCTGTCAGACATATCTTTACCTCAGATTTCTGTGTCTGTACAATCTGTCTTCTCATTTAGAGCCAGCTGAATTCTTCAATTGAGACATCTTTCTAGATGAGACTTTGCTGGGGGATTTCTCACGAGCTTAGTCCAGGAAGGAGGTATAAAACTTGACTTCTTGGGTAATGTGACTTGGATGACAGGTGGGGGAATATGGAAATTAATCTGTCATCAGATAAATATGCATGTCCTGTGATTGCTGCTGCCCAAGTGGATTGCGAGACCACATGCCCCTAGAACTGCTGCAGAGGTGGGAGCATGTACTGAAGAAGGCTCCTGTAGTGCACTAAAGCCAGCATAGCCACACACACACAGCAGCACTGCTCACAGCAGAAGTCTGTAAGGCCAACTGACCAATTCACCAAGTTTGAATGATGGAGTCTGAAGATACCGTACTCAATTAAAATCTGGAGCTGTTGAGCCTTCTGCTAACAGCCAGCATCTCCTAGTGATGTGGCACTACTCTTGCCATGATTCACGAGAGTAGTAGCAGACTTGTCTAAAATATCAAAGATATGGGCTCAGCTAGGAGAACTAAATGGGCAACATTCCGCATCTCTCTCTTTCTTTCGGTGCACTGTAGACCAACATTCCCTCCTAGAAATCTAAGTAGTGCAACCAGTGTTAGTATTGTCCTAAAGTAATCTTTAATTGTGTGAGACCTAACCATCCCTGGGTGATATCCAATTCTTCAGTATTAGGTAAACTCATGTTATGCATGTTATTGCATGTCTCCAAGAAGGTTCAGCTGACAGTGTTCTCTCAGGAAAAGGTTGCAACGCTACTGTAATGGTTCCTGGAAGACCAAGATTCATAATTTTCATTGAGCTACAGAGCATGGAGAAAAAAGACATAAAGGCATAGGCAACATGGCTATGGAGCAAGTGGATGGACAGGACAAATAGCCCATCTGTGCATTTACTCTCCAGCTGTCTGCATTTAACTTTTCTATGGTTAGTGACAGTGGAAGGGCACAAGAACTTTCACCGTGAAGAAATTCATGTGAAAAGCTGGAAGCACAAAGTCTGGACCTGTTGGTGCTGTCATAATTTCCATCAAGAAGGGTACAGTTCAATAGTCATAAGGTTCCACAAGGCCTTCCTATCCCGTGTGCATTTGTGTGTGCGTATGTGGTGACTACACAGCCCATAAACCTCCTCTCCAACTCCAGCTTTACACTCTAGGCTCCAATAGCTTTCGGTTAGTGATGTACTTAGCAGTGCCAGCAGGCACTTACCCAGTGAGCTCTGTTGCTGGAGACTGAGCACATGGTGGTGGTACACTGTTTTCCCCATAGTCCTGCTATCATTAAGTTTCATGGTGCTGTAGAGATAACACTTCTGCCTTCTTCGCTTCAGATCCTGTCAGAGAAAGGCAGCACACTGCAATCTGTGAACAGTAGGACCAAATTTGCATCTGATTCAAAAGTAATTTCACATGGCTTTGAATGGGATTTTTCTTTCATATTTTTTTCTTCTTTCACTGTTCTCTTGCAGCGGGGTTTTATTAAATGAAGCAGAGAATAAAAACAAGAAAGAAAAATACAGAGTAAAGGATATATTGGAACACTTTTAACCATTTAAAAAATCACTAAGAGCATGTTTCCATGACACAATCCTGGTTAGAGATCCCCTTTGTTAGCTCCAAAATGATGGGCACTTTGAGGTGGCAGATGGCAGCAGGCCAAAAGATAGCAGCTCCATTCACAGTGTATAGTCATGCCAGCATAGCTCATCACTGGCTGGGGACTACAAGTCCAAGAATGAGGACAGGAGGAAGAAGACTTTAAAGTATTTTTGCCATGTTTTGTTGATCTCAGTAAAGCTAGTAAAGCTGAGTATTCCTTAAATTCGGTTGTTGACTTCTACAAGCATGAACAATAATGAGTGAGGCTTACAGTAGTTGGGAACGCTAGCTTGGGAAGCATGCACAGATTTATAAATACTCTGTTAGTCTTGAACACTGAGCACAGACAGCAAAGATGGAAAAGGAGGAGAGGGAGATTGAATTACGCCAATAAAACCCGCCAGCTGGAAAACCCCAAGGAATGTATAGAGATTGCTTGGAGTCGGAAATGAGTTAATTAAAAGATACAGCAGAAGTAATAAGATAATGAAGGGATGAGTTCATCTCATTTTTGCATATGAAAAAAAAATAGGCAAGTAGGTGAAAGAGGAAAGGAGGACTTCTAGAAGGGGCAGGGATCAGCATGTATCTACTCCATTCCAGCAGCAAGGCCCTGCTAGACCTGAGGAATCACAATGGCACCAAGAGATGCCTACCTCCAGTAGTATACCATACCTCCTTCCTGACCACATCCAGTACTTGGGCTACGACCAAAAAGTACACAGTTCTCCCATTTACACTGCATTCAAATCTCTTCCATCTTCTGCCCTTTCTCTAAGTCTCACCCTCAGATTTTCATCTGAGTTGAGACTGACGGCTCTGCAGCCAACAAAGAAATGCAGTTATGCCCAGACTGGGAAAGAGAAAGAGAGTTGACCAGGCTACACAGTTAACTGGGGAAGTGAGCCAGATCAGAGTGATGGCTGTTGTGGTTTGACCTGCCAGCCCAAAGCATCCATCTGTGACTGGCCATCTGTGTTTGATCCTGCAAGCACAGAGCACTTCATTTTCCTCAGATCTGTTGTTATTTTGCCCCCTCTTCCCTTTGTGTTTGCCTATGACTGGCCACAAATGGGGAAAGCAGCACATCAGAAGTAATAGTGGCCTCTTGTTTGATATGCTCTTTGACCAGGTGGAAATATCTATTCACCAGCATGGAGGGCTGCACAGGATTACTTCATAGAATCAAAGAATGGCTTAGGATAGAAGGGACCTTAAAGATCATCGAGCTCCAACCCCCCTGCTGTGGCAGTTGCCACCCACTGGCTGGCTGCCCAGGGCCCCATCCAACCTGACCTTGAATGCCTCCAGGGATGGAGCATATCTCAGTACGTTTGGCTACCAAAAGCTTTCAGCCTACAAACCAGGGAAAAATAACCTTATTGTGAAGTGTGATGTGTCTTACTATTATTTTTTATTTGGTGTAATCCAGCTATCACATGACTGAACTTTGGAAAGACTTCCTTACTGCATGGTAGTCAAGGATGGTACAGTCTCTGGAACTAACACCCCAATTTAGCCCCATTTGTCTGATGTCAAATAGCAGCAAGGTCCTAATAACAGCCTAACGTCTTTCAACTCATATATTTTCTCATAATCAACACAAGGGTCATGTAAATGGTCAAAAAGAGAAGATCAGCTCTATTTCAGATTGAAGTAAAAACTGATAGGGATGGAAGGAGGTGGGAAACAACTGCTGAAGAGAAAAAGGTGGTGAAATGCCTGTCCCTCCTTAAAATGAGACAGAGAAGAAAACAGGACCATGTACACCAGGAACAGGGTCTGATCGTCTGGGAAAAGAAGAACATAAACTCACTAAAAGTAGCACTGTGAAAATGCTTTATCCTATAAGTTACTGACTGCAACCCGTTAAGAACCACCAAAAACCACCATAGGACAGTCTCAGTTCTTAATTCCTTCTAATCCTCTAATTTTGTGGTACTGAGTTGAAAAGAATCATAGTTTGCACCCTAGAGGAAGCTTACAACAGTTTTCAGAGAATACACTAATTTCAATCCAACTAGCAATCTCAGATGCAGATTATGTCATCCTTATTTATTTATACCACCTTTCCCATGGGGAACTGAAGTATGGGAAAGCACCAGCTCCTTATAACAGCATCTGGCAGGATATGGCAGGACATAGCGCAAATACAGTGAGAGATGACAGAAAGGTCTCTGAGGGCAGAGGTAGCTTTCTTACTTGAACAAACAGACAAAGCTGCTTGCTTTGAGCTTTGGACCATCAAATTCTGACATCTCAAATTGTATTAAACCATCTTGTTTGGAAACAAAAAGGGCAATATGGACATAGAGGTCACTGCAGAAGAGAGCAGGAAGCTGCATTTTGAGGAGGAATATAAAGAAACGGGAAGCCACGGAGGCTGGAAAGGCAGAGAGGAAAGCTGGGTCCATTTAACTGAGGTTATCCTACCTGATTTCAGCTCAGTGGGCAGTAAGAGCTCCTTGTGACACTTATATCAAATACTGCCCACAGAGAAATGCTCTGATGAGCATTTCTCCCCTATTTCTTTGTTAGTGAAACTCCTGCTAATGAGACATTACTGCTTAATGCACAAAGCCTGCTGTGTTTGACTACACAGCCACTGGAGTTGGTAACATTAAATTCACAGTGCTGTGCTTTGAGTTACCATGCAGAATGAAAGACTTCGTATATAAAAGAAACTCTATTCATTTTTGACTCACCCTTCACTTTTCTACGGGAGAAAGTATTAATATTAAATTTCATTTCCCCCAGGAACAGTATCATTTCCATTCTGCTGACACACATCCTAGCAACACAGGAGCAGGGGGAGAGAAAAGGAGAGTAGGGGAAGATAGAAAGTGTGACAGAGAGCTCTGGGAACTGATCTAAGTGTTTTGCACAACCTCAGCCATTGCATTGCTGTTTCGGTTGACCACATCTTTGCTGTTTTGCAATGCAGCTGACTGCTCTGACTCTCCCAGTGAAACCCCTGCTCAGCCTTCAAAACTATCTCTGTGTAGATTCATGGGACTGCTGAGAGTTAAACTGCAAATGAGTAGCATCATGCATCCTAACATCGGCCAGTGGTTTTGGGAAACAGAATATGTCCATGCTATGAGAACCAGACAGCAAAGAGGTATCTTCATAAAGGCCGTAAGATTCCAGCTAAGTCCTATGAAAATTCTTTGTAATTCAAGCAAACCAGCTTCATCTTTGAATGATGAAGCTGAAGTAGAGGGAAGAAGTTTCAGATACGTTTTAACGCAGTGGCCAGCTGGTTTATATCAGGGGTTGTGGGCTGTGAAGATCTTGAAAATTTGAAAAGCACATTTTTAGGTGTGACCCTTGAATTCCTGTAACCTTGGATTAGCATTTAAGAGTTATTTCCAACTCAGAGGATTTTATGATTCTGTATAAATTTAGCACAGATATACTATCAAACGAAAAAACGAGACACTAACTTTCCAATAAGTAAGATATTCATAGAAATCAAATGCTAAATTCACAACCTGAAATCTTATTACTGATAATTTCCTTGAGTCAAGAGAACAGCATATAAAGCATGGCTTACATACCTGCATGAACATTTGGAATACAGCTGTTCACGAGGACTATTTGTCAAAAAGATCCAGCAAATAGTACAAGGTAATGAATGTTTAGGGCATGATCACAGTTAATTCATTTACTACTTAAGAATAAAACAAAAAAATGTGATGAAATCTATCAGCATTTGTAGGAGTTATGCATATAGCTGTAGCAAAGAGACTACTGCTTTGTATAAATAACTTCTTTAATATTTAATATTTTATGGAGAGAGTGGATATAAAAATCTGGTCACTTTTTTCCTCTCATACCATAGGATTAGCACAATAATCCTCATCCACAACTGGTCATCATCAAAGACAGAATATATATTACATTGTATTCCTAGCAAGATGAAGCAGCTTTCTGAAGTCAAGTGCAGTTTTGCAGTCAGTACATAAAAAGTTCACCTAAAAAAGTGTTTCCCAATGTGTTTTTAGATCTCATTCTCTTGAGAGAGTTGAGATACCAACTGTACTGAGTGATGAGGCTGAGTGTGGGCTTCCAACAGAGCATTCCAAGAAGCTGCTGGTGTTTGTGGAGCAAGCTCATGAAAACCAACCACGTCACCATTCTAAGAAAGACCTGGATTCCAGCCTGTGGTGTCCATGGAGAATGTCCTCATTGAAATATATTCCACATCTGACAAAGAGTGAAGAACAATTTTAAGGAATGGATTTTTCTGGGCCTAACAGTGGTAAGGCCTGTATTTATGTAGAGGAAGAATGGAGGTCATTTCAACCTCTTTACTAAATATTTGGATTTTATGTAAGTGCATCAGTGCAAATGTGTACTATGCGTCAGGGCTTTTTTTCAGCCACTAGGGAAGATATTTGTTGTACATGAGGATGTTTGAACTGGATTAAAGAAATGGGTAGGAGCCTATGTAAATTTAATAGAGCTTGAAAAGCTTCTCAGCATTGTACCATACAATATTGTTTTACCAGCAGAGCTCAATACCCGCCTTATGTAAAAATACTCCCGCAGGGATAGTTCATGCAAAGTCCCCATTAGGTATTGCCCTGCAGCCAACACAGGGATGAACTGGTACCTGTTCACAAGAGAGCACAAACAGAGCACATGCACACAATTGCTTAAGTGATACTTCCATTCGCACACCTGTCTAGCCACAGAAAACATGTTTACGCACTGGCTAAAGATGCCAAGGCTGATTGCCCTGGTTTTGTCCAGTGATGGTATTTCCACAGAAGCCTCTCAGCCCCTCACTGATTGAGGCACAGCCCCACCGCCTCTGGTGCTGAGATAGGAATTCGCCCTGAGGACCCATGTGACTTCTCACTTAATTGCCCAGATTAAGGGTGTGTTTCAGATTAAGGCCCTAATACACACAGACATTTCAATCAGTGTACACAAAGTATGGTGAGAATCAGATCCCACCCACTCATGTTTGAGGGAAAATACTCCCACAGCAAAAGCTGTCGGGGATAATACTGGAGGTGGTTTCATTTACCAGAGCAAAGAACCATGCTAGCAAAAGCTGCCATAATATAAATACCTCAAAGACAAAGATTTCTCCCCTAAAGAGAAGAGGAGGAAGGAATTAAAGGGAAGAACACACATCCATAAACTGGTATCTTCTTTTCACCATTTTTTCTTAGAACCACCCCAGCTTATCGGCAAAGGTGGTGGGTTTAAATACTCATTTTTAATATCTCTGCATAGCTGTTTTGTATCTTTATGTCTGTATATTTATGCTCATGTAAGTTTACAAATATGCATGCGTGTTCATAGGAGTGTGTACATTATATGAAAATATATTTATACATACCTGCCACTTTCTGTTTTACAGAGGTATCATTCTCATATGTTATCTGCTCCTTACACCTTCTCTATCTCTTTAGCACTACGGATGTAACTTTTCCATGCAATAGGTGTGATTTCAATTTCACAATAGGCATGGTTTCAATCTTCTTTACTCAATTGTCAATCCAGAGCCACCACAACAACTGAAATGAAATCACTCTATGGGTTTTTTATAGCCTAGTGAAGGTCAAAATATGTGCAAACTGGGACTATCTTTGATTTGCTCTGTGTAGGAGTTACTAACCAAATGATTTGTGTTAACTCAATCTGAGGTCCATCAAAATCTCTCTATTTCTCATAGCAATGGCATTTCAGTTCTTTTTGTCCGTACACTGAATGAATGAAGTCCAACCTTCTGCTGCTGCTTTCAGCCCTGCGTCAATTCTGTCCTTATTTGTTTCATCCTTGCTTGTATACACTGCAGTAGCTCTGGAGGTGTTTTTTTGATTCTGCCAAAGCAACTGTGTGACACCTTCCCTACAAGTTATCCCTGACAAATGCCAGGGCTGTTTTACTTTCCGTTCATTCTCCTGCATTCTGCTCATATGCTTCAGAGCTGATTTACTAAAACAAGAAATGTGAAAATTGGTTTTAAAAAAAAAAAATAAAGAGAGAAGATGGATAATAATTTCTTCATGTGTGCGCTAAAGCAAATGAGAAACAGGACAATTTGGAAAGAGAAAATCTATGCTGAAAAATGGGGGGAAAATCTAACAAAAAAACTGATTCTGATCTGAAATTCTGATTGGTGAGCTGAGCAACATTCTGAAGTGATGCAGAGGTAGTGACTTTGCCATAAATGGTGTAAGCAAAGGAGCAGGAAATGCACTACCAGAGTAGGCAGAAAGAAGTAAGGATAAGGTGGATTGAGAGGGAGAATTTACAGCAGGAAGGAGTCAGAAGAATTATAGAATCACAAACTTATAGAATGGTTTGGGTCAGAAGGGACCTTAAAGCCTATCTAGTTCCAACCCCCCTGCTGTAGACATAAGCAGGACTGCCACCCACCAGCTCAAGCTGCCAAGGCCTCATCCAACCTGGCCTGGAATGCCTCCACTGATGGAGCACCCACTGCTTCTCTGGGCAGTCTGCCTCACCACCCTGGGACTAAAATATTTTCTCCTAATACCTACATCTCCCCTCTTTTAGTTTAAAACCATTCCACCTTATCCTATCACTGTTAGAATGTAAAAAAAAAAAAAATCTTTCCTGATTGTAAACTCCCTTTAAATACTAAAAGGCCATAATGAGGTGTCCTCAGAACTTTCTGTTCTCTGGGCTGAACAGTCTCATCTTTCTCATCTCATACGAAAGATGCTTCAGTCAATTTTTCATCACTGTGGCTATTTGCTAGACTCACTCTACTACATTTATATTTATCTCGTACTGGAGAGCCGAGCACTAGAACTAAACAGAGAAGAATTATTACTTCCCTCAATCTGCTAGCTATCTTTTTCCTAATGCAACCCAGGAGGCTATTGTCCTTGTTTTTTAAAGTGCGTGGCTGTCTCATGGTCAGCTTGTTGTCCACCAGCTCCTTCTTCAAAGAGCTGCTTTCTAGTTAGTTGGCTCCCAGCCCGCACTGGTGTCTGGGGTTAGTCCTCACCAGAGACAGGACTTGGTATTTGCACTGTTGAACTCCATGAGCTGCCTGTTTACCCATTTCTCCAGTCCGTTGAGATCCCTCTGAAGGGCAGCACAACCATTTGGCATGTCAACTACTCCTCCTAGTTTTAAATCATCTGCGGAGTTATGGATGGTACACTGTGTTCCATCACAAAGGGCATTAACTAAGATCTTAGCAAGGATTGGCAGCAGTATTGACCCCAGGGACATACACTGCAGGTCACTTGCTGAGCTTTTTCATGCTGGCCACAATGCTATAGGCCCTGCAGTTCTCAGTCCACCTCATGTGCATGCTCTCCCCAGTGCAGTGAAATACACCGCTGCAAGTCTCTTTCATGAGGTGGCAGATCTTTCCTGCTTCCACCAGTGTTTAAGTACCACACTGACCACCTTCTGCTCTTTACAGGTCACAGGCAGGAGGATCACCAGGTCTCCTGACAATGACCCATCTGTTTCTATTTTTCCTTTTTGGAGCCTTAGCTCTCTCTGGCTCAGAAGGTGAGTTTAACGTGATTTGGTTGTATGTATGTATAACATTGTAAATATACATATACATATATATATGTATGTATGTATATAGACATAAAACCTGTCTCCTTGCTTCAACTTTTTGCCTCTGTTGCCAGAACAGGCTTACTTCACAGTCATTAAGGCTGAAGATCTGAGATAGTTTTCTAGATGTAAAATGAGTTTAGTGTCATCTTGACCTTTTCAAAAAAGTACTCAGGAAAAACAGAAGTTAGAGCCATTGCATGTGACCTTGCCACAGTGCAAGCTTCTCTCTTGCAAAGCTCTGCAAACTGTCATTAGTTCCTTGATTTATCTGTCCAGACCAGGTCCTGTGGTTTATCTGACTCTCTCACTCAAACCCAGAAGCCAAGCTCTTTCCACGGCAGGGACTCCCTGCACAGGGATGGGTTACTTTGAAGGTCACAGAGAATGCCAAGAGAAGGTGGAGACTTTCCCTGTGTGTTGCTGAAGTTCTACACAAGGAGAAATGTATGACTGCTAGCCAAGTCAGAGCCAATTGTGCAATCACCTTGGCTTGGCTAGGCTGTGGTGGCATGGCACTATATCAGGGCAAAAGACATGCCCACTGTTTTGTGCCCTGTTGTGTCTTAGAGGAGAAAGACTGCAACATGCTAGGTATTCTGAGAAGGCATGAGCAGCACCTTAGCAAATCTCAGTGCTTGGGATGGCCAGAAATCCAAAAGCACTCAGAGAGTGCTGAAACAGTAATGCTGTGAATCTCCTTTCAGGAAGCAGAAAAGAGGATACGGGAGGAAAATATTTGACATACCTTCCTTTTTCTTTTTTTTTTTTTTTTTTTTTTTCGGTCTGGACTTGTGCCAAGCACATCTGTCCAAAGAGAGGAGAAATGTGGTTTCCACAAGATGAAACTTTGAATGGATACAAGTAGTTTCTAAGCAGACCTGCTCTATAATTGTAGAGGAAATTACAAGCTGTGGTTTGGGGAGAGAAATCAATGATATTTTGTAAGTTGAACCCAACTCTGCTGACTACTCACCAATAAGGAAACTGGAAAGAAATCAATTCCAAGAACTTTCAACAAAATCCATCTTAATTCAGGTCTGACAGATGTATTTTGTTCTCTTCTAAAGCAGTGTGATGAACCAGCCTGAAATCCCTATTACTTTTGCAGAGATAGGCTCTCTCTAGCAAAGAGAGACTAATATACTACAATTCCAGCCAGGCAAGCCACATGCTGATGACTCTTGGGAATCCACAGAGTCTTGCACACCTTTCAGAGCTGGCCTGCTGAACCTGCTGCTTTGTTTCCAGGGGACAGATCCACAAATGTGATGCATTGCACCACACACTGGAATAGATTGCTAAAGTACTGCTGCACCCACTGGACTCTGTAACGACAACAGCAAGTTAATTCTGCTTGTAACCTCAATGGCATCTGAATCCTAAATTAGTGCCCTTCATGTACTGATGTTTTACATTTCTTATTAAAAAAAAAAAAAAAAGGAAAAAAATTGTCTGGGTGCCCTTCGTTTTGTAGTTTCACTTTAGTGGACATGCCTGTGAGATGTTGAACTGGGGTTAGTCGATTCAAGAGGTTACAGGGAAATAATACTTTCTTTTCTGGAAAGATGAGCGAGACTTCTGAGTTTATTCTGTGTTTCTTTCAGGTGCTGGCAACTCCACAGGCAAGCATCGCAATGCTCGGTTCTTGTTTGACTTTTTTGACAAACTTAAGCCTGAACATAACATAATTCCTAACCCGTCTCAACAAGACTCATCTGCAAAGCGGGTCTGTCGAAGTCGATGCCAGAAAGGCTGGATTCGTTACGAAGGCTACTGTTACATGTTTATTCAAGAGAGAATGACATGGCTGGAAGCTGAGGTACTCGGTTGCTCAAAATGGGAGCGTTTATCGTTTCCTCTCTGCTTCCCACAGTTATTTTTTGTGCCTAACTCTTTTTTCCTCCCTTTCTGCTGCTTCTGTCATGTACCAGTGTTGACCAAAAGTACCTGATATTCATACCAGTGTCCTGATGAGACTGGTTATACTCTGCTTCACAAAATAACAGACTTCTACAATTAACCACCTCCTGCTTGGAACACAGACCTGGAGTTGCCATTTCTCCTCTCTTTCTGTATCCCTTTCGAGTTTTTTGAGCTTGGGGTCTATTTTCCTCAAGCCCTAAAATGAAGCATCTATAATAATAGAATGATAGAAGTTAGAAAAGACCTCTAATATCTAGTCCAACCATCCACTTACCACCTACGCTGCCCACTAAACTATGTCCCTCAATGTCATGTCTACACATTTCTTTAAGACCTCCAGGGATGGTGACTCCACCACTTCCCTGGGCACTCTGGGAAAAAAATACACCAGTGAAGAGAAGATGGGGGGATTCTTGGGGATCGCTGATTGTAAGAGGACACCAAACTTACAAGTTATATTTGAGATGGTTCACCCCCTGCTTTTCTTGTGGCGCACAGCTTCATATGTCCTGGCTTTGGCCTTTGACTGATTCATCAAATCCCTTTTCCACTTTGTGATACTTCCTAAAAGACATTCTGACTTCATTTTGCTGCCTGTTTGGATGAAATCAAGTGAGCCCTATAACTTGAAGCCCTGCACTTGATGCTGTATTTTGAAAACTAAACCAAACATTTCCATAAAAGTTTTGGTTGTATTACTCTTAAACCCTGTCTACAAGAGTGCATGCAGTTTAAATGCCTCAGGATGAAGAGAAGAAAACTCTTCTCAGATTTTTCCTCTGAGCCTAAACACCAGCTACAGTGCTCTTGCTTCAAGGTGCAGAAAAAGGTATCCTTCTTTATCAAATGCAAATCAAGCTTTTTGAGTTGAGTTTAGAGAAACTCAAGAATGGAGCAGTGTTCCTGCCTACTCCGTTTCCCATCTGGCTGAGGACATGAGGAAGAAATGTAATAAATAGAATCCATTTTGACCAGCTACTCCAAAATTTCCATTTCTTCTCATCAGTCTTTCTGCATTTATTTTCATTGTACAGTGCATTTTGCCTGAGTTTAGCTATCAAAAATGTGGAGGTACCTATGCTGTGTTGCTCAGTAAACTCTGCCCAGTGATAGCCACTTCATTCTATCTCCCTTCAGTTTCTTTCTTGCAGTTTGGAGAGCAATTTTCACTGACTGTACAAAAAGCCTATACAACTGGTTGCACTACAGACACTACTCACTTGGTTCCTGCTGTTCAGTCCTTTACTTTTACTGAGCATTTCTTCTCTCCATTCCTCTCTTTTTCTCTCTTTGATTTCTCATATTTGAGACTGCAAACTTTCGATGGATTTCCCTGCCACTTCCCATTTTCACTCCTCTTAGATTTCCCTTTCTTGGACTTTCTCTTATTGCCTGTCCCTTTCCATCTCCTAATCATTCATTCTACATTTTTAGCTTGCCCACTCCTTATTCAGAAATCTTGTCATGACAAAGCTGTAGCCATTTTTTATTTTCCGTGTTTCACTCTTTCTACTGTACAGAAAACGTGTTCGGCTATAAGTGCAGGAGGTCACCTAACCAGCATCACCAGCGCAGAACAGAATGAATTCCTTCGTAAGCTTTCTCAGGGACAACAGAATACCCAGTTCTGGACAGGGGGAACTTACCAAAAGGCAAGTATGCCAGGACCAGAAGTGAAAATGAACATCAGTCAAAAGAACTTTAGGACTCAACTGATAAATCTATTATTAAATTTTTTATTTTTTTATTTTTTTCAAGTGGAGATCTTCCCTTTTTTGCCATAGAAAATAATTTCAGTCTCATTGAAACTAAAAGAAGTATTAAATACTTCTGTTATATTCTTTCAATGATTTCAGAAGATGGGAAAAGATAGGAGTTGAAGGGAAAAAATGTTGAAGGGATAAACTCTCATTAACATCATATTCCAATTAAATTCCACCTGAAGAAGAAGAGCTGAGGTACAAATCTCATAGAAGAGGATGGATGGTGGGTACTAATTTCTCTACTTAATCTCAGTTTAGCAGAATACCAGGTCAGTAGACTCAACTTGGTTCTATAAATGAATGTATTCATTCAGATTCTTATAATGAATTTGTTCAGAATGTCCTCCCACCAGTGTTCCAGCCAATGAATCTACCAGTGCTTTTGCTGATATGATGAATTTAAAATTAGCATTTTAGAGTGGCAAAAGCAAGTGAATTTCAGATTTGTAAGTGCCTTTTAGAAGTAGAAACTCAATTCCGTAAGTTTCAGCATGCAACAGGGTGCATGAGTGACCCGTGTGTCCATCCCGAGTGTCTCAAAATCTGAATGTCACCTACCTGCAATGAATTACTCATGAGTGCTATTGTCTGCTCTGAATAACAAATATATTCAAGAAAATTACAATTTATTTGAGGACAATTCACGAACAGAGTATGAGGTGAAATTAATCTAATACGGAATTAAAAATGAATTATTCATGCTGTTCTACAGAACAGTGATATCCCCACAAGCAATAACTCTTTCAGCAACCGTAAGGAGGAAAGTCTCCACTCAGTCCTTTTTCCATATCAGTAAATATGTAACTGTAACAACATCCGAACAACTTTCAGAATTTAAAAGCAACCTGAATTCCCATTAGATTTCTGAAGAATTTCTTTTTTGTCTGCAGGGTTCATTGTTGAGATGGAGTGATGGATCTCTAATAACCTTTGTCCAGAGGCCTCTGTCATCTATTTTCCATGCCATTGGAGGACTAATTAACAACCTGTTTAACATAAAACTTTGCCTGATGGTCAACATTGGAGGTAAGGAAAACTGGAATGATTTATGATTCCTGTAGTTTACTTTGATCTTGAACTTCTGACATTTCAGTGGGATAACTCTTTCCAATATAAGAAAGAAAACACCATCTTATTAAAATATTGCACAAACCTGCAATGTATGTACTATGGAAACACAAATTAAAACAAAAGGAGATTTGCAGAGACTAAGCTGAGATTGAATGATTTCATGTCAGGAGTGAAATGGTTCTCTATCACATCTGATTTTCCTTTGTGATCGCCCTTTGTCTTTTTCCAGGAGGGGCTCAATGGGAAAGCTCCCCTTGCAGCCAGAGGCTGCCATTCATCTGCACTTACAGACCAAGCCTTGTCCACCCTTAACCTATCACTGAACCACTGATGAAACCTGACTGGCTGAAACGGCATTTGGAATTGAGTTCACCTGAAATACATTAGTGCAGAAAAATCTTTTGCATGGAAAAATCAAGGTCTTATACTAAAAAAGAAGAGGTGTTATAGCGAGTGACATTTCTGTTCTGTTTGCGTTATCGTGGTGATGTTCCTGCAGACTATCTTTATAATGATCTTATAAAAATAAATTCTGATTTTATTTGAATGCTTGATGAAATCAGAGTACCGTTTAGCTTTTCCACAGGGTGTTCAAGAATATTCATAAGAGCTCTTTAATTATTAAATAATTACCAATCATGCATAAAAACTTCATTCATTTCACCATTTAATCATGCCAAGTAATACATTTTAAATCCTAGATATTTTTATTTTCTTCGTGTCAGATAGATCCAAGTAAAATAAATTGAATGTTTTTAATATTTCAGTAGATAAATGACTAGTTCAAGAAATAGGAATAGTTACAAGATGAGGCCCAAATCACAGGGTGTGATTAGTGATTCTCCTGGAAAAATGGTACACATGAGTGTACCATTGGGCCCAGGACGTAGTGCATCACTTGTGAACTGAATAGGGTGGCACCCCATTAAATGAAACAAAACCGTGCTCTCATGGTTAGAGTTTTCTAAGCTCTCAATATGATCTACTGTGTGTTTCCCTGCAGAGAGGGACTTGGGGGTCCTGGTGGACAAGAAGGTGGACACGAGCTGGCAATGTGCGCTTGCAGTCCAGAAGGCCAACTTTGTTCTGGGCTGCATTAACAAAGGGGTGGCCAGCATGGAGAGGGAGGTGCTTGTCCCCCTCTACTCGGCTCTTGTGAGGCCCCATCTGCAGTACTGCATCCAGGCCTGGGGTACCCAGCACAGGAAGGACGTGGAGCTCTTAGAGGGGGTCCAGAGGAGGGCACTAAGATGATCAGAGGGCTGGAGCATCTCTACTGTGAGGAAAGGTTGAGGGAACTGGGCTTGTTTAGCTTAGAGAAGAGAAGGCTCCAGGGAGACCTCATTGTGGCCTTCCAGTCCTTGAAGGGAGCATATAAACAGGAGGGGGAATGGCTGTTTGCGAGGCTGTTTGCGAGGACAGTGATAGCACAAGGGGGAATGGTTTTAAACTGAGACAGGGGAGGTTTAGGTTAGATATTAGGAGGAAGTTTTTCACCCAGAGGGTGGTGATGCACTGGAACAGGTTGCCCAAGGAGGCTGTGGATGCCCCATCCCTGGAGGCATTCAAGGCCAGGCTGGATGTGGCTCTGGGCAGCCTGGTCTGCTGGTTGGTGACCCTGCACATAGCAGGGGGTTGAAACTACATGATCATTGTGGTCCTTTTCAATCCAGGCCATTCTATGATTCTATGATTACCTAAGGCAAATTTATTCATTTTCCCTTTCTTAGTTGTAAGTAACTCTATTGCTGACTTCATCAGCTAGTAGCAAGCTCCTATTTCAAAATACTTTCCCTCACTACCTAAAAATATAAAGGAAAAAAGTTTGGGCCAGGAGTGCTTACTTGGCCCATTGAGGTGATAGCAAATCACCTCATCAGTTAGGGAGAATGAGAATGGTAGTCATTTCAGTCATCTCATTATCACTGAAGAATAGTTATGGAGATAAAAACAGCAGCTTCTCTACTTGTGCATTCCCTCCCTATGAGGCTGGTATCAGATTTACTCATGTAGAGTACGCTGAAAATGTGGGCATGACAGAAGAGAGTGCACCAAGGGTTTTCTGAGGATTGGACTGAACTGCTGCTAGAGAAGTAAACATCTAACATGGGTGCACAGATACAGTTCCTTTCCACCCCTGCAAGGGACTGCAGATTCAATATCTGCAGAAATAGTCATGGGAAGACTAAGGAAATATATACCTGTCTTACAAGGTCACTGCACAGTGTGGCCAGCGGTGTTCAGACAGTAAGGCAGTACAGGCCACAAGCCTGCTGTGCCATGGGAATACAGGTCAGAAACACAGAAAATATGCTCCTGTAGTAAAACAGAGGTCTATGCCACCTAGAAACTATAAATATATTAATCAGGATATGATTTTTACTAATTTGTCTTCAACCCAAATATGTACGAGGGTGGTGTAACTAACAGCAGAATAGAAGTATTTTGTAACACTCATGACACATAAGATCCAATATACATGCATTTTACTTCAGTACGTAAGGAACATGACTAATTAAGATGGGTATAGTTGCAGGTAGCAGTCTATGTAACAATTTTTTCCATGCAGAGAATAAGCACGATGGGCTGCAAATCACAGATCACAGAATCACAGAATCACAGAATCACCCGGGTTGGAAGGGACCTCAAGGATCATGTAGTTCCAACCCCCCTGCCTAGCAGGGCCACCAAACACACACATTCAGATCAGGTTGCCCAGGACCCCGTCCAACCTGGCCTTGAACACGTCCAAGGACGGGGCATCCACAACCTCCCTGGGCAGCCCGTTCCAGGGCCTAACCACTCTCCTTGTAAAGAACTTCCCCCTAACATCCAACCTAAATCTTCCCTCCTTCAACTTGGATCCATTTCCCCTAGTCCTGCTGTTGTCAGCCCTTTTGAAGAGTTTACTCCCCTCCTGGGTGTAGGTTCCCTTCAGGTATTGATAGGCTGCAATGAGGTCACCCCGCAGCCTTCTCTTCTCCAGGCTGAACAAGCCCAATTCCCTCAGCCTGTCCTCATAGGGGAGGTGCTCCAGCCCCCTGATCATTTTAGTCGCCCTCCTCTGGACCCTTTCCAAAATCTCCATGTCTTTCTTGTACTGAGGGCTCCACACCTGGACACAGTACTCCAGATGGGGCCTCACAAGAGCCGAGTAGAGAGGGACAATCACCTCCCTCTCCCTGCTGACCACCCCTCTCCTGATGGAGCCCAGGATCCCATTTGCCTTTCGAGCTGCCAGAGCGCACTGCTGGCTCATGTTCAGTCTCTCGTCCATCAGGACCCCCAGGTCCTTCTCTGCCGAGCTGCTCTCAAGGACCACTCCTCCCAGCCTGTACGGGTGCCTGGGATTCTTCTGGCCCAAATGCAAAACCTTGCACTTTGCCGTGTTGAACCTCATTAGGTTCACCCGAGCCCAGCCCTCCAGCCTGTCGAGGTCCCTCTGAATGGCATCCCTTCCTTCCACCGTATGAACCGCACCACTCAGCTTGGTGTCGTCAGCAAACTTGCTGAGGGTGCACTCAATTCCCTCATCGATGTCATTAATAAAGATGTTAAAGAGCACCGGTCCCAAGACAGACCCTTGGGGGACACCACTTGTTACCGGCCTCCACTTGGACATAGAGCCATTGACCACCACCCTCTGTCTGTGGCCTTTCAACCAGTTTTTTATCCATCGGGTCGTCCACCCATCAAATCCACTTCCCTCCAATTTGGAGATGAGGATGTGGTGGGGGACCATGTCAAAGGCCTTGCTCAGGTCCAGGTAAATGACATCGGTCGCCTTCCCTTCGTCCACCAATGCCGTCACTCCATCATAGAAGGCCACAAGATTAGTCAGGCATGACCTTCCCTTGGTGAAGCCGTGCTGGCTGTCTCGGATCACATGCTCATTCTTTATGTGGTCGAGCATGTTGTCCAGGATGATCTGTTCCATGATCTTCCCAGGCACGGAGGTGAGACTCACCGGCCTGTAGTTCCCCGGGTCCTCCCTGCTCCCCTTCTTGTATATGGGAGTGACGTGACCCTTCCTCCAGTCATCCGGGACCTCATCTGACAGCCATGACTTCTCAAATATGATGGAGAGCGGCTCGGCAACCACCTCAGCCAGCTCCTTCAGGACCCTGGGATGCACGCCATCTGGCCCCATAGATTTGTATTCATTCAGTCTAAGGAGGCACTCTCGTGGACATTCAGTGGACATTCTGCCAAACACGTAGGAACCATGACTGTCAAAACTGAAAACATCTAGAAGAGTTAAGTCCTCCACTTTTGGGAGGGGAAATAGCATAAAATCATCAGGCATCAATAAGAAATACCAGAGAAGAAAGAAGACAAGCACACTTGATTACTGTCTCAATCGCCCCAGTGTTGGTGACTGAGGATAACCAAGAACCATGGGAATCTACTTATCAACTGTATGGCATCTCTCTGTAGTGCCATGTCCTCACAGCTGGCTGTGACTGTTAAAGACAGTTCTGTGCACAAAGTGATGATGATGAACATGCGTGGAATTAGCCACGACACAAAAGATGTTGATGATGAATGAATATAGCAGATACTGGAGTTTTAAAGTACCCTGATTTGTCAGTGCTCCCACGCTCTGATAGATATTTTTCAAAATGCAAAGACTTCCCACAGTAAAGGGATGAGAATGAAAAGATTGGAGATTTTGTAAGGTAATTTCTGTATCTTCAGCATCAATACGAACAATAACACAGCCTCCGTAGCCTAATCTGCATTCAGCAGGTCACTGACAAACCGATTTAAACAGAAGCCATTACTTCAGTTAAATTCCTAATAATGTTTGTTCACACCAGAGAAGCCTTATCTCTGTTAGCAGTACCTCACAATGTAGCCTATCAGTGGACAAGGTCAGCAGAAATAGCAAGTCCTTAAACAATGAACTTGAGTCTTGCCCCTGGAATGAACACCTATTGATCTTAAATCACTTTCTAAGAGCATGCAACTCCTTTCAGTCAGTCTGTCTCCTCCCAGAACACGTTTCAGCAACAACTGTCCAGTACCTGTGGGTATCAAAAGATGAAGAAAAACTCCTGGGGGGAGTGCTCGCACCATTAGGCACTTGAATGCTTTCAGAAATATGACCCCCAGACAGACTTGTAAACTTGAAAATGTTCCCACATCCTATTTATTTATGAACAAAAAGCTTCTATTTTCAGGCAATAAACTGAGCATCCTCCCTAAGCTGTACATGTTTGGGAATACTATTTATTAATTCATTTTTAAAAAGCAATTAATTATCGTGTTCCCAAGCTGATACGAAGGAATCTGTTTATGTGCCATGACCATGAATTCGAATAATTTTATTTATTTTTTTATATTATGGTGATTCCTAACAGCCAGAAGAAGGAAGGAAACTTCATTATCCTAGGTGCTTTTCAGGAAGGCTTTCAAGAAGGCATGGACTCTTGTTCTCAAAGTTTATAACTTAATTTATGGAAAAAGAGCATTAAGGCTGATGAAGGAGAAATGTTCTAACAAAGATGTGAGACAATTTGCCTTTCTTGTTTTCTGCGCTTGCTTATGAAGCTCATGACCCTTTTTCAAAATGTCTGGGCTGTTCATTGTTGTGTAGCAAAACGCAGTATGGAGAAAGGAAGAGGAGCACCATTCCCTGCAGAAGACACATTTGATTGACTATTCATTAAATTCCCTCCTTGTACACTGTTAGAATTGACTCTGTTAGAATAGAACAGCCTAGAAGGCCTCGCCAAACCATCTGAACTTTGTGGTAGCCCTGTGTGAATGTTTTATTGCTGACAGTCAATCACTCTACACACTTTGCTTAACTTGTGGGTTCTTTTCCCTCAGGCAATAGATGACATTAGATTGCTGTCTTGTTAACACAGTTTTCTGAGCTATGCAAACTAAAGCTTAGTCCTGATTTGTGCAAGCAGTTACCACAACAAGAAAGCTAAAGGGATAAATGTGAGCAATTAGGCATAAGGTTTTTTCTTGTGATGGAATGGTCCAGAATGACAGACCATAACATGGTTGGGAAAGAAAATTTCAAGTATTCTTTGTATTTGATTGGCAAAAATGCCACTGAATTGGTATTCTAAGCCATCCTTCAGCACACAGCTAACTATGGCTGGACTTGTAACTTCACACTTAAGTCAAGATTCAATATCAGTATGAGAAGATACCAAATAACAGTAAAAGGCACAAAATTCAAAATTAACAAAAGGAAGTTGTTCTTCATATAGCATAATTTTTTGGCAAAGGATGTTTCAGATCCACAAAAAGTAAGCAGATTCCAAGGAAGATTGAAAACATTTGAGACATCAACAAACCTTGATCAGGTTCAGAAAGTCCCGAAAATTTAAAGACACTGAAGGCTGGGAAAGTGTTAAGAGGAAAACATTAGAATTACTTGCCTCCTCTTGTGTTCTTTCCTAAACCTCCACTCCTCAACATTGTAGGAAATAGAATACTAGACCTAAAGAACATTTAGTTTGACCTGCCACTCTCTCATTACATTATATATTCCTAAGAAATGTACAAAGATTTTATTTATATATATAAAAATATATATAATAATATATATATTTTTGTGTGTGTGTGTGTGCTTTTGGAGACAAAAGCCTAGCTCTTTCTGTGAACACATATATAACTGCCTTATTTCACATACAATCATATATGCAGGCTAGATGTCTCTGTAGATACATGCATAAAGTTAAAGACCATCCTTGGATCATAGCAACAACAACAAAAAAAAAAGTAATTTTTTCTGCTGGGTGAGAGCTCTGCCTTCCACTATTGAATGTTAAGGTAAATGCCATAGAATTTTAATAAAAAGCCCACCCGAGTCCACAAATGACACAGATCAAATGCACCTAATCCTGTAGAACCATGCCAAAAGGATGAAAAATCACTTGAATAGTTCTTTCTGCATTTATCCGGTAGGAAATACATAAAATCGTGCTTTTCTTCTTCTAAAGCAAGAAATCCATTTCTGTAGATATGGTTGGTTGCACTGAAGAGGAAAAAGAGGAATAAAAAAGGAAAAAAGGAAAAAAAAGGTAAGTTAATTCAGCTTCCAGACTACTACAGTATACAACAAAACCCTCAAGAGACTCTAACAATTTTTTTCTTGCTTCTAGGTGATGATTAACATAATGCTCCAAATACACCAAGGGCTAATAAAACACCCTATACGATACACACATACTGGAGAGAATTCACCATTCCTCAAAAGTCTTTAAAGTGCTGCCAGAAGCTCTTTCTGGGAAGCAGTAGTTTTTCTCTTGAAATGTTATGTTCTCCTTACAGAGGGGATACCTTTTATAATAAAATTATTGTTATTATTAAAAGGGATACTTTTTAAAATAAAATTAAATAAAAATATAGATAGATGGATCAATATATAAATAGATGGATAGATAGATAGATAACAAATACAGCTTGAACAGTATAGCACCTTCACTGAAGTATCAGTAGCACAAAAATAAAATACTTTCCTGAAAACAATGCTTATTCTTGCTGGACAGGATCTGTGTTATAACAGAGAAATATCTCTTCCAAGATGGTCCAAAGGAAGAGAGGACTGGAAAAACAGACGCAAGGAGACTCCTGTTCATAACTGCACACAAGAAAGACTAGACACCATTCACCTGGGAATTGTACTAGCAGAATCTCACAGATTTTTTTCTTTTACTGTAAGGAAGAATCATAGAATCATACAATTAGCAAGGTTGGAAAAGACCTAAAAGATCATCCAGTCCAACCACCCACCTATCACCAATAGTTCTCACTAAACCATGTCCATCAGTACAACATCTAAATGTTCCTTGAACACCTCCAGGATCAGTGACTACACCACCTCCCTTGGCAGCTCATTCCAGTGCCTGACCATTCTATCAGAAAAGTAGTATTTCCTAACGTCCAGCCTGAATCTCCTCTGATGCAATGTGAGGCCATTTATCACTAGTTACACAAAAGAAAAGGACGACTCCCAGCTCACAACAACCTCCCTTTAGGTAGTTATAGAGAGCGATGAAGTCTCCCCTGTGTCTCCTCTTCTCCAGACTGAGCAATCCTGCTCCCTCAACCTGTTTCCCATAAGACCCTCACAACTTCATTGCCCTTCTCTGGACACACTTCAGGGCCTCAATGTCTTTCTTGCAGTGAGGGGCCAAAAACTGACCATGGTACTCATTGTGTGGTTTCAATACTGCTGAGTACAGAGGTACAATTACTTCCCTGTTCCTGCTAGCAACACTATTTCTTATACAAAGAAGATGATCTACATTTGTGTAAAAGGTTGATATGATAGCAAGGCTATTCTGAGCCACCTCTCCAGGGCTTGCTATGCTGAGCTATCACAAAAGTGTTTTCCATTCTTGCTAAATCTCTGCTGCACTATGTGGGCACCACGGTGAGTCTGAGTGGCCAGAGATCAAGACCTTCTTAAATGGATCACTAGGATCACTGATGACATTAAGAACAAAAGATTTATCTCCTCCCCATCTTGCTAGATGAGCAAGATTTAGCAGTATCTCTAGTATTGGCAAGACTGAGAAATTTAATTTAGAAATGAGAGATGAATCATTCATGAAAATATTATATCTCATGAATTCAGATTTGTAGATCAGCTCCATTCCTCTGTGTCTGTTTCTCTCAACATCATTATCAGAGTTGATGATCTACAGGCTGGTAGTGCTTTGAGAGACCAAGATAGTTAAACACAGCTCCACTGGGCCAAGTTCTATGCAAACAAAAGAACAAATTGGTGGGATTCATTTCCTTGACCCTAGGCATCTACATTGCTGTCATCTATGGAGAGTTGTCCTCATCTACCTCCTTAGGCCTTGGAAAGCAATTGTCATATTCAGGGAGAAATTTCACTGGTCACTGTCAGCCAACTCTTCTGGGGTGAAGTGGATCACAGCTAGGAGTATCCATTTCTCTGCAAAGTCAGTGAACAGAGTTCAGCAAGGCAGAAATTCTTGACAGGAGGCAGAAGACAATGTGCCATTACAAATTAGTGCTTTGGAAGATGCCAAGCCTTTTGGTAAAGACACAAAGCCCTCAAATTGTTCACTTTTCTGACCTCCCCTAAGCAGCTTAATGAATCTGAAATTTCTGCATTGTGCTTTACTTCTGAATATCATAGAGAATATCTGCAACCCAACACTCCTATCTCACCATAATCACAATCTGTGTTTTTCATTCCATACCCACATATCTTCCTCCAAGCTCATCAATTGTGTGTTTAGCTAGTTTTGCTTTTCCTGGTTTAAGCACAATACTAGATTAAAAAAGCAAGGTTCATTTATTGAATGGGTGAAGATGACCAGCAGGATCGGTCTTTGCGTACCCAGAAGATGCTTTCCTTATGTAACAGTGTCCCCAGAATCAGCATCTCAGGTATGGCAGCACCAATTACTAATTACTAGCAGAAATGTTAAGGTTCAGATTGTGTGCTGATTCAGACAAAATGTACTAGTTAGTATCTATTTAGTTAGCTCTACATATACAGCAATGGCAGCTGAAAAGATGTGTCGCACCTTGAGTTTCGGGAGCCTTCACCACAGGTAACCAAATTTTATTATAATGTAGATTTCTGGATTTCTTGGAAAAGTTCTTAATGTAGGACACATTTTTTCATTACTCATCGCCATATCTAAGAAAGAGAGGGTAGAAAGAACTTGAAGAATAAATATTTTAATATATGAAACAAGGAATTATTAATACTCTGCTTCTCATGCAGAATATAAAGTGTATATATAATTTCCAGGAGGAGCTGATTGATGATGCAGCTCAGCTAGAAACTTTCTTCATTAGGTGGAGGCAGACAGGCAATGCATGTGAAGTCACATTGGGCCACTCAGGCCAGGCAACACATGAGGCTTCCTTGGAAAAAAAAATGGGAGAGGAGAGGTAAGGAAGGCTCAAACAGTGCTTTCATTCACTGGTGTGGATTTTGCCTCAGAGACTGATCACTCAGCATGGGAGCCTCCTTTATTTTTATTTTAGTCCAACATAAATTGTATGTAGGCTCCTTAGCTGTCAAGGGCTGGTTTTTTTTTTTCAGTTTGCCAGACTCTTCTTCACAGAGGAAAACAGATACGGAGCCTAAAACTAGCCAACAAGTCTTTGTTTTTCATCTGTAGTACTCAACAGTATCTAGTTGGTCTACAAAAAGCCAACCAAACAAATAGCTAACTAAATAAAAAGGATGCTCAATCCCTAGAGACACACGAGGTCAGGCTGGATGGGGCTCTGAGCAACCTAATTTAGCTGTAGGTGTCCCTGTTCATTGCAGAGGAGCTGGGCTAGATGACCTTTAAAGGTCCCCTCCAACTCAAACAATTCTACGATTCTATGATTAAGAACTATAGAAGTCTGAAAAGAGACATGAAAAAAGTGTTTTTTCTTCTGTTTAGCTTTCCAGAAAGCCTTGATAGACTAAAAAGACTTGATACAAAGAGCCATCTTGCAGGCAGGATGTCCGTTTGTTCCAGTTCATTTTTCTTCTTATTGAGAGAAGAGCCTCTGTTTGGTTGTTTGTTTTTCGTTGTTGTTGTTTTTCCTTTTTCTTTGCTGTGGTTGTTGTTTGTTGGTTGGTTTGTCTTTTTGCTTTTTTTCTTTTTGACATATTACTTTGTAGTGAATTTTCTGGGCTGAAAATACCGCATAAGATAGGGTCCCAGGCTCCAAGTTACACTAATAAAAAGTGACAATCTAGAAAGCCTCTTTTGAAGTCTTCTGTATTGTAACAGGGTAGTGTCTACATAACATGAAATGGGGAGAGCTTATTTCTGTGCAGATTTTCTGTAAATTCTTTCTGTCTAAAACAAAGAGTCAGATAGAGATTTGATATTAATTAATATATCCTAAAACATATAATAAGCAGTTTAGATTCTGCACGCTCATGAAAAGGAAATTGCTTGCCACTTATAAAAACCCTTTCCCTGCCATAAATAGGGCTGTTTGTACTCGAGTCGAGGCTTGAGGCATGAACACAGCTATATCAAGATAAGGAGTGGGAATCAGATTTGTACCCTAAAATTGTACTTGCAGATGAAGCAGGGCAGTGATGTGAGCTGCCAAAAGATGAAACGCCTTCTGCATGCACATACCCTATCACTTCATCACAATCTGGGCTTCAGGCTTAGAAAAAAACACTAAAAAATAAAACCACAAATAGAAAAAGAAATCTCTGGAGTTTTTGCAAAAGCCTGTGCTGGGCTTTCACTCTGGACTTTTGTTTTTTGTTACAGGCAAAACAATGAGTCATCTTTAAAAGCTGTTAATTGATTGGGTTGGGACCATGTGACCCATTAGCATCGTGAGCAGTTTTAATGTATTTTACAGCAAGCAAACAAAAAGAGAAAGAGATAAATTTGCAATAGAGTTAACAGGAGAGTCGTGTTTATCCATTAAAAAAAAGACACAACATTCAAGCAGTCGGCCTAAAATGCCCTCTTCTTTAATATTTAGGTTTTCTGTACTACACATTCAAAAGATCTTGGTATTCCTTTAAAGAAGAAGAGACTCGTCTAGACAGATAAATTGAATATAAACAACACAAGCTCAGAATGGATAAAATACAGCTCAGCCAAACCTGCCACAAGGTTTAGTTGCCCTTTGCAATCATTTTTTTTTTTTTCATTTAAACTGAAACTTTCCTTTTTCTACATCTGCTTCAGGCTATTCTTTTTGCATACATACTATTTCATTGACCAAAGAATAATATTTTTCTCTGAATGGGGCTGGGCAGAGGATGCTGATTTCTTTGCGTGGCTCCTCAAGTTGATTTTGGGCAACTATACTGTAGGTGCTCATACTTGACAGAGAGGCCTCCTCCTGCTCAAAGACTTGCCCTGTGCTGTTGAGATTACCTGTGATGCCCAGGCACCCAAGGAGAGACAGCCAGCAGGAAACAGGTCACAGATTGAAAAGAGAGTCTGAAATGTCGCATGGAAAACTTGGGGGAAGAAGGGACAGAGTTTATTTGGTGCTATAGATACTGTCTGGATCTCAACCCAACCACCTGTGTTACCAACTGTTCATTCCCCCCCTGGTTCTCTTAAGATGACCTCTCTCTAGGACAAATTTACAGTGATGGAGGGATATACCACACAGCAAGGGACAAACCAGGTAGGGAAGGACATAGAGTTTTCACTCAAATCACTTCTTCATTCAATATATAGTGTTTCCACAGCTCTAGTGCTATTGCCATGTCCTTCATAATCCCTGTGATATGAGAAATGGCATTGGTTCACTATTCAAGATCAAGACATATGGTAGAGAGGGGATTAAATAGCAAAGAATATCCATGGATTCGGAGATTTCTTATCTGTGACACCCTGTGATCTGCCACTTTCTCCCTTCAAAGTGCAGCTGCTGGTGGTGTGTACCCACAGCTGTGAACTCTCAAGTATTCTGCAAATCAGACGGGAAGCTCAAGTTGGGCTCTCAAAAGACAAAAATTACATGACAAAGCAGCACTTCAATGGCCTGCCTAGACTTGCTAAGAGGTTTACACTCTGCACCCCCTTCTGCACAGAGAACTCAAGATAGATGCTCTAGTTTCTGTGGTGTCACCCTCAGTACTATTTGAAGACACATTATTTATGGTCTCACAAGGAGTCCTTGTTATAGTATTTCATGGTTGATTGGCAATAAACATGGTTGGCTCTGTGATTAATTTCTCTAGAGCACTTGTCAGACACCTGAACTGGGAGCTGGCTCCTTGCTCCCTATTTACATGCCCAGATCCAAAGCGGTTCAAACGCACCATGACCTACAGGTGATTCCAGAGCCATGGCTGATCTGCTAATATATAAAGATAGATCACTCTCAGATTCTGGGTGACACTTTCCAGGCAGATAAATTCATTAGAGTACTCTGCCTTGCAAAACCACCTCATCCACTAAGCCACAGAACAAATTCTGAAATATCAAATGAAGTGTGACAGCTCTGCTCACACAAGAATACACTGTTATCTCAGGTGAATAAACTGAAAATCTAATGTCTTTCAAAAGGCCTCTTGTGCCATGATGCAATCCAGCACAAAGCCTAACCTACTTAGGTGAAGTACTTGGAGGGGCTAAGGACAGAAACAAATAGTAGGATGTAACTAAACAGTTCTCTCTCTACAGATGGAATAATTCAAAAATGCATAGTTAATCTTCTTTCCCGTTTAAATGTGTTGAAATTATTTTATTTGCTGCATGAAAGGGATATTGATCCAAACATTAGTTATAGCCTAGTTCTCCTTTAGAAACCCACGAGAAGTTCAGTGTTATATCTTAAGCACAGAGTTAAACTGGTACAGAGTTACACCCTTAATCTTTACTTTTGTTTTGGCCTCTATTATTACTTTAAACAGATGGGAACAGAATATTTTCCTCCAATAATCTACCAAAGATTATTGAGTTAAGTCTGAAGAAACCAAAAAAAAAAAAGGGATTTGAATAAGTCATACAATGCTCAGAGAAGTATGCATACAGAATTTGAGTTTAGGTTTCAAATTATTCACTTCTTAACAGGGAGGAATTAGAAGCCCTTCACACAAAAACCAGTGAATTAGCGCTGCTGAGAAGCAGAGGTCAAGCCTGAAGGAGGGCCAGGAGGTAACTAGATGAAACCTTCAGAGCATTTAATGGTAAATACAGCTGAACAAAACCTCTGTAGTGAAAACCTAAACCAAGAAGGTAACTCAGCAGAATTTAGATTTCCTTATACTTGGCCAGTATTCTCCAAAACATCTACCCGGGTTTGGAGACTGTCTCACAACTTTGGGTTGTGGCTTGAGTCAACCAGTGCTGAGTTTCAGCCGAACAGTCTTATTTATAGTTTCCGGCAGACGCAAAGCCAAATTCAGTGGTTTTGCAAGGTTTCCATCTGAAAGCTGGCAAAAAAAACCCCAAAAAACAAAAAACAAACAAACAAACAAAAAGTCAATTTCAGCTGATTTTTGCTTTGGGTTTTTGGGGCAGAGGATAGGAGAGGGAACGTTCATTCAAAAATTGAAGTAATGAACAAAAATAAGTCTACGAACCTCACCATCCAAAGCTACAAAAGGTTGACATAGAGCCTGGGAACAGAAACCACGGCGATTTTCCTGTCTCCCATGGTAAGCAGTGTCTGTGTGGTGAGTGCTAGTGCTGTTGGAAAATGTCTGAGAGGAGCTCCATAAACAGGGGGTGGAATGAGTGGACAAGAAGCCAACTGATTGCTGCTGGCTGGATCCTGTCCTCCTGCATTAAGAAGCTCTTCTGTAAAATCACCAGCTCACCAATCAGCAGCAGCAAGAGCTTTTACAGCCTGCACCTCTCAGCCGAAATCCCAAAGCATGCCAAGAAGAAGCCATGTGGTCTTCTCAGTGGTTAGAATAAAAATATGGGAAGCCTGGAAGTACCAAGCC
The DNA here is from genome assembly GCF_026119805.1 of Tympanuchus pallidicinctus. Taxonomy (NCBI): domain Eukaryota; kingdom Metazoa; phylum Chordata; class Aves; order Galliformes; family Phasianidae; genus Tympanuchus; species Tympanuchus pallidicinctus. The sequence continues at coordinate 42,031,817 of NW_026294780.1, read as the reverse complement.
ACTGACTCAGAGTGTGACTGTAAGAAAGTCACTCCACCTTCTTGTGCTTCAGTCATAAAGTCCAAATTAGCTTAAAAAGTAGAAATCACTAAAAAAAGTACCCACTCTGACTAACCTATTTGTTGAATCATCACACATGTGATGTCTCCAGGAGCTTTCTTAGCACATGAAGCACCTTCCAAAATGAATAATCACCCAAGATTTAGACACTGGAAAAGATAATCTTTTGAAAATACACTAGAAAATGTCCAAATGCATAATCTATGGGAGGAAACTTGACCCAGAAATCCAAATGCCGTTTTTCAAATGAATATCTTGAGTGATCATTTTTTTTTACTACTGCTCATTTTAACTGGATTATTTTCTATTTCAGTGTCATTGTAAAGGGGAGGGAAGAAAACAGACCAAAATGAGAAATTACTAAAATCCACTTGCTGAAGATGTCAAGATGTGCCGTTTTTTTTTTTCCCTTTTCTGCAGTTAGAGGGAAAGACATCTAAGCTGGGTTATATTATAATGAGTTTATCTTACATTTCTGTACTGAAGGTACACAGCAATTCAGCAAGCATTAAAAACACTTCAGAAAAACTTTAGTGAAAAAAATTATGTAAATTGGAGCTATTCACACAGAATAATGGCATGAATAGAAAATACATCTAAGGTGTTAAGCTTGTTCTCCTCTGTTCTCAGAAGTATTCTCCCAGAGCCTTGACTCTCTCTCATGTAATGTACAAAGAAATGGGGATGCACACACACACAATATATAGCACAGAAAATGAAAAGGCTGAGAACTGGATTCTGAGCCCTGAACACCAAGACCTTTTGGGATGGCTTTAGCTTACGAGGAACTCAGACACAAAAGATAACTGTGGTGGGCTGAGGAGCAGGCAGACTCCTTGTGGATAAGTGCTGTAGCATGTCTGGTCCTTCCTATGATAGCCTGCTATTACAAACAAAAGTACATGACCACTCCAAGGTGCCATGCCTGTTCATTATCAGTCCATTACACCAAAGAGTGCAAACACATGCAGAACTCTCATGTGCTCTCTCTCACTTCATTCCTTTGACCAGAAATTAATAATGATAAATTTGAGATGGTGCTGAACAAAAAAAGTTTTCATTTGATATAAAAATATAATCACTCTCAAGGAAGCTGGTTACAGCACTGATCAATGAATATAATTGTACTGTGTGGCTGTCAGTCAGGAAGATTATTCAGGGAAAAGAGCAAAAAAGAAATCTCAATTTATTTCTGTATGGATGAAATGTACCAAAACATACTGTACTGCCTGCACTACTGGAACTATGCGTGCTAGTTGAATACACTGTGCTGCCAAAGGGTTAATGACTCACTCCATTAAAATATAGATCTCAGCTGATTCAGATGGAAAAGATATCTGGATGTCATCTAGTCCAATCTCTGATCACTTGATTGCATGAATAAGGGTTATCTCTGAATTAAGGTCACACTCTCCAACTGTGCTTCATGTAATCTTCAAGGATAGAGATTGCACAGCTTCACTGGGCAACTTTTTCCATCTCTTCATCGTGTTGTTAAATCTCTTTTCCCTTGTGCTAAGCTGGAATTTCCCTTTTTGTAACTTGTGTTTGTTGCTCCTTGCCTTTGCACCACTGCAAAATATTTGGCAGGGATCATCACATCCCTGACTAGGTAGGCACTGGCAGTTTGATATTAGCTTCCTCCAAAACCAACTCTTCCCCAGGATGAACAAGTCAAGTTCCTTCACACTGTCCTCATACATGTTATGCCACAGTCCCCAGCCATCCTAGTATCTCCCAGATTCATTTCGTTTTGTCAGCAATCTTGCAAGCAGGGGCCCAATCATCATCAACACTGAAACATGGGAAGATTTAGATTGAAAGAGATGGGACTGTGTGGGTCCTGCTTTAGATTGAAAGAGATGGGACTGTGTGGGTCCTGCTTTCTGCAGCAATAACATGTGGTCAACTGATGTCACTGCTGCTTTTGCTTGTTTGATGGTGTCAGTCTAACGAAGTCTGAGAAACCTTATCCTAGGGAAACTTTTAAAATGTACCCTTATCCCACAAAGTCCTGCAGCTGCTCAAAACCTCCCTGCCTTCATATGCATGCCAGAACACAAGTGGTAGGATCTTCAAATCTAAAGATTTTAGCAGCATACATTTTACCCTGTAGGACCATTTGTAGCTCACTTATGCTAGCAGCACTGGCCTCTTTGCACTGCCTGGCTTCTGCCCAGGACAGTGTTACTGGAAGACAGTGGGTATACTAACTGTGCCTTATGAAGTGGCCAAGGGGCAACTGAATGCAATAGAATGTATACCACGTTCCTTTGCCCTTCCAAATTGTAGGGCAGGCTGGGAAGTAGTCTGGTCCCCTGAGTATTTCTGCTTCCATTTACCTCAGCAAAAAGACATAGCAGAAGGAAATACTTGGTTGAGCACACAGCCAAGCAAGCAGCTCAGCTGGACCTTTCTCCTGACAGGAGCAGAACATCTAGAACTGAACTAAAAGTGCAGATAAAGCAAGGAGCTGCAGCCGCCATGAAGCCTCCCATCAGCTCCTCTGCTGTGAGCTGAGCAAACCAAGGGACCTCAGCTGCTTCATCTTCCCCTCCAGACCCTTCACTATCTCTGTAGCCCTCCTTTGGACATGGTGAGACCCAGCATCACAAAACAGTGCACGTGCCTTGCACCCGTAATGCTAAAACCATTTTCAATCAGCCTTTTTTTTCCAGGGCAAGGTTTCCTACAGCACCTTATGCTGGCATTAATGCAGATCTTAGCTGCCCAAGAAGTACAAAGTGCTTGCACACAGCAATCTTGCCCTATGTATTTATTTAGTAGATCTTATATTTGGTAAAAAGATAGAAGTGCCAAGGGGAGAAAGTGCTGTGCAGCATAACTCTTGGAAATAGCTGGATTCCAATTACTGTAATTATATCTTTCAAAGGTAAGGTATGAAAATTATCACTTAAACAAGGGAACAAGGAAAGCAGAGAGAATGGCACCTTCTTTTTCATCTTATCTTTGTCTCCATGCCATTGTAGTGAATTGCCATGATTACATTTTGTTAAAATCTATTCATTTTTCTCACCGCTCTCTGAAGATGTAAGGCTGGCTGAACAAAGCAGGGTTATCAACCCAAATTCAATTTCACAAACTCTTAAAGGGAAATATTTATGAAAATGCAGACTTCAGAAAGGTGTGATTCCTGTCTAACTTTCCTTTACGTCTTTGATAAGTGCATGAACAAGAGCAAATACTTCAGTGCCAGGATTCTTTTTGCTTTTGGGTCATTGATTTTTGCGTAGCAGAACTAAGGATGTAAAAATCCTCCAGAGGAAGGAAGTTTTGTTTCACAAAACAAGCCCTCTTCTCCAGTTCTCCTCCCATAGGACCTGGTGGCCACTGTCTGATGGGGTTCCCATTTGGACATGCAAATGGTTGAGGGAGGAAAACTAACCCCACGGTCCTGTTTATATCCTCACTATTGAATCTATTTTCCTGATATCACAGATGGATAACCTGCAGGTTGGGAGGAGGCAAATGAAGAGGTTACATGATTTGAGGAGGTCTCAGAAAGAGGTGCTGACAGGAGAACTGGAACACTGTGCGCTCAGGGCAAATGGGTACCCAGTCCCTGATCAGCCTGGAGATATCTAAGTCAGAGAGCCTTGAAGAGGAATGTGCTCACTCCTCCTGCACTGCAAATGATTTTCCATCCATTCAACGTTCTCTGCAAGAAGTGGGATGAGGCCAGACCAGAGGGCATCCTTAACCCCACTCTTGACTGGGCCAGACCAGGTGGTGAGGGAAAGATGAGAGAGGGTCCTCTGCTGATGTATGGTGAGTAGGGAAAGCACTGTTTGTAATGCCACTAAAGCCTATGAGAACATGTCATTTGTATGTTCCCAAATCCTCCATATTAATTCTGGGGTATTTGCAACTACACGTAACCTGATATGGAAATTGGATTGAACTGAGAACAGATGTAGTAAGAAAGCTGTTTTGTTGTGTGAAACCATCTCTACTATATTATTCATACTCTTCTCACTCCAGTGAAATCACTGCAAAGAAAAGGCTTAGTGAGTTAAGACAGCTATATGGATTCAGCTTCCTAATGCAAAGAATTCACAGAACTAGCAATGACAAAGACAGAAGCAAGGCTCTTACTGCTTTGGACTTTGATGGAACAATTTGATGACTGATTCTCAGCCTCTTTTTGAGGTAGAAATTTGTAGTCACAAATGCTGCATTTCAAGATAGCCTCACTTAAACTACACAGCACTGAACTCTCCTTGGAACTTCTTAAATTAATGACAGAAGAATTTAGCAGAGCTTTTTCTTTCCCCTTTTTAAACTGTGCAAAATGTTATATTAGTGCTTTTAGAACAAAAATGCAATTTAACAATTCAAAGTGTGAGCACTTAGCTTCTCCAGTAATGTCAGACAGCTTCTACCTACACCAGGTCAGGGTAATAGAGGTGAAAGATGAAGAAATGCAGATAAATGCTCGGTTATAAGCTAATGACTTGATGTTAAAATAAATGAAAGTTTATATGCAATGGTTAGAATTCATGATAAGAAATGAAGTACATATTTCAACCAGCTATTTGAACAACTTTAGTATGGATTGAGCAGGTTCTCTTTTGCAGTCTTTAAAGAAAGGGCATCTGTCTTTTGTTGAAAGCTATGTTTCAGCACAGCAAGGAATGACGACTTTGACAGAGAAATCTTTAAGTTAAAAATTCTGCTCTTTGTTTGCTGGAACTCAGACTCAAAGATAATTCAGGTACCTTCCAGCCTTTCCAGTCTCTGAATCTTTGCATATGTATGCACAGAATATCTAAAGCTCTCCATCTAGTGGCAGTTGTGAACAGTCTTGTCTTACTCCTTGTATGGCCTACCTTCAGTAAGATAGCATACAATTATTGCATGTGCATATATAGATATGATACAGCACTGCCCATACAGGGCTCACTCAACTACAGTGTCTTTGCCAGATGCTTTCTTCTTGCTGTGATAGGAGCAGATACAGCCCTTTCCTAACACTAATGATAATTACAAGGGAAAAAATAAAAACAAAAAAAAAATCCATCACTTTCCTTACAGCATTCTCAATCTACAGTGCCTTTCCTTTCAGATAAGCAACTTCTCTAAAATTAATATGGGCACCCAGACCCTGGAGTCAGCGCAGGGGAGATGATGGGACACAGCAAAGTGGGGATGAGAGGACCTCCAAAATATTCTCATCCACTGTCAGGATGTGTGTCTCTAAAAACACCTTCATAAGGAGCAATGGTACATATGAGGTGAGAAGAAGAAGGCTGAAGAGTAACAAAAAGCACTTCTCATTCAAACTCTCCTGTGTGTTCACTATAAAGCAAACAAAACCTTTCCACAGTTCCACCATGGTCTCTGAGCTGGTAAGTGCTAGGTCTGGGAACAAATCAGAGAGTGTAGGACTAACATTGCCCCTCATACTTGTTTCCAAAGTGGATTTATACATAGGTGGAGTGTAGCTCTAATTGGTGACCAAAGCTAAGAGTGCTTCCTGCTCTCACAGGAATTACTTGCTTCAGGCACCTGACAAATGTGGCACACACAGCATTACTCTTCACTCTTCCATTCCAGCAGATCTCGTGCTGGAGTGGGTAGGAAACAGTTCCAAACAAGGGGCAAAAGTCCCTGCAAATCCATCTGCAGTCACATGGGCTTTCAGCCAATCTTTATGCAGCTGACTGTTGGCTGGTTTGCAGATTTTCCAGATGTTTGACTGAATTTATTTTTTCCCTCTGCTCTCCAGCCGATGGATGTGCATGCCTGCCAGATGGTCTCAAGCTGGGGCTGGTTAACTTGCCTTTCTCTCTGTTGTTTCTCCAGCAATTAAATCGCCATCTTCTAATCTCTCTTTTCTAAACTCAGTTGTCTTGTGCTTTTTCACATAATCTCATGTCACCTTTATACGCCCCATCACCAGCCTGATGCATAACTGTCTGATATACAACAGCAGCAAAGAAATCTCTTGTGTATGTCAAGGAGCACAATGCAGCCCCTTCTATGCCTTCATTCAGATGCAGAGGGAGCAAAGCCTGACAACTCCGAACAAGGAGAGTTTCTCCATGCTACAGGTGAGATCTATCTACTCAAAATGTTCCCAAATCCACTGTCAAATCAGTGACATGAGCAGGGAAGAGAGAAGCTGTCACTCTGAAAGATCTAACCTATGAGATGAGCAACAACTCTCATGGATTTCCCTGCATTGCTTCTGTTTTTTTTGTGTTTGTGTTCCTTTACATTGACCCTAAAGGGAGACCATATTCCTTTATGCCTGCTTTTGGGCAAATAATCTCAACCTAGTCAAAAACTAGAATGCAGGAACTTTGATCAAAATATTCAGGAAAGATCTCTGGGTGAAAGACTGGTAGATTTCTGCATGCAAAGTTTTTGGTGTGTTCTGGGCAGTAAAATGAAAAAATTTATTCAATGTATTTAGTCTTTTGGCATTTTGTAATTGAAAATCAGTATTTTGTGCTTTCCATAAAAATACTGTCTACAACAATACAAAGTATAGAAACCTATGCTTAAGAACTTAAAGACTCTAAACTTAAGAATGATAAAGAAGCAATAGGACTTCAGATACTGTTTTTAAGTGGAAGAAACAGAAATACTGGGGCAACGTCAACTCAAAGTTACTTGTCTTTTCCTCAACACAAAAAAAAAAAAAAACAAACAGATCATAAATAGGACAAGAGAAGAAATTCATGCAGGTTATTTCAAACAGTTGCCCCGCTCCTCCCTTTCTATTCCTAGAGAAAAATAACAGCTCCTGAGGCAACAACATTTGGATATCCTAAAAAAGGATCACAAGTTACCCTTTACAGAAGTGTGTAGAGTGCATAAACAGGACATAGTTCAGTAGATGGAGGTGACTTTTTGGTGTCCTCAGTCTCTCCCACAGTAAATGCCTAGGCTTTAGGATGGCTATGTGTCTCCACGTTTCTACTCTGATGAAGCAGAAAAGAAGTGATGCTGCCGAGCGGTATTGTCTCCGCACACACACAGTCCTTCCCTTTGAGCTACAAGCACATGCACAAGCAGCAGATAGCTGCTGAGAATCTTATGCAAAACTCACGTTGGCTGCCTGCTGATCCGCTTCCGCTCCCTTTAAACTCAACAGAAAAATTCCCCTCAACTCACTGACCTCCTCCATATGCGTCTCTTGGGTGGCCTTTGTTTTCTTGTTAACTCAGGGGGTTCCCTGGTCATCTTCACTAAGACCCATGGCGGCAACGTTCACTTTTGGTCTTGGAGTTTACAAGAGCTAATAGTAACGCAGATGCTTTCTACAATAAAGAAATGAAATATCAAGCATTTGAGGGGAAGGAAGGAAAGAAGGAAGAGGACCCCTTTAGGTCTTTCAGTTAAATTGGGTGTTTGTTGCTCAGTTTTTCTCCAGGTCTTTCCACCGTCATTTTTTATTTTATTTTACTTTCTCAGTTATTCTGGAGAATCTCTATACATATGTTGCTCATTGACCCTCAAAATATGAGAAGTTAATTTCAATCTGTGAATTAATAAGTTGTTAAAAAAACAAAAAACAAAAAACAAAAAACAACTTTGAAAAAGAGCATTTGTTTTCTTACAGCATCTGTTAGAAACCATCAAGGAAGGAAAAAAATGCCTGGAAGCCTAAAGAGGAAGGGAAGAGGTATAACTATGCCAAATTAGAAAGATTTTGGGGGATAAAAAGAAGTAAACAAATGAAGTTCTCAACTGGCAGGGGATGAGCCAAAAACTTAGGGAAGGCAAAGACAAGTTCTTTATTATGAGAGTGGAGAGGTGCTGGAACAGGCTGCCCAGAGAGGTTGTGGATGCCTCGTCCCTGGAGGTGTTCAAGGCCAGGTTGGATGGGGCCCTGGGCAGCCTGGTTTAGCATTAAACGTGGAGGTTGGTGGCTCTGCATGTGGCAGGGGGGTTGGAGATTCATGATCCTTGAGGTCCCTTCCAACCTTGGCCATTCTGTAATCCGGTGGAAATTCAGCTGTGAAAGTTTATGTGTCAGTTTTAAATGGGGTTGTTCTTCTAAATGTAAAATGTGAAAACAGCTGATTAATTTTACACACAGGTAAATTGATAATGCATAGTAGAAAAAAACTTCAGTTTGCAAATCTGAGTCAGCCCACCAGACGATAAAGAATTTTTGTGGGAAACAAGTGATTGAAAATGGTAATTGTACATGAAAGCAGCTCGTGCGTCTATAAGAAAAAGATAAACATTTACCAAGTGGCCTCTTGAAGCAGACAAACAAAATGTTACTGAGTCAGGCAATATCATAGCGGAAAAGTGTTTGATGTTTTGCTGGCATCTAATAATAGGTCCAATGCCCACCAGTGAAAACCTTTTTACAGTGCTTTGAATATTGGCTGAACATATGGATGGTCTGTGCTCACCTGGGAAAAGGTAGAGTCCCTTCAGGGATGGTATTGTAAAAATAAATAGGAGCAAAAGCTTAGAGTCTAATAAGACATTCTGGACTTTTTTCATACTGGGAATCTCACCACAAAAAGAGCAATTAAAAATATTTATTCAAGCACCTCCCTCTGGATATTGAAACATGAAGGGTTCATTATTCAGTGTTGTAATTTCAGCAAGAGAGGACAATTTAAAGGGAGTGAAAAAATTAATTTTGACACAAATGCAAGATCATTCCCTGACTAGATAATAGTTGTGCGCATGGGAGGGGGAAAAAAAAGACTACTAACTGCATTTGAATCTTCATTGGAAATTAAAAGAAAATAGGATAATGGGCACAGTTTGAATGAGAAACTATCCAAGACTGCAGTGGGCAATTCAATAGAGTTTTTGGTTCAGACAACAAAGCAAACTGAGAAAGGAGTTTGTCTTCAGCGTTGCCATATTAATTCCAGCAGATTACAGAAACTGTTACTGGAAGAAAAAAATAAGGGGCAGTTAGCAATCCCTTACAGTTCTGAAGACACTGAGCCCCTGAAACAGCTCTTATCTTGTGTTGCTTGACCATGACAGTCTGACAACCCAGCATTGCAGGCAGTACCTTGATCCTGGGAACTAAGCACCACATGAGCTGAGACTACTGGAATTTTTAGTTCCAAAAGACTAAAGCTGCTTCATAGAATAGAATCAACACAGAAACATATGAGTTAGAAGAGACCTTAAAAGTCACATAGACCAACTTCTCTGCAATGAACAGGGACACCCGTCTCCAGATCAAGGTGCTCAGAGCCCTGTACAGCCTGAGCTTGAATGAAAGCAAGCTTCTTCAAAGAGATGCCAAAGTCACTTGTTCATCCAAAGAATAAGAAGGCTCCTGGTCCCTGTTCCAGTTGGATCTGTGGGAGGAGACTGTAGCAAACAAACCACTGAAACCTATAGAATACTCTTCTTGAGGAAATGTGAGAAATTACAAGATCCTCCCAAATGTACAAATTTTTAAAAGAATGCTTAATCATTACAGGTGGATTCAGTTGCTTGAACACTGGTGTCCAGGGTCATTTTAGACTCATCACAGAACCAGACACTTCTGCACATGGCTAGCAGATATATCACAGGAACATCTCTCCTTCTTTGCAGCCACAGGAGGACAACAAGCATTGTATATAGACACCTGGTGTGCATGTTTGGACAAGTGAACTCACACTAGTTCTCCATCTGCACACCTGTGGATAAGTTTGATCAATGCTATAAGATAGGAGAAAACCAACAGTTGCTAACAATGTCTGCATGTAAACGATCAGAAAATGAAGTTTTATAACTCAGCAGTGCAGGATCTCAGCTTTCACTTTATTTTATTTTCCTCAGAGCTGCCTTTGAACACCCAGAGTAGAAATGTACTAACTCACAGAGATGTTCATTGATTTCAACATGCTGAGAACTAAGTCCCCTGTACAGCTGTGTGTGTTTTGTGCTTCACATCATTATATAGACAGGTATGAGTTAAAGAACAGAGTCTATTTTGGCCAGGGGGGGGAGGAAAGGAAAAAAAATCTTAACTAAATTTTGCTATACTATAGTAACAATCCTGCAAGCTTCTGTTGTTTGAGCTGGAGATTCCCCAGACGGCAAAGAGGCTTGAGTTCTCCATCTGGGTGTACTTAGAATGCACGTCAATGCTCCATTCACCAACAGATTGAGGTTTTCAAACTTTGCTTGTTCTGTCTGCCTCAGTTCTGTGCATTACCTTTTTGACTTTCTGAAGAGCAATCAAAGAGAATGAAAAAAACTTGTTCCTGGAGTGATCATAGTTGTGATGAATACACCATTTCACCTGGTGTTAAGCTCCAGGCACTTTTTAAAACACACATACAAAACCAATAAAAAGTGGTCAATGTCTTAAAATATGGAAAAAGAAAAAAGCATTTTAATCTATGATTAGTTTTAATCTATGATTAGTTTTTAATCTAATCTCATCTGTATCATGGTCAAAGTTATAAGACAATTGAGAGTTGAACTGTTCATCCAGTAGTTCACTGAAGATTGAGTTTTATGAAAAAAAATCTTCACAGAAAAAATTGCTAAATATTTGTAATCTATCTGTGCTGTAGGAATTTCAAAGGTATTTTCAAAATCCTTTGTAAAAATACATAATTTGATACAGTTTTACTGACAGTAAGGTGTAGGTATGGTTTTCTGGAGGTTTGTTTTCCAATTGCTCGTAATCTTTCTGTTATCTCAGTAACACTCAAGGATCTTTTCCTGTGCCAACAGGTGAAAGCAGTCTCTGAGTGGAAGGATAGAAACAGGAACATATTGAAGAAATCCTTCTAAACATTACCCCTGCCAGAGATTTGCCAGATAACTTCAGCAAATTATATGTTATGAACAGTTACTTTTATTACAGTAACATGCAAAGGCACTAAGCAGGTTGAGAACCTGATGGCATAAACTGCTAGTAAAAATAACACAGCAAAATCTTTTTTTGACCCCAAGAACTTATGGTCTTGCTGGGAAAGCGAGGAAGCTCTCTGGTTCAAGGAAACATTCATCTTTTAACCATCCTACATAAAAAGTGGGTGGAAATTGCATTTTAGAGAAGGAAAGATTTGGGTTATGGGCAAAGTCCTGAAGTAAGGACTGAGCAGAATATTTTGGTGGAAATGCTTATCCAAATTTTTTCATACTATCATGAATTCACCAAGTGCCCCGAAAGATAGTGCCAAATATCATACTCAGTCTTATCAAAGCTTGGCTTTCTTTCTCTGAGACTAATAATCTCTGAGTCACTTGAATCACCTTATTTCAGCTTCCATTATTCAGAACATCACTCCTGTTTCTTCTTCTAAATAACAGCTTTGTTTTCGATGCTATTGATTATATTATATTGCAATGCTCTGTTTGGGCCTGTAATTGCAAAATCACATCTCTGTCTCTTATTGTGTCTCTTATTGTGTTAGCAGCTCTAATTGTAAGTGCAGGAATAGAAGAATGCAGTTCAATGAATTAAAAAATTACTGAAAGCACCTTTATGAGAAAAAAAAAGAACAGCTTTGTTAATCTCATAAATATCAAGCATCATTAGGAAGATGAATACAAAAACATATGCAACATGAAAAAATTGGAATGGATCAAAAATGTAGATTCGAACATCCTCATTAACAAGGATTAAAACCTCTTCCTTTTACTGAATAGTTGAAGAATCCATTCAGTTCATGAATCTGGGTTTGGGTTGATTCTCTGCCCCCAAAATCCTGACCCTTGTATCTTTCTAAGTGAATACTGTGCCGTCTGTATTCCAACTCAAGATATATCTTACTTTCTCCTGCCAAAACTTCACAGTCTTGGCTGAAGTACTTTATTCACCAGTTTGGAAGGAGAAAAAAAAAAATACACCATTCTACGTGACTGAATAAACTTATAACCTGCTACACAAACCACCAAGGAAATAAATAGGGTTTCAGACCTCAATTCTAAGAAAGCGTTCATGCTTATGCAAACAGTACCTGCCTCAATGTGTATGTCAGGGAGTGTTTAAGGCACTCTTCTTGGAGATGGAATTAGCAGATTTAAACCTGTCAGACAATAAATGTATTTCTATTTAGATATACCACAACTTGGGAGAGTGCCGTCACCATTGATCAAGTATGGTGCTAATAACTACCTCTGAGCTTTTTTTGTAGATGAGATTTTGAATTGCTTTGTCTTTTATTAAAAACAACATGAAATAATTTTATTTGTATGAAGCAAAATGAAATAATTTTATTTGTATGAAGCACTGCTTTTTTTTTGCCTCTTTTTCCTTCCCCATCACCCATCCCACATTCTGTTTTAACAGTAAAAACCAGAAGCTTGCTTTTCAGTGTTATGTTAATCAGCTAAGATTCTTGATTTGGGTTTTGGAACAAACTAATTATTCACTCAGATTTTGTCTACACTGGATGAAGCCTTCAGCCTGCGCTGGGACTGGTACATGGTGCCACGGCTGCAGAACAGGGATCTCCTCAGGGAATTCTGGAATAGGGCAGACTTTCTTCCACCATTCTACCTATTTTTTTAGATATTTCCTCGTTGTTTGCTATTTATAACCAAGCAGCTTTCTGTTGCTTGATAAAAACCTGAGTAGGACACTCTTCACAATGCTGATTGAAAAGTATTTGAAGCAGAAGCTACATGGGCTCTCAGCATTGGAGGGAGGGAGGGAAGTGTTTGCTAATCGTTGTGGACTTCTATATAGGGCCAATTTCATTCATTGTGTAGAACAAAATACAACAGAGGAAGACTGCATACCAAATACATTTATTAAATTCTCAGATAACAATTTGCAGTATGTTTTGGTGAAATCTTCCCATTCTGCCCAATATATATGAAGTTCTTCAAAAAACAAGACAGGAAAAGCTGACCTCACTACAGTAAGCAGACTAAACCAGTTATACTTAGTCTCGTTGGTGTTTATAAGAGGTTTTTGCTGGCTTCCTCCCTGGCTGGCTATAATTGGCACAAACAATTTCCTTCTTTGAGAGCAGCTGTCACTGGTACAGTTTCTCTTAGGGCCAGGAATGGAATAAAGCATTTCTCCTCTTGAAGCATAATCCACAGCGCAGAGGCCTATAAACAAAAGGTAATGATAACCAGCCATTTATCAAATTGTGGCAAAGCGATTCATGGGCTGCCTCAAGAATTAGTTTTAAGCCTAAGTATAATTAGCAGCTTCAGTCTTTTCCACAGTCAAATGAAATCTAACTGCTGGAATAACTTTTCAAATATTCAGGCAATTGTCTTATTTCCTTAACTTACGTTCATAGTGCTGAGGTAAAAATCGTTCCACCAACCCTACCAATTATTCTTCACTGTGAATTCTAGTAAACAACCTTGTAAACAGCTAACTTCACAGATGTGCCTGTCCATACTAGAAAGTAGATCAAAGTAGTTTTTAAAATAACATGACAGTGAAAGTAGTGTTGCAATTCAGCACATTTTATAACTTGTAAGCCCCAAAGGGACACTGTGAGCAAGATATGCTATAGAAGAGAGAACGAAGAACCAGATGAGATATGATGAGCTGATTATCCATCTTGGTATTGTGGACAAGTAGACAAAGTAATTCATTTTAAATGATATTATCAACATTGATTTCTGAACAAACTACTTTTCGTCTCCCCACCATTTCTACTGGAAATTGGCTCCAGGATCCCATCGCTCTTCCATTAAGAAATTTTGCAACTTGAATTTATTCCTGTCCAATTTAGGACAGAACATTTGGAGGCTGTCTGTAAGTTTCTGAATTAGTAAAGAGAGGTTTTTGCAAGCGTTTCTTTAGAGGTCAGGTTTTACTTGCCATTCAGACTCTTAAAATCTTTGGGCCAAGCCACAAAGACTTACATTGCATTTTTCACAGGTCCTATTCTGCTAACATTGCTACATTCCCTTAGATGAAATTGGAAGAAGATATCTCTCTATTAAAGTACTCAAAATTTAGTATAGGAAACCTTAAAATATTTGTTTGGCCAATGAAAACAGTATAGCACTGATTTACGCAATTTCATACAGAACAAAACCTGCAATTAAAATTTTAACATTAGGAGGTAAATATGTTTTACATCATCTAAAAGAAAGTGCATATAATAACAATGCTGAAATTTAAAATTTCATAGTTTAATTACCTATGAAATAGACCATAAACTTAATGAAATATAAAATCAGGTTAATGAGTTAATAAGGATAAAAATTAAACAAGATATATATATTTACTTAGTATATATGTTTGCTTAATGTGAATTTTTTTTATATATATAGCAAGTTCACATATAAGGATGGTAATAATTAAATGCTAAACGTTATAATAAAAATCATTCTGAAGAACATTTGGGGTTTTTACATCCTATCCCAATGATTGCTGTTGTTTGAAGTAGCTGTTTGAGCCAAAAAAGCCCCACATGCGTCATTCATGATGTCTTTACCAATGTTTGGCCCAAATGCAGGTATTTTTACGTAACTAACAACTGTCTATTTAGTGGTCTTTCTAAAAACAGGACCTACATAAAATTTGTACAAGTGCATTGCCACCTCTAAAGTATCACAAAAATGTAAACGTTTTAAGCCCAACAGATGATTTGCCAGGCTTAACTTGGACCTCAAATGTTTGTAGATATAGACATAGTTTATAATTGAGGAACAGTATTTACCAATGGTCAAAGGCAAGGCAATGACCAGAGAAACAAATGGCAATAATTTTGGTTAATTATCCACGATGAATGAGAAGAGCAGCCAAAAAGAACATTCCAGTGCAAAGCAAAACCAGCATAGGAGTAACCACCAACATGTGGTAATTAATTGTTAAAAAAAAAAAAGAGAGTGAGAGAAAAAAAAAATAACCTAGATTGTAAGAACTCTACAGCTTCAACTTTGTTTCTGTTGTTATTCACAGAACAAGGCATTCATTATTTTTAAATTTCATAAAAGGCAAAAAATAAAACAAAAAAAAGAAACCATGGAATATTTCTTGAACCATAGAATGGCTTGTGTTGGATGCCAGTTCTAGTTCCAAAAGGTCAGGCTGCCCAAGACCTCCATACAACCGAGTCATGAATGCCTCCAGGGATGGAGCATGCACTGCTTCTTGATAAACATATGTCAGTTCCTCACCACCCTCTGAGTAAAGAATTTCTTCTTGATATCTAATGTAATTTCCCCTCTTTCAGTCTAAAGCCATTCCTCCTTGTCCTATCACTACTAGATCATGTAAAAAGTTGATCCCCTCCTGTTTATAAGCTCTTTAAAAGTACTGGAAGGCTGTAATGAGGTCTTCCTGGAGCCTTTTCTTCTCCAAGAGAAACAAGGCCAACTCTCTCAAAAAATCCCCAATATGTGATAATATATTGTACTGGAATGTTTAGAAGATGGCAAAGATGGTTGACGGTAAGTTTCTAATAGAGGTTAGAAGTCATATCACAAATATATGAGCTATCAGTAAGGTCACTATTTCTCACTATGTTGAAAACACAGAAATAAGATTTGACTTTTGCAATAAAATAGCCAAACTGACTCTGATATGCCTGTAAATAATATGCAATTAATAACAGTTTGGGCATTAACTGACCTATCTATAGACTTTTTGGAGCTTTTCTCAGGGTGATATCTTTGAAATCCATTGATTATCTTGATTTTCCAGGCCAAGAAAGATGTGAGTGCAAGAATGTTAAACAAATTAGAACCATTAATCAATATTTGTTTAATTAAACAATTAAACAATAGAACAAATTAGGATTTTGTTCTATAAGCGTGACTTTTTTTTTGGTAATAAAGAACTTTAGCTCTTGATCTCTTCTCACAAACAGAATTTGCAAAGATTTCTGGAATCCTGGGCAGGGTTGACTAACAAAAGTTTTTAATTCCAAACAAATCTCATGGTTAAATCATTTTATGTCAACACTGTTCCTTTGATGTTCATTGTACTTTTAACTCACTCCTGAAGAAAAACTATATTCCTCATTTTCCTTCAGTAAACTAGTCAAATGCAGTCTTCAATCCTTACTAATGGTAAAATTTTTGTGAGATTTCACTGAGCATTTTAGTAGCCCTTCTTGATTTTATTTAATCCCCCTTGTTTTGAATGTAGCTAATCTCAATTAAAACACAGAAATGGCAGCAGAACTTGTAAAATAACTTCAGAATTTAACCTCTGCAAAGAACATTTTGCATATCATACTCAAGGATGCATTTCTCTTTTTCTTAGCCATATCATAGCGCTTACTTTCGGGACGCAGCTTCAGAATCAGACTCCAAAATCTAGGTGTCTGTATGTATGTGCACCTATATTGCAGACAGTTATTCATCTCATCCTTAAATGAATCTCTGAAGACTCAACTTTCTGTAATAATTTGATCTGTGTCAACTATTGGAGGTTTAGCTATCCAGCTCACACTAGGCATATACACTGTAGATGCTTAGATTTAGGTATCTCAGTCTGTGCCCACATTGTATACCACTTAACTGGTTAATACTTTGAGGTCTTTTACAAAATCATAGAACTGTACAAGTTATAGAATAATTCTGTCTAGAAGAGACTTTAGGAGGTCGTTTGTCCTACCTTCTGCTCAAAATAGAACCTATTTTGAACTGTTATTTGAGCTATTAGAGCACTTCAGACTGCACAGGGCCTTTTCAACCATATTTTCTTCATTTCTAACTGATGAGGTTCTATTTGAGACCAGAAATTCCTGTTATTAGTACCAAAGCGGTGACCTTCACTTTTGTACTTCCAAAGGCAATTCAATTTCTATTTCACCATTTCTATTTCCTTGTATTTCTTCTGGATGACATCCCAGTCTTTCCCTTTGTAGTGCATTCCCAGATTCAATTTCTCTTTGAACTAAAATATAAGTTTCCAATAAATATCCTATCTTCACCCCAAAAATCAAGTCATGAATTCACCACAAGCCTTGCTAAGTTTTTCATTACTTCCTTAAATTTGCTTTGTTTTATCTTCCAACTCTCTATTTTACCATTTATTCAACTGCCAGATTAAGGAGCCTTTGAGAAGCAACTCCCTTTTGAAAACATACATCAATACAGCATATGATGTTATATGTAAATGTAGCATATGATGTCATGTTTTGCAAACAGAAATTCAGTTTGTTGTTATACCACCACTCATTGGAAAGCAACACTTTGAGGTGGTAGCAGTGATCGGGGCTCATTTATCCAGCTACAGCTGAAGAGTGGTCACTCAGTAGGGCATCTCTTGAGCTTTCCTTCACGCTTAATGAACTTCTCTTGTGAAGACAAATTCTTGGACAACAGATGTCATAGCAATGTATATCACTGCAAAAAGTGTCAACAATGATGAATGGTTTGGATGGAAAGATTCATAGTACAAGTCAGAAGGAGTAAACACAAGCATGTAGATTGCTTAAACAACATCTAAGAGAGTCTGCTCTGAAGTTTCATCTGGTTTCTTCCAGTTGCATTGGCTGAATGGCTTTTCTGTGGCAAGCTGGGCCCAAAATAGCCTTTAATATAATGACATTTTTGCTTTTCTGGCAAATGTTTACATATGCAACAATAAAGTATGTGTGCAGGCAGTGACTGGGAGAGATGCAAGAACGACTGTATTTTTCTATTACTGCTTTCACTTACAGCTTTGTTTCAATCAATTCAGGGCTCTGAGGGCACTATCCAGACCTGACTGTTCCTGCTCACCTTCAGAGAACGTCACATCCTGTCCAGGCTGCCATGTTGGACCCAGGGCCAAAAAAGGGAAAAAGGGGAAAAGAATAGAGAGACAGGACTAAAAACAAAATAGCAGCAATGATCTGAGGAGAAAAAAAAAAATAGTTTATTAAATGAGATGTTGGAATGCAAGATCACACATTATAATACAATATAATTAGAATTAAAGTTAATAAATCTAATTAAATGAGAAAGTGTCCAAGAGCCAAAGGCCTTCCTCTAATGCTGTTATCACATCTGCAACAGAGACAAGCCAGACAATAGAAAGGGGCCATCAGGTGACCTACAAAGGCCTTTTATCTTCTCCCCTTCCTCCCTTCCTCCCTTCCTCCCTCCCTCCCTCCCTTCCTCCCTCCCTCCCTTCCTCCCTTCCTCCCTCCCTTCCTCCCTTCCTTCCTTTCCATCTTTCCATCTTTTTCTTCCTTTTCTTCTTTCTTTTTCCTTTTCTTCTTCTCCTTCTTTCTCTTTCTCTTTTCTTCCTATTCATTTTTCCTTTTTTTTTTCTTTTCCTTTTATTTATTTTTTTTCTTTATTCTTTTTCTTTTCTTTATTTCTCTTTTGTTTCCTTCTGACTAATTATGCTGAAATCTGCCCTGACAGGTTGTCTGAAGGGGCACTGAGCCATATCCAATTCAGGATCTTACACAGCAGTGGTGTGGCCACAAGTCTCAAGTACCATATGAACATTGAGTACATGTTCAGTCTGTGCCCCTCGAAAGACATCAAGACCTGGAGCACGCCCATAGAAGGGAAACAAAGCTGTGGGGGATCTGGAGCACAAGTCTTATGAGGAGCAGTTAAGTCTGGAGGAGGCTAAGGGGA
Organism: Tympanuchus pallidicinctus; assembly: GCF_026119805.1. Taxonomy (NCBI): domain Eukaryota; kingdom Metazoa; phylum Chordata; class Aves; order Galliformes; family Phasianidae; genus Tympanuchus; species Tympanuchus pallidicinctus. The sequence continues at coordinate 42,013,289 of NW_026294780.1, read as the reverse complement.
GACCTCTTTGCTCTCTACAAGTCTCTGAAAGAAGGTTTTGGTGAGGTGGGAGTTTGTCTCTTCTCTGGTGTAAAAGCGATAGAACTAGATGGAATGGCCTCAAGTTGTGCCAGGGGAGGTTCAGGTTGTATATTAGGAAATTATTCTCCAAAGGAGTGGTAGGTGCTGGAACAAGCTGCCCAGGAAAGTGATTGCATCACTACCCTCAGAAGTATTAAATAAACATTTAGATCTTGTAGAGAAATATTGGTGGTAGGTGGATGGTTGGCATAGAGGATCTTGGATGTCTATTCCAATCTTGATGATTCTATGATATCTTCTTCCAGGGGGTTCACTCCATGACAGAGTCATTGGAAGGCAGAAGCTTACATAGCTCTCATTTGTTCAAAGACTGTCTCACGTGGTCCTGGAGACAGTTCTTCCATGATAAAGAAAAACTTGCCTTTATTAGGAATAAACTGTTATCAACTATATTCTATGGCTTACCTACACAGGCAGTGATTTGTATTTTGACACTTTAGATAAATATGACAAGGTGTTTTTCCATCTGAACCATCTAATTTCTCATCTAATAAGCAATTTTCTGCCACGTTTTTAAATAGGTCTCCAACTGAAAACATTCTCCTTTGTCAGCAAATCATGCAGCATCTGCTTGGTAATATACTTTCCCCTGCTCCATGATCCAGATCAGCAAATGAAACAAATTTTTTAAAACATCAATTTTCTGTCTTCTCAGAAAAAGAAAAGAAAAGAAAAAATGGAAAGGGAAAGGGAAAGAGAGAGGGAAAGGGAGAGGGGAAGAAAAGAAAAGAAAAGAAAAGAAAAGAAAAGAAAAGAAAAGAAAAGAAAAGAAAAGAAAAGAAAAGAAAAGAAAAGAAAAGAAAAGAAAAGAAAAGAAAAGAAAAGAAAAGAAAAGAAAAGAAAAGAAAAGAAAAGAAAAGAAAAGAAAAGAAAAGAAAAGAAAAGAAAAGAAATCCTTCTTCAGTGCTATGTTCTCTGCCTCCCAGATGCATCAGTCATTCCCCCTATTGAATACCAAGGTGCTCTGACTGGTAGGTGACCTGAGAGGAAACTTTTTTGCTTAGAAGAGCAAAAAGAGTTTAAGAACTCTGGAACAGGCTGGCCTTGTTTGCTGCATAGAACTGGCAAGCCTGAGGAGCGAGCCAGTTCCACTCATCACAGGGAGTGCAAAAAATCCACCATACCCAGTGGATGTGAGCCAATCCAGCTGCACTGCCATTCCCTGTGACCCAAACATGCCTGTTCGTACAACCCACAAGGGTCCCATCATAGGGAAAGAAGATTCCAAAAGCGCTCTTGCCCTCTTGAATGCACTTGAAGCAGTTGGACTAACAGGGGGATTCAGAGATTCTGCAATAGTCACATTTTGTCTTCCTAAAAAAATTCTGTTTGGAACAAAACTGTGGAAATTCCCGCACATGAGCTCTTGTTGGTATGTATGGAGAACACAGTGTATCCACAGATGGATTTACACGCATTAAGAATGGGTAAAAATGCAATCCTTTCCTGTATGTGACTGTGATATCTCGGAAATGAAAAGACTGCTTGAACCATCAGACCACCCTACTGCAAGAGACAGCTATGCCTTAACACTACGCTATACACAGAGCTGGCCAATGACTCATGGAAGGGAAAAGTTTCAGCAAGAGGAGTCATCAGGAGCCACACAACCTAGGTTATCTTGATTTATCTTGCATGAGAAGTGTGGGTGTTTGGAGGAATCCCCTGGTCCCTTCTTGTCCCTGCCTGCAGAAACTCTGTCTGCATCGTGTTTCTGTACATCTATCTTAATTACAGCATTTGCCTTAGAGGTTTACATTTCCAAAGCTGCATTCCCAAGACAAAGGTGATAGGCTTCTCTATTTTCTTCTAATCAAGAGCTGAGTCATTCCCTTACAAAGCCCACAGGCTGCATTTGCTACTAATGCCATTGCTCAAAGCCTTACAGTTTCACCAAAAGAGTGCAGACCCAGTTCTGAAAAAATAGCTGTGATTCTTGCATGTCTCTATTTAAATTAACTTGATTCAGCTGTCACATCATTTCTTATGCAAATTTTTCACGTGCAGATCCTTAAGTCCAGGTCCAAGGAGACATGTAAAGGACTAGAGAGAATTATTTCCTATATATCTACAAATTTTCCACCCCCCACAAAAAATAGTATTTTCAATTCAGCATTCAGAACTGTGTATTCAGTAAAAACAAAGGTATTGACCTCACTGGAAAGGTAGGAAGAGACAGAAAATGAAAACTGAATCCCAAATACACACACAGTTATTGCTCACTTCCTCAAAGAATCTTGTCTTCCAACTTTGCCTGAAAAATAGGTTGAGATAAATATCTGAATTTCTTTTTATTGTATCAATAATTTTCATTTGGATATATCTCTTCCCTAGCATAAATCCCAAGCACTACTTGAAAGCAATCTACTCCTCGTCTTGATTTCACAAAAAAGCTATTTTACTGCTGTTTATACACCAGTGAAATGAGGTTTACATCCCAGTGCTATCAGTGTTCCTTTTATATCACAGATGTACATAGAACAAACTTCCTAGTCAACTGCCATTTCTAAAAAGTTTATTACTGAAATTTCAGTCAAATATCATTTCTCCTCATACTTGCCAAGCCCATTTCACTTGGATAACATTTATCTGATACACAGATAGGGGCAAGATGTTTCTGTTATTCACTGAGATAACCAATTCCTCAATTTCTGCTGACAAGGTTGTTTTTCAACTTCTCTGACCCAAAAAGCTGATAAATTTACTAGAAATATAAAACAAGACACAACACCCATGATTAGTAACTGTAACTATGCAAAACATTAATTCTTTTTATTTCTATTTCTAAAGCCTAGAAAAACAGTAGGTGGTGAAACTGCATCTTCTATATTTTATACTGGATATAGTAAAGTAGTAATGTTGTAAGTTGTGTAGTATCAATTTTCTCCTGAATGTTGCATGTAATAAATGGACAGAAACTAACAATTTTTTTGCCTTGGGAATACGTGCTTTGTACTAAATTTTCTGGCAGTTTTAAGATAGTCTCTATAATTAGTGGTCTAATTTTGTTCTGCAGAAATGGCTTTACCCACCCAAGTAGGAACACAAAACTCATATTTGTGAACTCAAATTGGCTGAATGTGTGTCCTCAAACAAACGTGCTGTGAATCTGCTGCATACTTACTATTAAGTGTGGCAGAACCTGAAACTACAGTCAACAAACACTGGAACATTAGTTTGGGGGCAAAACAGGTGAGGCTATGGAACAAACTAGTATGAAAACTTAGAACTTCTTACGCCAGCTCCCATTAAGGTCCTCTGAGCTTGACTAAGTTCTCCCAGGAGACCTGAGAGTAGTCAGAAAAGTGTTCAGTGTCAATGTGCCACCCTATACAGGTGTTAATATTTGGTGTCATGATTTCATCATTGTCTGAGCCTAATACCTTGAGGCCACACATGAACGAAGCCTATGAATCCCCATGAGCCAAGGACCCTACAAAATACCAGACAGAATAGACTACTGATAATTTCATTCATGACCCTCACATACACTTGCACCACAAACATTCACCTCTGGTATTTATGGTCTTGGTTTCTGTGTTCTGTCTGCTTCCGTGTTTTATAAGCTGCCTACCAGTACAACTTAAATGCTGTACTCTTTATTTTACAATTGCCCACTCCTGTATCAAAGGTAGTCCAGTCAGCGTTTCAAATTATGTGTGAATGACCATGGCTGACTTCCACATACACTGTAGTCTCTAATAGCACCATGAGAGGCTTAGATTGGACACTGGAGGTGTTTAAGAGAAGTTTGAACAATCACAAAGTACGTCATGGTTTTGTGATGGGACTTGGTAGACCAGGCTAACAGTTGGATTTGATGATCAAGAATTGGGTCCTGCACTTGGGCCACATTAACCCCAGGCAATGTTACAGGCTTGGGGATGAGTGGCTAGATAACTATGAAGAGGAAAGGGACCTGGGGGTTTTGGTTGATGCTCGGCTGAACAGTGTGCCCAGGTGGCCAAGAAGACCAGTGGCATCCTGGCCTGCATTAGAAATAGTGTGGCCAGCAGGAGCAGGGAGGTGATCATCCCTCTGTACTCAGCACTGGTGAAGGTGCACCTTGAGTACTGTGCTCAGTTTTGGGCCCGTCATTACAAGAAAGACACTGAGTCCCTGGAACGTGTTCAGAGAAGGGCAACGAAACTGGTGAGGTGTCTGAAGCACAAGTCTTATGAGGAGCAGATGAGGGAGCTGGGATTGTTCAGTCTGCAGAAGAGGAGGCTCAGGGGAGACCTCACTGCACTCTACAACTTCCTGAAGGGAGGCTGGGATGAGGAGGGGTTTGGCCTCTTCTTCCAGGCAACAAACAGGACCCAAGGAACTGGCCGCAAGTTGTACCAGGGGAGGTTTAGGTTAGATATAAGGAAGAACTTTTTCTCTCAGAGTGGTCAGGCACTGGAATGGCTGCCCAGGGAGGTGGTGGAGTCGCCATCCCTGGCAGTGTTCAAGAGGCATCTGGATGAGGAGCTATGAGATTTGGTTTAGAGGCTTGTGGCAGCAATGGTGATGGGAGGACGGTTGGACTAGATGATCTTGTAGGTCCCTTCCAACCTTGAAATTCTATCATTCTGTGATTCTATCTCAGCTGTCTTTTCCAACCAAGATGGTTCCAACATTTGATGAATCTATGCCTCTTGCAATGTTCCATAGGGAAGCACAGAGCAGTCACATACTGAATGTGGGGGAGTTATGAACACTTCTGATAAAATACTTTGGTTTTCCTCTTGTCTGCAATCTTTCATGCTATTTTTTCTAAATGTAAGTAGAAGTAAAAAATAGCAATTATTATTATCATAATTAGTAGCACATTTCTTAAATTGAGGGTACTTTGAACTATAGGAAAACAAAAACCATGAAACAGGTAAAATTTTATTTAAAACTCACAAAACAAGTGAATCTCATTTCTTAAAATGCTTGCTTTTGACCTAAAAGCACAGTCAAGTTTAACTCAGCAAATTTCTACAGAATAATTATATATCACTAAATACTGATGTTTTTGATGAAAACTAACTCAATGTGAACTGTAGCAGAACAAATTGTGTCACTATAACTGTAACTTAATGGAACACTGCAGAATATGGACAAACTTTTCTGATCATTGCTTAATTTATCAAAATCATACCATTTACAGCACACTCTAAATGAGGAAAAAGAATTTGCAAGAATGTTGTAGAGATAATTATAAAAAGCACCAGAGCAATGAGTAAGTAAAAGACTAAGTCACAAGAGAAGTATTATTAGCCCCACTATAAAACTGGGATTTCAATGATTTTATCAGCTATCTGCTTGGGAGATGATGGAGGGAAGTGAGGGTTAGATGGAAGGGGTGGTTAGGTGAAGAGAAGGATACAGAACGTGAGTGAAAATGGCTTTGTAACTGGTGGGTATCATCATCTGTGTTGTTTTCTCCTTGAGTTATGGTACAATTACTGTATATGTAGGCATTTTTAATTGGAAGCTTGAGAGGCAATTAAGCAAATGAACAACTGAAACCAAAGGGTCTAAAAATAAAAGAAAGGTTAACAAATTGGCTCTGAAGTAAATAGCACTCATCATTTGTGCAGTATTTTACATTTTCGAAGCATTGTACAAACATTGGCTAATGAAGCGTGGGCGTTTGTTGTTTTTTTTTTATTCTCTCAAGTTAAAGAAATTAAAGTATCCACAAATGAGCAGGACCAAAAGGAATAGTGCACCTACCAAAGGTTATACAGTACAGTAGCTGACAGCTTGATAGATATGTGAACAATACAAACCTACAGAACCCCATTTATCTGGGCATTACCAGCTGCATTAGCTCTGTTCTTCTGCAGGTCCTCCCTCTCAATCAGGCACAGCACTGTGCTGGAACCAACTATTGCTGAAGCACTACACAGTGCACCAAAAGAGTTGCAGACCAAGGAGTGGCACAGGTTGCAAAAAGAACCCACAACAACCACACTGACAGCATTGTTCTTTCCTCTACTTAACTCAACCACAATCCAGGCAAGAATAGCAGAATCATGGAGTGAAAATCACTCTGAAGCCTAAGGCTGATGGAATTCACTTGCTAAGGGAACATCCATGTTCTTGGATGTTAATTTTATGCTTAAAAGTATTAAAATAAAAATGCATAAGCCATTGTGGGAATGGGGAAAGAAACATTTGCTGGTGAAAGCCCTTATCATAAGATGATTTTGCAAGGGTTCCTTCCAGTCTCACAAACCATTCAGTTTCAGCTGTAAAATGACCCAGTTTTAATCCTCCTTGTTTTTCCCTCCCAGAAAAGAACTTCCCACAGTACTAAGCTTTAGCATATCACCATCCTGTGAGCTTGATAAATGAAAATGCAGTAGTGGTTTCTCTGCTTCAAACTGAGACCGGTGTCTCATGAACTCATGGCCAGCATGAATTAGGTATGCCAAGAGAGCAAACCTACTAAACCTGACTGCTCAGTGTATTGGTACAGTCATGCCTTATGGATTCCAAAGGATCAGACCAATCTCACACTCAGCTGAGATAGTAGCACACCTGAAATGCTCTTCAATAGGATTTTAATGTACTGAAAAAACACAAGCACTTATGTCCTCACTTTTGTGGAGTAGCTTGGGTACTTGTGCCTTTCTTCCACCAAGGTAGCATTTGAAGCACCTAAGTGCCTTTTTAGGATCTTGGCATGAATGTTAGAGGTGGCATTAAAAGCACATAGGAGTTTTACACAGCCTGGATGGTCAAGCTCCTAGTCCTCGGTGGCAAATGTGTTCTGAGTCATGAAGGATGGATCACGGAAGGAGATGCTGAAAACTTACAAGTCGTTCTGTAACTGTGTAGAGTTTGCTGCTGCAAAGTATACATTTTCAAGTGTTTCCAGAACTACAGAAGTCTTGCAGCTGGTTCTGAGTCATTCTGAGCACTAGAAAAGGTGATGAACATTATAGGAAATGATCTCCAGTTACTTCTAAATATTATTCTGGAATGGAAACTTCTGTGAGCTATTTGCTCTGGGAGGTATTTTGTGGTTATTACATTCATTTCTGTTCCATTTTTACAGAAATCTGCTGCCTCCTCCTGCCCAGGATTTTTCAGTGACAGGCACAGCTGCACCCCATGAAGACCATCCAAACTATCTCTTAAAGGAAGACAGTAAACAAAGCAACAAACTGATGCTCATTCTGCAGATGTTGAAGATAGCTGCTCATGCTGGCACACAGTGGGGTTCTTGCTCCTTATGCTACTGAGCATTCACCAAAACTCTCACAAATTAGGGACTGTATCACCTAAGAGAATGAGCCCCAGTTACGATGAATTGAGCCAGCAGATCCACGTAGCAGAATCACTACCATTTGCTGGCTGCTGTCAGTTCTCCTGTCTGTCTCAAATGGTTCCAGAAGGATGATGATCTGTTCCTGAAGTGATGTGTTATCTTGGCTGTTCAGCTAAGGGATGATACAATATGAACACATGAGTTCTTTCTGGTGTTGAAGAATGGTGCAGCTGAGACACATAGGCAGGGCTACCTGCTCACAGTAGCACTGAACACACAGTGCACTGAACACCAATCTTGCAAATTTTCAAGGAAAATTTTCTTAACTCTGACTTCTATTCTGTTACAGCCTACATTCTCAAAGGAAAAAGTAGAAGCTCCCTGACTTTAGGCCTTTAAGCCTTAATTGCTGAATAAAACTTAACAGAATAGTCTGTAGTGAGCAGCTTTTCTTTGGCAAGAAGACAGGCTCATCATAAGGGCTTGCCCTCTTGTGCATCTATGATTTCTGACAGATTACAGTTAGCCAAGTAATTAAAGTAAAGAAAGGAGCTTAAATTGGGAACCAGAAACTGTAAGAAAGGAGAATGAATATAAACACTGCAGACTATATTAAAGGATTACAGCAAAAAGAAAAAAAAATGCCTCTGGAGGATTAAAGTGTTAAGCATTAGTTAAATAGCTGAGAGAGAGAGAACACAGTCTAATATCTCTTTTTTCCTTCTTCTTTTTCTTTTTAATCCAGGTTTAGCAGCAATTTTTGGATGTCTGATGCCCCAGCGTGTGAAAATTGGATGCATTTTTTTGAGATAAATTTCCCCAGCAGGGATGAGATCTAGGGAGGGAGTTCTGCAACTTTCCACCACCAGACAGCTACTAAGTACATTGGTGGAGGTCTTTCTCGATGCAGGTGTTATGTCTTGCTTGGCTGAGAGAGAACAGTTGCAGGAAAGATGGTTGTGTTATCTGGCTCAAGGTCAGCAGCAATAAGTACTACTGTTTACTTTGAGGGGGTAAAAGTGGCACAAAACAATGATTCCTTTCAGTATCTGGTGTCCACAGGAAAAAAAAAAAAAAAGAAAAAAGAGCCATAAAAGAAAGAAACATAGAAGATTTGTCCACAAGTGAAGCATAGATTTAACAGAGGGCACTCTGTATGCCTCTGTGGAGTGGTAACCTGAAAAAAGATGGATTTCATCAGAAAGCAATTTAGGAGCACAGCTGATTTACAAGGTGAGTCACTGAAGCACATACTCTAAAAGAAGGCAGAGCCCAGTAAAAATTGAGTACACGTAGCAAACCACACACCAGGCCTGCTTTGGCTTCATCCGTGCTGGCTCCACTCCCAGGCCTGGCCTATAAACCAAGCCTGTCCCAGAGAAAGCTAAGGTTCCTCTCAGGCTTGGCAATGGCTGAGGCAAGATTTTAGCGTAGATTCAACTGATGTATATCAAACTGTTTGCACTCTGTGCCTTTATCAGTTGAGCGAGGAGAAGAGGCCAAGCTGAGATTCTGTGTTTAAATGTAATTTAGCCTGTCAAGCAAGAGTGCTCCCCGGCTGGGGGTGTGTAAATGGGAATCAAAGCGCTTGTTGTGAAACAGCAAGGTCTATGATTCCCCTCTCCAATGTTCATGCCCTCACTCCAGCTCTGTTACAGACCCTGTGGCAACAAGAGAGCCTCAGTGGGGAGAAAGCAAAAGATCACAGAGCCACAGAATCTTAAAATCATAGAACATCCTGAGCTGAAAGGGATCTGTAAGGATCATCGAGTCCAATCCTGGCTCCACACAGCACCACTTAAAAATCAAACCCTGTGTCTGAGAGTATTGTCCAAACACTCCTTGAACTCCAGCAGCTCATGCTGTGCCCACAGCCCTGGGCAGGCTGTTCCATGCCCACCGCCCCCCAGTGCAGACCCTGTCCCCAGCCTCCAGCTGCCCTCCCCTGTCTCAGCTCCATGCCATTCCCTCAGGCCCTGTCGCTGTCACACAGAGCAGAGTTCAGCACTGTCCCTCCATTCCCTGTGAGGAGCTGCAGTCACAATCAGGCCTCCCCTCAGCTCCACTGCTCTGGGCTGTGCAAACAAGGATGCTTCAGCTGCTCCTCACATGTTCCCCTGTAGATACTTCACCATCTTTGTAGCCCTTTGAGGCCAGCAATGCCATATTGATGCATCCCAAGATGCATCCCTGCATCATGGCATGAGAAGGCATTTATCAGCACCTGGATCTTGCCTCCTTTCTTGTTCCTTTCCAGCTGACACCTATCAACCAGCAAGGTTGCCTGCCTGTTCAGTTGCATAACTCCAAATTCAGCCACCTCCAGCAGTTTTTCTCATACTGATCCCCTTGTTTGCTGTCCTGGGGAGGGAGATTTGCTCCCTTGCAGGCACGGGAAAGGCAGCAGTGACACAGCAGCCACCTCTGCACATCCTGCTCACAGCAACCTACCTACGCTACCCCTACAAAAAAAATCATTCCAAGAAAAGCGCCTTCTTAAATTGTGGTGATATGGGTGATTTTAAGCTGTCACCACACTGCCGCACAGATCTTCTCTCTGTGGCTGAAGTTTTCAGTACCGTCTTTCACTTCCTGTTAGTACTGATTCTTGTGGCTCCAGCTCTGTATTACTTTGAAAATTTGCCCGTATGTATCTCCTAAGATCTATCAGCTCAGTTTACCGACACAATCAAATCTTTACTGCTTTCAACGCTGCAGAGCCAATATAGCTAAACAGCAAGTTATGTCTTCTTCTTGCAGCATCATCAAAATTGCCAGCCAAAGTTTGGTTTCTGATGCTTTATTACTGCCAATGAAGATGAACAAAGCCAAAAAAAAAAAAAAAAACAAAAAAAAAAAACACCAAATTTTGTACCAGAGCAGAGAATGAGCATCTGAGAGCAATCTGAATTGGATAAAGTAGAGCCAATATGATGCTTTCTCATTTGAACTCTATGATGGACTAAATTCTCAAACTGTCAGTATTATGATCATAAATTTTGGTACCCATGGCAGTTAATGGCTATTAGTTAAGAGCAATTAAGACCAGTTAATAGGCAGTTTATCCCAGCATGTCTCACGTTTCATCTTGAGTGTATTTAATTGAAAACACAAATAATCACGATGACACTTTTTGCTTGCCAAAGCCATGTGCCCCAACAGTGGGTACAAACTGTATGTAAACAATGTGGGGCAGCATAATAAAGATTTGTTTTTAAAAGTCCTAGTCTAAAAATAAAAAAGAAAACAGATGTTCAATACCAAATGCACACAATACAAGGACCCTTGGAAATGAAGCCTGAAGCATCTAACCTAGAGTCACAGAATAGTCCAAGTTGGAAGGGACCTGTAAGGATCATCAAGTCCAACTTCTGGCACCAAACAGGACCACCCAAAAATCAGACCATATGTCTGGGAGCATTGTCCAGATGCTTCTTGAACTCCAGCAGCTTAGGACAATGACAACTTCCTTGCCTCAAGGTTAGAAGAAAACTGGGCTTTGAGGCAGAGGGTTCACCTGTCTCTGCTGTTGGAGAGTGTCCAGAGGAGGGCCATAAAGATGATCAGGGGACTGGAGCACCTCCCCTACGAAGACAGGCTGAGGGAGCTGTGCTTGTTCAGCCTGGAAAAAAGAAGGCTGCGGGATGATCTCATTGCAGCCTTTCAGTACCTAAAGGGAGTCTACAAACAGGAGGGGAATCAACTCTTTGAAAGGGTAGATAACAGCAGGACAAGGGGAAATGGTTTTAAGTTGAGGGAGGGAAGATTTAGGTTGGATGTCACGGGGAAATTCTTTACTATGAGAGTGGTGAGGTGCTGGAACAGGTTGCCCAGAGAGGTTGTGGATGCCCCATCCCTAGAGGTATTCAAGGCCAGATTGGATGGGGCCCTGGGCAGCCTGGTCTACTATTAAATGTGGAGATTGGTGGCCCTGCGTGTGGCAGGGGGGTTGGAGATTCATGATCCTTGAGGTCCATTCCAACCCTGGCTATTCTGTGATTCTGTGATTCTGTGTTGTAAGCTTGGCTAATTGCCCTCAGCCTACAAAGCAACAGCAACACAGATTTTCCCTGCTTCTGTCTGCACTGATCAAGTCATCCTCCTTATGATCCAGAACAGGATGTGGGAGGCCTAGGCCTGTGGGAGGCTCTGGCAAGAGATAACAGCAGTAGGATTTGTCTTCCCATCAGGCGTCCATGGCTTAGTACCCTTCAATTCTAGGTAGCAGCCACAAGTAATGTAACATAGAGCTGGATGGGGAAAATCAAAAGTCAAAAGCCACTGTAGCCATCTGTTGTGTATTCTTCTACCTGAAGTTTGTTACTGTGGAAATGGCAGGATATCAGTGCTGGGTGAAGCGAATCCTGTGCTGCAATTGTGAAGACCTTTGATTTAATAAAATAAGACATTATGGTCATTGTAATTATCGTTATTATTGTCATTATTATTGTATGTACAGCACATCTTCCTTCCTTTTAAAGGCCTGCAGAAACCTGACAGCTGATATGTGGATTAATGTTGTCATTTGCTATGGTTACCAGCAAACCTTTTATTAAAGTCATTGCTGCAAGTTAAACTGTTTCCACATTCTCACTTGTTTTATGGCTGCAGCAAGCTGTTAAGGTAGGACTTGGCATTTGTCTGTTGAAACAAAAATGTGGGCAACTGGTTCATTGTCGGTTATGCTGTTTGGTGTACTTTCTTTTTTCAGCACTTCAGATAATGCATAAGCAGGTTTGTGCTAACTCTTAGGGCCCTTCAATAGGTAACACTGGTTCTGATCCACTTCTTGTCAACCATTCTTTTTCTTTTCAAGTAGTTTAAGCACGTTCTTCAACAAACAGATATTAAATGAAATGTATGCAATCTAAACATGTAAGTTGAAAGTAAAGGGATGGAAATAAAAGGGCAACTGCATTGCAGTTATAAAATTAAGCCATGTCAGTGTGCCCATTTCCACTAAAATATTGCGCGTTAAAGGTTACCAGAAAGGCCACATTGCAGCAATAGTTTGATTTGTGCCTCTGTTCTCTATACGGTATATAAGTCCTGTCTTCATTTTGTCAGCCAATATGCTAGTCTAAAAGAAGGTATGCAATTAAGAATGAGAAAAGCACAAATAAACAGTGCCATCTTTTGGGCACTGCTTAAATTCCACAATTATTAAATTCCAGATATACGTAATGTGTGAATACTATATAGGAATCCACATATACACCCCATCTTTGTTACAAGTGACCTTAGTGTATTACCTTTACCACTTCTTCATAGGTAGCCACAGGGACTCAAATTGGTAGATGACCTGTTTTCCCCTGTGGCATCCCGGGATCCTGCAGCACAGGGTGCAACACGATGTTTGCTACTGAGGCTGCCTCATGGCGCCTCCATGGTTGGATATAAATCCTGTGAAGAAGTGGATGGATGAATGGGTATTCCTTGTGAATTTCTGTGTTTTGAAACTCAGGGAATAGGAGAATAATGTGAAAATGTGGTGTTCTTGTTTCTCATATAGGCAGAAGAGAGCTCTGTGCTCTCTTCTGATATAACATGAAGTCCAGTGGATTACATGTAATATTGTACTCTGGGACAGGTTTCAAGCTCAAAGAGGGAGATTTAGATTGGACCCAAGGAAGTATTTTACAATAAGGATGGTGACACACAGGAATAGGTTGCCCAGAGAGGTAGTGGTCGCTCTATCCTTTGAGACATTCAAGGTCAGCCTGGATAGGGCTCTGAGCACCTGATTTACCTGTAGATGACCCTGTTCTTTGCAGAGGAGTTGGACAAGACATTTGAAAGTCCCTTCAATCTCAAATGATTCTATGATTCTGTGAATTTCTGAATGCCACAACAAATGCCAAAGCCATATAGAGGTTCTCAGGTGTTTCCTGGTTCTATGTTCGCTCAGCTAGGAGTTAGGCCATGAAAGCTCCTCTGAGAATCTAATTCTACCTTGAAAGGAAACTGACTGTTGAGTCACGCTTTACTAACAAAGTAGCTACAGAAAGAGTTTATGCAAGGCTAGGGGCTAATTACAGAATGTTAGTAAAGTGTTGCACTTACCAGGAATACATGTGTTACAGCAGTCACCACCATAGTAGCAGACAGTATCATGGCTGTCAACACAGTGGATTATAATGAAGGACTAAGCAGTTCCTGAAACACTGAGTAGCTAAATGGACAGAATGGGACTGTATAAGGAGATAAGGCACCTGTACCTCTGCTCCAGTGTAAAAGCAAAATAGTAATTTGTACCTGACTTAGGCAGAGTGCATTTTTTCTCCAGCTTTGATCAAGTTTGTGTTTAGTCCTGAATAACATGACATTTCAGAGACTTAATACTCAGTGTTTCCACGTAACTTCAGTACACTGTGAAGACCAGAAGGCAGAGCCCTAACAAATCCTTCCCTGGTCTCATTTCCTGGAGATAAATCCTTCAGTGATGTACAGGTACTGGCATTCAATTGAGTCCTGTCCCAGACTCCACCAGGATGAGTGCAAACATTATGACACAATATTCAAAGACAGAAATTGTCTTACATTTGAAACAGTAAATGATGCAGTTAGGTGCTGCAGGAATACAGATAGGCAGAAAAAGCATGAGCTCCCAAAGCAAAGAAAAACAAATTATTTTGTGGCACAGATTTTGAAAGATGTTTAGGCTCCTAAATCTTAAGAAATCAGTCAGGGTTGAGTTATCTGTGATGTTCAGCTGTACAAAATTCCACGTGGCTCTTCATCTGCTGTCTCTGTATTCTCTCCTCTTCTTTCTTTTCCTTGTACAGATCTATGATGGACATGTTCTTGTACTCTTATGTTACCAGCTAAAGGTACTATTATTTAACGTCTCTCTCAGGAAGACCAACACAGAAAGAAATAATCTAAGAGAAGGAGAATTAGACTACAAAGCAACATAACTTGGACAAGGATCCAAAACTGAAAGAGTTTCTCTCCAATTTTGACATCTCTAGATCCCCACTGCAATTCTTTACCTGATCTGTGACATAAGTGACGTGTCACTCATCAGGTTATGGAGAATGCCTTAGCTTTCTCTATCTAACGCTGTTCTGCTTTTGGTTTTTCTTTTTAAAGTTCCCAGCTGCTGAATTTGTTAATATTTTCCCAATAGCAGGGAGAATTTTGAAGACGTATGTGCTGTCCTTATTTCTGTAAACTTAATATGCTCTGTTTACTCGGAAGAGTTTGGCAGCAGTAGCCACAGCCCAGTTGCGTATGTCACACAGCGCACGTTGCAGAGAGATCAGCATACAGATACATCTACTCTGCTTACCAAGCATATTGTTTGCTGCTTTACAAACTGTGAAAGGCTTGATTAAATTCAGATACTGTGTGTTTGCCAACCTGGCTTGAGGTCACAGTGGTGGAATCAAAATCTCATTAGAACTGAACTGTACACTGAAGAATAAATCACTGTCTTTCTTCAGCTGCAGACTCTTCACATCTGATGTGCATTGTTTCTGTGTGCAGTGCCTTTTGTTTGGATTGGTCCTTGGTAATAAAGACTGTATCCAGTTGCCTTCTGGTGGCCAAAAGATATTGTTTGACACTGTATAGTTCAAATATATTTCAGGTTGTTCTCATCTATATTGTTGCTATGGTAAAGGCACAGAATCAGCAAGGATGCAACAATGGGGGTCTGCTACACATTTCTTGGTCAAGAGGAAGCAGTGAGTGACACCTTAATAAAGCAACTGCATGAAGAATCCTTGTGTCTGGCCCATGCTCTCAAGGGGAATTTTACCTACTCCAGCCTCTGCTGAAAGGGAAGCATGGTGGGGCTTAGGCAAGCCAGGAGGTTTCTGGGATGTACTGAGGGCAAATTTTATACAGGCACTGTATACAACAACATCTTTGAGAGATTCTCTCCACAAAGAGTTGTTGCTTCAGTTGATTATGTTAACCTTATATCAATAATACAGAGGCAGCTGGAACTATTTTAGTTAGAAAATAATGCTGTTCTCACAAAAAGGCCTTTTTCCATGAGAAAATTTTCAGTTTTGCTCAAAATCATTTTGATTTTCTGTCAAGCAAATGGAGCAGACAGCAGTCCAGCTGCTGACTTGGAAAGCTCTTTCAGCTTTCATGGTGGCAAAAAGACAAATGGACAAAGGCCTGGTGAAGGGGAAGCTAAAGGCCACATACAGACTACTCCAAGATATATGCTATTGTCTGGCCAGAAAAATCCTACAGAGACTTCTGAGCCCTTTCTGCTTTTTTTTTTTGCCACTGCTGAAGGCAATCTCCCTTTTTCTGGGGAATTCCACAGCAGTCCATTTTCCCTTGCCCTCAGCAACTCATCACCATGCCTAGGGAATCATTTAACTGTCTTGGAAGGTGGGGTGACCCCAGAAATGCAGGATCCATCCAGGGTATCACAAGTTGTTCTCACTGAGAACAAACAGGTCCATCTGGATAGCTCTGGGTAGGTGCTTAAGATTCCTAACTGGATGTATCTAAAAATTTGGTATGTAACCGTTAATGTCAAAGTGACCGCAGAGATTCCTTGTGCCAACAGGAAGATACCTCCACAGGGAGCTTCTTTTTACCTTTTACTGTGGGTTCAGTCCCCAGTCAGGATATCAGTTGTCTCTACTGACCATCAGAAGAGACTAGATGGATAATTAAATGTATTAGTCTCATTTGGATGGCTGAAAGAGAGGTGGTCTCAATACTGAGTTGGCATCTTACAACACTTTTCACTCTGTTAAAATACACCTTATTTTATGAGGACAGCCCAAGGCCTCTCTGCCTCTCCACAATTCCTCTTACATCTCTTGATCTTGTTTATGCCTTTACAAAGGATTAAAGCAATATTTCAGAACTCTAACCCTCATGGGAGTAGTACTCAAAAGACCAGGAACAGTTATGTCCTGCTGGTGGTGGTCCATTTTATCTATCCACTTAGTGATAGCATTCTTTTGGCATCTGTAGTGTTGAATCATTTATTAAGTCTTTGTAGTTAGACAACACAAGAACCTTCTTGGACCCTTTGTGTTACTTTGGTTCCAGGGAACCGAAATGAACATTTAGGTTAGAAGCAAAATTTTTCATTTGCCATTATACGTCTACAGAATATGCAGAAGCATATATGTAGCTATGTATATTTCATCATAAACCTACTCTATAGTTTACCTTGATACCTCTGCTTTTCAGCTTTTAGATGAAAGCTAAAAGTGACAATTTGGGGAAATAACCCATGTGCATATCTACACGTTTACTAGGAGAATTAAAATGAATAACTTCTCATCACATCTGTGGTGATTTCAAGGACTGGAAAGCACATGATGAATACTAGCATGTGCTGAGGTTATACCAGGTAACAGCATCACTTGAAATTTTACCAGATAACCCATTTCCTGCTTTGGATATGTATTATGTATTTCAAGTGAAGAGGAAATTCTAGGTAGCTCAGCTGCCTTGCTGTGCTGTATAACTCCAACCTGCCAATGGCTGATTTCTAGCACAATTTTAGCCCTGTGTATTTTGGCTCAGAGTGAGATAACAGCGTAGGTCTTGGTTAATGCAGATACTTCCTTTGGTTCCGCTACTGCAACCAAATCAGATACTGCAAATATCTCAGTATCTATCCCTTGTCTGATGAGAAGTAGCTGCCAGTGCATGAAGAAAGGGAAGGTCCCTAAATTTGTGCCCTTTATAACACACCAAATTTGAAGAACATGGTGCATGTGGGAATGAGATCAATAGGAAACAGGACAATGCCTAGATCTTGGAAGTATTCAGAGCCTGCAGCCAAAACAAGCTTTGGTGGGGGCAAGTAAGGTGCTCAGCAGGTGTAAAAGAAGTCATTGTAGCAAAGCTCATGTTTGTGCCAAATGGATGTATGGCTCCCATGGAGCAGGAAAGGGTAGTGGCTGCAGAGATTCCCCTACACAAAAAAAAACCCAACAATCTGTTGCCATACCATCAAAGAGAATTTCAAGGCCTCAGGAGAGGTCTGAGCACACCAACCAGGGGCAGCAGGTGCAGTACTGTTTGCAGGAGAACGTGGCCCCATTTTCTCTCTTCACAGCAGCCATCCCACTGTTGCTCATTCTCCCTCACAGACAGTATTTGGGATGCCTCCAATTCTACAGAGCAGGCAGAAAGACTTGGTGGAGAAAAGCTTAGTCTGGGTTTTTCTGAGCTACTGAAGGCATTTTAGTTCTCAGCTCTCAGCAAAATGAGCAGCTAAACCCCCGAGTTCAGGTTCTAAAACTTCAGCCAGATTGTGCATTGCTGTTGTTATTCTGTACTCAGATACATTTGACCAGGCATATTCATTATGATTCTAAACAATTAGCGTCCCAGTTACTGTTTGCTGCGACACCGAGGAAGGATGTAGTGGGAATGCTAAGAACATGCAGATAGAAACTATTTCTTGCACAGAAATCTCTGCTCACAGGAATCAGAGATGTCAAAGTGTCAAAAGAGTTAGTTTTGGTCAGTTGATTCCATGGACGTGGTGGGCATCTGAGGCTGCTTTTCCCGTTAATGAGTCTGAAGAGCCCATTGAGTATTCTCACTTTAGCTGTATAATTTCCAAGAGGTACCTCTTTGCTTGATGTTGTGAGGTTTATTAGCACTAAGATGATTTGTTGATGATTTTAGAAAGTGATGTTCTAAATGTCTTCTCTGACCCCTGAAAACTCAAGTGATTTCTGAGTTTGGCACAGAAAACCTCCCCATTACTTATGTAATTTATAGGAATGAACCCAGAAAAGACTGTGTCAAACATTCCTGCTCACAAAACTTTAAATGACTCAGTAGCAGTTCAAACCACATCAATGTTTGCAGCATCAATTATTTTGAAAGGGAAATACATTTCCATTTTCATGAGGCGGAGGAAGATAAAGTGATGTTTTATGAACTTTCTCTTATGTGTCAAGCTGGCTCGGTTGAATTTTGGATAGCACTTAAACACGTCGGGGCTTTTCCAGGAAATGATAATTTACAAGCTTTTGAAACTCATACTCCCCCTCTTCACTAGTCAGAAAGTATGACCTAGTTTATGTTTCAGCATGAAGATGTGACCTAGTTTTACAGGTAGCCTGCACCCATTGTGCTCAGCTCAGCATTGAAAAATTTGGAAAACTCTTCATGAAAAGTGAGCTGGACTGTCTCTTTGAATCATTACTCCTTTTTATCTGGCCCCTGAAAAGGTAACAGTACTGCCTAATTTAGAAAGCTCAGGACATTAAAAAAAAAAAAAAAAAAAGACATCCTTGACTTGTTCTCTCAGCAACGCTTCTTGATCTAGCTCCAATGATTGCAAAAAATCCAACCTGATCTCCTTCTATGATCTAGCGACTCGCCTGGTGGTTGAGGGAAAAGCTGTTGATGCAGCCTACCTTGACTTCAGCACAGTTTTCGACACTGCCTCCCACCGTATTCTCCTGGAGAAACTGGCTGCCTGTGGCTTGGACAGGTACACTCTTGGCTGGATAAAGAACTGGCTAAATGGCCATGTCCACAGGATGGTGGTGAATGGAGTTAAATCCAGCTGGTGACTGGTCTGGAGTGGTGTTCCTCAGGGGTCGGTGCTGGGGCCTGTCCTCTTCAATATCTTCATTGATGACCTGGATGAGGGCATTGAGAGCACCCTCAGTAAATTCGCAGAAGACATGAAGTTTGCTAGAAGAGTTGATTTGACTGGGGGTAGCAAGGCCCTACATAGGGATGTGGATAGGTTGGATTGCTAAGTTGAGGCCAACAGGAAGGGTTCAACAAGACCAAGTGCCAGGTCCTGCACTTAGGCCACTGCAACCCCAGGCAACGCTACAGGCTTGGGGATGAGTGGCTGGAAGACTGTGTAGAGGAAACAGACCAGGGGATGTTGATTGATGCTCAGCTGAACATGAGCCAGCAGTGTGCCCAGGTGGCCAAGAAGGCCAATGGCATCCTGGCTTGTATCAGAGAGAAAGCAGCCAGCAGGAGCAGGGAGGTGATCATCCTTCTGCACCAGTACCCTCTGCACTGGTGAGGACGCACCTTGAGTACTGTGTCCAGTTTTGGGATCCTCACTGCAAGAAAGACATTGAGGTCCTGGAGCATGTTTAGAGAAGGGCAACAAAACTGTGAGGGATCTGGAGCACAGGCCTTATGAGGAGCAGCAGAGGGAGTTAGTATTATTTAGTCTGGAGAAGAGGAGGCTCAGGGGAGACCTCATTGCTCTCTGTAACTACCTGAAGGGAGGTTGTAATGAGCTGAGGGTCGGCCTCTTCTCTTGTGTAACTAGTGATAGGACCAGAGGGAATCACCTCAAGTTGTACTGGGGAGGATTCAGACTGGATGTTAGGAAATACTTCTTTTCCAAAAGGGTGGTCTGACGCTGCAATGGGCTGCCCAGGGAGGTGGTGGAGTCACAAATCTGGAGCTGTTCAGGGAGAATTTAGACATTGTGTTGAGGGACATGGTTTAGTGAGAACTACTGGTGATAGGCGAACAGCTGACTGGATGATCTCGAAGGTCTTTTCGAACCTTGGTGATTCTATGATTCTATGAAAATGTTTGGAGGCTCTGCTGTACATCTCCAGAAAGGATGATCACTGGAGGACCAGTGATCAAGGCCATTTCAACTTTGAATCCAGGGTGCAGTTGCCCAGTGGAGGAGCACAGGAACAGAGAATGGCTGCTGCTGCCAGTAAGGGGCAACACAGGAGAAACACAGTGGATGCATAAGTAAAACACAGCTGTCATTTTTCCTCCTCACACAAAGTATGAAATTACCGAGGAAAACGGTCCTTGTCTGTTCTACTTCATGGCACCTTTAAACACAGAGTAAATGCAAAAAGAGCCTGGACTTGTTAGTGGGCTTGGTATTATTATGATCCTTGGAGACTCTTTCAACCCAAGCCATTCTGTGACTCTATGATTACAGTAATACAGTAAAAGTCTTACTTCCTGTAGGACAAACAGAAGAGTGCTTTCCTCATCTATACCTGAGACAGGTGAGATTTGCTCAGGTGGGCCCAGTGCTAATTAGAAAAGTTTGCTAGAAAACCTTTAGGAGCAAAGACAGACAATGACAATATTTCTAGAGCAGAAATGGTCAGGTGGGTTTTCTGGGTGCACTTTTCCACTCAAATATTTTTATTCTAGTGAATTATGTCAATTCTAGCAAAAGAATCAGAACCTTAATGAACATATCCTGTAGCAGATACCACCTGAGAAATCTCCATGAGATCACTTATTAATTTTCCAGATTTTTCAGTGCACTAGATAAGGATTTGTCTTAAACAGTGCAAATAATGGAGAGCACTGTTTATCATCACACCCAGGCTGGTGAACAAGAAAATAAACAATATTGGAGAGGGAAGTTTTAAAAGTATTGCCTAACCAAGGAAGGAAATAAAATGGAGTTTTCTTTGTGTGGAAAGATGTATGTGGTCACAACCATGGCTTTGGAGCCATGAATCAGAATGTTAAAAAGACATTTCCAGGCTGAACCAACAGCTAGATCAGCAACCTGATCTAGCTGTAGGTGTTCCTGCTTATTGCAGGGGTATTGGACTAGATGGTCTTTAAGGTCCCTTCCAACTCAAATGAATCTAAAAATTCTTGAAATTCTTGACTCAGAAGGTGCTGAGGCACTGGCAAAGAGAAGCTGTGGGTGCCCCATCCCTGGAGGCACTCAAGGCCATGTTGGATGGGGCCCTGGGAAGCCTGAGCTGGTGGATGGCAGCCCTTCCCACAGCAGGGAGTTGGAACTGGATCAGCTTTGAGGATCCTTCCAACGTGAACCATTCAGTGATCTAATAAACAGCTCACTTCTATGGCAGAAGACACATCAAAGTGCACTGCACTGAAGTATAGCAGTGATGTATAATGTGAGCCTTCAGAGGCATGTGCTCAGTTAATTTTCCTCCTAACAAAAGATAAGTGACCTACAAACATGAGTGCTGCGGGGATTCATGGTGATGGTTATGTGTCATCTCTTTTGCACGCAAATAGGAACGGATTAGATGAACAAAGTGTTGCAAGGGTTACTTAAACCACCTAAAACTAGGTCACATTCAGAAATTCAAAGAAAACTTCTGAGTTTACTGATACATTTTTAGCAAGCAACACTCTTCCGAGTATGCAGGAGATATGACAATATGAGAAATACCAGTATTCTGTTCAGCTTGGTCTTTTTTCACTTTAAAATTACACCTGTAATGAACTTTTGGGTAAAGGTTATAGAATGTGAAGCAAATGCAGAGCAAGGGGTTTGTTTGTACCCAAACTTGGCTGCCTGTTTCCATGGCCTGAAGCAGCGTTATGCTCAGTGTCACCTTCAGTCCCCTTTTAGCCTCTGTGAAAACCCGGCTGGCATGTGCAAGGCTCCATGTCCAGTCCAAGCTACTGACTCCAAACAATAGACCACGATGAAAGATAGCTCATCGGTAACCATCGGGCAGCATCAGCTGTAATTACTTTGAAAGGAGGAGCTGGTATTAAACCCATGGTACATTCTTGGTGTTGGTCCTTATTTTAGTGGCTCTTACAGTCTGTTATTTTTTCCTCCCTCTAATGGCCAAGAGGGAGAGGAGATCCTGCCCTGGCAGCAGGAACTTGCTCCAGCAGACTCTTTGGTAACGGGCCCATTCCCATTGTTGATTCAGACTGTCTCATGTTGGGAGAAAAACCCACACTCGTAGGCCTTTTTTGCCTCTGTCAGAACTTAGATTACTTTTCATTGAATGTGTTTGCAGCCTATAGCAGCCATAAAGGCCATCTGGGAGTTTGGCAGAGGGCAGCAGATGCTGACTGGAGCCTCCTCTGCTCTCCGTCTTTCAGTTTCACAAGTGCCAGTGATACCTGGGCAAAACCAAAGAAAATAAAACAAAAAAGCCTCCCTAACACTAACGCTGAATTTGTGCTTGAGTTATGTCTTACAAAATTTGCACAAGCACATACGGTAAGGCAACATGGAAGCCCCTGGAAATCAGGTGTTACCTGTGTTCCCTCCAAGTTAGGATGGAGCAACCAGGTACTCCTGTTCCTGACTGCCAGGCAGGGATGTTGGAAAGAGATGTGTTGTGTTGGACATTGGTAAGCAAAGACAGCGTTGCCTATTCAGTTGTTAGTAATGTTGCCAAAGTCACTTGGCACTGTCCTTTTAACACAGACAACAGAAATGCCAAAAAGAATTATAAACACCGTGGCAGATCTCTCGAGAGGCACAAAAGAAAAATATGACACCACTGAGCAAAATAAAGGGCAATATTATTCCCTGTTACAAGTAGACTACATATGTTTGAAATAGATGCAGCTAGTGAAACTAGCTAGAAGAAGCACCACTTGCGTTGCTGCTAAGTTTTAAAGCAGTTTACACAGCACAGAGTGACAAACACCAGTACACACCGAAATAGCTACCTTTCAAAAAGGCTTAAAAAGAAATTGTCATATGTAATACTAATCTTATTGCTGTCAGCAGAAAAAAAAACGTCCTCTGGTTTCAAAGTGAGATGCTAAGCCCTTTCTTACCGTACAATATTAACTGAGATTAATGAAACTGAATGAATTGTAACAAGCAATTTATGTATTTGGGGGGAATTTTTCGCATTCAGCAAGTCTCACAGCACAGCTGGGCCAATAGAGTTCTCAATTATCTCTTTTTATGCGAGCTGCTTTGTTTCACAATCTCACACATCAGCAAAATCCTGCAGATATACAGATGGCATATACCAGGGAACAAGAGCAAACTTGAGGAAATTTGTTTGGATGTTTCCAATTAAATCATGGGAGCATTTCTGTTCGGCGTTTTTAAAAACGTCTTTTTAAAAAGATGTTTTTTAAATGTCACTTTAAACAAAGCTGAAAAAGTAAAAATAGCCACTTAGCAAAGCAGAAGCAGAATAAAGCACTGCTAATCCACAGGAAGCAAAACACAGGAGTGCAGTTCAAGGCAATCAATTTAGTGTAAACTAATTTAGTGCATTACTTTTTATATTTATAACAAAGCTAATTAGGTTTCAGTAAAGTGACCTTTTCTTATTCATAGGGTATAACAGCCCTTTTAGAGTTGAGATGAAATTCGGAGAAGTGGTGATTCAACAGTACAGTTATAGGTGACAATAGATGGTAGAACAGACAGCTGTTTCAGGGATTAGTAAGCAAACTAAAAATGCTTTCTGCTGCCAGATTATTCCCGAATACAACGTTCTCTATTGAGGGTGATAAATCAAGAAGGCAAGAGTTAGGCCTGGACCTCCATTGCCCACCTGGGCTTGTTTTAGCAATCTCACCAGGTCTTGACCTGTTCTGAGGAGTTCTCCCCACCGAGCCCTATGGTATATTCTCAATTCCATGAAATCAAGAGATAACTTTGTGGATTGAAGTACTGCTCTTGCATTATTTCAAGCTGTTTCAGCTCAGAGACACAGAACAAAAGTGCTCAATGGGGAATCCTATAGAGTCTTGGTAGGACTTGGTAGCATCTTTCAAGTACTAGTGGGGACTGGCTTAAGTTGCAAGGTTGTTCTCTATTCAGTGTCTCCTAATTCCAATCCCCCTCCATTTAGCAGGACAGAAATCATAAAATCACTGAATGGCTTACATTACAAAGGACCTTGAAGACCATCCAGTTCCAACCCCTTGCTGTGGGCAGTGTCATTTGCTGCCCAGGGCCCCATCCAAGTCATTCTTGAATGCCTGCAGGGATGGGGCATCCACAGCTTCTCTGGACACCCTTGCCAGCACCTCACTGCCCTTTGAGCAAAGAATTTCTCCACAACGCATAAACTAAATCTCCCCTCTTTCAGTTTAAAGGCATTTCCCCTTGTCCTATCATTATCAGACCTTGTAAAAAGTCAGTCCCCTCCTGCTTATAAGCTCCCTTCAAGTGCTGGAAGGCCACAATGAGGTCACCCAGGAGCCTGAACAAGCCCAACTGCAAATAGGGCTAGCCTGTCTTCATAGGGAGAGGTGCTCCAGCGCTCAGATCATCTTCATGCCCTGCTCTGGACCCACTCCAACAGCTCCACAGCCTTCTTGTGCGAGAGACCCCAGGTCTGATTGCAGTACGACAGATGGAGCCTCACAAGAGCTGAGTAGAAGGGGACAATCACCTCCCTCTCCCTGATGGCTACCCCTCTTTGATGCAGCCCAGGATACTGCTGGTCTTCTGGGCTGTAAGAACAACATCACTATCCTATTGGTCTTTCTACAGCAAAGATTTGGAGTTGTGATGAACAAACAATCATTAAACCGGAAGGACTTTTTTTTTTTCTTGAAGTTTCATTCGTGCATGTAATATTGCGCAGCAGAGCAGTTGAGTGACACTAACATTGCTGCAGGAAACCAGGAAACTGGTTTAAACCCAAAAAGCAGATCATCTGGGAGATATTTATACAAAAAGGAAAGACAATCTGCAAATAACTGTTTAGTGCCCAGAGAGCAAAATTAGTATGGACAGGTTTTGCCTGTTGCTAGACATTGGTTGCTCTGGATATCAGCAGGGTGGAGAACATACACTTCACTCAGTCTGATGACTACTAAAGAGTAGGTTAAAACCTTTCAAATTGATGGGACATGAGCTAAAAGCATTCAGTACAAAGGAATACGTACACTTCCCAAATAATTACCTTCTGTGCAGACTGTGGCTGTGTCTCAAGTGCTCCAACATTCATACTCTGTGGGGCAGGGGATGCTGTTTGTGAATCCACTCCTTACAGGGTAGGGGCTCCCAGAATTGCCCATCAGAGCAATTACTCACACCTGGCAGTGCAGTTTTTTTGGGCACTATTGGAGCCCAGTACCTATAGAGTGAGGCAGCAGCTCCGTCGCGGCTATAAAGATATGAGAGCACCTGAAATGTGAGTTCAGCTGCCAAAAAAGGATTCTGGCATCCTCTGCTAAATGAACAACTGGGGATCTCTCATGCGGTGAATGCATCGAGAACCAGAAGGTTAGAAAAATGAAAGGAATCTATCATTTTGTGACTTGCAGCTTGTAAGGAGTGGAAAGTAATTGGAGTCTGTGCTTGTCTTCTGTCAGAGCTAAATGTGAATGGTTTGGAGTTTAGTGATGTGCAGTCTGGGGAGAAGCTGCACCTCTCACAGGAGGGGAAAATATTGCATATGGTCACATTTGTGAAGTTTTTTTTTTATTGGAGACTAATTTTGTAATGGAAATGTAAAAGTATGTGATGATTGTTTGGAGTCTTCTGAATCTGAGACATCAAACCATGTTCATTTGCTGTCTGAAGATATAGCAAAGCCACCTGTAAGAGGGCAAAGGAGAGGAATGCTTTGATCTGACCTACAGCTACTACCACCAGGAAAAAGAGCAGTAAGCCAATGAGTGGGGTGAGCAGAATGCCTACAGCTGGAAGGAGCCAGAGAAAGAAAAAGATAAACAGAAAAGGAAACACTCACTGGTTCGAGAGTTTGGGGAGGGATGGGAAGGAGTCCCCAAGCACCAAAATAAGCAGTTGTAAGCCCATCTATGAAAATCTACTTTTTCAGCAAGAATACAAGAAAAGCATACTTAGGAGGAAGTTTTTCACACGAGGGGAGGGTGACACACTGGAACAGGTTGCCCAAGGAGGCTGTGGATACCCCATCCCTGGAGGCATTCAAGGCCAGGCTGGATGTGGCTCTGGGCAGCCTGGTCTGGTGGTTGGCGACCTGCACATAGCAGGGGGTTGGAACTCGATGATCATTGTGGTCCTTTTCAACCCAGGCCATTCTATGATTCTATGATTAATATGAATGATTACATGCAAATACACATAATTCCAGATAAACTATTTCCAAGTATGATTTTTCTAACTTGGAATTTCAGCAAACTATCATTCTCTACCTACAGACCAATATCATTTTTTGAAGATTATAAACTGAAGGTCCCCTTTACTTTTCTTAACCAAGACGACATTATCTTCTCAGTGTAACTCTCTTCATTAATTTATTAGCCAACTCTCTTTGTTAACTGTGTCCCAACAAAGCAATTATTATAAATGAAGCAGACAAACAAACTGCCACTTCTGGAGAAGGCTTGATTGAGCAGGTGGTTCTACTTTCTATGCTTAAACACACAGGCTGCCTTAAATATCCTGTTCAAGCTTTCCAACCTGGGGCTGCTGAGATATAAAAAGCAAAATCAAACATTACTAGTAGCATTACACTGAAATTCATGTTTTGTTTTAAACAAACGTAAGAGGCAGAAGGACCAAGCAAGATGTGCAGATTAGGACCTCCATACAATGCTACAGGCTTGGGAAAGGCTAGAAAGCTATGTGGAGGAAAAGGATCTGAGGCTGTTAGCTGACAGCTGCCTGAACATGAGCCAGCAGTGTGCCCAGGTGGCCAAAAAGGCCAATGGCATCCTTGCTTATATAAGAAACAGTGCAGCCAACAGCAGCAGGGAGGTGATCCGTACCCCGTAACCCTCTATGCTCAGCGCTGGTGAGGCCACACCTCAAATACTGTGTTCAGTTTTGGGCCCCTCATCACAAAAAAGATAGAGGCAGAGAAGGGCAATGAAGCTGGAGAAGAGTCTGGTGCACAAGTCTTATGGGCAGTGGATGAGGGAACTGGGATTGTTCAGTCTGGAGGATGAGGGGAACCATCATTCTCTACAGTGGCCCGAATGGAGGTTGTGGTTAGGTGGGGGTCAACCTCTTCCCCCAGGTAATAGTGATAGGACTAGAGGGAACTGCCTCAACTTGTGCCAGAGGAGGCTCAGGTTGGATACTGGGAAAAATTTCTTCTCAGGAGTGGGGATGTATTGGAACAAGCTGCCCAGTGGAGTGATTGACTGTCCTGTCTCTGAAGGTGTTCAAGAAACACGCAGCTGTGGCACTGAGGGACACAGCGTAGTGAGCAATAGTAGCCCAATCATCAACCAACCACTAAATGACTTCAGTGGTCTTTTCCAACTTCAATTCTATGATTTCCTATTTGCTTATTATTTTGTAGAGAGCACAGCCAGAACAGTGATTCTAATTACAGTTCCTAATTACAATTCCATGGTAGTGCACGCAGCCCCTTGAGGAGTACTTTGTCCCATCCTTCCCACCTGGTTCACAACACAGCTAGACAATTTGCATTCCAAGGACACTTAACTCAAAAAGAAAAAAAAAAATCATTTAGGTCCCAAAGTCATCACACAATGGAAATTTAAAGCCCCATACTGCATTGTAAATTTTATGCACCTGCAATATTACTAATCAGCACTGATGTGCCACAGAGAAGCTTCTTGGAGAGTGACCTGTAGCTCTTAAAAATTTGAAAGAAAAGGCTTTAATTCTTCTGTAAGTTCTGGCTTTGAACTGGTAACTGTATGGTGTGAAACAAAATCGAATCCATCGTTTCCAGTTATATTTCCAACACCTGATCTTACCCTGCTTGAAAGTGATAGATGCATGTGCCAAAGTTTACAATCAAATCAAGAATCCATAGAATTTGGTGCAATTCTCAAAATAGTTGACTTGTGCTTCAGTTTTCTTAAGGAGTCATACCATACCCAGCCTGCATATTATGAAGAAAACTATTAAAGCTGTACATGAAATACAAAAGCACAGAGAAATAAAGAAACCACACAGATTTTTTTTCTTAGAAATATATTTTGTAAGAAAACAATATTAACATTAAAAAGAAATGTTTATTACATTATTACATACACAGTATAAAATAATTGCTTGAATTCAAATCCATTAATTATAAAAAAAAAAAAAAGTCTGAGGATTTGTATGAAGCCTCATTTCTTACAGACGAGCCTTTTGCCTTCTGTGATTCCTACTGCATTGAGGAGCAGTAGGCTTTCCCATCATCCTAAGAGTACCCAAACACTCCTAAATCCTCTCTCATCCCCTCCTCACCAACTGTTGTTCCCTGCCTACATGTGCCCTCAACATCACTGGTAGTATTTGCAGCTCAACCCCTACATTCCCCATACCCACCCTCAGATTCCTACCACCTACCATTTTTAGCCAAGCAACTATACAAGAAACAACACACGTAGCGGCTAGCTAGAAGTTTCCCCATATTAAATTGTTGGCTAATATGAACAGTGGCCAGCCACTGACAAATAATGTAAAATGGCTGAGTTTTTCTCAGCTGTCAGTTCTCACAAAAATCCTGTAAGATTCCCTCTTAACACTGCCATTCATCCGCCACATCTGGCAGAAAGGCACAGAGTTTCAAAAGCTACAAGGGGAGAAAAGGACAGGCAATGCAATGACATAAGCTTCACTTTTTCAGGAAACTAGGCTAAAAAAAAAAATATGTCATTACAGAATTTGTAACTTGCAGAGTTTATTGTAGGAAAACTTGCCTGCTTAGGAACTATAAATACCCCCAATATATTTCTGTGGCTTTTTTTTTTTTAATGTCATGCCAGCTTCATAATGTTAATTACCCTCCAGGTTGGAAAGACACCCAGTGACCAGCATTCTGGTGTGACTACTCTTGATTTTGGTGTGAAATTCCCTCCTCTCCTCCCAGTAATACTGACAAGTTTAACAGAAATCTATTAAGTTAAAAAGAACAAAGATATATTACATTTGCTAATTGCAAACAACCTCTTTTAGCTGCAGTTTTTCCCATTGGGATTAAAAAGTGCACTAGTTTAACATGTCTGTACATTAAAAACAGTATAAAACATTAAATATACAAACAGCAAGAGAATTTAAATATCTCGTATCAAATACTATAGGACAATATAATTTACATTTTTTTTTCTTTACACAAAACATTACACCTGAAATATAACTTTAGATATTACAGAATATAAAAATACATATTTTTTTTTGTCTAAAAAATGTCTTTGCAGGTTCTGGCACAATGTAATACTTTAAAGGCATACTGTACTTTGGCAATCTGTATTTGCAATTAGCTGTGCAACAATAAGAATGACCTGTAATTAACCTTTTAGAACTGCAAGGCCAGATGATCTTCCTCCTTCCTGGAATAGCCCTTTTTAGTCAGATAAAAACTTAATTTGAACTGTTTAGGTGTTGTACAACTCATTTCTGCCAGGGCTTGAAAGCTCCAACCTTAATCCAGCAAAGCAAGAACCTGCTTAACTAAACATGTGAAAAACCACATCAAATGCAATGGAATTAGTCATACGTTCACAATCTTTGCTGTCTCAGGGTCAGAACACCCAGCCCCAAGCAAATCTGAGCACCAAACTCAATCTGGAAGCCAGTTTCTGCCCTGCCCTGTTTGTGCCAACACTTGCAAGAGTAGCACAGGCTATAAAGTACAGTCAGGGTGTGGAAACAGAGTAATATTAATTGCTCTACTTTCAGTTAAATCAATGTAAAATCGTAATTCTACCAAAGCCAATGGAAACATAGGAAGTAAAATTAGCATAACACTGAATCAGGAGATCAATATTATTATATCCTTGATTTATGGAACTGTTGCTAGAATCAGCACAGGGCAAAACATGTCTTTAGAGATATATGTTTTATACAGATACAATTGCGTTGCAAAAGATTTTCATCTCTGTCTTCAAGTTGTGTCTGGACCACAAACCCCCACCCCCCTAAAATTTCAGTACACTTAGAAGATTCAGTCTAAATCCCTTACTTTAAATGCCCCAAAGTAAGTTGCTTCTTGTGATGAATCCAGTAACAATGGGTTTGATACCTGGATACTTATCATATCGCCAGTTTTTAATTTTAAAAATCCTCCAATGTTTACAGAATAAAAATGAAACTCTGAATTCCCTGACCAGTATTTGGTGCTTCCTCCCTTCATCAACACATCAGAGCGCCTTATTTTAAGGTTTGTCTTAGTCATGTACACCATCAGCTGAAGCCCTCTTTTAGTCAGATTTCCTGAAGTTTCATGATGCCTAAAACAAATGTTGGCATAAAGGTAGTAAAATCCATCTTGATTAACAACCAGCTTCCCATCACTGAACGTCATATTTGATAAGTTTGCCTGGCCTTTGTCATGATGCCAAGATGTAAGGTTCACTTTGCGAGTTCCTGAAGAGAGGGGGGGAAAAAAATTATTATTTATAAATATTTCACAAAGCTCAACATTTAAAAACCAAAACCTCTTTTTTTTTTTTTTAATTAACAGTAATAGAAAAGCTTTGTTCTAGACAGCCTGCCTTTCATTGCTTGAGGAAGTTGTGGATGCCCCATCCTTGGATGCATTCAAGGCCAGGCTGGATGTGGCTCTGGGCAGCCTGGTCTGCTGGTTGGTGACCCTGCCTGTGGCAGGGGGTTTGAAACTAGATGATCATTGTGGTCCTTTTCAACCCAGGATTCTATGATGATTCCAGCTAGAAACAATGAATTGATATTCCACATTTAGAGAACAAATCCCCCTCAAATTACCTTAAGCTGGAGAGCCACAAATTAGGAAAGATGATAACCACTGTAATTTCTCCCTCTCTCTCCACATAGCATCACATACATGAGAATCTAAATATACAGTTACTGTTTGATTACCAAAAACAATTAACAGAGCACATCTAAGCAAGCATTACTGAACTACTACATATATAACTCTCTTCTACTCTGCCTCCACGATGAGAGGCTGGTCAACAAGTCCCTTAACTGTTGAAGTGACTGAATGCTCTGTAAAGAGAGTGAAAGAGTAGCTGAGACACTAGAAATGTTTGACTTAGCATTCAGTGACAGTATAGAGCTGACAACTTCACATGAACAGGTGCAAATGTCTTCCAGGAACTCTGGTCTGAAAGGCACCTCCTGTTTGCTGTCCTCAAGTAGCCACACTTGTAAGAGGTTTCAAGTTGGTCAAGTCTCAGAGGTCATTTCATTTAGATCCTACTGAGCTAAGAGATGTCTTGAGGGATTCAGGAGGAGCATTCCTTTCAAACATCATCACATTTGACACCTCAGTTTGGTTTTAGTGTCAGTGTTAAGCAGCAGACTGCAACACCAGCCCAGGCAGCATGGCTACTTCGGCATATGTATTGTGCAGAGACACTGCTCTAATGAGGAACACCTCCCATAGTATAAACCTCACATTCCCTTGCACCTCCTCAGTTCCAGCACCATTCTATTAGCACCCACCTCAGCTCTCAGGAAAAAAAAAAAAAAAAACAGAAACAGGCAATAGGAGGTGTAGAAGATCCATGGACATGTCCACACAGAGGAACACCAGCACCATTCTGGGGAAGACACACAGGCCCTGACTCTTCCTGAGATGCACCACGGAATGGAACAGCCACTACAACTTACTATTCATTCACAAGACATGTAATGCACAGCACAACAGATAGAAGTTGGACAACTTGTTCTCCTAACCACTACTAACCTCCAAACAAAAACCATTTCTGTTTAAACCATAGCAGCAGTTTAAACCATAGCATGCACAGGCATCAGTGAACCGTAAATCTTTGGCTCCCAGTGCATCTACCTGCCTGATAGGAACATTCAGTACCCTATCTTCTCCACATCAAACCAAAGCAATCTATTTCCACTCAAGTTTCCAAGGCCACTTGGTGTGCTCCAAGCATGTACCCAGGCACACCCAGAGAACTGCCAGTGCTCACAAGCATCCTGGGAAACAGCCTCAGGTACATTTGATTAAAGACATTTCCTGGATTTGTTTGTGCATAAATAAGAGAGGGTAAGGAGAGACAGGGGAATTTGAGAGCTACGAGTCTAATTGCCAAGGACAAGTGACTTTTGCGTGCGAATGCAATACTTTAATGGCAGTCCAGAGTAAAAAAAAAAAAGACAACCTTCCAGTATCCCTCCACAAAAAATTCTGCAAAGCACAGGCTTTAATAGCAGAACATAAACAGCTGTTCCCCTATGGCTCCCGTGCAGCCAAGTAGAAATTATCCAAACAAATTCATACAGAGATAAGCCTTATTCCGTGTGGTACTTCTAAAGAATTCTGGAATCAATCAACTAAGTCTCTTATCCTGGAATTATTCAGCTGCAAGAGAATGCTGAGGAAATGGTACTAGAGCCCATCTCAGAAGATCTACTGATAGCTGAAGAAGTTTTGTAGGACTTCTTTTACACAGTGTTAAGCCTATCAGAAAAACTACCCCAAGAAACTTGGGCTACCCTGAAAATGAGGAAGATAGGTCAGAAATTAGGGCCTACATTACTGGAAAAGGACAGACGTACATCAGAGATCTGAACAGGAATGTATACATTCGACCAAGCAGAAAGGCATGCCAGCATACTGTGACTGACTGCTGGCACACCAATAAGTTTACATGCAGATTTCATTTACCTGCCAGTAAACTTTTTAGTTGCCAGACTCGACAACTAAGTAGCAATTCTAAAGAAGTCCTCAGGGAAAATGCATGATTTGCTGAAAGGGGAAGATGGAAAATAGGTGCCTTAGTCACTTGCATTTGTGATGCTGAAGGCAACTATGGGTGAAATTTGGTTCACACTCCAGTGCTGAGAGCAACACATATCATTCATCCACGGTTAGGTGGAAAGGCAGACCAAGACATGATGGAGGATGACCTTGTCTACTGATGTAATTAGACTTGCTTTGAGCAGGAGATCAGTATGGATGACCTCTAGAAGCCTCTTTCAACCTAGATTAAAATGCTAAGACTATGTTAACCAAGGTAGATGGATGTTTTGCAACAATTCAGAGCTCTAAGAGGCTCAGCACAGCCAGTGACAGAGCACAAAGATGCATGCAATTTTTAAGCAGGCTCTCAGGACTTCAGGGAATAACACACCCAAATCTGGAGACACCAAAATAAATATCCCAAAACACAGGCAGAGGAGAAAACCAGGGTGTACAAATGCCAAGTCAGCTGTGACTGAAACTCTAAAACATAATAATCCCATGTTATGGGACAGTCAGAATTGCTGTAACACAGTATGTTTTGAGACAAAACTTACAATGGAGCCATGGAAAAATAACAAGACAAGTTACGTTGACAGAAAAGGCAGAAGTCAAAGATAATAACTAAGGTAACCTTCCAGACAAGGTAGCAAGCATTAAAAAAGATAATTTACAGTCTTTCTGGTTACTCAAAAAAAAATCTAGACAACATCTGAGATGTCAGCAGGCATGAACTGAACCTAACATAATTGAGTTCCAGTAGAATTAATTAGTAAGAAAGATGATGATGGAAGGGCAACGGAAGAACAAAACACAGTATTTATTACTCCTCTTCACTGCAGCAGCATTCAGGTATAAATAAAGCCTGAGGAAAGAGCTAAAGTTCTGTCTACTCTGAAAAACCTTTTCTGGAGGCAAGCAGTAGTGAAGCCAAACCTGTAGCTGTAAATAGCTCAAAATACTACACTGTTTCCTTAGACAGTTAAAGGTACCAATTCACATCCCAAATGATATATTTAACATTTACATCTATTTACATTTGTGCTCTTCTCCTTTAAACTGTGACTAATTTCTATAATCAATTTATAAACCAAAATTCACTGTTGTCCTTTTAAAACTTAGGTAAGGCTTAAAGTAAGCTCTTGGAAAAAGTAACCAGCAAGTAACTAGCTTTAGCCTAAGGCAACACACATTAAAAAATACATGCTGCAAACAAAACCACCATGGCTTCTGCAGTCAAATGATGGGTGGGACACCAAGATCTAAGAAGGGTTATTTCCACTCCCTTCCCTGACATTCCTCAACTGCAAAAGTCCATCTGGGGTTTTTAGTTATTGTGAACCAGGTGGATGGAACACATTCAGTGCTTATTTATGGTGGGTGTTCACTTGCAGGCTACTCAACCCTGTCTGATGGTTACAAATCTGATTCTTTTTCCTGACATTGCTCATTCTGGGTCACTGATGACAACAAAGAACTTAAAATGCTGAAAACCAATCTGCTAAGACTCACAGATGGCATAAAATAATTTAGAAGACATGTAGGGCGAGGAAACGTGGGAACAAAATAGAAATTTGCAGTCAAAGAAAACAGGGTAGGGAAAAACAAAACCTAGTGACCCACAAGCAAATCCTTCATCCTTAATTTCTGTCATGAACCTCTATGCCACCCAATTAAGTGGGTAGTGATAAGTGATAAGACAGCAAAGTGCCTTACAATCAGTAGAAGGTTCGTGGTTCCAGCTATCTATAAGGATGCAGTACCTCACTGATGCAATGCTCACAGCATCAGCAGAAGCTGTCCTCATGATTAATGTCTGGCAACACTCCTCCAACCAAAGGACACAACCCATGTGCCAGATGAGCTCAACTCATTGCACTGGCAAGGGGTCGACTTGCTCAAAGGAGAAACAAAGTAGTTTTACTACTGGCACTATATTTCTAAGAGCTCCTACAGCTTGTGCTGAAAAAAGAAAACAGAGAACAAGAGCAATGCTTCTCCTGCCCTAATGCTAGTTAATTACCTAGAAAGTTAATGCAGCAATGCACATCAGTACAAGTAAAATCAAAATCTAGGCTCCCCATTTATTAAGCTCTAGATTTGAGCAGTGAAAACGCACTTGGAGGGAGAAAGAATCCTATCCTTCCAGGCAAAAAGCTGACTCCTTCAGCTTCCTCTGTTGTCTCCAGAGTAGACTGCTGAAAATCTCAGGTTTCAGGCCTCAGAGCTTCCCCTTTGGTTTGGTTGCATAAAGGAGAAGAGCAACGCACTTAACAAAAAGTAATTGAGTTCATTTATGGTAGCATTAGAAGTATTCACTTTAAACTTACCAGTTGGAATATTCTTATCATCAATAATGAGATGGGCAAAAGGTTGCTTCTCTGGCTTATTTCTCCTGTACAGTTCCATTCCTATTGCCTCCATTGCAGCTGGAATAAAAAGACTTTCATTACATCAGAAAAAAAATAAGCTTAGAATTAAAATCTTATTTCTCATTCATAAACCAACACCTACCTTTTTCTGGTCTTGGTGGCTCTTTTCCCAAAATACGCTGGACTTCCTAAAATGAGAAAAATAGATTGCTTTGATGTTGTCTTTTTTTCCTCTAATATTATGCATTGCAGTTTGTACAATTAGAACACAGTATCATAGGAATGCTGGCTTGCAAGATCACCGCACCATTTATTGGAAGAGCGATTAGAGGATTTACATTTACAACTATTTCCACTTATGGAACTTGAAACGTTTCACTAAATATAATGTAACAATGATTGCTAAGAACATATCCCATAAAACCACAGAGCTTATGAATTGACTTAATTACTCGCAGTTGAAAGGTAATGAAAGAGGCAGCTCTGCATCCAGACTAGTATGTAATCACACCGCTGAGAAAAGCTAAGCACTGCATTTCATTGATGATGAGGTAAATGAAACCTCCACCCTTTATGCTTGACCACTAACAGGAGAGGTTTCAAGACCAGTAGGTTTCGCAGCCAAGTCTCACTTACAACAAGGTACACAGAAATTGAAGAATTAAGCATTTTTCACATTTGTACTGGGCCAAGTTGACTGGGTGCCAGAGTCTGGAAGTGCACATTCTCTAAAATTGCAGATTAATTTTAACATGAATGAAGTCCATGTAACCCAAAACCAAGAACAGCAGAAAATATCAGGCACCACAGAAAGCCTTGCTTTCAACAATCCACCCCTGCTTTCTCCTTGAGAAAACCTACAGCAGTTTTCAAAAATCTAAACAAGCTCTTGTTAGAAGCTTTGCACTGCTAGGTTTATTCCTCAGTACTGTCCCATTTCCCCATGACTCTTCCTATTTGTTTCCTACAAAATAAGGATAATATTCTTTGCTATTGAGACTACCCCATACCATGCAACCACCATGAAGAGGCTTAGTAGAAGGAAACATTTTACTGCAGACAAAAGCAAATCATATTCTTACCACTGAAACCTGTGTGGTCCTGTGTACTGTCTTTGTCTCCTGTACTGTTGGTTATCTAATTCAAAACCACGTATATATAATACACCTCAGATTTGACCAGATCTGCAACATTCCATGTATTCTCTATCACTGCCGTGCTCTAGAATTTGAAACGTTGCTTTGAAAACACCTGAAGTTCTGCTTTTATGTAATTTTAAAGTCACCATGATATCTGTAACAGCTCTGCTGTACCCTTTCTCCTTTCAGTAGGTGTCTAAATGTTAAACCAAAATGGAAAGCCACAGCAGCATGGAAGTTGTAGTATGACTATCAAAGCATACTACCTCAGCAGAGATATGCTGATTTTGTAGATATGAATCATTAAAAATGCTTTTTGCTGTAGAGACAAGAAGAAAAGCAGAAGAATCGCAACTTCAGAAGCAGCAAAACCCACATCCATCTTCCCCCACTTAGATTCACTTCCCCTCTCCGAGCTTCTTACTGCAACATCAGTTCTAGCAGCAAAGCTCAATTCTAGGAGCTGTGCACCAGCATCAGCCTCTAACCACACCTGATCTCTAACTTCTAACGAAGTAGTAAGAAGAAAAAAATCACAAGTACTAAGGTGATAAAAGTCATAGAATCAAAGAATGGCTTAGGTTGGAAAGGATCTTAAAGATCATTCAGATCAAATCCCATGCCAAGAACAGGGTGGTCACTCACTAGGTCAGGCTACCCAGATCCCTATCCAACCTGGCCTTGGAATGCTTCCAGAGATGGAGCATCCACAGCCTCTCCAGGCAACCTGATTCAGTGCCTCACCTCTGAATATGGAATTTCCTGTAATATCTATCCTAAATTTCCTATCTTTTAAAGCCATTCTCCTCTTGGGACTTGTGCTCTTCAGCATCTTTATCAACAAGACAGTGGGCTCAAGCATACCCTCAGAAAGTCTGCTGATGACATCAAGCTGAGTGGTGCAGTTACCACAGCAGAAGGAAGCCATCCAGAGGGACCTGGACAGGCTTAAAAAGTTGTCACAAGAAAACCTAATGAGGTTCAACAAGGCCAAGTGCAAGGTGTTGCACTTCAGTCAAGGCATTCCTAGACTTTGAGAAGAACTCCTTGAGATCAGCCCCACAGAGAAGGATTTAATGATCCTGGTAGACGAGAAACTGGAAATGTGTTGACAGGATGCCCTTTCAGCCTGGAAAGACAGCAGTATCCTAGGCTGCATCAAAAGAAGGGTAGCCAGCAGGGCAAGGGAGATGATTGCTCCCATCTACTGCACCCTTTTAAGACCTCATCTGGAGAAAATAGGATAAAAGATGTGAGATAGACTAGACTCTCAGACATTACAGCTCTATAACTCCCCCCAAACCTTCCCCAGAAAGGGAAGACTTCTTTGTTTTCTTCCTTTCTTAATGGAGACGTTTTGAGTGTGGAATCTACTTAAGGATCCTTTATTTCTAGGAGATGTGATAATGCACTTGTCTGGAGAGATTGTCGTACAGATTCGAGAAGACATATTTTAATCTTCTAGTATCTAAAATAGTACTAAATGAAATCCCATACCTGATAACTGCATAGCCCTTGAAGTCCCTGAATTGGGCAGTTGCTATCTTTCTTGCAACCAATTTTTTTTTTTTTCTTAGGAACTTAAGAGTTCTGTTTCTGCATGTTTCCAAAGATGCTCTGGCTTGAGCAGCTGGTGCTTCTACCCTCTGAGACCTTGCAGTCTGACTCAGCGTATCTTCCATGCAGAAAGGCTGCAGTCCTCACAAAATGTAGTATGAGCTTTTTTTTTTTTTAACTAGTGGTGGTTTTTTTTCATCTGCAATATTACTACTTGGTGAGCAGAACAGCTACCTAGGAAGATACAACTCCACTGTCTTCCTCATCTTGATGGTTTTCAATCTACCTATCACTCTCTTCCTACTTAGGAGCAACTCTGTCACCAAGCTGCAGACTGGACTTGACAGGAACACTCTTGTACTCTTCTTGAATCTAGGCTAATATGCAATGAAAGATGCAAGCATCATCTTGGAATACAGGAAGTTCCATATGAACAAGAACAAAAACTTCTTTAATTTGAGAGTGACAGAACACTAGAAAAAATTGCACAGAAACATCTTAAAAATCTCCTCTGGGCTATTAGAAACCCATCTGGATGCTTTTCTTTGCAAACTACTCTAGTCTCTACTACTCACCATGCATTAGCAGGGAGTTTGGACTAGATGACCTCCTGAGGACCCTTCCAAACCCTACAAATTCCGTGATCATGGCAAAAAAAAGGGGAGAGAAGAATGAGCCCAACATTAATACACTTAAGAACCACCTGAGTCTGGCTCATGTTGAATGAATCTTTTGTGTGCCTTTCAGTGGATTACCAATAGTTAGCCTGTGACCAGAAAACAAATATCCTCCATCAGCAGATTTCTCCAAACCCTGCACTAGTGCCAAGCTTTTTACTTAATTCTGAGCAGCCCCACAAAATTCTAAAATTTTTTCTCTCCAGTTGACTAGGAGTCCAGAAAGAAACTGGGAGAAATGCAGGCACTAGTTAATAAAGAACAAGGATGGAGTTGTGGGTTTCCTCATGAAGAATATATACTTCAAAATTGTTCTTGACTTTCAAAAAAATTTTTTATGGTTCCAAGACACCTGCCTTACACAACCTGCCATAGAAGAACTAAACCTGTACTTGCTTTTCTGATCCTGAAAGACGTAAGGACTGTGCTATCTGAATGTCTACAGATGCCCTCTTAGTGAGCACCTGAATGCCTTTAAGTACCTCATACTTTCTCACAGTGCATACTACCATTAAGAAAGCAGAAACAGCTCAACAAATCTTGTAACTAAGACATAACTGAATGAGCATGAGAACTCTTGACAAAATATTACCAGAGATTCTCTCAAGACTTTGAACCACACAGCAAAGCGTGCTACCAAGCAGTTATTTTTAGAACAAGTGTTTGTAAAACACTCACACCACACATCATCTTCCAATAAGCTGCACTTGTACACCTTTGCGTCATTTGCTCACTGCCCACCGTGTCAACTCTGCTGGTCTGCTTCCCATATCCCAACCTCTTTCATACAATCACTGTGCAAACAACATGCAAGCCGTCTGTCAAATAAAAAATACTTATTCCTTACTTCAAAAAAAATTGTAAGGCCATCAGGGAGCTGCAAACCTTCCGAATTTTGAAAGCTAAAACCATGCTGTAAGCGTCTGAAGTGTCTGGAGCCGCTCTCTCCTCATGCAAAACAGGATGCAGGTTTTAAGCCTCAAGCAACTATCAGACCTATTACCACACCAGCATGTGAGGTCTTCAAAACACAAGTCACAGAATGGCTTGGGTTGGAAGGGACCTTGAGGACCATCAATCTCCAACCTCCCTGCCACAGGTCCTCCCACCAGTTATGTCCAAGGTTGGACCAGGCTACATGAGAACAAGTGAATTGTGAATGGTTTTTTTTCTTCCTCTTTGATTATACAGTATCTCATGATCTACTCTGAGTAGCTACAAGTGGCCTTTTGAGACCAACCACAGGAGACCCTTAATATATTCACAAATTGAGGAAGTTGTGACTAAGGCTAAGGCTCCTTTAGGTGGGTGTTTCTTTTTCTTTTCTCAGTGTTTCAAGTTCAGTTAATATCAAGAAGTAGTATCTTGTCAGAAACTCAGAGGAAGAAAGCTAATCAGAAAGGAAGTGAAATAGAAAGTAAATATTCTTCAGAAGATGGAAATTAGCACTGCAGTGTCTATTCAAATGAGTACTCTACTGCCTGCAGGAAAAAAAGGCATGTAAAAGGTTGTAGTATGGAAATTGAAATTTTGTCAACTTAAAAACAGTCACCCATAAAACCTTCAGTTTGTCCCTAACCACATGCACTTGAAATGTCTGCTAAAAATATATATCTCTTTATAAGTTCTGCCCTGGAGGTCTACCAACAAAGTGCTTTTTTGCCATGGAGGGGACTAGTTTATGCCTGTACTCCCCAAGAAGCTAAAAGCTGGGAAGATAGCCAAAAAAAAGACACTCATGAACTGACCCAATATATGTTTGTAGTCTTTTCTACTTCAGACACATAATAGACTTCATAAGAAATGTGGTTAGTGCATCTGGGTTGCCAAAGGGTTTTTAGGGTTATATACAAAAAAAAAAAAAAAAAGAGCAAACAAAGACTAGGAAAGCATATTATTTGTCTGCTTGAAAGTTTATATGCAATAATATTGAATGTGCATTTTCTACTGAGTAAGCTGCTCCCTAAACAGCTTCTTTTTTCTGGAATGTTTTTTTCAGGAGACATTTCTAGATCTGACCTTGCAAAAAAAACTACACGGTTTTTTTGTAAGAGTATTGGCAACATGAATCTCTGCTTTAAACACTCGTCTACAGGTGTACAAACAAAACAGATGAGAATCAGTGTAGTAAGCTAAAAGCTGTAACCAGACTATAAAATTAAGCAAAAAAAAAAAAGTTGTCTCTTTTCATTTCCTGAACAGTTTGAATTGCAAAAGTCAAACAAAGAAAAAAAAAATCACACAACTATTGAAGTGCTCCACTTCAGTCACCTAATATACTGCCAATGCAAATAAGGATACTTGTTCTTAAAACACAGGTTAGATTCTCCTTCAGGAAAGTGAACTAAATAGAGAAAATAGGAAACATTTTTCCAGTCACATAGGCTACATTCTCACACAAAGGACTAGCCATACTGGAGATAACATTCAGCTACACCTCTGCCTTTCACTATAGCAGAACCAATGAAAGGCATAGCTTACAGAACACCACCAAGGATAATTCTGTTTTAACATTTCTTTCATTTCTGAAGTAAAAATAGAGAAGATGCAAATGCAACCCCAGGCAAACATTTGCCCATCTTTATTTTTCTGTCATCAATGTGTGATGACAAAGCATCCAGAACACTGACCCAGCTACTTAATACATTCTGTTGCATTCAAGAATTCCAGCCCGATTACTTTGGCAGAGAAAACCTTATTGTTCTCGAACTAATGGTCATTGACCAAAAAAAAATTATCCTACTCACTACTTATCTTGGCCACTGACATTGCAGCATTTAACCTCTATGCTGGAAGGCAGGATATGCAGCCTCCACTGAAGTCAATTTTTTTGTTGAGTAACCAGCAGCAAATGACCAGAACACAGAGCTTCCCATTCACTTACAGTAACAAGCTCCTTACTGCCAAGGGAACTGCTTGAAACAGCACTTTAGCATCAGTGCACAGAAAATAAAAGTAGGGGTAGAGTCTGAGTCTCAAAAATGCTGAAAGAATGAACAAATCCTACGAGCTAATCCATTTTTTCTGAGTTTTTAAAGAAAGTGGCATGCACCCATCCTCCTTAAAGTTTTGTTCTGAAGAAGATCTATCACTCGTGGTACTCTATTAAAAGGAAACATCCACAACTAAAGCAGTGTATAACTAACTCAAGTACACTCTGTAAAGTGCATGAGTTCAGCTCAAATCTAATAGAGTATTCTTTATGAAAAAACTGACAGTCATGCAGATGTGTGAAAGTAACAGACCAGGTAAACCAGGAAAACCAAGAATTGTAGCACTTCAGCTTCTTAAATAGCCTACAATAGCCCTACTGCAATAAGAGGTGACTGTGTTAGAGTCAGCTCTCCTAGTTTTTTTTATTAAGGCAAATCTACTTTTATTATTTGAGTTTGGGAAACACTGTCATTCTCTCCTGCTGGGCAGAACCTGCCTACTTATCACAGTATGGCAAAGCAGCTCTTTCATCACCAGGGGAATGTCTGCACGCAATGACTGGGCAAGTGAGCAAAAAAAGGAAAGGAGATACCCCTTCATTCTGAGTAGGCAAAATTATTGCACTCCAGAAAGTTTAAGAAACAAGAGCAAATGAGAACACATACTGTCCTTTCCATCTTCCAGACAATATTTTGCTTGCAAATATTCTTGGCTTGGAGAATCCTCTCAGGAAGAGTCAGGAAGATCAGGTTGGGTGGAAAAAAAAAAGAAGTGGAACTGCCCTTCTTAACAACTACCACACAGACTCCCCCCCAAAAGTCAGAATGGCCAATCAACTGTGATTAGTTTCCTCAGTGTGCATTCAAGACTTTCTCTAGCAAAACTAAAACCTGTTTGAATTGGTTAACCAGCAACAGGTTCATAAGTAAATACATTAGGATCTCACACACAGCATCAGATATCAATCAAATAAAGCAGTCTTACCTCTGTACGCAGAAGATGGACACTGTGCTAGATTTACCAAGAGTACAAAATAAAGGAAAGCATTATCTGCCACTTACCTTCTGCACAGCTCTTTGGAGAGCCTGCTTCATCCTTCTGCATGATTCTGGCATTAACTTTACCTCTTGATTTTCAAAGGGCATGTCTTGCATGTCTATACTCTCTTGAGATCTGAAAAGCATTCTGACACAGTGTGCATCTTCTTTTGAAATTCTACTAGGGTCCATCTGAAACAAAAATATAAGATAGCCAAAGTTTAAACAGTCTGTTCTATAAGCAATAAGAACATTTAAGTCAGGCAGGATTTCCAAACATCCAAAATTCTGGCAATTAGTTCTGTTTATCATCTAACATTTCATTCTAAGAAATGAAGAGAGAAAATGCTTCCCATAGGAAGGTTTACTTCATCCAACAGTCATGTAAGATAGAAGAACAGATTATCTTTCGGAGCGACTCAGCTTATTAGCTTAGACTGGATCCTTGACTTTTCTAAGGTTAAAGAATAGCCCTATCTTTAGAATAAAAATCAATAATAATGAATTCCATGTTTAGTTTAGACCACTGAATGCAACATCAAAATTACTTTAGCAGGCAACATTCACAGCCATCTTCTCTTCAATACCAGTTTGTAAGATGACACACAGATGTCAAGAGCAGCAACCTATGGAATGTATGTGCAATATCTAACTCATCCTTTCCAAGAGGAGAAAGAAGTACAGAAGCCAGCTACCAAAAACTTTTGCAGGCAAGATGTATTGCTGCACGAAGCACTTGCTGAGATGTTACAAATTCAGGAAGATCAAAAGACAATAAAACTACTACAAAATACCTCTATTGGACAAAGTTTAGTAAATCTGAAATAACTGCAAGATGCTTTTAGCAATTAATTTCTGTAACTGAATCAAATATACTTTTAAACTGTGAGTTCAATGCTCCTGAGTCTTACCAGTTAGATGACTGAGAAAGATATTCCAAGGATCAAGACTGTGCCTTGGCAGAGTTCAACTGCACAAACTTTATTAAAGCCATTTCATCCTTTCTCCCCCTTTCCATATACCTTACACTTAAGAGATATTAAGCATTTTCTTTCACAGATAGCTTAAGGCTTTCAGTAATTGGTCTTGGCATGCATCCTGCTTTCACATCAGAAGGGTTTGCACAGTCTAAACTTGCTCTGAGGTCTCTAATTGTATCTGCCAGTCTAATAAGAACGTATAGAACCATAGAATCACAGAATGGCCTGGATTGAAAAGGACCACAATGATCACAGAATGGCCTGGATTGGAAGGGACCTCAAGGATCATGAATCTCCAACCCCCTTGCCACACGCAGGGCCACCAACCTCCACATTTAATAACAGACCAGGCTGCCCAGGGCCCCATCCAACCTGGCCTTGAACACCTCCAGGGATGGGGCATCCACAACCTCTCTGGGCAGCCTGTTCCAGCACCTCACCACTCTCATAGTAAAGAACATCCCCCTGACATCCAGCCTAAGTCTTCCCTCCCTCAACTTAAAACCATTTCCCCTTGTCCTGCTGTTATCTACCCTTTCAAAGAGTTGATTCTACTGTTTTCCGCAATATATGAGCAAAACAATTTACAGCTAAGAATCACAATATTGCAAATAATCATGATGAGGGAATATTATCCATTAAGGATAACATCAAACCAGTGATCACTTCCCTTTAACACAGCACTGAACAAAGCAGAGCTTCAAAAGGAGCTTTTGCAGAATGCAAAACATCCAGAATGAATCAGATTTGTTGTATCAGTTGTTCACATGAACAGGGATTGAATTTCCTAATCCACCCCCAAAAAAAGGAACTGACTTAAAACCATAAGGTGGGATTACAAAGGTAAACTTGAGTCGACAGCATGCAGTCTATCCAACATGCACACATTGCAGAGAAATTTGTTGCACAGGCAGCAACATTCAGAGCAAATTGCCTTCTCTATCACCATCCGCTCACTGAATGCTTCACAAGAGCTGTTTGCCCATTCATTCAAATCAATGCCAGCCTCCATGAGATCATTTAGCTGTCTCACTTATCCCTGCAGATTGGGAAATGAACAGGTCAGTAAAGGCTCCCCTGAAGATCAGCAGTTGCCACAGCTTTGAATACAGTGGTTGAGATGAGTTACACAATGGCCTGGAGGCCTTAACATCTTCCTGGGGTGGCCTGATACAGCTGAATACGAAAGAAAATCTGCTATTACTCTATTATAGAGTTGCTATTACAACTCTACTGAGCACTAACAACTAAGAAAGCAGCTGGTGCAGCCCCATTAACTGTTCAAGTAGATCTAAAAGAGCATCTCTGGGCCCTCACCTTCTTCACCATGAAATCCTGCTTCTGATTCTCAATCTTCTCTTTAAACCAGTACCAGGGATGATTTCCTGCTGATCTAGTTTCCTGAAGGATGAGCACCCAGAAGCCACTTCCTGCAA
The DNA here is from genome assembly GCF_026119805.1 of Tympanuchus pallidicinctus. Lineage (NCBI taxonomy): Eukaryota > Metazoa > Chordata > Aves > Galliformes > Phasianidae > Tympanuchus > Tympanuchus pallidicinctus. Next base: position 41,968,568 of record NW_026294780.1, on the reverse strand, counting down.
GTGTCAGAAAAGCATCAGAGCCAATACAGGCACAGGCATGAAGGAGCAGGTAGGCAGCATGAGCTTCAATGACCGTACAAGTGCAACCTAAAACTCTCTCTCCCCATAGGCTCCACAAGTATCCAGAAGCTGAGAGATTCAACTACAAATGGAGCAGGGAGAGGGAAAAAACAGCAGCACACAATGACCACCATCAGCTGTTAAAAGGCAGTCAATGCAGAATGATCTGGGTTGGACAGTAACATAGACAGGTGCAGTCCCTTCTTTGAAGCATGACCAACTTCTAACTTAGGGCAGGCTGTTTGAAGCCTTGCTTAAGTAAAGCTTTATGGCACCTCCCCATTCAATCTCTTCAGGCAAAGTGCTCTACAATTTAACCTCTTGTATTGTGTAAAGCTATAAAACAATGTGCAGCCGAAATTCTCCTTACTGGAGTTTATAGACTGTGCCTCTTGGTTTTGCTGTGCACTTATGGAGACCCTAGCTTCACCATTTATACAACCCCACTTCAGGTAGCCAGAAACAGTGGGTAGACTCCATCTCAGTCTATTCTTTAGGTTGAAAGAATCCAGTTCCACATTTGTGATATGCAACAGCCCCTCCTTATTGCAGTGGTCATCTGATAGACTCTATCCAGTTTGTTGATATGTCACCTATTCACTACTCCAGATGTATCCTCTTCTATTGGTATTATCAAAGACCTGAGGGAATCAGTGCCTTCAACATAATGTTGATATCTAAGTCTTCTCCATTCCACACACACCACTGGACAGCAGAGAGAGCCATAACAGATAACTGACAGCAGAGAGAATCATAGAACTGCTCAGGTTGGAAAAGACCTTGAAGACCATCAAGTCCAAGTGCAAAATAACCATACTACCCTAATTCTAACAACCCACCACTAAATCACTTTTTATACTCACTTTCATCAGTAATACTACTGGTAAGAAACTATTACAACACTTTCTGGATGCATTTAAACACATCTTCTGAAAAGTAGGCAAGAAAACTAGGTTTTAAAGAAGAGATTATGAAAGATCATTTGTCATTAAGGGCATGAACATCCATCATGACATACTGCAGATAGCACAGACATCCAGCTATCACCCATTAGTAATTAAATATGCCTCACAATGCTGCCAGGCTAGCAGTAGCAAGTGCAGAGGCACTTATTCAGATCATAGCTTATCTGCTGAAGGCTTGAGAAAGAAAAACCAACATCTCTGCACCTTCAGTTACAAGACTGAAGGCTTAATGGAAACACTGATGGCTTCGGCATCCTATTTTGAAGCTGTGTAACCCACCCTGATGAACCACAAGCATCCAGAAATTTTGTGCCTGATAAGGCAAAGCTCTGATCATGGAACTAGCTAATCTACCTGCAAGTCCTTGAACATTTTCAAAGAATACTCAAGTCTTCACAACTTAACCATGGAAATTAGCTTGCTATTCTGAACAGATACTCTCAGCAAGCCTGCCACTGAGCTGCCATAGATGTGAACAGCAATACCGAGCACCAAAACCATTGCTGTGGACAACAAGCAACAACAACAAACAAAACTTTCAAGCACACATTCTGAGGAGATATTCCAAAGACTCAAAATGAAATACTGGAATGGTCTACAGAGAGCAGCTTGCCAGCTCACAAGGAACATGAGGGCAGCCCTTGAACAGAGATCTTCAGCACAGAGACCTAAAGATGTCAAACTTGGAAGCATCAAGACACCATCAACAGTATTGGAGAAAGCTTTATGACATGTTAAGGAAGCTCAATATCCTAAATATATTACCCTCTTTAAAGAGAACATCCATTATTTTAACCATGCTAGTATTTGTATGCCCATCTACTGTGTCTGACCTTGAAATGAGATCTCATTCAATGCCCTGCGATACCAACATTTCCCAGGATCTCTAATCATTTTAATTGCACCTCTAAACTCCTTTCAGGTCAATCAAGGCAGTCAAAACAGTAAAAATAAACTCCAATACTGCGGGTGAGACCAGAAGAATTTCTAGAATTAAGAGCCAATTTTATAGCAAAAGTCCACTTCGTTTTCAAAGACAATACAATCCAACCAATCTAATAAGTGAAATATTGCCTTTTTTTTTCCAACAGTACCACATTCTGTACTTTCTCCTTAAAATAAGCCATTTATACTGTCCTTGTTTTCATAACTTAAACCAACTTCCAGTTTAATCATATCAGTTTACACTTCATTATTTTTCTTAACTACCAAGAAAAGGTTCTTCCAGGCTTCCAGAAAGTGCTGGTGACCTCTAGCAAGTGGTTTGCTGTTAGTCACTGCCAACAGATTTTAGATGAAGCCTGAAAGAAGACTGTTTAAAAACACTGCAGCAGAAGTCAGAATACCACAGATGTATGAAATGGTAAAAAAAAATCTGCTTTCCAGATCCCCATTTATCTAAACGTGAATGGTGCAGCAGAATGCTTAACATTTGTACAGACCACTTTCCCAAATGGAGAAAAATAAATAAGCTCAGAATTCCAGGTTAAACTACAAGAGCTTGACACCCGACCTCCAAATCTAGCTTTGAGCGCTTCCAGCTTGTTTCAGGGCCCACTGGTTCAGTCAGCATTAAACCCAGTTCGTATCACTGTACGACCTAAGTACAGTAAGGAAATAGATCAGCATGAAAAACATAGAAGAGCTTCTGAAGACTATTCATTGCTTGGTGACAAAGTAAGTTACGTAAAACACACGGCGCTCCCACCTTGTGCTGTGCCCAAGTCTCCATCATCTCCAGCTGTATGGACTATCTAACTAAATTTTGACTGCGTTCTCATTGACCATGAGCAAACATTTCTCACAAAGCGTCATCAAAAATAAATACCAGGAGCAACACATTTTGTCAGCGTTTAATTCCCTGGGTTCAGAACTTTGCACAAGATGCTCCAAAAAAGAAAAGCCTTTATCTTTTTACAGTTCAGAATGTCACTGTTGGAATATTGGCAGCATTCAACCCCTAGCTTTTTCTTTTTTAAGCAAATATACCAGCTCCTTGTCTCATTCACCGTTGGGCTACGTTATTTCTTGGCCACAAACATGTTTACTCATGAAAATCTGGTGTCAGCCTTAGTTTTGTGTCTTGTGAAATTCCAAATGCTCAAGCCACAACATAAACAAAACTAAGGAAAAACCAAAACCTCAATCATTGTCTCAGCTCATATTGTGTCATGATCCGGCCCAAATGATTTTATGCAAATGAAAATAAAGAAGTGTATGGTAAAACTGAGTCAGAGTTTACTCAGCCTCTTAGAGTTTTATGTATAAGTCACATTTAATCATATAAATTCTCACTATGAACCTACAAAGTCAAATCTTGCTAATTCACATTTGGTTAGCCCACCAACCCATTCATATCTTATGAAGCACTACTTCTACTATTAACTTTCCATTATTTTTTAATCAAATACACCACAGTACTTTAGTTCTGTTATTAAAAAAGTGCAAATTTAGATAATTAAATTTAAGAGCAGATAGATTAATGCAATTAAATTTGACAGCACATTTTTCAAAACTAAGCAGATAGTGCCCCATACAAATAAAACAACTGGCAAGGCAGTTAAATAAGAATCCTCCAAGATCTATAGCACTTTCTCTGCCATCTGTGTTATTACACAGTAAGAAATTGAACAAATATAGATTATCATATCTTATTATTGTGAATCACCCACTTCAAAAGTATGCTTATTAGTCTATTTTTCAGTGGTGGCAAAGACTTTTTTTTTTTTACCATTAGAAAGTTTGCAGGCAAGGTTTCAGTCAAGTCTACATCTAGCTACATCTTTGAGTCTGTTCAGAACTTCACGTTTTCAAATGATCTCATCCAACAACACTACTCCAAACTTATAAGAACCCAAAAGTGGAAAGAGACTGCCAAAAGCAGAATTACACTAGACTATGTAAATTTTAAAATAAAGGAAGCAAAACAAGCATAGTCTTTATGGTATGAAAATTCTTTTTACACTTTGTTGGGCATGTGTGAAGCACTGACACAAACCTATTCGAAAGAATCCAGAATAAGGGCAGCGAGGGGAGAAAGAGAGCAGGAATACAGGGATTCAAAAAGTGTACTTGTGTTAATTATTTTGATTGCAATGGCTCACTAGTATACCAATGTGAAGCTGTGCATTTCCATGAGCCACGTTTTGAAAAAGATGTCTCTGCAAGTTCACGCAGATCTGGAGTGAAAAGCACTTTGCCATGAACTGAAGTAGGCATTAATTTGTGACACTGTCAGGTAAACAAGTAGCTGTAAGCTACTTTACTACAAGTTCCATGAATTAAATGTCACTCTTTTGAAGTGTACGGGATATGATCAATAAGTACCATACTACTGCTCCAAGAGCACATACATTTTGCTTTTGTAAAAGCAGCAAATAAAGGCATAGCAGGTAATGAATATGAGTTAGTCCACATAATAAATGACCAGCATTGTCATTATCTATTTGACAACTGTTCATCTGCTTAAGTGGAGACACGCTCGTGCAACAGCTACTTTCAGAGTGCACTTTGTTAAGAAATCCAGCCTGCCTTCGCCACATCAAGATCAAGCACTTCTACCTAGAAAGTCAACCGGAAGAAACAGGTTTTCACTCCCACTAACTTCAAACAGAAAGCACAAAACAACACCAGCAATAATTCTACGAAGGCCACCAGACCTGCGTTAGCAGAACAAGTGAACAACTGATGAGAAGCCAAGCAGGCATCCACAACCTGGCCCCCAGAAGCAAACATCCTGCAGCCCCCCATTTCCTCTGTGGAGGCCAAGTAGCACAGGGCAAGGGGATGCAGGCAGCCAGCCCAGCTGTTTCCAAGAAGTGGGCTCCTTTACTGTCCAAAACCCAAACCACTCAGCAGCTCTCCACCCTGCAGCAGCATCTCCCTGTGCCCTCTGAGAGGCCGCTTACCTCTGAAACAGACCTGCAGCCTGGCTGTGCTCACATACAGGCACGCAGGGGATCCCACTCCTAGGTGTCTCAGCCCAAGCTAAGAGCTACACCATCCCAGATGTGCTTCTGTTTGCTATCCGCCTCTAAGAAGCTTCTCGCACTGGTGAATCCTGTATGACAGCCGAAGGCCTCAGGAAATCTCCAACCAAAAAGTGATCATCAATAACCAAAGCCTCCCCATGGGCTGGAAGGGAAGCCTTCACAAGCAAAGCTCTCCCAGGGCTGGATGGAGGGGAAGCACAGAGCTGCCATCCACCCTGAGAACGCCTCACACCTACCCACACAACTCTACGCACCCCACCTTTAGCTGAGGTCACCGGGTCAACACACCGCCTCTCTAAGAACCAGACCAAGTCTCTGCCTTCGCTTTACTGCCATCATTCGTATTCTCAGCGAGCCAGAGGCGCCGCTTACCTGAGCTCGGAAATAGAGGAAGAGGGCGACGCTGCAGACCACCTGTCCCAGCCCCAACAGGACGAGGGCGGCCAGAAGCGAGCGCGAGGCGGGCGGCGGGTGCGGGTGTGGCGGCAGCGGAGGCGCTGGCGGCGGCGGCGGGGCGCTCTCGTGGGCGGTGCCGCTGCCCACCTCCTCGGAGCCGCGCAAGTATTTGGTGTAGTCTCGGCTGGCGCGCCGCATGGCGCCGCGGGCACTCCGCTGGGTCGGCTCCACACACGGCTCCACGGAGCACCCCGGCCTCGGCAAACAACCCCGCCGCCCCGGGCCGGGAAGCTCTTATAAACTGGGCGGCCAATCAGCCCCAGGCGGTGCGACCCGCCCTCCCGCCACCGCCGCCGCCGCCGCCACCCTTCCTCACCGCCCCCTTCCCTCCCTAAGCTCGCTATGTACCCGCCCCAACACGGACCCGCGGTCGGTCTCTCTGATGGTCTGTTTGCCCAGTTCAGTGCGTGGAGCAAAGGGCTGTCAGCTTCTACAGTGTCTTAATTCATCCTCCAACAAGGCCAGGTTAAAACGAAACCAAACTGTGTTGGCTCGCTCTGTCCAAAACAGACAAGGAAGTCCTGAAGTTCTCATAATCCTTTTAGAGGTGCTTGTTGTAAAGGGTCTTCAGATACAAGGGCTGCTCCAAAAGTTACTGTGTTATGATGGCCCTCGATGCCAAATGTTGGTAGTGTGGAAGTAGAGGTTGAACCTTCCCACCAATATTCCGTTCTGTTTTGTTGCCGTGTGACAGATGGCAGCGGAGGGGCACTGACAAAATGGTGCCTGACATGGAAACGCAGATGAAGCAGAGGCATGACTCTGAATTCCTCCATGCAAAAGAAATGGCACCCACTGACATTCATGAACGCTTGCTGAGCGCTTACGCAGAGCAAACGTTGGATGTGAGCACTGTGAGGCAGTGGATGGTGCGTTTCAGCTGAGGAGCTGAGGAGCGTGGCATGCAGGCTGTTACTCACAGCTGGCAAAAAAATGCACAGCTAATGGTGGTGACCACATTGAAAAATAACGTTCTATAGCTGAGAATTTGCTCTACCAAATAGTGTTAGTGTGCTCGTTGTATCAGTTGTAGTTTCCATAAAAATACATAGAAGGTACTGCTTTTGGAGCGAGCTACATGTATTTACAGCCCTGTGGCTGGACATAAAAGCAAGTGATTTAAAGTGCAGATCAGGCATTGGTGAACATGGAAGACTAACATAGATCCATGTAAGTCATTCATACTGATAAAAAACAACACAACAACAAAAAAAGCCAGGTTATTTTTTGGCTCTTGCTACATGACAGAATATCCTGTTTAGGGCTGCATGTTAAGAAACTGTGAAACTTCACCTCCGGAAGCAGACATGATTACATGCTCCAAGAAATTAAAGAAAACTGTCCGAAATATACTAAACCACCAAGCAACAAATTACTATCAAAATAAGCTGACATCATTTAACACTGTGTTAAATATTGCAGTAAAAATTACTTCACCAACGATGAGACACATCTGAGAAATGATGGTGACAGCACCTGTTTCCCAACATCACCCCCCCAGGAAGTCATGGAGCAATAGCCCAACCTTGAGTGGCCTCCTCTATCTCTTCTATCTCTTCTTTCCAAATGCTTACACTTCTGGTCAGAAACATTGCTAGCGTTGTGGTCTGTAGGACCACATGAGAAAATGTTTCTCTACGTGTGTCTCAAAGAACTTCCCTGAAAACAAAAGAAAGAACCTATCATCTCCTGGAAAATGACTTTTAAAATAATCTTCAAATTATGCTCCTCTAGACAGCCCATACTGGATGAATGTTGTCTTTGTCTATATTAACTGTTGTTTTGGTTTTTGTTCTTAGTGAGAGGAAATAATAGTGAATTATTATATTTTTTTTTATTTGTACCTTTTTTTTTTTTTTTTAAGAGTCTGTGTTGTTTTTAAGATCCAGTTGCCAATTAGTAAATGGCTGATAAAGTAGAAGTCAGAATAACATGAGTAAAGATGATAGACTATTTTTTTCATGTTTTTCATATGTGAAAGAACTCAGGAAACTTTTCACTTTGGAGCTCAGGTCTCTTCCTAATGAAGAAGAAAAATACTAATTGCTTCTGTTACCACCTTAAGACTTTCATGTGGTTTTCCAGATTATTACAGGAGGAAACTCAAGGAGACTTTGACTGAGAAGCTGTGAGGATCTTCTGACACCAGAGAATCATAGAATGGCCTGGGTTGGAAAGGACCATAGTGATCATCTAGTTTAAAACCCCTGCTGTGTGTAGGGTCGCCAACCACTAGACTAGACTGCCCAGAGCCACAACCTCCTTGGGCAACCTGTTCCAGTGTGACACCACCCACTGTGTGAAAAACTTCCTCCTAATATCTTTAAGTGGATCGTTGCATATGAAAACAGCTTTCTTCAAAAGCACTTCTCCAGGATCACTGTGTCATAATCTTCTTACCAGCACCATGTTTTGTGTTATCATCATAAGCATGCTACAATGGGAAGGTGACTTGGAGTGACAGCAGCCTTCTAACTGTCACAGATATTAATGTCATCTATTTCTTCATCCGCAATGAGTTCATCCTCACCAAACTACAGATGCAAGTGGAAGGAACAAAGTGCTTGTGTCCAAACACGAGGATATCAGGCTATTCATGAGTCACCTCAAGAAAAAGACTTTAAATAACCATCCCACCAAAACAGTGTGGGTTCCTAGGATACACAAAGATACATAGATGACATCTGGACCGAAAACTTGGATTCCCTCATTGATTTCTGCCACAAATTTAACAGCCAGAATTGTCCATCAAACTATCTCTGGAAAACTCTTACATCAGCATCAACTTTCTAGACACCACGGTCAACATAAAAAATAGCAACCTACAAACTACCATATGCAGAAAATCCACAGACCAACACACCTCCTTCCACAAACCAACAGCTATCCAAAACAAAGCAGAAAAACTGTGATATAGTACCAGCCCACAAACATCACCTCATTTGCTCTGAGGAGAACATTCGTAGCACACCCTCAGAAGGCAAAAGCAACAGCTGATGTTCATCCAATAGTGACACTCCTCTGTGATTGCATATTTGAAGAAGCCACCTAAGCCCTCTACAAACTTACTACAATACAGAGAAAATCCCTCACTGGTTATCATGCACCACAATGTGCAAGAAATATATACTGGAAAATATTAACAATCTGCAACTTATATTTTAAGAAAATCATACCTCTAAATGATTTTTCCTAAAACCATCCCCCTTTTCCTTCCAGCAACACTCAGCATCATCAGCTCCAACACTAAGAAAATTTTTGGCAGACCAACATGCACTGGCTAGAACTAGATGACTCCAGAAAATCAGGTCCAAATTTTGCCACAACCTATATAATAAATGCCTGCTACGCCAGAGCTGCCAACATCCATAGATCCTGCATATGCACATCCTGTGATGCATTGTGTGATGCATTCAGTGCTCTCAGGAAGCTGTGGCTGAAACCACACTACCACTGGGTTCTACGTAATTAGGATAGAACAGTGACACTAGTTGGAAAGTAATCTTCCCAAAACAAGTATGGGCATCTCCAAACTTGCTGGCCTGACTCTGAAAGATTAAAGGTAGGCCAGAGAACAAAAGTTTGTAACTCTGTTGGATACCAGATATTATATCAGATGAATTCAAGACAGGCCTGTGATTTTCTCTGTGTTTCAAGACTCAGTGATCTTCATGAGGAATTTCCTACCACTTTCTCTGGTCATCTAAATTTCTGTCACCTCCTGAAGCCTTAGGAGAGCCAGGATCACCTTCCACACCTAAAATAACAAACACTTTTCTCTCAGATGTCTAACTGATTAACACAGTTAAGGGCAATTCAGAGCAATCAGCTAGAAATACCTTCACCTTTTCTCTGTTTCGGACCCAACAGGTTGTTCATCCACCTGAAAGCGTGTATGCTTTACCTAATACCTGCTTTACCCAACTGTATATATTGACCTAATAAAAAATATTTTCTTCCTAAAAAAAAGAAAAAAAAGAAAAGTTGTTTTCTTTGAATAGCAACATGAGGAAAAGCTCCTGTGCCTAAAGCCCTGGCTCTGTAACGCAGGTTCTTGAACACTGAACAGAAAGTAGCTCTGCTATTGTCTGCAAAATCCTTGAGTTGCAGGAGATTTGATTATAAATACCTGTTGTGATAAGACTGCTTAACTGTCAAAATTTCTTTATCATTTTGCTTTGAAGCAAAACAGGAAGTACAATGTTTACATAAAAGACTGTGTTGAAAGTAGGTTCTCACTGCAAAGTTGAAAGTCTTGACAAATCTGCAAGTCAAAGTAAAACAATGAAAAAATACCATGTTTTAGTTTAGTTTGTTCTGCTTCAAAATAAGGAGAACCACTAAAAAAAATTCTCACAGCCTACAATTCCAGTAAGGCAACATTTATTATCTCAAGAGAGACTATAACTGAAATATTCCATTTTAGTAAATCAGTAAGTGCATCCTTCTGACTGCAAAATTTTTTCAGCAGGCATTGTTAAATCAGAGTTGTACTCTTCCAGCAGCTAGCTTTTATTCTGTGGAAAGACGTTCACCATTTTCTTCTTTGCTGGTTGGAATATTGCTGGCAAAATGTTTCATCAGCCAAAGGCTGTTCTGGATGTAACAGAAATATTTCATTTGAGCATGTTTTAGACAGTAGAATCATAGAATGGCTTAGGTTGGAGGGACATTAAAAATCATCTAGCTCCAACCCCCTGCCATCAGCACAGCTGCTACCCACAGCATCCCTCCAACCTGGCCTTGAATACCTCCAAGGATGGGGCACTCACAACCTCCCTGGGCAACCTTTTCAAGCACCTCACCACCCTCTCATTAAAAAATTTCTTCCTAACATCTAACCTAAGTCTCCCCTCTTTTAAAGTCATTCCCCCTTGTTGTATCACCATCAGACCATGTAAAAGGTCAGTCCCCTCTTGCTGGTAAGCTTCATTCAAGTACTGGAAAGCCACAGTGGGATCTCCCTGGAACTTTCTCTTTTCCCAACTAAACAAGCCCAACTGCCAATCTGACCAGCAGGTCCTTGCTCAGCCATGTTGGTCTCCTTCTTTGCCTAATTTCTTATTCTGGAAGATAGAGTACACTTGTGTCCTCAGAAAGGCATCCTTTTAGTGCTGCCAGCCCTGTTTTGTTCCTCTGTCCCTAAGGACAGTTTCCCAGGGGATCTCATCCAGCAGTATCTGCGTGGTTGAAATCTCCCATCAGGATGAGAGCCTGTGAGCACAATGCCTCTTGCAGCTGAAGCTAGAAGGCCTCCTCAGCAGGCTCCCCTTGATCAGGTTGCCTGTAGCAGACTTCAACCATCAAGTGTTTTTTATTGATCCGTTCCCTAATTTTAACTCACAAGATCTTGACCTGTTTCTCAGAGGCACCTCTGAGACCTGTGGCTCCTGATCCCTTCAGCAGATTCCCAAGTGATATCAAGTCTTTTTTGATAATTTTGATTTTCCTAGTTGCAGCCTCTTTTTTTTTTGTTTAGTTTTTTGTTTGTTTTAAAGTCCAGGAGTGGATACTAGTCCTCCAGCTTTATCATACCTGATATTTTGAATGCAGGCCCCTGGCAGACAGCAAGCCTCTACAGAGAGGTTATCCAGGCTGCAGATGGGTGCCTAAGTGCCTCTCAGCACGGTCTCCCATTACCGAGTTCCTTCGCCTTTTTTATTGTGGCACTGGTTGTGACTCAGGTTCTCAGTTGAACCTTCTTAATGTGGTTGCCCTTTTTGGTTTTAAACCATCACACCCGCTTCTCTTTCCATCCCCAGAGGTTTACGGGGGTACTCTGGGGCCAAGGGGGAGGTTTATTCTTCTGCCCTGAGCAGAGACGAGGTTACAGTCTCCCTCATCCTGCACGTGTTTACCCTCTGTCAGGTTGGAAACCTTCTTATCTTTTTCCCCTTGCTGGGACCAAGGACAGGGCTGACAGTCACCTCATGATACCAGGCATCGGTCTCTCCCTCTGCCTTCTGGATTCATCTCAGTCTGATGACTTCCCCTTACAGACTGGTCAGCTGCTTAAAAAGATCATCATGCTTACCTCAGTCCCTCCAGTGACTTCCAGATTCTAGAGCTCCCCACAACCAGAGGTCCGGGCATCTCTTGCTCATCAGAAGATCCATCTGGGAGCATGTGTCAGCCCACAGAGGTTGTGGCCCCTCAGCCCAGCTGTTGTGGCTGGTAAATACCACATTAGTTTTCAGTAGGGTGCCTCAGCCCCAGTTTCCTAGACAAGAGAAGTAGCCAGCCTAACGCCTTCCCTTTCTGAATTGCTGTGCAAACTGACTCGTTGCTTTAGGAGGAAATGAAATTCCACAGCCTCAGAAACTGTAATGAAATGAAGTAACATTTTATTTTTTTTCTTTTACTTCTCCGATTGCTCTGGACAGTGATATTGTGGGTGACAAAGCTGCCCAGGGCAAGGCTTTGGAAGTGGATTAACTTTAAGGTCCCTTCCAACACAAGTCGTTCTATGGTTCTATGACTCTATACAGTGCTGAATATAAGTAAATGTATAAATGTAAAAAGGAGGGTGACAAAATATGACCAGTGGCCTAGAATGCCTCACTGAAAACTTCTGCTTTTATTTAGAACTGTCTGCTAGAAAAGGCTGGGAAACAGCAATTGATATGACAGGAAATAGTTGTTATATTTCAAAACAGTGGAAAAATGTATTAAAACGTCCTTTAAGTTTCCCAGTGAATTGCTGTTCTGCTTCTTTCTAATCTGGTAGATTTGACAAGGTCATAAAAATGAAGCTGATTTTGAAATCTCAACAGAACTAGTATTAATGTCTCATATTACTATGATAAGTTTCATATTATTATGGAAAAAATCTCAAATTAAGGTAATGAAATATATATTTTTTCCTGCTCAGGAAAAATTACTTAAAATTAATTTAGAACAATGTTCTTTCACTGTTTTGGAGGTCAGTAAAAAGATGTGTTGCAAAATACTGGGCAATAAGTAAGAATCAGAATGCCAGGAATTGGAAGGTACCTCAAAAGATCATCTAGTCCAATCCCCCTGCCAGAGCAGGAACACCTGTATTAGGTCCAACAGAATCACAGAATGACTGGGTCTGGAAGGGAGAATGTCAGAGACTGGAAGGGAGAAGAGTTGCTGTCAGTCTACATCAGGTAAAAACAACAACAGAAAAACACGGTGGTTATCAATAGTTATAGCCTGCAGAGGTTGTTAAAAAGCTCAGATAAATTGACAAATATATTTTCAGGATTTTCACAGGTGGTGGACCAGGCATCCCCAGTCTCCAGGCTTGAAGTCACATCATATTAATTTCCACCATTTATTTCTTCACTGTATAGCCTTTACACGCAGGACTGTATCAACTCAAGGTTTCTTGTGCAGAAAAGGAACCTTTTGCATATGTAAACAGAAATGTTCTGCCAGATGTGCAGAAACATTTCTGAACAGAGTCCTTTTGAGGCACTTTTGAGGCTGTCATATCACATCTCTACATCGTGCTGAAGTTCCAAATATCCTCAGTTAGAAAAGATTTGTGACTGAGAGACAGGTGACATGTAAAGCTGTGAGTCCCTGATGCTTCATGAGGTGTCAGAGAGGAAGTCCATCCTGGGGTTATAATCCATCCCAGGAGAGCAGTCACTGAAGCCACTGTGGTCAGAGGAGCTCCATGTTGGAGAAAGTCACTCTGGGTCAAACTATACATTCTAAGTGTTTCAATTTTGATTTTCTAAATAAAACAAAATTAATAGATTAAATCAGTTGCAGAAAAAGTATGTTCAATTAAACCATGTTGTCAGAATTAGATGACTATTGTCTTTCTAGTTTCACAGAGCAGCCTTTCCTTCTCCATGACTTTATGATGAAATGAATGTAGCCCTAAGCTTTTATTAAGACATTCTACCCAAGCTTTATTATTTCAATCTACAATCCAGTTAGAAGCTGTATAATTTTGAATTCTTGTGCCCATCCTCTGAGAAGCAACTACATGTCTACTGCTTTCAGTACTGCCCAGAAATGTTGGAATTACTTCGATGCCAAGGAGAAACCAGTGGCTGGCATTATTATAAATTCAGATTTAGTTAAGATACATGCAATTGAAAACAAATCATTTGTTGATAGCGTTAGAGCAGAGTGTCTGTTTTCTCACACAGGAGAATGAGAGCAGCAGCACTGAGTCAGATGGAGATCCATTGAGCTCACAGTTGTCTGTGTGGGTGGCAGCTGCTACAGAATAGGAGCTGCAATATCCAGCTGTGGAGAGCCATGTGGCTAGCCCAAGCCCTGCTCTTTGGAAACCAGATTGCAGTTCCCTGGGGACTGTACTCCACTTTGTTAATCAAGTGGAGTCTGGAGCTCCAGCTACTGCACTGGCATTTCATAGACTGAGACTCTTGAATTGGATGGAAAAACAGTACCAGGATCATTTCCTAGTACCTCCTGTATTTCACCATCCATGGTGACAGGGGTTAAAATACTTGAGTAACTCATTCAATATCCTGACTCTCATGCTGCCCAAGAAACCAACAGCTGCAAATTCAATTGTGAGTAAATCCTGCTAAGGCAAGAGAATATGTTCTGCTTTCAGAAGTAATAGTGGCCAACAGCGTACGCCTAGGAAAAAAATAAAAGAGCAGGGCAGGCATGTAATTAGACTTCCCAGTACACTTGAGCAGCTTGTGGCTCAGAGCTGCCCTAAGCCTGTGGTGATGTTTTTTATGTTTAAGGCTGTGCCTGAAGATGCCTGAGGATTGTGATGGCGTGTGGACATGTGATGGAGCCTTGGTGGGAGCTGAGTCTTGGATGGGGCACAGGCAAGTGGCCGTGACACAATAAGAAAAGACAAAACACAACAGTAATTACAACAGAGAATATGAATCAGAATCTGCCAGAGACCTAGCAGTGACTGTGGCTCACAAGAGGGACACAGAGTACCAGATGATGTAGCAAAGATCCCTCAGAGATCATACTGAACAGAGAATACCTGGAAACATGAAGAACTGGCTGAAGAGACACAGGGCCAGTGCGAGTCTAAACCTCTAGAGGTCCAGTCAATGTGGAAGCTTTTTCTTAATTTGTAATATGCCATTGTTAATACTATATATAAAGTGGGGATTTGAAAAGAAATCAGCTGAAATAAATTGTCTACTTGATGTAGATCAATTTTTGTCTTACAAAAGAAGCGTGGCATTCCTCGGGCATGTGCAAGGAAGAGAAAAGGTTCTGCCCCTGCCCTTTTCACTTCCCAATTTAGACAGTTTTCTCATCTAATCCCATCAGATTTCACAAACTACACTCGTTCTACCCATCCCACTGGCACCACCATCTGTATGGTGTTCTTCTCTCCCACCACTGGCATCTGTAGGTGGTCTTTGAGCACTACACTGGGTTTGACAAGCAACAGCCATTTGGAGGAGATGCTGGACACTCCCACAGGCACTTGATCTTATCTATTGGGTCATAAACTAGAACACTCCACAGGATGTGGGAGATTTGCCTTTACATTCTTCTTTTGCCAGTGGGATCCAAGCCCACACATATTCCAGAATCCCCAGGAAGAATCCTAACCACATATCTGTGTGCTGTCTGAGGAATGTACTCTCCCACTTTTCATGGCAGTATTAAGAATTTGGAAGTGGAAGAGAAAAGGGAGAAAGAGAATATTTGTCTGTGTGTGTATAAGTGTTCCTATATATAACATAATTTGCCTCTGATAATATCTCTTTCTCTGAGGCATCTGTATTCATCTCTCACTTCCTCTTTTATCCATATATTTCAGTGGTTGGTGCATGAGAAAAGAGCCTACGGATACAATACCACAGAAAGGCACAGAAGCACGTTCCTCTTCCCTGGAGAATGGCACAGACATCATGCTATTCTAGCTTTTGCCCAGTCTCACCTGAGCTGAGTTGCTTGGAATAACTAGAAGAACATCAATTCTTTGTTAGTTGGGAATTTGGTCTTAATTGTAGCTCGAAATGTTTGCTGTATAGATGAGAGGAGAGCAAAGGATGTCGTGCATTTTGATTTTAGCAGAGTTTTTGAACTGTCTGCTATAACATCCTTGTAGATAAGCTTAGCAAGTGTGGGATAGATGAGTGGACAGTGAGGTGGATTGAGAACTGGCTGACTGGCAAAGCTCAGAGGGTTGTGATCATCAGTGCAGAGTCTAGCTGGAGGTCTGTAGATAGTGGTTGCCCCAGTGGCTAGTACTGGATCTTGTTCAAAATGTTCATCAGTGAGCTGGATGAGAGGATGGAATGCACCCTCATCAAATTTGCTGATGATATGAAGCTGGAAGGAGTGCTGACACATCAGAAGACTGTGCTGCCCTTTACCAAGGCCTGGACAGGCTGGAGAGTTGGGTGGAGGGGATGCCAGAAAGGAAAAAGAGCTCATTTAAATTAAAGGATTACAGATAAATAAATGAGTATAAACTAACAAGGAACATATTTAAGCAGGAAATCAAAAGAAAGGTTTTAAACAGTGATGTTCTGAAAAAACCTATCAGAATCAAGGGAGCACTTCTTTAGAAACTTACCTAGATAGACTTTACTCCATTTGTGAAAATAATTATTTAAGCATTTTATTTCGAAACATTCCTACAATAGCAGGGTTTGCCTTGGGTAAGATGTCTATTCCAACCCTTCTGTCGTGTTGAATTCTTCTGGATATCAAAGACTACCTAATCCTTAAAGGGAAGATACTCCTCTGCTAATGTAAGACACACAGCAGACTTACTTGATTTCTGTCTTAGGGGAGCAAAGTGTGTGGATCTACACAATAAAACTGTACTTTATACAAATTTTAAAAGTATAGGAGGAAAAAATTTGAACCAAGGCTCAACATCTAAGCATTGTTACTAACATGAATAGAGAGGTTTAGAGGCAGAAATTACAACACAAGTTCACAATTCAAGCTCTGCACAGCTTTCTTCCCTTGGAGACTAACACTTATTCTGCCTGTAAATGGCACAGAACTGAATCCAACAAAGAAAAGAAGGGCTTACAAATTGTGGCAGTAAAAGGCCAACATCTGTGGCAAGACTTCCAGGTTAATGATCTTGCAAATTAGGAAGGGAGTCTGGAAAGGAGGACAGATGGAATTCTGTGCCATACAAATATGCTGGCATTGGACCCAAGATGTATTGTGTGTCCTTGGACTGTATATGCAGGTGATGTTTTTATCTTGCTCTTACAGAGCAGTGTCTTTCATGGAATCATAGAATGGCCTGAGTTGAAAAGGACCACAATGATCATCTAATTTCAACCCTCCTGCTATGTGCAGGGTTGACAGCCACCAGACCAGGCTGCCCAGAGCCACATCCAGCCTGGCCTTGAATGCCTCCAGGCATGGGGCATCCACAGCCTCCTTGGGCAACCTGTTCCAGTGCGTCACCACCATCTTCGTGAAAAACTTCCTCCTAATATCTAACCTAAACCTCTTCTTTCTCAGTTTAAAACCATTCCTCCTTGTCCTATCATTATCCACACTTGTAAACAGCCATTCCTTCTCCTGCTTATATGCTCCCTTCAAGTACTGGAAGGCCACAATGAGGTCTCCCTGGAGCCTTCTCTTCTCCAAGCTAAACAAGACCAGTTCCCTCAACTTCTCCTTGTAAAAGAGGTGCTCCAGCCTTCTGATCATCTTAGTGGCTCTCCCCTGGGCTTCTGGACTGCAGGCAGACACTGCTGGCTCATGTCCAGCTTCTCGTCCACCAGGACACCCAAGTCCTTCTCCTCAGGGCTGCTTTCAAGATCTTCCCCGAGTTTGTATAAAAACCTGGGATTGTCCCGACCCAAGTGCAGCACCCTGCTCTTGGCCTTATTGAATCTCATCAGGTTTTCATGGGCCCATTTCTTCAGCCTGTCCAGGTCCCTCTGGATGGCTTCCCTTCCTTCCAGTGTATCGACTGCACCACTCAGCTTGGTGTTATCCACAACCTTGTGGAGCTGAGGGTGCACTCGATGCCATCATCTATGTCATTGATGAAGATGTTGAAGAGCATCGGTCCCAAGAGCGACCCCTGAGGGACACCGCTTGTGACTGGCCTCCACCCTGACACAGAACCATTGATCACAACCCTTTGACTATATCTAGCCAGCCAATTCCTAGTCCATTGAACAGTCCATCCTTCAAATCCACACCTCTCCAATTTAAAGAGAAGGGTGTGGTGAGGGACCATGTCGAAGGCTTTGCAGAAGTCCAGGTAGATGATATCCACTGTCCTTCCCCCATTCACCAAAGCTATCATTCTATCATAGAAGGACACCAGATTGGTCAGGCATGATTTGCCCTTGGTTAAGCCATGCTGGTTGTCTCGAATCACCTTTTTATTTCGTATGTGCCTTAACATAGCTTCTAGGAGGATCTGTGCCATGATGTTCCCAGGCACAGAGGTCAGGGTCACCAGCCTGTGGATCCCCAGGTCTTCCTCTCTCCCTTTCTTAAAAATGGGAGAACGTTTTCCTTTTTCCAATCACTAGGGACTTCACCAGACAGCCATGATTTTTCAAATATGATGGAGAGCAACTCGGCAACCACATCAGCCATCTCTTTCAGAACCCTAGGATGGATATCATCTGGCCGCATGGATTTAAACACATTCAATTTCATGAGGAGGCCTCAGACTTGTTCCACTGTTACAGTGGGACAGAAACCACTCCCCACACCCTCACCTAGAGGCTCATGGTCCTGGCAGACACAGGAAGCCTGACCACCACTGTACATTTCCCTCTTTTCCCTCAGTTTAAGCTGCAGGTCCTTGCACAGCTATGACAGTCACCTGCCTTCTCTGCTCAACTTCTTCTGCTGGGGGATGGAGAACCATTGCACTCTCAGAAGGGTGTCCTTAAAGAGCTGCCAACATTGTTCTGTGCCTATTCCCTTAAGGACAGTTTCCCAGAGGATTCCACTCAACAGTTCCTTGAGCAGCTGTAAGTTTGCTCTCCTAAAGCACAGGGTCCTAGCTCTGCATTTGTCAGACCCTCATTGCCCTCTTTCAAGATCACAAATTCCACCAAGGCATGGTCACTAAGCCCAGGCTGCCTCCAATCTTAACCTCTCTACTGTTCTCTTCTGCATTAGGGAGCACCAGCTCCAGTAAGGTTGGTCCATCTATTACCTGGACCGGGAAGATATCCTTGACAGACTCCAGGAATCTCCTGGATTGTCTGCCATCCTCCATGGCGCTATCCCAGCAGATATTGGGGTGGTTGAAATCCCCCATCAGGACAAGAGCCCATGAGCACGACACCTCCTGCAGCTGAAGCAAGAAGGCCTCGTCAACAGGCTCCCACTGATCAGGTGGCCTGTAGCAGACCCCAACCACTAGGTGCCCTTTAGTGGACTGATCCTTGATTTTTACTCACAAGCTCTTGACCTGATCGTAGCTGCTCCTCAGACACAGCTCTTCACAAACTATCCACTTCCTAACATAGAGGGCAACTCCGCCACTCCTCCTACTCTGACTATCCCTTCTGAAGAGCCTATAGTCCTCAATCATGGGATTCATCCCACAATGTTTCCATGATAGCAATTAAGTCATACTTTCCCAATTGGTCCATGGTTTATAGCTCCTCCTGTTTATTTCCCATGTTGTACCCATTGGTATAGAGGCCACTTCAGCTTAACTATTGGCCTTGTTGCTTTCTTGGAGGAGCCCTCCCTAGTACTTCCAGGACAAGTCTGGGGTTTTCCCTTGCTGCATCCCATGGTGACAGCATTCCTACATGCTTCTCTGTCACCCAGTGCACCCCCTTCCCCCACCATATCTAGTTGAAAGCCCTTTTTCTCTTTCCCCAAGATATAGGCAAAATCTTAACTAACCTAGTTCTTTGACTTCCTTTTTTCTCTTCAGACATCTTTTGATGGAAAAAAAAAAAAAACAACCCACTTTGGTCCAAGGTTTGCTTCTAGTTACAAGACTCACCATTAATTAAATGGCAGTTTTTCAATCCCATCGCCACATTTATGGACAGCAGAGTTCAAGAAGTTCATGAACTGGTTCCCCACAGTTATCTTGAACATGAACTCACTGTTTAGTCAATGGCTTAGAAAAACAAGGCTGGACAGCTGGTCTCTGTGCTACTTACCACAGTCTCAGGGCAGGGACAGAGGAAATTTAGAGAATATTTCCAAACACAGTCTGCCAGATTATTCAAATCTACAACATATCCACAAAGATGTTTGCTATTATTTGCTCTCGAATTTAGCATACACTGTAATATGCCCTATTTTATGAGGTGTGAAGGCTGACATCTGAAATGGTTGCTCTGTCCTAGCCTGATATCCAGTTGCTACATCTGGCTGTGTCTTGTAGTCTGGGGAAGTGCCCTACCGCAAGGACTTGACCCGCAGAGGATGGTGAGACAGATGAAGCTAGATAATCTTTTTTATGTCCATGAGGGTCAGTCTTTCAACACCAAGAACTAAAACAAATAAACAGAAGTGGGACACACTGTAATTAATGGCTCCAGAACACAATAAATCCGAACAGCTTCTTTTTTTTTGAACTGTGGCTCACTTCAGGCTAATACAGAAGTTTAGAGGTGGAAAAAGAAACATGACTCAGTCATTTCTTTCTTTTCTTTTTCTTTTCTTTTAATTATTGAATTGGATCCATCTGACAGAACCACTTTCAAACTAAATATGCACATGGATCACTCTCCACATATGTATGTATGCACGTCTGTGCAAGTCATTTGATAGGCATCTTCCTCTTCCAGCATTTCCTCACCTAAAGTAAACACTGTCTCCTCACGCTATAACTGGAGAGCAGCATTTTCAAGGACTTACATACCCAATACAATTTAATCCTGCTTGGGTGTTTTGATCTAAACTGATTTTTGTTTTTAAGTCCTTAAGTGTGAGCCTGAAGGAAGAGATGGAACGCATCTGCAAAGACTATTTTCAGTGTATTTCCAGATTCACACACACATCCACTGCAGGTCTGTAATATGACAAGATTTGTCTTATGGGAAACTAAAGATGAGTTCAAAATCTCATAAATCTTCCTTATCATAAAACTCCGAATCTCACTGTGGTGCATTCAGTTCACTTTTTAATTTGTTAAACACATCAGGCCCAATTCAAAGCACTGAAGCAAATGAAATATTTTCATTTAGAGACAAACTGCCTTCTCTCACACCGCACCTCTGACACCCCAAGGCATCGTCTTCACTCCTCCTCTTTGGTTTAGCTCTGGGGAGAGAAGAGAGGACCAAGGCAAGATGACCAGGATGAAATCCCTGAGGAAGTCCATCATGTGTGCAGGCTTCATGCCTGATGTCTGTTTAGATCAACCCAGTGATTCAGCACTCTCACTGCTATATATATACTGTTCATTTTGAGGAAGAGCTTCCACTTAAATATCATATCTTGAGGCTAGCTCTTTTTTACTACATTTTTAGAAGCTGATTTGGAAGTAGTCTGTCTCTTCTCATTACAAACATTCAGACAGGACCTTTCTGTAAGACACATTCAATCTCTCTTATCCTTTTCTTTTTTTGTTCTTGTTCCCCTTATTTTGAAGTACTCCACACATGTGGACTGTCAGTGTGCCAGCCCTTGTTGCAAATAGCACGCTGTCCTTCTGTGCCCTGGGCCTCCTGGTTGGTCTGGGAAATGCAGTGTGCTAGGAGTTTCTGGCCTCCTTTGGGGTTAGGTATGATGGTCTCCGTTGTGCGTAAGCAAGTGGTTTCAATCTTTAATTGCAATGGGGAAGTGGTCAGACAACATACAGTCCTGGCAGGATAATGGTAAAATGTCTTGGAGGAAAACCAGAAAATAACAAATACATTACATATGAAATGAATATGTATTTCTAACATAACCTGGAAAATGTGTAACATATAGGAAAGCAAAATACACAGTTATTTTTCTTTGTGATGCTTGCTTGATGCTTGAGCACTGTCTCATGCTATTCCTTTTTTCCTCCTTATAGAAATTAAAGTGGACTAAACATTTTATTCTCACCTCATAATTTCACAATTCCAAACACTTATTCTGAAGAAATGGATGTGGGTTTTGACTGTAACTACGAATTTGCAGTGAGCTGTCAGTCATCAGAAGTGAGGCATGGAATTACAGGATTCTGCTGTTCTATGCAATAGGAAGAATTGCTTAATCACAGCAAAACCTGTGAATTAGACAACTCACCTCTTCCAGAGAGACAAAAAATCTTTCTCAATATCAGCTACATCCTTCTCAGATATGTTTTACTTTACTCACTTTACAGAGGATTAAGCAGAGACATGGAAAACTTAGCAGCTCTATGTCTCTCTGTAATTCAACATGACAGCTGGGAATTACTCCCAGGAATCTTGTTTCCCTTGCTTTCTTACAACCACTTTAGTGATTCTCTTGAAGACATGCTAGCTTGGATAAAATTTAGCTCACGCTCCGAGTCTTGTTTGTGAAGCTGATCATCTGAATAAACAGCAGTCATCAGGCACATCCCCAAAGGAAAAAAAGGATTGATCCCCAAGGGACTGATTTTGTGTGGGTATGGATGGATGCTGATTTCAGTTTGTATCCACAATCACTTTACACTCACAGACATTAGGGTGACAGGATATTGTATGTATAAGTTAATGCAGATAATAGCACTGAAGACCTCGGTGTCCATTTCTCAGCTCTTCTCCATGCACCTCTAAGTACATTCCTAAGCACATGAACATTTTGGTACAGACTGAGGAACTGGGGCATGGTCACTTCAGAGCGGTCAGGAGACACTCTCAAATTTACAAAAAAGCGAGGGGATGAGATCACAGAAGGTCATGGAGTCATAGAATCACAAGGTTGGAAAGGACATACAAGATCATCTAATCCAACCATCCTCCTCTATGCACTATCATCCACTAAGCTACTAAACTGTATCTCGTAGCTCCTCATCCAGATGCCTCTTGAACACCACCAGGAACGGCAACTCCGCCACCTCCCTGGGCAGCCATTCCAGTGCCTGACCACTCTCTGAGAGAAAAGGTTTTTCCTCATGTCTAATGTAATCTCCTCTGGTGCAACTTGTGGCCATTTCCTTGGGTCCTGTTTGTTGCCTGGGAGAAGAGGCTGACTCCTTCCTCATCCCAGCCTCCCTTCAGGAAGCTGTAGAGTATGATGAGGTCTCCCCTGAGCCTGCTCTGCAGGTCTCTGCTGCAAAATCCCATACACATTGGGCAGTACTGTCTGCTCTTAGCCAGTGTAGGAGCATTAACGCTATGCCAATGCTATCTCAATACAATGCATCAAGAGCATGTATGCAAATACTAATAAAGCATCAAGACACTAGTTAACCCTCTGAAGTGAAACACATAAGCCTTGTCATTGTCCCACTCCTATCACATGTGGGGTTTTTTGCCTTTGAAAGAGTGGAACTCATAAACACACATGAAAAATTGTACGTCCATGGGAAGCACCGCTGGTTTAGATCTTCCCTGGCTATGTAATAAATCCTCTGTCTTGTTCAGTAAAAGCCAAAGCCTATCACTGGTTTTATGTGGGAAATGCACAAATAATAGTAACACCTACTTGGTTCCAGTCCAAAATGAAATATTGTTTGGAAGATAAGTCTTTAAGACTCTTTACAAAAGCAGAAACGATTCCTTTATTGCCATAGAATATATGCACAGAAGAAAAGCTCTAGGCTACAGCCTTGTTCAGCAAGAAATGTATTAGCTTACATCACCTGAGACGTAGTGGCAGTAATTCTTAGAGAGCTGGTGAAGATCTTCTCCTAAATCATTTCTTACTCAGAAATGAGGCAGTTGGTATCTGGTGCCAGTGGGACTGTGGAGTTGTCTTGCACGTCTATAGGACACGTGTTACCCCCATCTATCTTGATTCTAGTGCACTTGTGTGGATGATGTTTGTAGCTGAAAAAATACTATTAAAAAAAAAAAAAAAAAAAAAAAAAAACAAAAACTGTGTCTATGCCAGTTGCCTGTTTAGCTTTGACAACAAGCACAGCAAATCCTGGTGCACCCGTCAGTGCTCCTGATTTACTCCAAGAGAAGCTGGAGTAAGCAGCTTTCCCTATTTAGCCTGGCACTGGAAAAAGGGTTTTTCTTCTACACTTCCTACAAGTCAACACTAAGATATTGTGTGACCTGGAACCCCTGGAAACAGCTACTGCAGGACAGTTTTGGGGCTTTCTGTATGCACCTACAATTTATGATTCACTTGAAGTACACAAATTTGTTAGCAACTCAGTCACCACTGAGTGAAATAGAGAAGAAATACCCTTCCAAAATTTATTAGGCTTCTTACTGCCAGTCCAAATGATTTTGCTGATATTAAAGATCTTGTAGCTGGAGGCTTCACTCAGTCTGACCGAAGAGTGGCCAATGAATGTATTGTAAATGTGGGTGATGTTTTCTGTATGTTTTATGAGGGAGAGGTGAGCAGAGGAGAGATGAGGAGAGCTGAGCAAACATGAGGAGAGAGAAAGGAAGGAGAGATTGTTATGTTACTCGGGATTCTATTTCTGAATTAAATAAAGAGCATTTCAATGCATATTCTTCTAGAAAAACTATGTACTGGGGAGAAAAAAAGAGTATTTATACTGAGGACCCTGTTTCAGTTGTTCATAATCAGAGCTCTCTTTTCTCACATAGGTTTAACCAAGGACTGTACATAAAAATAACTTGGGGAAATGTCACTGCCATTTTTCAATACATTAGAATGGTTTCAGATGGCTGGAGAAAACTGCAAAGACATTTTCCACTCAAGATGACATTCAGAGCTCTGAAGCATAAGTGAAAACATCAAATTGGTTTGTGCAGTTTCCATTTGCTCTTTTCGCTTGCTTGCAGTACACTATTTTCAGTATTAGACCTCAATACCTGGGGAGTGAGTTATCACGAAACAAGCATAGCTCTCCATTCTGATAAAAGTTTCCCAAAGGTTGAGTGTTGTTCACTGTAAAACTCTGTTAAAACTTAAGTTTCTGGAATGTTTTTTAGAGGTTCCATCATATGATGCAGTGTACTGATAAGTATAGGTGTTACTATAATGTTTTTGAGGGAAGAGTTAGACTAAGCCTGATATTAACCAAGCTCTGCAAGGAAAGTCAAAGTATAAAAAATACTTAAAAATCATAAAAGTAAAGAGAGTGAGTAATTAATATTCTCTGATACATTTTTAATCTCCAAAATGCAGATAACTGACAGCATCCCCCAGGTGTTTTAGAACTCTTCAACAAAGTCGTGCTAGTAGGGGAATATCTTCTTAGTTGGTTTCCCAACCATTTGACCAAAAGAGTGTATGAAAATAATCCTGATAGAAAAATCTAAAGGAAAACTTGAGGTAAAGACATTCACATCATGTTTTATTGGTTTAGTTCTTTGCAACTCTATTTCCTGTTCTGTGATCAATTGCTTACCCTCTTACTAGATTAACATAATTTTCATTACTTACCTTCTCTAGTAAAAACAAAAGCAGTGTGGTAGGAGCAGACAATCTTGCAATACAACTCCAGGAGTCGGTTTAAAAATAGCTGACATCAAGGAGAGATTGTGCAGAGAGAAATTATTTTCCAAGAACAAACTATCACTCTGTGGACAAAAAGAGGGTGGTAAGAATACAGCTGATTGCCTAAAATCCTCATATATAGATTCCTAAAATCCTCATATATGATTTTGCTGGCTTATATGGCAACAGGGAGAAATCAGCGTTGTCTACAGTAGACCACGCAAGCACAGCCAAATACCCAGAGAATGATACATGAAGCCAACTACTCAAGCTGCAATATTCTGGTTCTCCAAATGGAGTAAATGCCAAGTTAGATCTCTGAAATCTGCTTCATTAACACCTTCTCAGTCATGTCTCATTCACTTGAACTCATAAACTGTGATAGTTTCAATACCTAAGTAAGGCAGCTCTACCAAGAAACATGATTATGATCCAGTCTCAATACCAACATCTCTGGAATCTGGTTTTAGATATGTTGCAACAAATAAGAAAGAATTCAAAAGAATAAAAGGTGCAAAGATCAAGAGAAAATAAATGAGATTTTGAGACTGAGATTTTGCACAAAACATCCTTGTGACCTAATCCTAAATTTGGGGATGTATTTGGTTTGTTTTTCTGACCTAAGCAGATCTTGCTCACCAGTTCAAGCTGTAACATTCTAATTTAGCTTCTTAACACTCAGTACTCCTTTAGTTCTCCAGGTTGAAACTGTTGATGAGTGGATTACCTTACATTTGACTCTTTAAAAACATAACCTACTCAAAAACATTCAGTTTGGACATGCTCAGTAACATATTGGTAGCTGGCAGCCAAGAAATCTTCTCTCACTACAGATGTTTCAGTAAAGGGATTTTCCCTGCAATTATGTTGAATTACCCACAAACTCAGTTTCTCCCTTAGTTCAAATTGCAGAAGCCCATGTACTGGATCAAAATGTTACAGCCTCTCAAATTCACATTGCACAATACCGCCAAGCTCTGGAACTTCAATCTTTTCAATTTGCTTGTTTAAAGTTCTAGGAAGGAGATACATAAATGTAGTAAGAGTACAAAAAGATGGCAAAGAAAGTTAGGAAATGTAATATGTTTGTATATAGTTATGATACTTCCTGCATATATCAGATTCATATACTATTTCACATACTATTTTGCAGAGAGATTTTTTAATATTTATTTTCTAGCAAACCTTATTTGAAGATAGAAATGCTTTGGGAAGGCATCAAAGAATTGAGTGTGGTACAGAACCGGCCAAACTCTATCTTCAAAGCCTCAAGCAATTCAAGAATGGCTCCCACAATGAAAGTATGTCCTGTGACCCCTTGGGATTGGGCAGAAATGAGCACCTTCAAGTCTTTTTATCCCCAGAACAATGTGTGTGGGGGGTCCTTTGGGTCACCGCTGTGCCCCCAGCCTAACGCGTGGTAAGGTGCACGATCCCTGAATATCTCCTAGCCCCAAACTCCTAGAGGTCCTGATCTGTCTGTCTTTCTAAGGTCTGTGGTCCTGGTCTGTCTATCTTTCTAGTGTCTGTGGTGAACATCCTGCGGCTGTCAACCTGATGAAGTTTTGGTGTGTGGTTCTGCGTGGGGTCAGGAGTGTCAGCAAACCCCGCTGTAACGCTTGTGCGGCTACAGCAGCAGTGCAGTCAAGGATAACTTGCTGCCCCCACATCGTGACACAGCTGATTACAATAGGAACTTTCACTTTTTTATGATGTTGCTGCAGTGCCCATTTGTGTAGTTGTCCAGCTTGTCAGCTTGCAGGTGAGCTGAAGGAAGCACTCAGAACCAAGCAACCTGGCCAAGATTTCTGACTTTATCTGCCATAGTCCAACATCTCCATATGCGAAAAAAGCCTCAAGGTATCAGTGATAAATGTCTGCAGAAGCCCTAGCTCCTTCACAGGCAAGAGATGCAATGATTTCCCAGCTGCAATACTGAAGGATGAGACAGCCTGGAGCTGCACGCCTGCATCAGCATGGCCAGCAATCAATGCTGGCTCCCACCAGCTCTCTTTTCTCCTATAGAATGGAAGTTGGGTTATCAGCAGCTACAACAGGACGTGCAGACTTCATAGCCCCCAAACAACAGCACAGGACTCATGTTCCATCCCTAACAAGGGTCATCAAAAAGCAAAGATTCCCAATAAAAGGGAATGCATAGTCGTAAAGGATTGTAGGACGGTTTCTGGAACAGCAGTCTTAAAGCTAGCACTAACTCCTGTGCATGGGATTGAAGAGGTTGACTATCTGCTGCATGAAGTCCATGAGTAGAAATTTCTTTTTAAAACATGAATTTTTGTCATTTTCAACATTATTTTTGAACTCTGCCATTTTTTCTTTCTTGGCCTTTGGTGTCTGAGAGGAGTTAGGGGTGAAATGTGAATTTGTTGGTGAATTCTGGAGGTTGTAATGACCAACTTAAATATTTTTCATTATCAGTGGCTTACTTCTTCACTTAAGTGGCTGAAAGTCCTTCTCCTTTTATGTTTTCTACTATATTTTACTTGAAATCAATATAAAGATGGGTTTTGTTTTTACCAATTCTCCTAACACTCATTTTTTTCTCTCAGCATATGTTTTTTCCAAGTGATATGTGATCCCAAGAGAAGAGAGATGAATGGCAAAGGGGAATATATATTCCCATGGCCAGGGGGATAGGATGAAAAACTGAGTGAGGAAAAGAAAAAAAAGTGGAGAATGAGAGTGATAGCATTTGTTTTCTCAGATGAAAAGCTACTGCCCTTTGAGACTGCTTAATGTATTTATCTTTTAGGGAAAGAAAAGAATTCCCACTAGATAGACTGAAAATTTGACAAAGGTCTGAGAAATAGGATCTTCTCAGGCTTTGTCTGTAGGTGGGTAAAGTCATAATAGCTCTGTTTTTCTTGGTTTTCTTTACATGAGAAAAACTGAGTAAGAATGCCTTACTATGCATAATTGTAAGGATATTCATTTCTCTAAGACTTTTTACACTGCATCTCAGTCAACTGAAAGGTCAATTTAGTTATTCTTCCCTCCCTCACTTCCTATACTAAGGAGAAAAAAAAAAACACCAAAACATGTAGACAGGTCTTTCAGATTTCAATGAAAATAACAGATGTTACCCATCAAAACAGCTTCTACCCAGAGCAAGGATGACATAACTACAAAGAGACTGAGATTTTCCTTCCAATAGACAGAGCTCTATCTCAGACAGAGCCAGGCAGCACTCTGCTTGAGAGAAACTGTCATAATTTCACTGTAGAACATCCTCTGCTTTCAGACAAAGGAAACTTTTGATCTAATTGCATCTAGCTAGTTATCATATAGACGATGGAACTTATTGATTGCAAAACTCATCCCACTCAGCATTTGTTTGAGATGGAACATGCAGAGCATATTGTTTTGGTCAGAAGTAGTTTCTGAATTCTTTCCATGTTGCCTGATCCTTCTGCTGGGAAGACCACCAATCATTTGGGTGGGCTCTGAGATAAACCTTTATTTCCCAGTATAATTAAATTCAGGGCATGAAGTTGTTGTAACGCAACCACAAAAGCAGTTGAGTTTACCAACTAGAACCTCTTCTCTGGTGGCTTAGAAGTAGTAACAGCATAACACAAAGAAAGCACACATGGTTTAACAAGGATTTGGTTTCTGCCCTAAATCAGGGAGTAGCTGAGAAGATTGACACTTCACATATGTACCAGACTGCAGGTCAGGCATGGATACAGTGCAGTAGGGATCTCAAATTCAGTCTGACTGAAACTAAGCTCCTGCTCAGCAACACTAGAGCACAACAAAGAAAGGTTGAACAGACTTGCATACTGATCTTGGTCCATTGGCACAAGGCTCATAAGGTAGATGTCAGAATCAAAGAATGACACAGGGCAGAGAAAGTATGGCTCATCCCTGGGTGGGATCTCAGCTGGGTGTGCACCCACAAGGAGCAGCTCATTCATGGAAGCTGGGATGCTTTTGACTGCTCTTATGCTCCATTACTGTAACCATCCACAGAGGGAAATATATTTAATAAGAAGCATTCAACTACAGGATGTGGAGGACACATACTGTGCTTCCAACGACACTCAGACCCATTGTCTCTAGGTCAGAAGAGAGCAATGAATGGTACAAGAACTACAAAAGATATTCAATTTTAGTTAATTAATGGAGTTGAACACTTGAGAAAAAATCTAGCTCTGATTGGACATGCTCAGCGTGCTTGCATTTGGTTTCAAGATTATCAAAACCAAAGTCTTGCTACTTCAGGCTGTTATGATAATAAGGAGATACAAGACCAGCCATGAGAAACAGCTTTTGCCTGTGTTAAAAGGCATCATCAGTGCTAACTTTTTTTCCAGCTGACAGATCGTGACAACTTTTTCGCCCTCAGTGAGCTCCTTGCTCGTTTGGGTGCTGGAGGGTACTGCAGTGCTCTGCCTGTGGCCCTAAGCAGGGCAGATCCCAGCAAAAGTCACTGCAGTGACTGAGCAGCTTCCAGTAATGGGGCTTTACACACGAGGGTTTGGTTTGCAGGGATAATGCTGTGGCTTTTTTACATTGTCTTGGAATATGCAGAGCTGCTGTGTGTTACAAGTACTTCTCAAGAGACCTGTTAGCTACTTTTTAATATTTCAACCTCTGACCTGTGTGTTAATGTGTTGTTAAAATTGGAGAAGTCATTCACCCTTACTCAGCAGTTTAACTCTATGTGTGTGTTCCAAATCCTGCTTGCTGCCTTTATTGACCCGCATAATAAATTTAATACTTCTCCTCTTGCTGAATGCTATTATTGCCAAGTCCCAGGCATGCAATCTTCAGCCCCACTGATGATGCATAAGCCAGAAAGAGACATAGTTTGTTTTTTGTTTTTTGTTTTTTGTCCAGGACAGAAGATGAAAAGGAGTCAGGTAACAAAATGAGGGGTAAGAATGAAATGTTAATCTGGTTCAGTAATCCTGTCAGTACAGCTTGGAAGAATGCTTGTTCTTAGCCTGTCTCTGGCAATGAGAATTATTTGTTCACCATCAGCATAATATCTGCCCATCCCTTGCTTGTTTAATACTGTATTTGAATGTCTGTTTATTTATTCTTTCCAGCTTTGTCCACGGAAGCCGGAAACAGACCTATTCCTTGGTCTGGAGTTAGACCATACTAATTTCTGCTGAAGTGTGGCCAGAGGTACTAACTTGTTTTAGAGCATTTAATTTTAACTGTAAGCTTAAGATGAGCAGAGTTGTCCTAGAGAAAATGACAGATAACCAAAAAAAATAAATAAATAGGGAGAGAGAAGGAGAAATAGCAGAAGAATGGATGGAAAGATTTAGAGCTTTTTCATCAATGGAAAAAGTAGAGATTTTCTTACATCATACAGAGAACACTAATTTGAGAAGGATGGGTTCAGTAATAAGAAA
This sequence comes from Tympanuchus pallidicinctus, assembly GCF_026119805.1. Classification (NCBI taxonomy): domain Eukaryota; kingdom Metazoa; phylum Chordata; class Aves; order Galliformes; family Phasianidae; genus Tympanuchus; species Tympanuchus pallidicinctus. The sequence continues at coordinate 41,938,259 of NW_026294780.1, read as the reverse complement.
CAAAATTAATATAAGAAGTTAGCACATGCTTGTACATGCAACTTAGTACCAATTCTCATCTTCAAATTAATTAAGGTTATTTTTATTTATTTATCTATCTATCTATCTATTTATTTATTTATTTTAGGATGAACACAAAACTACTTCAACATCAGCTTAAGTCTTTCAGCAGAGTATAGAAAGTTGAAGTTTGGGAGTTTGGAGCTGGCAATAGAGATAACGCTTGGACCAGGTCAAGGTCAAGACAATGCTGTCACCCCAAGGGCAGGGAGGACCAGTGCTAAAGGGGCAGAAGTTTGAAAAGTCTTGCATGGATATGCTTGCATGGCATTCAGCACATCAGAGGTTTCTACACATCGTGGCTCAGCAGCATGCATGCCTTTCTGGGACTCTATCAGAGACAGCTGTGAGGAGAACATTGCTTCAGGCAGCTGTTGTCTTTGCCTATGTCTGAAATTAGGCCTGTCCTGCTAAACTGGACATAGCTGGAATCACACCAGAAATGAATCAGCACGAATCTCATTTATCCTCACTGAATACACTCATGGACACCTCTCCCATCTTGTTTTGAGAAATGTGTTTTGGGACTGATTCTCTACCAGCCTGCAGTGATCCATATGTGTTCCCTGTGATCTCTTTGACCTCTGCACTGGTTTGTGAACCATGTCTAGCTGGGACGAACTGTTTTGTTGGGATTTTGTGTGGTTAATTTTTGGTGGGTTGGATTTTAGCTATCTGATCTTCCTGAATCTACTTGATACACATTCACACTCATTAGTGCCAGCAAAGGAAGTAGTTGGGAAGGGATGTTCAGCAAGAGGAGAACTGGACCACATCATTTTCAACTCAAATGAGCTTCAGTTGTTACAGAACCACAGTGTGAGAGCTGTGGTCCAGGAGAAAGCTCTGAGAAGGCTCATGCTTGCATCACCCTCTCCGATTAAATTATCTAGCTGCAAATCTAATCTAATGAGAGAAGTGCTTGCTTAGAGATTATTATGACAAGGCACAACTTTTAAACAACTAATTTCATGCCATGCTCAGCTACAGCGGTAAGAACCTCAAATAACTCTCAGGGTTTCATTTCCTCTGTGTGGTCATGGATTTTCCAGACGAGCTCAGCACCTTTGCGTGCAGACCATTCAAGCAGTCCCATGGCATGAAAATCCCACAGCAGTGATTGACATTGTCAGCTCCCTCAAGTTCAGCTCCCATTTGTACCAATGTTGATTTGAGGTGTTGTTTGTAAACAGTATGTGAGTACTCCAGCTCGCTGTGTCCTTGCATAAACCAGCAGCATAATCGCACACTACAGACAAGTAATGAGTATTGAGTCATCGTAGTACAGCTGCTGCTGTAAAAACATTGTGAGCTTAGATGAATAGCCTGTGGGAGACAGCCATACTACCTTCTGACCGTACGGTTTTGACAATAATAAACGAAAAATATTGGGATATCCTGTGTAAATGTGGATATTTGCTCTCAGACGCGAGTGAATGCAATCACTCACTCCATTCCCTTCATGAGGAATTGCACAAACTGTGTCATTTGTTGATACTGCTTGAAGGGCTGGGGAGTTTTGCTCCTTCAGATCAAATCTTGTGCATAGGAATTTTTCTGTGCAGGTACATACCTTATTATTAAGAATAAATCTACTGGAAAGTGCTATTATTGATTATGGATATTCTTGTGAACTTGAGACATTCCCAAATGGCAACATTTGCTTCTGCAAACCTTGAGAAATGGAAGTATTAGCAAAAACAATAGCACCAGGCTTAAAGCAGTAGGTGCTGGCCTTGAAAAACTGATTCATTTTAATCACCAAAGTATGCCAGATTTTGGATCTTGATCCAGATCCCAGGATATCAGATGGGCATCTGCCTACTCCCTATTCTCAACTGTTGCACAGTAAAAGGAGTAGCACGTCCTCCACTGTTGGCAAGCTGGAGTTTATTGCTAAGCCAGGCAGCACAGAAGTGAAATCGTTTCAGTCATAGAATCATAGAATGGAAGGGACCTTTAAAGCTCACCTAGTCCAACTGCCCTGTGATGAACAGGGACACCTACAGCTAGATCAGGTGCTTAGAGCCCCATCCAGTCTGACCTTGAGTGTCTCCAGGAATGGAGCATCCAACACCTCTGTGGGCAAATTTTCAGTGTCACCACCAGGATGTTGACCTCTCATGCATTCCAGCTTCATTCTGGCACCAAGAGGAGCCTGTATGTCTGGAGAGAACACTTCCACCTCCATGGATGGGACTGAGCACAGCAGGCTCTGCCTCTGAAGAAGGTGTCACAGTTGTCCCCCTAAAGTCTGAAAGTGGTGGCTTGCTGCAAGGAGGAAATGGTCGGAGGAAGCAGAAAACTTTGGGTCAGTGGCTCGTTGCTGGGTGGAGGCTGATGTGTAGGAAGGGGTGATGTTGGTGAAAAACATTTTCCCACTCCTCAGCAGGGAAGTTTCCAGCTAATAAAAGTCATGTTAAGGAAAGTAGCTAGATGGTTCATGTCTCTGGAAGTGTTCTTGGGAATGAGGAATATTTTGCCCTCCCCTTCTGAAGAGCGTAGATGTCCATTGTCCTATTTGCTTCAGGAAAGGGTTCTGTGCTCCCTTGGTGATTTCTTGACGCTGATCCTGATGAAGGTATCAGACATGCCAGCTGCCTGACTAACCTTGTGGGTCTCCCTACAGTAATGAACTCCACCATCCTACTGAGACTTAAGTGTACCATAGGCAGGGGATTGGATATGGCAGCAAAACATAACCATGTTCTCCAGGATGCTGCAGTTTCAACCAAGCAGAAGCAAATCCAGATCCTTCCAATGCTAAGATGGACAGAAGGTTTGTTGGCTTCCATGTTCCTTTGCCTGCCATGGAGCATGACCTAGGAAGTTAAAAATCAGATTCAAAGCCTAGACTTGATCTTCAGTTAGTGAGCTCTAGGCAGTTAGGTGCCTTGACTGTGTTTTGTTTTCTTTACAACTAGGTGCATCAATGAAATAATGCTCTGCACAAGGAGAATTCACACAATATGTTGAGATATTTAATCTGGCACGTTCCAGTTTGCTACCAGGCTAAAAGATGAAGGCATCCTAACAAAGATAATGTGCAGGTGGAAAAATTGTTAAGAAAAAAACAGTCTATCCTTAAAAATACTGTAATACAATGATGCACTGCAGTGATGAGAGAAATCTTTACGTTTTCTGTATTACCAAAGAAGTGGAAAGAGAATCGTAAAGAAGACAAATCTGATCTATCTGCTATCTTATCTCTTGTTTGGAAACAAAATTTCACATTGTGTTTTGGATATGTGTCATCTCAAAAGCTCTAAGCCTCAAGCACAGGCAAGAAATAGGTACACAGATTTTAAGCTGGGTCAAATTCAGGCGTTTTTTTCACTTTCTCTCACTTGTTTGAAGATTAGCTGGCTAAGCAAAACGCTTCTGTATCTCTGGGTAACAAAACGGAGCCTGGCTTTTCTTCAAGGCTGTGGGTGTTTGCTGTTGGTTGTAGTGACACATTCTTGTACATTTCAAGGGGAAAATGTCTTAGTGTGGGATTGTCAGAAAGGGTTTAGAACCCACTGCTGCTGTGCATGATAATATTTTCTTCTCCATTTCATTTTCACTGTGCAGCAAAATTGTTGTTCTGCTCTAATTTGCTAATGAACAGAGCACTGCCATCTTGTGTCCTATTTAGCAAGCACAATTATTTTGTTAAATATTTTGAAGGGAGAGAATAAATGCTATAGAATCATAGAATAATAGAATTGACCGAGTTGGAAGGGATCCTTAAAGGCCATCCAGTCCAACTCCCCTTCAAAGAACAGGGACACCTACAGCTAAATCAGGGTGCTTTCAGCTCCATCCAGCTTGACGTGAATGTCTCCACGGATGGAACACCCAGCTCTTCTTTGGGCAACCTGTTCCAGTGCTCCACTACCTTTATCATAAACAGCCTTTTACTTATATCCAGTCTAAATCTGCCCTCTTTTAGTATGAAACTGTTTTCCCTTGGCCTATCCCAACAGACCCTGCTTAAGAGTTTGTCCCTTTCTTACTTATAGCCCACCTTCAGATACTGAAAGACTGCTAATCTTCATGTTAACCTCTGAGGAAGGGCATTAACTCATGAGCAGGACAGCACTTGCTGTATTATGATCTTATGGGACACCTCTGAGTATCCACGAAGATGATGCCTGAAAATTACATTCCACCTCCATAACTGTGCCTCTGTTCACATTTGTGATCTTTTGGTGTATGGACCTAAAAATGTAACAAATCAGTCTAAATTTAAATTGTAATATAATTTTGAAACCCGATCTGTATAACTTCAATATATACATTCAGATTTGAAGCTTTCTTCCTACCTTTTTTTTTCTAAAGGGGACAGAGAATATCATTATCATGGTAGCTTCACAAGCTGGAGCCTCTCAGTCTCTCTGTAAACTCATAGACCACTTTTGTAGACTGTGAACTCAAAATCCATCAGTTATTCCTGAAGTATATTGACTCATGGGCTTGATGGTAGAAAGGTATTTCTGTGAAGATATCCTAGACCCAAATGTAACAGCTCTTTCTTACAGGTATTAATTCCAGGACTGGCTTTTGGACTCTTCGTGAGGTAACAGATGTGAAATAGCATCGTTTGAAACACTCCAAGATGAAACCAGGAACCAAGGATTGCTTAGCATGGTTCTCCAGAACAGGAAGAGATGCTAATTCTGCCTTTCTGTATAAAAATCTTAGTGTCTTAAAAAGAGAGAGAAAAAGAAAAAACAGTCTGCTTTGCAAACTCCTGTTCTCTAATGAGGAAGTGTCAATATAATAGGATCAAGGCATACCTACATATCAGTGTTGTTAGAAAAGTCAAAACATATTAATTAGTATCAAGAATACCAATCTTGTTAGTTACTTTTGTTAGTTTCTTTTCTCCAAGAGTCACTGAGAGTGCCAGTATGTCTACAGAAGTGTAGATAAAAGTATAGAAAGAAAGAGTACTGGTGAGAAGCCACTTCAGAATATCATAATTAAAGAAAAACTGGGCAATTCAACAATGTGTCAGAGAGATGGGGTTTAAACTGGAAACAAACCAACCAAACAAACCAAATCAAAAGAACAACAACAAACAGAACGTCTGGGAACTTAACCTTCCCTGTACAACTTCTGTTTGGCATCATGAGCAATGTCATCTTTAGCAAAGCCATCAAGGCCAATTTATTATCTACCGTATTGTTTTGCTTTTGTAATATATTAAAGGACATCATGAGAGTAACTAAGCTGGAGTACTATGAAGAGCTTCCCCAGCCCTTAAAACTGAAGCCACTGCTTGAGGCTATCTAGATGGACCCTAATTAGGACTAGCAAAAGTCAAGCCTATCAGCCTATATAGACCCTGGCTATTCCTCTCCAGAGGCTTCAAGGAAGAGCTTGACCTCTATGAGTCAGTGGAAGATGAGAGCTGAGAGACATTACTGTACAACCCTCATCTCCACAGCAGTAAAACACGGGCCAAAAGTAATTCAAAATGGGGAGACAGGGCCACCTCTGACTGGTGCTTCAGGTGGTGTCTTGAGCATTACAAGGAATTAAGGCCATCGTTTTAAAACCTGTTAATCGCCCACAGCCCGGACTGGTAATGGCTTCATCCAAGACAACAACATCTCTTGCCTCTTGCCAGGAATAAAGTGTGTGTCACTTGACGATGAGGGACTTTTCCTCTGACTCAACATCTAAGGGAAAATCTTCAGTGACCAAGGCCCCCTGCTTACAGTCTCTGGATCCAAGAGCTGCCCTCACACCCTTCCTTCTCCCATCTTTTATGGTTGTGCTTAGGCTCCTGAGGACTTAGGCTACAAAATTGTGCTTAGGCTACAAAATCCAAATCATCACCGTGGTCCATGTCCAAGAACAAGAAACCTAGTCTTTAAGTGGAAATTAGGAAGATGGAGGGAGCTCCCCACATTCACCAAGCAGTCCTTCTCCCAGTCTCTGGAGTAAGAGAAGATATGATTGGGTTTAAATATGTATTGCAAGGAAATCAGCCCTGAAGAAATCACTACAGGGCTTTGTCATACTCTTTGTTATACTTCTTATAGTTTAAATGTGCATTGCCTGCAGGATTCTCCTGCAGTGTGAATTTGTAACTGGCAGTTAGGCAAAGGACAGTCCAGCCTACAATTCCATCCTTTGTTCTTGGAAGCAGCCTAGTAAAGCAATGCCAACATGATCGCAGAATGGCTTCTTGTCCTCCATTGAGCCTCCAGTTCTTCCCATTGCTTCAGAAATTCGCCATGTCTCATGAAAACAATTTATGTGATGTCCATGCTTATGTACTTGAACAGGTTTCCCAAAGAATTTGTGAATGTTCCATCCCTGGAGGCAATCAAAGTCTGGTTTGATGGAGCCTTGGGCAGCCTGTTCTGGTGGGTGGCAGCCCTGCTCATGGCAGGCAGTTGGAACTGGATGGGATTTAAAGTCCCTTCCAAACCAACATATTCTGTGATTCTATGATACTGTGTATAGGTAACGGGAGATAGGGAGAGAGAGATATTCACTCCTGCAAAAGATTGATGGTATGAACATTAGTAAGTCTTGTTGTTCTCTACAGTTTTATTTCTTCTTCTGTAAAATGGACTTAATTACACCATTTTTTTAAGGAATATTGAAAACTGCATCTGAGAAGTACCACATGTAAGAGCTAGAAATTATTAACAATCTCTGGTCAAAAAAGTGGAAATTAATTGCTTAGCTAGAAAGTATCATGAGTAGTTTTATTAATGTTTGTAAAGCACTTTGAGGCACTGACATGCACTGTGGAAATAGTATTGTATAAACATGCTATTATTAAATGACCACTCTACTCTGGGAAATGGCATGGGAGTGGTTTTCCATATTTGTTGTGACTCAGTGATTCCAGGTAAAACACATTCATTTCACAAGTTAAAAAAAGAGAGTATGTCTAACTGTCAGCTCTGTCAACACATCGTAGCCAAGCCACGTTGACCTGGCTTGCTGATTAACGCCAACAGCGGTAATGCTACCAGCCAAACACTCTTAGCTGTTGGTTTCCATCCTGTTCCCCAGGATTCCATGTGAGTATGTGAGGACTCTGCTTGGAGACAAAGGGCTGTAGAGAAAGGGTGACAGCCATTGCTTATTTAATGTTGTTATTGATGATCTCTCACCCCGAGAGCCTCCACCTCTCTTTCCCCACACTAGGCTGTTTAAGCACAGTTTCTACATACTAAAAACCTGACACGTTTATTATGATTATTAAATGCAGCATGACTACATTCAAGTAGAGAACAGGTAGTTTCAGTAAGAAATGCTGTTTTCACATTTTCACATCATCACTTTATAGAGTGCAATTTAAAGTATTTAATTATACCATTATTATTTGTCAAAATACCAAAGCCAATTCATCTCCTCCCTGGCATACCAACCCATCAAAACGTCACTTTTGTGTTTTTTTTAGAGTGGCTTCTAATCACCGATATTTAGCACTAATAATTATGCTTCTTCATTTGCAAAGTAGCTAAGCTTTGTAAAGCATGATGCATGAAGCAGTTTTACAAACTGTTTTTCCAGTTCTGAATTTCTGAGCAAGACTGATACATCATGATCCCCTTGCATGACTTCTGGTGGTTTCGTGAAAAGCATCAAGAGGGAAAAGCACTGTTGTATTGTATTTCTACTGTGTTTGGTTTATGGCCCATGTGGGCTCCAACACACCCAGAAGCAAGCTGAAGCTGGCCTTGTGGCCATCAGCACCACTCTGAATATGGCTTATGGAAAAGTTCCATTTTATTTCACACTTGCAATAACATTATCTTTTGCTTGTTTTTTTTTTTTTGTGTGTGTGTGTATGTGTTAGCTGAAAAGCCTATGTTTTGACTTTTCCCATCATTGTAGGAGCAATGGCTTGAATTTTCAGTCATGAGACAGAAAAGAAATAACAAATTCAAGGCTTTCTTTCTAAATTGCACCTACCCAACATTTTTATAAGCATTTTCACAAATCTGCGTAATTGATTTTGTGATTTTGTAAACAATTTTACTAATTGCTACCACTCAGTTTTTATCCAGACTGAACTCTCTACAAGGACATTTTCAAATCCTAGAAGCAAATTTTCTCTACCAGGGTGTACACAAAAATTGTGGATATGTGTAAGATGCATCAAATATATTCCCTTTCTCACTGGTCCATAGTAAATCCCACAAAACCAAGAGCCACAGAAAACTTTTTTTTGCAAGGTGCTCTGACTCCAAAACACTGGATTGCATAATCATATGTCCAAGTAATTACCTATGGACTGATTGCAGCCAACTCATGTCAGATTTTTATGAAGTTTCCAGCAGCCTTCAGTCTCCAAATCATGGTTGCTTGTCAATGTACAACAAACAGAAACTTGATCGCGTGAGTTCATTTGTGAATCAAAACCTACTCAAGCTGGAAAAGGCATAATACCTAGTGCAGGGCATAACTGTTATCTTGTTATTTGCAGGAGTCAAGATACTGTCCATCCAGTAAGTATTAAAAATGCCAGAAATGTACTGTCTTTCTAATGCCAACATGGCAGTTTTTGGAAAAGGATCATTACTGAATGGCTGTATATTTTACTAGCAGAACCACCAGAACTCATATCTCATTACACTGAGTTCTGTTGTGATTATAAAAACAAGCTTGTCTGTGATAGTGGTAAAATCCCCACAAGCTTTCTAATGGAACTAATTCTGGATGTAGAATTAATTTGACAGCCAAGTAAACTCAGCTGATTAGGAGGGAAGGACTTCTAAGCTCATGGGGTTAAAAGGAGTAGGCTAGCATAATTCAGTTTTACTTAGTTAATGAGAACTGCATTCAAAAAAAAAAAAAAAGCCCTAAACTAATTCTTATGTACTGATTGAGGTAACTTTGAAACCCTATCAAGAAGGAATATTTTATCACACATGTCAAACTGAGGTGCCTGCCAAGCCGGGCAGGATAGATCCAACTGAAAATATATTAAGAAGGCATTTTTAAAAAGACATTTACTTGTGCAAATTTACTCTCTTGGTCTGTGCTGAGGACTAACCATGCCCACCTGAAAGATGGAACCTGGTGATCCTTGTAACTTCTGCAAGATGCTCGAGATTTCTTACTTGTGCTGATACAAATGGAAGGAGTCCCAGATTCCTGTGGACAGCCTGATGGTATCAGAGAGTAAAACCCCTGCCAGATGACAACCCTGAGCAAGAGAATTAGACCCAGCTCAGAGCTGACATCCACTTTCATAACATGTGGTTAACACATGACAAGAAGGTGATTGTATATTCAGAATCACTTTATTGTGTCAGTGCACGTTTGATTTTCTGCGATGGAGGTTTTGCCCTTGCTGACTATTGCAAACAGGGCAAACATTAAATTAGACATGGCGATGAGCCAGCTTACAGCAGGGAGCACAGCTATATGTGGCAGCCTCTGAGATCATACAGACACATAATCATCCTTGTCCCATGGATGGAGCTGATGCCAGCCCAGGCTCACAAGTGGACTCAATGCCTGAAGTGCAGGCAAGACATTTCTAGAATCACTTATCCAAAATGAAGATGTCATCACATTCAAATGAAGCAAACTGTGAAATACTGATATTGAAAAAGATTGAGCACTTTACCAAAGCAGAAGGAAACTTTTCTTGGAGAAATCATCCTTTCACAAAACCATATATGCTGAAAATTATACTTACCAGTTAGAATCCTTTATTTTTCTTAAAAGACTGCATATAGAACATATATCCATCTTGGTGACACACCGCATTACATAGAGAAAAGTCAGACATAGTGGTGGTTATCTTGTGGACAATTCCTCATTTCTCTTGGAAGTGTCTCAGAGATGAAGTAACAGTAACCACAGTGAAAAAAAGTCAAATAAACAACACAGTATTATGGCAACTGATTACATCTTGTTTGGAAAAAAAAAAAATAAAAATTAATGGTTCTGTTCTGTCTTCTTTTTTCTTTTTCTTTGCCCTAACTTGAACATATATTTTCCCCCAATCTCCATCTCCCCCAGTCTTCCTGCTGGGATTCGTGTGCGAAGCAAAAATAGCTAAATTAACTATACGGTATGGTTCCCACCGGAGATCAAAAATATGGGATATACACTGTTTTCAAGGCTGCTAGTCAAGTAGTGCATTCAACTGTGAAATTAAATATGGCCCTGGGGATTCCTTTTTTGGTCATACAGAGCAGTAGGGTAAATTCCAATATACAAAATGTAGTATTCACAGCAGGAGGATCACAGAGTCAATAGTTTACACAAATTAATGGTCATTCAAGTTAAAAAAAAAAAAAAAAGATTATCATAATCATATGATTATGAGTTTTTTCTCCTGTACTTCCCAGTCTGTTTTTGCTTCCAATTTTTCTTTATATTGACAAAATATAAGGGGAGGTGGAAAAAAAAGAAAACATTTTTAGAATCATAGAATCTCTTTTGATGCAGCCCAGGATAATGTTGGCCTTCCAGGCACAAGAGCACGCTGCTTGCTCACATCCAGCTTTTTATTCAGCAGAAGCCCCAAGTCCTTCTCCATATGACTGCTCTCAATGAGTTCTTCTCCTAGTCTGTAACACACCTGGGATTGCCCCAACTCAAGCCCAACAATTTGCACTTGGCTTTGTTGAATTTCATTAGATTCATATGGGCCCCCTTTTCAGAGTTATCCAGTCCCTTCTAATATTTTCCCTTCTTTCTATTGTGTCATCTGTGTCACTTAGCTTAACGTCAAGTTGCTGAGGGTACACTCGATCCCATTGTCTGTTGTTGAGAAAGATGATGAAGAGCACCTTCCCCAAGACAGGTCCCTGGTGGACACCTCTTTGTCTTGCGTGTGCCTTAAGATAGCTTCCAGGAGGATCTGTTCCACGATCTTCCGAGGTGCAGATGTGAGGCTCATAGGCATGTAGTTTCCTTGATCTTCCTTTCTAAGGGAGAAAGATGTTCTTAGGAAACATTAAAAATTCTTAGGGAATATCAAAAATTAAATCAGACCAAGAATGAAATCATGCTTGTAGAGAGCCAAGTAAATATTAAAATCAAGGCTAAATACTGCATACAACTACATATTACTTGACCTCAAGCACACATTGGCTTCTGAACTCCTGTAGTTTATAGACACATATAAAAATAATCACTCTAAAACTATTTAAGTTGGAATGAAGAAGATCTATTTTAGAGTACTTTGTAAAGGATACAGTTCTGGAAGCTACACTTCATTGCAGTTAGGTCAGTCCTACAGTCCTGATTAAACACTTCCCATGATTACAAAGCAGCATGACACAAATCAAGAGTCCATTTTTTAATATTGCACTTCAAACCATCAAACCAGAAAGTAAATAAAGCTAAACTGCACTGAAAATCATAGAATCTGGGACAATTGATTGTGAAACATTCATATCACAAGTTAACACTGAATTACACCATAACTCTGCTAGCTTCAGTTTCTGGAAGTGCAGAAGGTATGGTTTTGTGGCAAGAGTTCTGCCTAAGTTCTATGCGATGGAAGTAGACATAACCTCCTACCTACAATGAGAAGACGGGAAGGGGAGGGGAGGGATGGGAGGGGAGGGGAGTGGAGTGGAGTGGAGGGGAGTGGAGGGGAGGGAAAGGAAAAGAAAAGAAAAGAAAAGAAAAGAAAAGAAAAGAAAAGAAAAGAAAAGAAAAGAAAAGAAAAGAAAAGAAAAGAAAAGAAAAGAAAAGAAAAGAAAAGAAAAGAAAAGAAAAGAAAAGAAAAGAAAAGAAAAGAAAAGAAAAGAAAAGAAAAGAAAAGAAAAGAAAAGAAAAGAAAAGAAAAGAAAAGAAAAGGAAGCTACATTTTTAGTTAATCACTTTAGAATGTCAACAACTTAAATAAATTATTGGAATGCTTTCTGACATTTATGCTTAAATCAAATTTCACTTAGAGCAGCAGATTTCTGTATTACTAATATTTTGCTACAGGGTTGGCCACTAAACCAATGGCTGCTTTCCAGCAGACCCCTCACTCTGCCACAAATTGCACAACAACTCAAGCAAACATAAATAATGCATCTGGAGATATATGACATATTTAAAACCAGCAATCAAAGAGAGTACAATGGGGAGCCAAAAACACTGGTACAGGCTCTATGACATGATATAGCATGGACCCTTTGCCCCTGAATACAATCTTCTTGGGACACGCTGGAAAACCTCACTGGGCCAGTACTTTGTTCCTGATTGTCCTCGGCAGGGATCCAGATTTAACCATGCTGGCTTTGGTCAGAGAGATGACTGAGGGAATGAGGGAAGATGGACAAATTCATCCATTGGTCCGAAGGTCAAAAACATCTGCTGGAGTCATGGAGTTGTTGGTTGGCCAAGTCCACAGATAGGAAGCCCCTCTGGGAATCAGTACCCAGCTCTTTCTAGTTTTGAGGGTAGCCCTTTGGAGACCACAGTGTTTTGCTACCTAGGGGCTGCAGAATGTGAAAGCAACCAAGAAATCCTTCTATCTATTAGTGCAACATGACACGGATAAAATGCTCTTCAGGCAAATCAGATAGGTATTAAAATGTGGAACACCTTAAAGAAATCTGTGGGGCAGCACATAGCCCAAAAGCTGAGCTCACACTCAAAATTTAAAGGTTTCAAGTGTGCAAGGATTGGCAGTGCATGTGTGTGAGGAGATGTGGATGTGGATACAGGAGTGCTGAGCAGCAGCCTGTGTGGCAGACAAATTAATTGCAACAGCCTTTTCTAGACTAGCAAGACTGTAGAAGATAGAAAATCAAGAATAAATAGGGGAATAGCTCCTGTGTCAGCAATCTGAAGATGCTGTGTCATTAATGCCACATTTCCTTATCCCTGACACTTGCTAAGTGTTTGAGGTAGTGATTTTTGGTAACAGTATGATGCTAGTTTCATTTGTGTGGTTCACATCATCAGGTTTTAGAAAAACTGAATGACACTGAATTAACCTGCTATTCCACATAATTCTGGATTAAAAAATTCATAGAAATGCCTCAGTTTTCACCTCGTAGATAAGCATGATATTAAAAAGCAAAACACGAAACAATTAAAATAATGATCCCAAAGCTACAGCCTGTGACTCTATATCAAACATTACAAGTTTAGCTTCACTCTGATGACTAAGGAGTTGCAATAAACATTGTCCTTGTGGTTTAAGTACAATTTCCTAGCAGTCTGCTTTATCTGAGTCATCACTAACACTTGGCAGTAGAGACCAGTCCCCAGTCCAAAGACCATCAAAATCAGTGGGAATCTTTCTGCTGAATTACTTAGTTTTGGATGGGACCTAATACTGTTGCAGTGTAATTAATAGAAAGACTTAAAAGTTGTCTCCTTTCATTCCAAAACCCCAGGTATAGAGATGTTTTCTTATAGTTATCATTGTAATTGCTGAAGTATTGGAGGTTAGAAACCCCATTATCACTTGGGAAATGCATAGGGAGACATGAGATAAGAACATCATAACTCGCCTGTAAAAGTGACATTGTGAAAATTTCATCTAAAATCTGTATTTTCATCATGTGTATAAAAGTTACAGGCTTTAAACAAATATCCCTTACTAGTTGGTTCATTATCATTGGATTACAAGTCAAAGAAATGCCAAAACTGCCAGAGATTTTCTGAGTTTTCCATAGGACTAGTTGTGAAGAGCTTGGTCATCTTCTGCTTCTCTTGTCATTCAAATGTGAGATCCTAAGTGAACAGACTGGTATCCATGTGCTCAGAGTTATGGATTATCATCAACCACTCGTCATCTCCCTGTGCCTGCATTTTCACTTGTGTAAAAGTTGGACCACTGCTTATTATCACGGAAGGAGAAGTTAAATGAAAAATTCTTTGTGACTTTTTGAACGTTTTTTACAGAAGAACTTTCAGAATTAGAAGATACTATTCTGTTTGATGTATTGTCTCACACTATGACATAAGTAGCTATATTGATTCACCCAGAAAGTATTAGAAGAAGAGTTATGGATTCTTATTACACATCTATTTAATGGAGGAGACAGAAGATGGGAAGTATGATTTGTCTTCAACAAATTTAATATTTGGCTAACTAATATACGGAGAAACAATCATATTTTAGTAAGCTCATTGGCTAGATATTTAAACAGTAAGCTATTAATTCAACAGCAATTTTTAAGTTACTGTCCATCATATTTCTTTCAGATGTCTCCTAAGAATTATAGTGTTGAATCCTAAAATATTTATTGAAGCAACGCTATGTTTTGCCTGGGTAACAGCTCAGTAATGACTTCAGCATATAATTCATATTATTTAAGTCATATGCAACATCCTTATTTTAAGCAGTAAGTCAGCTCCTTCAAAACTGTAACAACATTGTGTTGTATAACCTTGTGGTAGGAATAGAAGCAGTTTTTGTTTGAAGCTACTATTTAAAATTTCACCATAGAAAGAGAAAGTAGTAATTTATCCATGGAAATAAGATGTTTCTGGATATTACAAAATAACCATTATTTATGGTTAACTGTATCCAGAACCTTTTCTAAACTTGATGTGAACTTGTAGAATTCTTGCATGAAATGGCTTTAGTCAATCTTTTATAAGATCTGTAGCTATAATCAGTGGAAAATAGAGTAACTGGAGACCAATATTTAGTACCAGTAGGATGTACTCTGTCTCTTACTGTTTATCATTTATGTTTGCAATGCCTCAGCAACAGCTGCTTACAATGAAGATACTGATTGCATTCTTGAGAAGAGAGTCTTTTAAATTGTAATACTGGGCTTACAGGCAGCCAGATAATTGAAGAATTGGATGAAGATTAAAGAAGAGGTTTCAGTTGTGATATACAATTATTAAGAAACTCTGTGCAAGTCAAAGGCACAGAAAAGTTACCATCAACATTATCTTTCAAGTACTGAAAGAAGATCATCTGCACCTTTGTTGTATCAAAATCAGAGCTCAAATCTTTTTTTAATTCAGGATGAGAATTTAGGCACAAATGAGATGCTTCTTTTGTCTGCAAAGGCCTCTGAAGGCACCATTCGATGCTATGAGCAGGAATGGATGCATTATTTTTAAGTGTGTGCATGCGCGTCTTTTTCTTGGGCCCAGATTAAAAATAAATCAATCCAGATGCTGTTGACAGGTAAGTCAATAATACAAGGAAAGAAAAATTTTCCTGAAAATAAAAAAAAAAAAAAAAGGTGGGAGATTACATCAGGCTTTCATTTTTAACATGACCATGATTTCATCACTTTGTGGTTGGCTAGACAGATCGTTAACATTTTGGGTAATTAACACTGTTTTTGTCACTTTGTGAAATTGTTTGCAAATCTATATTTACATAATTGCTTCTCCAAACTGCAGCAGAATCTGGCAAAAGCATGCGTCATGGGAGGAGTTGTTTTTAGACCTGCTCATTGTCTAACCTCTCTGATTGCAGAGAAATACAAGGTTTTACCTTCATCATCATAATGAGCTGACCCATGTTATGTTTTTTACATGCTTGAAAGCAACTAGTTTCTGTTTCCTAGTAACCAATCTTAAGCTTTAGAACTGATACACATATGGCAGAAGAGATTTCTCTGAGCTTCAAAATAACATTCATATGAATATTTATCTGCTTATAACAGTAAAAGTATACCTATGTAATGTCAATGGACTGAGCCAATAATCCTGGCCACACTAATATCTACCCGTGTGGCATTACATCAAGGTCAAGATCAAGGTACTAATTGTTTGCGTAGCTTTACTTGCTCTCATAATGAATGCATTTTTATTCAAAGAGACACACTCAGTGTGTGGAACCATGTACTTAGCCACCTCATGGCCTGGAGACAAGTGCTCTGAAGCCCTGGATCCCACAGTGAGACTGCTGATATGGAAGCCTTTGGAAGATCAAAGTTATCTTGTCTACAAAATTGCCCATAGAGTTTCTTATTACGGTTGTGAGCTTTTCACATTTGCCTTTTAAAACCTATTGTGAATGTTGAAATCATGTTCTCCTTTCAGTCCTAATGTTTTTTTTTGAACTGTAGAAAGGAAATTCCTACTGCTTTCTATGTGGACAGAATATTCCTACTGTTCCTACTGTTTCTATGTGGACAGAATATTAAAATGGGAGGAAATAGACACACACACACACACACACAAAAATAAAAGGCATTTAAAAGAAAGGAAAAAAATAAACATATTTTCATGTTTTCAGCCTAACCAAAGTTAACCCACCTGCATGAGTCACTGATGAGCCCATTGCGTATCTAATCATATCTCAGCCTTACAAATCCCTGGCAGTCTTTCCAGTGCCACTACAGAAGACACACAAAGCTTCTTAGTAGACAACTATGTTTTAATTGCTGCTTTCTCTTTTGTGGCAGTTCGCCATAGATCTACCTTTACCCAAGACAGTTTTCAAAGTATGGAAATAAAATCTCCAATTACTCTGAGGAAAGCAAGACATTTGTTGGTGTTCCTCTGCCATAAGAGCGCTTTCCCACCACTCTTATACATCTTTTTCTGGCATTCCTGGAAAGTCTGATATGAGCACAGATTATCAGATTGACCACAGATAATCAGACTCAGCTCAGCCTGCTTGCCCTGCTCCTCCTGTATGAAAAATAACATATGAACGGGTGTACAGGAAAACAGGAAGCATCTGAATAGCTGTCACATTGATATTAAACGTTTTCTCCATCACCAGATGCTGGGGCCCCAGAATAAAGGCCGCTGAGGGGGTAAACTACACATGTGTTTGTTTATTTGTTCAACGTGTTCAATTTATGTCAGCTGCTCAGAGAGCTTTCTCAAACTACTTAAGCAATATTCAGCCTGCTTCCCGCAACTAGTCCCATGGCCGGCACTGATGCAGGCATGTATCAGAAATCTGCCTTAAAACAGCAAGCCAAGTAAATAATTACGGTTTGCTAAAAATTACAGAGCAACTCTTCTTCTAAGCCTTATCATTCCTCATCTGCCTTCTTCTGGCTTCATCTGGGAAGAAAAGGCCAAGAAGACGGACAAGGAAAGGGGCTTCTATTTTCAGGGGCATGAATCAACCATTTTTGGGCCCTTCTAATAAGTGCACTTCAGGTAAAAACAGTTTCAGTGTCTTCTTTGCAGCTGGTCACTGCGCATTCCTGACAAGCACGTGGCCACTTGACATGGAAAATGGGAGATTAAAAACTAAAGATGCCAAAACACACCAGAAGAAGAAATGCGATTGGAAGAAATACGTTAATACAAATGTTTCACTAAGGGCTCAAACCTATTGCCCACACTTAGATATTTAGAGGCATTTGAGGTCCCCTCCAGTCTCCTGCCCAGTCTTCATCTGCTGGGCCACAGCTCCCTGCAGGCTTTGTGTTCTCAGCCCCCCTGGATGTCTCAGACACCACAGGGCATCTATGTTTAGGCAGCTGAATCCCTAAGCCACAAGTGTTTGATATTCAGGTCCAGACTGTAGACATCTAAATATATTTTCTAAATGTGAGCGTCTTCATGTGATCCAGGTGTCTGAGCTCTCTTTATAGACGGTGGAGACTAGTCAATAGGGTTAGAGTAGTCTGGAAGCTATTCTGATCTCCCTAAAGCAGACCCCATGTCTGGCCAACTGAACAGCCCGCATAACCGCATGGATCGATCACACCAGCTCGTTTTTAACATGACAACAGCTTGACTTTGGTTGACCAGTCAGTGCTTAGACTGGAGGTCTAATTGTCTACAAGAACTGAATCCCACCCCGAAAATCCAAATGGTTGCTGTGAGCAACTGTTAACTGCAAGAAACCACACAGTCTTTACTGAATTTCAGAGACATCGACTGTGAAGATTTGGGCCTTTCGTGAGGTCTCCGTACCTACTGTCTGAGAGTTATATACCTGAATGACTTTCTCACATGCCACAGAAGTAAAGCCTGGCAAGAAGTTGTTCTTCTGTACGGAGGAACAAAGCAGCTGTGATGGGACAAGGTATCCATTTTCTACTGAAAGATCCTCAGGCCAAACCAGGCCAACAGAAAGCAACCAGGAGTCTTCACTTGCCATTAACAAAGGGTGATAGAAACAGAACTGCCAATTAACATTATTCTCTTTACAAAAATTTTAAATACCTCCAAGATGTTTTAAAAGAAATTAAACGTTATGGAGAACTCCGTCCAAGTTTTCCATTTAATGACTCCATTTTCCAAAGTTCCTCAAAGGCACTGCTGTCTTCTGTGCTGCTGTAAAAAGATGTATTGAAGTTCTACTAACATCGCAATTAAAGTCCTTTGGATATATTTAATGGGTTATGAAAGCAAACTGTTACTGGGTGTTATCATAGTGCTTGTTTACACAAGGACCAGATAAGCTCCTTCTTCACTCTCCTCCCATTGTTCTGCTGTGTCTGAAAGACTCATTTTGTAAAGTTTGAGATACATTCGAAAACCAGAAGTTGAATTATTCGCCCGTAATCATAAAGTGGAAAATGACTATCACAAATTGAAAGAAATTCAAACCATCTTCTCCTGTGCTCCCAGCTGTGGGACAAGTTCTCCATGTTCAACAAGAGTAGCAGGTGGCTTTAACAGCATCTGAACAGAAAAAAAAAAAGAAAAAGAAAAAAAAGAAGGGGGAAATAAAAAGAAAATGTCCCCCTCTGCTCCTCCACTGCCATGCGGCGTGAAGACCTGATATTGGATCTTACAAGACAAGATGGTCAGAGCCTGCCATTGAATGTGCACAGAACGGAGTAAGTAACCTGTGAGAATGTTTTTTCTTCATTTTCCTTACTCGTTTATATAATTTGCATATTGATGTTGTCACTTGAAACTTGAATTGTGAATGCTAACATGCAGCACCTACGTATGAACAATAAAAATAGACTAAACAATACAAAAAAGCTTCTGAAATTTCTTCACCACTCAAAGGGAAAACATTTTTGCACCTAGGGGAGTAAAATAAATATGTTTATTTAAAATTTATATATATATATTTAGAAAGTTTCTTAGACACTGGTTCTGGGTTTGCCTTCCTTCACTCTGTTAGTTTTTTGTCTTGTGAATTTCATCTCTTCTGCAGAACTTAATGCGCTTTTGTCTTAACTTGATGATATTCCTGATTACTTAATCTGTTTTTTATTTTCTTTTTTATTTTGTTTTTTAAAGTGAGGTACCTTTAATGGAAAGATTGCAATTATTGTTTTCTAATAGGGAAAGGAACTTAGGAATGTTATTTACTTGTTCTACTTCACTTGAAAGTACCTTAATCTTCACATTTGAAAATATAGCACTCACAGATAAAAAAAAGTCTTAAGAATCCAATAGAACATGCTATGCAGACTGGACTATGGCTAATACACCAGCGCAATAAATTCTAATAATGCTTCTACTGTTCAATCTTTTTGCTAACATATGCAAAATATATATATATATATATATATAAGTGAGATGGAAAATGGTCCCTAAACCAGCTTGACAATATGATTTGCCCAATTATTCCAGAACAGATTTGTTTGATGTGCATTCACACTTCTTCAAAACTATGCCCACACATAGAGTCTCATGGCCTTTAGATGGGTTGCTTGGTCTTTTATTTCTCATAAGAAATAATCTAGCCTATTAGAAGGGATTATTTCAAATGGTGCCTGTTTGAAAAAGACCTTTTTGCTTGAGTAAGGTGCTCCTGACAGAGGTGACTTGGGCGCAGAAGAAGAACTGGCCCACTCTCCCATTGCCAATGCAGTGCTGGAATGCCTTTGTACTTGATAGCACACAGATACAGTACAGAAAAATTCTGCACAAACTGCAGAATTTTTTTTTCTTTACTCTGTTTTCCAACAGCACATGTAAAAGCATCAGATTTTAGGAGTATCTGTACTATGACACTGTTTTGTCTTTCATTTGTCAGGTTGGGACTGCAGACAGGACATGAACTTCCACCACCATTCACTGGAGGAGTACACAGCTAGGCTCTCAAACAGGCAAGAGTAACAATTTATTTTTTTTCAACCTTTTTTTGCCTTTTGACCAAAGTAAAGAAAGTGCTGTTCTTCCTCGGAGTCCAGAAGAATAGCCCGTGTTCTTCAAGCTCATCCAAATTACTTGTTCAGTCAGTACTGAAGCAGCTCAATGAATGAATGAAGCCCCCAGTGAAAAAAAAAAGGTATATGATAGTTTATGGCACTGAATATTTAAGTAATTAATATTTATTATGATACTGCAATTCATCCAACATATGGTTTCCAAAACTGTCCATTTCAGCGTTAGTTCTGAATATGCATGCAGCATTCAGTAAGGCAAACATTGAAGCATTGGTATTAAACTGAAAGATGAAAGTGTACCCTGCATACTATTTTTCTTCTGTTTGAACATCCTACATATTCTTATTGACTGTTTACAGTGCTGAATTTCTGACAATGGACTACATAGGTCTGCTTTGCCATAATCACAATTAAATCATAGAATCATAGAATGGCCTGGGTTGAAAAGGACCACAATGATCATCTGGTTTCAACCCCCTGCTATGTGCAGGGTCACCAACCAGCAGACCAGGCTGCCCAGAGCCACATCCAGCCTGGCCTTGAATGCCTCCAGGGATGGGGCATCCACAGCCTCCTTGGGCAACCTGTTCCAGTGCATCACCACCCTCTGTGTGAAAAACTTCCTCCTAATATCTAATCTAAAGCTCCGTTGTCTCAGTTTAAAACCACTTCTCCTCTCTGTGGGATACATTTTCCTATCAACAGAGAGGCCTTTCATTCATCCTAGGAAGTACTGATAATTATTTCAGTTAGATAGTTTTTTAGTCATGCTTAAACCTATCAGAAGGATCAGATAATGAGCAGGAAAGGAAACAAGATTTGAGTAATCTAAGCAAAGTTTTACGTATATTGGTTAAAAATGCATCATTTTAAATTAAAAAAAATAATAAAATTAAAAACAAATCATTTGAAGCACCTCTGCTAATAGTTTGCTGTCTGGTTTGAGGCAGTTTAACCTTAAGGTGTGGTAGGCTCTGAAAACTTACTGTGACTCACTGAGTAATAACCAGCTACAACATATAACATCAGCCTACACGCAATTTTCCAACCTCATTCTATAAATCTCTCACTTGAAAAGAAAAATAAAACAATTATCTCATTTAGTCTGTTTTTGATTTTTATTACAAAAAAGTAGTGCCCTAAAGGAATATTACTCTTTCTTAAAACCGTATTAAAATAGTAAATAAAATTGAAAATATATCCTTGAAAAATTTCACTTGAATATCTACAATCTAAAATGCATTTAATTATTTTAAGTTATTTATAACATCTGCAATATAACATGCAAGTACATACAGCTTAGAAAAAGAAATTAGTTCTGTTATTATGGACCAAAAAAAAAAAAAAAAAAAAAAAGTGGACACATTTCCAAAAACAAACAAGAAGAAACAAATATGAAAAAAATATATTATTTTCATCCTTCCAAGTTGGATAAGTTTTATATCAAGTCCTCATGTGAATAATCTTTGTTCACAGAAATACACTTTGTAAGTCCAAATCAAGGACCAAATGAAGAATGCTATGAGTACTCAATGCCCCCAACACACCCAAGTTTTCTTTTCCCAAATGAAAAACCAAATGTATGGGGAGTGAGAATGTAGAAGAGGAAAGCCAACACCTCACTCCAAAATGGAGTCAGGAGGTGGTTGTGTGCACACCTGGATTTGGGAACTGCAGGATGATCCTAGAGTTCAAGACTCATCTCCATGCACAAATACACACGTTGCTGAACAAGTATGGAAATCAAGTCTGGCTACAGCCACAAGTGTTTTCTGCTTACCAGAATGCAATCACACAGGCGTGACTTCCAGGATATGAGCTTTTCTTCTGCACCTGCTCCAAATGCCTTTGCTGTGACAAGGTTGTTTATAAGCAACCATCACACTTACCGTAAAGTATGAATCTAACTTTGCCTTTCTCTGTGACTACTGCAAAATGCACTTATTTTTAAAGTCTTCAGCCTGTAACACACTGTGGGATTCTTTAGCCCCTTTCCTGATGCCAGGGTGAACGCATCCATTTCCAGTTCTCACTCTTGTATCTCTCCTCTTCCATCACTCTATTCAGACCTATTCTAGATGAACAGGTGTGGTAAAAGACCTTCCAGATAAGGGGCATCCCTCTCTCGGCTTGGCATTCTTGTCTGACAAGACTTTGATTCCTCTGTTGGATGATTTTTTCTGCCAGATTAGACCAAATGGAAGGAATTAATTAGTGGCAGAAAAAAAAAAAAAAAAAAGAGAGAGTTCTCCACAAAGTTTAAGTTCTTTTTAAAAAATAGGAGATTTTAAAGTCCAACACCAACTACCTAATTTTGGTAGGAAGCATGAGGTTACTCCAAAGAGAAGAGGCAATGAACCATGTATTTGTGGCATTCAGATTGGTGATACAATCCTGTAACTCCAAAACAGGAATAATTCCCTCTGCCAAAAGCTACAGAATGATGTGCAATCCAGACTGCAGATGGAGGTGCACAGGCAGAGCAAAATTCTGATCATTTCTACACCATTGTACACAGAGTATCCAGGTAAGGTGCTGTAGGGTCCTACCACTTTTTAGAAAGGTGTATAATAACAAAGTTTGTCTATGTACAGAAGGATATTACACACCCTACGTTGTTACAGCGATCCTTTTAGAATAAACATTGTTAGGTTGTTTTTTTCTTTTTCCAAAATCACCAGGGCTTTTCCAGCTGTGTGTTAAAAGCACGAGTGAAATGACATGCCTAATTCAACAAAATAAGCAGTACCCTTTGTAAGTGTGATCCTGGTGACTGCATGTGCAGAACCCCTAAAGTAGCTGAGAGGCCACAAAGGCAGTCAGCCTACCCCTGTAATTACTTCAACAACACAAGCACATTCTGTGCAAATGGAATTCTGTCCTTTGGTATTTACTTTGTGAGTGCTTAACAATAAAAGAAACGCAGAGACAGAAAACACGCTAGTTTTCCAATCCTGTGGGATGATTTGTATGAGGGTTTGAAGATTGGGCCCCAAATGCAAGTAACAATGTTCTGTTCTGCTTTGTTTTTAAATTAAAAAAAAAAAATCAACTCTACATTTATAGCTGGCACGGGGTTTTGCACTCTGCAGCATCTCACACAAATTTTGCCTGTGGCCCATCTCGAACGCCCACAGGGCCAGAAACACTGTAATTACCCAGCCCGCGTGATGCAGCATGTCTTCCTCTGCCAAGGGGTAGATGTCTCCTCCATACAGTCCTTTCCTGGCTCTATATTCTGCATGCAGTAAAGCCCATGCAGTAGGAATACAACTGGCCAATCCAATAGGAAAGCAATCAATTTGGATGACTTGCATGCTCATAATTTCCCAGGCATACCTAATATAAAGCTTACCAAAATACTGTGAGAAACAAAACTAATCCATTCCCATATATATCTATAAAATCCATGATTTGTGTTTGCTAGAGGCAAGATCACCACATAAACCGCACAATCATTTATGACAGTATTAAAATAAAGCTATTACACATTAAAAATAATTAAAAATTAAACCACTCAAGACTGCGTAAGATAATTAAATACGTTACCAAAACAAAAATTGCTTTGACAAAACATGGTGAGCTCCAAGGATTTTACAGAAGTGATCACAAGAACGGGAAATATGTCCCCAGCAGTCCCCCTTTCTTGAGCCAAAGAAAATACAGACACCAACAAATTGGAGCTACAATACAAAATCAAGAAATATAGAGAAGCCCATGTAAATATTTACTGCTGGCTTTGAAGAACAGCCCTTAGAGATGGCTATTAAACAGCAAAAAGTCTGCCCAAAAGTCCCTTGAGTCTGAATTCTCTAACTCAGCAGGCAAGATTTCCAGTTCAAGAACGTAAACATTTTTAAGCGTAGTTAAAATACCAGTGGTTATATATTTATTTTGATAAATGCCATGCAATTATTGCTTACAACATTAATAAATGCACAGCTAAAAAGGAATGCCCATAATTAAAACTGGGCAGCAGGCCACTTGGTATCACTTGGTGTGTAGCATTAGCTATGCAATTCACACGGGGCCTCACTGTCCACATGGACGCATTCTATTTAAGCATTTCAAACTATTCTTTGTCCAAATTTAATGAATTTAATTTAATGAAACACTAGGAAGAGCTGAAGAGTGAGTAATGTTATAGGCATATGTTTACATTACTAGCAATGGATGCTAAGTACATCTACTCAATCTCAGTAGCAAAGCGATGAGATTATTTTTTGCACATCATTTTAAATTTGTGAGACTCAAGCTACAAAATATTAAGTGAAATTAACAGGTATAGCAGCAAAAAATAGCGACCAAGAAGTGTTTGCAAAAAAATTGAGAATAATTATACCACGTTCATTTGTGTGGGCACAAATGTATGTTAGCATGTGGATGTGGCACTAAGGGAGATGAGTAGGGGGCTTGGTGGTGATGGGCTGATGGGCTGGACTAGATGATCTTAGAGGTCTTCTTCAATCTGAATGATTCTGGGATTCTATGGCAGAAAATGCCCAGCTTAGGTATATGCACTGTTACACCTCTGCTACATCTGCAAAGATGATTTTTTCAAATAAGGAATTGCTTTACGAAGAAACTATAAACATTTTTTTCACAGTTTTGAAATGTTATCTTGTTTGGTTCTTTTTTTCTTTCTTGAAATGGCATCTTTCTTTGAAAAGCCAGAGAGAAACTTGTGATTTTTTAGTGAGTAAAAAGAGTGTGTACTGTATGAAACATTTTAATAGATGCCAAATTATTCATTTATTCGGAAGTTTGTGTTTGAGTGGCAAGCAAAAAAAGAGCAAGAACAAAAGTGCCATCCTTTGCCCAAACTTCCTTTAGATGCACATTTATTTGTCAAATACTTGTTTTGAAAAGCTGTCCCCAGATCCCATCCAAGTGGCATTGTGGCTCAAGGGTTCCTAGAAGTAAGAGATAACAAAACACTCCTTAGATCACCCGGTTCATCTCACTGCTAATGTCAGACAAAATAACAACAAAATAACAACCCTTACTGCCAGGAAGTTTTCCTTCCCAGCTACCAAGGGCATTTGCTTCCACTGTTTCACTCTATTACATCTGCGTTGCACAGTGTTTTCAATTATCCTTTCCTTTTCTGACCTTCCACCTGCCCATGGTGACACTGTAGTCATGCTACTCTCAGTGTACCATGCACTGGGCTCTCCTTGGTCAAACAATTCTCCCATTAACCTCAGGCAATCAAGAATCACGACGCTGGACCCCAAAATAACAACAGCCCTAAATATATAAACAAAAAATATATATGCATTTGAGTTATTCACATTTTCAGGCTTTTGAGGTTCACAGTCTAAAACGTGTTTTCTAGCGGGCTTTTTTTGCATGTTTGTTTCTTACCTTTATGTTAGTGAGAGCTTCTTGCCTTCATTTGTCTAAAGGATTAGAGTTCTAAGTGAAGAATACATACATTTAAAGATCAGCAAAATGGTGGTCAGTTTTGGAGTAGCTTACCCTTTTGGTGCATGGCCTTCAATACTTCTGGTGATAATGAGAAATAATACCCTGACAGACAACAGGACCGAGTTCATGACTACTTCCATAGACTTACTCCATTCCTCTGCATTTCCAAGACACACAGTTGTTGTGAACCTGATTTCCCCACAGTTTCATCTGAGGAAGGACAGAGAAGGTGGCTGCTGACCTGCTGTGGGAGGCACAGACCCGCTCCTTCTCTATGAAGTTCAGATTTCTCCAAGCCAGAGGGGTCATCTGTGCCCGTGTCTGCCCCATCCTGAGCTCTGCACTGGTTGCCAGTCTCTAGACCATAACCAACCACCTCTCATTTTGAAGGAAGACTTTTATTTTCCCGCGGAATGGAAACAATTGAAACCTCAGAAGTTGCCACACAGTGAATTTCTCCAGCAGTTCTGCTCACATGGGAGTTTTCAAAGAGCCTTTAATAGTCTTGAATCCAAAAATATTCCCTGAATTCTGATTTTTATCCGCAATGGTCAATGGTTTCCATGAACTGCAGTGTAGGGGTGAGTCTGTCCATAGAAAGATCACTGCCTGCATTCCCAAACCTTTGAAGGAAGAACTGAAGGAGCCGCCTCTGAGGAGGGTTGCCATCTCTGCTAGTTTCCAACCAATAGAAATCTTATCCCACTCTCTCAGTTACGATGACTCTTTTCTGCTTTTCTGTGAGCATTTCCAACGCGGGTGGGGAAACGCCAAGACGAAACCATGGCTGGGTGCTGTTTTGATCCAGGAATAGCAGCTCGGTGGCAGAAAAAAAGGAACAGAGAGGAGACAGGGAAGTAGCTGGGTAAGAAATGAGGACTGTTGGGGATGTGAGAAGCAAGGAAAGTGAGAGTGCAAGGGAAAGCGTTTGGAGCTCTGACTAGAAGCAAGAGGAACGGCTTGGTAGAGACAACGCAGCCACAGGAACAGAGGAAGAGCGATGTAGGAAGAAATGATAGATTTACAGTCATAATTACTAGCCGTGAATAAGATCATCTTTCCTAGAGAGCTGATGAGATGGCCAGACCAGTGTGGATGTGTTTCCCAAGCCGTCCGTAGGAAGGCAGAACAGCAACGGGACATTTTTGGCCATTTACTTCTAATACCTTACATTTTTAGCTCATAATCTGAATATCTGCAGGAGGTAACAAGGTGATAACAAGACTGAGGATGCCTAAATAGCAGTTTTGGTCTATTTAGAATACCTGTATGCTCACTGCACTTCAGGGGAGCCCTCAAGTGTCGCAGCTGGAAATGTTTCTGAGCCAGGAAAGACAGAGGGAAAACACATTTCCCTTAGAGGAGGAAAATGTATGTATCTCAGACTCTTATAACTACCACGTGAGTCCTTGGATGGGATGCTACGGGTTCCTAGGGTCCAGAAAAGTGCTATCATAAAATACAACGTTCATGTATAAAGGGCTAATCCAGATAGAATGAAGGATCGTACTGCACTGAAAGAAGAAAACTTTCATCGTAACAGAAATGTGAGTACCAATAAAATACTACCGTGCACAGGAAAAGCCTTCTGTGATTGGTTTTTCACCTGGGAATTTCTTTCAGTCAAGAGAGTGACCACCAAGGCTCGAGTAATGATTCTTTGCTATTCCCCACCTTCTGCTAGAAGGGATTGAATCAAGCTAGGAAATTGCACTTCCTTGCATCAGAAAACCTCACATACTGAGATGTCAGAGCGCAACAGAAAACCCTGAATTGCACAAATTGCACAAAGCCACAAGTGGCCCTACTGCGTTTTGTGTTTTTACTACAATGGATTAATACATATTTCTTTCCTGTTCTGCATTATCTTAAAAAAAATAATAATAATACTAGCTTGTTCACTTATGTGACTGGAGGGAATGATCTTGATTTCACTCTCGACAAAATTTGAAGGGAAATAATAGCATAGAGCATGAAGTCAAGCAGCAATATCCTTCTCAAGCATGTCCTTTTCTTCACCTGTGGTTGAAGAAAGAAGTGCAAGAGCCAGAATTTTCCCCATTTTTTTTTTGTAATTTGTCCCTTGTGGCATTCTCAGGATCTAATAACTCAAGGCAATGCAGGGTGATCACAGGAAATACTCCCAACAAAGGTGACTAATTGTGCTTAACTGATGGTGTGCTCAAAGCTTTTAGAAACGATGCAGTGTGACTCATCGTTAGGAGATGGGAGACTTCTCCCCTCTTGGTATATTGGTTGTTATTCTGCAATTTGATTTATGCACCTATGTTTCTAACACTAGGAATTGCCCAAGCAATGGAAGGACTTTAAAGATGCCTTTCTGAACCTTTTGTCCTGTATTAGGAAGCAGGTCCAGTTAGATGAAATCACAACATTTTTCAAAGAGTGGAATTTCTACTCCTAAGTATATGGAAAAACAACTCTGTGAGAGCACATGCTCACTCTTCTTATATTACATATAAAACTATGAATAAGTGTATATGCCACTGAGTCAAGGAGACACTCTTAACAAAGAGCTGTGTTGCTGTTTTTTTAACATTATTTTTCAAAGCTAAATCACACTTTAAGTGAAATGAATTCCCTTGATTATTTTTTTTTTCCAGAATAATCTAAAAAAAAAAAAAAAAAAAGAAGGGAGGAGGAAAATTAATGTGCAGAGTGGTGCGTATTCATCTTCATATGCAAAAAAACCTATTCTTGGCATTCTTAGGTAGGCTGAGAACACATCTTAGCAACAAAGTTCAGATTTATCAGCCAACCCTATAAATTCATGGTCATGAGACAAGGCTGTTTCTGAAGAATATGGAAGAATATGGAAGATGAGTCCCAGCTCAGCAGATACCACACCTCAGTGTCACAAGTGTAGGTCTGGGCTTTTTAAAGCAGCATTGAGTCCCACAACTCCTGACTCAGATCCCTCTGATCAACCAGGGTGCTTCTGGAAACCCCACCCAAAGCCTCCACCCTAAGTTCCTTTCAATAGGATGTTGTTCTTTTAAATCCTGGAAGTGCAGAAGTCACTTCAAGCTATTCCTTCATATATGCAGAACTCAGAAGTGCATCAGACAATGTTTTCAAGTGTGGTGGCAGCCTTAGCCAGTCATTAAGATACGGTTACATCCTTCAGCTGTACATCAGCTCTGGTACTACCAGATCACTCAGCCATTGGAAAGTAGAAACACTGCTAGCAAACTGTTCCACACATGCACTCAGCACTCATAATCATGCTCTTCTTGCTATTATTCATGTAACATCTAATCCACCCAATGACCAATTGGCTCATCCACATGGCACATCTTACTGTTAGCAAAGTTTATAGGGCGAGGGCTGCTTCTGCTCCCCACATGTACTGCACACACAGAAAAATGAGGTCCTGTTTTGATAGCTGCTGCTGAATGTTACAAATAATAGCAAAAATATAACTGCTGCTACTATTTGACGTGACCTATTTCCAGATAGGAAATGGTCTATCATAGAGTAATTGGGAAGATAACCCATTATTAACTCCTGTCTCCTAAACTTCCAAGAAGACTGATTATATGGTTCACCCTGAAACACTGCAATTTCACTAACATATTTGTTGGAGGCAATTATAATCTATACAGTAATTCATAGATCCTGGACTACAATAGTTTTTAAGTGGAGGAAATGGCTCGTATGCCCCAATCTCAAATGAAATGTGACACTATTATATCTTCCGAGGTTACCAACAAATCTCTTTCTCCTGGGTAAACAAAGAAAATCATGAGGAGGAGAGAAAAAGAAAATATTTTGAGAACTTGTGTGCCCAGATACTCTCTGCCAACAGCTGTGCAGACACTGGGGCTGACTTGTTGCCAGAGTCAGCACTCTTGCTAAAAGTCTCACGTTCTGCAGGCAGCAGCCTCACAGTAAAAAAGGAAAAAATGCTTTTCTTCTTTGCCTCCTTCAGCAGATGACCCCAGCCTGCAAGGCAGCCAACCCAAGTGTTTGCAACAGCAATCTGTAAAGCTTTCACTCATTAAGGACTTTGCCAGAGCTTTATTCCATGACCTGAATGAACTGTCTGACTGACTGACTCTTCCCGGACTGAGAAGGTTGAGATGGAGAGATGACACTCTCTCTGTTATACCGTTGGCAAAATGAGTGTTCTTCACTTCTCAGCCAGACAAGGATGCAATGAGAATGGCTACAAGACACCCAGCAGTGAGCCAGGAGGTGACGTTCCACTGACACAGCAGGCAATGCACCACACTGCAACGGGCAGAGAGGGTCCTGATACTGCATCAAGAGACACTTCACTGAAGTTAATGCCCAAGGAAGCCAAGCGTACTGACTTTTTGCTTTAGACACAACAGGAGGCTAAGAATCTGAGAGCAGGAGTGGCAGTAGAGTCTGACCCATTCCTTCCTCTCAGCTGTGCACTCTGCTGCATGGTGGCAGCTTCTGCAAGAATACTCTGGGATGCTGCATGAGCTATTTTGCATGAACCCTCACCAGGCTTCATGGTTATATTTCTGTCCTCTCCCACATCAGTATCTCTATCCTTGGCTTTCATGGCCCTAGCTGTTCAACAGCACTGATGAGGAGGGCTGGGACAGCAGCAGTGCAGCCCTAAGTGGCAGCAAGCCAAAAGAAAGAAGCCTGCCTAGCACAGGTCCTAGGAGAGAAGCTGGCCCTCAGGAAAGGATTTAAGGCTCTGGACTCCAAGCAGGTGGAGCAGTCAGTGCAACCAGTTGATACATGCTTGTTGAGATAACCAGGGTTTGAGTATTATTACTCCATGGAGTTCATTGCCACCGCTGATGGATGGTCTGTTGGCTTAGTCATTCACCCCACCCCTTCTGTTCATGTAATTGGAAAGAACACTGATTTATAAATAAAACACTATTAGGAGTGGGACAGGTCTAAGATACTCTCAGCCTTTCCTCCTTACTGGGTAACTGGTTCCCCAAACGTTATGCTTGCTCCCTGACCCCAGATAATCCCATAACACAGAATGTTCAGAATGTCCATCTCAGGGCCTGGGCCAAAAGCTTGCAGGCATCTAAATCCCTTACTGCTTCCAACTCTGAATGCCTCCCCAGTGAGGAGGCCTCCTCCTTCCCAAGGCTTAAATCTCCAGCTGATGGGAAACTAGCAGTCCCTGCTAGTGAGCCACAGAGGGGGAGGAGGGAATGCATGAAGAGATTATGGCTGTTGCCTGGTGGAAAGAGATAGAAAATGCTCCTCTTTCTCCACAGGGTAGATAGTTCCCCAAATGCATCAAATAAATAAAAGCCAAGCAAATCCTTTTGTCATGCCTCTTTCTGCCTGTCCTCAGAAAGACAAGCCATGTGAGCACTGTGGGGCAGAGTCTGCTAAGAGGAAGCAGGGGAGGATGTGATGCACCGCAGAAAGGCCAGCAGTTTGAGGTTGTTAAGATACACACCCCTGACATCAGTTCCTTGCAGAAAATGACAGCCAAAACACCAAGGTACCTAAGAAGTAATTGAGAGAAACTAGAAGGTCCTCAAAATAACATAAGCATTGCCTCTAATAATATTATACTGAGGAAATCCATTATCGTATTTCCAGTTTGTTTTTCAGGGTCAGAGGGGACATGGTGCTATATATTGTGAACTACAGGTTGTAATGTAGTGACAGTGTGGGTCACCACTGGAGTTTGTCACACTGTCCCCTTCAGATTATTTTAACTGGAGTGTACTCACCAAGTATAAGAATTTGTTGGTAGTTCTAGGAAAGCTTCAGCTTATAAGCATATCATCTCTGCCCAAAAGATAAGTAGGTGTTTATAGCACAACAGTTACCATACCCTCCTTTCTCGCTTGCTTTCAGAGATGGAGAAATGGATACTGAGTGTGCCCTGCATCTTGTCTGACTTTAGGTTGCTGCTGTGTAGCAGTCAGCCTCCTACCGCAGCCACCCACCCTGCCTTTCTGACCTACTTTGCAGATGACCAAGATGAATATCTCCATAAAACTGCTTCTTCATTGACCATAAAAGGAATCACTGGTGATGAAGGCACCTAAGATCTGCTAATAGGAAATTTGCCTCGAGAGACCAAGACTTAACTGTTCAAAAGTTTGGTGGTATCTGTTCCCAGTTACGCAATTTATAGATGATAAAAACTGAGAAATTTCAGTGGCTGTG
Organism: Tympanuchus pallidicinctus; assembly: GCF_026119805.1. NCBI lineage: Eukaryota > Metazoa > Chordata > Aves > Galliformes > Phasianidae > Tympanuchus > Tympanuchus pallidicinctus. Next base: position 41,906,667 of record NW_026294780.1, on the reverse strand, counting down.
CTACAAATCCGCTCAGGCCACACACAGTGGTAGAAGAGGGAAACTCTTGGTGATGGTAAACCATGCTGGTAGAAGGGAAACGCACTTGTAGGGAAAGCCAGAATGGCGCAATGTTGCTGCTTAAAAGAAGGCAGAGAAAGCACGGGGAAGATGGATCTTCTCCATCACAGAGTCATAGAATTATTTGAGTCAGAAGAGACATTTAAAGGTCATCTAGTCCAACTCCCTTGCAGTGAACAGGGACACCTACAGCTCGATCAAGTGCTCAGAGCCCGTCCAGTCTGATGTTGAATGTATCCAGGGATGGAATTTTCACCTCTCCGGGCAACCTGTGCCAGTGCCTCGTTATCTTTACTGAAAAAAAATTTTCCTTATACACAATATAAATCTCCCCTCTTTTCATTTGAACTCTTTTCCCCTTGTTCTATCACAACAGATCCTCTTAAAGGATCTGTCCCCTTCCTTCTTACAGCCCCCCTTTAGATACTGAAAGGCCGCTCTCAGGTCTCCTCAGAGACCTTCTCTTCTCCAGGCTGAACAGTCCCAGCTCTTTCAGCCCATCCCTGTAGGAGAGGTGTTCCATCCCTGGGATTATTTTTGTGACCCTCCTCTGGATGTGCTCCAACAGGTTCACGTATCTCCTGTATTGTGGATGCCACATCTGGACTCAGGACTCCAGGTCAGGTTTCACCAGCACAGAGCAGTGGGACACCTCTTTCTGTCATCAGTTTTGGAAGAACTGAATCCAAGGAAGTGCTTTTCAAGAAAAGTATCTCTCTGTCATCTCGGCTGTAAAAGATGTGCAGAAACTGTCTTGTTGCCATATAGGCCTTACCATCTTCCTGGGCAAATGTCCAAGCCACTTGCCAGTAAGCAGTCAGCAAAAAACAAGGCAAGAGAGGGGAGCAGAAAGATGTAGATAAACCCTAGCTGTGGAATAATAAGGAAAGAGATTTGTAAGATGACTGTGATGGGGTATGATCAGTGATGCCCTTCAAAGCTGTGCAGTGTTTTGACAGCTCAAGCTGTCTTCTGAACACAGCACAGCTGAATAATAACAATAACTGTATAGCTATTTACTTCTTAAAATACACACAGCATACACTTCTCATTTTACTCTTGAGAAAACTAGAAATAGAGTGAACTCAGAAACTCCCTTATGTTTGTCTGGTAGAAATGTCCATGCTGGCTCTGCCACCTGCAGCCTGAATTAAAAGGCAGGGCAGAGAGATTTTAGAGGTACAGGTACACAAAAATAAGTGAAGCAATGCAAAGAAGATTCTGTATATTCAGTCATAATACAGACTTAAGAAGTTACGGGCCCAGAGGCAGAACCTAAAGAGAGCAGCCTGCTGAGCACCTGGCCAGAAAAGCTCTGTCACTGCCTTCTGACAACTTGCAAACAATCTCCCAAATGATTGCGCTCCCAAATGGCTGCTGAAGTGCTGCCAGCAGCTGTGGTTTGACGGTTGGATCTAAACATAGTTTGTTTTCTTCAAGTCCTTGTCCTTAGAATCAGGTTATTATCTAAGAATTTCACCTCCTTTCATTTGAAAGACCTTACGATTGCAGTGAGCGTGGGGGGAACTGTGAGGGAATAGAGAGAAAGAAAAGGATGTAGTATAAATAATTTGACAACATGAACTTTAAATATGAAAAAAGAGCAATCCAGAATAAATTATTTGGGAAGTCTTATGATTTTTAAGCCAGAGTCTGACAGGAGTTTGAGGACATGAGGCTACTAGCAACAAGCACGTTTACTAGGAACGTGACATTTCCCAAATTTCTGCCCATCTCCACTACTTGCTTTCAATCTAAGTAAGTTTGTGTGATAATGCAGCTTGGCTGGCTTCAAGTGAAGGCAGAGTGGGATGGGGCAGGATAGGAACTGAGATACCTGGAAACAGAGTGTGATGTTAGCTCATGTCAAAGAGGCCTCGTGCAGCTCAGCTTTGGGATGCAGCATTGCGCTCCTCTGAACCCCCTGGTGCCTGCCTGTAGCTGTTTTGGAATAGAAGTTTCTTGGCATGGGTGGGATATGTTGCAATGTGAAAAAACAGCAGCAGTGTGTTTAATGGTTACCTAAGCAATCTGTTCTTCTATCCATCTGGTTTATTGATAGCTGCCTCCAAGCGTATAAATCCCTTGTTTGCCATTCAAAGCCTCAAAGAAAATAATAACCCTACTCTCTCTCCTGCAGACTTTGTCGCTTTATGCACTGAATGGACATCAGTATCTCAAATGGGCTATCTGTCTTCATAACTGTGTTTCATTGGCAGCTCCACCCGATGCATAAGGAGTAAGAGTTCACACCTTGCCTTAAAAATCCCTACTTGAAAGTTTCTGAGAAATGTTAAAAACTCTGCCTGGCTGTTGGCTTGGATTCCTGTTCTGCTAACAGCAACTTTGCTCTTGCCACGCTACTGGAAGCTTACATTTGTCAGTCCAAAGGTGCTGTTTCTCTTTTGGAACCTCCCTACCCTCCCCATCTCTGACTCCTGTATAGAAGTAAAATGCAGCCCAACTACATGAGGGCATTTGGCCAACACAAAATGCTGCCCATTTAATTTAAAACCATCTGCAAGCACGCTTTGCTGAGGCAAATTGGATTCTTTTCAATTATTTTTCCTAGATGAATTTCCCAGCTGCTAGTCAAAGGAGCCAAGGGTCTGCAAAGAGCTAGAGCCAGCATAAGACATTGTTTGAGGATGCCAAGGTGGGATTTGCAGGAAGGGCAGCAGAGTGCTGGGAGCCAATCCTGACCATGAGATGCCAGCTTTGCAATTAAACAAGCACTCCCCATCCACATGCACCAGTTGTGCATGTCAGCCAGCCTTTTGCTCCAGCAGCTGCCTGGGAATTCCTTTCAGGTGCTTTGAACAGGGGATCTCAGTCTCATCCTTCCACCCTGCTCCTTCTCACAGCCTCAGCCTTTCTCTGTGACTCACATCCCTTCCAAATGTAAATGGGATATTCTTTCAAATTCCAAATGCTGTATGAGGGCTGTGATAGGAAACACTTGCTGCCTGCGATACTGAAGAAATGTTTTCCCCTGACAATTTATCTGCACTACTGTACCCCCAGGTACATCTCTGCTGGTAAATAGGGTGGGCTCAAGGTTGTTCTGTCAGCCTGAAGACAAGAGGCAAAGCACAATTTATCTCTGTGTGAATCACTCTTCCATCCCACAACAGCACATGTTTTTCCATAGTGTCTGTTAGTAACAGACCGTTGCCCACACCACCCTGCAAACAGTGCCAGGGCAGAATGAGTTACATGGCACAGGTGTAGCAAATAGAAAGAACCCAGGTGCCATTTTAAAGCTTTTTTTTCCTTTTGATTTCTACTTTGCCAATAGCTGGTGATGAAAACGAATGCCTAGAATGGTTAGATGGTTGGATTAGATCATCTTAGTGGTCTTTTCCAATCTTAATGATTCTATGGTTCTGTGAAATAGTAAAAGACTCCACACAAAAGCAGTAGATCTTTCCCCGTGGGTTTGTTAATTTCTGTAACTAACCACATGTGGTAATCAGAAACAACAAACTTTTTAAAGTCATTACTGCTCTGTTCAGTAAAGGTGTGAAAATCACTGTTTTTTTCCATTCCCAAGCACGCACTGAGGAAGGAGGCAGATGTATGTCTAGGCTCAGCTAAGAGCATGAACTCAGTCACAGGCTGAGCGGTTGAAGGCTGAAGCTGAGGTCGAAACAAGACCTTCCACTCTTGGTCAAGGAGGCAGAAGTATGGCTAAGCTCTCTTGTGGTGTGTGATGGCACATGTCATAGAATCCTGAAGGCTGAAAAGACCAAAACTCCAAACGTGTCCACGCCATGCAAGATGAGACAGGTCAATGTATGCTGCGATGGTTGCTCGTAGGAGGCACAGGTTGGGATGCAGCTGCTAGTCCTGGGCACCTGTGCCTGTTATCATTTTACTCTTGTGATAAAATGTGTATTTATGAACATTCCCTGATTGTCTGAGTGAAAAATATGTATCAAGGCTTCAATATGATATTCAATTACAGCTACTAGTGCTATTAATGATGTTGGTGAAGGGCCCAGAGCTGGAGAAGATAGTAGGAACACTGCTATTTGGCTACTGTAATTACTCCCAATAGCTGTAAATCTATGCACTATTTTGTGGACAGCACAATATACTTGATGACATTCTACAAAATAAATAAAATAGAGACAGTGAATATTCCCATGAGGCAGAAAATCTAGGAAGCAAATGGAAAAACGAAATAACAAGAAATAAAAAAGTATAGTTGGGAACCATGGAGGCTCCACAGAGAAGGGAAAAGAGAAAGGAGGAGAGGAGAAATGAGGGGAATCTTTCTTCAGACGTAGCCAAAATATTGGCCACTCTGAGCATTAACTCTGTGGAAGAGCAAGATGTTGTGTTTCCTTTGTAGGGGAATAAGAAAGAAACACATCAGTTCTACTTCTGTATTCCTGTTTTAATTTTCATCTGGTTGAGATCCATAAAAAATCCAAAACACTCTCATATTGTTGAAAGCCTAGAAATGCCTCTGGAGTAAGACACATCTCCCAGCTACCATTTAACGTACTGAATAACCTTTTCATCAGCTCTCAGTTTAGTGAGTTTAAAAAACATATTTACTTGAGCCCTGGCATTAGCAGGTGTCTGCCTGCATCAGAGATTTAATGCGTTGGAGTTAAAACGCACCAATAAGTAATAGACTTTCATTGTCCACGCTTCCAAGTAACAGGGTTTGCTCGTATTTAGAAAACATCCTCATATAGCATAAACTTTTTTGGAGAGTTTTCTATTAAAAAAAAAAAAAAAAGAAAAAAAAAAAAAGAATAGGTTATTTATATATAAACCTTGAACCAAATGGTCTCTGAAAGAAAACAAAGAGTCCAATAGACAGCTTGCCTAAGCAAAGAGATGAGCTGCAAGCAACTGCCTGTCCTGATAACATGCCAGGACTTACTGTGCACTGCGGGTCAGAAAACAGGAGACACGGGGAGGATGTCGTGTACCGCAGACAGGGCACGGGGTTTTTAGTGGTTAAGATGACAACAAACGCGCACCTCTGTCATCAGCCCCTAGTAGAGAGCTATATCCATGGAGAAATTTAGAGAAACCAAAAAGGTCCTCACAAACTACTGAGGTTTTGTTTTTTGAATAATGATAATGTACTGAGGAAATCCATTATCCTATTTATGGTTAGTTGTTCAGACTCTCGGCCAACAGTGCACCATACTCTGTGAATATATGCATTCTAATGACATGACAGGGCAGGACGCAGATGTTACGGGTTTGTCACACAGTCCTGCATGGTTTGGCTTAACCAGCATATAATCACCAAGCAACTTTAACGACTGCCAGGCCAGCATCTCCTAACTGCTGCAATGCGATTGTGAAGGACAACTAGAGAGGGGAGTAAGAGGAAAAGATGGAGGGAAGTGTTTGTGGGACCAGTCCAAGGAACAAAAAAACTGACATAAAAAAATTCAAGTTGAAATCATGTAGCAATTTCATATGGAACTGCAACTGATTTGACTGATACAAGAGTTAAAGAACAGTCTTAACTCAAATGATGCCGAAGACAGCCCGCCACATTTTCCTAGGGCTGGCCAGTCAACAGGAGACCTGATAGGTTAGGTTTATCCCTTCGTCTCTTCCCAGAAGAACTTCTGAGGTACAGATGAGTTCATAAATCATTGTTCTTATCCTTATTTCCTCGTTTGCTTTTGCAGCCAATGTGCTGGCATAGTACAGCAGGGATTTGCTTGTGTTTGGGGATGAGTTTTGCAACATTTCAGTGTTGGGTTCACATCTCTTTTGTACAGTTTACTGTCTTATTGGATAAATGAAGTAAAGCCAGGAGCCTACATGGAGATTTGAGATCCAGATGGCTTGTGTCCTCCTCTACCAATCTAAGGCCCCTTTAGAGAAGATCTGCCCTGGAGACAAGCTCCGAGAGAAGTCCAAAGCAGTGCTGGAGAGAAAACCTACCCTTCAGCACTGTGGATGACTAGTTCTCAGTGCTTAAGCTCATTCCCCAGCCCTTTTTTAATTGGCAGTGCAGAGGTACCCTTAGATTCCTTCCATGATCTATGGAAACAGTCAGGAAGAACCAGAAACTGATTCCAAGTTTGGGAAAGTTGCCCGTTCCTCTTACATACACGCCTCTTTCTATTTGGAACAGTGAGAACAGAGGGCTTGGTGACAAAATCCTCTTGCAAATCTGGTCATTTATGATAAAAAGGAACAAGCTGAGATTGCTGTGGGTTTGTAAAATTCTTTTTTCACAAATATTTGAAGAGCCATTGCATATTTATGAAGATGTTGAAAAGTCAATAACATTTCAAGCTTCAACATTTCAACATTTAAGCTCTGGCACATATTAGCTTATCTGAAATTTCCACCATAATATTTATATTATTTGTTATTATCATCTGGTTCAAAGCATTTCTAATCAGGAAAGGAAGCATTTTTGTGTGATTTTGGTGTCAAAGCATATACTGTGAGTAGGAAAAATAATCAGTTTGTCATCAACATTCAAGCAGAAATGTCTTTGTACACACAGTTTCAATGGTACTTACGACCAGAAGGAATTTCTGTCTAGTGAGAAAACTACATATGTCCAAATCTCTGCCCTTTCAACTGGGGAAAGAACTGTGAAAACTGTCTTAATGAAATTACAGCTCACACACCCATCTATACTATCAGATCAGCTTGTAGCCACAGACATCTGTCCTGAATCTCACAGAGAAGACAAACTGTGATGTGCCATGAGCCTTGAATGGCAGCTGGAAAGCTCCACCCTTTGAAAACAACGAGGTTCTAAGAACAAAAATAATCCTCTCAGCATTGCAGAGGTCTGATGAATGAACACCACCATTAATTTAATCAAATTGCTTTCCTTTGGCTTCTGTCAAGCAGCCTACCAAATCATCCTGATTTTTCCTAATCTGAAGCAACAGAAGTTATGTCCTGATGGAAACACTTCAGAAAAAAAAAAAAAAAAAAATTCAACCATTTTCCTGTGGTAAATTTTGATTTCTACAAGAACCACATTTTCCATTTGGAAGGTAGAATTTCCAAGCAACTCTTAACTATGGCCAACAAACAAATCCGTAATCACCAGGAACTGCTGGCTAGCAAATGGAAAGAAATCTCAGGTTCAAAACAAACACTGTGGCTTTGCAACTTTTTGCAGTTTCATTATAGGCATCATGATAACTAACCTTATCCCCCAGCACCAAACAGCATGAATTCATTCACTGTCTCAAAGTCTTACAGAGAAAACAAAAATGTGAGCTCAACCACCGGCAAGCAAATAAAACCAACAAAAAATACATTATTTGTACGTCTCTTGGTTTTGACTGGTTGGGGTCCTGACTCATAAGTGTCGAAAGTCTGGGGTTGCCAAAACTGCTTTTGTTTGTCACTAATAATCACTCATTCCAAGGAACATGTGGTTTACTGCTTCATGCCAGGCCTCCAATGCTTAGGGACTGAGGTTCCTTGGTGAGACAACCTCTCAACAGCTCCAAGACATGTTCTTCCGCATTATCGGAATACTTTATTATTTTTTTAAGCATAAAATGTAAAACAAATAGGTCTTTCCCTTGATAGATACTATGATTTTTATTTTATTTTTTTTAAGAATAACTTCGTTAGCCACAGAAGTTTTGCAATATTTCAAGACCACTGATAACTGAGCAGGATGGAAAAGAACACACGTACATCCAGTCTGCTGGCTGTTTGTTTTTAATTACTTTCTCTGCTATGGCTAGAAACTCCTGTAATTGTCCTCTTGGTGGAAATAAAGTGAAGCAGTTGGCCTTTTCTATCAAAATACTTAGCTGAGTCATAAGGGTTAGGGAAAAAGTAACACAGGATGAGCTGACAGTTGTACTGAATCGAGCTGCTGACCACAACTTCGAGTGCAACCATCCAGGCAACTCCTTATCCACTGAGTGGTTCATTCATCAAATCCACTTTGGAGACAAGGATGTCATATGGAACAGCATTCAATATGTTGGCCATAATCAGTGTCCATTCTCTCCCAATTTCATATCACTGCAAATCTCTTACAAGACTGAGCACCAGAGCCAAAGGGACAAATTTCCTTTAAACATGGGGATTCATCCCCACTAACATAAAATTACTACTATGTAAACATCAACATATGATATAGTGATACAGACTCCTTTACAGTCAAAAGAAAGGAATAACCTTCCCAAATCATTTGATCTATTTTCAAATGCCTACATTACAGTAAGGCAGATTCTTCTTCTTCTTCTTCACGTACTAGTTTATGGAACTTATGGTAGGTAATTCATTCCAACTGCCACATTCCTCCAGTAAGGTGAATCTCTTCTTCCATGCCTATCTTCAGCATTTCATCTTCACTAAGATCTTGGTTTGAAGCTAGGAATTTTCTATCAGAGTAGGGGTTTTACAGTCAGAATATCAGCTATAGCCCAAATCTCTGCTATAGTTCTGTATCAAAGAGGGAAGGGCTCCAAAACCCTACCAAATTCACTAGGGAGGTTGGATCCTGCTTTTCACATACCCACTGCTTGATATGTCTACCGACTACTGGTCCTGTCTCATCTAGATGGGCTTTAAACCTCCAAGATCCTGCAGTCTCAGAGGTGGTCCTTATTGGCACACTGTAAGGTAAAACTAGACTTTCCATTTTTAACAAAGGCTCATCTACTTGTACAATATCCCAAGATTCATGGAGTGAGCACTACAAATAACAAATATGAGCAATTTGACTCTTAACTCCACAAAGTGGAAACTTCCCTAAAGACAGGGACTGTCTTGGCCACTCTTCTAGGCATGCTTAAGCAATTTTACATCTCCATTTAAAGTGTTTTGGAAAAAAATATATAAACAGCTGTAATATGTGCTGCCAAAAGGGGGTCTCCAGCCTACTTCTGAAAACATAACTTAAATGTCAATGCCCCTTCCTTCTAGCAAAAATATCTTAGCCTGACTATTCATCTGGCTGGAGCTTTACTGTTACCAGCTATGTCAATGTGAAATTCTTTTGAGAAAAAAAAATCTATCAGCACATCATGAGTTTTAGGCTCTCTTCCCTTCAGAAATTCATTGCAGCAGTTTTTGATGGGAATGCTTGCATGAAGGGAAACCCTGGCAGATCATCTTGCTCATCAACGTCTCAAGTTGTTTTCATACCTGAGGATAAATGCTAAACTGACAGAGTTAGTCAGCAGAGTGCTTTTGGATAATGGGATAATGCCATTTTTAACAATGAACTGTGCATGCCTCTATAATGTCAAATACTGGTTTTTATACACACACTAAAGACATTGTTCCGGATGTACCTGAAAAGCAATTACGAAGTGCTGTAAAAGTAGCCTCAAGCAGAAGAAAAAGATTCTGTCTACACAAATGTACTGCTCCAAAATTCTGCCAATGAATTTCTCAGCCCCATAAAATAAATCTAATGGTACCTCTGTGTGTTTATTTCCGGCTAAGGACTTCAAAAGAGACAACAATCCAGTAAATAGACATTGCTTTTTTTCCTCAGGGTTATTACCCACTAATGTAATGAAGTTGCCACTTTCTAAACATGCTTTCATTTTGAGAAACACACAACTATTTCACTTTTCTCCATTACACGTGTGAAATACTGGAAGAAATGTCAAATATTTCCAAAATTTCTGCAGAAAATTATCTCACTGTTAATCAGTATTTACACCGAATTTCTTCATGTCAAACATACATGAGTTGTCTTGTCAGATGCACTGACATTTAAGGAAGTTTGGGATAAAAATATCAAGATATTGAGCTGAATACAAGAATGCTGACTTACGATTCAGAGAATGACAAGCTGCATCAGTTCCATTCTGTTCTTGGCAACAGTCAGTAATAAAAGGAGTCATCTTCCCACAGGATTTTAGTACTTCCAAAAATCTTCCTTTATTTATGTAATGCTATCAATCTTCAAAGATTTTCCAACAACTAAGAATGCTGTGACAGCTTAAATGACTGCCTAACTAAAAATCAGTACTAAAATGTTCAGTAACCAATTTTGGCTTTAAAATATGTAGACTACAACCGTTTGTGATGTCTGCTCAAACACATCTCCTCAAATAACTCTAAAGCTTTGTGCAAGCTTGGAAATTCTGTGTAACTTCTTCTCTCCATCTGAAAAAAATCTGACAAAATCTGAAAGTGGTGACCCTGCACACATTCCCTGAAGAGCTGAAAACTGTGAGCTCCCAATCTCCCAGCTGCAGAGTTTATATCCTAAAGTTAATGACACAGAACCGTGTTTACACCATGCACATCTTCAACTGGGCTTAAGCTTATGTCTTTACACATTCATAGCAATTCTGTACCTAAATAAGCATAAGCCTATGCTAATGACAAATTTGAAGAACAAACAGAACACATAAAAGTAAGGGAGGTGATGCCTAGCTTGATGATAATACTATTTGTCATAATACAATTTATACGTTCACCTTCAAAAGTCCGTTACTACTATGGCGTTTCACCAGGCCTGTAGGTTTATCTTAAAGTCTTTGTCTTGACTTTTGTTTCTGGTTCTGCAAACGGTAACATTTATTTTGTTATTTGCCCCATGGCTGGAGGTGTGTGTGTACAAGTTAAAAGATCCATGCTTTTCAATGAAGAGTCATTATCTAACATTGCACCTTACAGCAAAACTACCTGATTACATTTCTGTGTTACAACTGGCCTATTGTTTGCAATCACTTACATTTCCACAGCTCCAACACCTTTTTGTTGTTCCAGTAATCTCTGCCTTTTTGGTGACCCATATCCCTGCAATTTGCCAATTGAAAGCCATATCGGGTGCGTCACTGGAGCCTGTGGGTAACCTCATCCCCCTCACAGCAAACTGCTCTTCTCACCCCATGCAAAACAAACCAAACAGGAAAATCCCCTTTGCAGAAACCCACCTGTGTCATCTTCACAGCTGGGTAAACCTGCGTTTTCTTTCAAGGCTGGCATTGAGATCACCTTAGGCATAGCATTCTCAGTAATTTCCTATAATCTGAAGTTGCTGCTGTTACTGTGGTGAAGAAAAGGAAGGCAGGATTTTAAAGCACAGGAAGGACTGTAAACTTTATAATCAGTTGTGACCCAAGGCTTTACTGTCATTTACAGAGCAGAGTGATTAAAAGAACATGCAGAAGCAGGTAAAGAACTAAAAGTGAGTCAGTATTAAGAAAATATATGGTCCCTGAATATTGCACAAGGGATTTTGCTGAGGCTGAGTCTCTCTGATGCTGCTTTGGCACAGAAATTTTCTTCAAGTTCCAGCAGGCTGTTTATAGCAAGGGGTGGGAGGTGGGCAGAAGACAGAGAAGACTACTTTAGGCTGCCCAGGTACTGACAATAAAGATGGTTCTTCCTCAAAGATAAAAGTTTGTTTGGATTTGAGAGGAAAGGCTTGCTTGTTTAGATGTCAAAAAGCATAACGTCCAGGGCTGTGTATTCATCCTTAGTGTAAGAGATACATACATTTGAATCTTTCTACCTATTAAGCAACCACAATTCTGAGGAAAAATCTGAGTACAGACAATGTTTCTGTAGCATTTTGGAGTCTTAATTGTGAGCAATTCTTCTCCTGAAATGGTTTTTGTAATGGCCAGCGAATGGTGCAAAGCTCAAAAGCTGAAGCAAAAGAATTGGTATAAAACCATCATACAAGTTACAGAGGTACAGAAAAAGAAAGTAATTAAGAAAATAAAAAGTAGACCGGATGTACTCACTCATCACTAGACACGTTACATGATTAATCACTTGTCCTCGTTGTAACAGCGAAGCCAGGAAATCCACAAAACCTCAGTATGTATGTAATAGTGCATTTCTAGCTAACAAATTACAGCTATCAAGCTACAGAAAGAAGCATGCACTACATTTACTATAATTTAACACACTGGCCTTCCCTGAAAACCTGGCAAAGTCTGCAAAGATGCAAGCCCGTAGCATCAAGCTGTATATTTCAATGAGGGTAAAAATTCTAGTGTATAGCATTCGCATGAGATTTGGCTAGAAGACCAAGATGGCTCCGGGCAATTTGAGCAAAGTAGTTAATTGCAAAGGTGCTTACGATGATCCAGCTAAGCCAATGCATCCATTGCTAACCATAAAAACAGAGCAAATGTTATAAACAGGTTGTGGTGGCGTTACCTGGAGCCAAAGCACAAGCCTGGCTGCGTTTCATCTCAAACCACTGACCAGTCCTTGTGTTGTTTGGAAAGTATGGCTGACATCCGACTGCAGGCCGCCCTGTGAGGTTCACCAAACCACCAGCACTAAAGTGGTTACGTTGCTTTCTTCAAGACATTTTTGTGGCTTTCTTGGCAACACAGTGCTTGCCAGGTGAGTAGCTTAGCTGGGATGGTTTTATCTCTTTGCCACCATTTCTTTCAGAAGCACATTTCTTGTGCTTCAGTACCACTTCAGCCCCCCCCCTTCCTCTCAACCCTGTATAAAATACATGAAGAACCATTCTCTAAAGGGGCTGCAAGCATTAAAATAAATTTTCAGCCTAACTAGGAGCATTTTTAGTCTGAACTCCCTTACAACAAGCAGGAAATATCACCTCATTATTTATATAAATCTACTTACAGTACTTTTTATTTGAAACATAACTACCATTTCCACCATTTAAGGTGCAATTCTGTGGCAATTCATAGTGAATAATGTCTTAATAGGAGAAGATCACAATCCTGAAATGCTTTTTTCAGCTCTTCACAAGAAGCGGTTAATTAGCTATTGAATTAACTACGTGCACCTCAATTAATCCATGACCGGCTCCTAACATGCCTGTTAACAACCATCATCTGTTGCTAACAGGTTCTCTTGGTGCTTCATCAGTCAAATTCAGCTCAGGAAGAGACTACTTCATGTGAGGAAGAGGAGACTATTCCTATCAGCTCCCTGCACAAAGGGCTGTAGGTAATGGTCAATTTCCCAGAGATCAAAACTAGGAAGAGTGAGACAGGAGACTTACTCAGAAGATCTTTCAGGGCCCCATGTCGGAGCTGTGTAGGGAAATCCCTCATTCTGTACAAAGCATAGTCTGACAGACATTGTTCCTCATGGCTTAGTAATCTTTATTGCCCTCGTTTTTATGCCAGTGTTATGCCCTTGGAAGAACTACTCAAAGAAGGATAATGTATGGAACCTCACATCCTCTCATTTCTTGTGTTGTCTTTGGAAATTCCTAGACTTCCTGGCCATGTAGTCAGCGTTTGTGCTACCTTGGGGGTAATTCATCATCTAGGACAGTGAGAGACGTGTCCCATCCTTATCAACCACCACAGAAACATTTCAAAAAATGAGTCAGGTACTTGTCCTGACAATGATATCAGCTTCAAAATTTGGAGGGTTTTTCCATACATTACCTGTTTGGGGTTGCCTTTGACTGATTTATGTGTTTGCCAAAAAAGGCAAATAATCTTCAAGTTTTATTAAAAAAGAGAATATACTGAAATTGTAAAATACTCATTGGTTTGGGGGGGACCCTTTAGGAGCAGCATTCAAGCCAAGTTGGAGAAGGGAGGAATTGCAGAAGACGAGTCCCAGGGTACTTTGTGTGATCACAGCAAGGCACAGTCTCCAATGAAAGATTTACTTTGGGAAGGAATGGAGAAGGGCCGACCCTTGTACTACGTGCAATGAAATCACAAACAAGAAATAAGGGAAACTTTGAAACCTTTACTCTTTTCAACATCCCAAGATATTGAAATTGCCATTATAAAAACTGACGTTGCATTTAAGACATGACTGTGTTTGAACACTAAACTTGCAAAGAGAAGCCTGTTGGTATGAAATTAATTTATGTTCAGATCAACTGAGATGCCAGAGAATGATCACAGGTCATATCTCTTTGTAAATAACAAAGATACAAATCGTACCCTTGTTAATTAGATACAATTAAATGAGCTTTAGCTACAGTACACTTCCAATCTTGTCAGCTAAAAAAGGCTGATGTTTTAAGAAAGAAAATTAAAAATGAATGGTGGTAACAAACAACTTTTTCATTGCTGACATGTATTCAGATTAAGGGTTATATCTCTAATTAATCTTGAATACTCACCCCATGTAATCTAAATGACTGCGGAAATGAGGACTTTTCTTCATACCTAAATTTCCTCTTTAACAGTAATGGAAGCTAAAACACAAAGAAAAACAAAATAAGACAAATTTTAAATGCAAGATGGGTATACACCATAAACAGCTGCATTCCAATACTGCAGGAAGAAAAAAAATCTCACAGAATAACTTAAAACAGAAATTACCATTAATCCTTTTCTAAAACCATGTCTCCAAGAGCCTCTCAGAAGCACTTTGATCATACTGATGAAGGCCATCCAGACTCCTTGGGGAATTTCCAACACCCACCTCTTTCATTTTCTCAGGCAGTCACAGGAAAAGAGGTTTTGGGCGAAGATGCCAGCATGTACGAGGCGAGTCAGGATGTCTCAGGCATTACCCTTTCATGACTCTGACCACTCTGCTGACTATCTTCACATGGTACTTCACAGGATTAAGTTGCCTTGAGTTTCAAAGCTCCTAAACTAACAGCATCAAAAAATGAGTATTTTCTGTTGCTACAGTAATATTATCCAAGCAGTCCCACAACTAGTAAGTAGAGACTTCTGTCATGACCAGGCCTTTCAACTCCAATACACTCAGTAAGCTCTCAATCTTTTCTGATATATATATATATATATATATATATATATATATATATATATATATATCACTTCACATTCTACATAGATTTCTGTTTAACAGGACACTTGAGTACTGGGAATTCTCTAACCAATTTGTGATGGGCTTCTTCCACAGTCTGTTTTCCCATAGACTTACGTTCACGTTTCCAAAAGAAACACCATTCATCTCTTCTAAATTTCTGACATCCAGGGTATGGAGGTTCTTTGTTCCATTTCTGTTCGCATCACGTTAGCACTGTTGCAGCAATATGAGTAGTATGACTGATTTCGTATGCTTAATTAGCCCAGTTACAACATCTGCACATAGTACAAAATTAGAGGGCAGTAATTGTAAAGGTACATTCTTCCCATAACCAGACACATCAAGAATCACATCCACTGTTTGTAATTAAATACTATCACTTAAATTTGAGACCTGATGTAGGTGGGCGAGACAACTGTCAGCTTTCCAGAAGAATGCATTCTGCCATGTATCTGGAAGTTGTTGTTATGCAGCAAAGCAAATATGCATCCATACCCATAATGTAGTACACCAGACTTACATTATATTATGCTCGAGTATCAGCTTAAAAGTTACTTTCAGATCAGCATAAAATCCAAGGGTTTTGCAAGCAACAAGTTGGGTTCCAAACCAAAGCAACCACAGATTACTTTCCTACAGGAGTGAAAAACTCAGCCAAAAGCAAGTTTAGTTCTTCTTCACTGCTTGATGATTTCTGGTAGGCAGCTTTATTCCATAACCTCTCAACTACGACTTCCCTTGCTTGTTTTTAACCACTTCCGCCAGCCAAGAATAAGAAGGCCAGAAGTCACATCAGGACAGCTGAGTAGGGTCAGGAAAAAATCTGAACAGCCCTAGTACTGGTTGGAGAAGGGTCGGAAAACAGTAGAAACCAGCTACAGCCACAAGGAAAGTGTGGGAGGAGACTTAGAGCAATAAGAGGAGAAAACTGCAAAAAATAAGACTGGCAACAAATGGGCTACTTGGGCAGATGGAATAAAAAATATATTACCTTGCTTTTGCATCCTGGATATTTGTCTTATTCCTGTCCAAAACATTAAACCTGTGTTTCTCTTTTGACCATTCTCAAATAAAAACAAAAAAACATAGTCTCTCGCATCCACGCACAGCTCCTTACAGGCCTAGAAGCAGCTGCAGTCACTTTTGGAGGACTGGAGGAGACAGGATAGGCTACATGTTTTGACTATGCAAAGGTCTCCATTTCAGTCACTGTAGTTCTTGGGGAAAGATGCTGCATGGCCATGAAGCAAAGAGCCAGCACCTTGATTACAGACATGGCCCTGTGCTTGTCACTGTTAGTTCCCCTACCCCAAGCAGAAACATATCTGTTGGTTGGCCTTAACACCAACTAAAGAGACATTTGATTAACCTGGAGTTCAGTAAGTAGTCAGTAAGGTTAGTGATGAGTGCACATTTCTTTGGCTTTGGCATCACTGGCTTTCCATAGGCACTTTCCAGTCAGAGGCTTGGGGCAGTAACCAGCAAGGAATTAATTCAGGAATTCAGTCACATTAAAAGCTCAAGTCATGGAGTTAGAAGAAAGTAGAAGCAAAGGATTGGGAGATGGGAGCAGCACACGTTGGGCAAAAACTACAGAATAGCTGGAGATGCAATGCTCTATTTAATACACCAAGGTTAAGCAAAGTGCACGGATACTGTTCTGTGGTTGAATAAAGCCAGCCAGAGCAAGACTGCTGAAAGCAAGCAAAATAAAGTCTAGGCAGGAAGAAAAAGAGCAAGCTAATCTTCAAGATGATTCTTTCTCTTCACAAAAATCTGTTTTTATTTCCAAATTTGCCACCCACCTTTTTCCTTTATTTTTTCAATCCTTTTGTCTGCATAGTATTTTACAAACAAGTTAAACATTTACTTGATCAGTTAATACGCATTTTCTAGAAGGTAACTGACTCGTTAGCCAAACTCAAACATCTTTCACACAGATACAGTAATGAAATAAGATAATTTTTTTTTTTTTTTTTGAATAAATCATATAGACACTGAAGAAATCAACTCTAAAAAAAACATTGCAAAAATACAGACTCATGTAAAGCTGGGCATGCTTACTTTAAAGGTAACTTCAGCAAAAAAAACCCCAAAATATATTCTTGAAATGAAATGCTACTGAAATTGTTAGATTTGTAAGATATAAATACAAAACAAACTCCTGTCATCTATTTGCAATAATAGCATCTCTAGAACTTAGAAACCATATCAGTGCACAACAAGTTTGGCCAGCATTTTAATTTTAGGGTACTTAAAAATTTATTCTTTGGTGAGTTTCACAACATATCAAAATGTTTAAATGCTTTCAATAAGCCCACGAAAACTCGTGTTCCACGCATTTTCATCAGCAGCACATTCTTGCATTAAGAAGACTTCAAAGCTGGCTGTTACTCTGGTTCCTCAGAAACTGTGCGTGTGCCAAGACCATCCTCAACCCACATGGAATTATCAGGCCATGCTTCCTGACCTAGCTTTCAGGCTAGATGACACAGACTGGTTATTCATTCAGCTTACATGGAGATATTACAGTTCATTTCTTGCTTAATATCTCCTAACAGAATTCATGCAATGATATACTTTATGTGACTGGAACTTCGGGCTTAGCTCTCAACCCAAAAGACAGCAGAATGGTGCTCTCGAATTCTTTGCAGAGAGCAATTCAATCCTGTAAGAATGATGCCATCTCCTGCTGCATTAGCACTGTTGACTATGCCATTCAAGCACCCTCACACAACACGGAGTAGGACCAATCTTAGCTCTGTAAACTGAAAAGTAACATTGAATGAACTCACAAGAAATGACAGCTCTCTCAAAGCCAGTGAAACGTGTTTTATTTTAAGCCACTGCTAAAACAAGGACAAATTTAGTGCAACCTGGAGCTTATAATCTGAAAACTGAATATAGTTCAATTATTAAAATGGCAAAACTCATCACCGTTATACGAGACCTTCATATTCATTGAGTACAGTTACATAAACACTTATAGTTATTCAAACTGCTTTTGGTGTACAATTGCATCACTAACTGGGCTGCGAATTATCTTAACACTGCACAAATAAGCAGCAGTTCCAGCAAATTATAATAAATTTTAGTATTAAATACTATTCAGACATTACAACAGAACAAAGACCCTCTAAAACTACGACTCCAGCTATACAACAGGAATGTACAAAGATGGTATAAAATAAAGTGACTACAGTGGCTGGGCTCTGTACTTGTCTCTTCAGAGCTAAAGTACTTGACAGTCAAATGCTTGACAGCAGTGGCTCTTGTTGAAAAGCCACTAATTCTTACGTTAAAATCAGTCCCAAATCTTGTCTTTTTCTTTGCAGGTCACCTCTGTAAAGCTAGTTTTTTCCGCTGGTGACAGTGTTTATATTTACTATGTTCCCATCTCCAACAGGATGCAACTCCTAATAGAAAAGGTCCTAGATAAAGTAACATTAAAAAACATAACGTTTAAAATCTGGTACCGTTCTGGGGAGACCTGATCAGTCTCGGAATGTGGGTTGTTAGATTTACGTTTTGGTTGTGTTTTTTTTTTTTAATATTATTTTTTTCTTCAAGTTTACACAGTCGTTTTAAACTCAAGAAGAAAAATACTATGCAAATCACATTCAAATTCGTGGCGTTGACTCATTTTTCACATCCTCAATTTGAAACAGTAGGTCTTCTTTAATTTTAGCATACGGGTTTGGTTTTTGTATGTACTTATGTATTATTTATGTACCCCGCTCCAAATGCTTACATTTGTTTTAAATATGGACACTTTTAATTGTTAATTTATAGAGGGATTATTTTCTCTTTTCTTTTTTTTTTCCTCCCTATGGTATCTCACAAAACATGAAAGCACTTCCATTTTTCAGAACACCACATGTATTTATGTAGCATTTAAGAGAGGGTGCTTTCTGGAATGGTGACAAGAGGGTGCTTTCTGGAATGGTGACATCATTGTGTGTATATATATATATATTTATATATATACATACACACACAATATATATATATGAAGAATATATATATATTCTTCAATTTAAAATTACATTACTGAGTTTCCCATGCAGAAAAATCTGCAAGATGAAACAAACTATATTTCATTGCACATTTGTCTGCTTTAAATGGGCCAAAACGTAGTCCTCTGTATTGTTAGTTTTCACTTACACTTCCGTATTCGTGGTCAGGAGTTTTAAATAAACTCAGTAACAGCATTATATAAGACTCACTGCAGAAAACAACAACTACATATATATCACAAGTAATGTAACAGACAGCACCAGTTAGATATAATCAAAGGAAGAATTCTGCATCAGCTATTAAAATGATTAAATAATAAATTTGCAAGGCTGGTTTGATTTCAATTTCAGTAAAAGGAAAAAAAAAAAGAGCATCCAGAATGCAAATTCAAAACAACTTGTGTAGAAAACTGTGTTTTTACTTTTTTTAAAATTAAAAATGAAGTGTTTTGTAACTTTTCTCCTTGTGTTAATTTGGAAATTGTTCCTTTCCTTGCAGACTAATAAATCAATGCCATCCTTAACATCAGTCAATGAAGCAATGCACTGCATCCGATCCCCTTTGAAACAGACTTAATTTATAGCACAACTGCTGTTCACTTGACTTCTTGAATAGTTGGAAGCTTTGGGAGCTGCATAAACTCTTAATCTTGCATTAAATTTTTTTTTTAAATCATCAATTTTATAAAAGCCAACATACCAAACTGATGAGTTTCCTGTTTTCCTGGATTTTTTTTTCCCCTGTTCTGTGTGTTGAAGTCTACCAACAGGTCTGCACATGTACAACATCTTCAATATCATTTTCAGCTTGGTTTTAGATGTGCTGAAACACTGTACTAGCATTATTGTATCCTCATGTCCTGAAAATTCACTTCTACAGGAATACCAAAAGCCAGAGCAAATTTAGTTCTCAGGCATTGGTTTTTGTGTTTTATTTTCTTGACATTTTAATTTTGCAAGTTCATTATTGCTTTGTTGAAAGGAGGATGTTATGGCCACAGAATGGTTCAAAACTTTTGTCTGGAATGAACCTGAAAGTCAATGTTCTCCAAGTCTGAAAAAAAGAAAGGAAAATGGGGAGAGAGGAAGAACACAAAAATAGAAAGAAAAAATCATATAGCCCTTCACATGTATTCATTACTAGGCCATCTCCCACATAAAGAAATTATAATAGTTTTTTTCTCCCCTCTTTGCATTCTAGAGAAAGCTGACTCCTGTAACTTAGCACTGTATTACCTATAATGGAGCCAAAGAGCCTGTAGTATTTTTTTTGGTCTTTGTCATACGGCACATACAGACCTTTCAGTCAGCGAAATGATGCGGCACATGAGGTAATAAACTCTGAGAATAACACCACTTTAAGTTAACAATAAAAATTTATGCTGTAAATTCATATAAGTGAGATCTAATACATAATATAGATACATCAACATATCTAGCTATGTGTGCATGCACATGTGTGAACACACACATGCATATATAAACCTAACTCAGTTTGAAAGGTAATCTTTGAGATCCAAGACAGGGTCCCTTTTGAAAACCAGATGACAGATGAAAAATAAACTAAACCAGGTCTCTGTAAAAAGATCTATGCTGACTAGTGGAATGCCTTCCTGACACACAAAGACACTGCAAGAAAAGTGGTCTTACCAGTGTGACACTTTATAGCAATTTAGGACACGAGGAATCAGAATTGTACATATTGCACTATAACTCATGAACAGGTTTAAAGACATCCATTGCTTTTCATTTGGGATCACACCCTGAAATGCACGACATACCAACAGTGTATTTTTCCTTGAGAAAGCCATTAAGATTCTTTTGTTCACCCAAACTAAGTGAAACACCACGATTTGCTTTCAAGTGATATGAATGTTGAGGTGGCAGCCTTGTAATTACTACCAAGTGCCTTTTTCTAAAAAAGAATGCATAAAAACAAAAAAGCAAACCCCAAAAGCATTCTCATACGACAGGATATGTAAAGATCCAGACTTTCCTTCTGACAAAAAGGCAAGTCAGCAGTACTGGTAAGAAACATGATTAGATTGCTAAAAAGACTTGATTAAAAGTGCCTTTAAAAAAAATATTCAGCAAAGGTAGTTAAAAAAAAAATGAAAAATCAATTTGCAATAAATTTCTCCTTTATATTTTAATGAGTTTTCCATGCTAACACTTAAGTGCTCAGCAAGTAACAAAATTCTCTTTATTACTGAAAAGAAAACTCATGTATGGAAGGTAAGAAGTAAAGAATTAGACTGGTCAAAAAGATGGCCACAATTCTCAGAGAAAAAAAAAAAAGATTCCATTTGCTACTCTGTATGTGAGACTCTCCCAGCTTTGGCTTGAATTAATTTTCTTCACAGAGGTTTGTATGGTGCTATGTTTTGGACTTGTGATAAAAATAATATTGACAACACATTGATATTTTAGTTGCTGCAGAGCAGTGCTAACAGAGCTGTGGCCATTTCAGCTTCTGAAGATGACCTGCCAGCGAGGAGCAAAGGGGCACAAGATGCTGATCAGGGACATAGCCAGGACAGCTAATACATTAACCAAAGAGATATTCCACACCATGCAGTGTTATGCTCAGCAATGGAAGATGGAATGGCAGGGAGGGTGGCATTTGGTGTTTTCTTGCCAAGCACCCATTACGTATGAGAGAGCCCTGACTTTGCTTTGCTTGCAAGGGCAGCTTTTGCCGCAGCTGTCTTTATCTCAAGCCATGACTTCTTAACACTTTCACCTTTCCAAGTTACTTTGCTGTCACACTGTGAGGGGCAGTGAGCAAGCAGCTGTCTATTAGATTTAAACCATAACAAAGACTAACATACAAATTCTTCAGACATGAAATCAATGTTATACAAGTATTTTGGTACAAGAAACTTCAGTAAGAAATTTAGCAATTTAAACTTGACTGGCAAACTTTAAGAAACTCTGCCTCATTTTTAAGAAGTTATGCTCAGCTGCTCAGACTGTCCTTCTACCTGAACTTACCAGCTCTATAATCAACAAAAGGAAACAAGTATTTGCACTTCAATTTCAGAGCAGACTCTCACATCTTTGAAAATTCAAATTGAGAAAGGCAGCTATGAAGGCAGACTTCAGTAACGGTCTGCCTGGGCAAGTCCATTTTCCTCCTGATATTTCTGCCCTTGTGCACCTAACACTTGATCAAGAATGACAATTCTTCTGGAAAATCCTGCTGCAGACTATGAGAAGAGGTTTTTCCAGAACACAAGTGTTCATAGTCCCACCGTGAATACAGAACAAGCACAAATGGGAAAGAGCCATCCTGGTGCAGTGGGAAACTTCAATGTCATGCCTGAGACTGTCTGCTCTGAACTACTATCATAGACAAGGTACTTTTTCATAACTATCTCAACGGTCTGAACACAGCAGTAAATACAAGTTATGCATGGGTGGACAGTGCTGATTATGGACTGAATAAACATATCATGTGCACAGCATCACAAAGCACAGCACAGATACTTTGACTTTCACCTCAGTCTTTTAAATGCTGACAATTACTTGAACATTCATTAATTGAATTTTACATTATTTATCTACGTTCTTCCTAGCTCCTTTTGAAAGGGGAATGAAGCGAGGAGTGGTGCATCTTTGGACTTTTTCAGACATTATCCAGGAGCCACCCAACCAAAGACTTATTAAAGGCTTGTTCTCCATCGGATGCCTTCTCTAGCATTTCACAGTACTTCAACACTGCTTGCAAGAGATCTCCCACTTTCCAATCTCTTTCACGCAGTCTTCTGGAAAGCTAAAGGGGATATGGGAGAAACACAAAACAAAATATTTTGACCAGCACATCCTGATTAACAGTTACAGAAGTTATTCTTGAAACATTAGCTCATAAGAGATCAGTTGTAACAAGTTCATCATTATTCCCACATCTACAAAAACAAAAACTTCCTCAAGGATCAAGCGCTTTTCACAACAGTTTCTTCTGGAGGGAGTGACATTTTCAAATGATCTGGTGCCATAGGTATGAAGGCTGTGGTTCATCAAGACTGCAGAAAACAGGAAATTCCGAACACAAGGTTAAGACATTTGCCACCCCTCCCATGCCAATAACGCACATAAAAAAAGACAAAACTCAGTCTTAATAAAAGGATGTGGATTTTCCTTTCACAACATATAGTGTGGTTTGGGTGGCACAGATGCTACCCTCAACGGAAACAGCGCCTTCAGAGTTAGGAAATTATAGCATCTTGGAGAAGAGGAAAAGGTGAAGATCAGTGTAGCTGAAAACATTTTTTTTCATCCGGGAGCCCAAGCAAGAAATTTCCTTTGCCTACATGTCAAGATTAGCTAAATATGGAAGAATGCCTACCCCTAAGATGCAGTGAATTTGTCAGCTTGCCCAGAACTAAGAAATCTTTACTTTAAAAAAATATATATTCTTGGTGGCTTTCAGCATAACCGCCAATGCTGCGTTTAACAACAACAATTTAGACATACACTTCACGTATCTCCTGGAGCCACAGAATTTTACTGCTCTCTTACTGCTCTCTATTAAGTTTTAAAAAGTCATTCAGCAAAATATCTTCACGGTTACCAAATTAAAAATTTATAGAGGTTTTTTCTTTTTTTTTTTTTTTTTTTTCTCTGTGACCTGTCAAACTGAAGTATGAAAATTCTAGGAAAAAAAAAAAAAGAAAAGTGAGACAACTTTTCCCTATTTCTTCACCTAAGCGTGATGTTCAGACTGCAAAGAGACAGGTGATAGAACTGTCAGGCAGAGTGTGAATGCTGAACATTTCAGTCTGCATTTTCAGCTGTAATCAGCCCAGCACTAAAAACCTGTACAAAACAGTTAACTTCTGAGTACAGGTTATCTTGAATGAGCAGAACATATACTGAATGCAGAAATTTCTTCAGTTTAAAAAAATAAACTAACACATTCTACATAAGAGGGAGACAGAACTCTGAAGTTATTTCCATGAATTATTTGTAAATTTTAAAATACAGCACAGCAAACAAGAGTTTTATGGGCTACAAGAGGCAATTTTGTAAATGGTTTATAAAAGAAGGATAATTTTTCTTACGCCAGAGAGAAGTTTGGCTGAAGTCCAAAGATGTACTTAGGCAAATACAGTTTAAAGTTTCTGTCTAAGGAAAAATACATCATCACACTAAATATGAGAGCTGTCACCTAGCTTTGCTTATCTTTGTGTTTTAATTGAGTTCAAAGTTCAATCCCATATTTTCTTTATGACTGCTGCTTCCTACTGTCACACATGAGAATGAACTGAGTTGATTCAATACAGACACCAGAAATCATAGAACAGTTAGATATGCTCTGATTAAAAATTATATGCTTTTTTTTTTTTTTTTTTTAATCAAGGCACTTGCACATCCATGCTGTCAGACCTTCTTGAATTTTTTTCCCCCAAGATTTGTCTAATTCACTAGCCTCTCATTATAGCAGCTAACGTATTTTGTTTCATATACAGGTAATCAACTTTTCTGCCTTGCTGAGTATAGTGTGAACTCTCAAGAGTTCATATCCAGTTTCAGCTAGTAACTACCAGCATATAGCAGGCATGGTATATTTTTATCTTTTATACAGCCACAAAACATCAGTGGCTTATTATCCTGCTCTGATCAGCTAACATTTGCCTCTCCTCCCTTCCTGAAACTTCCAACTGCTTAAAGTGAAAATTACTGTTTTCAGTGTGATTTTAAAAGCCCAGGTTTATTCCTTATGTAACTGTGGTACCTTACCAAAGTAGCTCTGAGATTATCAAAACCACAGAGCTGACTTCGAGATTATACATAGAGGTCAATTTAGTTGGGGAAGACATCTGAAAGCAGAAGTCAGTTTAGTTTTCTGCTGGGCTACAGTGCCCTCTGGAGGTGCATCTAGTTCTACCAGTGACAGAACAGAGAATGACTATTTCCAATTTAAGAACCTCAGTTTGGGCCAGATCGTCAACATCAGCCTGAGACTAAGTACAAGACTTCTTGTACTGTACTGCTAAATATCTCGTTTCTATCCAATATAATCCTGAAAGAACACAGGGGCTTTTCAGAAGAACATTCTTATGACATTTACAAGTATCCTTCTAGAAAGGTTTCGTTCTCTGAACTTATAAATTGACAATTAAAAACAAATCGATTTCAAAAACTACGTGTCCTAATCTTTCCTATACTGGACAATTCAAAAAGAGACAATGCTCAGAGTTCTGTATTTTCGTTCCAAACCTAAGAAACAGAGAAGGATGCTGAGTCTGGCTGACGTAACAGGTGACATTCTGGGTTTGGCAATTAGACACAAACCGGACACAAGTCTGTAGATTGACAGCATTACTGAGAAAAGAGACAGAATAAAAACAGGTAACCCTTCCCTGACGAAAGGAAAAACAGTGTTTCAGTTGATCTTAACATAACTACATTTAGAGAACTAATGATGAATATGTAAAACCTAGTGCTTTTAAATAATCAATGATTATTTGCTTTTAAATCATTGATTATTTAAAAGCAAACAAATGTTTTCAGCATTGCATGATGATCGTTTGTCTGAAGATGTTGTAATTTTATCTTTTGGTGTCAGCTAAGTATCACTTGTCAGGAAGCAAAATTTTTACTACAAAAAGACACATTAGACAGTTATTTTCCACAGCACTTTTCTCATCATATTCTCTTAATAGCTATAATATATCTCTTATGCATCTCTAGGCATCAGTTTAAAGATAGCACTGCAACTTTAGCCTCTAGCCAAGTAAAAAGCCTGCAAAAGAAGTAAGAGGAAGAGACACAGAATCACAGAATGCCCATGGGTTGAAAAGGACCACAATGATCATCTAGATTCAACCCTCCTGCTATGTGCAGGGTTGCCAAACACTGGACCAGGCTGCTCAGAGCCACATCTGCCATCTTTTCTTTTTGTTGCTGTTCCACGTGGTATGTTACCATGTAAGGTACAGGACAAAGACATGGAAAATAAGATAACCACCAACACTCGTGGATCTCACCACTACTCTGCCTGTGTTTGCAATGTCATAGCTCACGTTGGTCAAGAATGGATAGATCTTCAGCAAAAGCTATGCAGTAAGTCAGAACAATAGCCACTAAAGCAAAGCTCATTCACATCAAGGAACTAAGTAAATCAACTGGATATAGCTAAAAACAGTTTCTTGGTCGAAAATTAAAAAAAAAAAAAATAGATCATGTAATAAATGCTGGATTATCGAATGCAGTTTAGTGTGTAATCACATGAAGTAAAAAAAAAAAAGATTTTATCAAAATAAAAAGTTTCTGCTGCATTTGTGATGTAAATATCCTCAAGTCATTAGATACACCAAACATTTGTCCCTCCCCTATGAGACGTGCTTTACTGAAGCCTCTCCTATTAAATTCAGCTTTCTCTGTAGTCACATCAATCTCTAAAACCAAAACAGCCACATTCAATGCCTTTTCTTAACAGTTTTGATTGCAGTTGCTTCCAAAAAAAAAATAAAAAAAAAAAAATCTAAACTTCATAACTTAATTCTGATAAGAAAATGTGCATTTGCTGGCATAAAAACTTGAGGATGAACATCACGCTATAACCTTAGAAAACTACTTGCACAAGCAAGTTCTCAAAAATGAGATTTAGTTTGCATACAATTAAACACTACATTTAAAAATGTACATTTAAAAAGTACATTTTTCACTGAACTGAAACTGTACCTTTCTTTGGAATAAGCCGAGTAAAACGACTCGTGAGACAAGGTAACTCAGCTTTGATTAATGCACTGTTATTCACTGTACATGCACAGACTAAACAGCCTGTACCACTTTGAGCAATCAGGATTTAAATAATGATTTTTCTTGCCAGCAAATATCTCTTTATTAGTGGGTGGAAAAGTAGAAAAGGCTGATATAGCAAATAAAAATAAAGCAAACCCCACAAATCTCATCACATTCTTCCCTCTCCCGAAGTCCACCAAGCTCAACAACTTACTAAGACAAATTCCCTTGTAGCAGTGTCGTGGAAGTGCAGATCAGCCACCTCTGTTTCAGAAGCTGCTAGCCACTGGAGTGCTGCTCTGAGCTGGGGGTCCACTAGATTTGGTTCCAGGTCAATATTTAATATGGCTAAAGTCTTTTTTACTTGCTCCAAACCTAATGTTAAAAAAAAAAATATATAGACATTAAATGAATTCATTTTTTTTCTTCAAGTTGAGTACAGAAAAAGAATAATGGTAACTTGCATTTTCTCAACCTCATAGAGAAAGACCAAAACACAGAAGGTAGCGAGTTAATAACCTTTTGTACCTTGCTCAGACTGAACAGGGATAACAGGGTTATTTAGCAGATTGCAAAAGCAAAGAATTAACACAAAAATAAGTACAGCAATAATTTCTGGAATCGAGATTACCTTCTACACCATCCTTGGAATCCTCATCTTTGTCTTCTGTTCCATCACTGTATTTTAAAAGTGTAACAAAAATATTAAAACAATATACACAGAAGAAATATAGTCAATCCTAAGACTGCATTGAAGATCAAACAGCAAAGACAGGAAGATCATAGAAGATTTAAGAAAAGACAATGAAAAGCTTTGCTTCTCACACCATTTCATGTTGGAAATGTATCTGTCATCAAGTTCATCAGATTTACTCTTAGGAGAAGAGAGAAAAGGCAAGAAACTTGTAAAGAGATCTTTTAAAATAGGATGAAAACTAGTTAATATTGAAGAGGACAGGTTTGCTTCATATGCAAAAAAAAAAGTTGAGATATCTTATATCACATGTATGAACAGCTATAGATTATGCAGAGCTGCATGTTAAATTTTCTACAAATATCATTTACCAAGAAATTTTGAAAGTTTCCACAAGCTAAATGAGAAACAGAAATCCTGTAGGAAGCAAGCTCTAGTACAAAAGTAAATCTAAAGACTTGTGAACCGCAAGCAAGAACATGCATAAGTGGGACCTTTCATTTTGCAAGCAGAGCACATTCACCAGTTTAGCACAGCAAAGTTTAACCATTCAGTGTGGATTAATTAATGAAAGAAATCATACTGTGATTAGGCGTGAAAAGAGCAAATAACATAAAAGCATTAAAAAAGTGCCATATTCTTACTTTCCAAAATGATGATTACATGCATTAATTATAAGGATCCCATCTGGTTTATATTCTCAACTCAACCAACCTGTCTGATGTTGGAAAGGATAAATTCTCCTCATACATATCCCCTTCTAAACCAAGACTGCTCCAGCTACTGCTGTTACCATTACTGCCAGGAGAAGAAGAGAACACAGCTGAACTAGAGAAGAACAATAGCTCAATCTTGAACCTTGGTTTTCCTCAGAGCTGTTTTGTCAAGGCATTTAACACAAGAACACTGAAACTTCCTAAATATGCTTACTGGAATAGAGTACAGACATGACTGTCAGAAACATTCAGAGCAACGATTTGTGTTATAATGCAAAACTGGCAAACTTCTGTATACAGGTGAAAGTATTAATTTGTACTCATTAATTTTCCAGATCAGTGCTAATAGTAATTCTGTCTTTAGGCCAAACCAGATTATTTGTCACTTACACAAGCTCAAAAATTTCAGTGATTACATGCTGGAATCTGGATTACAAATACAATGTTTGCTTAAAAGCTAACTAAAAGTTCATAAAATTATACACTGTGGAGACAATTGCACAAATTAATTCCTCTCCTCTCATTCCAAAAGCTCATCCAGCTGTTGGAGTTCACTGCTGAAACAGAATTCTCAGGGGAAAAAAAAAATAAAAATGAGAAAAGCTTTTTTTTTTTAAAATAAATTCTGAATACTGATCTCCAGCTTGCTTTTTATAAGAGGAAATAAGACAAAAAAATTAACTCACAGTTCACAAACAGTGCATTTTTTCCATGACTATGTTCAGTGTGAAGAACTGAAACAACTGAGGGTGTCCTTACACTGATATGTTTTAGGCACTACTGTTAGCAACTCGTTAGCTTTGTGTTTGCATGTAAGATTCAGTTTTCCAATGTCACACCTCTCCTAGAGCATGTCTGGAAGCTTTCTAAGAATAGAATTTCAAGACAATCAGTACCCTGAGAAGCCTGAATTACTTACTACAGATGGCAGAACAAGCCATGAAGCATTTTAGAGAACTACTACTGCAAGAAAATGCACACAGTCACAGAATGGCCAGGGTTGGAAAGGACCTCAAGGATCATGAACCTCCAACCCTGCCTACTGCAGCTCTTCAGCTAAGTTTTGTGGGACTGCTAAAGCTCTTTTCCACGTATTTTGCTGACAACAAATAGTAAAATTTAAAACAATAAATGGTGAAAGGGAACATTTCAAGAGGCAGATATTGATCTCTTTCAAGAAGCTGTCAGTAACAGCATCACCTATCAGTGTCCTTTGCTTCTCAGTGTGGGTGCATTTAAGCACTTTTAAGTATTTAATTTCCACACTGTAATGGCAGGTTAGCAAGCTTGCAGTATGAACACATACTAACTGAGGGAAAAAAAAAAATTAGAGCAGAAGCTTTCAAATAAATCAAAGCAGCCCTAGAGTTGCAAATAAACCTATTAAAATGCACAAATGGAGAGAAAAAAAAAAAAAAAAAAAAAAAAAGCACCAAAGGCAGTTACCAAGATGTTTCAATTACCTGTTAGATTTGGATAGGAGATGCAAATCTGGTCAAGAACATTTTTCAAGCTACTGTTTGAGGCTATCACTGAACAGATTAAGTGTTAATATTAACCTCGGTTCTGAATTACATAGATAGAAACGAGATTTTAAACAGTCTACTGGTATC
The DNA here is from genome assembly GCF_026119805.1 of Tympanuchus pallidicinctus. Taxonomy (NCBI): domain Eukaryota; kingdom Metazoa; phylum Chordata; class Aves; order Galliformes; family Phasianidae; genus Tympanuchus; species Tympanuchus pallidicinctus. Next base: position 41,877,125 of record NW_026294780.1, on the reverse strand, counting down.
AACACACTGTGCTCAGTCTCTTTGAAAACTGTAGCTGGTTAACATAAGTGGAAGTAAAAGCTGCCCCAGTTCTCAGACTAAAGGGAAAACTGTTCACAACCTAATTGAACGGCCTCATGCATAGCACTGTTCTGCTAAGATACGTTTATATATTTTACAGGTCAATCTGGGTCTGAAGATACAGTATGTTCAATGTAGTTAACCATGTGATTATAACATCATAGCAACATAAAAGATGGTTTGGTTTGTTTGGTTTTTGTTTTGGTAATGTGACCTTTAGTTCAGCATCTTAAAACATAGTCAGTCTCAAAAATAAAGATCTGCAATGACAGAACAAGCAATAAACAGAAAAAGGCATTATAAATGCTTCCATAAGGCTTCATGCTGCCCCTCAACACAAATCACCGTAAGAATTACCAGAAAGAAAAGCTGTTTATACATATGTCATATCATGTATATAGGAACTGTATCATCCTGCTTCAAGATTTTGTATTACACACACAATATAGTCAAAGGCAGGAGGCTTCTGTTCTGAAGTATAACCTCATCTGAAAGCTCTGATCCACATTCTGGAAAACTCTATGCCTATACCTGTAAATGATCTAGAGAAAAAGCCTAATACTACTGTATTTCTAAACTTAAGCTGCCAGCGTTAAAAAATGCAAAGCAAACAGTATGAACACTCCCCTGAGTAACTCACTTTACCAAGGCCACAGAAGAACTTTAATTGGCATTTCCATTCAAATAAAACTACACAGACTGTGCTTTGATAATTCTTTCCAACCTTGCCTTGCTCCCCTGCTTACAGCTAGCTTAATCCTCTGTAAGTACTGAAACACAGTTTTTATATTGACCTGAGATCATGCAGGAAGAGAGAATGTACCTTGTCAAAAGAGCTTCTATGAAAAAAAATGTCAGTTTTTTCCCACCCTGAAACATGTTACAAGTTGCCTCCTGTTGTTTTCTAAGGAGTCTGATCCTGTGTTCTGCAACTTTAAGCCACCCCCAATGGAATTTCCAGGCTTACTATCAATATAATTTCCAAATTGTTGGCTAAAAGAATCTCAAATATCAGTTTCCATCAAATACTGCCAACAAGCTGGAAAGGGCTTCTGCTCCCTGCAAGAAAAACTTCCTTACTACTCCCAGTTACCCGAATAACTACTCCCTGTATTACCCAATTGTAAGTACTGACACAACAAAATGGCCCAGTAATACCTACTACTTCAAGAAAGGCACAAAGCACAAAGAAGACAAAGAAGGGAGCTTCTCACATATAAGAAAGCCATGCATATTAAGAAATGTTCCCTTTGTCAAGGGAGCAAAGCTACTTGAAGTGTATTATAGAATCATAGAATCCTTAGAGTCTGAAGGGAGCTCTGATGGCCAATCTAGTCCAACTCCCCTGAAGTGAACACCGACATACATTGCTAGACCACAGGTTACCCAGGCCTCTGGGTATTAATTCACGTGCTTCAAATTGGCACTGACATGGCTTACACATAATTAGAGCAATATTTTTAAAATAGATAGACCTAACCACACACACAAAAAAACCCAAAACATTAGAGAAAACCCTACACTTTAAGCTACTGTAATTGCATGATGATGCTCTATAATTGAATGACATTCTTTTGTCATATTAAACAGTCTATGTTGAATATATATATATATGCAAAAGCAATAAATCCTCTGTGCCACGTAACTCCTTATTTCCTAGGATTGAGATACCACTGTTTAATACCATTATTACTGAAGCTTGTTCTGTGATAGAACCCCCCTCCTCACATCTTTTTGCTCACAGCCACAACCCCCAATCCTTTCACATCCACCTGCCAGAACTCAACAGCACAAACACATACAGGTGCCTTTAACAATCCACAGCTGGTCCTGTAAAGCTAGGTGGGCAATTTGTGCATGTCTGTTTCTTCTGTCAACACCTTGCCATCTAAATTATGTCTCCTCTCCCCTGAGTCACATGCTGATTTAGGTCATTCCTCCTCTAATGAACAAAGTGTCTCTAAAATTGCACAAAGTACTTTCTTTCCATTTAAAGCTGTCTTGGGAATGACAGTAAAAACACCATGGGCATAACAGGTTCAGACTTTACATCTTATTTTTCTCCGGCATCAATTAACTCCTATTTTATTCACTGTTTGTAACTGCCAATATGCTGATTCTTCTTTTCTTATATTCCAAATTCCACCATGGAAGTCAAATTTATTTCCACTCATTCAACAGATGATGCATTATTAAAATATCTTTCAGGCAATATTTACTTCCATAGATTTTGTTGTACGAGTAAGAAATTGTAGCATTGGTTTGATTAAAATATTTGCTTAAGCCAGACATGGAAAAAAAAACCTACAGCTTTTTGATCAGTTTCAATTTGGTACCAAACAATCTATGTGCACATTACATGAGTATAAAAAAAAACAAAAACAACACCCATTTCTGCTGTTTTTCATCTGAAGCCTTGAACATTCTACGTAAGTGAATGCAAAACTAAGCTAACTCCTCATATCTTGCCTATAAAGAAGCTGGGGCCACAACTCACTATAATTTTCTCTGGCAACAGAAACGTTGCAGATGTTTAAAATTCCTGTTTTAATTTAGCTGGCTATCAATCAGCCACTGGAATTTCAGCATGAAGCTCTGTGGAAAAAGTTACTATCCTAAACAGGCAAGTTCCTGTACTGCACACCTGTAAGTTCCTGGTTAGTAACACAGGAATACACAAGCAGCATCAGTAAGAATAGCTGATAAATTCAACCCCTAAAAACAGCTGTTTAAAGCTCCTCGTGCAAATGAAGCACATTTGTTCTTCTCAAGAATAAATGAATTTACAGAAAACATATTAATTTTTAATTGCAGAGCTAAATAAACACTACTTTCAAACTGTATTTTACACATGCTATTTTTAAATATCTGCATCTTTTACAAATATTTAAATCATACATACAGAGTGTTACTTGATGCAACTGTAATGCAAGTGACAAAGTAAACAACCTATTTTGCACTTAAGGTATTACAAATATTTGTGAACAAAATATTTTGTAGGAAAACATCAATTCAAAATACAACATTAGAGCCACTTCAACATGAACCACATTGCTTACTGAAGACAAAATAAGCTTCTTTCCCCCATCTCCCCACAGAAAACATGCACTTGATACCACGTTTCTTCATGCCAAGGTAACAGTAATAACTGTGCTAACATATTTATAGTTACCTGTCACTGAGATGAAGAAAACTGCTGCTCTCATCAGGATGTTCATCTTCAAAACTTAAATTTGACCAGCTGCCAGTGCTATCATCACCAATACTAAGGCTCATCTGCTGGCTAACAACAGATTCAACAGAGTGAAATCCTTCTCTTCCAACAGTGCTAAAGAAAAAATTAAAGACAAAAACATCACTGCGTTTCACGTCAAATATGTTTAAATTCATTTACAACAATTTAACACTTATTTCAAGGATATTAATTTCCAATTTCTCAAAAAAAATGGAGCAACCAAATGAATCTGACAGAGGGAATGGCACAAATAATTCTCTCATTCAGAAGACTGTTTGCTATAAAGCATAGCATTACTGTCTATGCATTTTAGTTTATAGACTATAGATCAAGATATAGTTTTCAAGCAGAAGAATTGACATTTTTGAAATTGTTCAACACAGGACACTTTGGCTATTTCCCCTCCCTTACTTTCATTACTGGCAATGCTTCACTCCAGAAAGCACGAGTACTTTTAGGCAAAAACATAGCTTAGAATTGGAATCATAATCCACCCCAACAATAATAAAAGATGAATTTCCCCCCTAGATCTATTCACCAGTGCTAGCAGCCATTCCTTTCACCACACAATGAAGATCTCAAGAGACATACATTAGATGATGCTGTAAGAAGCATTTGAACATTTTTTGTCACGTTAAAATTTTAATATCTCCATGCTGTCATAGACAAAAAATAGTAAAATCCTTAATTTTGCATTTCTAACCAGAAATTTCAATGAACTTTTTTAGAAGCAATTAAAAAAGTCTCAGCTCTGATGCTGTAGGCATCACACAGAATGGCCCGGGTTGGAAGGGACTTCAAGGATCATGAATCTCCCTGATCACAGGCAGGGCCATCGACCTCCATATTTAATACTAGACCAGTAAAAACATGAGAAGAATATAATCATGTTACTTTTTTGTTTGTCACATACAGATTAAGGATCCAGCCCCATTGGTACAGAGTCACGACACACAATTTCTACACTGCTGGAGTTTTTAGTTACATGCCTTCATTGAAAGGCCGTACAAATTAAAACAGAGCTTATGGTTTTCTGCAAACGTTCCCCCCAGCTATCACCTCCAAAACCAAAGAACTTCCCCTGATGTTTATGGGGCAGAAGCTAATCTGCATGTGACACCAAACCCTGAAGAAAGGAATTCAGACCCACAGCAGCCGTAAGCCACACTAAGGTCTCTTTAATTACTTGTCGTGATGCCCTTCTAGAAACCAGGAAAATAAATGATTTGGCATTGCAAACAGCTGCTCCTTGCCCTAAAGTTATGGTGGCACTATTCCCTATCCACAGGCTTACTTAAAGAAACAGTAAAATTGCCTTTGCTAAGTATACAAAAATCTGAACCTCTGTTCTTTGCCTACTGTATCACTATTTTACAGAATAAACTGGTATCTTGTAAGAGGTTCTTTTCTTCCAATAATAAGGATGCTATCACAACATTCTTAAGTAAAATAAACTCTTCATTCTATCAAGTACTGGCTGATCTGGATGCTACCAGATGTGCCTGCTGACAATCAAAAATAAGTTACTTGTATTTTTCAATACAGAAAAGGAAATACAAGAAGGGAACAAATTAGAATTATTTCACGGCTCAAGCATGAATAAACCCTGAAGGGCCTCCTGTAGGTAAAAATAATAGTATTTCAAGTTGAAATAGTAAGCTCCAAATATAAAGCCACCTACTGGAACACATGCACACTGAAACATGCACAAATATGTTTCAAGCTCCCACAGGTGGAAAAATGCTTGGTTTTTTTGTTAAGAATCATTTGTATACCAGTATACGAATAAAACAAAGTACTCAGAACATAAAATTTGTATTTCAACAATGATAAAAAACTTCTAAACACATTAATGTTTGTATTAACAGTCCTCATTCTTCTGGCACAGACTGCAACAAAAGAGAATTATTACCTTATGTTAACTGCCTGACTGATATTAGTCATAGCTGATGTCATTATTTCAGTAGTAAGGCTTTCAGCAAAACTGACTCCATCTTGTCCAATACCACTGTCAGCTGCCACACTTGCATAACTCAGCTCTCCCTCTGCTTTTTCGACAGACGCAGCAACCACCTTATCAGAGAACATTGTCTTCTGTTCTACATCAACATGAATTTTAGGAATATCAAGCTGAAAGACTCTTGGTTTTTGGCAGACACTGTCCAACCTACAATGAAGAAAATGCCTCACTGGAATAGAAGAATCTTGCAGAGGTAAGTGATGAGACACGCTTTCTGTACAGTAATGATGTTCCTTCATACTGCAGCATCTACAGACAGTTCCAGAAAAAGGAGACAGTTTCTCAGTATATGAAAGCCTATCCCCATTTTTTCTGTTTTCAGCAACCTGGAGACCAGCAGATTCTAAACCCATTTCTAGAGTATCATCTGCTACTTTTCTAGCATACTGTTCTATAGCTTGAATTATGCTTTCACTGTAACTATTTTCATTCAAACTGCCCGTGCTATGATACAGTTTATGATTTGGGGAGAAAGGTAGAAGTGTCCTAGGAAATCTTGTTCTAATAAGATCCCCTGCAATTTCCTCAAATTCAGTCTTTTTATATAGACAGGAATCTGTCAGAGATTTTGGCAAACACGCTCCTGATAGTTTCAATTTCTTTCTGACATCATGCGTTATGCTGCAAGCAAGAGATTCTGAAAAGTGCAACAATTCCATGCATTCTGTTCTCTGCATGCTGATACCTCTTTCATGAGTTTGGTCTGCACAGTGATGAATGCCACTTTTCACTTGCTGTACTGCATCTTTATTCACTGTTTTGGTAAGTTCTAGTTTACCATTCATCGGTGCGCTTTGCCCAGGAAATATCTTTCTGTTGCATCTCAATTTAGTTTTCCTAGCAGCTTGCCGTAGGCCTGATTTGATAGCCCTGTAAGCAAGCCTGCTGGCATACTGATCCATTAACAGTTCGGCGTTGCCACCTTCTCTTTTCAAAACATGAATTATATGATCTGCATATTCATCAGTCACGCTTTCACAGCTAGGGTACTTAGATGTCAAACCTATCATGCCTGGACCTTGTGGTAAAGAAAGTACAGATGAATCTCTCTCACCAGGACACTGGTCCTGCACTTGGCCACATTCCTCCTTTGAACTATGATCCTTATCACCTTTTCTCAGATAAAGGCAATCCACTTGGCAGTTAACACGTTTCAACTTTAACAGTTTACAGTGCCTTGATTTCACCATTTTCTTGGCTTCACTGATGACTTTTCCTGCCATATCACCTGCATAATTCCATAAAGAACTGCATGTCTCTTCTGGGGTACTTACAGATGCAGTATATCCACAGTTTTTGTTTTGCATACTCAAATGAACCTGTCTATCAGCTTCTCTTTCATTTGTTTTAGCATCTAAATGGGAAGCTGCCATTTCAGTTGCTATTGAAATTATATGACTAGCTAAGTAATCTGCATACTGAACAGTTTTTTCTGAACGTTCTTCCTTCTCAATGATCATTTCAGAATGATCTTCATCTTCACTACTTTCAACTTCTTCAGAAAGTGATCGCATGAGTTTCAGCATAAATTCCTCATTTTCCAAAGAGTCATGTTCAATTTCAGATGAACCTGCAACAGATGGACTGTAAGGTGTAGATGGTGGTGTTGCAGGTGCAAATTCCTTTGCTAATTCTCCCTTGAGTTTCTTAGACAGTTTTCGTAGGTTTCTTTCAGAACTAGCTTGACGTGGTACTAAAGGAGTTGGTGGGGGGGTGTCAGGTGTTAAACTGTTATTTCCATCTTTGATACTTGACTTATCAACCATCTGCAAAGCATCTTCACTGCCAGACATCACTGATGAAAAGCTATTTGTGTGCAGAAAACAATCAGCTTGCCTGTAAGTCAAGGGTCCTGACGATGGTTTTTGACTCTCGTGTTTTGTTGAGGGCTTGTTTAAGTACGTCATCGAGCAGCTTCCTGCCTCAGTCACGTCCTCTAGAACACGCCTAGCTAAAGTCACAGTGGAGCAAGGTGGTGGTGATTTTGAACATCTGTATCCTTTTTGTTCCTGCCAACAATCTCTAGATTCTGAAAAACACTGAACAGAATTAGTTGGAGTAAGCAATTTACATGGATTATTCAAAGGCATCTGTTGTTCAACAATTACGGAAACATTACTTTGTTTCTCAGCCTCTTGCTTCTTTATTACACATTGCTCTCTTCCACTGATATCTGCATGAGTCTGTGAGCCCACATTACATGATAAATTTTCACTAGCGTTGCGTAACACAGTTTTACTCTCATCCACAGATTGTTTCATGATGTACTTGGCCAGGTGATCCGCAAACACATTCTTGGGGAAATCTTCACCGCTATATTGCACATAAGGTTTCTTATCTACTACTTTTCTTGTTAAAAGACCTGTATACTCTTCCACTGCTTTTGTTACTCTAGATGAGGATATGGTCTCATAAGCTTCATTTACTATCATATCTACCATAGTCCCAGAGAAACTATTAATGTTTTTTGACCCATTTGTTAATTCCGAGTTACTCCTCATTCCAGATCTGTTATTTGTTTGTTTAGTATCATTCTGGTTATGTAAGAGTGACGGATTATTTTCAACACTTTGATTGTGATCCGAAGTCAGGTATATATTCCTGAAGGAAGAGATTTCCTCCTCTCTTTTTCTGCTTGTGAAGAATGGATGACTGCAGCCTTTGTATACTTTCATACTGTCATCAGAAATTGGAGCAGTGCATACTTTTGCTTTACAAGTATCAGAGGAAGCTTGATAATGACAAAGAGCTCTTCCAGCTAAGGGAACAGGTATTGAACTTACAACACCAGAGGTACAAAATAGAGCTTGATGTACTGTATATTCCTTCTTGCAATCTTGGGTTGGATTCTGTCCTACCCTATCATTAAAATTAGGAAGAACTGTGGAGGTCTGTGTTGATTCTAGCATACTTTCTGCACTCACATATTTAACATTGTCCATGGAAACACTAATGGCTGCTTGCGTTGTGAAGGTGACATCAACCTGAGATAGTTCAATAAAAGCCTCCTGAATGACAGACTCAGACAGATCTCTGGCATAGGATCTTACCACTTTATCTTCATAAGAAAATGAAGAAAGCTGTGCAGATGTAGGAGTCGATGGATAGGAAAACTGGCATACTTCCATGATTCCTTCAAACACAAGTTCTTCAGCAAGGTCTGCTGCAAATCTAGCAACAGTATTGGTAAACATCTGTTTTTTTACATGTCGCAGTTCTTTCAAAGCACCAGTTATAGCTTCACTCACCAAAAAGCTTGCTAGCCCATTAATAGCACGCTCCTTCAGGGAGATTGCTCTACGTCTTCCAATTTCATAGAAAGCCATTTGAAAGACTGAAGATGTCAACCTAGCAGCCAAATGACAAAGTGCATTGGTACATGAAGAAACACCTTTCTGCAGGTCCTTAAATGCACTGCCCAAACTTTTTTCAACCAAGTCAGTTGCAAATTTTTGAATGCTATCTCTAATCATTGATGACTTATGTTGAGATTTTGCTTGTTTATCTGGCTCCTTGCCAGTTTTCTTTCTGAGATCTGCAGCTTGATCATCATCTTCTTTCAAAGCAATCCTGTTGCATCTGGAATCATTTCCTCCAAGTTCTGACGAACAGTCAGATTGAAAAACAGAACCCAATATTTCAAATGAAACAGTATCAGCATATTCTGAATAAGTATTATAAAGTGCATCGTGGTGGTTTTGACTCGTCTCATCTCCACCAAGACTGATACGACATAAACATTCAGAAGAACCACAGCCTCCTAGTGGGCTGAATGCTGACGACCTAATAGGGCTGAACAAGCCTCCATTCTCTTCCCCTGATGTTTTAACTGGGCGAGGGGAATCTGGGACATCAAAGACACTGCTATATGGTGATTCTGGTTTACGAGGAGTTGGTTTCTTTACATTGGCCGGAAGAGTAGGACGATCAAACTTGAATTTCTGAGGATTCATTGTAATGTTAGCAGAACACAAATGTTCATGGGCAGTCCTCCTTTTCTGAGAGAGATTCCCTAAGATGGGATCCCTAATAACTTTAACAGATTTTTCTAGGGCTTGTTCTAGTTCATCAAACTGATCAAAACTATCAAAAAATTCACTAACTTCTGAGTCTGAATCCTCAATACCGTCTTTCACTACTGGAATTTTTGGCAGCTGGAGTTTTGCCTTCAAGCTTTTTTGATACCCTTCTTCATCTAAGAAGATAATGGGGCTTGGGCTGGAACAATTTGACTCAGAAGATTCAGCTGGAGAAGAGGAAAACAACGTTTTACATAAAAAATTTACACCTTGATCAGAAGGGTTATATGGCTTATAGAAACTCTTTTGTATCCAAGGATCAGAAATTGAAGTTGTAACTGAATTTTTTACTGAGGACAGTTCCTTAAGTCTCAAAACATCAAACAAAGCAGAAGATCTAGCAGATGATGACTTTTGACATCCAGAACCCAAACGGATCTTCGAGTCCACAGCTTCTGAACACCGACCAGGGATGGTCTGTGAAGCGGCATCTCGATGGCTTCGAGAAGTAGAGTTGCATGGCCCTAAGGAAGAAAAAATAGTTGCTACTTCAAAAACAAGAATTTACACAGAGCAACAGATTTGAACAGCAATGCCTGGACTTGCTTTGTTGCAATATAGTAGCTTACTTTCTTAATTAAAGCGACATTACATTTTTTCCCAAAGCCCCACTATACAACTCCCTGAAATTTATGAATTTGTGTATTTTTTTTTAAGCACATAAAGTAGAAGATTCTGTTTTACCAGCATCTGACGTGAAGATTAGAATCTCTGGTTTATGACTTAATAAGCTGTTGTGAAAAGAACAGCAACAAATTGCATTTAAAGTAGTATAATATCACTTCACAAAAAAACATCACTACTCATTACTTACACTTCTTTTCTTATGAAATCCTGACAGCTTAAACATCAGTTAACAATTTCTATAACTCTGCAAGCACTTACCAACACTTTGCATCTTTGAAGGCTCATCTTCATCTAACTGCTCAAAAGCAGTGACAAAATCATCTTCAATTGAAGAAACTGACTGATTAGTGTCATCATCTTCTGCCCGGGACGTCTCTGTTTGAGGTTTTTGCAGTGAGTTTATTTCAACTGTGTGTCTTACACCCATGGTATACTTGCTCAGCAAGGTAAATACATAATCCGCTTTGATCTTTGGGAATGAAGGAGCCAGTCGCATCACACAAAGCACTTCAGGAAGTTGGCTCTTGAAAAAGAGAAAAAAGAAAACAAAAAAAGTCTTGGAATAATCTCAACTGTTGGGAACGACAAAGGATTCCTTCAACATATTGTTGTGGTTTAATCTGGCAGGTGGCTAAGCACCACACAGTTGTTTGCTCACTCCCACTATTTCCCAGTGGGACAGGGGAGAGAATCAGGAGGGAAAAAAAAGTAGAACTCATGGATTGAGATAAAGCTATTTACTGAGATAAAGAAAAGGAAACAGATGATACTTTTTGTATATAAATATAAAAGTATATGTATGCATACTTACAAACATACATATATATGAATGCATATAACAAGTGCTAAGCAACCAATTGCTCAGCACCCCTTGTGCAGCAGAAGCACACGAGATAAACTCCCGCTCCCTTCATAACTCCTTCTACATGATTTGATATGGTATGGAATACCCTTTTGGCCAGTCAGCTGTCCTAATTCTGCTCCCTCACAGCAGCTTGGGCCCTTCGCTGAGAATGGCCTTAGCTCTGTACAACACTGCTTATCAGCAACTATAAACATCACTGTGTTATCAACACTGCCTTTCTCCTAGAACCAAAACATAGCATCACACCAGATACTCTGAAGAAAATAATTGTGTCCCAGATGAAACTGACATATATTTTAATCAACAATAAGCAATTCAGAATTTTTTTTTAAAGAAAATAAATGTGTAAAGCAATAGTTACAATTACTTATCCATTTTAACGACTTCTCCATTTGAGTACATTTTTACAATAAAACAAAAAAGGCTGTAAAATACAATTCTGACATGTTCTCATGAAACTATTTGAAAAACACAATTTTAAAGCCTGTTTATATTGAACAGTATTTCAACTAATAGGATATTTATTTCCTCAAGATTTTATAATGCAACTTGACTTAAGATGCAAGTCAATATAACTAAAAGCTTTTTGCTTTGACAGCAAACTTGTAACTGGAGAAGAACCCACTGACTTTTATGAGGACCCGATATTCTCATAATTTCTTGGCATCTCTGTTTCAATGAAGAGAGTTTGCAGAGGATAGAAGCCATATTTGAGCAGAGCTGAGATAGGCAATTTGACAAGTTTCATCTTCTTTCCAAATTGGCAGTGAATGAGACAGCAATTGAGCAGAAGGATGCGATCAGCACCATAGTATTTACACTAATAATATTTTCTAACACTCATTTTAAACAAAAAATGCAGATATACAGAACACTAATACTACCATGATCCCAAAATAAAACAAGCTGCAGTATTACCAAACTCTTTAAGAGGCCAAATATAAAGCTTCTGTGCATCAGACATGCAAGACAACAAAAGAATTACCTGGTTTTTCATGACACAGGATCTTGTCAAGGTTTTCTTTACATCTTTTAGAAAAATAACCTCATTTTCTTTTAGTTTGCACAACTGAAGCGATTTCAGAACATCTGGAAGTTCTACAGAAACAGCTGACAGCTCCTGGTTTTAACATAGGAAAAAATTGAGAATACAAAGCGAGAAAAATAAAAGTGAATGAAAATGAACAGTTGTTGTTTGTTGCTTCATTTTAAATCCAACAGCTCCTTCAACAGCTGCTAATTTTGATAAAATTTCTCTTTTTACCCCTTATTTATTAACCCATTTACTCTCTCAAGCTCTAGTATAAAGCTCAATTCCACTAGTAATTTAATAATACAATAATTCAATCCATACATCTAACCCGCTCTTCCAAAGAATTTCCACTGTTTCTCATGAAACAGAAGAGGGTTAAAGGTTACAGAGGAGAATCTTGGAAGCACTGAAAAGCAACTGCACATTGTACAAGGTATGCAACTACAGACAAAAGACTTAGCCAATGATGGTCCTCAGTGGACCTCCAGATGCTCTTAGAGGACTAAGTAAACATATTTCAAACATCAAAATTCCTCTGTCCAAAAATCTACGTAGTACTTACAAGAAATAACCAGTGCTGAAAAACTTTGGATTTTCCAGTCTAGATAGACATACTATACCTGCAAATGAGCAGTACCCATCTCTTCAGCAAAACCTATGAATGTAATCTGTAGAATAAAAACAAGAACATACTGAAATTCAGAAAATAACTCTGTAGTTTTCTGTAAAACTGTTAGCTTGTAACATTTCTACCATAAATCTTCATTCTGCCACAACAAAACTCACACGTTAGGGTAGCACAGCTTGCCTAAAAAATACTGCATATGCACATAGTAACGCTATGGTATTTGACTTTTGAAAGACCAGATCAGACTGAGGTAAACATACAACTTGTAAAACCCACTAAGTTCATTTCTTTCTAGGGTCTATTTGCTTGCTGAAATTTAGCAACACATATACATCCCATTAAGTCTGTTAAAATAAAGATGATTTTGCAAAGACCAGTGCTTCAAGCTGGACACGTATAAACCAGTTCTCATCTGAAATCTGTCCATGCTAACAAACTATGACACGTTTGGATATTCTGAAGAGATCACGACGCTAACACAGACAATTTACCAAGTAAATTGATTAGCCTTAGGCCAAAACACAGCAGATGACTTAAGCTGTGTGTCTGCATGCCATACCCAAGTAGACAGACCCTCTAAAGTAAAAGGATTAGAGCATTCAAGCACTAAGAAGGTCTTGTAAGGCTCAAGAACCTGCTATATGTCTGAAACGTCAACTATATTATGGGTTTGGGGACTTGTGGACAGGGGTATTTTATTGCTTTCTGCTATTCTGCTTACAGGCATCTCATTTCATTCAAGGCTAAAAGATCAAAGGCATTAAGTATTTTGTCTTATCTTCATTCTTTGGCATCAGCTTATGATCTACTTTACATTCAACTATGAAAATTTTGTTTCAGATGTCAGATCTTCTCATTTTCATTTAATATTTCCCTAATGAAAAATCAGTTGGATAACTGCATGCTACTAAAAATACACAGCTTTTATTTTCAAAACAAGGTTGTAAGAACTGGAGCACAAATATTAACACATCCATTGATGTGAGAAGAGTATTAGGAAGCTGCTAGGCTAAGGGATGGGGTCAGGAAAGCCACAGCCCAGCATGAACTAAACTTGGCAGGAGGTGCCAAGAAGAAGAAAGGATTCTACAGATACCTCAACCAGAAAAGGAAGGTCCAGGAAGATGTATTCCCCCTAGTGAGTGATACAGGCAAGGTGGGTAACAACAGACAAGGAGAAGGCTGAGGTACTTTTTGTCATGGTCTTCTCTGATAATTGCCCATCACACAGCCCTAAAATGTTTGGTTTGGAAGGAGGAAACAGGGGAAGTAACGTCCCTCCCACTGTAAGCAAAGATCATGTTTGTGACAACCTGAGGAACCTGAACATCCACAAGTCTACGGGTTCCAATGAGATGCATCCCAGAGTCCTGAGGAAATTAGCTGATGTAGTCACCAAGCCACTCACAATGATATTTGAATAATCATGGCAATAAGGTGAAGACACTGATGAGTGGAAAAAGGCAGCATCGCACCCATTTTTAAGAAGGGTAAAAAGGATGACCCTGGAAACCACCAACCTGTCAGTCTCACCTTTGTCCTGGGAAAGATCACAGAGCAAATCCTTCTAGAAGCTATGCTAAAGCACAAGGAAGACAGGGGGGTGATATGGGAAAACCAGCATGGCTTCACCAAGTGTAAATCCTGCTTGACCAAACTAACAGCCTTTTACGATAGTGCTATTGCATGAACAGACAAGGGAAGAGCTGCCAATGTCACCTGCTTGGACTTCAGTAAGGCCTTTGACATGGTAACCTACAACATCCCCCTCTCCAGATTGGAAAAATATGGATTTAATGGGTGTACTGTTCGAGGGATGAAGAACTGGCTACAGGATCAAGCCCAGAGAGTGGTGGCCAATAATTCAATGTCTGGATGGAGATCAGTGATGAGTACTGTCCCACAGGAGTCAGTGCCTGGACTGATACTCTTCAATCTTGATCAGTGAGACTAACAATGAAGTTGAGTGCAGCCTCGGCAAAGTTTGCTGATGACACCAAACTGTGGGGTGCAGTCAACACACCAGAGGGTCAGAATGCCATTCAGAGGGACTAGACAGGCTCAAGCAGTGGGCCCAGGTGAACCTCATGCAGTTCAGCAAATCCAAATGCAATACCTTGCACCTGGGTCAAGGCAACCTCTCCTACCAATACAAACTGGGGGAGGATGAAAGGACTCAGTAAAGTCCTGCCAAAAAAGACCGTGATGAAAGGAAAGCTGAACACGAGTAAACAGTGTGCCCTTATAGCCCACAAGGCCAAACATATCCTGGGCTGCATCAAAAGAAGTGTGGCCAGCAGGGCAAGGAAGGTGATCCTGCCCCTCTACTCTGTGCTGGTGAGGCCTCACGTGGAGTACTGCATTCAGATGTAGAGTCCTCAGTACAGGAGAGACATGGACATGCTGGAGCATATCAGGAGGAGGGCCACAAAAATGATCCCAGGGATGGACCACCTCTCTTATGAGGACAGCCTGAAAGAGCTAGGACTTTCAGCCTCAGAAAAGGCTCTGAAGCGGACTGGTAGCAGCCATTCAATGTCTAAAGGGGAGGTACAGGAAAGAAGGGGACAGACTCTTTAGCAGAGTCTGTGATGATGGAACAAAGAAAAACGGTTTCAAACTTAAAGAGGGTAGATCTAGGTTCTATATAAGTAAAACCTTCTACAGGGAGGGTGGTGAAGCACAGGAACAGGTTGCCTAGAGATGTGGTTGATATCCCATCCCTGGAGACACTCAAGGTCAGCCTGGATGGGGTCTGAACTCCTGATCTAGCTGTAGGTGTCCCTGTTCATTGCAAGGGAGTTGGACTAGATGACCTCTAGAGGTCCCTTCCAACTCTACAGATTCTATGATTCCCTGTTTGGGGTTGAAGTTGATGCGGCTGGGATTCAATTATGTCAGAGCACTATGCAATTGAGTGAGTGATTTTTAAGTATTCGGGTCACAGTTCACATTAAGACTGTGCTAGTGAGATGCTTCTCATGCCTAAAACCAGCAAAGAACAATTCTGTTTATAATCACTTATTAACTGGATCAGCAACTTACCTGTGCATACAGAGAAACTGTGAAAGAGCTATAAAAATAAATGGCTAAAAAACAATTGTTTTGTACTGCAGCTGAGTTTTGAATGAGCACACATAGGAACAAAAAACCTTTTAAACTGAAATCATGTTAAAATATTAAGAATTCTGACTTATTTCAGGTAGTATCATGCAACTACACTGGCCTCCCACAAAAATCTTCCTGTTTGCATCCACTTATCTTTATCTCAATTACAACAAAATCTTAAATTAACTCTTTTGCAGTAGCATTCTAAATGGCTCTTAGCAAATCACAGTTCTCTAGCATCATGTTCTCTGTGCTATTAAATGATCCTTTTTCAGTGATGTACCCTTAAGCTCCTACATCTTTTTTAAGCATACAGTATCTGAAGATACTTTCAATTCCAACACCTCATCTGCACAACACCTACTGTATGAACAGAAGAAGAGGCCTAGCAGTTTAAAGGCTTGGAGGGAAAACATTTCTCTGAAGAACATTTTGGGAGGCTTTAGTGTTTGCTGAAGTTAGGATGTTTTTTTTAGTGGGCGTATGCTCTTTTGTCTTCCTACAGGTCCTTTCCTCTTCCTCAAAAATAACGATTATGAACCTTTTCCTCTCCCAAAGAATACTTTGCCATCAAAGAAACAGCTGAGTCTACTAATTTCTGTCTCAATTACAACCTCTAGATTTATTATGCTCAATCTCCAGTTTTCACAAAAAAATTAATACCTTTAAGACCTGAAACTAGTACAGATGTTTAAAATGCTGGTGGTTAGGCTGGAAATCCTTCCAGAAGGACTGACAATCAGTAACAGAAGCCTTTCCTTTAGTGTATGTAACACTGTATTTGAAGCTTACCAGAATCCACAGACAGAGATAAGCTCAATTGAAATGGCATAGGAAACCTAAATAAAATGTTTTTAATTTTAAGCAATTGTCTTCACAGACCTAGGAACTTGTTTTTTTTAACATTATTCTGTAAATAGATGTCTTACCCTGTACACTTGAATGAAGAAAAAAAAAAAACAAACACCTGTTTTGTGTTTCTTCCATCAACTCTTACATTTCAACCAGAAAGCTTTCACTTGCTTGAGCTAATAAGGAAATTACATATCATAGTAAGCTATCTTTCTCCCTAGGGACCATCATTGACCATCATTCTAATTGTTGCCAGGTATTTGCTTAAAAAAAAAAAAAAAAAAAGAAGGAAAGTCCAAACACCCTTGGGGTTGTCCAGGTGATCCTAGCTCATTTTCTGCTGGCCCTACAGTCTGCTTCTTTTCCTCCTCCTACTCCTTATCCAATTACTATCCTTCCTTAATAGTTTCCTAAGTCTTTTATTGCTTCATTTTCCCTTCTTTCAGCTTTTCTTCCTAATCAGTTCAGGTCTTGCTGCCCTCCTATAAGGCTCCTTGTCAGGCCTGTCAACTGCTCAGTAGTCTTCTACAGCTCTTAAGAGATACACATTACATAGTGCTTCTTACCTTTTTGGTTTCTATTTGGAGAAATTGATCTTAAATTTTGTAACTCAAACAGATCTAGTTGTCTTCACAGCTCAAAGTTTAATTTACTGAGATACTTCTGAATTCTCTCTGAGTCTACTCTTTCTCCCCCCCCCCCCATCACCAGACTTGGTTCAGCTTTTGGCCCATATGTATTCATGTCACAGAAGTCCTGATCTGCAGTGCTGGAGCTTTACCTTTTAACGCTGAGCACTAGGAAATATAAGCAGTCCACTAGCTTTCATCTTCAGACTTGGACCAAAATGCTACTTCATTAGGGTACTATCCGTACAACTTGAACACAGGAATGCTCACAAATGCTTAGCATCCAGTCACACCATTCCTACAAAACTTACCTACATGTCTTGTTATTTAGTTTCACAACTCCTACAAAGCAGAGAAACATCATCTTGAAATGTTACAGTTATTTTCAGGACTTCAAGGACTGAATACAAGAATAGCAACATGGGGCAAGGAATTAATTGTCAGTAAGTTGCAACACTGTTCACATTTACTATCCTGCATGCTACAAGATAGATCATCTTACATCATAACCAAAAAACATACATAAAAGATTAGGTTATGCCAAACCTCAATGAAGTTATCTTGCTCTTCCCAACTTAAACATTCTTCTGCTGATACACTGCATAACTCTTTTCTGCTGTGCAGCAGTGACTTCATAGAGTGCAGTACACCTTCACCAAAGCTCTGAAAAACAATGGGGAAAAAAAAAGACAAGAAGTTATTTTCAGTTTTGAAGAGGCTTTTCTAGGCCCCTCCTTAATTTCCTTATTCTAAGCACTGTTTCAAACATTGGGCAACCTGTTCCAGTGCATCACCACCCTCTGCGTGAAAAACTTCCTCCTAAAAGATCCTAAACTTTCTCCTAAAAGATCCTAAGATCAAAGAAAGTGCAGATTTGGGAAAAAAAGAAAGATGAATCCAAGAAGAAATTTGAAGGTCCACCCACTCTGTTCATCAGAGCTTGTATACAGAACTTTTCCATCAGGTTTTCCTTAAAAAGCATGAAAAGCTAATTTAGCCATGAAATATTAGAGAGATGGCTTCAGCAGTCACAAGGAAAGAAAACAAGCCAAAGGGAAAAAAAGAAACCCTCTACATATCTTCTTTTCCTATCCTATAAAAATTAAAGAACTTAATTCCTTGTAATTATTTCTTGTAATATTTTCTCCTTTTGGCTTTTAAAATTGCTGTCCCCTAGCAAGAGAAAAGGTTAAGAAGTAAAAATGAGATTATGATTTGGTTATGCATTGTTGACCCAGTTATTTATTCTGCCCTGTTACAAATTAAGTGAGAAATGCATCAAATTTAAGCTATTTCAAATCTGCACAGCTTCTTAAACAACAGCAGAAGTACCAGAGAACCAAATTTAGTCAGGGAAAGCTTTGCATTTCTCACAATCCCACAGCAAAAATAATCCCTTTATGGTAAAAGCTGACGTTACTTACCATAATTAAGGCTCTGGAAAGAGCTGTTTTTCTTAAAAACAATGGTGTTAAGTACTAATACACTGGAAGCCCAACTGATACCATCAGTATCACCATACTTGTGCTCATAACAATATAAAATTAGGAAAGCATTTTTAAACTACTAAGACAGAAACAAAATTCAGGACCCCTGAAATAACCAAAACAGATTTCAAAATGTTAGCAAGCAAGGCTGGGATTACTAGACTTACAGCGAAGGCCAAGTAATATTGAAGCAGTCAAATCAGCCACATCTATGGAAAAGTAAGAACCAGTAACTGAAACATTTTGACATGCATTTAGGGCACCTTGGAGGTCATTCAAATAATCTCTACTTACATCTTTAACTTTGTACCCACGTATTTAATTGCAGTTACTGTAATACATATGAATCTTTATACTTCCCAAGGTATGCAAACAATGTTTCTGATCCTCCAGATCATCCAGATTTACAGGTGGCTGCAATGCTGATACTGCTGACAGGCTCTCCCCCAGCAGATTTAGAAGCAGACTCTCACCCATCCATCTAACAGAAAAAGTCACTTGAGCAGTCAAATCAGCTTGATGAAATAGCTCATTTTCTGCTTATACAACAATTTAATCAGTCTCAGCACTCAAAAGTAAGTAATAAAAAAGTCAGACAATATGACCTGGAAATTCCCTGCAACCCAACAATGACCCAGTCTGATAAAAACTGAAAATTATCCTCTGCTTCTTAGAGTAGGTAATTATTACACACTTCATATATACATATTTTTTTCCTTAGTTTAATATCCTGTAAGAAAACACAGGATAGACAACGAGAAAAAAAGGTATGGTGTTAAGAGTTACTGTAGTTTAAGTTAGAAAATTCAGGATTTTGGAGAATACTGGGTGTAAGAGAGCAAGAAAGAAATGTGCAATAATAAGAAAAAGATCTCCCTCAAGTCTGGTAGAACTGTCATAAAAGGCTATATGAAGGCCTGGCAGTATAGGTTTCTGTTTTTTCAGAAGGTAATAGGTATGGGCTGGCAACACAATAACCAGTGTCCTCATAACTTATCTTGAAACTGAGGTCAAGTATCATCAATATTAATTATTATTATTAAAAAAAAAAGAGTAAAGGTACAGATGAAATCTGATAATACGAAGTGAGCAGGTATCATTGATTGAGACAAGAGCAGCACATACAGGAAGCTCAAAGTGAGAGCAGTATAAAATGCAAACATATGAAGTGCAAGGTTACAGCCTTTAAAACTAATAGCAAGCTTTTAAATAGAACTGTGAAGTCACATCTGGGAAACAAGAGATGTGGCTCCGCCTCTTCGTCACGACAGTGAAGCAAACAATCAGGATGATGCAGCACTGAAAATAGCAAACATGACCCCAGTAAGCATCCTTTAGCAGGATAACTGACATAGTTTGAGTGGCTGAGTGCATCCTCTGTAATTGCAGGTACCATATCATCCTCATGTAGAAAGAAGATTAACTCACAACAAGCACAGATGAAGGATAATCACTGAACACAGAGGCTTTCATACAAAAGCAGACTAAACCTTTAGCTTGCAGTTTCCAAAAAAAAACAAGACTAACAGAGAACATATCTACAACTGTAAATGCATCACAAAGGTGAACATCAGCCAAAGGGAAAAGAACAAGCTGAAGAATAATGATACCTGTGAACAAACAGGTATAAGTTTGGTGTGAGTAGTGGAATTCCTAAGATTTGGAATCATCAAAGCAGTATGCTTCAAAAAGACTTGAAATCTGCAGTAAGGCTTTTTGTTGTGTTTTGTTTTGTGGGGTTTTGTTTTAATTTCCCCTCATTAACTGCGAGACTACATTTGATAGCCTTATTTCTATTATCAAAATCATGCTTTCGACAGAGACTTCACTTCAGAGAAAACTTCCAACCCAACAGGCAATGAAAGCAAGCTTTCTCAACCACACCAAATTAAATTGAAAACTGAAAAGCAGCACGTCCTCAAGATCAGCAGATCAATGTAGGTAAGGACAAGAGGTCATCTTCAACAGAAGGATATTGTTTGTTTTTGTAAACAGTACAACCACTAACAATATACTTCTACATACTGACAAGAGAAACAAAAGAAAACTACTTGATAGGTCCATATACTCCTTCCTCAGATGCCTGACAGGAAAGTCTGCTTTAAGAATGTGTTTGGAATCTGCACTAAGTCAAAGTAGCAGAAAAGAAAAATACCCTAAAAAGCATGCAGAGCAAAACTGACCTGAACAATGAAAATCCTCACCACTCTTCCAGCTCAAAAGAATCATTTGAAGTTTTGCATTGCTCCCTTTGTAGCCAGCAAACCAAGGAGTCATTAGTTACAGATCCTGCACTGTAGAAAAAACTGCACACTACTTAGTCTAATGAACTAAATAACTGCTTTCTAACATTTCAAACAACCTACAAACCTGCAAGACGTTTGCAATACTGGAGAAAACTGCTTTTGGAAAACTAGCAGAAGGAGATTTCCATGATCAATAACAGTACCTGAAAAACTCTCACTTCTTCCACTGCTGACTGAAAAATCAAGTCCAAAGCAGGCAGATCACGTTTACTCTGCACTTAGGTATCAGGAGACTTCTTCCTGATTTCACATAAAATCAGGAAAACTAAATAAAATAAACTGAATATTCTCAAATCATTTTGTGAAAGTGGAAACTTCTGCTTTAAATGCAAATGCCACAACCATGCAGAGCAACATTTTCATTTGAAGTATTACAAAGACAGGAATCAGACTGCAAGCTGAGAACCAGCAGAAGACAGTCTAGTGGTTGATGACCTTGCACACAGCAGGGGATCGAAACTAGGTGATCATTATGATCCTTTTCAACTCAGGCCATTCTGTGATTCTATGAAATATACTGTCATCCTGATCAGACCACTGCCTGGGTCTGTGAAAAAGAACTGAAGAGACAAACTAAAACTTGTTATCCCCCAGGGAAAAATCAAGAGGAAGCAGCTAGAGATAAAAACATCAGAGTTCAGCTGCATGGGAATGTAGAATTCTGCAAGACACCTAAGAACTCGTGTTGCTAGAATCACACAGTCCAGAATGCTTAATGGCAATTAACAGAGCAATTCACAAAACTAGTACTTCAGACGACCATTCCAATCAGAGAAGAATCACTGTAATCATTAAAAAGATGTTTCTGCAGTGCAAAGGCCAAAAAAACTATGGGATTTTTGTCTGACTTTGGTTTTATGTTATGTGTGGGGTTTTTTTCTTAGTTGAAGGAAGAAATTGTCAGGTTGGATGCTAGGGAAAACCTCTCTGAAAGAATAGTCAGGCTGGAATGGGCTGCACAGGAAGGTGGTGGAATCATCGTCCCTGGAGGTATTCAAGAAACATTTAAATGTGGTACTAAAGGACAAGGTTCAGTGGGGAAATACTGGTGATAGCTGGATGGTTGGACTGGATGATCTTAGAGGGCTTTTCCAACTTTGGTAATTCTATGATAAAAACAAATAGGAAATCAACAACATCCTCTAAAAGGCACTTTATGATGAAGTTAAGGATGTAAAGTGACCTGAATGCTGTTAAACAACTTTATTTTAACTTTACATAAGCCAAGAAAAATTGTATACATCATGTCTTAAAGCTAAAAGATAACCCATAATTATAAACTGCTTAATACAAAGCAATTATCATTCTGAATTTGAAACTGATTAACTGCCTGGCACTCACATCATGCACATCCTTGCTCTCAGGCTGTTTCTATAGGATCTATGATGCATATACTGTCTCCTTAAGAAAGAAAAATGTGTTTTATGGAATAAAAGTAATGCAATTTCTAGGCAACAAAACTATTCCTTCCTTAATTTCCCCTCTTCAACGCTGCATACATTTGTAAGTCAGGCAGGAATCAGGGAAGACCCAGGAAAAAACTCATCTGCATTGGACTATTGTGAGAAATACGGAGTCATGGAATAGCTCAGGTTGGAACAGACCTTTAAGATTATCTGATTCCAACCCCCTGCTATAGGCAGGGACACCTCCCTCTAGACCAGACTGCTTAGAGCCCCATCCAGCCTGGCCTTGAATGCTTTTAGGGAGGGGACATCCACAGCCTCACTGGTAACTGGATAAATCAGCTTATTACTTCAGGGTAAACTTCAATGTAATATTTTCACTTGAGGAAGCTGCAGTTTATTTCTCCAAACTGAGGGGAAAAAAATTGAAAAGAATAAATAATTTTTTTTCCAAATGTGTTATCTTTCACAAGTGCTTAAACAGACTATTTTTCACCAAAGCACTGCCCAGAAATTCATGTAAACCTCAGAATAAGCCAGATTAAAAAAAAAAAATCTAAAAATATTGCAGTAAAACCTAACACAGACTTCATTGGGCAGTTGTCACTGACTGCTATATATTTCATACATGTAAATTTGAATGTGTGCTTAAAATAAAAAAGTTGTTCTCCACAAACAAGGCAAAATTTAACATTCAAGTACATCACTTTCATTGTATACACATCAAAACTGAAAAGGAAGAGAGGAAAAAAAGCATGCACAACCCTTCTCTACAGTATTTTGTCTCCCAGGCTGGACTCTGCTGGGATAAATAAGCCAATGCATAAAGCAAGGGCAGTTTTATGCCTCCTTGAAACATCAGCCTGCCAAAATTAAAACTTACAAAAAAAAAAAAAAAAAAAAGGAGGGGAGAAACTCACCATCTAAACCTAAAAGTTTACTTAGTTCATCATCAGACTGCTGCACTAAGGATTGAAAAATCTATGAAATTATTATTATTAAATATAATTACCTTTTTCACTGATATTCTTGGTTTCATTCGACTGCCCTGAGCCCTTGTGTAGATATCCATGATTTTATCAATCTTAGTATTCGATGGCACAAGTCAGCTCAAAGATACCTACAAAAACATTCATAGATTAATTTTCTTTCCCCAATTTGTTAGCATACGTTCTGAAAACACAAGTAGACAAAGCAAGAACTGATAGAAAATACAATAGTTTCAAACTAAGACTAAGCAGCACACTGTCCAGACTGCTGTCCCTGCAAAAGAAAAAAAAAAAGAGCTGCCTTAACATAAAACACTGCACAAAATGTAAAATTAAAAAATGAGAACAGCCCACACATTACAGTCAGTTCCAACACAGTTATTTAACTAGATTTCAATGCTGCACTGGTGGAAAAAAAATGTTGTATTAAGTATTGTTCCACTGTTGTTGATACTGGGGTGAGGTGTACCAGCAGATTCCTGGACCATGCAATGTATTTCATCTTTTTTTCCATGGTCAAACAACACAGGCTATCCAAAACATAAGCTATCCAAAATATACTAAAGAGCAAATGCATGTAAAATTGACTGCAAAATAAAAATAATAATTAAGAAAGCAAAAAAAAAAAAAAAAAGTCCACAACCACAGCAAGCACAGGTTTTCTTTGCAGGGCTGACCAGCTTGGTTTTCTTGATCTCATCTCAAGCACATCTTTAGTCTTTTTACAGAAACAAGCACAGGTTTGTTCTTGAGGACATGTAATGTAAGTAAGAAGAGCAGTACTGACATGTGATCATTATGGTTTTCACCTTCTCTCCACTGTCAACAACTGTAAAAGCTTCCTCAAACATATAACAATGAAGAGCACCCGTATATATTCACATTCCACCTTAATTTCTGCTTTCTTTTGTAAAGATGAACTTGCCTAAACCTTCCACAAAAAAGAAGTTACACTCAAACTGCAACACAATAACAAGAAAGAAGAAAAAAAAAAAAACCTCACTTGTTCCTGCTGCTCTATCTTAATTGGCTAACCCGTTTGGTTAATCTCATCATGCCAGGGAAATACTCTTATACACATCCTTGTCCTCACAACAGCCGTCTGTGGGAAAGCTGGTCTCACACTGGGCTGAAGACCAGCAAGCCATACGAGCTCTGACGCTCTGCCATATGAGGACTGATGCTTACAACAGTTTTAACAAAGCCCAACAGAAAAATCACAAGGATGACTCTATAACCATGCAAGTTTCAGCACTATCTACTCATATAGAGCAGCCTACAGGTACACTATCTTTGGGCAACAGGTTAAGTATTTTCCTGTGGCATCAGCTAGCAAATGCTGAGACCTAAGCACCTGAACTAAGCCACTTGCAGTGTCATCCACCTCATGGAAGCAACGGCTTTGTAAATCACAGCACTAAGATGTGGAAAGATGCTGAGGACCAACCGTAGTGCTTTACCCCTGACTCAACACCACAGCCATTCTATCTTGTCTGCACCCTGTCCTTCACTATCAGTACCATACAGGTTCTCCTCATCACCTGGGGTATGTCACAGCTCCGTGTCATTCATTTCCACTTGTCCAAGAATATAACATAAAGCTGAAAACATAAAGCTGAAGATGTATAAAATTATTTTGTTGGCTAAAGTACCCAAACTTAAGAACTAACCAGAAAGGAAGTGAAAACACTGACAAACAAAACAGTCTGGAAATAGTTGGTATCTTGAGAAAACAAGATGCTTCTTTCTCTTTTCTAATGATTTGCCACTTTCACTAACTGGGTTGGCAGTCTTGAAAAAGTCTATAAAAATGACAAGCTGTCTCAACCATAGCTACATTCACACTAAGCAGAGGGGGGTAAATGCATCTGTCAGGTCTCAAAATTAGTAAAAAGATCAGCTCAGAAAGAGTGGTGAAGCAGTGGCACAGGCTGCAGTCACTGTCCCTGGAAGAGTTCCAAGAAGCATGCAGATGTGGCACTGAGGGACATGGTTAGTGGGCATGGTGGGGACGGGTGGATAGCTGGACTAGATGACCTTAGGGGCCTTTTGCAATCTTAATTTTATGATTCTATGTTACTCCCCAAGCACCAATATCTTCTCAAAGAAGCATTCGTTCTTTTAAAGAGCTTGACCAGAGAATACCTAGCTCAAGAGGTATTGTTTTCAGATTACAAACATGCCAAATGAGGCATCAGATTAAATCAGATTAAATTATTATTCCAGACTGAGTAACACATTCTATCACTACACTTTTTCAACTAAAGAATCCATGGACAACGAAATTTTATGGGGGATGAACTAAGGTGGCAAAATTCAAAATTCAGGCCTCAAAAAAATCACCCTGCCTGCAAATCAAGAAATTCACCCACACTGAACCAATTCTCAATATACTTAATTTTTCGATAATCACTTAGATACTGGTAATGTTTATTGCTAGATTAAAAACTGAAAACTACTGCTTTAACATGGGAGTTGGACCAGGTGATCTCCAGAGGTCCCCTCCAGCCCCAACAACTCTGATTTTGTGAAAGGCTGCCTGCACAAATCTGAAATCATTCATAAATAGGAAGTGATGTAAGGTAATTAGCATTACATGACAGATAGCATGACAGATGAACACGTTACATTAACTGTGATTTTGCTATCGCTGATTGTTTCCAGATACAGCAGAATTTGTATGCAGACTTGAAAAGAAGGATTTGGGGGTGACAGTTGATGAGAAGCTCTATACGAGCCAGCAATGCACACAGAAGGCCAACTGTATCCGGAGTCGCAGCAGGAGAGCGAGGGAGGTGATTCTGCCTCTCTATGTTCTCATGAGACCCCACCTGGAGTACTGTGTCCAGTTCTGGATCTCCTGACACAAGAAGGACGTGGAGCTGTTGGATCAGGTCCAGAGGAGGGCCACAAAGGGCTGGAGCACCTCACCAATGAGGACGGACTGAGAGAGCTGGGGCTGTTCAGCCTGGAGAAGAGAAGGCCCTGGAAGGACCCTATAATGGTCTTCCAGTACCTGAAGGGGGCCTACAGAAAACACGGGGAGGAGCTTTTAATAAGAGTGGGTAACAAAAGGACAAGGGGAAACAGTTTGAAACTGGCAGAGGGCGGATTTAGATTAGATATTAGAAAAAATTCTTGACTGTGAGGGTGGCGAGACTCTGGAACACGTTTGCCAGGTGAGGTTGTGGATGCCCCCTACCTGAAAGCCTTCAAGTCCAGGCTGGATGGGGCTTTGAGTAACCTAGTCCAGAGGGAGGTGTCCCTGTCTTCAGCAGGGGGTTGGAAGCAGATAATCTTAAAGGTCCTTTCCAACTCAAACCTTTGTATGATTTCTCTCCCTAACTGACTCTGATAACATCTCAGAGCCTCATTAAGAATCATAACACCAAAGCAACCGTTCACAACTATGTGATTCCATTTGATACCAAGGAAAACCAGAAAGACAAGAAAAAAAAAAAAAAAAAAAGAAAAAAAAAGCAGCAGCTACTTTGACTTTTTTTTTTTTTTTAATATGTATATAAAGCCCCTCAAAAGAGTCAAGGAAGTAAACAAGCCACATTCCTCCTAAATCTCAGGGCTGGGAAGAAGAGATCGAGGGGCCGCTTTTCGTAAGCCCACCGTATTACAGCCAGGCGCTTCCAGCAGCCACAGCGCAATCCCCGCAGAGCTGCCCGCGAGCCCTGCGCCACCCCCTTTGCAGGCCTCCCCGCCGCCCCCCGCTCCGTTACCGGGCTCTCCCCAGCCGCCGCGCCGCCTCAGGCCACGCAAAGAGCCGCCGGCTCTCCCCCTCCCTCAGGGCAGGGCCGGAGCATCCTCCGGGAGGGAAGGAAGGAGCCACCTGTGGCGGCTACCGGGCCGGGAGGCGGCGCCCCGGCCTCAGTGCAGCCCGCCGGAAGCGGTAGGCCCTGTCTCTCTGCAGAACAGCGGGCGGCCCGTACCTGAGCGCTGTCCTCAGCGTCCGCCGCCCGCCGCCATTTCTCCTCCTGGAGCAGCGGAGCAGCCGCCGCCTATCCAGTCGCCGCCAACCCAGCGCACCGCACCGCAGCGCCCTGCCGCCGCCACGCCACGCCCCCGGCGCGCGCCGTTCTCGCGACGCTTCCCTCTCCGCCTCCGGAGGCGGGCGGGAGTCACGTGACTCTTTCCGCCGCGCTCCCCCTCTTCCCGCCGTTTGTCCCGGCGCGCTCCTCGCCTGTTGTGTGGGATGGGGTGCTGCCCCCCCCAATCCCGGGTGTGAGGGAGTAGACCTGTGTGGTGAGTCGTTCCTGCTCTCTGTCTGGATTGACGCCTGCTTTGCCTTCCAGTGCGCTGGCTGGCTCAGCAGGTTAGAGGACTCAGACAGAAATTTCAGACCCTTTTGTGTTTTCAGACAAAACACCTGTGCCCTTCCTCGTCCCTGTTAAACATAGTAATGTTGCCAAAAGCCACAGTACCTCAAGCGTGTCATTTACCCCATCGCATACGCTTTTTCAAGTCCTCATTAGCTGTAATGTGCATCTGACCTGAGGCCTAGAATCCATCCTGTTTTCTTACTAATTTCATGAGCCTTTCCACATGATTCCATTTCAGCTTCTTCAGTCACTAACCTGCCACACAGATGAGGAAGTTCATTGAATAATATACACCAAATAGGCCAAGTGGCTCACTGTCCTTGCTTCCCCACCTCCCCTGCGCCCCCCATCCCCACCTCCCCAAATAAACAGACTTTCAGATTCCAGATAGGTCTTAGAATCGCAGAACCAAGATCATCTAGCCCATCCCACCATGGTCACTGACCATGTCCCTCTGTGCCACATCCACATGTGTATGGTTCTTGAACACCTGCAGGGATGGTGACTCCACCACCTCCCTGGGCAGCCTTTGCCAGTGCCTAACCGCTCATTCTGAGAAGAAATGTTGCCTAATATCCAACCTGAAGTCTTCCTGAGATGTGGCATACCAGAGTGAAATTAGCTAACTGGGGCAAAAAAAGATTCCTCCTCTTCCCAGGGACTACAAGTCCCTACCGGGTGAGAAAAACTAAGTGAATAATTGAATCAAATTTAACTGGTTTGACATCATTTCTGTGCCCAGTGAGACCATCCTGTTATGGAAACACATTCATCTGAGAAGAAAACACTTCAGTTTTCATTTAAAAAAAACCCTAAAACGTCTGTAAGAGGCTTTTGTTGTTACATGCAGACTTTTGCCAAAACAAAGTAGATCTGGAAGCAATGTAAACATGACAAAGCATGCTTTAAAAACAAATCTGAGCCTTTTATTCCCTTTGTTCTATAATTCCCAGTAGACCATTCAGAATAATGAGTTCCTATGGCTTCCTGCCAAAGCCTTGGAAAAAAATCAGATTTTATCCTTGTCAGGAACCTATGTAACATAGCCCACAGCACATCATTGTTTGTCAAAAAATATGTTTATTGTGCAATGATAAAAATGGAGATGGCTTTGAGATTCCGAATTGTTTCACATAACTTTTTTCACAACTTTTAAGTACTGTGTATGCACAAGAAACTTGGATGGTCAGCCAACGTTGCTTAAAATGTGTATTAAAGATGGAGAAAGAGTGTATCAGTTTTGGAGCTCTAGTATTTTATGCCTTTTACACTGTGCAGTTCCGTTTTCCAGGGCTGTGTCTCTGTCTGTGACCTGTGCCATTGCCCCAACTGAGAAGAGAAGGATTGTGGCCTTCCAATACTTGAAGGGAACATATAAACATCAGGGGGAACGGCTGTTTATGAGGATGGATAGTGATAGGACAAGGGGAAATTGTTTTAAACTGAGACAGGGGAGGCTTATGTTGGATGTTAGGAAGAAGTTTTTCACTCAGAGGGTGGTGAAGCACTGAAACAGGTTGCCTAGTGAGGTTGTGGATGCTCCATCCCTGGAGGCTGGATGTGCACTGGGCAGCTTGGTCTAGTGGCAGGGGTGTCAGTCTGTGTATGGGGTCAGAGTGAGCAGAGCCAGGGTCAGCCACAGCCCCAGGAAAGCATAAGGCCAGGCAGGACTTCAGCCCTCAGGTTAGGATCACACCCCATGAAATCATCAGATGGAGCTGGCTGGAGATGGCTGTGCACTTGCAATGTCTTTTCTGCTCTTTCTGTATCAAAAATGTGTATCTGCAAAATGTTTTTGTGAGAAGCATTACCTGGCTTTGATATTACACTGAGTCACAATCTGCACCTGCCTTGTAAGCTTGACATTTTCAGGATCGCTGGCTTGGAGCAACATTTTGAAAGATTGTCTTGGACTGACTTAGTCATTTTGCTAAGGTATTCCATGCCACTGTTGTAACAGGAAATAAAAAACTAGTTGGAGATTTTATGGCAGCTTTCCATCCATTTTCTTTCTAGTCTCTTAATAAGACTTTTTTCCTCTCTACATGAAACCTACAGAGTTGCATAATTCTGTGTGTTTGTTTTTATTTATGATACTACCTCTGAAAAATGTCCCTCTATAATTAAGGCTTTTTTAAGGCCAGAAAAAACTTGAAATTACATCCCATAAAGTACACTGATGGAATCTGTAATAATACGGATCCCTTCCTCAAAGGCAGATAATTTATAGTCTTCCTATTCTATTCCTACCTTGGACTGGAGACAGCATGCACTTCTTGTCTGAAAACCTGGGTAAGCCTTGTCATTGATACCTTTACTGTACTCTGAAAGGATCTGCCATACTTGATATTATTTTTTCTCAAACAAACAAACAAAAAAAACCACCAAAAACTTTTGGTGGCTCATCCATTTATAACATCAGCTTCTGCCTCTCAGCTCTGCTACCTGCATTTACATCTGCACTGTTTCTGAACCGTGCCAGCATGAACATTTGTGAAATCAAGCAGTAAATGAGATTGAACTGGGAAGACCAGAAAACAACCTGCTTTCCTTCCAACTTGCTGATTCAGTTCACCAACATAATCTGTGTGTCAGCATGACACTGGGGATAGCATAGACACAACTGAGAACAGAAACAGCTTCAATTGGCTTGCTCTGCCACCAAGCACGTACTCATGTGTTGACTTCTGTTGCCATTTAAGCCCTGCTCACTGTCTCCTTGAAAACACTCTTGTCTCACCTACCCACAACAAAACTGGAACTTTTCATCTGAATGCTTTATTTCATTAGTCATCCTGTCAGGAATCTTACACATATGCTAAACCATGACATTTGTCTCTGACAACTGCCTCGTTTATGGCATTATGGCATAGTGTTTTCTTTAGACTGTTTCTCTAATCTGCTGTTTCCAGTGATATGTTTGAGCATCAATTTTTATTTGCGTGCTTGTGGATATTTTATCTTTTTTCTTCTTTTAAGTGAAACTAATTATCTTTGTATATACATAAAACTGTGTTGCTTTCTTATTATTTTTTCTTTCCCGAGAGTTTTGTCTATAACCTATATAAATCATCTTCCAAAACAATATACTTAAAAGTAGTAATCCACAAACTATATTCAGAATTGAATGCTCAGTTCATCAGTTACGTCCTGCTGACAAACATGTTCCCACAGGCAACTTCTTAGGCCTTTTGATACAAAATGGGAAGTGTCACAATATAAGTTTATAAAAAGGAGCACTGTGCTGCACAGAGACTGTTTCAGATGCTCCGAGATTCTTATCCAACACAGTGGAACATGTTGTGGAGTCACATCCTTTCTGTACATTGTGTTTTCTTTAGAGGATGCGATAACACCGTCATTATGTTACACAAGAGTGTACAATAATAACTAGAGCTAGTTAGGAAGTAAAATTTTTATTCTACAGGAAATTCCAGCTTGTCAATATTTTGTTTCATCAAGCACAGGAACAAAATGCATTGGCTTTGCAGCCTTTCTGGCAAAAATGGAACAATCTATTTCTTTGCCAGCTGTCATGCCTGGGGAGCCAAGAAACCAACTGAGCTGTGGGCACATTGCCAGGGGGAGGGAGGGCAGAGAGGGGGGATCAGCTCCGCCAGTCAGCTGAGCTAAAGTAAACAGCCAGCTTGGTTGGGTTGCTGGCCAGCTGCCACAGCCATATCACAGCTTTGGCTTCTGTCAAAAGTTTTGATGGAACCACTACTAGCTAACATTTCCACTGCCAATCTGCTCAATTGGAAAATGTTCAAACAGCCTCCAGATAACTGACTACTGTCAGAAAAGGAGTGCAACTATCCTTCACTTTGGATTACTTATGGATTTCTTCAACTTTGTCTTGTGATTTGTGCACCTCCCCCATCGCACAAGAATGTGAGCTTATGAATGAGTGTGACTTGATGAATGATGAAGTGACTTGAAATGAATGATTTTTTTCCTTAGGGAAGTGATGGTGCTCAAGCCCTTGAGGGATTATTCAGGGTGTTCTTTGTTGCTACATTTGTAGTTAAAATTATTTGAATAATATTGCATGCTAAGAGTACCTACTAATGACTGTTTTTGTATACCTGCTAACCAGAAGATACTGCTACTATGGACAGCCCACTATGAGATTGAGACAAACTCTTCTGACTGTTGTCAGAAACAGGCTGACTCATTGTCTTCTGACTGTTTTTATGGGTGGAACTAAGTTAGGATGAATCTGCTAAAATGCAATAATGGGGAACGTATATCTTCTGAGCTAGGTAAAAGATCATGATCTTTATGCTGTACTGGATGACTGGTAATGTCGAGGTCAGCACTAATATAGGAGGTGTTGATGCTCCCTTCATCTTCAGAACTAGCAGTACTTAAGCGTTACTTTTGCTGAAGATAATCATAGAATCAAAGAATGGTTTGGGTTGGAAAGGACCTTTAAGATCATCTAGTTCCAACCCCCCGCTGTAGGCAGGGACACCTCTCTTTAGACCAGCTTGCTCACAGCCCCATCCAGCCTGGCCTTGAATCCTTCCAGGGAGGGTGTATCCATAGCCTCTCTGGGTAACCTGTTCCAGTGTCTCACCACCCTCACAGTCAATAATTTCTTCCTAATATCTAGTCTAAATCTACCCTCTGCCAGTTTAAAACCATTTTCTCTCATTCTATCAGTACAAGCTCATATAAAATGCACGCTTCCATCATTCCTGCAGGCCCCTTCAGGTGCTGGATGGTCCCCCCCCCAGAGCCTTCTCTTCTTTAGGCTGAAGAGCCGCTGCACTCTCAGTCTGTCCTCATTGGCTCCAGCCCTCTGATTGTCTTCATGGCCTGATCATCTCTGTGGTGGCCCCAAGCCACCTATTTGAGACACGTATGTAATTTCTGTTTCAGGATAAATCTTTTTAAGTTTCTGCAAGAAATCTCTCAGTTTTTTCCAACCACTTGTTGCACATACTTGCTGCTTAAAGTCCAGAGATGTAACAGACTCTTGTATCCCCTCATTCATTCATCTGCAGTGTTGATGCTACAGCAATCTTGGTGAATCCCACTCTGTTACCATCTGGATTCCAAATTATTTTTATTGTGGTTGCTTTGCCTTACATTGACCTTACTCTTTTGTATGTGGGCTCACTTTATTGCTGCTTTTATAGCATATTTTTAAACTGGAAATAATATGCACTGAGAATCTTTTCCCACATTAAAAATAGTCTTAAGTACAATTTGTGGGGTACTACTTTCTTCACTCCTGGTGGAGTTATACAGTTTACTGTGCACTGCTGCAGTATGTCTGAAAATGTGCTCTTTCTCTCAGATGATACAGTAAGTTCAGCACATGTTTAAGGTTTAGGTCAATCTCAGTATGTCCATTTGGATTTCCCACACACAACACGCATTTTATATCCCATACACAAATATCTGCTCTTTTGTGTCACGTCTTTCTGACTGATTATTAAATTCCTCAATTTTGTCACATACTTTGGAATACTTTCTATTTCATCCCTGATTCAGTATATATTAAAAAAGAAACACTCTTTAAAAACCAGTGCATTTTAATGCATTTTTCTGTCAAAATATTGAAGGAAAACTACCAAATTCTACACTGCTTGGTGGCATCTTTGCAGCAATAATAGAATTAGAATTGTGGAATCATAGAATGGCCTGGGTTTGAAAAGATCCACAGTGATCATGTAGTTTCAACCCCCTGCTATGTGCAGGGTTGCCAACCAGCAGACCAGGCTGCCCAGAGCCACATCCAGCCTGGCCTTGAATGCCTCCAGGGATGGGGCATCCACAGCCTCCTTGGGCAACCTGTTCCAGTGCATCACCACCCTCTGAGTGAAAAACTTCCTCCTAATACCTAACCTAAACCTCCCCTGTCTCAGTTTAAAACCATTCCCCCTTGTCCTATCACAGCTCACTCTCATAAACAGCCATTTCCCCTTCTTTCAAATATTGGAAGACCACAATATGATCTCCCTGGAGCTTTCTCTTCTGCAAAATTATCATTAGCTTCTCAAATAAGTATACTCACTCTCTCTCTCTCTCTCTCTATCTCTCTATCTCTCTCTATATATATATATCCCTAGAAGTCTTTTGTCTCAGAAAGAAAACTATTATCCCAGCTGCTGCTATTGTGCAGAATAGCCACTCTCTACAGCTGTGTTCCAAGAACCTCTTTACAAATCGCTGTTTGGAGACTGAACATCTTGTCTAGAATGAGTCAAAGAACAGAAATGCCTGTAAGATATTCTGTGAGTTCTGCCCTACTACAGTAAGATTTCTCAGTAACTGTTTCTGAGCGATCTTTACTGAAGGCTATCTGTCATTTTCCCAATGATGATTTCTCAGGAAAATTCCTGAGCTCAGAAATGCTACATTTACACAGCCTATTTAGAACCAATTTAATTTTTCAGCTGTTGCAGAGGCAAGAAATGACAAATGTAAATAAGCAGTCTGAAACATATCTTCAGAATACATCTAGTTTATCTACAGATTTACAGTGATAGTTATTCCACACGCTCCTGATTTCTAAATACACCTTTATTATATGCACTAACTGTGTGCTGAAATGTTTATGGAATACAAGGTCTGGGTCTGTTGGGCCAGTGGACAGGGTAAACATAAACCCAACTCTACCCAACTCTAAATAAGAATGATTTAAAAAACCTCTGCAAGAAATATGCTTAATGATCACAGTAATGTCTGTAATGTCCTCTAGACAAGTCAAGGTGCAACTTGAAGAAAACCAAATGCAGCAATTTCTAGAAAAAGCAACTCCATCATTTGGCTTCAACAAGTAAAACTGCAGGGGAATGGAACAGACTGTGGCTTCTAATAACAAGCTTCTCCATATTTCTGCGTTGCTAAAATATGATATGCAGTAAATGCAGTCTGGAAAGCTAGTGTAGTAACTTACTTTTAAAATAGCAGGTTGAAGTAATCAAAATACATTTGAAAGTCCCAGATCACCCGTGTTTACTGATGCAACCATGGAGGTAGACTGGAATGGCTGACAGTGATGATGTGTGCTTTAATTGCACTCTGAGAAACTAAGAACTGCAGAACAGTTAATTCCATGAACATATAAGGCCATGGGAACCTATTCTTAAAGCTCAGATGACTGTGACAGCAAATTGTGTTTCTCAAGATTGAAAAATAGCATAAAACAATCGTGATAGGATAAGGGGGACAACGATAGTTATAGGACAAGGGGGACTGGTCTTAAACTGAGACAGGGGAGGTTTAGGTTAGATATTAAGAGGAAGTTTTTCACACAGTGGAAGTAATGGAGAGTGTCTTGTTTTCATTAAGATGAGGAGTTCCAAGGAGGCTTTTGACTTTTAGTGTGGGTGTATTCTATTTCTATTCAGGATAGATAGTGCTGCGCAGTGCAGGTATGGGAGATGTGTCAGAGCTAGGACTGCTGCTGAAGAGAGACAGTATCAACAGATCATTATGGCCCCCCGGGCTTCAGAAGCATTGAAAAATCAGAAAGTAAATTTAAAGCTACTGCAAATGGCACCCTCCCCCTTCTGTACTACAAAGTACTTCTTAGGTGCTTCCCAAACAATGTTCCTTACACCAATCCTGAAGCAATGCTGTATGGCTTTTTGTGAACTATGTCTTGATTTATTAGAAAGAAAAACCTAAGTGAAAACATTCACGTGCTCCTTGTACATAAAGGATCGCTATCTTTTAGACTATATTCGTTACACAAAATCTGACATTCAGCTGAAGTGTAACCATGCACACCTCTCTTTATTCAACCACCTGTCACTATGGATGATTCAAAACTACATCAAAAGTACAGTTCTTCAAACAAGACAAAGAACTGAGGAGCACTGATACAGAGGTTATATCCATCCATGCACAAACGCTTTTAGTAGGGACAAGGTATTCTGTCAGTATCTTCTATCAATACCTTGACAAAAGACATATCTCCTTTGAAGTAGCTGACAAGCAGCTGCACAACATACGCATACAGTAGTATATAGTACGATTTTTTACTCTATAAACATCAGAATTTTTCCATAGTTTTTTAAATTTATGACCTAAAACAGCTCAGATTTACCCTCCTATTAAATTCCTTATCGCAGCAGGAATACCATCATGCTGGTCTAACAGTCCAGCCTGTATTCCATCTTTAGCAGTACTAAACAAAAGATGCGTTAATGAGGGGGCAAAAAAAGCCCATTATCTGATTCAGACCAAGTATAGGAAACGTTTATTTTTAACTTCTGATGCTTAATAATTTTCTGAAGTTTTATAGTCTGAGACACAGGATTTCTGTAGGTGTTGCTGATACGGATCTGATCCCCTAAACAGCATTATGATTTATTTGGTTTGGTTTTAAGTAAAATTTCTGCAGTTCTTAGAAAGCCAGCTATGACAGACTGCTGATCTTTGACACAATGGAAGCAAAGCTGTACCTGAAAGGCTGAACCTGTGCAAAAAGAAAAAGAAAAAAAAAAATAAAAAGAAAAAAGAGAGAAAATGTTGTCAAATGCTCTGGCAGCCATGCAGTGCTGACAGTCAAATGCAAAGTCAGCCATGCTGAGTTTGGCTGTGCTATACCATGTGCAGGGCTGAACTGTTCCGTATTTACAGTCACTACATAGGCACAAAACAAACATACAAACAGACAACACCTCACCTCTCAACTGGGATGACAGAGAGAATTTTGCTAAGGTGGAGAATATCTATCCAGTGCAAAGTGCAGACAGGACTGACCATCGCCCAGAATTTAGGCACGCTCTGAAAAGTGCTGTAGACCTTGAATGGCTACAGGTGGTTGGTTTTTCTGCTTTTGTCCCACTGGGAGGAGGAAGAAGAGCTCCTTTAGAAAGCTGGCAGAAAGTCTCTCCTGGGATACTGGTTACATCAATAGCTATCATCAGGAACTAATCAGGCAGCTACAAAATTAGCCAGCACCATTTCAAGCGAGGCTGTTTGACTTTCTTTGGTGATGTCACGTTCCAGTATGGAAACAGCTTAGCTCATGTTTTTTTAATAGCACTTGTTAAAGGAGTGGGGTTTTTTCTCTCTTGTGATAGCTGCATGATGGCATTCTGGAGAAGGAGAAGTTGCTGGTGTTTCTAACTAAAGCTGATTTAATTCAATTAACCCAGAGGATCCCTATCACACTGCTGTGGTCACTGCCTGTTCTTGACCATGTTAGGGAGTTACAGTAGTTGGCAAAGAGGTCTGACAGAAAACAGTGCTGGAGCTGAGTGAGCAGCAGAGAGCAAGGCAAGGAACAGGCAAGATCAGCTGATGCGAAGTCACAGTCTGAAATTTCTGCTTTTTAGCTTTCATTATAACATAACTCATAGTATGGATTGAATAGTAGCAAGCAGCTTTGTGCTTTAAGGGGAGTGCAGATGAGGGAACAAGTTGCTATAGGTTTTTACCTGTGATGTAGCTCTGTAAGCGCTAGGTGGCCTACTTTGAAAGGAAATTGGAAATCCCTTCTGGTTCAGTATGTAACAAAGGATTAAAAGTGTAATTTGCTCAAGTTGTGTAAGTGTTTTATACATAATGTTATTCTGTGAGGAATTCGGGGAGTATCAATTGTCATTTATTACAGTGCAGTGGAATCACAGGACATTGTACTCACCTCATAAATATTAGAGGTGATTTATCAGGTTGTTTAGACATCAGATCAAGTTAATAAATGAAAATATCTGCATGCAGGCTCTTGCTGTCCCTTAGTTTAAACTTCTTCCGTACTTACTGTGACAGATGCAGAGTTACAATTGCTCAGCTGATGTGGTATCCTATGTGGTGATCATAAACAAGAGACATTTGGGGCAGTATTTTCAACTTAACAAAAGGCACAGCAGTTAAAGACGGATTCTGTACACTACAACACAATCATCTGAGTTTCCAGAAGTTAATTTCCTCATCCCTGGGCTCCATCCCATAAAAAATCTTGGACTTTCTCTAAAAACGCAGTCATAGACTCGCAGGTAGTGTGGTGTTGGATGCCCTCAAAGCTACTGAGAGGAAAGGCAGAGTGGAAGGCGGTGTTACCAACAGCCTTTTTGTTTCAGTGTTATTTTTTACAATCAAAAGGGGAAGATGGGAGAAAACGTAAAGATGAGATTCAGAATTCTGGCAGCTTAACATCCTCATTTTTGTCTGTTTAATATGGGAGATAGGAAGCTACCCGCAACTGCAGCGGGTATGTTAACAATAAGTAAAATGTCATGTAACACCTTTCCAGTGATGGTTCCTGTGGTTTGTTCCAGGCAGATCTCTTCCATCAACCCAGAACCAATTAAAGGATCAGGCTCCCACAAGTCACAAAGCAACTATGTCTACTGAGGATCTTAAATTAATGAATATCTTCTCTCTTTCCACTTCGCCAGGGGTTGATTTGAATATCAAAAGCTAGTTACTAGGTTAAGCTTTGTAAAAGAAACACTAAGTTTGGTGTTCCGGACTTTTCTCCATGTAATCCATCAAGAGAAAATATCTTGAATAAAATCTCAGATCGACCGGCCATCTCAGAACCCACAGGACACTGAATCTTACTTTCAAAATACATGCATTTCAAAATGGAATTTACTTCTGGTAAATAAGACATAACCCACTGTTTATTTTACTGGCAAATAATATGGGTTAATAATTTAATCTCTATTTAAGAAATACCACTTCATCAAACCTTAATTGAGCTTAGTCAGCCATTAATTATGGTTCTTATTGACTGAGAAATAAATGGTGGTGGATCTTCCTGACATAATTAATATTTACAGTATTTTTGAGGAATTTAGGCTCATTTGCCCAGGCTGCCCTATCTACGGTGTTTGGAAAATTTAATTAATATTCCTATCAATATTTTAAATAGGCTCAAGAACCTGGAATCACAGAGTAATCATTTTCATGGCTGAGTGGCCACAGGGAGATGCAATTATATTGAAAATTTCATACTGAAGACATTTGATTTGTAAAGCACTATTTATCTTCCTAATACAACCTGGGGAGGGCTTTACACTGAAACTGTAGAATTTACACTGTTCATTTCTAGATGCTGTGGTGAAGCAGGACTGGCACAAGTACTGTCTACTCCATCTCCCCTTGCTTAACTGATTCTTTAATAAACTCTTCAAGAAACATATTTGATTTTAATTCACATCTAACTCATTCAGTTATTTTCTGTAATAAATAAGATCAAAAATGACATGTTTGACCTTAACTGCCACCAGGAAAAACAATTTCAGGTCTGAACTGGATTTTATGAGGCAGTCAATGCTGTTTGGTGTTATCCCATCTCTTACGTCAAGTATTCCGTGTGTGTAAACATTTCCTTGGATTTATGGCACTCTCCTCTAGACCTGAAATCTGGATCAAATGAGGATTAGATCCCAGAACCCCCCTGCCCCTCTCAGTGCTTTTAAAAGCTGGGAAAATCTATAAGGCACTATCTAGCTAGAAAGCATTACCCACCAAGCTCTTTTTGCAGATAAATAAAAAGTGAAATTACTATGCTTAAATTTGCAGCTTCCCCCACTCCATACAAGCTGCGTTTCAGGAGTAGCTCCATGGAATCTTCAGCCACTCTTGAATTTTCTATCATTTCACTCACCTGAAAATATTCACCTAGTGATTCTCATTGACTGAACCCATGGGGTTAGGTGAACAGCTGGGAAGTAAGTCATCAAGAGTAAGTTAAAAGCACATATTCTGGTGTCAGAGAAGCAGCTGTTTGCAGACTTCAGTACAAAAGCTTGCTGACTTGACCTTCAGAGACCTGAATGCTTCCATAGAGGGACAGTTTTGGCAGCATGTGAGAAAACACGCTGCTTGTTAAGCAGTTACAACATTAGCAGGCTTTTACCAGGGACAGTGTGTGAGGGATTCAGAGGTGTTAAATGTGTGATTTTTAATTAATGAACAGAATTACTCAGAGGACAGCACGACTGCCAGGAGGATGTATATCTGCTGTTACACTAAATAATCAG
This sequence comes from Tympanuchus pallidicinctus, assembly GCF_026119805.1. NCBI lineage: Eukaryota > Metazoa > Chordata > Aves > Galliformes > Phasianidae > Tympanuchus > Tympanuchus pallidicinctus. Next base: position 41,837,513 of record NW_026294780.1, on the reverse strand, counting down.
AAGATTGTTTTGTTTTGTTTTGTTTTGTTTTGTTTTGTTTTCAATGAAATTGAATAAAGGAAATTGCACTTTGCAAACTTTAATTGAGAAATGACAGCAGGCTGAGAACAACTGAAAAGCTCTGAGACATGGAAGAGGAAAATAGCAGCTAAAGGGCACGGTGGAGACATGGGATCAGGCAGTATGTGCAAGCACAGCTCTATGCTGCTGACAGATGAGGGAAATAATATAAAGTAAAGCCCCAGCAGAAATCCTGCTGCTTCAATACGGAAGTGCAGCTGCCACATTCTAGGATGTCCCATTTCATCACTGTGAAATCTATCCATATCTCCCCCTATAAAAAGAAATATGCATTTCCTTGTAGATCCCCTTAGTTCCTGTTCAGAAGAAGAGAACACTGATCAGCTGCTGCTCTCACTCATGTGTTGTGCATTCCGCTGGGAAAGAAAATATTGCACCTCCTTTGTGCTGTAATGCTTGACATGCAAATTTGATCTGTGAAGCCTTCCTGCCATTAGGTGACTGGGGTGAACAAGGTCCTACTTACCATGGGTAATTTTATTTCCTAAAAGTATGCCAACAAATATGATCAGAACTGCAATTACGTAGTTCAAAAACCACCAGTAATTACTCCAGAAGAAACAGTACAAACAAGTAGTTAATTACTCAACCAGTTTGGGTTAACAGCACACTCCGTCATCTGTTTCCAGGACATGGGAACACAAACACAATAAACACAAACTTCCAGTGGCTTGATTGGCATCATCTTGAATTAGTTTTGTTCCTTCTTTTTACCACATACACGTATGTGAAAAGCCAACAAGACTAACAAGAAGTGAGGGAGTTGCTCAAAATGCCACCAGTTTCAATTTTCCTCCTGTATTTTGTCTCTCCGTGCCTACTTAACCTTTTTAAATAGAATCACTGAGGTTGGGAAAGACCTTAAGATCATGAAGTCCAATCATCAACTGTTACTAACAAGAACACCACAAAACCACATCACCAACTTCCATTTCAACATATCTTAGGGACAGTAATTTTGCCACTTCCCTGGGCAGACTGTTTCAATGTCTAACCACTCCTTCTGTGAAAAAAATCTTCCAAATGTCCAATCTAATCCTCTCGTGACACAACTTGAGGCTGCTGCCCTGCATCCTGTCACTTGTCATCTGACAGTGGAGACCAACTTTCTCCTTGCTGCAGCCTCCTGTCGGGTAGCTGTAGAGAGCGATGAGATCTCCCTCATTATCTCCAGGCCAAACCACCTTAGGTCCCTCAGCCACTCCTCAGAGATCTTGTTTCTTAGCTCTTTCATCAGTTTTGTTGCTCTTTGCACTTAGGCAAATTACTGTCCTTGTAGTGAATGGTCCCAAAATGAACACAGTGCTCAAGGTGCGGCCTCACCAAGTGCCATGTACAAGTGCCATGTTCCATGATGCTGTTGGCCACACTCTTTCTGATGCAGACCAGGAGGTCATTGGCCTTTTTGGCCACCAGTGTACACTGTTGGCTCATGTTCCGTTGGCTATTGACCAGTAGTACCTCCAGCTCCTATTCTGCAGGGCGATCTTCCAGCCACTCTTCCCCAAGCCTGTATAACTGCATGGGATTGCTGTGGTCCAAGCTGTCCGTTACATGCTATGTGATGGCAGTCATGATGATCTGCTTCATGACCTTTGCTGGCACTGAGGGGATCTCTCTTCAGTTTCTTCTTCCTACATGACTCTTTTTGATAAACTGAACAGGCAAGAATTCCTGTACACTTTCTTCTAGGGGTTTCATGCATTCAGGAGATCGAATATGAACTCTTTCATGACTCCCATCTCTTGTTTTCAGATTTTAATGAGTTCTGTCATGGGAGTTAAAAGTTAACAATTTCAAAGTCTTTATCATCAAGAATTCACTGTCACTGGCATTAATGAAATGATTACATGGCACAACAACTAAAATATATGCTGAAGTATGAAGCTCACCCATTTAACTAGGATTTTTTTTTAACTATCTGACACAAGGACACAAGCCAGCAGTGTGTGTTTGCAGCCAAAAAGGCCAGTCATGGCCTTTTGATGGGCTCCATCAAAAGAGGGGTTGTCAGCAGAGTTAGGGAGGGGATTATCTCCCTCTGTTCTGCCCTTGTGGGGCTCTATCTGGAGTCCTGCATCCAGGCCTGGGGCCCCAGCACAAGATGGATGCAGAGCTGCTGGAGTGGGTCCAGAGGAGGTCACATGGATAATCAGAGGGCTGGAGCATCTCTCCTATGAAGAAAGGTTTTTCAGCTTGGAGAAAAGAAGGCTCTGGGGAGACCTTATTGCTGCCTTCTGGTACTTAAAGGGAGCTCAAAAACAGGTGGAAGACCAACTTTTTGCATGGTCTACATTAAAGAAATGGAATACACACAAGAAGCGCTCAGAATTAAAGTACAGGCTTCAGTGCTACAAGATTTGTAAGCACCTGGAATTCACTGTGCATTAAAACTTCCAGCTCTGACCTTTAAACAATCCAGATTATCCATAAACATGCCTCTCACACATGCATTCACGTCAGGACAACAGGATCTCAGCTCCAGGACTTGCCCCAAACAACCAGCTTAAGCTCACGTACGCTGGACTTCGTCTTCTGCCATCCACCATCACAGTTACTCTCACGTCATGCCTTGAGCTAAGTGCTAACCTAATAGCTTACTGACCCACAACATGGTAGTTGATCGTTGCCTGCAGAATCACCTTCTGTCTTCAGGTCTTAGCATGGAATAAGCTCCAGTGACTGTTTACCTGGATTGGTGTTACAGAGGTTCAGCATACACCGCTGGGGAAAATGTGTTTGCTTTACTGCTGCTGACCTTGGAGAAATGGGCACTACTGTATATTATGTTTTAATGGCTGTTGTTACTATGGATGCAAATGTAAGTCTATTTTTACATTTAATATGGTGTATGCCAGCAAGACCTAGCGGAAGATCCGTGCAAATGTAAACACCTACATGCAGAGTGACCTACTTACAAGTTACATGTGGCCTTGCACGTAGCCATATAAAGTGTTTTCAAAGGCTGCATTCAAAGCCTGCAATTTAAAACAATTTCAGTGCAGCATGTGGCAGACTGAACAGAAATGATGCTTGGTAGTCATTCATCCACATTTTATTTAGTTTTAACATACACAGTTTTTTCTTTTAAATTACAAAGGCTTACATTGTGCCAAGAAATTACTTTTGTATTGATTTCAGTGGGGAATTTTGTTTTAGATTTGATGACGTCGTTGCTGGCCCACATTTTGAGCGGATAACATTTAAAATTCAGTGTAATGATCAAGGATCTCCATCAATTTCCAGACACAGAAAGAATTCAAAGACTTACGTACATTGAATGCATTCTGTTTATTTGAGAAGGAAGATCTCGTATGAGTGCCCAATATGGAAGGCATCTTTTATCATGTACAATAAAATCAACCATTGCTTCCAGCAGAATACAAAAATACACATCTCAGTGACTTCCATACAATAATAAATATGTAATCATGCATCCAACAATAAAAAGGCACGGAAAACTGGTCACTTAGTAGTCATAAAAATTACTAACTATATTAACAAAGCCACCCAAATTATCTGTACAAGGAAATGTAACAATATATTCCAAAGGTGAAAACACATAAAACATCTTTAAAATAGTATATGCAATAAATACCTCAATTGTTTTTATATATTAAAAATAAAACTGTGCCATTGTAAACAGTATGTAAACAAACAAAATTCACTGTTCCTTACCATTATTACAAGTAAATAAAGCCGAAAGTTACACCCCTGCTCTGTTAGATATACTTAATTGGCAAGTTTTGTCAGGCAGTTTAAAGTTTTACTCTTTTCTGCAGCAAACAGAGCCCGCTATGTGTGTAATTGCAGCGCCATAGCAATTGCTAAGCTTCAAAACTGACTACTCAGAATGTAGTAGGTCATCAAATAGTCAGAGCTGAAACCAGAAAAAAAGCAATCTTTGCAGTGTTGTGGACGAAATTATTTATGCTACATAGAACAGCGTCAGTAAAACTTAGCCACTTGTATACCACTGCTCTTCTATAGGCATCCGGGGCTGTACCAAGTGGTGAGCATCCCCCCTCCCACAGGCAGAGAAAGAGAGGCACACAGAGGTAACCCACCTGCCCCAGTCCTCAGCACATGAAGCCAAAAGCAGAACCTGTGGCCCTCGACTGCCCACCCTCCTCATTCCCTCTGATATCCTGTACCCATCACGGCCCTTCTGACAAATAACACTGAGCCCTGAAACCCATTCCTGATTAGAATTACAGAAAGACAAAGAGCATGCAAAAGGAAAGCTGTCAGCTCACTTGAGCACCCACCTGCTCCCACTAATGCCCATGTCAGATTGACATTAGCACAGCAGTGAGCCCAGGCAGAGCCCTGTGCATCCTCCAGGAGCTCACTGCTTGCCACCACTGCTGCTTCTTTTGGAATTTCTATAGCTAACAAACTCCCAGAAAGTTCAACCAGCTTCCTTCCACATTAGCAACAGGATGAGTGTGAATTGAAATATTATCCTTTCTTAAACAAAGATATAGAAAAAGATGCCTGGGAGTGGTGGGTGTTCTGTACAGAGGTCTTCAGAATGAGTCTTACAGGGTAATACGATAAAATATTGATAATGTTGTTGGTAAATACATCATTTTACAAATCCTGCTCTGTCCTTGGGATGACTCCCTATGATGATAGGTAAGAGGAAGTTTTAGAAGGAAATTTTTCACACAGAGGGTGGTGAAGCACTGGAACAGGTTGCCCAAGGAGGCTGTGGATGCCCCATTCCTGGAGGCATTCAAGGCCAGGCTGGATGTGGCTCTGGGCAGCCTGGTCCAGTGGTTGGTGCCCTGCACTCAGCAGGGGGGTTGAAACCAGATGATCATTGTGGTCCTTTTCAACCCAGGCCATTCTATGATTCTGTGATTACCAACTTACCTGTCCTGGACACATATTTTTCAGTGCATGACAGCTCTTGTTTGAAAACAATATTTTTAGCCTTAGACAAAGAAATGAATTTGTGTTTATGCAGCTGTTTCACAGCCTTCCGTCTTTCTACTGGAGGAATAAACTCATAGCATCCACAATTAAAAAATACCCTGTAAAGGGATTTAGGAAGCACTGCATTACAGTAATTTTCCTCCCTGCCACTGCTGAAGAACTGATCCTTCTGTCTCTAAACAAGCCATTTCTCTAATATCAAGCAGTTGTCTGATTTACTCTCCTACTTAATATTTGCATAATTTTATTCACTTGTGAAACATTACAAGAGTCATCCTTCAGACTAGCTCTGAAGTTACCTCCACATCTCAAGAAGTTTAAAGCTGTACAGAATATAAAGGATGTTTTCAGATAAGGAACTTTTGGATAAGGTACTTAAAGTGACTCACTCCAGGTCTACAGAGCCAGGCGAGCTGTAGGAAATCAGTAGGTGTAGAAAAGAGAAGGGACATCTTTCTATTCACCAATAAATATTTCTTCATTTTCGCTTACCACACTACATGCCAACTTTGTAGAGAGGTGTGAAACACGATCTACTTTTAGAAGATTCCGTATTAAATCTTACAAAAGGTCTTTTAGAAGCAATTTTCATAGACATATTCAAGGACCAGAACAATGAAAAAGTCTGTACATTCGATGAGGCATATATTCCCACGTGTTGTATTTCGCAGGTTCTCTAGAAAAATCCAAACAGCAACTGCAAATTTCACATTGGGAAAAATAAATACATTTCACTCATTCCAAAACAAATAATAATAATATCACAGTAGGAAAACAGCCAGTAAACAACGGATTCAGAGGGGTTTAATCTTGGCCGCTGTGAGATCGATGGGAGTTTTGGCAAGGATTTGTACAAAGCCAAAATTTCACCCAGAATCTTGTACAATTCTTCAGCTGACAACAACCATAGACATCCTGCCACACTGCTGTATAAGTTAAATATTAACAAGCGTCTGTAAACATCCTGCCATTCATCTCATATAAAAAATATTATCATAAAAACAATGCAGCATCTCAAGCATTGTATACATTTAAGTTTTTTGGCTCTGCACACAAGCTGGTGTCCTTACATTGGGCAAAACCAGGGTGTATATATATATATATATATATATGTACAAGTGTGCATGCACACACACACACACTACTAACTACATACTGCATATATACAGGCATGCACATACAATACTGGCAAGAGAACAACATTCATAGGTACAGCATTCAGAAATTCATCACTGATCAATCTGAAGACAACTTTCACATGAGGAACAACTTCTACCTACCCAAATCTGGAGGTTTACATATAAATGCTAAAACAAAGAAGGACTAAAGTGCTGTTTGAAGCCAAGCGCGTGCATTAAGTGCCAACAGATCCGTGGCCTTACTCTGCATATTTGCAAAAACAACAAATCTCCTTGTAGAGTGAACGGGACCAAGTGAAAATGAACAGTAGAAGCTACAGAGTGTGCTGGTAGGACCAGATGACCTCCGCTGGTCACTTTCAAGCTAAATCACCCAGTGAGCCTGTGATTGTTTTTTATTTATCTAAAACAGAGCAAATTACGTTGAATATTTTCCCTTCCTCATTGGTATTTCTTTAAAATAGGTGGAAAAGTTGCATTTCAGCTTTTTGCTTCAGAACTTAATTCAAACCCAAACATATGAGTTGTGCATAAGATGACAGTGTTGCATTTCTGAATGCAGTGCATTCTGCACCACTTGCCTGTGTGCTTTATGCAGTCACTCATGCAAATAAGTGAATGCTATTACAGTATTGGCTCACCCCTGTATCATGAATACAAGCTGAATGCTCACTGAAGAGAAAAGCCTGGCTAAAAAGAGCACCTCTCTAACACACTTAGAAGAAATCAGCTACCTTTTCTACATGCCAAAACACACACTGCAAACAAATTCATGCAATTCAGTAGCATTCCTCGTTTAAAGATACCATCTCTGTACATACTAGGGAAACTTTCTATCTTTTCGGAGCAAAGAATAATAACGGATGTATTCTGAAAAAATAACCATCAGTGGAGAGCTATAACTAAGTGCTGACTTAGCTTCTGGATTTTACTGGTGTTTAAGACATTATTTGTTTATTAAGATAGTTGATGTGTATCTAAGTTACAAATCAGGAGGTTTTTTGGGAGGTATAAAGGGTGTGCCATAGATATTCAGCAGCTGCTAGTATAAGATGTCATTAAATTACTTGGGTGTGAGGACAGTGATGAAAAAACATCAAATCTCTGTTGCAAAGATCAGGCTCTCTTCTCCTCCTGCAAGTCCCCAATGGTTTGTACTCTTTATGTACAAACAACATTTGCAGCACATCTAATCTGCTGTGAATCCTGCCCTACGATGAGAAAAAGGCCCTACTGACATACAAACAGCAGCAAATTAAATTACTGGCTATGTGTTTGGCAGCTCTAGGGAAGCCCCTCTTTTAGGATTCAAAGGACAGGATAGAACACAGCGCCTGACGGAGGGAAATATTTCAAGGCAAGTTCGGAAACTGCCCTTTTTCCTGCTTGACAGGAAAAATGGTAATTTTGTCCTAAATGGATGATGGTGTTTTCCTAAGTGCACATTTTAAATACACAGAAATCTAAGTGAGGAAGTAGGTCCACAAGTGACAGATGCCTGTAGAAAATCCAGTCAAGTCTGACTAAGCAGTATAGCGGTCCTTTTCAACCCAGGCCATTCGGTGATTCTATGATTCTAAAAACAATCATTTTAATGTCACTGTTAGGTTATTAATTAATAACTAAACAGTTTTCCAATCTAATTAGTTGTTTCAAAGTAGAACTCCCTGGGTTAATTCCCTTTAAATCTTCACAGTAGGCATTTGGGGCACTGTAGAGGTTTGTATTTATTAACAAAAAAAAATAAAAAATCAAATGGCTTAGCACTTTGTATCATACTGCTTTTCCTTTCATTATCTTTTCAAATGCAGCTTTCGGTGGAGATTGCAAGTGTGTAACTTGGAGGATTTTAGGCCCCATGGGTTCAAAATCTGATCCAGGTGCTTATATAAAAAACGTGGTGTCAATTGGGAGAGAAGTTTTTTGATTATTTGCAATAGATTTTTATCAGTAAAGCACATAAATATACACATTTTCTGCTGATTGCTCTGAAGGTGGAAGCTCTTTAACCACTGCAGCTTAATTGATTGCAATTTGACCAAGAATAGTCTCAGGACTATAGCTGCCAGAATTTTGCTGGTTTGCCAATGTCTTAATAGTGCTAATATTTTATTATTATTATTATTATTATTATTAGTGATAATAAAGGATGATATGTCCCTGTTCACTGCAGGAGAGTTGGGCTAACTGATCTTCAAAGGTCCCCTCCATCTCAAATAATTTTATGAGTCCACGATTCTATGATAGAATTTTAAGTTTAGTTCCAAAGACTTCAAAAATGCAACTTTCAAAAACATTCCCTTTGCTTATGAACTTGAGGGCAAACACATTAAGCCTAGGAAAGTCACAATAAACATTGGTATTAGCTCTAAATGGTTGTAAGCCTCCTGGAACTCTCCAGATGGCTTCCAAATGGAATACTTTGGACTGCTTTGTGAGAGCAGTCTGGGCTTCTGTGTGGCAGAAATGAGCATCTCAAGTACATAAGCTACCCATTAACAGAGCTTTTTAACCTAATGCAACAGTAGTAAGAAGTAGAAATTGTTTTCTCCTTTTGTAAAAAAGATTGAGTTGCACACTATGTTCTCAATATAAATAAAGGACTTTATGTAACCAGTGAAGTTTTTCAGCTGATAATTACCACTCTATGCTCTATCAATCCTGCTGACACTACCATTCTACCATTCAAGAGGCAGCAGGAAGAGTTTAAGTCTTGTCCAAACTCCTCGGTTTCCTAAGGTGATCAAAAACTCCTTTTGCTTAAGACAAACATACAATCATGTACAGTTCCTGCAAACGTTAGATCTTAGTAGTGAGCATAAGCAGCATCACAATTGATGATATGAAAATCATACCACAAAACACAGAATCTAAGAAAACAACCAAAAAATGGGAGAGCCCGTGGCACGAATGTGACACTCAGAGCAATGCAGTTGAGAGGTACATTGGGGTGAAAAAATAAAAGAAAAACTTCATACAGTTTGCTGTGGCTCTCACTTACACAAGTGACAGATGATCTCCTAGTTGTAAGCAGAATATATTCCTCCAGCACTGTTTTCCTCAACAACATGCATTGCTTGTAACATTAACTTTCACAAACAGACTTTACACTGCTAATTATTAGTTACTAGAACTGTCAAACTTGTATGCAATAAATTAATACTCAGGGGCATGGGGAGAGCAAAGGAAAAAGAGCACTAAACATTAGTAATGCAATCATTAATAGCAAACATTGAGCAAAATGGAATCACTGGGGTCTGGAGGTTTTTTTCTTACATATCCACTGTGGAATTATCTATGCCTAATATAGAGTTCTAAACTTATTTTAAAGGCAACGTTGCTGCATTTCATCTCCTATTTGTTTTATACTTTACTTTTATATTATGTGTGGAAAGGTTCCAGTCTTCTACAAAAGAAAACTAGATGCAATAAGAAATATGGATTATTTAACCCCATAGTAAGATGCATTATCAAGGCATTATGACTTTTTCATTAAGTGAATTAGTATCAGTGAGTTCAATTAAAGAGTAAAAACTGGCAGGTTTTGTATTACCATACAAAGAGCACAGGAAAATACAAAATATGCCATAATAAAAAAGAAAAATCAATTCCTCTTGCCTGAATTACAATTATACATTTCAGTCTGAATTTCTTTGGGCAGGGATGGAGAAAGAAGGATGTGTTCTATTTATTATTTAGAGGACCCAAAGGTATTTACTCCAGTCCCAAAGTAAGGAATCCTTAGGAATAGTCGTGGAGGGTTTTTGAACACCTGCTTTCCATTCTGTTCTTCCATAAGTTTAATATATTTTTCGTTGACAGAAGCTGGTGTTTGGGAGAAAAAATGTTGTTTAAGGGCAAATACATAAAAATATATCATGAATAAAATTTTCAATTGCCATCTTATAAAAAAAAATTTGCACAAGCTTTTCTTTAAAGTACCGTAAAACAAAAATAAACACCAAAAACCTAGAAACACACAGTTGGCTGATGTGATCCAGTTTCTAAAAAAAAGGCATTATGTACTACAAGGCAATATTTGTATCACCCAAATAAGAAGCTGCTAAGACACCTGAATGCAATTAGATGGAAAAAACTATAGGAAAATGATGAAAAACAAAAGCACTCTGAGCAATGCGCTGCCATTTTACAACTTGCTTCTCCTCTTCTTTTTGAAGTGGAGCACATTCATCTACATGAAACTAAATGATCATTGTGGTCCTTTTCAGCCTAGGCCATTCTATGGTTCTATGAATACCATCCACTTCAAAAAAATGCTGATTGCTTGGCATTGCTTTCATAGATTTTAAGGTACACTGACAGACAGTAGAGTTGTGTTAGACTACAGAAAAAAATGAATCCAGTGAGTACTGGATAGTGATTTTTGTCTTGAATCTAGCAAGTTGAATTAGCCTCCACAAAAGCTACTGGGATAACTAGTTTTCCAGAAAATTAACTACTTCAAGGGAAGTTGCTTACCTTCTTTGGAAGGCTTTGAGGAGACCTCATTGTGGCCTTCCAGTACTTGAAGGGAGTTTATGAACAGGAGGGGGAACGACTGTTTACAAGGATCGATAGAGAAAGGACAAGGAGGAATGGTTTTAAACTGAGACAGAGGAAGTTTAGGTTAGATATTAGGAGGAAGTTTTTCACACAGGGGGTGGTGACGCACTGGAACAGGTTGCCCAAGGAGGCTGTGGATGCCCCATCCCTGGAGGCATTCAAGGCCAGGCTGGATGTGGCTCTGGGCAGCCTGGTCTGCTGGTTGGCGACCCTGCACATAGCAGGGGGTTGAAACGAGATGATCACAGAATCATAGAATGGCCTGGGTTGAAAAGGCTCTCAAAGATCACCTCGTTTCAATCCCCCTCCCACAGACAGGGTTGCCAACCACTAGACCAGGCTGCCCAGAGCCACATCTTTATGGTCCTTTTCAACCCAGGCCGTTCTATGATTCTATGATGATTCTATGAAATGTTAGAAAGTATGCTTTGAAATGCCTTAAGCATCGAGATTAAATTATAAAGAATTCTGTATGTTAAAAATGAAACTGTGTGTGTCCTCAGTTCTGGGAGCTGGGACTTTGAGAGCAGTAGGGAAAAAAAACATACTTGTAAATCTACAATAATCACGAGATAGTAACATTGCATTCGAAAATCAATCTTGACAAAAGCCACATCTCATAACACAGATACAAAACACGACCTCAACAGAGAAATCCTGTAAGATATTTTGAGCCTCCTTGTCCAACGCATTTGGAACTGATATTCAAAACTATTCTAAGGCATAGAGTTGCATGAAACGTGCTCTCTTGAACGTCTATTATATAAAACATAACTGTTGCCTAAACTACTTTTTCTACTTGCACTTTTTTAAAAAACCCTCTGCTTTAGGACAATCAAAATTGAATTCTTTGGTGATCATTTAAAATAATGGAACTTCGTAAAGACAAGTTGTCCTACACTGAGGTAATTTGAAGAGTGTCATAAGAAAGCTGCATTCCAAAACAACACTTTGTCATTCTTCCTGCCTAAAAGCATCTCCTTTTTTTTTTTTTAATACTGTGTAGGCCTTTATAGCTGTCATCACATGGCCTTAACTCAATCCTGTTCCAGAGCCCATCTTACTGCAGTGCAGATAGCAAGACTGAAAGCTATGGGGAGAGTGAATCAGGAAAGCAAAGAAAATAATATCATGAATTATATCCTCAACTTGACCAGGTGGACTAACTACATCATCAACCACAACACTGACACATCAGAATTGCGCCACACATTAAAATATAGCTTAGCTTACAAGGAAACAAAGAGAAAAGGACACGTAACTTGTGAAGACTCGGCAGATGACATTTGGTCATCATTAAAGGGGTCAACGTCAAGTACACGAAAGAAAAAACCTTTCCATTGTTTGCATATGCTTTTAATACAACAGCATGAAAATAATGTCACTTGGTGAATGGCTTTTGTTTCTTTCTGAACCAAAAAACTAATGGAGCATTGCCTTTTACTTTTGTTTGTTGACCAGAACAATGAATTATGTCCACAAAGCTCCCAGAGCGGTGACGGTTTAAGCTACAGCAGCAAGAACGTGCAGTACTATAAATGGATATAAACAAAGCTTGCCTTCCTCCTTTTTAACTTTACTTGCAATAGAACAATGAGGGGAGCACATCTGACTTCCCAAGGGATGAATCTCGCCAACCTCCTGAGAAATGGAGGACAAAATCTGGCTGTGGTACTTGGCGTTGTCCCCTTTAAGTAAGGAAAAGCTTTCGGCAAAACAAATGAAACCTTATTCTGCTGTCTACTAGGAAAACAGAAATAGATATTAACATGGTTGTTAACTTGTAAGAATTGACAAAGATACTCAATAAAGCATAAATCAAGAGTTCCTGGGGTGGGAAAGCTGCACTGATCAGAACAGCAAGACAAGCAGTTCTGTGCAAGTTCTCTGGCGTGTGATGCAGTATCATCTCATCTCAGCCACTGAAGCAGGTTCTGTGTGTCTTAACCCCTAGATATTATGTATGTTATTTTTCTACTAGATTAATACTTTGTGAGAAATTAACCAGAAATTCAATTATGAAGCTATGTTTTGTTTAAGTAAATTGTAAATAGCCTTATAAACTCTAGTCTAATGCAATTACTAAACAAAGATGGCTTTCATTTTTAACCTTATAACACTCACAGATTACTAGTTTGCATGTGAATCGTATTTGCATGCATAGTGTAAAACTTCAGATTCTCTTAATTTTTTTATGATCTACTGATGTAGGAGTGCTGACAAATAAATTGATGCCTCTGTAAAGAAATGCATACAGACAATTTTTTAAATTAATAGTATATTAGTAATGAGTATAAGCTGACCCCACAAAAATCAAATCAGCTGCTACATTTTAACACTTTCCTTATTTATGCGTGATAAATAAATCGAATTTTCCTGTAAGAAATTTTCGTTAATCTTTCAACCTGCTTTTTGCACAGCAGAATAAATAAAACCATTAGTTCCTAAAAGCTCCGATATGCTACGGATGTTTAAGATAACTGGATAACTACATTTAATGCACCATGAGAAAATTCCTTATCATTTTCCATGCAGGAAGCCAACTGATATTTTTGTGAGGTACTGATCTTTCAAAAATACTCATAAGTTAGTTACCTGATACACCTTCTGTACATGGTATATTTAAAAATCTAACTGTACAACGTCCCAATCATATATAATGCATACAACTTGCTGAATATGGCACAAATGCTCAAGTTTCCACACCCACACATCCTTTGCCATAGAACTCATTTAGGAATAACACAACACTGAAGAATAGAAAAGTGCCTGGAACCGAAAAAGGACACTCAAGTAGTAATAAATTAATTCTCATTCAAACCGATATAAAAGTTGTTCAAGTGTTTAAAGTATCAGATATGTCATGCAAACGGAATGACAGACAAGTCAGGCAGGCACACCATGCATTATAGTTGGCATTCAGAGTACAAGAAGGTATCTTTCCCCATCCTGCGTGGCCCGTGAGCGCCTGGTACCTGAGGCATTGCCAGACCCGCGTGTGGAACCTCGGAAGCGGCCACCTCTCAGGCTCCTGCACAGGAAGCTGTAGGGGATCTGTGCCCAGGAAGGGCAACCAGACAACCTCGTGCTGTACGGCGGCATCTTGCTGCGTTGTAAGAGAGAGGCATACTGAGCTGCATGTAAGCAAAGCGATCGTTTCTTGATATATTTTCCAGTCAGTGCAGTTCACCATCAACTGATTTACCAAAATGTGCTTATCTGAACTGGCCAAGTGTGAACACCGAGAAAACTCCTTCACAGAACACATAACCATTTCTTTTTTTTTTTTTTTTTTTCTTTTGGCACAAATTCTCTTATGCTCTTGCAACAAGCTCTTCGCCACACAAGTACTGGGCAATGCTAGCCTGTACGAACACGCTAGCGCTTATTCTTCCATACAATAAACTACAAAGACAGCCAAGTGCCTGCAACGGCTTCGCTTCTCCAGCAATGTTCCCTTTCTTCCGAGAGCACCAGCACAATTACACTTCAAACAAAGGGGTGTTCTTGCTGAGCTCCTTAATTCCCTGGAGAATTCGCTTCATATGACCCACTTTCGTTATCCCCAGGTCCTACAGAAATCAAGAAAAAAAGGGAGAGAAAAAGAAGAAAAGTCATTTACTTTTTTTTTCTTGTTTTTAAAGGCCATGATTATTATCTAACCGTGCAAAAGATGTCTAGAAATGCGCTAACTGCAATCAACATTAACTTGAAAATAATCTATGGCTCTAGCAAATGTCACCTAAAAAAATGCTTACAGCACACAGTGTATCTCTGTTCGAAAATTACTTACCTGCAATAACCATATAACCGAAAGTATTACAGTCTTTCAAAAACATCTTTTGCTTGACTTTTAAGTACAAGTCTCTTCGTAATTTCTAGAAAAATGAACAATCTCCCCCTCCTCTCTAATGCAGTAATCAAATGCTTGGTAGGATGAGATGGATTAGAGCTTCTGTCCAGCTCTGTTACTTGATCTGTGGGCCTATGATGTCTGTCTGAAGCAAGTAGCACACACATCCCCAGTTTCTCAAGTGAAGGTGGATGTAATGACATGTAGGACAACTTCCCTTCAGAGAGCAATAGAAAAGGTAAGCATTTGTTTTTCATTCTAAAATGGTTCAGCCTCCTAACGTGGACTGCCTTGATGATTAGAGAGCTGGAAAAAATTTTCTCATAGACATGATTGTCACATCCCAAAGGAAATGGTAAAAACACAAATGCAGATCTCTTTCAGGCACCACTCACACAAACATATCAGTTGAAGTATTTCTAATATCAGTTTCTTGGACCCATCTTTGCCTAAGTGACAACAGGCAAGAAATTCTTGCAGCAAAACTCTTCCAGCATTAGTAACAGCTTAGAGAACATTCTTCTCCTATTTTTACTTGGTCCGATAGTCAGAGAAACAGAACAGAATGCCCAGCTGTGTTAATGATCCCCAACTGCACTAATGAATTTTCATCTGATGTTGGTGAAAACCTGCTTCTGTTGTCTGTCAAACCCAGCCTTGAAAAACTCTTTAAAATCCTTGTGTTGGTCATGTTGAGCTAGTGGTGAATTCAAACAGTATAGTAATTTGTAGAATAAACCTTACCTAAACAGACCATGATTAAAGAAAAGTCTGAACAAATTTCTCTACCTATCCCTCTGAAATAAAAATCCTTTCATTTTAGTAGGAGACTTTTCCATTATGAAGACATAAAAAGGAATGGAGTTGAATTAATGGCTTGAAATAATTGTTTTCATACAGAATAAAAGATGAAACTATATGGAACGTTCTTTGAAAAGCTTACATAAAGGCTGCATCTACCCTTCTACAGTCACAGAAACCTCAGAAAACCTGCAGTGCACATTATTTAAAAGTGTGCAATTCACTTTGCATTTGCATTTCATCAAAGCAAGAAAAGGTTGGCATGAATTAATTATTTTGGGGTAAAAGCATAGATTAAACAGGCGCATTAATTTTCAGAGTCAAGGCTGAACTCTTGTTATGTTAGAGATAAAAAAAAAACCTGGTTGTTATTTCAGAAGAAAAGTGTAAATAACTTCAATACACCAACATTTGTTACAGCACTTTGGCACAAAGGTGTCAATATTAAAGAGTTCACAATGTGCTCGAGTCCCCAAACCAAGTGCTGTTCATAAAGCTATCAGAAAAAAAATACTTGATTTTTCCATATTGCATTTATATTTTGTTTCCACTAATGCATATTCACATCAGTTTGTGGAGAAAAATAAAATAAACAGTTAACTATAAAGTAGCACTGATTTTTAAGCTAAGAGAGCTGGCAAACTTGTTAAACTCATCCAACAATGACATTAACCTTTTTCATCATGAATTTGGTGCTGGAGAATGTTTTCTTATTTATGCTAAATTTAATTTTCCAAAGACTCAAAAGCATGCAAGAGCATTGAAACTACTGAAATTCCCCTGCTGCTCTGTGGCAGAAATTCCATCCAATTTAAAACCTGTAGGACACATTCCAAACTGCAAGAAGCCACATATACGTAAGTTTAAGAACTTCCAAATCTTTCAGAACAGTTCTCATAAGTAGAACTATTGGATAAGCAACATTGCAACATATTGTCAGACTTCAAAGATCAGAAAAAAGATCTGATAGTATAAAATTCCCAGAAAACCAAGCCACTTTTTCCACCAGCCTTCACAAAGTGTCATCAACAATGCCTATGCTATAGTGAGTAGAGATTTTAGTTTTGTTTCTGTCTTAGTTGAACGTGCTATAATGTAGATGAGACCAGCAAATCTCAAAAGATTTACCACAATTTATGCTAAATTATGTCACAAAAAAAAAAAAAAAAAAAAAAAAAAACCCACAACCAAACCAAACCCCCCAATCTCTGAATTTCCATGTCTGTGTAATAGACTGGTTTGAAGGAAATTAGGAGTTACATATTCTTGACACTAGAAGCTATCTCAGTTTACTACTGATCTGGGGAAGTCTGCAGAAATTCTCTTATCTCAGGCTAGAAAGGTCTGCTACAAAAGCCTTCCATGCATCTCCCAAAAAATGATCTCCAAGGATATCTTGCCAGAGTATGAGAAAGAAAACAGCCTGTTTTTTGTTTATTTTTTTTTCCTAGCTATGGCCTTAAAACTAAGGGATAACCTCTCCATATGCTCTCCCAACCCAATTTGACCGTCTCGATTGTCTTCAGCAGGGAAAGATCAAAATATCTTCAAAAACAAAAAACAAAAAAACCAACAAAACAAAACAAAACCACAAAAACGTTGGGAAAGAAAAAGGTGATAAAAACTATTGCAACATCTTGATGGAGTTTTTCATCTGCATTACATAATAGTGATTAGCCCTCTGTCTGCTTAGCCAACAACCGTTTATTCCAGGTTTGCCCCACAGATGTTGCTGGTAGAACATACCACCAGTGTAGAGCTACCAAGCATTTTATATAAGTAGGGCTTACTATTGACATCTTCTAGATTAGAACCTACCCTAGTGGCACAATCAGTGTCAAAGGACATCACAAGTTCCTACAGTCTAGTAAATCTTACCATTTTCCATGCAAGAACTTCTCTTTAAAGTGATACTATAAAAGACATAGATGAGATTTCCCAGTCCTCAGCATACTCTTAGCCTTCCACTCCTCATTAAACTGACAAAAGACATGGAAAACCTTAATGGAAGACAACACTGCTGTAGAGTTCTAAGGAAACATCACCCTAGTCCAAGCAAATGTGTTGCAGTTCTGATTATTACTAAGTTGTACATATAGAGACAAGCTGTCAATGTTAAGAATGACAACATCTACTTTAGAGTCTAGTTTCCAATGAATTTAATCATGAAAGAAGGCTAAAAATAATCACAATGAGCCTCTTGCTGTATTTTCTACAGCACATTTCACAATTTCCAGGCCTTCTTCAATGGAAAGAAAATCAAATATTGCAAAAGTCTAAGCTTGCCCTAACTAAAATCATGAATACGAGACTAGAGAAAGGGTATTATTGGAGGGAATAGATGGACAGAGGTATCCAGTTCCTCGTTTTCAAACATTTGCTATCTGCCACACATACAGTAACTTGGAATAGGTCCACAAGCTATGCAGGAATATGAAGACAGACATCCTACCCAATTCTTCAGCTAAAGTATCGATCTATTTCAGTGACACTTGCAAAGGAAGAGAGTTTCATCAACTCCTTTTCCTTACTGCTTTTCATTTCTACTTCTGACACAGATAGAAAGGTGAGCCCAAGGGATTGAATTAATATGAGCAGCTATTTTTCCTGTCATAGACCTGAAAGGTCACTGGGGTAAATGCTGCACTTGGATTGAGAGACTGTCAATCGATGACTATGCCAATTAATCTGGCAAGAAAGCACAAGCCTTGCACTGGAGGAGAGGCTGTAGGTAGAGTATTGCTCACAGAAGCACTGAAGACTCATCTGCACATCTCAATAAAAAAATGGAGAAAAATTTTGCAGGGCAGCTGGTGACCTCTTGAGCTCTTGTTCTACATACCACATTCTACCTTGATGCTAGTCCAGGTCACTGGTCAGAAAAACGCAGGACTCCTGAGCAACCCTTAATTATCTACCTGCAGAGATCAGGATCCAGATGTAATGAGCAGGATGAGTGCTATATTCTGTTATTTAAGTTCAGTTGAGCTTAACATTGGTCTTAACCACCATCTTTGGCAGTTGAACTTGATTATCTTAACTTGATTACCAACTGAACTATTCTATTTGTTTCATTTCAACAAACTTGATATTGTATTTTTATAAACATTCCTTAACATTTTAGCAGAATTTTGCATTGTATGATGCTAAATTTCCCAGTTAAACTTTAAGTGTAATATCCATCACTGGAGCATTACAGTTGCTTGCCTGGAGGGACTGCCATGCAGTATTCTGCATTAAGGGGTTATCTTGTACAATCCTGAAAGAAAGGAATTTAGCTTCCACAGAAAGAAGCTTATGTGATCTAGAACCAACAGGAGAAATAATATGCAACAACTAAACACATATCAGACACATCAGCAGCTGCATTCTACTGCAACTCTCACAGAATGCAAGCACTACCTTATAGTGTCAGGACTGCCAACTATGTAAGAAACTTTACAAAAAATGGCTAATCTGCCTGAAGGTATTGCCCACATCTGGAGACTACAGCACTGTGCCTAGAAGGATGACCTGCACTCTAAATGTAAATGTTTGCCATTTATACAGTATCCTATTTCCTCTCTGATATGCTAAAAGCAGTTGCAAAACACATTATCAAGAACTCATTACCACTGAGTTCCAGGAAAAACTAATGTAATGAATCCCCAAAGATATGGCCACTATTACATACAATGGATGCACTTAAATCACTCTTGAAAAAGACCAGCAGGCTCAAATAACCATCTCAGATTGCTAGGTAATATTTCTCTCTGCTAAACTCTGAGGCAATCAGAAAGACAAAAGAAAACATTCTTTTTTAAATCTATATAGCTAAAAGCAGGAAGAGGTTGGTTGGGAATGAGAAATGCTACTGTGAAAGTCAACTGTGATGCACAAATGCCAATGTCATGTACGTCCAATGCCATCATTTATTAATTTACTTTATCCAGTTTATGCACAACAAACCACTTGAAGCAGGTCAGCTGCTTGCAGCTGCTGACCTTGCAGGAGATATATTCAAAATCATCACACCAGCTTAAGAAACTGATCCATACTGATCCTGATTAGTGGAAACAGTGATCTCTTGAAGATAACTTTGTATTACACTGATGTCAGTAAGATATCAACACGCTTTTCCTGTGACATAAATTATAATGCTGTCATTCTACATAAGGTGTAAAAAGGAAATCTCTCATAACACAGGTATTTCTGGTTACAAATTACAACTCAGCACTAAGAAATTCAGGCCAAAGGACAGCGCATATTAGTTTATTGCATATTTGCACAGTGTAAGCCAAGCTAAAAGCATATAAAAAGTGCAGGGAAAGAAGAAAAGTTGGTTGTCGTTTTGTCAAAGAAAATGGTCAATAGCAGAAAAGTAGCACAAAGGAAATACCTTAAGATCTCGCCTTTCCAGATGTAAAAGCTCAGAGCCTCGGATGTCATGGCTGATGAAGATTTCTTTGTACTCTCCCAAACTGAGCAGATCCAGCCAAGCAGCAACTTCATCTGTGCCCCATTTTTGAACTACCAAAGTTAAGAGCAAAACCCCCTTAATTTCTACATGCTCAAATGCATTACAAGCAAAGGTTAGGCCAAAGAGAATGGAAAACAGAGTAGAATTGCCGTGCTAGCGAAGGGAAAGGTTAGAAGTGTCATTTCCAGAAAAAAAAACGACAATTTCCTTTTTACATGCAGGTTACAGGTTAGCAGTTAACATGAGAAAGTATCTAAACAAAGTTGGGGCTCTTTGCTTTGCAGCCATGCTTTCAGCTTTACTACAGTTTCTTCAGTAAAGCCTTTAAAACCTCATGTCTCCACAAATTCACATCAAACCATCTTAGGATCAGTGACGCAAAATCTAATGTCGTTCTTCTTTATGCCATTAATGTATTAGTTATCATCCAGGGAGAGGAGAAAGCCTTCAAAAGCTAATCAACAGATAAAATTAATACATAAAACATACTTCATATATAGCAATGGCAGCAAGCAAGTTCAGTTTTAATTAACACTTTATAGTACTAATTAATGCTACAAGTATTCTTTAAGCTACTGTGTTACACAGGCCACGAATAAGCTCTCTGTATAACATTGTTCTCTAAGGTTAGTTGCCCACATTAGTCCTAAAAAACAGCTATGCTACTTATTGGTAAAATTTTGCCACATCATCCAATGCTGATTTAGTTTTGCAGAGAAATGAATCTGAAGTCTAATCTGAAATCTAGAAGACTAATCAACAATGGTAAAATTTTGCAAATTTTGCAGATTGTCCATTAAAAACACAAAGATGTAGAAACAATTGTAGGATCATTTGATCACTGATTAACTCCTGGACATAATATTAAAGAATTAAGTTCATGGATAACAGAGGAAAGAGAGGAGAGTGGAGTTTGTTCAGCTTCCACTAATTAAAAGATCAATATTGGCTATCATGGCTTTTTGTTTGACTTGCCCAACTTACTGAACTCAAATTCATCTGAAATTTAAGAATAACTGGTTAATTAAACCAGTGTGATAAAGGCATCACACAGCTCCTGAAATTTACCTGAAAAACCTGAATTGAAGCTTCATGGGGAAATGATGTGTTTATGTATGGCTTGTATTACTTTTAGTTAATCAACCGTAACCATCAGTGAAGACACAGGTCCTGTTTCATGACAAAAATAGCTGCTATCTAAATATTTGTGCAATAGTTCTTTGGCTCATCTGAAAGTCTTAGGATGCTACTGAATGCTTTCTAAACTCACTGAAGGAAATCTTCATCCTAATGAAAATAGAAGTTAGTTCAGCTGCCTTTTAATTTATCAGGGTCAAGAGTTTTCAGTTTGATGGAGTACAGCATTTCAATTTTTACCAAAAAAAAGGAAGAAAATAGCCCACCTAAACACAAAATTACATATTGCTCAAATGCAACTATTTTTGTTGTAATTTCAGAACACATACCAGGCTGAGGGCTGGTCTTATGCTTCTGAACTTTTTCTTTTTTAAACTTTGGCACTATGCGAAACACTGTACTTCTGTTGTTTCTTTTAGCATAATCCAGAGGGGGATCCTACATGAAAGAATAGACATAGTTACTTTTAATTAACTTTTAACTTTAAATTAAATAGCATACTTGAGAAAGTAATTCATAGTTAATCTCAAAAACTAAGACAAAATTTTACTTCTGTAAAGCATTATATCAGGATTTATTTCCATACCCGTTTCATTTCCAAAATAACCATTCAAAACATTTTCAAGGAGGGAGAGAAATATGTAATAAAAATATGCCCTATGCTTAGAAACTTGCTCACAGCAGACAGCATCATTACTGAAACTACATCTCTAGATTATGAGGAGTCTAATCTGCTCTTTCCTCTTGACAGAAAAATAATTCCAATTAGAAACAGGAAGTATTAATCAAACTCACCTCATCATCATTTGGCTGAAAAACATAATAAAGCCAAGGTATCTCAGCAAGTTTTCTCAACTCTGTTTCCACGCTGTGCAAAGCATCAGACAACAGCTCTTCATGGGGAGCTTCCAACTGCTGTTTATAAGCAGGCCAGAAAAACAGTACTTTTAGTTTTGTTAATATATGACATTTAAAGCTAGGTATGTTGTTACTACACACAAACCAATGCAAATAAACAGTGAAATAAAAGTCTTCGTACGAAAAGGGCTGTAGAAAAATTGAGTACATGGTAGTAGGCCCAAGTTATTATTTGCAAAATATGATGGATCACTTTGTCACAGATAAGAGGAAATGGACAGCATCACACAATCTGGGTCGAAAAGGACCACAATGATCATCTAATTTCAACCTCCCGCTATGTGCAGGGTCACCAACCTCCAGACCAGGCTGCCCAGAGCCACATCCAGCCTGGCCTTGAATGCCTCTAGGGATGGGGCATCCACAGCCTCCTTGGGCAACCTGTTCCAGTGTGTACCACCCTCTGAGTGATCTTGTGCCTTAGCTACGACACTCCATCTCTGAAGAGGTGATAAAGATCTATCTGCACTATGCCTTCTTAACCCGTGACAGAGTGACAGCCACTGCTGCTGGCTGAGGGTGGCAGGAGAAGGTATCACACACGGAAAAGGGACAGGACTGCAGCCCCAGAGGGGAGACAAAAAGCCAAAGTTATCAGTAAAAAACCAAAGAGGAAAAGTAGTGACAGTGTGAAAAGCTTGGGACTTCCTGGCCTACAGGAATTTGGCTCTATCAACAAACACTTTGAGAACCTCACACTCATCCAAAAGCTGCGTTCTTCAGCTGTTGCATGAGTCAAACCTGTGAGGAAGAGGTAAGGCAAACAGCTCATCCACGTCAAAGCTGCTCCAGGCTTATATGGTGTTGGCAAAGCACCATTATGAGGAAAGGAAATGAATCCTGAATCACCCGGAATCACTAATAAAGCAATCTGAACACCAGTTTTTCACTTTGAAGTAAAAGCAGGCCCAAAGCAGTTCAAAATATCCTTTTGAAAAGGGCAGTGATGTTACATACAGGTTGATGTATTTTTCAAAAGTGATATATAAGAGAATCTTCAATCTCCAGCTCTGGAAAAACATTTTGACTTTTTAGGAGTTCAGTGATAAATTAGCAGTCTGCATTCATTTATCTTACCTAACAGAAACTTCTTTCCTTTGCTTCAGTAGTTGGCACATATTACACTTTTCAGAGTAGGGACTACAAAGGTATTGCCATTTAGTATAGCTATATTGGAAATATCAGCCCCATCCTGCTGTGGTGTTTTTTTCTCTTCTAAGGCTAACAGAATTTAGGGAAAGAATTCAGTGCTCATAAACAGACTCTGATCTTTATTTAACCTTCCATTTCTTCAAATTGAACAGTCTTTTATCTTTATACAAATCAATGAAGCAAGCATTTCTTTCTCACTTATCTAATTGCTTGATTTTCAAAGCAAAATATTTTGCTTGAGGACAAAAAACTCTCATCTGATGGTAAGAACGTGTATGCATTACAATTGCTGCTCCTGAAAAATAAAACCAATAGAAACATATAGCACACTTCTGGCAAAAGCTAGCAAATCAGCAAATTTAGGGTAAATTCTCCTCTTACAACACCTAGAAAAAGATTTTTATATCTAAGATAAAATTTAACACTACAAATGAAGCATTTAAAATAATGGATTTTTTAATTTTATAGCCAAACAAAATTTCTCATATGAAAATATTTTATTTCAGTGAGCTCAGATTATTTCACTCAGTTGAAATGAAGCATATTGCCATCCTTCTCCCTCAGTATATGGGAAAATCGTGCTCTGTTTCAGATTGGAAATGTTTTTGTAAAAAGTAAAAATTGAAATGGTGTGTTTGGAAAATATCTAGAAAATCATAATAACATTTTACATTTTTTCCAAGCTGTATTCCAGCCATAATATCTGGGATATTCCACAAATTTTTTCTAGCTAATTCACTATTCAGTGTTACCTAGCTAATACCATGCAATTTATTAATCTTATAGAAGGTGAAAGACTGTATATGTATTTACATTTCTCTTCAGAAGCCATAATGGAAAGACTTGGAGCTGGTAAATGGCAACCAAAGAAAAAAATTATCAAGTATATAAGTAACAAACGCACCAATTTACAGCTAGAGAGGGGAATGAGGGAAAATTGAAGAGGCATAAAATTAAAAAAGAAGAAAATTACAGAAACAATGTTTGCCACAGGAGAAAGACTGGAGAACTGTGTATGAAGGTAGCAGCTGACACTTCAAGAAAACACCCTACATTTCATATATCTCTGATTTAATAGTGTGATTTAATAGTTTAAAGTAGCCTCAGCAATTATAAAATAATGCCAATAAGGCTACAAGAATGCCTTGATATTGTGGACTGTGGGTACTATTCTAACTATAAATGCTGTCAAATGAGTGCAACAGACATCTCAGGAAAACAACTTCCAAGCAATTTTTTATTACAAAAATATCTTTGACCCACGAAGACATATGCACAGACCACAATGAGAAGCAGAACTACAGTATGTAAAAACAGTAGATGGATAAATCAATTAAATTAAATTTTAGAGCCTGTACATAGGACAGCTCAACATGTTGAGAAGTAATGTTTCAACTGAAAACTTTCCATAGTAATGCTATTTCTAGACTACCTCGGCAAGTTACTTAGTCTTAGTGTTGCAATACCAACTTATAACTTTTTATCTAATTCCTCTTCTCAAACCGCTTTAAAAACTAAAAACTTTTCTCTATTGATTCCTCATTCAATCTGAAATGGGGGATTAATATTAACAACCTAACAAAACAAAAAACTAACAAACAAAAAAACCCACAATAGATACACTTAAATTTCCTTGGACAAAACCAATTAATTAATTTTTTTTCCCTTCTAAAACTTCATAAAATAGATCATATGAGCCCAGTCTTTATAACCTGAGATGCACACTCAGATCATTACTCTCTCGAAGGACAAGAGACCTTGCAGAGGGATCTAGATAGATTGGAGCATTGGGAAATCATTGATGGCATGAAACTCAATAAAGGAAAATGAAGGGTTCAAGACCTGAAATGGCTTAATGCTGGACAACAGGCTGGAGAGAAGTTCAGCAGAAAGGAACTCAGTGTGTTGGTGACAGCAGGCTCAGTATGAGCCAGTAATGTGCCCTGGCAGCTAAAAGAGCAAACTGCCCTTTGGGATGCCTTAAAAACAACATCGCAAGAAAGTCGAGGAAGGAGATTTTTTCACTGCGTTTAGTACTGGTGCAGTCTCACCTTGAATCCTGTGTACAGTTCTGGGCCCAACAATATAAAAAGGATATAAATTGAATGTTTCTAGAGAAGGGCAACATATCTGGTAAAAAGGTGGTTAGGTAGTTGAACTTAATGGTCTTTGTAGGAACCTTCAAACTGAACTGTTCTGTTCTATTCTACTTATTCTACTCCATTCCATTCTTAGAACTTAAGTGTTTACTGTAGAACAGACTTATACCATTTTCACTTGTAAAAAGGTATCTGAACCTGCCCCAATAAGTTTCATAGTCTACTTGAGTCCAATTTAAACATTCCTTTTAACTAATAAACTCAACAGTAAGTTAAATACATTTGTTTCTGAATCCAAAGAAAATATAACTTTTACTATTGAGTATATTGATACTCTAAAACTGGACCAGCATAGAAAACCCGACCCCTTTTTTTCTTTTCATAATGTCAGATAAAGGTATTTTCTAATTATACATGCAGGTACAACAATTCCTAAGCAGCCTTCATCATTGTAAGGAGAGAAACACTAGCCAAAGGAGAAGATGAAAAGTCTGTAAGTATCATCAGAAGTTTCTTGAATACTTACCAGTTAGAGGTTACAAAATAATTCCTACTAGATATTAAAATAAAGTTGAGATTTACTTGCCCAAATTAGATCTGTAGAAGTTGGATGTATGTGTCTGAATAGTTCTCACTCCAGGCTCTATTTAAACTCTGAAGGTGGTCACATAATAGAAGTTTTCTGAAATGTTAAGCCTCCAGAAGATGATTTATCTTTTTCTAAGATATGCCTCTATGGCAACAGGGGGCGAATTCAGGCTCAACAGGGATATTATTTTTCTCCACTGACTAATAAAAAGGGCAGCCCAGGCAATGAGTTATAGATATCTGGAGTGAGGGAAGATGCACACTAACCTTGGACAAGAATTTATAACTCATTCTGATTCCAGGCATAAATGCAGTGTAGAATCTTCAACCTGGCCTTACAGAGCTGCTTACTGCACATCATAAATTCTGTGCTACTATTCTAAATCAAAGAACAAATCACACCAAGTATGAGGGAATAAAATCATGTATTTTGTCAACTTACCAAAGGAACTCTTCCTACTAGCAGAGATTCAGTTTCATTATGTAAGGCCTTCACGTTGACAGCTATCTCCATGGCAGTGTTTCTGGTTAGGCTCTGGGGAATGAGAAGCATAAAAATTATTTGATGGGATGCTAGTTGGACTGAGAATAAGCACTTTGTGCTTACTGCATTCACCATGTATTCTTCTAGGAGAAATATATCAATTTATAATGCTACAGTGACAACTTCTTCAGCACTGAGATCACAAAAAAGAAAAATGTATTATCTATTTACTGTCTTTCCTCAACTTTATTTAATATGACCTTATACAATCTTGAAGAGACAGTGAGCAGGCCCTGTGAGATGAATTCATGATTTTCATGGATGGCAAAGGCCAGCAGAAAAGTTGTGGTTCTCATTTAATGGACTGTCGATCTGAATCACCCACCTTATTCTTAGAATAAGTTAGCTGCTAGGCATATTTTAAGAACCAAAGGTTAGCTAACGTAGTTACCATAAATAAGCTTAGGTTAGTTAAAACTCTGTAGAAAGACTCTATCTAATTATTCATCTTTGGGTCCAACCCCTGAAAACAGCATTGCCCATTGTAAAGGAGACTCAGCCCTCTGCTCCCTTTGCATTCTGTGCATAACATTTGAATAACAACAAAGCATGAACATTTCTATGAACACATTCACAAGAATTGACCTGTATGTAGTAATATAATTTGTTGAGCCTTTATCATGCCTCTAATTGTCTGGAGACACATCAAAATGATTGCCTGCAAGCAGATGTCAGCTTACTCTGCGTACTGTTTTTGCTCTTTGCTGATATGAGTCTGGTTTACTCCTGCTTAGAACTATATTAGCACAGCACCTTGCTTGATCTAATATGCACTCTTGCACAACTTCAGGATGAACACCCTGTGTATCTCCTCTACAGATGGATTGAATTCTTCACTGCTTCCTAAAGACAACAGACATATTTTCTTTATGCCTCCAATCCAACTTTCCTTTTGGGTATTTCCCCACCACAACAAAACTCAGATGTTCCACATATTCAGTCATCAAAGTGCCTTTTGAACATCCAGCACTCACAAAAGGGAACATCAGCTGAGTGGGATAATGATGAACGCAGAAACTATATCTTTTGCTTTCTAAGATGCCATATAGATCAGGAGGGAACTCTTCGCCTTCTTTTGTAGATGGATTTTTCCAATTCACATTCACATGAAGAAATTTCAGAATCTTTGAACGTGATTTCTACCAAGTTGATCAGCTATTAGTTGTTCCCCTACTCATGCACAGAGCTGAGACTTCCAGCTGCTACACAATCCAGCACCTTCACAACTGGAAGTACAAAGGCTGCTCCAACTGCCAAGCTTCCTGTTCCATTATATCAGCCCTAAAATCAGAGGTGGATGTCAGTGGCACGGCTGTAGAGCTGAACCTTCCTGCCAATATCCCATTGCATGTTTTTGCCGTGTGACAGATGGCAGCAGAGGAGCAGTCTGACAGAATGGTGCCTGACATGAAACGAAGGTGTGCCATGGAATTCCTCCAAGAAGAAAAAATGGCGCCCATCAACATTCACTGACGCTTGGAGAATGCTTATGAAGACCTAACATAGGATGTGAGCACAGTGAGGCAGTGGGTGATGTGTTTCAGCAGTGGCAGCAGTGGGTCAGCCCTGCTGGTGCAGGCTGTTATGAGCACAGCATGCATAGCTACTGGTAGTAACCATGATAAAGAACAGTGTTTTGTAGCTGAGAATTTGCTCTATCAAACAGTGTTATTGTATCTGTTTGTATCTGATGTAGTTTCTATGGAAATAAAAAGGAGAGGCAATACTTTAGGAGTGATCTGTGAGTATCTCCGTTCACTTTCACCTTAGAAGGAGTGACAAAAAAAAAAAAAAGAGGATACAGCATCCATTCATCTGTTAAGCAATTTCATTTTAAACTTGAGTATGGTAAGTATATTTATGAGCCTTGTTTATAAAAACGTCATTAACTATCACCCAACATGTTGCAATATGTCAACTGGGAGTACAAACTGATTCTATGTCACAACTTCACACATATATTTACTTGTAATGCATTCACTTAAACATAACAAAAACTTAATGTAAACGTCTGTTCTTCCTTTACCTCAGGAAACCTTGGGTTGGCTTTATTTAATGCATGTGAACACGCATTAACAGCATGAGCAAGCTCCTGCTCCAAGAGGCCATGTATTTTTGCTGCTTCACAGATTCTAAAAAACAAAACAAAACAAAAAACAAAACAAAACAAAACAGAAAAATATTTCTTATCTCCCTTAAAGAGCAATTTTTAACAGTATGCAGTATTATCATGGGAAAAAACATACAAAAGTCATGACATACTTAAGAAATACAGTTCTCTGTAACAGAAGTTCAATTGCAAGTATCACTTGAAGCAACTCAGCATCTCATATAAATGACATCCATAAGACTGGAGACTTATTCTGCTACAACATAGCAAAAATTGTACCCAGAAATGTGGGGATCTTTACTCAAACAAAGTGCAAAGGAAAACCATCACTTATTAAGTGAACTTATTTGAAGGTATCTTAAAAAGCATTAAATATTCTTCTTAAAGAATACCCACCAGTATTCCATTACATGCTTTTACCATGTGAAAATGCAGAGCTAATCACAGTGACTATGTTGAAAAAGAGTGTTTCATGGCTGACAATTTGCTCTTTTTTGTTGTATCTACCGTTGCTTCCACGGAATTAATTAGGAAGCATTACTTTCAGAGCAACTTAAGTAGATGCAGCTCTAGACAATTCCTGTTCACTCACTGCAGACCAGAGAAGCCAGAAGGCTGGAAAACCCGTGATCTACATTGTTTTTCTATGTCTATGTAAGTCACCAGCACAGCACAGAAAGAGTATGCACTTTTTCATATTACCAGTGCACTTCAAGAATCACTTCTGATGCTTATGACAGATTATCATTATGATGAATTTAACAGCAGCTTCATAAAACGTTTCAATTAAATTGTTTTTTAAATAAGTTTTTATGTGAAAATTGTTGCATCTTCTTTATTAAAATACCTTCTGAAACAAGCAGTTCTTGAAAACAAGTAAGGCAATGGATCAGTTCTGTACCAGTAGCTCATCATCACCTCAACCCATATATACAAATAAACTGAGATAGGGGAAGTTTAGATTAGATATTAGGAGGAAGTTTTTCACCCAGAGGGTGGTGATGCACTGGAACAGGTTGCCCAAGGAGGCTGTGGATGCCCCATCCCTGGAGGCATTCAAGGCCAGGCTGGATGTGGCTCTGGGCAGCCTGGTCTGCTGGTTGGTGACCCTGCACTCAGCAGGGGGTTGAAACAAGGTTATCATTGTGGTCCTTTTCAACCCAGGCCACTCTATGATTCTAGATTGGTTCAGTCATATTATTGAAGTTAAACACTTCACTTAAGGTCACAGGGATAAGGATTTTGAGTATTAAGAATGAAATGAAAAGCTACAATAACTATGAATGAGTGGATAAATGCAAAAAGGTATGAAGATATGGCAACTTGGGCTCCTTGAATATTAGTGCGTTAATTGTTTACTTGTAAAATATTTTACAAGAACTTTCATGTTTATTGAAAAGTGCTTATATTTAATAAAATGTGAATAAATGGACTTGAAGGAGAAATAAAAGTGGATGAGGAAGAAGTAATGGTGGAATAAAAAGTCAACAGAAGAAAATGTTTGGCTGGTCAGAAGCTGCTGGAACAGGAAAATATTTTATGTTATTTAAAAAAAACACAGAGTCAAACACCTGAGATTGATCTGTCCACAGTATGAATTATCAGGAATGTAAATGCCTATACCTGTTATAGCCAAGATTCCCTCTATAACCAATGGAGAAATATTCCAGGACAAAGGCTCCTCTTGTAAAATGTGCATCAAAAAAGTAAATCAGATGTATAAAGTTCTATAAATACCAGTTAATTGACTATCAAGGTAACACGGCGTTACTAGATAAGATGGGTGCATTCACATTATTCACTTCTAATGTTGATTTTCAGGGTTTTCTTTTTCCCAGTAAATACATTTTTGCTTTTGATTAACATGAGATGCTTCAA
The DNA here is from genome assembly GCF_026119805.1 of Tympanuchus pallidicinctus. NCBI lineage: Eukaryota > Metazoa > Chordata > Aves > Galliformes > Phasianidae > Tympanuchus > Tympanuchus pallidicinctus. Next base: position 41,807,250 of record NW_026294780.1, on the reverse strand, counting down.
TCAAAAGTCTCTCCGTAAAGAAGCTTTTCAGGTATCTGTATCTACTGCTCCTTTAAAAAGTCAGTTCTCTAGAGACTGATAATTCTGACCACTTACATACACAAACCAGTTGAGCCTCAAAAAACAACAAAATAACAATAAAATACACACTACGAAGTCTACACATGCACTTGTATGAATGATTCAATCTCGGTATACAGGTTGCCAAATTGAGTTTTCTTATTTTAGTGTACCTTGTAATAAGTTCTTCTGCAGCTTGTGAGCACAGCTGGACCTGTGTGACTTCTTCTTCTGTAGCCAACTCAACAGCCTGTTGAGGGTATAAGGGAGATCGAATGACAGATTTGCAGGAATCGTACTTTTGTTTGTCTTCCCAAGACTTCAGGGTGTTTTCAAAGGCCTGATCAAAACAAATTACACATTCAGTTCACAGCATTTGCAGCACTTTTGTTTATAGACGTAAAAGCATGTGGAATTGCACATAATTTTATATAAATAATATAAGCTCTCTAAATCCTTAAATTACTTTTCTTTTTTAAACTTAGTACAGAGAATGAGTCACTCCTGAAAGTGTCACTTCTCTCTCTTCCTCTCTCCCTCTCATGCCCTCAACAAGTCCCTTCAAAAGTTGTAAGAATGCAAAGGCCCTAATTATACAATTTCATTTTGTGAGGACAGTAAGATCAGATCTGAAAGAAAAGCAAGGTTCAAACCTAAAGAAAAATTGTTAACATTTTAAGAATACATTTTAATAATTCTAATAATAGTTGGAATACAGTTCCAATGCCATTAATTCCACACTAAATTCAAGATTCAGGTAGAGGACAGAGAACTGAGGGACAGCTAAGCCTTTAGCATGGTAATCTTAGATAAGTATGAACTTTAGTGGCTTTGTGACTAGGGACTCGTGTCCCTTCTTTCTGAACTGTCATATAGGATGCAGGGTTAGCAGGACAGAGAGACTGGAGAGAAATCTGAAAAGCTATCATGGAAAACAGACATTATAGAACGCTGCTATTTCTGCAATTTGCTAAACTTCTAATATGTGATTGTCCATATACCTAGGGCCTCAAAATGAAAATATATGAAATTTTGACCATTCTTCTTAGTATGTATTAATAAGAACACAGGAATAGCACTAACATAACTGATAAAGACCAACAGAGAGCTGTGTCACTCATACAAAAGAATGATTATCTAGCTTATTATGGAAGTGACACAACTACAAGTAATTATATGTTACATAAATTGTTACAAAACATTCTTTTAAGCACTGTTTTTTCCTGTTATAAATAAATCAAATTACTGTGGAAAATAATATTAGCAAAGGTGCATCGTAACACACTTTCTGTCACATACTCTGTCTCGTGTTAGCATCTGAGCTCTGTTTTTATGTACAATTTTAATAACTCCTGGGGGCTGGATCCATGCCTCTCCATCGACTTGCACTGGAACCCCTTCATCACCAAGTATGGTGATCTTCACTGACCGACACTGGAAAAGAACAAACACGTTATTTTACTGAGCCATAAATATTAATCAAGCTGACAGGCCACCTGAAATATGTTGATTATGAGGAGCTGTGGCATCTCTCCAGATTGGGCTCAAGGGTGTAGCACTTTCATACTTCATCCATCATTTAAGACGATTTGTTATCCACTAAAATTAAAACACTTTCAGTGCTTTATTAATGCGTGGGGCAGTGGTCATCTAGAGTACCCCCACACTTCAGCATCCCAAACTGATGACAACTATACCATGTCCTTTCAAGCAAGAAACAGACCTGAGCTATCCGGTGGTGCTGCAGTTTGATAACTCTTGAAACTGCCATCTGCATGCTACCAAATACGGCCACAACTTCTAGGATTTTATCATCAAAAGATGGGGCCCCAAATATCTGAAAGGAAAAGAAAATATTCCGTTTTCCATGGTTAACCCAGTGCATGTTAAATGATAAACAAACTCAGCCTTCTTTTCTGCAGGTTCACTTACAGATTCAATTTCAACATTCATTTAAATGTCTTAAAATAACTATACCATCCCTACAAATGCCATACGAGTGAAATATCATCGACAGAAGGCAACTACTATCTTCAAAAAGCAATGACAACAACATTTCAAGTATCTGAATGATATCCCTAGATATAAAAGGTGGCACAGTTCAGTATGCAGACTAAGGAATGTTTTTCAACACAAGATGAAGGGCTAGTTCAAACCTCCACTCAGCTAAGGTATTTAATATCTAAGAGGTTCTTGAAGTTGAGATGAGTAATAGTGTGGGTTTTTTTCCTCAGAAATGCTTATCTTCCTATATTCTGTATTCTCTGGAAACCAGTGTCTGAGCCCACTCTCAGCTTTGATAAATGCTGCTTTAATAGCGAGAAGAATCTTGTTTTCAGTGTAAATAATTATCTGCAGTAAAAGTGAAAACTGCTTTTGCGTGGAACAAACATCCTGATCCAGTCAAGGCTTTGAATTTCCATGAGTTAGCAAAAGTGCACAAAGCCAAGTGTGTGTCACTGGCAGCTGGTGTCCTGCAGCAAAACTCAGACGTGTATCCCAGGCTGGAGTTCAACTCATTCAAGAGAGATAGGGTCTAACCCTACCCCTAAGGCACCTGAAGATTGAGCATTTCATATTGACATGGAACTGGGAGCAACAAGGGAGAAAAATGAGCAGATATGACTCCAGTAAGATTACAGGGGGTAAAGAGACCATTTCTGAATGGCACTCAGGCAAACTTAATTGGCACCATGTGCAAAGTAAGCTGCTTTGATGACACCAGAAGCCATACAAGAGAAAACCCTCAAAAGGAGCCCAAAGCCAAAACTAGTCAGGTTTCGCCCCTTGGAAGTGGATTTCCTGGAGGTGAAGAATAAGAGAATGAAGATCCAGGACTGAACAAACCATCTAATCACTGCAGCAATGTCTTAGGGAGGGTGAGGTTGGGAAACAAGGAAGAACTTTGGTCCCTATTGCTCCCCTCTCCAATGGGAGTCTTCACCCCAGTGCAGTGATGTGGCTTTGGCCTAGGGACTGAGGAAATCCTCTCAGGCAAAAGGCTGCACAGTTGCCATCATTTAGTACCCCATCCAGGTGTCGACTGTCCTCAGAGCATCCCAGGATGGCACTGAAGTAAGTCTAGAACAGACAAGTGTCAAAGAATGAAAACGCAACTGTACTGAGCCTGGAGTCACAGCCATCAAGGCAACATCTTCCTTTTGTCCAGCTAAGCAGAACTGGCAGCATTTCAGATCATCACCATCAATGACATCAGTCACTCAGGACTGCAGTAAAAGCAGTGAATTACGTTCCTAACTTTGTCCAGAATAAACATGTCACTTTTCTGGCAACAGACAACCACAAATATCAATAAAACTGCTCTGAGACATACACACTTGCTGTATGCCAGTATGAAAGCTAGGACAGATCTCTCTCAGTGAAACGGCCAAGAGAGAACAAGATCTCCTGAATAGGAGCTGAGTAGATATTAGAGATGCTTCAAGGCTATGAATGTGAACACAAAGAATATCAAAACATTAGACACCCATAGCCAAATATAAATGTAACTGCCATTCTCTGACACATACCAAAAATAATAAAAGGACATTGAAACGCATTCAGCATTTTGTGTGTGTGTGTGTGTGTGTGTGACTTTTATGTATGTATTAACCAGAGAATCGTAAGTCACAAGAAAGCAAAAGCATTCTGGTGAAAAAAAAAGTCCTGGATTATTGATATTAAAACGCTCTAATTTGCAAGTACAGTTTTAGGGGAGTCAGATCTCACAGTAAATTGGGACATTCAGAATCGGGATAATCTGCTAGCAATTACAACGGCTGCACTGGGCATGAAGCACAGAGCAGCAGTCAGACTGCTTCACACTGGAAAACATTCAGATATCTGAGTAGTGCAACATCTCTTAAGAGATTTGAAGCACAAGGGAAAAAAGCTCAATGAAAATAGTACTTAAAAAGCAGATTACTATCCCCACTTAATTACCAATCAGTAAGTACCGTCCACACTTCTGAATGACCACCCATTAGCTGAAAGCTGTTGGAAAAGGAGGAGGAAAATTTGGATATAAACTCTGTGATCATCTTTGCCCATTTTCCTCATTGTTAGACTGTAACAGAGGAATGTATGCATTGAGAAACCTCATTTACAACAGAACATGACAAAAGACAATGCAAAGTCATGGCATATGTATTCTCAATTAAAAAATCAAACATAAGACAATATGGTTTAAACTCAAGTAGACTCCCTAGAAGGTCACTTCTGTTCAATATTACTCACATCATCTTCCTTGGTTCCTCCCCAGAAATTGGTCCCACCAGCATAGCTGGGAATGTTTAGCACAGCTATGCCCTGCAGGCTTGGAAGAGGGATGTACTGTCCATCACACTGTAATGGATAAAAGCTCATTCAGTACATAAATAACGTGGTAACAGCAGTTGGCTGTTTTAATACATGAATAATCACTAGAGCTGTCACAGAGGACAGACTCATTAATAGGTTGACAGCAGCCTATTCCACCCACACTGCGGAGCAGCTCTAATAATCTTTTCCTCATCGATTTCAGAAACAATTTTTGCAGAGATGATGAGTCTCTACAGCAGAGGTGTTCTATGATTCTTCCAAGCAGCATTTTAACACTCCTAACTGCTAAATTTCTCATACATTTTAACCATGTGCTGTCTATCAAGGATTACAAATCTCTGTGCAATTAGGAAAGCTAATTCTTTGAGTGTACACGGTAAGACAGTAATGCCCACTGACATTACAAAAGCTTTATTCACCCATCCAGTATCTGCACTGCCAAAATTGCAATTTGCTTGTTGGTTAGGTAATCTCATTAAGTGGGGAAAAAAAAAACCCAAAACCCAACACAAAACAAATTGTAAAATATAAAAAACACATTGTGGCATGGCCATAAACATGATAAACGAGAACACCATTAGGACTGTTTAGAGTGGCCAGGCACTGGAATGGACTGCCCAGGGAGGTGGTGGAGTCACCAACCTTGGAGGTGTTCAAGGAACATTTGGATGTTGTGTTGAGAGACATGGTTTAGTGAGAACTATTGGTGATAGGTGGATGGTTGGTCTTGCAGGTCTCTTCCAACCTTGATGTTTCTGTGATTCTGTGATTCTGTGACTTGTATGCATGGCTTCCTGCACAAATAACTCACTGTCCTCCCAAAAGTGTAAAGACAAATCTAGGACTGACTCCAGATTTGTCACCTTGGCTGTGTGCAGGAGTTTGGTGGCGAGGGGTTGCAGGTAAAAGGTTGGTCCTCTTTATCCTCTAAAAATCAAAAGCAACAACAAGGACTACACAATATAATCACAGAATCATGTCTGTCAGGTCAATCTCACTTTACTTGTGATCAGAGGACATTAACAGTGAAAAAATCTTTGGCTACAAGTGCTGTCCTGCAGCAGCACCACCAGCGTGTATTTAAAGTGAACAGGACATCTAAGAATCTACATGCTGGATTCAGTGTCACTTTGGAGATAATGAATTTGCAGGTAAAGTTTCTTTTAAAGAAGATTGCTAAATTACCAAGTTACTAATGCCATGGAAATAGAATTATACAAGTGAAGTAGAAATCCCTAGAAAATAAGGAGGAAATCTTCAGCAATTGTATCAAGAGGAGAAAGAGATGCAGAATATTTCCAGAATATGATTAGCATTTTCTTTTCATGCTTTAATGTCAGCAACAAGACACAGTTAAACATTTCCATCAAAATGTGTCAGTAGCCAACATATGCTCTGATATTAACAGATGCTGCATAGCCATTTGTACTGCAGTAGAAGTTTGCCTCCGATTCCTGAAACTGATATTTTTAATTTTCCAAAGCTGAGCACCTCATCACAAGCTTTAACATAAGGCTGATATTATGCAAGCCAATAATAGATGTGAGTTTTCTACTTGCTGTTTTACTTGCAGATATATTCAAAAATAATTATGGAGAGGTCAGACATGAATGCCTTTTTGAATCTTATTCAAATATCGTTAAATTAGAATTCTATCTGCAGCATATATAATGCTCCTGGTTGTCATTATATTCACTAACTACTGCATAATTCCTTGATAATTATTCAATTGTTAGGTAACAACAAGCTGACTCTACCATAAAATATCCTCCTAAAGCTCAGTGAGAGAAAGAGTTCCTAGGTGTTCAAGAAACATGGGGATGTACTGAGGTTTTCTGGGGAAATATGGGTGGTAGGTGGATGGTTGGACTGGATGATCTAGGAGATCTTCACCAACCTTAATGATTCTGTGAACTTACAATGATATATGTTATAACAGAACATAAATTTATGATGTTTATCTCCATATAAACATCATGAAATTCCACTTAAAATAGTTAGCATGAAGAAAAAAAAGACACTGCTTATTTTCTCTGTCAACCTCCAGCCTAAGTATTCTTTGAGTGAACGCAACCATGACTGTCCCACAGCCATTCTGTGCATTTGGTGACTATTTATATCATCTCCTGTAAAGTGCTGGGATTGTGAATAAGACTTAGATTTGGTGCTACAACCTAAAAAAATAATGATGTTCAGATAATTTATACCTCATTTGTTGTTGCTGTGATAATACCTTTCTCTTGCTCTGTGTGGTTACCACAAACACCTATTTGAGAAAGTCTCTGTAGGTGTAGCTGTGCTTCTTGTGATGCTCACTCGGAATCTTTCCTCTTCTGTCAGGATTTTTTTTCCTAAGGCCATCTGTGTGCTCTCTCTATATGTGTAATCAAGCTGTCAGATAGTTTAAAATGAACCTGAAGCATTAAAATTTGGCAAACTTTTCCTTCTGTTTAGTGTATGCACCCTTCTGTTATTGTCCTTAAAACCCGACCTCTCAACCTAAGGCAGTGCACATTAAAAAACATCCTTTATTATGTATGTATTACCTGTGCAACACATTTTAAACGTTTTTTAAAAAGCATTTACAACAAACATGAAACCAGATACCTAGAGATATTTAAATACTGACATTTAAATCCAATAAATCATCTGGGGAATTGCCTCTTACATAGAATGTTTTTAGACAGTGTGTTTGAAGGAAGGATTTTACAAGCCTGGGCTGACGCAGGAACTCTGGAAGTTTTCAAGGGGAATCAGATTCATCACTACATGTTGCAGAAGGAAAAAAAAAAAGATCATTCTACCTACGAACAAAAAATTACCTCAAGTTGAACTTTTTGTTCTAAGTTCTTGTAAGTTCTCTGCAGTAGCTCTTTTGTGCCAAGAACTCCATACCACATCATGTTTTTTGTCCGACTTCTGCAAAAAGGTAAAATAACAAATTGAAATACACATATTATGTCTTGTACTCGTAGGAGAAAGGAAAAAACAAAGAACTCAATTACAGAGATAAGGAAATGTATAGAAATGTCTCAGCTCTGTTACTGACAATTACCTGCATTTTTCAGGGTGCTCTTCTCGCTTGTTATTAAATTCAAGTGAAATTTTTGCATCTAACCCAATTCCAAAATAGTTGTTCATGACACATTTTTCTGAATATCCCTCCCTTTTAGAAGAAAAGAGATAATTAGTTGCACATTTTTACAGTTCCCAAGCACACAGAACTATGACCAAAACACTGGAAGGTATCAGAGCAGACACATCAACAGGGATACATCACACAACAGTTCCTCTGAACCTCCCCAAGGGAGCCTAATGGTTGTCAAAGAGACAGATTGGCTGCTGCCTCCTTTGCAAGTGCAATTAGCTTCTGGTAAGAGAAAGAAGAAACTGTAACATACCCCAGTATCTTCACCAAACCCAAAATAACAGTGGAATAGGAGGAAAGATCTGCCTTGTACACAGCTCTGAGGCAGCAGCGCCAAAGTGGGCTGAGCACCAAGGCTGCATTTAGACATGCTGGTGGTACTGGCACAGCAGTGCTTTGTTTTAGATTTTCCATGCGGAGCCACAGCCCACAGCTCAGATGCCATCCGTAAGGCTCTGTCAGTGCTACATCCAATTCTGGGAAGCAGAGACAATTTAGGACACAAAATTCCTGCCTTACTGTCCCAACCCTTAGGCAGGCACTTCTTCCTCCACCCCAAGGCCCTACTTCAGTGTTTTGCTGGCAGCAGAGCTTGTGCGCAGACCAGCAGTTTAGGCAAGAGAATCCATTTCTGCTGTACTGATGTTCCTGTTCTCTCAGAGACCGTGCAAGGAGTAAGTGAGCAAATGTTATCCATTATTTCTGCTGTTACAAGACAATCCTGGGCTACTCATAACTAAGGGCACAATGGCACAATCCAGCATGTTTTCAGACCTTCAGGTCTACAGAAAATAGATAGCAAAACAGAATTTCATAGTGAAAAAAACAAATTACGACAAGCTAAAAGGTTTAAGTGATGCTAAGTAAAGTGAAACAGTAAATTTTGAAGAAAAAAAAGATTGCTTACAATGAATCTGGATCCGGGTCAATAAATGGTGTAGCACCAAATGGATCAATGTTAGCCAATAACATTTTGCTAATAATTGAACTTCCTGCAATAGAAGCAGCTAGGCCAGCCCTTAAACCTGATAAAAAGAAATATAAATATCAAGAAAATAGCTAAACAATTTTGATTTATTAAATAGAGAAACATACGTTGTCATAATGCGATATAATTCTGAGACAAAATATTCATCAAATCCTTGTACAGAGGGGTTAAGATTCTATCTTAATTTTTATCTATATTGATTATCTTTTCAGGATTCTAGTTGTCTTGAACAGAAAGTCAGTTATGCTGAGGTTTGGCTAAATCTTCAGGTACCACCATTGAAAAAGATAAAAGAGAAAATCCAAGATTTCAGGCCAACATTGAATGCTTGGCATACAACCAAATCATCCATCTAACACTGAGAAATATCATTAGTTTTCACTCAGTCTAATTTTCATCCCCAAACTCATCACAATTTCCTTTTTGTCCTGTCCTTTGGAAGGCAACTGTCGTAAGATCAACATTCATGTGGTTGGTTCTGGAACCAGCAAGTATGCTTCAGTGAATGCTTACATGTTTAGCTTGGTAAGCATAAGCTGAGTGAGAGGCTCCTGAAGACTTGATGACCTCTCTATGCCTACTTTGATCACTGAGCACAACACAAAATACTATGCAATGCAAATAAATAGAGGGAAATACTTTCTAAAAGCTTTTGCTTAAATTGACCTGAAGAAAAATGTGAGCTCATATCCATCATTCATTAAATGCATTAATTAAGTTAGTTAAAACAGTGATTTATTGGTGCCCCCTACTATTAATTGCATTCGGGTAGGAACAGATTTGTTTCAGCTGTGCAGGAGATCAGACCCTTAAGATGAATGATGGAAGATCCTGCATTCCAATTTTTCATCATTCAGAATCAAATACAACACTTCTGCTACATCTGGTGTTGTGCCGAATGACCAGGAGTATCCTACATTCCTTTGCACTTCCTACTAAACGATACAACACGAAGGAGTGTTTGTCAGTTCAGATGAATTTGGAGGGTTCTATTTCCACGTAGAGCACCAGGCGTGAAGTATTATTTGACAGCAAGAAGGAGAACAGTAGGCAATATTAACACAGAGTGAGGAACACCAGATTTTAAAATCACAATTACCTGGGCAGATAATCCTAGTGTTAAGGACAGGGAGGTTCTCTTTGCTGGCAGCCAAAGCTGGAGCAGAGAAAGAGCCTGTCTGAGAATGGATACCTCGACTTGTACGTCGATCAGGAGATCTTGGTGCAGTTTTACCTGTTCAGAGGTAAAAGAAAGAGAACTTACTAGAGCAATTGTGGTAAACACACTGTTTTTAAAGCCTTGAAAGTAATTCAAAAGCATTTATCTGCTATGCTTCAGTGAGAAACTTCCTTGTCTCTCACACAATATTTTTGCTTCTAAATACCAGGAAGAAAACTCAGAACAGGAGAGGGTACGACTGTTTACATGGGTGGATAGTGATAGGACAAGGAGGAATAGTTTTAAACTGAGACAGGGGAGCTTTAGGTTAGATATTAGGAGGAAGTTTTTCACTCAGAGGGTGGTGAAGCACTGGAACAGGTTGCCCAAGGAGGCTGTGGATGCCCCATCCCTGCAGGCATTCAAGGCCAGGCTGGATGTGGCTCTGGGCAGCCTGGTCTGGTGGCTGGTGACCCTGCACATAGCAGGGGGTTGGAACTGGATGAGCATTGTGGACTTTTTCAACCCAGGCCATTCTGTGATTCTATGACCAAGTTTAACAAAAATGCAGACTTCGGAAAGAAAAAAAAATCAATTATTATTATTAAAGGATAAATGTCAATGAATTAATATGAATTTGAACTTAAATTTCACATGCATTTACTTATAAATATACCCATATTATATATTAAATATAATATAAGAGAAACCAAGATATTACATATTTATAGTAATTCTGTTATAGATAGCTATTATAAAACCCAGGCTGAAATTAAGCCACCTGATGAACAGCAATAATCCTTGCTTTAAGCAGCTAACATTGACCTCCTTCCTGCATCAGGTTTCTGAAAACATCAACCAAAACTTTGATATCTTTATCTACAACCAAACTGAAAACTGCAAGGGGCGGAAAAGCCACATTCAGATGTTATCTTCTGCAGTTACAGAGATCACAAAGGAGATCAGTTTGCCATCATTTCTTTTTCACAAATAGCAGGAATTCTCCAAATAATTGAAGACATTTATGTGTTAAAAATTTTACAGAATATAGATGAAGAAAATCTTGCAACATGTAAATTTGGCAGCTGGTCAAATTGTTGGTGACAAAGGCAAGTAACAGTCCAGGAAAAAGAACGGGAAGAAAATCAAGGGGAAAGTGAAGATATGATAAAAACAGGAGTCAGTGTGCTCAGGTGGCCAAGAAGGTCAGTAATGCAGTCTAACTATTTGTATATGGGCATGATAAAACACTGTACTATAATGATAAAAAATGAAACAGAAACGGCAAGCTGTATCTAACAGGAGTTATGAAATACTTAAATGAAGTTAATTAACATATGGAAAAATATTACCTTCATCAAGTGACCAGAAATAATCTCAGAGGGTAAAATATGATATTTAGAACACAATTAACTTATATTTTTCTTAACACTACTGAAAAATTCACAGTGCTATTCACGCAGTCTGTTCTCTCTGTACTTGGGAACAAGGCAGTTACATTAAATAGGAAAATCAACAGAACAGCTGCTCTTTATTTGACAGATGAGGCTCATGGGGATAACTACAATAAAGATAAACTTTTGCTGTTCATGCTCTGATAAAAACAACAGAGCCCTAATGAGTAGAACTGATGTTTCATTGCAGATAATTGAATCCATGTTTCATACTTTCTCCCTAAGCAGCTATCTCCCACTGACAACATTAATATGCACTCTATTTCACATATTTCAGATGGATGAAGAATAACATATTTCTGCAACAGGCACAGAAACTGTACTACCAAGAAACCAGGGGTTTTAATTTTATTTTGCATCAGTGGCATTAGGACCAGGTCATTCTTAGTGCCAGCATCCTCTGTGAGCTGGAACTGCTGAAACAGGACAACCAATATGCATTGTGTTGGCTAGGGGTTAGAGGTTGGTTCATGGTTAGAGGGGATAATGGAGAGACAATCATTGCACAAAGTCTGATATCCACTCCTGGAGAAAAAGACGTGTGAGATCCTTAATCAACAGAAGTCCCAAGGATCTAATGGTGCATTTCTAAAGCAGGAACACTGGCAGAGACACCAACAGAACCTCAGGAGGACAGCATCTCGTGAAGATTTGCTGTGTCTTAGGGTAAAGTGAGGGTCTCTCACAGACAGACCTTTCACTGCAGCCACTTGCTGCCAGATTTTGTAATGGACACTTGGAGGAGAGATTTTACTCTATCATTTGAATGTGTGAATTAGTACTATTCTGTGTCAGAACACAAGTTGGCAATACTATTCCATAAATACTACTTTACACGCAGTAAACAAACACTTGAATAGCCAAAAGGAAACATAGACAAAGAAGATGTTTCTCAGAGAGTAATAAAAACAATGCAAATAATCAAACCTTATTTAACTGTGCAACCAACTATGTAGGAAGACTGCACACTTTAAAATGATTTTATTACTATTTTACTCACTTGTCTGGGATTCATATTCCTTTGTATCTTCCTCTTTTTCCTCTTCTTTGGATTCATCCAACTCCTTGCTGTATTCTACAGGGGACTGGTTCACTTGTTCTTCACTATGAGCATTTTGCTCATCCACAACTGCTTATTTCAAAAAATAAAATAAAATAAAAATAAGAAAAACTTTAAAGATCTCTACCAAAAATACACATAAACAGAAATCTAGCATTAGGCTTTTTTTTTCCTGTAGCTGCAAGTTAAAAAATATTAACAAGAGATTTCTATTTTGCCTCTCCAGTGAAAATGATTCTATAGCAATCCTTTGCCCATTGATATAATTCCATCAGAAACTGCCATTTTCTGAAGGTTAATAATTACAAAAGACATGTATACACGCACACACATGCATAAACATGTATTCATATATACAACAGACCATCATCAACTTCTAAACATGCTGCATTTCTTGTCCTTGAAGCTCACAATAAGCATATGCATGTAAGAATAAAAATTTCAAGCTTCAATATTAAAATTTATGCTAGCTTTAAGGAAAAAAAAAGCATCCTTATCAGTAAAGATGAATGTGCACCTTTTTCTGCTTGTTCAATGATCTGCCTCACAGCCTTCTTTAAGCTGTTTGCCCGGAGCATCAACTGTTCTCTTGGTTTGAAGAGTTTCTGGGTGGAAGACTTTGCAACACATTCCACTAATTGCTCTTTACTTTCAGACAGGGATTCCTCACTTGAAAACTCCTCTCCTTCTTCTTCAACAATGGGGGGAGTGACGCCTGGGAGAATAGGAGCAGCCTGGGCTTCTGTGTGAAGCGCTTGGAGCAACAGGTCGAGCTTTTCATTTAGCTCTGAACACTAAGAAAAGGGGGAAAGAATACACATACGCTAAAAAGCAACGAAGGTGGACATCTTGAGGAAATTAAGCATGATATTAGAGAGAGATATCTATGTTCTCCATGTGGTATGAACTAAAATTGTGCCTAGATCTCTATGAAATTATCGATGTAAAATCTAAAAATGGGTTCAACGTTTTGTACTATCAGATTATGAGTAGGTTTGCACGGACTGTTGGGAGACAGACCCTGCAACATTCAACTTGCTTGAAGCAACTATAAACAAAAAAAGCTACATTCTGACTAAAACAACACATAGTGCTAAACTCAGCCTGCCATTTAAGTAGGATACTTGCCCAGAGAAGCTTTGGATGCCCCATTCCTGGAGGCACTCAAGGCCAGGCTGGATGGGACCCTGGGCAGTCTGATCTGGTGGCTGGCACTGCACATAGCAAGGGGTTGCAACTGGATGATTCATGATGTCCCTTTCAACTAAAGCCATTCTACTATTCTACTGTATAGATTAGATCCTACTCTTCTTCTGACGGTCAGCAACATAGGCAGGGCTACCAGATTTGTCCACACCACACAGTATAATTAATGATGGGCAGTCAGCATCCCAATTCAGAGGAACAATCTATGGAGACATGTCAGCCATTAGACTAAAAACACGTGGTGTTATTTTTTACAAGACAGCTGTACATTTAAGCAAGTGAATTGGCACTGAGGAAGCACTGTCAAACATCTCTTTTGCCCTAATCGAGCAGTTGCCCTCTCTAGATACACTGGAAAAGAGGCAAATTGCTGTGTTTAATAGAAACAGGGCTGTTTTGCCCTGGAACAGTGAAAAAAGCTGGACATAAGCCTTGCAGCTTGGAGGACTAACAGGCTGCATCCAAAGGGTGGTGATCAGCAAGGAGATGGAGGGGACTGTACCCCTCTGCTCTGCTCTCGTGAGGCCCCATTTAGAACACTGCATTCGGGTCTGGGGCTCCAGGAAAGGAAGGATGTAGAGCTGTTGGAGAGGATCCAGAGGAGGGCCAGGAAGATTATCATGAGCTGGAACATCTCTCCTGTGAAGAAAGGCTGAGGGAGTGGAGCTTGTTTAGTCTGGAGAAGTGTCCAGGAAGACCTCATTATGGCCTTCCAGTACTTCAAGGGAACTTACAAGCAGGAGGAGGAAAGAGTTTTTACACAGTCTGTTAGTGATAGGACAAGGGGGAATGGCTTGAAACAAAAAGATTTAGGTTACATGTTAGAAAGTTTTTTACTCAGAGGGCAGTGAGGTGCCAGCACAGGTTGTCCAGAGAAGCTGTAGATGTCCCATCCCTGGAAGCATTCAAGGTCGGGTTGGATGACCAGCCTGATCTGGTAGGTGGCAGCCCTGCCCATGGCAAGGGAGCTGGAAGTAAATGATCTTTAAAGTCCTCCCCAAACTAAGCCACTCAATGATTCAATGAAACGTGAATCATGAAGTAATTGCAATTTGTCAATCTTTGGACTCTGGGACTGTTGACAATTTTGTTTACTTAATTTCAGTTCATGAAATTTTGTTGGTCAGACAAAATCCTCCTGTCTTTTTCAATGTTTCTGCAACTTGACCTCTACAGTTTGTTAAGCTTTTATTTTTAATGCTGTAATTTCTCTTCCCTTCATTCTTCCATTATGCTCTCTCACTAGTTCATTGTTTTCCTGTAGCTAAAGTGATCACCTTCAGACAAAAGTATAAATACTAATGCAAATTAACTCAATCTCTACGTATATTCTGTGTTTTATCTTTTGCAAAGGAAAAAATGTGTAGAGTTTGTAGGGATCTCACAGTGCAAAGATGGTCTAAGCACTCAGAAGAGCAGAATTCGAAAGTCATTGCATGAAATGGAAGCCAAAATGGGCATCCTGAAGCCATTTGAAAATTAAACACCCATGTGCTAAAAACTTAAAAAAATAAAAAGAAAGAAAAAGAAAAGAGAAAAGAAAAAAACTTAACCCAGAAAATAGTCATAGTCTTACTTTAATGGCCATGGCATCAGCTTCATCTGCATTTTCCACTGGTTTTTCGTAAGTCTTCCCTATTTTGGCAACAAAGTCCTTTACAGTTTCACACAATATTCTTGGTAATAATAGAAAAGAGGAGAAATAAAATAAAATAAAATAAACATGTTTTGTATAAAAAACTCTTATGGCAAGTGATTTATATGCATACTGTCACACACTATTTTTGTTGCCAAATGAGTTTTGCAAATGGTATTTTTCTTCATGGTTTGCAAAATTCAAGTGAAAATCTATTAAAAAAAACATTCTCTTTTTCTTCTTTCATTTAAGCCATTGCATGCATCTTATTTCTAAGAACTTATATCAACATGACCAATATTAATTTATTTTACATGAACTAAACAGATTTGACAAGATACAGATACAATCTAGAGTTTTGAGTAAATAATATATATATATTATTTATAAATATGTAAATATATTTTTATATATATTTTATTTATAAATAAATAAAATTCCGCGGTTTCATTTTCAACATGCACTACGTATGCTTTAAAAATGAAATGCTGTTAACTTGCTTTTAGCAGAAGACAATGAGATGTAATGACAGACAGATGTATTTCTGAATATTCTGTGAGAAGGTATACACAGAATACTTATTTCAGATATGTCCATGATGTGTAGAGCAATTCTTTCACTTTTAAGTTTCTGTTTGCAGAAAGAGAAAATACCCGGTTGTCGGAGACCGCTGTTTATAGAACTGCCACAAACAGCTGTAACAAAGCCACTGATCTGAAATTCCGCTTCACTGCAGTGAAGCTTTTTGTCCTCTTAATGGTACAGGCATGCATAAAACAAAGCAGAATAGATGTGATGTGAAGTAGGTCACATAGTTACATTAGCAACTGCATGTTTCATATGTAATCCGTGTGAACTGTGAGTGAATTAAAAGCATTTTATAATAATATTACGTGATTTGTTTCAAAATGCTGCTGCTTTCGTTATTATCTATTTCCAATTGTAATGCATAAAACCTTTGCAGAACAAACATCTGCTCTAAGGTGTTAAGTCAAACCAGCTGGGCCTACCATAAGCAAACTGAGCTTAGACAGAAAGTTACCATGGTTGTAACATTACACAGAGGATTTATCCTATGCAGTACGTAAAAATGTCCGACTCACTTGGCAGAAGATATGACAACTGAGTGCTGATCAGAATTGAGAATTTTTGCAAGATGAGCAGCAACTGAATCCTCATAAGCCGAGATCTGAAAACAGAGAGGAAAGAAGACTTCAATTTCCAGACTTTTCAGTATTTTAACACCCACTTGTGTTTCAAAACATCTTAAACACAGCAGGATTTCCATAGCAAGGTCAAGCAGCTGGCAATGCTGCTCCTATCTACATACTAAATTTCACATAATGAATTTTTAATATTCAAAATAACACTGTATCTGAGAACTTGACCCTTGAACAGTTCTTTTCCTCCTTCTTCTAAAAAAGCTAAAAGTAGCCCATGTGGTAGAAACAATCTACCATCTTTTCAGATTTGTTACATACTAAACAATCATAATTTAATTTCTTCTATTTCCAAAACAAGAAAAGTTTCCATGAAGCTAAGCAGCTTGACTAAGAATAAGTCAAATGCCTGTGGTTATAATCTTGATTTTCCTTTTGCTGTCAAACGGTATCTTACTGCCCAAGTATTCCTACTGACAAAGGCTGTAAAACTCGGTATAATGGTATCAAAGAAAATCCTTTGTGATTCCTCATTAATTAGATTTCATAAAAAGTGTTTGGAGGAAAAATGTGCACTCTCCTACTTTTCCAGCCAAGAAGAATTCCTGAGTGTTACGATAGTTACAAAAGACTCAGTAGAGATCAGAATCATGTTCTCACACTGTTCTGCCTCAAAACAGGCATAGATCCAGATCTCATTTTTAAGAGAAAATTCTAACCACATTCCAGACTTAAAGCTAAAAATAACTGCAGTTTGACATTTTCTGATGGCTTCCTTTAGGAATCTCTTAAGATGCCTCATCGTGTTTTTGTCCTTGACATGGATGTACCTACCACTCTTTTTTTAATATTCATTTGTATATTTAATATTTACCAGATATATCACCTTTTTAATTTCTAAAACCCAACCTTAATTGTAGAGCTCTGATAGTAAATCAACTGTGTGCGCTTGTAGCTCAGAAGGCCAACTGCATCCTGAGTGCATCAAGAGAAGTGTGACCAACAGGGTGAGGGAGGTGTTTCTGCCCCTCTGCTCTACCCTTGTGAAACCCCACCTGTGTCCAGTTCTGGAGCCCCCAGCACAAGAAAGACATGGAGATGTTGGAGACGGACCAGAGGAGGGCCATGAAGATGATCAGAGGGCTGGAGCACCTCCCCTGTAAGAACAGGCTGAGAGCTGGGGCTCTTCACCCTGGAGAAGGCTCTGGGGGGACATTATAGCAGCCTCCAGAACCTGAAGGGGGCCTACAGGAAAGCTGAGGAAGGACTTTTTTTAAGGACATGTAGCAACAGAAGAAGACAAAATAGCTTTAAATTGAAAGGGGTTTGATTTAGATTAGATATTAGGAAGAAATTCCTTACTGTGAGAGTGGTGAGAAGGTTTTTCTTTACTGTGA
Source organism: Tympanuchus pallidicinctus (assembly GCF_026119805.1). Taxonomy (NCBI): domain Eukaryota; kingdom Metazoa; phylum Chordata; class Aves; order Galliformes; family Phasianidae; genus Tympanuchus; species Tympanuchus pallidicinctus. The sequence continues at coordinate 41,789,662 of NW_026294780.1, read as the reverse complement.
GGGTTGCCCAGAGAGGCTGTGGATGCTCTCTCCCTGGAGGCATTCAAGGCCAGGCTGGATGGGGCTGGATGGGGCTGTGAGCAACCTGATCTAAAGAGAGGTGTCCCTGCCTACAGCAGGGGGTTGGAACTTGATGATCTTAAAGGTCCTTTCCAACCCAAACCATTCTATGAATTTTAATTTCAAGGGAAGAAAACAATACCTACATTTAATCTGTAAGAATGAACAACTGTTTGAACAATAGTAAAGTCTTCTGGAGCCAAACCAAGTGAAATAGTTCTCTTGAAACCCAAAGAAAAAAAATCAGCTATGTACTTACAGTTAATTTTGGCACTGCACTTGAACACATTAATTACTGTAAGATTAGTTATCTGCTCCAAAATACCATAACTCAATAAAATACACACAAAGAAATTAAACAGTGTGCTCAAAAGAAAATGGCTTTCTCCAAATCAGAGTAATAGACTGCAGAACTGATTTTCCAAAAAAGAGGTTTTGTATAACTACTGAGTTATACAAAATACACAAAGATTTTCCAAAAAAAGAGGTTTTGTATAACTACTTAGTTATATTTTCAGGAGAGGCTAAACATTACTTCAAAGCCAGAACAAACAAGAAGAACATGTATTTACAAGGTGAAGATAAACTTGAAAATGTTAAGAATCTTGCAAAATTAGAGACAACAAAACCTCAAATTTGCATTGCTGACACTGGAAACAACTACATTAGAATTACAGTCAGAGCAGCCCCAGTATCTCTGTATCTCCATATCCAGCAAGCTGTCAAAGGTTATAACCTCCTTGCCAATTAAGACAGCCTGAATCATTAAATCATTCAAGAACCTCCTGATTAATTATTGCTTCTCAAGTACTTTTGAGCTAAAGTTGACATGCATTAACTTCCTTAGGAATACATTACTTTGTCATCTTAATCAATCTTTTCATGTCAATTAATTTGATTTAAGCATCTCATTCTCCAACAAAATCAAATCCTCATCAGACAGTATGAACACACATCTAGCTTTAAAGATAGACTACACTTTCCTTGTTCTGAAGTCACTTATGATTTCAAGCTCTCTGAAAGGACAACAGGTGGTATCACCCAACCTAACTGACTTCTACAAGCTCCAACAGCTTCTCTCTTTCAGAAGACAACCATCACCTTCAAAATGTTTTTCTCAATGCTTATTCCAAATTCAAGGTAAGTAGAAAACATTTCTTCAGTATACATTTATAGAACCAGAATTTATTTCTACAGCTCTGCTGAAGATTCTTTAGCTTCACTCATTTTTGGTAAGTAACACAGAACTTGAAACCATGATTGTCTGATATACACACAGTGAGCAAGGTATTAACTGCAGTGAATTAGCAGATCAGAAAACATCTGCTTCTATTTTGCACAGAAGTGTTGTAATGATATTCCAAACTCTGTCATTCCAGTGGCCCAAAGTTAAGCCTGTGAAAAAGAAATCAAAAATGAAGCTTCACCTGGCATTCCTCTGACTCTTCTTCAACAGTGACTGAAGGAATTGAAGGCTTTGCTGGTAATTTTAGTTCATATGACATTATACTCCACCTAAAAGAAACACAGTGGCTTTTATGTTTCCAGATTATCAGAGTATTATCTTTTCTTAGGCATATCAACAAAAAGAAAATACACCATCACACAGAATAACCTCTTTCAAAAAGCTTAAATTTTAATCATAGCACAGCTGAATACGAGTGAAGTACTTGAAATGAAAGACATTTTATTACTCATATTTTTTGTTTTATCATCCAAAGGAGGGCTACAAAGATGGGGCAGAGCATGGAGGGGAAGATGTATGAAGGGTGGCTTAGGTCCCTGGGGTTGCTCAGCCCAGAGCAGAGGAGCTGAGGCGAGGTCTGATGGTGGCTTGAGCTCTTCACAGGGAGTGGAGGGGAAGCACTGGGCTCTGCTCTGTGTGACAGCACTATGGAACAGCATGGAGCTGCGTCATGGGAGGGCAGCTGGGGGCTGGGGACAGGGTCTGCAAAAGAGGGAGGTAGGCATGGAACAGCCTGCCCAGGGCAGTGGGTACAGCCCCGAGCTGCTGGACTTTAAGGAGTGTTTGGACAGTGCTCTCAGACATACAGTCTGCTTTTTGGGTTGTCCTGTGTGGAACCAGGAGTTGGATTCTATGATCCTTATGGGTTCCTTCCAACTCATGATATTCTATGACTCTGTGACTCTACAAAAAAGCTCTAGCTTCATATTTCCATGTATGGAGGCATGAGAACAAAGCAAATTCTGAAGTTTTCATTGCCATATATATTTTCCCTAGTAAAGGACAGTAAAGCATAGGAAGTATGAAATTGCTAATATCAACACCCCTCACACCTGCTGAAAAGAACAAGAGATCACTGAAGATGGCCTTGAGAGCAACTCAGTTGAAATTAGAGCAAAAATGAACTAAGTTCTTCTCAGTACAGAAGAAGAATATATGATTTAATCTGAATATTTCAGGAAGCCCAGATTAGCAATTATTTCTCAAGATCAGTAACAAGTACTTCTATATACACATTTCTGTAGAATGATCTAATAGTTTGCAATCAGGATTGTTCTTTTGCTTTATGTATAGAAGCATCTAGCCAGCAACTCGCATAGAAAACCAAGGGTGGAAAGGTTGCTTGGTTTTGACTAAGGAAATGCCATTGCATACCGAAAGAGCAATACTGGATCAAACCAAAGAAGCACTTCGCCTGGCATCTTGCCTACAGTTGCTGATGTCTCAGGCAAGAGCAAAGGCACAACATGCAAATTCTTCCCACTCTTGAGGATACAGAATTCAGGTATTTCCTAAATAACAATGCTACCTTTAATGGTATTTAATAGCACACAGGGAGTCTGTGAAATTGCCCAGAATGGTTTTGAATCTATGCAATTTCTTAATGTTTATAACTTCCAACAGACAGTTATGCAGCTTCATCAGTTATGTAAGGAAATATCTCCTCCTAATCATTTGTGTAAAATAATTCTCATCAACTGCCTTCCCCTCTGACTCTTTGGTTTGAAGCACACAGTGAAGATCTGTCTCAGTTACTATCTTGACTTTCCTCATGAGTAGGATCTTTACAGACATTGACATTTTAACATGGTCCAAGGTACACTTTTGTGGGTGTCCCTGCTGGAGCAAAGGCTGAACCAGATGGACCCAGAGGTCCCTGCCAACTTCAATCATACCATAATTCTGTGATTAAGTTTCTATGATGGATTTAGGCCACAAGAAACCCAAATACAATTTGAATCTCGTGATAAATCAGGTATATACACACGTCAGTTTACCTGTCTAACATTTTTGTGCTGGCTCTTTCCAATTTCTCCAAAATCTGAGGAAGCTGCGTATCATCATCACAGGATCCTCCCCAACCAAGGACACGAGCAAGGTCATTTCCAGTACCAAGGGGTAACACTCCTAACTGACACTGAAACACAACACAGGAGCAAATCTACTATTGAAAACTAGAAAGCACAATCTATTACAAATACTTGTTATTTCAATAACGTCAGTTATTTTAGCTGGTGTCAAAAGCTTGCAAATCAAATAGTGTAATTATAGTACAACTTTCCCCGCTTATTTCACAAAAGAGTCTCATTTAATGGAGTTTGGACTATATAGGCATGTAAGACAAGGCATAAATGAGAAAGAACCAAACTTGAGGAAGACTAAACTCACAAAAGTATAGTGAGGATAGCAAAGAAAAGTAAATATACACACTTGCCTGTTTGTGCAAGCTGAGTTTATCGATTTCTGACAACACCCAACCCACACTTCCATCTCCACCACATACAAGAATCCGGAAGTTGTCAAACTTCTGAAATAGCCTCAAACTGGAGAGAAAATGCAACCTGTTAGAGCCACTTTCATCACTAAGACAACAGTCACACTTGTGAGCAGACATGACAGGTATATGTGGTATCCAGCACCTCAACGGTGAGTCTGTTATTGTTATGAGGTATGTGGATGCAACCAGCTACTGTAGTAAAGCTATCTGCATACCCCATCTGTTGCTGTATATTTCACTTGTACAGACATTTCCGATAAATAACATGCAGAGTTTTATTTTAAAGGAATTCCCTTGATATTGTTTTCAGGATTTTATTGTTATTATTCAAAAAATGTCTAAGCTTTGAAATTACAGCTGTTCTGTGCTTCCCACTAAGGCCAGAAGCACAGGGAATTTTTTCACAAGTAGTTAAGATGTAACAACAGGATATCTTTCAGAACACCAGTGGGCTTTTGCCAACTTGTGGCTGATTAAACGCAAGGACAGTTGGAGGCAATTATTACAAGCAAGGTGATGACAACAGAAAACAAATATTGTATTTCATATTACATACTCAAAGCAATATCCTGATCTTACTTCCTATAGTTCCCCATTCTGTTTTACACAATATAATATCCTTCACCAGCTTTAAAAAAGGAGAACAAGAAAGAATAAGCAGAACAACTGACAGAACAAGGGGCAGTGGGCACACATTGGAACCCAAGTTCCATATGAACATGAGGAAAAACTTCTTTACTTGGAAGGTTACAGAGCACTGGAACAGGCTGCCCAGAGAGGTTTTGGAGTGTCTTTCTCTAGAGACATTCAAAACCTGCCTGGACTCTTTCCTGTGCAACATACTAAAGAGAACCTGCTTTAGCAGGGTGCTTGGGCTAGTGGTCTGTAGAGGTTCCTTCCAACCCCAAAGTTCTGTGATTGTGTGATTCGGTGAATTATGAGACAGAGAGGAAAGGGGAATGAGATATGGAGAAACAACCAAGAGGTAAGAACAACAGGGATTTAAAAGCAAACTAAGTAAATCTAAAATGAATGAATTAAAAAATGTTAGCTTTTAAAATAAAAGAAATAAATATGTTCACCTTAATGCATGTTATTTTCCAGAATATGTATAATCTGAGAACTATTTCTAAAAAGCAACACATTAAGATCACAATTATTTGAAGCTTTTATATTTTTCTAAAGTAAATAATGTCATTTGTACATGATAGGCAGTTTCAGAACAAAAGATACATTTATTTGAGGGAAGAATGCAGCTAAGCTTTTTAGATCAACTAGAAAAAAAGTAAACATCATTACTTCCTGATAGAATAATTTCTAAGAACCTCTCTTTGGAAACTGTTTGAGGAAAAATATTTAAGAGCAACCAATCTGACCTACAATTACTGCACAAAATGCAAAGTGAACCTCTTGAATCTTGGTGTTGATAAATAAAGGAAAAGAAGAAAGAGAACTTTCAAACAGGTGTATTTCTCAGATTGTCTCAAAATTCTCTCCAGTTAAAGAGAGCCTTCCTTACTTTTATGTTATGATTGCTATAATAATGTGCAAAATGTTAGCTGAAAGTGACATAGATTAAAAAGATTACAATAAAAAGATATTACAAGTTAAATAGTTAATATATTTTAAAAACACAGTACTAACTATAAAAATACAAGTTGTATTCAATTGCATTTGTATTATTTGCCCATTATTAAGTTTTTCATTTGCTATGGTTTAAATCTTATCATGCAAGCACAACTCTCCATCTTTAAGATTACAAAAAATAATGTTTTCAGTGGCTTTAACTGATCTTAGTAGGCCACTGAACCACAAAGCTACATCTGAGCAGAATTAAGTTTAAGAATTAAGGCAACAGAAAAATGTGCATGAATTTAATCTTTATGAATATGCAAAGATGCTTGAGTTGTGGCCATCACTATTCAAACCTCATCTCTATCTCTTCAACAATTAACCTTTAGATTATGTAGATGCCTGGTGATTTTAATCGTGGGCTGGCTCCAAATTTATGTGAGATGCTCATATTCATGTCCTCTTGCATTTGTTATCTAAGTCACACTTTGGACATATTTCTACAATGATGGAAGTTTTAGTGTACTTAATCACACACTGCAGATGAGGTTTACTAAGATGAAAATATCAACCTGTAATCCCTTCACCCACCAGAATTCACACTGAAACTCTGTTATCTACTGTAAATCTTAAATAGGAAGTCACATGCTGGATATTGGCAATAGAATTACTGCAATGAGGGGACAACACAATACTGTGCTTTGCACTAAATTCTCTCGCAGAAAGGATGGCTCAAGATTTCCAAGGTCATTACCCTAAGTGAGGTCCTCCATTCATTAAATCGAACACCTGAGCTGGATTTAACGACTGTTTGAATCGACGAAGAAACTTTACTCCCTGATTGTCTCCACTCTTTGAGTTAACAAAAACTAAAAGAGGACTGGCACAGGATGGCGGGCATGTGGCTTTCCAGAAACCTGCAAACATAGTTAGAAAGAATGAAATAAATAAGGCTTTCTAATATGAACAACACAAAAAGAAATCATGGGAAAGAGGAAGAAAGGAATGAAAGACAAAAGAAGTACATTTTATCATGCATTGTGTAAATGCTAAACTGAATATTAGCCCTGCAAGGAATTGCTCAAGATTTACCAGCTCGTTTTTTCTCTCTAATACTTTCAGTGTCTGTATTCAGTAAAATCCTGAAGACAATAGCTTTATTTTGTTTCGCAGCAAACAAGATTTGAGCATACTGCTCAAATCTCTCCACTGGTTATCATAGAATTAAATACATACTTCAGCTGGAAATGTTTGGTTTTTCATCTCATTTTTTTTTAGTGGCTTGAACTGGATCATCCAAGCCTGAGTTTTGTAAGAATGCTCACAGATTTTAAAGCTTATCATATTCAGTTTCTCTTCACATGAGAACTTTTTGGGGGGCTGAAGTTAGATTATTAATTATAACAGGCTCATTGAACAGCAGACCTTCAGTTGTGATTACAGGTTACTAATATCAACATAGGTCTTAAATGATTACAGCAGACTCTCAATAAGAGTCTCAATAGGCACTAATGGACACTTCTTGATACTTCTTGATAACATAAACATTCCATGGATGTAGTGCTTTCTCAGCAACACTTCAAAATCAAACATCACAGGTGTAGGTGTTGACATTTATTTCACGCAATATTAAAATAACTGTGCCATTTTTATTGCCTAAAATAAATACTAAAGCTATACATTAAAAAATGCCATTAAAGGATGCTACTATAATTCCACATTATCATAATGTATACTTCTAAATAAAATTTGTCTATTTTATTATAGTGCCAAGAAAAATAATTTCAAATATAGAACAATCTTGTTATCATGAATAACAGATAGCAGAATGGTGCTCTGATCTGGAGACCAAATAGCAAATAAATAGCAAAGAGTGATCATAGACAGCATAAACAATGACTTATATTATCTTCATACAGTAAAAATCATTAAACTGTATTAAATTTGCTGATCTCATTCAGCATCAACATGAGTTATAGAAAGAAAGCGGTTGGATTTCATGACAGTTTGTATTCATTCAATTCCCTGCCTTTAAGGACAGTCTCCCACTGCTTATATATTCCAAGACATCAAAGAACACCTCTAAATGTTTGCTGAGTTTCTTTATCAGTGTGTTGCAGGATTCTCACTTTTATTTGAAAGATGTTTAGAGGGACCACATAAGTCATTCTGCTCGTTAGCCTGATAAGGCAACTGTTGCATTGGAGCCATTCAGCTAGCTTACATTCAGTAGTATCAAGCAAAGTTATCTGAATTTGAGAGCTCATTCTACAAGGGTTGCATGTCAGGCAGGCATTGGATTGCTTTAACTAAGGACTATTCAGTTGAAAAATTTCTAAGAGTCATAAATTAAAATGGAGAAAATTTCTATCAGGGTAACTTTTAAAACTTTTTAAAAATTTTCTGTATAAATAACCCTCTAAAAACCTACATGGAAAACTGCACTGTTCTCTAACTGTGAAGACAACATTCGCTCGTTCAACTGAGAGATTTTAACCTTGCTTAGTCAAACAGAATGCAGTAGTCATTGCAAGTCCAGAGCTACCACTGAACACTCTACAATACTACGTACCATCAGAGTCTATACTGTTTAGTGCTGTTGGAGGTATGATCGATACCTTACATTGGCCAAGTGGACATTTACGAGGGTACAGATCCTTACACGCAGTGTGAACCTAGAAAACAAACAAAAAATGATTTCCCTAATCTACAGTGGTGGAACTACAACAGATAAGAGTATCTGTGGAACAAAACCAGACTAAAATTTAACGATTTGGTGAAGAGAGACCGTACAAAAACACGCGAGTCTTTAACCACAAAAGCTGGTTACACATTCCACAAAATGTAAGTTTGGAGAACTTCATCTCTGACTATTCCTATGGCAGGTATAAATTGTCCTTTCAATCGAATGGCTTACCTCCATCCCCTAGCAAGTTAGGACCAAATTCCCAGCAGCCAGCATCTATACTGAGGGGAGCAGGCACACTCTGAACACGCAAAGCTATTGCTCTGTACTTGCAGTTCACTTGAATATTCTGGAAGATGAACAAGCCAGCCAAACCAGCTGAAAACATATCCAGTGTCCCATAAAATATATGCTATATTGTCTTCTTCCATAGCTATTGGAAAATCACACATATGGAAGGTACTGTAATTCATCTAATTTCAAATCACCTCCGGAGATGCCAAGCACTTTCCACTGCCAACACACAGAGCCTTAGACATGTATATGCTGAGAGCCTTAAGAATAAAAAAATCTGCTGACTTCTCAGTTCTATAATTTAGCATATATATAGATTCTAACACACACAGCATTCTTTTTAGACAGGCTAAAAAAAAAAAGAAAAAATTATATTATGGGGGAGAAAGCAATTGCATTGTCATAGAATTTCAGTCAGCAGTTTACCAAGTATATTAAAGAAGAGAACTTCAAGAGTCTTGCAGTAAAATTGTTGAAGATAAATGCAAATTAGCTGTTATGAAAGAGACAAAAAAGTTAACATATGTTTATTACGCATACAGAACAGGCATCTGAACCTCCACAGTTATCAGTCAGGAGTAGACAGAGAAATCACACTGGATAACACCTATTAAAGAAAACTGCATTTGTGGGCGTATTAAATATTAAGCAAAAGAAGTAGGATAGTCATGAGAAATGTTGAATGTTAGAAAGACCTGAGTTTGCATAAGCTGCCTCTCCCTACTTAATCTAAAAGCGCAGTAATGAAATGAAAAAGTAAAAATAATGGCAAGTAACAGAGCTGGCAAAATCTTAGGCACTTGGATGTGGTACCTACCATAGCTTTACACCAAAGGCACTTCCAATCTTGTAGGCGTAAAACACTGCCACAGGTCTTGTCGCAGACTGCGCATTTGGCACTGACGGGCAAATTACCCTCTAACCATTGGTGAGGCATAGCTATCTGTGAAGAAGTAGCCATACAAGTTAAACATCCAGATGCAGAAATCACAGCTTTTGTCTTTCAATTACAGGTGAACTATAAGTACTTCCACAGCTCTATCTTTTCATCAAAAAAATGGCAAAGTAAGCGAAGTGACATTGAGCCTTGGTAGGCAACTGCTATCAAAATGGGCTGTGCTGCTGTTTCATAGGTTAGGCTACGAAATAGCCTAGGATAGGTAGAAAGTGTGGCAGCTGAATCATAGAATCATAGAATCACAAGATTGGAAAGGACCTACATGATCATCCAGTCCAACCGTCCTCCTATCACCATTACTACCACTAAGCTACTAAACCACATCTTGTAGTAAAAGAAAGGAAACACTTCTCACTCAACTATTCGTGACACTATGCTACAACTAGCACAAAACAATGAGGCAGTTAAATCTAGAGATTCTCTAAAACAAGTATGTACCCAGTCATTTAATACAGACTACGTAGCACAAACCCATCACAATAACTAAAATTCAGAAGAACAGGCAGGAGAGCAGAGTACGTATCTGGCTTTATGTACCACCTCAGTTATACAAGACTGGTAAGTCACAGCTCTATAAGCAGCCTCCGGGTTGAGGACAAAGCTGTTCTCTGTGCGCTCGCTGTCCCAGTAATAATAACTTGTGCATTAAAAGAAATTCCTAGGTGTGCAATTTAGTATTAATTCCAAACAGACTTCCTGGGGAACAGCTATCAGTAAGGAGGACACAAAATAGATTGCCAAAACAGCTTGGTAATGGTGTGAAATACCACTCTTGCTTAAGAGCAGTAGGAAATCCTCAGAGCAATCCTTCACCTTCAGTTTCTCTGCATGTGGTCTTTAAAATCTTGTACCACGCATTCAATCTGGTGTCCACAGACATTAAGCTTCTCTTGTAAGAAAGAAATACAACGCTTTGTTTTAAATACCATGATAATCTTCGAAAAGTGTTTGGAAATATGGCCACGTACCATTAGTTCAATGAGTCTCGTGACAACATTTCTATGCTTAGCCATTTTTTCCATTAAGAACCAGCTACTGGAAAGTACTGTAAATAAGAATAATACTTACACCATCTTCATCTTCTATGATATCTTTTCCAATGGAGGCTAATGTAGTCCATTTGCAGTTATTTGTTGCTCTGACAGCGCATCTTTTATGTGCTTTAAACTTACACACTGCAAGACACACATGAAGATGTAAACAGGGTTATTTGTTGCATTTCACTGATACATGTCCTAAAAAACCTTAACAGAGATATTCCATAAGACAGCCAAATACATGTCATTTACTGTTGCGCACGACAGAAACTAACAAAAAAGAAAATTCAGTTTATAATCACACCAGCTGTAACTCACTAAACTGGATTTAGAAGCAACAGATCCTGTATGCAGCCTTGGTCGTTTTTCAGACACGCTTTGAAAGACCTCAACATATCATAGAATCAGAGAATCATAGAATGGCCTGAGTTGAAAAGGACCACAGTGATCATCTAGTTTCAACCCCCCTGCTGTGTGCAGGGTTGCCAACCACCAGACCAGGCTGCCCAGAGCCACATCCAGCCTGGCCTTGGATGCCTCCAGGGATGGGGCATTTTTCATGTACAATGCAATGCACTGAAGTACTAACGTACTTCTAACACACCTCTATGTTTTTCCTGTTGTTACAGAGGCACAAATCACATACGTGTTTTAAATCTTTAAGATGTGGTGAAAATGCATTTGGGAATAGTTTTTTCTTCAGGAACTCTGTTTCTTTGGTGAAAGGATCCCTTTTACACACTGCAGTGTGCCGGCTTTCCCAGGAGCTGAGAAGGGGAAGAATTAAGTGATGATATATTTATTCAGGCAACCAGTGGTTACAGTATTTCTGAGAGGTTGCTGTAAGAGAGGCCTGACTTCTTACTGGATTATGTATAAAAAATACACTAACTGTAATAACTCAGCACAAATGTCTAATACAGTCAGACAAACTAATAACTATTTGTATTTCATTCCACTTAATTAGTATCACTAACTAACAATATCCTTCTACCCCAAACACAGTGACGCATAAAACTGTGTGTATTTCTTTTTACTGTAAGTATATGAGATCATTCTGTTTAGAGTGCATTATATAAATTATTTTAGCAAAGACCATTAAGGGTTTATGAGAACTAGCCAGCAGACCAGAAGAAGTAGTCTCTTTGGAACAAATATTTGACAGGAAACAATCAAAAGTTTTGGCCCATCACTTGTCCACCATTAAAAACATTAAGCCATGGCACAAATGGTCTTGTGAATCATAAATTTCTCATTTTAATTCCACTGATCTTTTGCCAGATCAATTTTAAAAGTGAATGCAAACTAGGTAAGCGACATTTGAGTTTGAGAGCCATCATCCCTATGCTGGGAGACATGTGACAGTATGTGTTTAGATCAAAGAAAGAAATGGAAACAGAAGTTGCTTTGTTGCTTTACAGCAGCTCCTCTGGCCATTTCAAAAAGCAGCATTCACAGCTCCCAACCAACAGGATAGGCTTGCATTTTCAGAATAGTTCAGCATCATAATGTGTGTTTGCCAACGCAAGCTGGTTCCATTTGCCTCAAATCTCAGCTGCCAGAGAAGTGCAGAAACTAAGGCTGCATTTCCAACGTGTTGGGCCTTAGCAGTTTTGCCTCTTGAATATTTTGAAGAAGACGTGCCATCAAATTCAGCTTCTAACTCACAAATGACACATATGTCAGATCTGTGTAGATCTGGGTACAACATATCAGGGATGAGGGGCAGTAGGAAATTCCAAATGACTAAGGCATAAGAAAATAACAATTTTCAAGCCCTATTCATCTACCACCTAGATCTCAGGGCCTTATATTCACCCTTTGCTCTCTCAGCCAAGCAGGAACAAATTCACACCAAGAATCCGAAGAGCTGCAGAAAGCCACACCATGGACAATATTCCAGCAAGCTATAATGGAAGTTTGATTTGTGGGCACAGTATAATTCAAATCTGAGACCAGATTTTCTGCAAATCATCCCATTGCAGCCCCAATATCATCAAAAAATTCATGTGATTTTGAGCAATGAACAAACATTTCTAGAAACAGTGATCTTAAGGCACGTGTGGAAATTTCAAGAAAAACACATCACTGTGCAGGAAAGAGGGGTATAAAAAGGGACATTTCAAATCAAATCTCAACAGCTACTCTCTAATTTCTTTTATCTCAGGAGATACTGGATTACATTCATGGATTAATCTGATATCTGAAATCTTCTGGAAACATGCAGGCATGTTGCTAAGCACCAGTTGCCATTACTTTGCCACTGAAATTTAAATGATGAGAAAAGGAGAAAAATAGCCCATCAGAATCTAGACTATTTGTAGAACACCATTTCACTTTTTAATTTCCTGTGTAAATATTTCTAGCTGGAACATGAAGCCAATCTCTCTGAAAACCAACCGAAAGAACCACTTAATTAGCGAACAGTTGTCACAGTTGCACCAACATCTGCTGTCAGACAGTGATTAAATCTGCAGCTATTATTATCTATAATGAAGAAAAGTCAACATTACTGAATGTCATCATAGAATCTCTTGCATTCAAAATAGAGATCTTTGCTATCAAACAAACACTTCTGTCTCAAAGGCCTTCCATTCTGTCCACCCATCAATTAATTCAGTTACACTGGGGAAAAGGCATTGCGTGTCCTGCCAAAGTTACCACTCTGCCACCTATTTTATGATGAGTTTTCTAATCTGTATTCTTCAAAAACCAAGAAGCTCTGACTGTACTTTTCCAGCTTCAAAAGCTAAAGCTCAAGTCTTGAAACTGATCTGAAGAACCGTGAGCTGGTATTTGTACATTGTTGAGTCGGAAGGATTTATCTTGGAGAGCAGTACATGAAACCTGATGTTTTGTTTCCAAAACTGTGATCACATGGAGGACTGAAAAACCTCAGGGAAAATGGAGAGATTCATACGAGAACAGCAACTTAACTTCACTCCTAGTTGCAGACTATGCTTCTGTTATAAAGGATAAAATTCAATAGGTTCTTGATAGCTTTTACTATTTTCATGCCAGTAACTAAATTGATTTATTTTACAAAGACATCACTAAAAGAATATTCATATTAAAAACTCGAGGACCACAAAATTCAGTTAGTCATGCAACTTTAATTTAGCTTCCATATGCAGGTGTGAAGCCTTTGGTTATATGATCATTCAATTCACGGAATGGATGATTCTTGTCAAGTATGCAGCTGTACCACACTCTTGTTCATAGCAGCCTTCAACAGGTATTTGTCTTATTTAACAAAAGCTAATTAAGCACTGTTTTTAGACATAAACATTCATTTCTTTCTAGCCTTTCTGTTTAATAATTATGTTCAGTACTACATTTTTTGAGTGCTGAAAAACGCACATTTATTTTCTCAGTGTACTGCCAAAATATGGGTTTGGTTTTGTACCTATTTAAATAAAGGAGTAAGTGAAGCCAGCAGAGTTTAAGGACAATGGCGTTCACTAATTTTTGTTATCAAGAATGAAATGAAGACCTATTTTTTCAATTTTATCTATCTTGTATGCACTTCTTCAAAACACAGCTTCAATTGATTTCTGCAGCTACTCAACATTCAACACTGATGTCATATAGGTCCCGGATTATCAACTGAGGTGTCCAGAAAATAAAAAACATACAGCTACTGATTTGATCCAAAATATCATTTACGTGATTTTCCCAGGATTAAAGAGGGATATAGTGTGATGCAAAGGCATAGAATACAGAATACAGAATAAAAGTTTTTTATTATAGCTTAATTCTTTATGAATGTCCTTTCTCTTCTGGGTAGTTTTACTCACTATTCACTCTACAGTCTTTAGAAAATGTGGCAAAAATCCTGGAAATGATGAACATCCAACTAGCATATGTGCAATGCCCTGTGCAGTGGGTAAGAAGAAAAGAGTTCTGTCAACAAAAGAAGACCAAGTGCACGAAGTGCAATTACTGAGATAATTTAATCCTCGTGTTTTATTATTGCTTGAATCATGATCCTCAAGTGTTCTTTCAACATTGCTTTGTCTGTGCAATTCATCATAGTAGAAAGCATCTCATTTAAACTGCAGTCTTCAGCTTATTACATATATTCTGCAATCAAGATTCAGTCACGACAATTAAACAATACAAAGAAAATACATATAAAAAACCTGCAATCCACTAACAAAGACTTGGGCAGAAAAGTGGTGTTAATACAGAGTAATTGAGGCTTAAAAGCATTTCTGTAGATAGTGATCTAGACCAAAAGACCAATAGACCAAAGCATTACATGTATTCATAACTTTACCTGATGACCTCTTAGACTCCTGAGCCTACAAGCAAGCTAAGCTCTAAATAACAGAAACATTTGTGGAGCATAAAGAACAAAAGCCATACTTGATTCAGCTTGCTTGGGACAATTTCAAAAGCAAATATTTAATCTCCTTGTCCTAGTATAGACTGTGGATGAACGTAGAGGAAGATCATTTCTTTAGATAGCTAGAGGAAAATCTTTGTTCATCAACATCACACACAGACAACACTTGAAAAGTACATTTTCTTTTGAGAAGACATGGAAAAAGAGATTGGTGGGAGAAACAGCACTGTACAACTGTGGACAAATAATTCTTTTTTTTTTTTTTAACAGTTAAAGGAATGTAGCCTAGTTTGATAGTTTGATATGAATTTACAACTTCAGTTTGACAGAAGTATCAATTCTTTGCCTTCTGAAGAGGCGTAAGTTCACACTATATTCAGTCCCCACACTAAAGGCATTAAAGCACTCTGCTTCCCAACACTGGCTTACATCAAACTTACAGGGGTGTCCTCAGAGTGGCCTGCAATTATTTTGGTCAACTTTTGCCAGAGGTTGTTGGAAGGGAAGAGGTGCTGAAAAAAGAAGGCACGCACCTTATTTCCAAAAGAAATGAGGCTTGTGCAGTCAGGTTTGAAAAAGCATTTGGGTAGTGCTGCTGGAGACCAGCAGATCTAAGAGAATAAAATATCAGAGGACTAATCTTCGAAAGTATCATAAACTGCAAAACATTAGAATGAAACTGGTTTTTATTTTTACCAATAGCTAGTAGTCAAGAGTCAGGCCAAAAGAGTACAAAGTCTCCAAGCTACTTTCACAATAGCTTGGTGTGCCAGTAACCCAAACCACTGAAAGGAGGAAGAGTTTCAATATCTCTCAAGAAGAAGCCTCTCATGCTTTTCAACACATGAGATAATAGAGAGGCTCGGGATCAATGACCACACATATAATTGAATTTAGTATAGATATAAATGGATTCCCAGAGTAAAGCAACATTGGAGGCTTCAGACGTCAGGCATGAATATTTAAACAGGTTTATTTCAAAGACGCAATGAGAAAAAGTAGAACAGAACATGTCAGGGGAATATTAAGTCTCAATACCTACTACATCATTTTTTCAGACAATATATATTTGCTAGCACTGGACAAGTGAAAAATAGATGGTCAACTGCATCAGAAGTGCACAGGACAGAAGCAAGTAAACACGATCTCAAGTCACCTAACATTTTCAGAGGAAGAACTAGCATCAAACTGAAGTACCTTTTTACATGAACAGGTTTCCATGGAACTGGGGGAGAAGTAAGAGTATTCCAAGACAAAAGCCAACCATCAACTGATTTAGATTAGATGGATAATTAAGGTACTTCTTTTATTTTTAAAAATACTGGGGTGAAAAAAAGATAAAATAGATACTAACTAGTAGCTAAGAAGAAAGTGGAGGTAAACTTCTTAACAGACAGATGAGTATCATAATATCTATATTTAAAACAACCCAGGACAAAAATGTTTATGAAACTGAGGGCAAAGGAGAAGCCAATCCAATCTATCATTAAGAGTCATTGGTAAGAACTGATGAAAGATCAATTGGCACCAGAAAAGTGAATAAATGTATGTTTGTAAAAATTTATGCAGACAGGTGACGGAGTCCAAATCTAGAAATTTCCTTCAAGTTAACATCAACCCCTTGGAAATAAGAACTATACTTAGAAGCACTAAAACCACACTTTGAAAACATTTAGAAAAATGATGAGCTACGACCATTAGTATTGATGATCTTATAAGAATAACTCCCACTAATCAACCTTCTAAAATAGCTATAATATTAACTTACAAAAGGATAAATACATTATGAAGGGAAAGGAGCCTTTCTTTTCCTTTTCCTGATTAAATATAGGTGTACTTGCACATAGAGGCAATACAACTGCATTTTAGCTAAGCATACAATACTTCCATCTGCCAGTATCAGACATGGGAAATACCATACTTGCTTCAAAATTGTCCAAATGACTTACACACAGCAGAAAACATATACCAGAGAAGCTGGATGTAACTATGCTACTTCTAATTTCTATGAAATGAGTCTCTACAGTTCCTTGATAACTGCACCATTAGTTACCTAGAGGTATTTGATAATATTAATGCACATCATCATACGCAGACCTTCAGTATCATAACAGCATTGACAAAAGAAATCTATTTGCAGTATGCTGACATGGACCCAACAATGAAGCCTTGAATGCAGTAATAACAGTTACTCCTTTCTGAATAGTTAGCTATTTGTAATTAAGTATTTCATACATAGCAAAAAAAGTGACACTAAAACTTGCCTCTGCATTTCGTATACATCATAAGGTCACAATTATGCTTTCTTTTCTCCTGTATTTTAACACTACCAGACTTACCACAGCTTTTTCAGAGTACTTGCAGCAGGAAATACATAAGCTGTTTCAGGTTTATTACAAATACTTGTTTGCAAAAGATCATTTCTCCAGATCAGCTTAAATCTGAAGTTTTAGTCACACCTCCTGTTTGTTTCTCCTGGATTTGTTTAACCATAACCTGCAAAGGCATTTAACATCCCTACCCCCTCATTGCATGACAGAATTTTTAAAGCAATAAACTTCTCCTCAGTGCAGAGCTAAGCGTTAATAATTTTTATAGACGTGGGGCAGAAAGTACCATTATGACTTTTTTTTTCCTGAGGAATGCTGATTCTGCACACCAGTAAGACTATTTTGCAACACATCTGCATTTTTCAAGTGCAAATCAAAGAAATCCTATCTTTCCTTGCAAACTATCCACCCAGGCAAGCACATTTCAAACTGGTAGCTGCAGCAGAAGGAAATATTTTATTGAAATGAGTCAGAAAAAGGCACCTGGAGCACAAAGAGGGTGAACCATATCATTAGTAGCCACTCTCCCCAAGAGAGAGTCACTCTACTGAACAGATTTCTCCCTTTGGGCTTTTTGCTAACTCATTATTTTCAGAATCATTATTTGTCTTAAGCTGTCGGTAATTTAGATGTGTACACAGCATTATAAAAGGAGGGAAGAAAGCATTCATTTTACCTTCGCAGGACAGGCCGTGAGAAGTGACTCCAGAGAGGCTCTCTCTGCACACGTTGCAGAAGGTGGGTCGGGCATGGGAGCAGGCGTACCAGTTATGCATCCCTGAGAAATGTTCCACATTAAACTGTGCCGTCTAGTAAAGGAGAAGTTAAGACAAATTTGCAAGTACAGAACACAGCTACGGTGACTGAAATTACCTACCGTTCCACATTACAGGGGACAGTGCAATGTTAGCAATAAGATTTTCACAGGGATACTTAGCTCGCTCTACCTCCAAACTTCTAGACAAAAGCATCACAAGAATCCCGTAGCAAGCTCTTAATGTGAAGCTTTATCCTGACACTACATAGACTTTTCACACCAAGAAAGGTGAGCTACTCTAGCTCTGTGTCCTGTTGCTTGATCTGTTCAGCTGGAGCAGGTAGCACCAACAGGGAGCTCAACTTACCTCATAGTGTTCCCGGGACTGTACGGACTTCAGAGAGCTTATCCAGTCCTCCATTTCTTTTCTGTTCTCAGCACACAGTATCAGCCTCCTAAACGGAGTGATTATCTGGAAAAGATTGGCATTCTGGTGATTCCAGATGGCAAAACCCATGACAGAATACAGTACCTAATGCAACATTTTCCATGAGATGATGCAAAAGGAAGACACACCCCAGACCACAAGACGTTCAGCACTTAACAGTAATGTTTTCGTTACTACTCTACCAATCACAAAAGAGTTTGTTTTTCCTTCTGCAGTTCCTAAGCTTCTCATCAGGCTTCAATATAGGCTTTTACAACATCTATTGATCGTGCCTCCTTCTCAGCTCTTTGTGCACTGGTGCTTAAGTACTCAAACAGAAGGCACTGAAACCAATAAAAGAACTGTTCTAGAAATCAGTAATTGATTAAGATTGCAATCCTAGTTCATAACAGTTACAGAAACTGCAAGATCCAGTCAAATTACGGGACACCAAACAAACAAATACATACTTAAAAGCCAAAAGCCCGGAAGACTTAAGACAACAACAATAAAAGCTTTCATTGTACTTCCCAATATCAAATATTGACAATAAACTCACACAGTTTTACACATACGAACAGTTAAACCAGAACTTTATATATAAAGTCTAGGAACACATACAAATCTCTATAGAGAGACACAGAGAACAAATGCAAACATCTGAAATCAAATCCTACAATCCTACTGGAGCAGTCGAATAAATTCCTGGAGCAAGTTGATGCTGAAGAGATTTCAGTGGTCTGGCTTTAGATACTAGAATTCTGAAAATGCTCTATCTAGGAGGTTTATTCAAAGCAGAAGCTGTTTCTTCCTTTCCCTCACCAGTAGGAAAATAATAAAAATACCAGCAAGGCATCAGAAACTATCATCAGCAAACTCCCACTGAAATTATTTTCAGCATTGCACAAAAATAGATTAAGCAGTTACTTTCACAGCAAAGAATTTAAAACAAAACAGGTACACGAAATTAGAGGGAAGTTATTTGTAGTTGGCTTTTTTTTTTTTTTTTTTTTTTGTAGGATGTCTGAAAAAATTAAGTGTAATCTCTATCACACCTAAACCCACTGCATAGCACCTACAACCCACACTTGCAGATTACTTAAATAAAACAAAGAAAGGACCACCAAAAAATGCCATCCCTCAGCGCTGCTTGAAATGCTACAGGCTATGGATAATAACATTTGCACAACATTAGCAAGCACTCACCTACATCTGCATTTACTTACCCAGTGTCTGCTGCAAATAGTCTCTAGCCTTGATTTGTTCTATCCACTTCTTCATTAAACTGAGCTGCACTTAACGTATCTCAGAGGCAATGCAACTGAAGTGCAGCAAGCTGCAAGTCACATGGAATAGAGGCAAAACCCTTTGGGTTTGCTTTCTTTTCCTCTTTTTTTTTTTTTAAACGTATATACTTCAAATGGAAGGGAATAGTTTCTCCGTTTTCTATTTCGTTCAATCTTGCTTAAGCTTTTTAATAAGGTTTATTAGTAGCTATCTGTGACTCTTCCTAAAGAACAGTTAATGCAAAGAGCAATGCTTCTCTCATTAGTTTGGAGCCAAACAGACGCTTTATTACTTCAAAATGTTTTTCTAGGCCAGGTCATCAAATGAAGCCCAGAAAAGCCATTAAATCATAATATAACCCTGGCTCCAACAACAATCAGCATTCTTCAGGAATTTCCAGGTTTCAGCAGACTCAGAAATCTTATTTGCGCAAATTCAGCCACCAGATTATTTCTTATTATCTAGCATGACATTATACGCAGATTAAGCAAGGAAAAAGCCCACCCAAAATGCTGAGTTTCAAATCTGTTCTCATTCCTAGTTCAACCGTGTAACCAGGTGTTGCAGAATGCCATTAAGCAACAACAACTGCATTGATTACCAGTGACTACTGAAAATCTTGATATTTTCAAGTAACATCTATTTATGCTGCTCTTGTCTTTAGCAGTATCAATTGTGGAAATCCCCTAGGTACTCTCTCACTCTCCTCTCTCAAAATCAAGACTTCAGTTCAGTTTCTCACAAAGAATTATCTGCTGCCAGCTGAGATCAGAGCATCATAAAATCATAGAATGGCCTGGACTGGAAGGGACCTCAAGGACCTGGACACAGTACTCCAAATTGGGCCTCACAAGGGCAGAGTAGAGAGGGATAATCACTTCCCTGTCCCTGATGGTTACCCCTACCAAGATGCCCTCTGGTAATCCAAAGCATCAGCAGAGGGCTGGTAAATATGACAGAAGACAACAGCACCTACAGAAACAACTATAAAGGAGTCTGGTGGGCACACAAATGTCCTGGCTACAAAATTATGGCACCAAACATCACTAATTAATGCATACAAACAGCAGAAATTCCTACATCCCAAGTTCTTATTAATTATCCACTCCGAGTACTTCAAGATCCAAAGAGTTAAATTATATACTGATGGTCATATGAATGATCAGTGCTACAAAAACAAAGTTGGAAGGTACGTATATGTACGTATTTGCATGATTATTAATCTATATATTCTCTTTACATGTTTCTAGCAACAAACTTCAAGAAAGAATATGACACATGAAAGAAGACAAAATGCATTATATGCTAAAATACTGGCAAGATTGGGTGGCAGAGAGAGAGAGAGAAGCCACAATATGCTCTCATTTATTAGGTACAAATGTTGCTCTGAAAGTAATGCCTCTTACTTACTTCTTTGGAAACTACAACAAAGAGCTCAAGAACACTTTGATAGAGCAAATTCTCATTTACAAAACAGTTTTTCATCACAGTTACCACCAGAAGCTATGCATTCTCTCCAGCAATGAACAAGAGCCTAAATGCCATGCTCGTAACAATCTGCACTAGTGGAGATGACCACTGTTGCTGTTGCCACTGCTGAAATGCACCACCCACCACCTCACTCTGCTCACATCCACTGTTCAGTTTCCATAAATGTTGACTGAGGGTCGATAAATGTCAGTGTGTGTCATGTTTTTTTCACATGGAGGAATTCATAGACACTATCTTTGTTTCATACGTACTTCCACATAAGACATCATTCTGTCAGACTGCCCCTCTGCTGCCATCTGTCACACAGCAACAGAATGGAACAAGATACTGGTGGGAAGGTTCAGCTTCTATTACCATACCACCAACATCTGCCTCTGTTGTCATGGGCTAATAATAAAACAGGAGGCATTACGTTCAGAGCAGCTCTCATAATTTACGTAGTATGAGAACTCAAGGAACTAAGGAAATGATTATCAAGCAAAAAGTGGTCATTGGGTTTTTTTTGTAACTGACTTGGAAAGTATTTCCAAAGGCTGTGTAGGAGACTGAGGTATTAATGTCTAAAAAGGTATCTAACAATTTCATCAAGAACAGATGTGCCATGTACTGTAAAACACAACATCTCCAGTCCTTCAACTTAGGAAGTCTATAAAGTCCAAAAATTACTAAGTATTATGAAGTTATGAAAGAGGAAGAATTACTGTATATGTCCTGCTTCTTAAACTCCTTTCATGAACAACTGCTACTGCTGTTATAGCACTCTGATTCAGTAGTTTTATGTGCTTTACAATGACTCAGTATCTTACTTGTCCTAAACTCAGAATGATTTCATAGATCATCTTACTTGCATTTATACAGAAGACATTCTTATAAATGCTCATGGAACGCTATGATAAATTAACCTCAGTAGAATGTTTGGAGTGCATTTATTCCACAGAATTAAAGACAGTTAAACCTGCATGCAGGCATAATCAAAATTAAAATGGTTATAATTGTTTTTAAAGTTAATTTGTGACCATGTAAACTTGGTAATCTCATTTTATTGCATGCAGCCGTATTCATACTCCTGTTATCTTGTATCCTTTCTTCTATTACATATACCACTTTTTTCATGATTAATATTCACTGCCCCAAATATTATTATTTATAGATCATTCCTATAATATTTTTAATATTTTATATATATATATATTATATAATCAGAGAAAAGAAGAATTCGTATAATACAATGGCAAAGGAAGTACCACAGAAACCACTGGAAGATCACAGGAGGAACAAAATAATAAAAAAAATTCTTAAATCTTGGGGGAAGTACAGTGCTAATGGTTCACCTGCTGACAAAGCAGCAGACAAATCAAGAAGAATGAAGACAGACAAAAGGCTTTAAAATAAGTAGATTTAATTTAGAAGATTAAGTTGCTTTGAAAATTTTCACCCTTGTCAGGTAGCCAGTAAGAAGTCATTCCTGGTTTGGGGAGAGAAAATTACCAAAGCCAGATTCTTCAGTATACTGTAAAGTAATGAAATTGAAGTAGTAGGAATAAAAAACACGCTTAATGCAGAAGGTATAGGGAAAGAGAGAGGGTGTACAGTCTGAAAAGCCAAAGGGAAACAATACAAATCCTGAAATATCAGAAGGAATAAAGAATCTCTGTATAGAAAGAAAAATGGCCCACTGTTGTGACAACATTACTGTTCTGTTCAGAAAAATAAGGGTTTTTTTCACTGGAAATAAAGGGCAGATGAAGAGGACATTTCTCAGACTGTAACCATACAGGATTTGCCATAAATTTGGATTTTCTGACATAATGAAAGAAAGATAATTTGGCTTCTAAAAAAAGCATGCGTGCTCATACATATATACACACAACTAGAAATTGTACTGATGAAAATGACAAGTTTTGCACCATTACTGCAACTTTTACTTCAAAGACCACTTATAGGGAAAAAGCTCAACACTCAAAAAGAAATAAAGTTACCATTAAATTCACTGCAGATTTGAAATAATCTTTTGCTCTCAAGAGGGCTCACTTCATCAATAACACTCTTCTATGTCTTCAACCCCATGGGCTTATATTTGGGGAATGACTAAGAGGGTGGACAGTGATAGGACAAGGGGGAATGGATTTAAACTGAGACAGGGGAGGTTTAGGTTAGATATTAGGAGGAAGTTTTTCACTCAGAGGGTGGTGATGCACTGGAACAGGTTGCCCAAGGAGGCTGTGGATGCCCCATCCCTGGAGCCTGGTCTGCTGGTTGGCGACCCTGCACATAGCAGGGGGTTGAAACTGGATGATCTTTAAGGTCCCTTTCTATGATTATATTCCAGGCCATTCTATGATTCTGTGATTTAAGACCTGCAAAATGAAATCATATAGAACCAGAGTTCAGACGGAGCACATTTCCAAAACTTTGAAATTTTTCATATCAGCAGTATTTCAGAATCCCACAGGTCCCACAGGTTGGCAGCTACAGTTGTGGGTGCTTTTATATGAAAGTCCTATACACTACAAAGAGCAGGCTAATTTAGGCAGGCAACACAGCTTTGAATTCATCACTGCCACACAGAATAAAGAGACTGATATAAACATCTCCCTTGCACATGCGTGAGTTAAGACACTTAATTTCTCTTCCAAACAATAACTCTTCATCTTACCATCAAGTCAAAGAAAGATCAGTCAAATATAAATTAACATAAGGGTGTTCTAAGTAAGTATTCTTAGAATAAGGACTACATTACTTACTGATAGATACATCAATTAACACTGATATGGAGCACTGTCTGGAATACTTCTATGTATTCAAAAAGAAAACAGGAGTGCGATATTACAAAATCACTGCTGTCAACAGTGCAATAAAATGGCAACTCCTGTGGATCTTCTGGAATACACCTCCTCTGCTTCCCTTCTCATTATAACTATATTTTTAAAAAACAAGTCCTTACGTTTTATTTGTGCATGTGTGAATGTCCCTGAAGTCACAAATTCACCTTTAAAAAGTACATTAATTCTTTGGGAAAACTAGTATTTCACAAGTGCTGAACAACACTGTAATCTGCTATCCAAAAACCAAGCCAAAACAGCAATTCAAAGAAAATGCACACATTACATTTCCTAATCAAGAAAATAATGGTCCGCATCTAGGCAGCAATTGCAAAGTACCCTCCTTCCTGCAACATGATATTTGCATTAAAGCACCTTGTGCTGCTCTGAACTATTATCAAGCATTAGACTAATAGCACTTTCTATAACAGGTCTTGAATGGGCTTAGTAATGTAGAAACATCACTTAGAACAAGAAGCAGGTGGGGGAATAGTTTTCCTCTTCTTCGAACAGATATAATAAAAATATATTTCTGGAACTAATGAAGAGAAGGCAATTTAACCAAGAGGGCACACCCACACCTTTCCACTCAAGGACAGCACCTAATGCCTGAACGTAAGAGAATGATTGCTTTGTGACTTCTCTGTCCTACAAATTGTTGGGGAGTGAGTTCTGGGAAATACCACTGTGTCAGGACAACGATTCCTTCCTGCTCACTGTCTGCCCCTCCATTTCTCCTGTGAGGAGCTGACCTTGTTTAGCTTGGAGAAGAGAAGGCTCCAGGGAGACCTCATTGTGACTTTCCAGTACTTGAAGGGAGCAGATAAACAGGAGGGGGTATGACTGTTTGTAAGGGTGCATAGTGATAGGATGAGGGGGAATGGTTTTAAATTAAGACAGGGGAGGTTTAGGTTAGATATTAGGAGGAAGTTTTTCATACAGAGGGTGGTGATGCACTGGAACAGGTTGCCCAAGGAGGTTGTGGATGCCCCATATCACAGAATCACAGGAATCACAGAATGGCCAGAGTTGGAAGGAACCTCAAGGATCATGAGTCTCCAACCCTGCTGCCACATGCAGGACCACCAACCTCCCCATTTAATACTAGACCAGGCTGCCCTGGGTCCCATCCAATCTGGCCTTGAACACCTCCAGGGATGAACAGGGCATCCACAACATCTCTGGGCAGCCTGTTCCAGCACCTCACCACTCTCTGTAAAGAATTGCCCCCTGACATCCAACCTAAATCTCCCTTCCCTCAATTTAAAACCATTTCCCCTTGTTCTGTTGTTAACCCTTTCAAAGAGTTAATTTTCCCTCCTATCTGTAGGGTCTCTTTTGGTATTGAAATGCTGCAATGAGGTCACCCCACAGCCTTCTTTTCTCCAGGCTAAACAAGCCCAGCTTTCTCAGCCTGTCTTCATAGGTGAGGTGCTCCAGTCCCCTGATCATCTTCGTTCTCTATCCCTGGAGGCATTCAAGGCCAGGCTGGATGTGGCTCTGGGCAGCCTGATCTGGTGGTTGGCGACCCTGCACACAGCAGGGGGGTTGGAACTAGAGGATCATTGTGGTCCTTTTCAACCCAGGCCATTCTATGATTCTATGATTATGATTTCCCTGTCCTCATAGAAATAAGGACCATGTCACATTCACATGGACCTTGTAGGGTGAAGAAATGCATCTCTGTCTTAGGTGCTAGGGGTAGGCTGCTAGGGTTATTGATGCATGTCAATCTACAACAGCTTGTCTGCAAACATCCCAATCATAACAGTTGGGCAGCTTTCTGCCCAACTTTCAATTCCTCTGGGTTAAGGATACTAAATTAATAATACAGTGCTACATACCAAATGTGTAGTAGGTACTTTACAGCGAATTGTCAGTATTATTTTATGAGATGAGCCAAGCCAGGCAAAAGTACAAATTACCAAACAGAAAGAGCTGAGCATTTAAAAGCAAGGTGAGTAATGAATGGCTATTATATTTGCTTAAGTACAATACAGAATTTGTAATCAGATCAATTATCTGTCTATTCCACTAAAAAAAGTTGTTTCCCTCTTTTTGCTGGTCTTCTCCTATTTTAATTGTTCCCAATCTCACAAGTAATGAAACAATGTGTGGTTTCAGACCCCACAGTTAGAAATCTTAGGAGGGGAAAGAAAAGATGCCATGCAGCATCTCCCACACCATAACCAAAAGGCAGGACAAACACGGATAGCCTCACCAGCTTCATTTTGCAGAATAATCTAGCCCAAGTAATTTAGGTGGCTTTGCTTGACCACATCCCCAGCAAAAATGAATAGGAGCACATCCCCATGCAAAAAAAAACCATCCAGGCAGGTGAAGGACAAGCAGGTGACAAAGACTGGTTAATATGCATTCACCAAAAGGAAGTCATGCTTGACAAACCTGACAGCCTTCTATGATGAAATGATTGTCTTGGTGGATGAGGAGAAAGATGTTTCGGTATTTCTCCAACTTGACCTCAGTAAGGCTTTAGGCACTATCCCATAAGCTGCTCGTATGGAAGTTGATGAAGTTAGGATTGTAAATATGGGCTGGATAAACACACAGTGAAGCTGACTGTAAACAGGATGAATGTCTCTGTCTGTGTCGCAGAGTTTAGCTAGAGGCCAATAACTAGCAATGCACCACAGGGGGTAAGTACTGGGTTCAGTCCTGTTTAATATCTTAATTAATGATCTAGATGATGGGGCATAGTATACCCTCAGCAAGTTTGTAGATGACAGAAAACTGAGAGTAGTGGCCAATGCACCAGAAGGCTGACATCCAGAGGGACCGTGACAAATGACAGAAATGGACTGATGGGGAACCACACAGACTAGGAGTGCAAAAACCTGCATCTGAGGGTAAATAACTTTCGGCATCAGTATATGTTGGGAACTGCCCAGCTGGAAAACAGCTTTGCAGAAAAGAACCATGATTCAGCAACATGCCCTTGCAGCAAAGCATCCAGCACAATGCTGGGCTGCATTAGGTAGAGTATCACCAGCAGGTCAAAAGAGATGATCCTTCCTCTCTACTCCCAGTACAAGAGAGACTTGAACATGCTGGAAGGAGTCCAACAGAGGACCATGGAGATGATGAAGGGCCTGGAGCACCTCTCCTGCAAGAGAGGCCAAGAGAGCTGGAGCTGCTCAGCTGGAGAAGAAGAGACTCAAAGGGACCTCATCAATGTCCATCAAGACCTGAAGGAAAGTGCCAAGATGACAGAGCCAGGCTTTGTTCAGTGGTGCCCAGTATCAGGATATGAGACAATGGGCACAAACTGGAGCAGAGAAGGATCCATCCAAACATCAGCAAACTGTGTTTTTGACTAGAATTGACAAGAATTGGCACAAGTTGCCCAGAGATGTTGTGTAGTTTCCCTTCTTGGAGACATTAAAAAGCCATCTGGACACAGTCCTCAACAGTCAGCTCTGCATGGCTCTGCTGAAGAAAGGGAATTGGACCAGATGGCCTTCAGAGCTCTCTTCGAAGCTCAGCCATTCAGTGATTCTGTGAAAACAGAATCCAGGTATATCAAGAACTCCAGCTGCAACATAGAACAATAAAGCTGTAGACTGGAAACCATTCTATATAATCCAAGGTCTGCACATTTCTTTAAATTTCATATATAAAGTTTTGTTTTGTATGTCAGCATGCTGTGCTCTTAGTGCCTGCTTCACAAGCTCATTACACAACAGCAGATGGGACGGCTTCAGTGCTTAAAGGAAAACACTGAGTTATGCATTCAATGGCATTAGGTGCAAAGTTACATAAAATAGAAGAGCAGCTATTTTCTTCCTCTGTAATACCAGATTCCTGTTTAAACATAATCCAGCTGTTTAAAGTTAAGGATATTTGCTCAGGAGAAGCAGGAAATTTATTCAGTTTACACCAACAGCACTGCTTATGAAACTGTTTTGTATACAGGAACTGCACCAAAGGATACTTTTTAAGGTTTCTTCAGGTGTTTTACTTAATTCTAAAGCAAAGAGAGAAAGCTAAAACAGAACAGTGAAGTGCAAAATTGCAGGAAGAATGAAAGCTGGCAATCCTCTTTCGCTAATTCCTGGAGCACTGCTTGCTCTCCAGACACATCCGTTACACTGGTGTCACACTATGAGTTCAGAGAAGGAAATAAAAGAAATCTTCAATTCATTTGGTCATTTTGTTGTGTTTCAAAAACAATAATAGTAATAATAATAATAAAACTCTTAGAAAACTAAAGGAAGAAAATGAAACTTGCATTTCCCTGACCTACTTAAGAAAAACTTCTGCTTAAAATCAAAATTGTGCAAAACCAGCTCCAGGTAAACACAACCAGAACCAAAATATACAACACAGAGCACAATGTTCACATTTTAATGACCCCATTTTTTCTCTTCTGAAAATTGTTCAGCTTTATTGTAATAGTTCAACCCCAAGTGATTTATCTATGGATTTTAGCTTCATAGCTGAAATGCTTTATTGCTTTTTCATAATGAAATATAAAGCTTCAACGTTTCCAGACACTCCAGGGAAAGGGAGACAGTGCATCATTCACAAATAAGGAGTTTAAAACTTGAAAGTCACACCCAAAGCTTTCCAAAGAGCTCTCAGCTTCATTACTTCTTGTCACTGTCAGAGGCTGGGAGAAAATGAGCAAATGCTAAGTGGAGGAAAGAATCTAAGTGCATTGCAACTGCACACTAATTGCTTTTGTCTCTCCTTTTTTTTTCATACAGCATAATTAATTTGCTATATCAGTATTTGTTTTGTTTCTAAGCCGCCTGAATACAGAAAAAAAAAAATGGACTAGAAAATTGAACAAAATGGAATAAAAAGCACTTTCCCTCTGTTTCTGTGGTTTGAATATTGCTTAGGCTGGGAGCATCAAAAAGCCTTCTGTCATTCAGAGGCTAATCAGTATCTATATGGAACAGCAGATAGCTCACAATTGGGGAAAAGCTGAATCCACCCAAATAGAAGTCCACTCAAGGCTGAGTCACATGGGGGAGGCCAACAGCACAGGAACCTGAACTGTTTCCAGCCGTTCTGCCCCTCCCTGAGATATCAAGAGGATCTGAAATATTTAGGGATGTTACTGCAGGACTTCTGTTTACCTTGCTCTAAACTGCAAATGGGGCAGAATAGGCGAATGTCTGCTTGTGCCATCCATGTCTTGAAGCTGTGGTGTGCACCTTCCCTTCTGATGACACCAAGTGCAGCGTTTAAAATGCAGTGTTGCTGGGAAGGGGATCCAGCTTAAGCAAAAGCACTTTAAATAAAGGCACCTTCAAAAGTATTTGAGCTCCCATTACCAGTGTATGCTGTTAAGACATTGTAACTGAACTTGAACTCAAAGGAAACGTAAGTTTGCCCAAACCCAGGAAACTGTTATGCAACTATTACTATTTATTTTAAATCATTATGCAATTGACATGGGAGGATACAATGAGGATGAAGCCAGGCTCTTTTCAATGGTTCCCAGCATTAGGAAAAGCACTGACACAGGCTGCCCAGAAGTATGGCATCTCCTCCTTGGGGATCTCCCAGAGCCACCTGGATGTGGTCCTGGGCACCCTGCTCTGGGTGCCCTTGCTGGGGCAGGGGGATGGAACAGAGGAACCCAGAGAGCCCTGCCAGCTTCATCTGTGCTGGGGTTCCGAGTTGAGGCTGTCCAAGGAGTGTTCATACAAGACTGAATTTACTAAGGTTAACGTGTAAACTATTTGAAATCTGTGGTTTAGGTAAGTTTATCAAGAAGCAGAAACATGTTTCAAACACAGATTCATTCTTACCAAACACGTTTTTCACAAAGAAATAAAATTTCAGATAGATGTACTCCAGAGTATTCCTACAGAGAGAAGTTCAAAGGTTAATCATCTAGCTAAGAACAAGGCAGCAATACAGAATTGATTCAATTCTTCACGTCTTAAAAGCACAGAGAGCAGTAACCTTAAATCCCATTACTATGGAAACTCTCCAGCCAGATCCAGAAAAGGAAGCAAACAGACAATGACAGCAACTGAGGGAAGTCAACCGGAAGGACAACATGTCCCATCACTGGAAGTGTCCAAAGTCATGTTGGATGCAATTTTAATCAAACTGATCTATTGAAAGACGTCTCTGCCCACATCAGGGGAGCTGGACTGGATAATCTTTAAAGGCTGCTTACAATAGGAACCACTTTGTGATTAGAGTTGTGAGTTGATTTCACTTAACTACACAAAAATAACAACTACAATAACAACAACAACAACAACAACAACAAAAAGAGAAGCACTAGAAAGACCAGAAAAGGTCAACACACCCTTTAGGTCATTGGACAGAAGAAAAAGCCTAAAAAAGTTACTGAGGTAGAATACTGTCTGAAAGAGGCTTGAGGCTATTATCAAAGAAACAATCTAATGTTCATTGAGACTAAGCTGCAGCAAATTGAGTTTTGTAAGCAATAAGGACAGCATCAGAGACATAACTCCACTGTCATCCATAAGCACTTCTGCACTTTATAAATAAATAAAGCTTCCAACCCAAGCTATTCTAAGATTCTATGATTCCATGACCCTAAACCTTGGGCTAATCACTTGCAACGATCTCCAACAATAAAATCAAAATGGTGCTATATTATCCAAATAGGAAAAGAAACAAGGATAATTATGCCCAACTCGGAGACTTTCTCTGTTTATCTCTTATTTCTCTGTTATTCAAAAAGACAGAAATCTACTGTGCCCAAACTAGAGACAAGGTGAAAGGTTTGAAACTCCTTTGAGAAAATGCTCTTCACATTTCCCCTTGATACAACTTAGGGAAAGTTAAGCCTTTCTCCTGTTCCCCAAAGAGTTCCCTGAAGCTTTCCATCTCTGAAAAAAAGCCTCATTTGGAACTCAGTATGGGTGATAAGACAGGAAGCAAAACCTGTCCAAGTCTCTAAGAAATTTTCACACCACTACTCAACATATTGCAAAGGTCTGGCAACGCATTGTTTTAAAAGCCCATAGTTAATATTAAAATTTAATTTTCTAAAATCAATTAGAAGCAGCTAATCTCGACAGTGGGCACAGAGCTGACTGATGACAGAAGAAGCAGCACTGAAATAAACTGCTAAAAAGCAATATGCCTTCAGGCCCCTGTTATAATATTCAACTTTAAATTCTGCTGAATGTCATGAATAAAGTGGTTGAGTTTCTAGTACAACTGGGCAGTCTCCCATTAAAACCAGCAAGTGTACAGGCAGATTCCAAGATGAGTAGAACTGGTTTATATTTTGAGTTTGTTCCACGCAATTTACACATTGGTAACCTTTACACCTATGGTCAAGATGAAGGATCAATCAAAAATATAGATAGGGTAGTCAGAATTCTAGAGGAAAATATGATTAACTTCAGCCAATGGAGTTGCTGCAATGGATTATTTGGTCTCTCTAATCTATGTAGATAGCTCTGAAAGTAATGACTCCTATTTATTTCCATGGAAACTCCAACAGATACAAAGAACACAGTAGCACTAATTGATAGAGAAACTTCTCAAAAAAACAAGGGAAATATAGAGAACCAGTAAGTATATCTGAATTGCAGAGAGCATCAAATTAACAGAAAAAAAGGACCTTGGTGTTGTCCCCACTGGACAAAAAATGCATAATGTGTGGCTGCTGCAGCAAACAGGCAGAATGTGGAATCCAACAGGAATGCAAGGGAGTATAATTTAGAACACATTATCAACCTCAAATGTTTATGACCTGTATTCACTTGGAACCCTTAGTGTCAATCTGGTCACTTCATTTACAAAATGACATTACAGAAAGAGAGCCAGAAGAAGAGCAAGAATGTAAGAGTACAAAAGAATATTTATAAAGATTATTTATCTCGGATAACAGGCAAATCCCCAAAAGAGGCAACAAAAAGGATAAAAGAAAGAAGCATTTATGTGCTTCCATTGGCTTTGCACAGCATTAGGTGAGAATACTTAAAGCCCAGGTTTCTACCTGAGGAAATATTTTTTCACAGAATGTAAAATTGGACTCCCATATGGTCTTTAGCATTACTAAAATAAAGAAAACAGCAGAAAGAAAAAGAAAAAAGATATCAGACATTTCTGCAAGCGTACCCAGAATCACTGTAATCAAAGTAATTGGCTGGAATACAAATCTTCATTTCCAGCCAGTTTCTGATTACTAGGAACTGCAATAGGCTTTCCAGGGCAGCCAATCTGTCTACTGTAGCTTCCACTCCCTCAAGATGACCATTCTCTGAAGCTGCATATTCAGTCAACGGATTTGATTCAGAAAGCTGGAAGTCAGAGTCTCCATTTTCAGTTGCCTGGATGACAAAGCTCCTATCACAGCTACTGGAGATTTAGTTAATTATCAGTGGAATCTTTATTTAATTGAGCAAATACTGGAATCTTCTTTAAATGGTTGTTAATCTTACTGTTGTCACATAGATTTGAGGGTCTCTAAACCCAACACTGAATCCCAATTTGAAGATATGGCAAGCTGAAGCCCTAATCCAAGTATTATCTGGTGCATTAATTACCATATTCCTAGAGGGCACCTTCCAGAAAAACAGTCAAATTATTTCCTCTGTTACTGCTAGACAGAATTTGATAAAATTTTAATCCAATCAGAATTTTCACTTTTCAGAATATAAGAAATAAGATGTAAGTAAGAAATTGCACATCCATGGTTCTGTGTAAAATTCTTATATGAACTAGAAGTTGCTTAAAACAAATGCATAAAGGCTACTGTACAATGTAATACCTCAAAGCTAGAAATTCTACCCTGAAACTAGTATTTGCTATCATATTTATCACAGAGGAGCATAATTAAATGTTTTAAACATTAATTTGGATGAACTTAATACAGATGCAGCCACAGAATGTCTGCACATTTTATGCAAAACTAAGTTGGATTTATAATTACAAAGGGCATTTAAATCATGAATGTGGCTGAGCCATTGAAAGGCATCATGGTCAACATCTATAGATTTTTTCTTGTTGATGTACTTTAAAAGTTCCTCACTGTAAAAAGCAGGACACATGTAGATATCTAGTCCAAAAATTAACCTGTCGAGACCTATTTAGGAAGAAATTACTTGCTCAAAGAATGATGAGGCACTGGTTCAGGCTGCCCAGAGAACCTGTGGTTGCCCCAACTCTGGAGGCATTCAAGGGCAGGTTAGATGGGTCCCTGGGCCGTCTGAGCTGGTGGGTGGAGGCCCTGCCAGAGGGTTGCAACTGCATGGTCTTTAAGGTTCATTCCAACCCGAGCCATTTTGTGATTCTAAGGTGTTTCATAATTGCCTTTCTTGCCCTGAAGAATTTAATTATTTGAATAAACCTGTTCAAGAATCATTATTTAGTTAAAAAATCCAATTTCTCATGCCCACTAGAACATAAGTATACCACTAACATTGCACTTGCCTAAGACTCCATGCTTGCACACTAGAGACCATTATTTAGTCTCATTCAGTCTCAGTCTTGTTTAGTGAACAGTGAAAATACTTTCCTAAAGGCACTTGAAATATTAGCAATTCATCTGCCATCCCTACAAACCAAGACATGTGAGGAATTACAGCTCTGGGCAAAACTGGTCATTGCCCCATTTGTTCTCATGCAATAATAGGGGATGCTGATTCATCCTAATACTGTTCCCAAGAGGCAATATGTTGTGCAGCTACACTCCTCAGGATGTGCAGAGAGAAGATAAACAATCCATCGAGGCAGAAGCAAAGCAAAGTGGATAAAATGTTCAGCAGAGCACTCAAAAACATCAGTAAGGACTCAGCATACACTGATCCCACCAAACTGTAGGCTCAGGTAGAGCACAAGCCCCAGTAGACTCCTTTGTGGCTGATGGGGCAGGCAATGTGAATCTCTGATGGGCTGAATCAACTTCTTCAGCTGGGTTTCTCTCTTCCTATGGACTAACGTGCCAGTGAAAAGAATCCAGTCATTAGGGGCTGATTTAAAGCCTGCTGAAGCCATAGGACATCATTTCCTCTGTGTGTGAGGGGAGACAGAAATATGAAATGCATGTAATCTATTAGAAGCTACCCTAACACACTCTTGCTCACTAGGAACAATTTGCTGGAAATGATTTAGCTGTTCACTGAAAAATATAAAGAAAAAAGTAATAAAGAAAAAGTAATTGAAAAATACAGGCTGTTTTAAGTTTAGTAGCTCCTGATTTTCATTAGGATCTATTTATTTACCTTAACATTCCCCTCAGCTTCAATTTGTTTGTAGCAAGAAAGGAAAAGTAATTCTGGTGAATAAACACTGATATTTAGTTACATAAAATATTCTACAAGCACGCACATCACAAATAAACTCAATCTTAAATGTGTGTTCAATTACTAATTTTAGGACTTGAGTTTTATCCAAAAAAGAGCATGGAAAATCTTGACACTTCTGTCCCCAAATAGACAAATTGGAAGGGGCAAAAGAAGGCAAAACAGAAGCTTCCACAAGATGTGGAGTAGCAGCTTAAAGTATATTTCTTAAAAGTGTGTTTTTCTTTAAATACCACTGTACATCCTATGGTGGATATTAATTGTAGAATCACAGAATTACAAGGTTGGAAAGGACCTACAAGATCATCTAGTCCAACCACATCCCCTCTAATGAAGTCTATATCTGCTATTAGGCCAAAGAAAAAGAAGGAATACATTAACTACAGAAGGCAAGAGCTCAGGATTATTTTTTTTACTTTTTTAACACCCTCCAAAAAAATGCTAAGAGATCACTTACAACATAATTAAGTGACATAACACTTGTAAAACAGAACATAAAGGAAAAGGAACTTTAAGAAAGGTCAGGTTATGCTTTTAAAGACAGAAGAACAAAACATTTATTTTTATTTGTAAGGAGTACTGCAGGAAAGTACCACCACCTCCCCCTCAAAACTAGTGTAGGCAAGGCCAGAGGCATCTTACTTTACCAAGTCATGTTGCTGGGGGACCAAGTTCAGCAAACACAAAGGAAGAAGCCAAAAGATTAAGTGAGATGATGACTATTACCATATTTCACAGTCGAGTCAGATGGCACTTCAGTCCTGAATTCAACACACCAGTTATTTTTCAAAATGAATTTCAGCACTCCTTAGAGAGAGCACTGTTTGTTCCAAATTACCCAGGACATGAAAATAAATTGGTTTCTGAGTTTGTTCAAGCTGTAGGCCCCAAGATTTCTTTTTCACCGCAGTCTTCCCCAGAAACCTTGATGCTGGTTACAAAGCATGACTTTGGTGAACAGTGGATGGATTTAAAGGACACAACTTGAAATTGAAACACCAAACACTTGCTTTAAGAAACAGCAAGGAAAAAAAAGCCAAAACCATAACACCTCACTCTGTCAAAATTTCACCAAGAAGAGTATCTTATTTTGTGATGCAATAACTTCAATGCCACAGACTTCTTTTTCCCATTGAAGAAACTACAGTGAGTGAAGTTTAGAACATCAGGGGATGCTGAGTCTTACGTGTTGAGTATTCCTGAATAACAAGTTACAGTCATAGTTATTGGGATTGTCAGCTCATGATCTTTGCACATCTCCTGATTCCTCAGCTTTCCTTATACCTGCCTGACAGCTGTAATTCTGTACAGGGACAGACAGAAGCAGCTTCCCAGCAGTGAGAAGGACCTTTTTGCAAGGTGAGCTAGTACATCACCCCATCACCCCTTATCAGAGACCTTCAGTCAAATTAGGCTTTCTAATTAACACTAAATTAATCTTTTTAATTGTCATCAAAGAAACTAATACTGACATAACAGTTTTGTCTGGATTTCAGAATGTCCTCTCTCTGTCCTGGGAGGTGATGGATGCCCTGTCCCTGGAAACACTCCAGATCAGGCTGGATGGGGCTCTGAGCAACCTGATCAAGGTGTAGATGTCCCTGTTCATTGCAGGGAAGTTGGACTAGATGGCCTTTAAAGGTTCCCTCCATCTCAAACAGTTCTATGATTCTGTAACACGCTGGGCTGCCCAGGCTGATGTGAACACATCTTTTAAGTTCTCTGAATGCTTCAGTGGCTGTCTGGTAAGTACTAGCACAAGGAAGAGCTGACAAATCTTCGAGGAGCCCTGCACTGCACCACCTTGAATTATAATGCTGACAGCACCGACCATCTGTGATAATACAAATCCTCAGGAAAAAAGAAAATCTGCTTTTTAATAGAGAATAAGGGATATGTAAGGATATGTAGTTTAAGAGAAATTATATTGCTGCAGTTACTGCTATAATTTGCTTCCCCATTGCTTTTTCTTGTTCAAAGAATTTACCTTCCCAGCATAGAAAGCGTGTCCAACATTTTCATTTAATTCCAGACATGCACTTAAACAATAGATGGCAAGACCTCTGTTCAGAACACTCTTGTGAACTTACAAAACTAGGGATTTATGAAGACTCTTATTTCTTATACCACTATCAGATTCAGTGTACAGTTGTGAGGCCATTTTTTTCACGTAACTTAGAAATTGTTAAAATAAGGATATCATCAGTAGTGAAAAAATTATAGAATAGACTTCAATATGATAGAATAGCAAAAATATTACGGGAAATTAAAGCAATAACATAATTACATTTGAATCAATCTACCACGCCACTTCAAAGACAAACTACAGGATAAAACCAAAAGTACTAATATCAAAGCCTGATAAATTTTTAATGCCTTGTACCAGCATCTTTTGATGTAAATGTTACCTAATAGATAGATATCTAACCTTCCAAATTCCATTTAAAAAATTCATCTGCAAAGCTATCAATAGCTGATGAAATATGTCATTTTCAAATAAAGGACATTTCATTTCCACACAGAGGACAACGAGAAGGTATTCAGAGGATTACTGTTTTACTGATAATGTTCTATCTGCAGCTTTCAAGACCAATATTATAATGGTTCCATACCGTGAAGCTGTTGTTGACATTTTTTGTGCTCGACTCAGCCACGCTGGCATCAGACAGGTCAACTTCATCAAATATTAGAGACTGTGAATGGAAAAGAACACAGAAATGTTAAATATAGCTTGGGTCCAATGTGAAGCATGCTTACACTCTCTGCTTTCATTTCCTCATGTCCACTCCAATTAGAAGATAAAAACAAAATAAAAGCAAAAAAGAAAACACAGAAAACACTATTGAGGTGATAGAACTTCCTACCTCACCACCAAATACGTTTCTATTTGCTAACTAAGAGAATACAAAACAGTGACTCCCAAAATGCATACTGTACTTAGGTTTGAGGCAACTCCAGATATGAGTACATGCTAGGAGAAGAAATCATTGAGAACAGCCATGACGAGAAGGACTTGGGAGTCTTGATGGACAAAAAGCTGGACATGAGTCAGCAGCGCATGTCTGCAGGTTGAAAGGCCAACAGTTTCCTGGGCTGCATCAAAAAGAGGGGTGGCCAGCAAGGGAGGGGATTGTCCCCTTCTACTCAGTCCTCGTGTGGCCCCGTCTGGAGTACTGCATCCAGGCCTGGGGGTCCAGTACAGGAGGAATGTGGTCCTCCAGAGAAAGGCCATGAAAATGATCAGAAGGCTGGACAACCTCCCCTGTGGAGAAAGACTGAGGGAGTCGGGCTTGTTTAGCTTGGAGAAGAGAAAGATCTGAGGAGACCTCACTGCAGCCTTCCAGTACTTGAAGGGGGAAATTAATTTTTTACATGGTCTGATACTGATAGGAAAAAGGGGAATGGCTTTAACTAAAAGAAGGGAGATTTAAGTTAGATGATAGGAAGAAATTTTTTAGTCGGAGAGCGGTGAGGTGCTGGCACAGACTGCCCAGAGAGGTTCTGGATGCCCCATTCCTGGAGACATCGAAGGTCAGATTGGATGGGGCCCTGGGCAGCCTGAGATGGTGGGTGGCCACACTGTCCATGGCAGGGGGTTGGAGCTAGATATCTCTAAGGTCTCCTCCCACCTAAGTAAATCTGTGATTCTGTGACTAACAGAATCGCCTTGCTCTTTTTTAATCATACCCCACTCTTTCTCTTTTATGCTATAGGAAGTAGAAATAAAATAATTGCTTGCTCTACGATCCAGCATGCAATCAGTGTTTGGTGAGACTTAGCAAGTTTGGGGAGTCAGTGCTGCAGGGTATTCATGCAGCTGCCTACTCATTACTCCTCCTTTTCTCATCTTTATGACACAGATAACACTGCCATTCTCACAGCTCATATCTGTGGTGCTTTTTAAGACTTACAAACTGCTTGGGGTAGCAACAAATGCAGAAAAGTGTAATAGCACATGTACTTCAGTGCTAGACTCCCTGCAGAGACTACATCTTCCTTGATTCATCACAGCCATACAAGTGTGTAGTATGTACCCATAGTCAAGAGTCATAGAAAGAGAGGTTTTAGTGCCTCAGTTATAGAATATTATTAAGAGGATTGGCTAGAGAAGTTGATGGAGACCTGAAGCACGTCACCTACATCTCCAGTCAGATGCTGCAACACCACAGGATACAGAAAAAGCAATGACCGTTGCTATGGAACAGCACGATCTGAGCCTCTTCAGCAAGGCAAAATGCTCTCATTCCAGTCATGAGGTGGAGGAAGGAAATGCCTTCAAGATAGGACAGAAGCATTCCTCTCTGCCCACCCCAGAATTTTCCACTACAAATTTCAATTGATAGGAAACACCTTTTCCCCACATAAATAAGTTTTGGCAGAAAAACTTCCTATTTCAATTTTGTGTAACCACTTTGACCCCTTTAAGAGCAATATGGACATCAAAACTGAAGAGCTTTGATGCAGTTTATGAGATAGTTTCTAAGCATTATTCGATTTTTACTTTTTTTGAAGTCATGGATTTGTTTGAGACCAACCACCCTCTAAGAACAATTGCAGAAGATGAATTAATAGTTGGTTTGAATAACCCAAGAAGTTAAAAGAACAGTGATAAACTTGACTTCCAAACATAAAAATCATGACATATCATGTCTTCCTTAATCAAAGCTAATTGAGCATACCGCTCCTTATGCACAATACTACTATTACGGAAATAATCATTAATAAATCATTAAATTATTGATATACTAATTATAAACCTAAGCAAAATTGAAGTACGTGGCATTAGATGCTAGCATCACTGAATTACCTTTGAATCCTTAGCATAGTAAAGGGTACGACCTCGAAGCTTGAAGTAACGCTTTTTCCACCTCTGAAAAGAACTGGTTTGCTTCAGTAGTAATCCTTCTTTTATACTTGTCTGAAAAACATTAAAATACAGTAGACAAGGTAAGTACATATCTAAATAGCTAAGCATATAGATCAAAGTTATTAGGTTTTTTTTCTGTTATTTATGTTACACATATTGTATAGATTTCTAACCATTCACATTAAATCGAGAGTAACTCTCCGGGCAACCAAAAAGCACAGCTATTTTTTCAACAATGCTAATTTTGCATTGAAAACAGAAAGGCAATCAAGAGGCATATAATTGTTGTGAAGATCACCAGAACACAATTCAAGTGTTTGGATAGCTACAAAACCACAAATTAAAGCAAGAGCCAACTGGTGGTGGCACAATGCAGACAAATGCTAAAACCAACCTACGTGAGGTCATTTCCAATGCCAGAATTTGATTCCATTGAGCAGAGAAACGATCACCACATGGGCCATAATTCAACAAGGTGCTTAAAAGTTTCTCATTCAAGCACAGGAATTATGCAAGTTGTGCATGACTCCAAGTACCTTGCTGAACTAAGGTCTTCAGCACGCACCCAGCGTACAAATACAATTACAGAATCACAGAATCACAAGGTTGGAAAGGACCTACAGGATATAGTCCAACCGTCCTTCCATCACCATTGCTACCACAAGCACTAAACCATATTTCGTAGCTCCGCATCCAGGCGCCTCTTGAACACTGCCAGGAACGGCGACTCCACCACCTCCCTGGGCAGCCATTCCAGTGCCTGACCACTCTGAGAGAAAAAGTTCTTCCTCAAGTCTAGCCTAAACCTCCTCTGATACAACTTGTGGCCATTTCCTTGGAATCCTGTTTGTTGTTTGGGAGAAGAGGCCAAACCCCTCCTCATCCCAGCCTCCCTTCAGGCAGTTGTAGAGTGCAATGAGGTCTCCCTGAGCCTTCTCTTCTCCAAAATCAATCCCAGCTCCCTCAGCCGCTCCTCATAAGACTTGTGCTTCAGATCCAAACCATTCCATTCCAAACTGAACCCTGCATATGTACAGCCCATGCCTTGAAATTCAGAAAGTGCAAATTACTGCATTTTAGATGTGCACACAGCTTTAGCCACCATGTGTGAGATTCATCAACCTGATGACATAATTCTCCACTTAATCAGACAAAATGACACCACACAGCTAGTTAATGGCATGAATCCTGCAATCCATTTTCTTCAGCTTTCAAGCTTGCAAAGAGTATGAGAAATCGTAAGTGCATTTGGATATTATATTCCAAAATGGTCCCTAATGCATAAGATTTCCAATTTGTACTGCAGAAATGCGATGCAAATCTTGTAATACAATTTCTAGACAATATGATATAAATATCATCTGAAGTTATTCTAGACTTTTCGAGGCTTAATCTGACCTGATTTAAAGTTCATAAACATTTTTGTCTGATATGATGTATAAAATTGCCCTAAACTTCAATGAAAGTTAATAACAATACAGAAAACCCAGAAAGCACTGAAACGTTCCTATCATTTCCTTTGAATGAGAGGCATCATTGCTATGAATATCGCAGCCTTCATTTAGATATTTCTAATGCAATAAACTCTGAATACAGCCCAATGACCACAAAGCAATGGAATTAACGCTCTTAAAAGGCAGTCCCCTCAGAGGAGATACTGTGGATGAAAGTTTTGCTGCATTTACATGTCACTGGTTCAGAACATGGCATCCTGTCAGCCATTCCTTTTGAGCTAAAGAGTAGCAATTCCCAACTGAAAAGGAATGGAGAGCATGCTTGACACTCACAACTTCATACTGCCTGCAATTTTCTGACCAAGCCCAAAGATCAGCTATTTTTACATGACATAAATAGATTTAATCAGTTAGCAAGCATCCAGTTGCAAGCACATATTCAAAGCTGTTTAGTGTAGCCATGCAGCACTTGAGTTTTGCAGTGCTCCTTGAGATTTCCAAAGTTATCACACAGGATGGGATTAGATGGCTTCCGTGTTTGTCAAGGGAAACAATAATTCACCTGCATAGTAAGCACCGTTTTAGGGAAAAAGCTTTCCAAATGGAAGGAAATCCATGTTCACTGAAACACACTAAACATTCTAAGAAAATCAGAACATAAATATTACATTGCATACTATCAGGGATTTTAAAAATCTGGTCAAAGAATATTAAACCTCTTTAGACCTTGATTTATTACTTGCTAAAAATGAAATTTATTCTTTCCTGCCATTTTTGCACTTACGAAAGGTGTAAAAAATAAAGAGAAATGCCTATTTCTCCTTATTTCTATTCATCTCTTAGAACACTTCTATCCCTAAATTCAAACCAAGAGCTTCTACATTAAATCCATTTTGCATTTAGCCCCTTGAAATTAACTCATCACAATCAAATAACTGTGCAGGCTCTGTAGAATGTATTTTTGTATTGAAGTGCTAGAAAAATACCAGATTGATAAATATTTCCCTGAGGAATGTAAGCACTTCATGAAACATACATCTGAAGTCTACATTTTACCACAAATATGTATTCTGGACTCAAACTTAAGCATGTCAAATAGCCAATTCCACAGCTGCAGACTCCAAATTTGAGCCTAAAGCTTTGGCCCAGTATCTTTAATTAACTTTATTTAGCTTTTAAAATGTGCAGAAAACCCCCAGCTGCTGACTGAGTCGTTAGTTAATCTGCTAATAAGGCTTTCCTGCATCTACATAAAAGCCACAACACTTACAGGAATTTAAGACTGGATGGGGCCTCCCAGGGTACTGAATTTGAATATGTACAGCCAGGTCATGTAAAGTTTTTTAAAAACATTCATCAGGATATCAGAAGAAAGCATTCAGTACCTTCTCTCTCACAATTGCAGGTAGAGCAGTGCTCCAAGATCCCACTGTTCTGAGAAACCTTCTTCAAATTAATCTCAGCTGGACATTAAATCTGAAGCATAAGCAATAATCGTTGCCAATTATATTAACTGCTTGCCTACTGCAATGTAGAAGAAACAAAAAGGTGCACATCCCACAGTTCTATACCACTTATCACATTTAGAGAATCACTGCTCATCTGCTTGCCAGTCTCCAGCTTCCCCATTCAGCTAGTTGTACAACCCAGTAATACAACATCCCTCCAGAGGTATGCAGCTATAATAAAAGCACACGGTTAATGAGTACAACAAAGGCTCACAGTTAATATGAACGACATCACAGTACGGTTTCCCTTAGTTACCAATGAGCTTGGACATGCTTCAATGTAAGGCTGAATTAACAGCTAACAATCTCTACTACTTTAGCCATTAACAATTGGAAAAATGATGCACAGTATTACAGTCACATCACAGTACTCCACAGTTGCGTATTTTCCTAAAGAAATGTAATTATCATATTACATTTTATACAGCTAAGAAGGTTTAAATTTATAGCCAACAAATCCGCGAGATGCAACTCTGCATCACAATAATCTGAATGATAATAATAAATGGGATTTGTGCACATCTAGATCTTGAAAAGACTTTGAGGCATCTTCTTTCATATCAGCAGATTTTTAAGTCTTCCATATCTAATATTTGAATATTCAGAAACAACTGGTTTTGTTTCAAAGAGACTCAACTACACCGCCTTACTCCTGATTCACTCATTTTGTGATGTCCTGCATTTGTGCCAAAATCAAAATTTGTAATTCTGTTGCTTCAAGAAAGATCCTATGAAAGGAGAAAACATTTTGAACTTAGAAAATACTGAACTGTCTATAGTAACTAACAGTGAACTTTCTGTTGCAGTTTACTGGCAACTGCAAGTGAAAACACTGAATAATTAAGCATAAAACTCTGCCCTTGTTTTAGTGTATGTAACAGCATGTGCTATTCAGAATATGTCAGGAGACTGCAGAAGACAACATCAGGAAATGCCTGAAAATGAACAGAATGAAAAAGGGAACTGGAAAGGCCATAAAACAAGGCAGGTTAAATGTAAACAGGAAATTAAGAGGATGAAGAAGAATTTTAAGACCACCTTGCAACAGATGCACACGCTGAGACTAAAACATTCTTTAAATACTTTGAGAGATGAAAGGCAGCCAAGCAGTTGCCAGGATCATTTTCCAACAGAAGCATGAAAAGAGTACTAAAGAAAGGGAAGATCACAGCAAAGAAGTTTAGCAAATTGTTGGCATCCATCATCACTGATGAAGATGATGAGTCGGCTTCTCACACAACACCTCTTTCTAACATCAGAGTAGCTACATCAACATTGCATAGAAAATACTGGACCTGCTGAATCACAAAGTCACGTGCCTCAGATGGCACTGACCCTTGAGTTCTGAAGATCCTGAAAGGACTACTAATAGTAAATTCCATTGCTGGTAACATAGAAGAGTCCAAGTGGAAGAATAATATTGCTGAGCCCACACATATCTGGGGGGAAAAATCAATGCGCCTTTGCAAAGGAAAATATTGCCTTGTTACTGGCAGGAACTCAGAGTGGCATGGAAGCATGTGGGTAAATGAAGATCCAGTTGACTTGTGTTTTCAGAACAAGGCATCCCAATATAGATTACTGAAGAAAGTAACAGAATGGAATTGAAAAAAGGGGATTTTTATGGACCTAAAGCGATAGGAAGCACAAGTATGACTTAAAAGTCACTTTTTGCTGGAAAAAGTCTTAACAATAGGTTTCCCACAAAATCAGGACTAGGACCAAGTCTGTTCAACTTCATTGACCCAAAGAAGGACCACACAGAAAAATCTTAAGATCTGTGGTTAAATTTCATGTAAATGGTAAAGATCTTAAAGTTTTAAAACTGAACAGGTGGTCTAATGTGTAGAAGATAACCTTCAGTCCAAGTCAGTATAAGATTATTTGATTAGGGAAGAATAATCTGATCCTCACTAACATTCTCACATGAACTTTGAGTGGAGAAAAGACTTCTTCAAGTCATAGTTGATAGTTCTCTAAAATCCTCAGTTCAGTGTTCAACCACAG
Organism: Tympanuchus pallidicinctus; assembly: GCF_026119805.1. Classification (NCBI taxonomy): domain Eukaryota; kingdom Metazoa; phylum Chordata; class Aves; order Galliformes; family Phasianidae; genus Tympanuchus; species Tympanuchus pallidicinctus. The sequence continues at coordinate 41,745,740 of NW_026294780.1, read as the reverse complement.
CCATAAATGCCAACTAAATGCTGGGTGTCATTGTGAAAGGTGACAAGTAAAGACCAGCTTAACAAAGATAATAAGCAGGAATGAAACTTGCTGTCAGAGGGGACTGCAGAGGCAGACAGTGTCAGCAATTATTAAAAAAAAAGAACTATATAATGTCAAAAACAACACCTTCATAGAGTCCCTTTTAATATTTTGTGGGAAAGTACCAGGAGAATGGGTCACCAAAGGGACAAACTTGCATGCTGCTCCTACAGACTTTCCTGTATCACTGTTGAAGATGGCATATGGTCTGACTCCACAGTAAAAATTTATAAGGATCTATTCTTCCTGCCACACTGAAAGCATCTCTTTTGCTTTGAAGTCTGATGTTTGCATTTGAAAGCGTATTTAAACCTCCATTTACAAAAAAAAAAAAAAAAATTAGTGCTTGGGTTGTTGACAGACCAGAATATTAAAGGATAAAAAAGACAGCATTTGTTTATTATCCCCCTGTGGCACTTCCCATTTCTATGACCTCTCAAAGTTAGGTACAGAAATAAAATCATCCCTCTCCCTTTCAGTGTCATGGAGGTACACTTTCACAGTCTGCACAGGTTTGGCTGCAGGCAGATATAATAATCATTATGTTGCAAGGTAAAGACTCACAGCTCCGATTTACTCAGAGCCCCTTAAAATATTCCAAGTGTTCAGTAGATCAAAAATGACTTTTATTATTACCAAAACTTGGCAATGAGACTCTTAATTTTGATTTAAATTATGACCTGATTATTCTAGGCTTTTGGTTTTCCTGACAATCTCAGCACAGCAGCTTCTATTACTGTCATTTATCCTGACACATATTTCATTAATTATGTCAAAATAAAGAGAAAATTTATCTACAGAGAATAAAAACTTAATCAGCCGCTCAGATCGAGGTTGCATTTTTATTGAGGATTTTGATTTTATTGAGGATTCCCTATCATACAGTCTCACATATGAAATTTAGAACCAAACCTAGAACTACGTAATGGCTAACAGTATATACAACTAAAAATGACCAAAGTAAAAATGAAATTAAAAACTAATATAATCGTATTGACTACAAAACACAGCTGTAATTTCAAGAGTATCTTGATAAAATAAGCATCATCAAGAACTGAACGCTAACAACTGATCAAGCAAATGCAATCAGTGGCTGAGAAATCACAGAAGTGTCAAGTTGCATATGGTCCACCTGACATTGTTGACGAATTATCTCAACAGAATGTCTGGATACCTTTGAGAAACCATTTCTCCACAAGCTCAGAAGGAAAGCTGGTCACACTCCCCCCCTCTTCCTACCGCAAGACTAGTCTGTGATTAAGCAACACAATTTTTGTGTAATAACAAAACAGGATGTTCTTCCAAAGTTATTTTATATAACGTATTTCTGGGGCTCCTTTATGTGAATGGATTCTAGCCTAAGTGAAACTGTAATACAAATGAAAGCAATCATACAGCTCATGCAGTTCCTCAAACTTGTTTTTCCCCCATGTTCCCTTCCAGCCTATGTTGAGGACACAGATTTTCCATTACTGTTAAGCTAAACAAAAATCTGACTTTTAGATTCCTCTATTTGGCAATAAAAAATGAACCAACATCAAATTGTGGATAAACTGCCATAGTAAGAATATATTGGAAACAAGGTGAAGTTGAATTAGCAAGCTGATTTAAAAACAGTGGTTGGAGAATATATTAAAAATTAACAGGATATTGCCATGCCAGGATGAATAACTACACTAAGAATTAAAAAAATAAAATAAAAAGAAGTCTCTTAGTTATAAACAATATCAGGCTGAAAATCAGAGAACAAACTTTAGCTGCTGTTGAAGTGTTTACGCTCATAATTTCCATCCCAATACAGCATGTTGATTTCAGTCTGTCTACTCATTAATCAGGGAATGAAAAAGATTTAATACACAGAAAAAGGGTAAAGCAATTCATAGACTCATGACTTGAGGGCAAATATCTAAGGATCTGGATTTTATTTCACAGCAGAGCTAAGAGAGTAATATTTTACAGCTACTGTTTGGAGCTTCATAGGTGCTCCTTTTAAAGCACACATACTCTGAAGGGAAAAATTTTAAACAGCTATATTTCAATGGTTATGAGACAAAAGAATATAAATGGCAGATATCTTACAGAAAAAGAAAGGAAAAATACAAAACATAACAAACAGTCAAAGCACTCAGCTGGCAAGATCTTCTTCACCACAGTTATTTAGATCTTGGTCTTGGTTTCAACTAAATAGGAGTGGCAATCGATTCATTGGCCAGTCTGTGAAGTCTGTGTAGAACAAGTCCAAAATAAACCATTAGAAATGAATTTCCCTATGGAAATGCTTTATTTCAATAGAGAAGAAAGAGAAAACTCTTCCTCTAGCTCTGTCTAGTGCTAGTATGCAAATAGCTGTTGATCAATCACTTGAGGAAATTACAGAAGCATCATATAACAAAAATATATTAAACGTTGCTACAAACTTCAAGTGATCCTTTCTTGCAAACAACATACAAGTTAATCTTGTCATAACAAACCCTCTGTGTTTTACTTACTGCACTTTTAATTTTTTCCCCTTGGAGAACATTTAAATAAATTCCAGTGATGAGGTCAGACTTCCTAGGAGCTCCGTTTGGTAGAACAGAGCCTACACAGAACAAGTTAAAGCTTGTGACTGTAGGGAAAGCTGGGGAACAATTCACACCAGGTCACGAAGCTGTAAACATGCATTTTCAGGAAATATCAGTATTACACAAACGTGTTCACAAAGAGCAAGTTCTTAGAATCCTTACATTTATCCCCTTCTTTGAGGAGGTGAAAAGCCTAAAAATGCCACTCCCTCCACTCTTAAACTTTTTCTAAATTACTAGTTATTTTAGAAAGTGATCAGTTATTGCAGGAATACTCAAGCCTGTACAGACATATAGCAACAATTTCACAGATGCTGCAGATTCTGCATAGTACAGCATTATAAACCCAGAAACTTATTAACTGAATATCCAAGCATTCCTGTTTTTTTATAGCATTTCCTATTGCTGCAGATATAGAGAGTACATGCTTTAATCTAATTCAGTAGTTGCACTACATTTCAAGTTTATATTGGCCTCAATTTTGTTTTACTGGATGGCACACAAAATCCTGGATGCACATTAATCATGTTTTGAATTACATTTTCTAGGTGTTTTTTTTTTTTTTTTTTCCTTTAACAGTCTTATTTTAACCATCTATTTCTAGAACAGTTAACTAAACCTTTAATTCCATAATTCACAAGTAAGGATCTCATGCTTACCTATAGATCTCTTGAGGCTTAGGGAGAAAAAAAGTAATATACTTTCAATTACTGAGAAAGCCATCTTTAAGTAAGTAGACTGAGAAGCTCACTTGAACAACCAAAGTACAATCCACGGGTAAGGATCACCACCCTAAATCTGCTGACAAGTCTTTGTAATACAGCTGGGAAAGCTGCTGGCATTCTTTGCTGCAAGGGCATTTGTGGACTAATGGTCAGCCTGCTAAGGTTGTTTCTTCTCAGGGGCACAACATGACAATTGCTTTTGTTAGCTATCAGGTTATTCAGGGATTACTACCCCTTCATAAATCCATGCTGACTACTCCCAACACGTTTTTGCCCTTCACATGTTTGGAAATGGTTTTTAGGATTATTTGCTCCATCACCTTCCCAATGACTAAAGTAAGACTAACTGGCCAGATCCTCCTTCTTGCTGTCCATGAAAATGACTTTCTCCTTTCTTCCAGTCCATAGTAGCTATGATCTTTGAAAGGTAATGGTGAATGGCTTTGCAATACCACCAACCCAAAGATATGTAACACATCACCTCCAGGGAACATCTATGCTATTTATACCAAAATTGGTTGCTAAAGAATGGTCTTCCTGATAAAGACCAAGGTGAAGAAGGCATTGACTCTTTGCCACAAGGTCCCCCACTTCAGCCAAAACAGACATGCATGTGCTCTATTCTTCCTTTTCTTGCTGATATACTTGCAGGAGACCTTCTTGTTATCCTTCAAATCCATTGCTAGATTCAGCTTTAGATTTGACTTTCCTAAACCCTGTCCCTACATGACTGAATTCTTTCCACTTACCCCCGTCTACAGCTTTTACATGCTTCCTTCTTATATCTGAAATGTTTCCAAAGCATCTTGATCACCCATGCAGTAGACTGCTCTGAATGTTGCAGGACTGCCACAGATTCGCACTCTCTTTCACTCTATCTTTCTGTTAGTTCTAAGAGTGAAATTCTTCATAGCAAAATACACCTTTTTTTCTATTTTTCTTATAATTCTTTACAAATGTTATTGAGTTATCCCTGCACCATTTCAACCAATCAAGAATCATACACAACTCCAGCAGTCTAGACAATGTCTGGAGTTCAAATTGGCATCAAAATTCCCAGTTTCAGTTACTATATTTTATATAATGTGGAGTTATTAAATTTAGTGTGTAAGTATTTTATGGTTTGGTGTACTTTGGAGGAAAATAAAGAACAGTCTGTGATGGAGTACAGAATAAGTGCCAAGTAGATCTGAAGTTTACTGTCTGGGCAATGACAATCCTCTGTATCCTCTGGTAGGCTGCTTATTCATTGCCCCTTGTCTGTAAATATGCAGAAAGGAATATTTTTTTCATGTCAAAGAGGGGCTATGTTGATACATTCAGTTGTTTGCATTTGTGCAGCTACATCTAACAATTATACGTGTACCTACAGAATATGTATGTAGGGAAGAGATTATTAGTGCAAGAGTACTGGTGAATTCCCTAGAAGAGCAAAACACTTCATAAAGGACAAAGTCTGAAATGGTTCTAGCTTTTTCCAGCATTTCCCATGGTAAAATTGTAATTTACTCAGCAGCCCCTAGCAGAAGTCACAGTGGAAGCAGAGCTCTCATATTACAACCAAAGGAGGAAACTCTCCCTTAAGCCCATGAGACTGGAAAGCAGAATAACATGCATTGGATCCTCCCTTCTCCTCTGTTTACCAATGGGAAACACAGGCCTGTAATTACTTGTGAATCCACATTCCCTCAGTGCTGAGGCTCATTCATGTATGTGCTATTTTCTCTCATTCAGTAAACACAATAAGGCAGCTTCTCCCAAAACACACATCTCTGGAAAGGGGCAAATCAGTACTTTGCAAAGCTACGTACAGCAGCACAGCCCTGCTCACCTGTCCAACAAAGAACACAAGCTCATGCTCTTACTCTGTGTCAAAGCATTGAGGTGTGAAACTCAACGCAGTGCCTCCTTCAGTCACACAGAAAATCAAGGGGAGTCCTCTTGAAACATATTCGTGGGCACACAAAAGAGTAGGTGATGACTTTGAATCGCTGGTATGGACTTACCAAAGGCAAATCATGCCTAAACACAAGGGAATCTTTTCTAACATCCTTGCATCAGAAAATCATATAGCACCCCCTGCTTGATATTTAACGGCTCTGATGGCTAAAATATACCAGCAGCAGTCACTCACTTTTTTTTCTTTCAACGAGTTAAGCAGTTAAGTATGGATTTTGCCTTTTCAGTTTTAAACAGCTCAATGGTCATTTTTTTTCCACTTAATTCAAACTGCTATTAAAAATAGCCCTAGCATAAAAGCAAATGAAACTACAACCATGGAACTACATGCACTAGAATAAAACTAAATTAAACTTCAACTTGAATACACGCGTTCCTTTCGGTTTTGGTTTTTCTTCTGTTCTTCTTATTATTATTATTGAGGAAAATGCTTCCAGATAAATAAGTCCTCAGTTTTATAAAACCTGTCACTTTGCATATCCATTGTGTAAGAGGACTTGGAGCTTTCAAGGTAAGAGCACAGATGTATTTCACATTGTGCTTGCTTGCAGATTGTTATGCAAAAGCTGCTTTTCAGGGAAGCTAAAAAAAGGCAAAGTCTATTTCAGCTTTAATAAAACCTCAAATATATTCTTAAATCTTCATTTAACAGCATATCCACTAACAAAATCAGAGGTTCATTAAAGAGCTGGCAGAGGCATAATAAAGATCTTTTAGTCCCTATTCTTCTCAAAGTCAGGACAGACTGTGTAAAGATTTGCAAAAACAGGTTACCTACCATTTTATTCAGGGGCCCCATTTTCTCACTTGGCTCAAAAGCAATTCCTTATTCATAATACCTCACAAGAAAAAGAACAGGGAAAACAACAATCCCTTGATGATTGCTATTACAATTCACTTGGCATGTCATAATTGTCTTTTGTTCAAATCACAAAGTTTTCAACAAGAGAAAATATTACATGAGACACAAGGTTGCTTTGCTTTTTTGACCAAATTAATAAATTTACATCTAGGTAAACAGAAAAAAAAATTACACTGAACAAAAACAGAGAATTGCAGATGGGTTTCCACTGAAGATATAGGTTATGAAAGTCTTACATCCTGTCATGCACCAGGCTTAGCATGCTGCCCGTGCAGTATGAAACCTTTCAATGAAGAGTCATCTTCAAGAGCTTTATGCGTGAGAAGCTCTGATCTCCTCTGGGATGTGAAACGAGTGTGAGTCCTATTTTTTTCACTGGCCTTTCACACAGAAGTGGAAAGCATGGAAAATGTTTGTTTTTAAAATAGATGCGGTTAGTCAGATTTCTTCTTATGTTTCCTCATCACGTTTTTCTGCTATTGACTTTCGTCTTCTTAAAATACTTGTCTTCGCATTATTGCTTACTTGTGTTTAATACATGCACTATAAACTTTTGAGAGTCATCCAATTTCTAAGTAATTAAGTACTTGAGGAATGTCTGAAGTCTATCTTTTCCCTGCGAAGTTTGGCAGATAAACATTAGAAAATCGTGCCAGTGCTGCCTGCCTTTCCCCTTTGCTAAGACACTCTGGCAGCCACCCTTTGGGCCACTGTGCATCATCTGGCCTTGCACATTTCAGGGCCAGTACTACGGAGTAGAAAGTCAGAGCAGTTGCTCCTTGACACTGAAATCACCAAATCTACCAATATGCCTGAGATAGAGCAACTCATTTTCTTTGCATGTTTGTGCTGGAAGCTGAGGTTTGTCTACGCACAGAGAAATTCAAAGAGAACAAGCCAAAAATTGTTAAAAATCTATTAATCAGATCTAAGCTGCTTGATGAAAATGTAAAATGTCTAGGATGATCTCCCATCTCCTTTCAAACTCATGAGGTTTTGAAGAAATGCTATGAAAGTGTGATGTTAGGATGTCTTAATGCCAAGTAATTCTAGCTATCCCAAATATTTGGAATATTTTAACAAAAAATCATTAGTACAAAATCTCACTTGCACAAAGATACTGTTTGTTTATTAACTGGTTCAGGACTGTACTTAGAGGTGCTGATCAGAAGGGACTTGGATAAGGGAACAGAACAAACCCTTCTTTATATGTATGATATTCATAGAATCATAGAATGGCCTTGGTTTAAAAGGACCTCAAAGATCATCTAGTTTCAACCCCCCTGCTATGTAAAGAGTCGCCAACCACCAGACCAGGCTGCCCAGAGCCACATCCAGCCTGGCCTTGAATGCCTGCAGGGATGGGGCATCCACAACCTCGTTGGGCAACCTGTTCCAGTGTGACACCACCCACTGATATTATATTGCTTAATCTGGGTTGAAATTACCATCATTAGCCATTCTAGAGACACAGCAGTTAGCTCCCCCAAAAAAGAATATCTTCTACAAGCTAAAACAAGCTTAAAATCAGTTGTATTGAATTTATAGCTACTCTATTGATTTATTCCAGCAGCTGCAGAAGCTGTAACTGCTCTCCGCTAATCTACCAAAGATTTCTCAGGTTGCACACTGAAAAGTGAGCAATCAGTCAAACTGATTAATGGCAGCTGGATCAGGCTTTGTTGAGCAGCAAACTCTGAGCTGATTATTTTCATGAAAGTCGCCCAAAGTGGAAGAGGATTTTTACTCTGATGATGTTGTACGTGTTTCTACAACCTCATATTGGTTTTCCATACATAATATGAGCATACAGCAAAAGCATTGGGTGTTTTAATTACAAATCAGAAACTATGACTCACCAGGCTTTCCTCTCTAAACTACGGATCAGAATTGCTGAACGCTCAGAAAGGCTTTTGCTCATACATCAACACACGGCTCCCCTGCTCTCAGAAGGACTGGGCCTACGCTTCCTTTCATTAGCTGACATGGTATATGGCCAACGAACATATGTGCTGTCAGCACAATGTATGAGGTGCAGACACAGCATCCTTAAGCCCATTTATTCTTCACAGGAAGTCACAGTTTAATTTATATACCTGTTAGTTAATGTAGGTCTTAAACTCGCAAGAGATGCCTGCAGGGAAGAAAGCATGGACTGCTCCTGACAAGCTAATACGCAACAAGAATAGCAGGGAGCCTTGAATGGGTTGGTGATGGAGGCCTAAGGGGCTCCTCCATCCTCCCTGTGACCACGCCATCCATCTGCAGAGCAGCACCAAGCCACAGAAGCCCACTTGATTAATGGGTCTTGCTAGGCAGCAGGCTTTTTGCTTCTCGTCTGCATTAGAGACTGGCTGGGTTATCATTCAGAATGAGCAGGCAGGTGGTCTCTTCTTTCTTGAATTTTATTTTAAGACTAATGGAATCACAATATTCATTTTCTGTATGTAAAAAAAAAAAAATCTGTCCAAGTTTGAGACAAAGTCAGGGATGCCTTTCTTACATTCCCAAGGCAGACAGTCTTTTTATTCTATACTCTTCCATTTTAATACTTGGCTTCAGTAGTAGAAGGTCAATGAAAAGCATAACAAAAATAAATATTTTGACACATACAGCACAACAAATGGAAGTGGGAAAGTGCTTTATTTGAAGGTTTTGAAAATTTTTTCAAGAAGTTTTAGAGTAATTTTACTTTCTGCTTTCTCAATCACATGTTGAACCTGTTGTGCCTTGGAGAATCCCTTTGGTGCTATTTTTATTTGGTCCAAACGTGGGCTGAATATGGCCCAAGGTACAAAACAAAAAGTTACTGCCCCAAGGAGCCTGCAGCTATAAACACTGAAATGCAAAAAAGATGCACTATGACCCCTATGGAAGAAATGCATCAGTTTTTAACTAAGCAAAATTATATTGCTATTTGAATATCAAAAGGAGATGAGAGAATTTCAATGAATAGAGATAAATGGTGCGCATGAAATGAGAAGGAAGGTCATGATAGCAGCAGTGGCACAGCAGAAAGGACAAAAAAAAAAAAAAGACAGGATTATAAATTCTAACATGCTGGGAAAAGCCACCCGCAAAACAGCAAGGGTCTCCTGTAGTGTGAGCATACAGCTTCTGATTTATAGTAACCATTCACATTTTGTGAATAATCAGGTACTGAGAACAATGACACTTTGGTGTTTCAGCTTACTTTTGTTAATAACATTTACTGCATTTCATATGCTGTGCCATTGATATCATACAATTGAGTTTAGCTGCTTAATTCACCTATCTGGAGACGAGTTCAATGAGCAAACAGAATCAATATTGAAGCATAAACCTACGTGGAAAGAATATGCATCAATACTGCTATCAAGAGAGTTGAAATCTTTCTGGATAAGAAAGCCCCAGCAGTATTAAAAAGAAGAGTGATATCAAATACACATCCACATCTGTCAATACACAAACACTGCTGTTTGTGAAACTGGTTCTCATCACTTAAAAGAGCCACAAAAAATAAATAAATATAAATAGAGCCAATTTTAAAACCGCACTAACGTTTGTCTGGTATGGAAGGGAAATGAAGAGAGCCCGATCAGAGTATAATCGGATACATTAACAACAAAAATTGAAAATCAAAGTAAAAATGTGGAAACCACCATCTATTCCAAAAGAGTTGTTAACACAGATTTCTTACGCCTTATAAGAAAACTTCATGTATTATGACTTGAGTAATAAACGACAACCAGCAACTTCTCTTCTGTGCATTTAGAGAAGACTGAGGCAGGTGGAAGAAAAAGCACTATTCATCACAAATCATGCCAGCATATTTCATGGTGCTAAATTACAGATACCAGACGTAGCAGGATTACTCTGGGTCTTGAAGGCTAGGAAAGATTGCCATTAAACAACCCTGGAAACGGTGTGCTATAGTTGCACCAAGGGTGAGGAGGAAGATGTGATGGGAACTATCCATATGCAGGAATGAGATACATGAAAACCCCAAGGGTGTACAACCCAGCATCAAGTGAGTTAGTTTGCAGGGCAAGATGCAAAGACTGCTCTACTACCAGCTTGACACTAATTGTAAGTAATTGTGATGAAATTCATCAACGGTAGTGATAATTTTGATTTTAAAAGTATATTATTAACCGCTATTAATGAAGTTTAATCCTCTGTAAATTTTAAGAGAAATAATTACGAAGCAATAAATCGTTATGAGTCAAAAGTTTCCTGCATTGTTTCAATTAATACATCGTAATTATTCCTACAAATTAATTGCATATTGAAATGATTAAAAAAATACGTAAAAGTAAAAATGACTTTTTAATCTAGCGTGAGCATTTTATACTCATGTACTCCGTATAATTAATACCAACGTCCCAGGAAGAGATAATAAAACTTGTTTGTAACTACTAATTTTGCTTTCTACAGTGAACAGAGAAATCACACAAACAAACAGCATTTGCACACCTTCTTAGAGGTTATCCTTTCTTCTGAAAAACAAAATCATTTTATTAACATCTCCTTATATTCTTCTGAGCACATCTGTTCTTTGCGTTGCTCTTTTACATTGCAGGACATCATGGGCATTTCTAATGGGTGCACTGCTTCTGGGTGTCACAACTACCTTGGAGGTAAATATTGTACCTAATATTTTAGTGCAGTAAAATAGCTGCACTAAAATCTCATGTTAAACTTCTTCATTTCATTTAATTTCCTTACATTTTATTAAGACGCTTTTATAAATTCTGTCTCTGAAATTCGTCGATTGTATTTCTCTAATCAATCCCTAAAAGTTGTTGGAAAAGCCAACTCTTACTGCAACTTCATAAGTAACACTGACTCTGTGACAGTGTGATGTGAAACTAAGAGAATCACAAAATCATAGAATGGCCTGCATTGAAAAGGACCTCAAAGATCACCTAGTTTCAACCCCCCTGATATGTGCAAGGTCGCCAACCACCAGATCAGGCTGCCCAGAGCCACATCCAGCCTGGATGTGCCCATGCGAGCCCATGCTGATTTTGATCACCTCCCATTAATCTCGAAAGAGTAGTAAAAACGAATAGTAAAGTAAAAAAAAAAACAAACAAGCAGCATCTTTCAAAAAAAAAACATTAACTCCTAAATGAAAAGAATCCACAGCTGAAGTTTTTATTCCGTTCCATGCGATGGAATGCCCACTCCTGGCCACAGGGGGGTAGCAGCGTGATAGCAACGTTCATGCACAGTGAGCAAGCTCTTGCTTGGGAAAGCTTCATTGCTACAGGTTTTGGACATCTTGGATTCTTTACAGCACATGTACTTTACCTGCAGGGCATACCTGCATGTGGCTGACTGCATTACCAAAATACAAACTCTGGGAGAATCAGGGGAAAAATGGGGCATGTTATCCCTTCCTTCTATAGAGAAGTTACTATGGAAAAATAAAACAGTCATAAATTTACATTGAGTGAGGAAATATGTAAAAGTGCTTGGCAATCATGGCACTCACATTTTCAATCACTAAGTAACAAAAGGGTAAACATCTTTTGCTAAGACAAATTGGTAAGTAAGCAGTGGTAAACTATTTATGGGCCTAAATATTGATTTAAATCTTCTGTATATAATAGAGAATGCTTGTGCTTTACTCTCATGAAAATAAAGGTTAACTACAATTCTCTTTCAATGTAAATAGGGTCCATCTATTTTTTTGTTAGATATATTAGCTTGTATTATGCATAAAATGCATAAAAGAGTCAGTCTTGTGAAAGTCACTTACCTTTTTAAGATAAGTGTATAAATATTTATTAGATCTACACTGCAAGCAATCAAAATAGAGGAAAAAAGGCAAAAGTTGTTACCTCCTATATAAATAGCTATATGTACATAGAAGATCATACAAATGTAGCTAAGCATTGTAACAAATTGGTTGTGCATTATGAGTTGTCCTTATCCAGCTATGCTGATTCAACTTTTTATTATTTGACTCTATGATTCTGTATTGTAATGTATATTGTTATACATACAAATACATATCATTTTTACCAGCATAATAGCCCCAAACTCATTTGGTAGTGTTGCCATACATGCTCAGAGACAGATTGCCTATAAAGGCAAGAAAATAAAAAAGCCTTTCAGTTGGCAAACCAAGCTGGGCCACCCTGTACTGATTTGTTCCTCTCCAATCTTTCTTTCTATTGCAAAGTCAATGAACACCAGCCTCGCTATAAGCTACGTACTGGCTGTGTTTGTACTAAAATCTAAATAGGTATTGTTAAGGGCTTGCCCAGGCTTGAAAGTGAATGCAGATTATGGGAGTGTTTGACACTAATGCGCAATAGCTGCTCCATAACCCAACATGCAGTCATTCCTACCCACAAGCAAAGGCATCACATTCCTGTTTTGCCTAATCCCCAGCTCAAAAACGTCTTCTTTCCTGACAGGATGATTCAGTAAATCAACAGCTACATCTGAAATATTTCCTCCTCAAAAGCAATTCAGCTCTGACAAACCATAAAAAAAAAAAAAAAAAACGGTCAGAATGGGGCAAGGCATTTTGTGGTAAAAACAGAAAAAAAACATGATGGACAAGTGAGGGCTGTATCATCGCCAGCACTTACTGTGAAACCTGACACAGTTCAAGAGCACACAACTTCCTTCACCCTGCCACTGCTCTCCAGGGAAGATGAAGTTGCTTTTGAATAGGAATTTCAACTCCCTGGTTCAGCATGGTGTCATCCTGCTTTATCTGAATGATTTTACTTTTCATTGCAATACTTACAGGCATCATTTGGCAGTTTTCCCTTTTCCCTGACCCAGACAAGGCTGAACAATCTGTGCCGGCAAAACTATGTTGGCAACTGAAATGCCTGCTTTAGTTGGGCTTAAAATGACCATAATCAAAGGAGATTAGAAAAGTTATTCTTGTTTTTACTTTTCATGCTTGCTAAATCATTTATAAAACTGTCACTTGAATTCAGTTCTTCCCGTTGGTAAAGCTTTCCACAGAGAAGCAGCTTAAGACATTGCAAAACAGCAAGAAAAATGGGGAAAAAGCCACTTCAAAAAAAAGGAATGTGTTAAGAATATGACAAGTATTGAAATTTTGTTAAATTTGTATTCCTGCCCTTTGATTTGCAACAATCAAAGCCATCAGGCAGAAAAGAAGGTAAGAAGAGTAGCGTATTTTTAGGCTGAGCTGCTGATCTGTAGAAAACCAAAATGACTTGCATAAGGTTGTGGTGAGTCAGCACCAACAGAAAGGCAAACCTAAAGCCTAATCCCATTCTCAAACTACTGGATTGACTCATTTCCCACATCTAAGTTGCTCTGCTTTTACTTTATGCAATACATCACTCAGACCATGAAGTTACTTTTGTAAATGGAATTTTTCATGTTGCAGTCCCCCCACGTAAATCAAAGAAACGTTTCATTACTTTTCAATGAACTTTTGTGATCTCACTTCCCATGTCATGCTGTATATCCTTGCTTTAATGCTAGATAAATGAGTCAAGTTCAACATTCCAGATGACTGATTTTAAATACTTTTGAGGCATTTTCTTAAGAATGTGTACAGGAATATGTCTCTGCAAAACCCCCTGATGATGAACTGAATGAGCTACAACTCAGATGTCATGATATCTGCAAATCAACACAGAACAGTCTTCAGAAATCAACTGTTCTGGGCTAGAGAAAGAATTAACATGAGAGGACTTAATCATCTCCAAAAGCCAAAACATTCTAATAAAACATCACAAGAAAGCTTGCTCTCCCAACTCTCATGATAGGTCCCCTAAAGAAAGAAGAGAAAAAAAAAAAAAAAGACAATGAAAAGCAGCTTAGCCTGCAGCTGATCACTGAATTTCTAGCACTATATGCTGAAAAGAGAGCAGTGTGTAACTCATGCTGTCTCCAACTGTTATGGACAACATGGATAAAACTCTGTGTAAATACCATGGGCTTTTTCTCTGCACTTCATCCACATCTGTAAACATGCAATTTTCAGACTTCATTGACAAGAGTAAAAGCTGCTTTCCTTGTCAGAAGTGAAAGCTTTGATGGAGTCAGAGTGTGTCATAACTGCATTTGATCCATTCCTATACAGCAGAAATCCCATAGGTCTCAGGAGTAAGTGAACACAGCTCGAACTGGTTGTTAGGTACTCACAGTATTTCACCAGTCATGTTAAAGAACCCCAAACCTCACCCTGAAGAGTTAAGTGGAATCAGAATTACTTCTAATGTTGGCGTTTTCCAGCTACATTCCAACTTCAAAATTGTCTTTCATTTCTTCATCTGATAGCAAACCAAAAGGAACTTGGTTGCTGTTATATTAAACTATTGCACATAGGAAATAGTTGAATTTCTTTTCATTCTGTTGCAATTTCCCCATACCTTTCGAGTTTGCAGCAGCACAGACTATCAGTCACATAATGGGAAGTGGGAAAGATGTGACATCCTGCCCAGAGACTGTCATCAAGCAAAAATTCCTTAGGCCATGTGTTCTCTTTCCAAAGCAAAACTCAGTTGCATGATACACCTGGTTTGAGAAGCTGTCTAGAGACTGTCTAGAGATCAGGTAGTTCACTGACCCAATTTAAAGAGTGTCCTTGTCATTGTACTGAAGTACATAAAGTAAGGTTCTAAAGTGCCTGAGAGATCACAATAAAATGTTTGTTACATATTTTTTTAAACACCCTGCAAAAAAATTTAAAGCAAAGGTAACTGAGAAAATTCTAAAATAGAAATACAGAAAGGTAAATAACACAAAATTTCAAAGAGAAAAGAGTAGACTGGTTATGGAGCCCCTACAACATGCATTTCTTGCTCATCATCTTTCAACTGAAATGTTCTGTTACCAGTTGTTCAAGTGAAAAATGATGCATTAGCTGCACACAAGGTATTATGGACTACTCATACTCGCAACGCTGTAAACACATGGTACTACTTTAGAAGAAAACCACAGAATTATAGAATCATTAAGGTTGGAAAAGACCTCTAACATCATCTAGTCCAATGTCAGCCTATCACCGCCATGCCCAGTGACCATGTCCCTAAATGCTACATCCACACATTTCTTGATTACCTTCAGGGATGGTGACTCCACCACCTGCCTGGGCAGCCTATTCCAATACCTCACCACTCTTTCTGAAAGGAACCTTTTTCCCCAGTATCCAACTTGAGCCTCCCTTGTGTGACTTATGGCCATTCCTTCTCATCCTATCACTAGTTACTTGGGAGTAGTGGCCAACCCCCACACTGCTACAGCCTGTTTTCAGGTTATTATAGAGAGCAGTATGGTCTCTTGTGATCCTTCTCTTCTCCAGACTGAACAATCCCAGTTCTCTCAGCCACTCCCCATGAGACTTGTACTCCTCACCTCTCACAGCTTCATTGCCCTTCTCTGAACACATTCCAGGGCCTCAATGTCATTCCTGTAGTAAGGGACCCAAAACTGAATACAGTATTCAAGGTGATGTGTACATTCAATGCTCAGAATAAAAAAGTAGAAGTGAAAAAATAAAAATAAAAATCTACAGACAGCTTACAGCAAGGTTTTAAGATGGATCTCTCCAAAACACTGCATTTTAACTACATGAGAAATACCACTTCAATAAAGCTGTAATGGCCCAGAGCTCAGAATGATCAGAATGCACACTCCAATTGCTTCACCATTTTAAAGCTGGACAGAACAAAGAGTTTCATTTAGTTGGAGCTAGGGTCCACATTCAAGATCTTTGCATTCAGTTTTCCAAGAGAACAATTTAAGTATCAGCCAGCCCCAAAGCTTTACCAAACTCCATGTACGTAAGATGAGAACGTGAAAATAACAAACTCAGTAGAATTCCAGCACAGACTGCACTCTCCCATGCTGCATGCTGACACACAGATAGAAAATATTTCTGAATTAAACAGGAAAACTTGAAAAAGTCAAGAGCACAACAGCAAATAAAGAAAGCTCCTCTGGTCAGTATCACACTTTTGGAAATAAAATGAAGTTCATGAAGACTATCATTATTTAATATACTGCTAAGAGCACTTCCATCCATCAGAAAATATATAACTGTTTTAAAAAATGAAGTGGCTCAGAGCATAAAACACTATAATAGATCAGTAAAAAGAACAGTGACTGGTTCTGATTGTTACATTATTTATTGGTTGGACAGGTGTGATTTTGAAACAAAGCTAAAAAAAACCACTTTATTTCCAAATATTTACCTTGGAATAAAGAAATAGTATTTTTAGACAAACAAGACTGGGATTAAGTTTTCCAGATTCAAAACCCCTCCCTTCTGACTCACTAAATAACCTTGGGAAGCCTTTACTGTTTTCTAGCACTCCAGATTCCCAGGATATGAAGTGCGTGCCTCTGCCATAAGAGAAGACAAGGAATTATTTTGTCTTTGGACGCATTTTGATCTCCAAGCATCTTACAGATCCACAATTTAACAAAATATGAGCATCATCCATGCTGGTTAAAACTATTTATGATAAAATGTTTTAAAAATGGGTCTACTCTTTACTGTGAGGATGATGAGACACTGGAACAGGTTGCCCAGAGAGGCTGTGGATGCCCCCTCTCTGTAAGCATTCAAGGCCAGGCTGGATGGGGCTGTGAGCAACCTGGTCCAGAGGGAGGTGTCCTTGCCTGCAGCAGGGGGTTGGAACTGGGTGATTGTAAAGGTCCCTTCCAACCCAAACCGTTCTGTGATTCTATGATGATATGAATCTTACCACAAGACTGTTTCACAAACGTCAATGGAAAATCAGTTTCATATGTAGAAAAGATCTGAAAACATTATGAGAAGCATGTTTGTTTTTCTTTTAATCTGAGAAGTAATAATTTGCAGAGTGCAGAGGTACAACACAGTCAACACTGAATAATTTCAGTATGTCCCTTGGACAAAATCTATATGTTCTGGCATATATGAAGGAGCAGGCTTTTGCACTTTTTTTTTTTTTCTCTACTACCTAATAAATAGGGGCTGGTCAAAGCTTTCAAGCATGTAGAGAACAGGTGTTTTTCCACTGATTTGTCAGATCTCTAATGGAATATATAAATCAGCCTATTCTAGTTACTGCCATCCAAAATTTGCATCTCCATAGCCACAACAAATATAGGGGTGCAGCAGCTTTATCATGATTTTCTGCAGTGCTGCTTGATCCATAGCAGAGCAGAGTCTACTGAAAGAACGTATTTACAGTTTATCCATCCTCCCCTTCTGAAAGTAAAAGCAATGCTGGTTGCAAGGGGAGGATAGAGGATAGCTCAAAGTAAATCACTCCTTATGAGGCATTTTTGAGTGATTTGCTGAGAGTATTTTTCAGCAAAGAAAATCCAAGAAAGGAAAGAAGAGGATGAAGTCCATTTGAAGCAATACCATTTTCTCATAATGCTACATTACTCATATAATATATGTGCTCCAATAATTTGGAAGAACTGTTCTCTAAGGCTGCTTTTTGCAACTGAGGAGGGCCACTAAGATGATCAGAGGGCTGGAGCACCTCTCCTATGGAGAAAGGGTGAGGGAACTGGGTTTGTTTAGCTTGGAGAAGAGAAACCTCATTGTGGCCTTCCAGTATTTGAAAGGAGAATATAAACAGGAGGGGAAGGACTGTTTGTGAGGGTGACAGTGATAGGACAAGAGGGAATGGTTTCAGACTCAGACAGGGGAGGTTTAGGTTAGATATCAGGAGGAAGTTTTTCACTCAGAGGGTGGTGATGCACTGGAACAGGTTGCCCAAGGAGGCTGTGGATGCCCCATCCCTGGAGGCATTCAAGGCCAGGCTGGATGTGGCTCTGGGCAGCCTGGTCTGGTGGTTGGCAACCCTGCACACAGCAGGGGGTTGAAATTAGATGATCATTGTAGTCCTTTTAAACCAAGGCCATTCTATGATTCTATGAACTGTATACATATATTAGCCCATCTCTCTGCCTATAGCACAGGAGGAATCTGAAGAAAGCCTCTACATGTGCCTACAAATTACAATCACCGTGATGCAAAATCCACTCAGTCATCACACCCTCTAAGCCTGGGTGCCTTCTTTCAACTCCTAAAAGAAAAAAAAAAAAAAAGAAAAAGAAAAAAAAAAGAAAAAAAAAGAAAAAAAAGCAAGCAGTCTCTTTCCTCACACAAAATGTCACAGGGAACCCCTCCTTGTTTTACAAACATTTTTTTTCTGCTTAGTTTAGACAGAGCACACCCGGAGCAGCCAGTCTCCCCACAGCATGACCTCCCACAACCTTCCTGCCAGGCTTATGCAACCAGGAAACCAAAAGCAGTTCTCTGCAACTTGGCTAATTGCAACCAATCAGGCCCTTTTAAATTAAGAAAAGAAAAAAATTCACCCAATTTAGATTCACTGGTAAAACAAAAAGATGCCAGGTGGGTGTTTTTGTGACAATTTCAAATGTACCTTCCACCCTAAATCTGCATTAGTCAGATGATTAATGGCAAAGTTTTCCTGTAATAAAAACTCCATACACTGCATTTTATAAGTTTTACTTCAGCTTAACAATACCCTTCTCTAGAAGACCATTTAAAAATAAATGATACAGTGGCTTTCTAAGGAAATAATAGAGTCTCTTTGAACATTTACACTCATTCTAAAAGGCTAATAAAAAATTTATACGTGTGCATGTACAGAGAGAATAGTGTCCACTGTTACCAAACCATGGGAGAAGTAGGTGACACCTACTGTAGGTGACACCAAGTTACTGGATTTTTTCTGTTGTGCCAGCAGAGTATCATCTGGTGAAAGAAGATATTCCTCCTGGTCTTCGGGATCAGTACATTCAAACCAACGAACAATAAAGATAACTTTGTGGGAATGTTATGCAACTACAAACATGCACACCCCGCTTCTCAAAGAGATTCCTAGGGAAGGGATAAAGGCAAAACCAGAGCCAGTGCTCACTGCATCCCACACACTGATCTCTCTTCCAAAAATGTGGCTGAAGTAGCAGGCAAGGACAGTGAGTTTTCTACTCTTCTACTCCGACAGAGAGGATGACCACAGACCATCATCTAATTGATTCTAAGTGATCTCACCACAGCAAAAGATCAAATCCCTAGCAAGCAGCTACATTTTCAAGCTGTAGCTTGAAAAATAGCTGCTCCTCTGAAACAACAGCCAGCTGAAAATGAGTTTTTCTTAAGGGTAGGTGACCGTGTGTAGGTGACTCCAAATGCAAGAAACTTAGCTTCCACAGTCTGTCTGTCTCCATCTGCTGGTACATCACATTGCCAGAGTAGAGAATTATTTATTTTAAAAATCATTTTAAACATCTTGAATACATAATAAGATTGTGCAGCTTCTGTTATCAGTGAAATTACAGCTGGAAGCTGGTGAGAAACCAAACCTACCCAAAGGTTCACCTCTGCAACCGCATCCAACTTCACTTTGAGTAGGACACACAATGATGGATGCACTGGAGCTGAAACAAATACAGTGCCCAAGTAACTCATCACATTTAAATAATGATTTACTTTAAAAAGGGTAATGAATACTATTTCCTTTGGTCTTAAGAAAAGCCTTCCATTTCACCATCATTACTAGGCTACGCTCTTTTTTTCATAACTAAAAATGATGTCAAGAAAATCCTCAAGTTTATACATAGAATTTTCAAATAATAAACTTTTATACACACATGTAAAGTGATCGTTTGAAGAGTGATTACAAAGTGCTGCTGCTCACCTCTTTTCCATCACTTTAGTATCCAAGGACTAATAGAAATGACTGGCTGATCCTCAAATTGGTCTGTACTCCAACTCAGACATTTCAAGATAAAACCTGGGTCATAAACCTGCTCATAAGCTCCTGATTATGTTACATTAACCCTAGGCTCATTGCATCTAAGTTTACTGAGTACCTATTTTTGTCACAACCATGCTTGGTAATAATGGGAGGTTATGGGAGGACAATACAGCAGGGTAAAAAAAAAAAAAAAAAAAAAAAAAAAAAAGAAATCAATATGCTCAATAGATACATATTAATATATCCAAGGTAGCCACTGGAAGAGATCCTAGCTTGCCATAACCTTTCACTTGAAGCTGCAACCACAAAGTTACTAAAAATAATTTTTTCCTTCAGAAAAATTGATCTTCATTTGCAGGACAGACATTGCACTTCTGCATTAATCCAATCATTTCAGTTCAAATTACTGAAAGTCAACACAGGAGGATAACTATTGGGAAGCAGATATGAAGCTAGGCAATTTGTGCTTAATATAGTGAAATAATTGCAAATTAAAAAAAAAATTACCAAAATTTGCTTTATCTATATTCTGCTTCTTGTCGGGGTGTGAGACTTGGTTCAGTACTCTTCATGTTAAAAAAGAACTGCTGAGAGGGATAAAAATTTAAAAGCCTTCATCCTTTTAAAGTAAAAAGAAACATCTGGTAAAGACAATTACACACAATCATTTCTAGCAACACTAAGTAACAAAGAAATTAACAAATACTGACTCTGTAATCCTGACAGAACAAGCAAAGCATCCCTTCTTATATTTTAAAATAGAATGCTTCATTTTAGCTTCTCTTCAAATATCTGGTGAAGGTGAAGTCTTTCAAAACTCCACTACAATTTCCTTGAGTGTATTCTTCTCAAAGAATTCAGGACCAAAGAGAGAAGGATGTGAAAAAAAGGTTTCTTCTGTCACTTAATAGCATTTTAAAAGAAAATACATTTCTTAGCTGTCTGGGTGTCCTCAGCTTGTAAGACTGAACACCATGAGAAAGCAATGGGTTGTGGCTACCTCTGCCCAACATCAGAGAATCACAGACTCATAGAATGGTTTGGGTTGGAAGGGACTTTAAAGCCAGTTCCACCCCCTTGCCATGAGCAGGGCTGCCACCCACCAGGCCAGGCTATCCAAAGCCCCATTCAACCTAGCCTTGAATGCCTCAAGGGATGGTGCACCCACAGCTTCTCTGGGTAGCTATGCCAGTGCCTCACCATCCTCTGAGCAAAGAATTTCCTCCTCACATCTAATCTGATCTCCCCTCTTTTCGTTTAAAACCATTCCCCCTCATCCTATTATCAGACTGTGTAAAACGTCGGTCTCCCTCTTGTTTATATGCTCCCTTTAAATATTGGAAGGCCATGACATACAACGACCCTGTCCCCAGAGCCTTCTGTTTTCCAAGCTAAACAAACTCAGCTCCCTCAGACTTTCTTCGTAGGATTGATGCTCCAGCCCTTTGGTCATCTTCATTGCCCTCTCTGTGTTGGGGACCCCAGACCTCCAGATGGGGCATCATGAGGGCAGCACAGAGAGGGACAGTCACCTCTCTCACCCTGCTGGCCACCCCTTTTTGAGTATCCCCTCAGGATACAGTTGGCTTTCCGAGCATACTGCTGGCACAGTGGTGGCATATTTCTGACTTATATGTCAGACAGAAGGAGGCTTCTGAAGACTACGTGTGTTGGCAGTTGGACTAGATAATCTCAGTAGTCTTTTCCAACCTTACTGATTCCACGATACTAAACGCCTTCCTCATTCAACGCTGCCAGAGCTGAAAGCTGGGCTAAAGCTCCCTTCACAAGTAGATACAATTTTACTGAATTTTTGCAATGTATATTTTTTCATTTTGGATCAACATACCCAGGGAAAATAGCCCCTAAGGAAATGATGGCAGTACCACGTTTATGCAGCCTTCAGCTGTACAAATTCACATCAGATGGTCAGCAACCTTCCACCCTTCTGCATGTGACAGGAAATGTGTCACCTGCTTTTCACTACCTATATCTGAATTCAGAGGTCTTTGCTTAGCGTGAGCTAGAAAAAAATGTGCTGTAGAAAAAATAACACAGAAAGGAGTACCGTTCCATCAGTTCCTACCTATCTCAAATGGGTTCCCCTCGGTAGTTTTACATTAAAAATGAGTGATGCAAGGACACACATAGAACCTATGTAATTCTTCAAACCTGACTTCTTCTTTTGCAGATATATCTGAGAACACAGAAAATTCACATTTTTCATGACTGCAGTATTATAGAGACAAAAATATCAGGCTTATTTTTTGTTTAAAAGCAGAGAATTAAAGCATCACACACTGAGAGGCTTGGGGGAAAATGCAAACATTTTCAAGTAATTTCTGAAGAGATTCTCAAAAGCAATAACACTGGAAAATAAAGCACTACCCCTGAGTAAGCATAATGATTTGGTAAAATTACTTTCCCTTTTAACCCTTTAATCATCTGGCTTTCATTCTGGAGGAAGCACAGAGTTGCATCTGCTTTTGTACTGCAACATCAAGCCAACAAAATTGCCAGTGGCAAAACAAACATCATAATGCTTCGTGTAAAGTTTCCAAGATTCTGGTGGGAGCTCTGCACAGAAGTATTTCTGTTCTCTGGGTTACGACATTCTGTTATTTCAATATTAATAAAAGAGTGATGTAAACCACATTAGAAAAGAAAACAAATCTTTTCAATTAAGCTTATTTTTAGAACAAGTCCCAGGATTCCGAACGCAGCAGCGTTTTCTGAACACAGTGTTTTTCCCTTAAGATTTTCTAACTGGCAAGGTTCCATAATCTGCTCAGTGGTGGGAGGTGAACTTCTGTAGGCAGAACAGAGGCAGTTTAAAGGGCACCTCCGAACACTTCCAAGTGGACGGGCAGCACAAGGAATCGCTGCCACAAGTGTTAAACACTCTATTCAGGTGAGGACTTAAAGCAATCAGATTGCTTTTCCACGAGAAGTCAGCAAACTGAACCCTGAGGGATTCAACAGAGAATATTAACTCGCTGCATAAGAGAAACAGGGCTAAGCAGTGCTACAACAAACCTAATTTATTCACCAGACTGATGCAATCTGGCCTCGACCAGATTGTATTGTCACATCTACACACGGAAAAAAATATATATATATTTCAAAAGCTGTTATTTTTAGGGGAAAAAATATTTCTTTAATGTTGCTGGACAAAAGCCAGCAGCACAGGGCCATGTCAAGATGATGGAATAACTCAGCCGTACATCTCTAAGCATCATGGTCACAGGAAACAGAGGCCAAGGCTAAAATGTGACCTGTGGTGGGAGGATTTAGTTAATCTCAGGCTTTAAGAAGAGCGATTTCTTATGAAAGGAGAAGAGGAGAGGAGAGGAGAGGAGAGGAGAGGAGAGGAGAGGAGAGGAGAGGAGAGGAGAGGAGAGGAGAGGAGAGGAGAGGAGAGGAGAGGAGAGGAGAGGAGAGGAGAGGAGAGGAGAGGAGAGGAGAGGAGAGGAGAGGAGAGGAGAGGAGAGGAGAGGAGAGGAGAGGAGAGGAGAGGAGAGGAGAGGAGAGAAAAAAAGAAAAAGAAAAAGAAAAAGAAAAAGAAAAAGAAAAAGAAAAAGAAAAAGAAAAAGAAAAAGAAAAAGAAAAAGAAAAAGAAAAAGAAAAAGAAAAAGAAAAAGAAAAAGAAAAAGAAAAAGAAAAAGAAAAAGAAAAAGAAAAAGAAAAAGAAAAAAGACCCAAGTAGTTAAGTACCCAGGTCATGCTACATTTGTTTAGCAACCATAAAAATAACCACTTGCACTCTCCCTGCCACAATTCCATGAGGGAGACAATGTGTAACTCTACGTATTCTCAAAAGGTCAGCCAGAAACAAGACCAAGCTTTGAATCTTGATTTCATTCCCCATAGCAAAAACTACCATAAACCATTGCTCATCCCATGGCCAAGCATATGTAGATACAAACAATCAGTAACTCTATTATTTCAGTAAATCCCCAGTGTGTATTTTCCCATACAAATGTATCTGGAAGCATCACATCAGTAAATAGCCAATGTATTTCACCAGAAGCATGGCAATGACAGTAGGATTTACTAAAGATCAAATCACACTGGGATAAATGTAAAAAATAATCATAATAAAGGCTTAGCTTTTACTCACAGGAACTGTAATAGAAGCACTAGGATATGGGCTGTAAATTCATGCACCTCTCAAAGAGAAATCAAGATAGAAGCAAATGTGATACCAGACTTCATTATAGGTCTGGAAAATAATCATAACCCTCCCATTAGGAGGAAGTTTTTTACCCAGAGGGTGGTGATGCACTGGAACAGGTTGTCCAAGGAGGCTGTGGATGCCCCATCCCTGGAGGCATTCAAGGCCAGGCTGGATGTGGCTCTGGGCAGCCTGGTCTGGTGGTTGGCGACCCTGCACATAGCAGAGGGGTTGAAACCAAGTGATCTTTGAGGTCCTTTTAAACCAAGGCCATTCTATGATTGTATGATAAGTGAACAACTAACAGTCATGTACACACACATGAAGGAAGGAAAAGTAATTAAAAAAATAAATAAATTGCCCAAAAGCAAGAGCACACTAAGAGAAAACTCATGTACACGTGCCTCCTATATATGAAAAACTTCAGTAAAATCACAGACTTTCAGCAATGAGCCAACTTCAAGAGATCCCCACAGTAACTTTCTGCATAATAATACCTCTGAAATTAACATATCAAAACTGCCAGTGTAGATCTGCCCCTGTGTCAGTTGAGCAAGCCTGTGAAATGTGAAAAGGTTCCATAGGAGTGGAGGAAAGAAAGAGTAGAGAAGGATTTAAGTCCACTGTAAGGACTCTACTGCTGCCCGGTATGATGATGCCTTATTACTCACTAGTCTGAGAGCAGTTAATGGGGTCGTGAAAACCCAGCAGCTTCACAACAAACTTGGGAATCATTCTGTAAGGCAAAGAGGTTATGTTCCAAAAGTTTTATCTATGCATTGTTCTTTCTAGATTTCTACTGTCCATGAAAGTATATACCCACTACCTTATTCTGAAGTACCAGAGTTGATGCAGTTTCTGCTTGGTATTTTTCAAAATACCCTGACTAATTTCAGTTCACCCATCCCATCAGCCCTGAGGATAACTAACTACAGATTTTTAATCTTTGCATCCTGTGTACCATGTATTTCTAAATTTTATATTCATTAAAATATGCTATCCAACATGTTTTAACGCCAGACATGGAGAGGGCCATAAAAAGGCAAACTTTTCTCAACAGAAACTCCGCTGTGCCCCTTCTTACACTGTAACACAGTTGGGATTCTCAGCATACCCTAGAGGTATATGATCTAGCAGGTGTTGCCAACATAAACGTGCACAGAACCTGCACAGAGAAAGAGGTTTGCACAAAAGAGCAATCACAATCACTTCTATTCAGGGGTGTACAAAAGGACTGATGGTCCAGTAGCTTCCCATTTAGCCTATGGCTCCACGAAAGCTGATTGCACTCCATTCTTCAGCTGAGGGAGCTCAAAGCCCTGTGTCCCTCTGGAAGACAATAACTCCACTAGAAGCTGCCTAGCTCTGAAGCTGTATCATACTCACCCTGCTGAAACTGTGCCACTTTGCGAAGAATAATTAGCAACATTCAAAGGGCTTCCAAAAAGCAGCACAACTCCGTGTGCTGACAGATCCTTTCCCAAAAAGCAGAAAACCTAGCTTCTGACCTCAGCTCCAACAGCTGTTCATGCAAGTACATCTTAACAAAGTCACTGGAAACTCAGTTGTAATTGTGGAGTTTTTCACTTGGATCCATCACCGTGGGGTTTTAATACTATGATTTTTCATCCATAAAGTCACAATGACATCTTTGCAACTCAACTCTTGGAAGGTGTGCATAATATCTAAACCAAAATGAGAGTGATCTTTTATCCGAAATCTACATCTCTGAAGAATGCCAACACTTTCTGCTTGCCTTTTTTTCCTACTATTTCTGCAAAAATATGGTTTCTACCTTGGACTGTATTTCACACCCAGAAGTGGTAGGTATAGGACATCCAGAAATGCTAATTGACCCATATAGAGTCCACAAACTTTGACTGAATCTACAAAAACTGAAATAAAATAAAAAATAAAGAGCAAGGTTTTATTTTCAGAATGAAACAATAAACATCTGGTTTCACGGGTGTATTTAGACCACAGAAATTTGTAAATGTTTAGATTACCATCTCAGTTTTATGTCTGTACCTTTTCAAGTCCCCGACAATAAGATTTTTCTCTATCAGCAAGCCAATTACCTTGATCACCTGTACCTCAGAACAGCTCCTTTTGAATGTGATGTGCTATATTTGACATTCCTCTGCCGATTAACATTCTGGTTTAGCAAGTGAGTTTACAACTTGCCACATCTATTTTAATCTCTAAGAATACTTCGGTTGCTGAAATTTTCATTTGTTTAAACGAACATCACAGGAAAAAACACAACATCCTTCTAGCACATTAACACCCCAATGTCTACGCCTGTGGACAATCACCAAATGGATGTTTGCAAGAGTTACTGAGCCATTTCGAGTGAAAGCAAGTGAGAGGATTAAATTTAAGGCGCAAGAAAAACACATGATTTCCTGTTCTATGCCTACTGAGAGTACTGTTGCTAGTTACGTGTATAGGGAAGTACTTCTAAATACTGGCTGCTAAATTGCTTTTCTTCCAGCATGCTCTCTCAACAGGCAGCACAGTTTCCTCCTTTTTGCATTGATTCAGGCAGTCCCAGGGGCAGACTTAGCAACCTGCAATGTTGTGTGATTCAAGGTCCCCCTCAAAGTCAACAGCAAAATTTGTTTTGTTTTCTATAAGAGGAGGTTTATCTTCTCCAAGAACTCACAGTTCAGAAACTCTTGCAAGTACCTTTCACACCCTGGGCCCTATGTGGATTTTCACTGCATCTTCCCTATTCTCAGCTCAGCTGTACAAACAGAAAATCTCCATGCATGCTTGTAATCAAATAAGATGCATATTTCATTTAGATGCAAATTTCAGAGCACTCCAGAACTTAATGCTAACTCAGACACGCGTCTGTGCTGCCCCATCTGTTCCTACTGTACTTTAGATCAGTATCTATAACATAGTTTGGCATGTTTCATTTTCTTGCCACCTGAAGTCAGAAGGATTTCTTGTTATGAAAAAGGATGCATTAAACTAAAATCATACATCCTTCTGTACTTTGGGACTGCTGTTTCAGACAACATAACAAACGTTTTCTTTGGCAACTGACAGGTTTGCTACTTGTGTTCATTAAAGTATATGTAGCAACCAAGACTGCAATGTCAATTGTAAATAACGAGTATACACAATTACACATTATGTTATTTCATTAACATTTCTGTCAGAAAATAAATAAGCACTGAAACGTGGTAATACCAAGTCTTGGCTTACACTTATGCTGTAGATAACAAAATACTGATGCATTTACAGAAAATTTATCTCAGTAGAATCAGATCTGCTCCAAGAACCCATGTGAATTTCAAGTGTTGATTTTCTATGACATTTTGTCTTAAAGAACAAAAATTTCAGAACCAGCCTGTGCAATCTTCATCAATATTTAAAGTTTTGCACCAAAAACCAACTGCAAGTACAAGAACATACCTTCAGCTTTCCACATCTTTTCTTTTTCTTTTTTTTTTCCCAGCTTATATTTACCACAGTGTTTCTAAAAATCAGCACCTCTTATGAACACTCACTTGGGCAAATGTGTCAGAGTCAGCTTATAGGTCTGATGGTGATTCTTATGTCAGCTCAGAGGAGGAGCCTCAGAGACACAGGGGATGGAAATATATTTTGTATCCCCTCCTGTTTCGTGTCACACCTAAAAGTAAATTTTCAAGTACAGATTTCTCATGGAATATAGACAGTACTGAGAATTTAGTTATACCAAATACTATAAGAAGCCCTGGAAAAACAGTGTGGCAAAGGCATTACTTGTGAATCAGGGACAGAGACTCAATTTCCACCTGTCTCAGGCTTCCTTATTACTGCATTAGGCAACCTTTCGCTTTTCGTTTTTACTTCATTTCACAGTTGGAAATAGCAAAAATACTTTCTTATTCAGGGAAGAGGGAAAAGATAAATTTAGTTATTTTTATGATTCATTCAGACACAATAGCAGTGGGAGTCATTCTAATATCCAGAATAAGAAAGGCAGGCATTACTGACTGATGTTTCAAGTAATCCTCATGCAATGTGATATTATACTGCAGTCTGTCGAAGATTCAGAAGTGAGCCTTCTATTATTCTATAAACCATTCATACAGGATTTCCAGAGAAGTGAAAAGACTGTACAGCGTGATTAATTTTACACTGAATTAAAGCAGTGTTAAATAGTAGTTTGTCCTATTAGGTGTTTTTAATATTCGTAGGTCCTTCCAGAAGTAATGCCTCCTATTTATTTTCATGGAAACTACACAGATACAAACAACACAATTACGCTATTTTATAGAGCAAATTCTCAACTACAAAACACTGTTTTTTCAACACAGTCACCACAATAGCTAGCCATCTTTGCCAGTGATGAACAAGAGCCTGCATGCTGTGCTCATAAAAATCTGTACCAGCACCAGTGATCCACTGTTTCACAGCTGCTATGATGGCATCACTGCTAAGAAAACGTTGTCCATGCAGTCCACCTTTCCTCGGAACAGATGGAAGTCAGAAGGTGCCAAATCTGGACTATACAGTGGGTGTAGTAGCAGAGTCCTGCCAAGATTGGCACTATGCTCCCCGGTCTTCAAATTGCTACGGGGCCTGGCATCACTCTGTTGCAAGAGCAAGGTTGTCTTCTTCTCTGGCCTCACTCTGAAAGTTCGAGCCTTCAGCTCAGTCATAGACATGATGTACTGGTCAGAGTTAATGGTTTGTACAGGTTCCCGAAAATCCAGAAGGATCACCCATTTCCTACTCCCAAAAGACAGTGCACATCATTTTACCCACTGCAGGCTGCATCTTGAACTTGTTCTTTGATGAGGCATTCATATACTGTCACTCCATGGTTGACTCTGGCTCTTAGTGGTGACACCACATCTTGTCACAATAATGATGCAATTCAGGAAGCTGTCACCTTCAGCCTTGCCTTGGTTCAATAGGTCCTGATAAACTTGCATACAGTGGTCTTTCTGTTCCTCTATGAGCACTCATGGGACTTACCTGGTGTAAACTTTGCAGTATTCCACAACTGCCACCACCACTTCCATTGCAGTGAAGATGATATTAAGCTCTGTACACAGTTCCCTGGTTGTAATCTGCCAATCTGTACAAATGAGCTGATAGAGATACTCTTCATTTCGTGGTGTGACAGTTGTGCATGACTATCCAGAACATGGCTTGACTTTCACATTGCTGTTGCCACTGCTCAAACACACCACCCACCATCTCACTGTGCTCACATTCACTGTTTGGTCTCCACAAACATTCAGCAAGAGTCAGTGAATGTCTTGGGTGCCAATTTCTTCTGCATGGAGGAATTCAGTGACACGTCTCTGCTTCATACGCACTTCCATATCACATGTCATTCTGTCAGTCTGCCTTTCTGTTACATGGCAACAGAATTTAATAGAATATTGGCAGGAAAGTTCAACTTCTACTGCCATACCATCAAGATGCATTAATGATGTCATGGGTCAACATAATAAAATAGGAGGCATTACTTTCAGAGCAGCCCTTCTACATCTTCTGAGGCAGTGGCTTTGTAACTGTATTTTCCAGAAGCATCCACAGTCAGTCCAGTCCCTGCATAAACTGTAAAAGCTTCTTAATTTACTTCAGAAGCCTATTTGGAAGCATTGCCTACCTTTACACAAGGAAGAAAGTTTGACTCTAACTGGGGACACAGAATACACAGCTTATTTCTAAATATAAAACTTTTCTCTCTGCGTGTTTAAAAACCTTTACACAAAGCAGACAATTTTTATCTAAAGTGTTTAGACGAAGAGGATGATTTTAGCTGCAGGAATCCTAGGAAGAATGTTTTGAGAGCGTTCAGATTAAATATGCAAAGTTGTTAAAATCTAGTCAGAAATCAAAAACAGACAGAATATCAAACCTGATTTTTTATTCAGATCAATGCATCAAGTATCAACTTAGAGATATTTCCAGTACTACTTAATGTCTTAAGTTATAGCTGTCTTCACTTCAAGAAGTAAAATAACTCAAGCTCAGAAACAGAGATCTGAATGTATTCTTTTTTTTTTTACTAGGAAGTATCTGATGTTTTAGATTCGTCAGTGTATCAATTCTAGAAGTGACTGTATTTTGACACAGGAATGGAATATTGGTAGGAAGGTTCAGCTTCTACAGCCATACAACTAACATCCATCTCTGATGTCATGGGCCAACATAATAAAAGAGGAGGCATTACTTTCTGCACAACCCTCAAAATATATTGAGTAGAATTTCAGGCAAACATTCCAGCTTTGCACAATGCAGACCAGCACAGGCAGCACTGCTAGTAAGGCTTCACACAAGCAAAGCAAGATGTTTCCTGACAAACAATCCTTAGAACGAGTCCCTCCAGCAGTTTAAAACGTTCATGAAACAGCTCGTCAGGTTACCCACCTCTCCCCATATCCACAGGCTTGGATTCCTTGTTCTCAGAAGAGTCTTACCAAACAAAACAAACGGCAACAAAAACCCAGAAGACATCCAGAGAGGACCAACATTTTCCCTCTCCTCAGAGCATGGCCATCAGATACTTAAATACACCTTTTGTTTTACCAAATGCACATTCCATTCTAATTCTGTAACAACCCAGACAATAGCTGCTGCAGCTTTCTTTCACCCATGCACCCATCCAAAAATACCGCAGAAACAGAATTTTCTTTGTCACTACAAAAACAGATTCGATCATTAAAGGAGTTTCATATTGAGATTCAAGGAAAAGACATGCCAATGGTGCCAGTATAAGTGGAAAGCTCAGCTTCTATTACCTGCCAGTCAAACTGCCTCTGTAATACTCCACTTTCTGACTAGGAAAGAATAGCACTCCTTGAGCAGCACAAACCTCTCCAATACAGTAGCTCTGAAATTCCACCCACCCACATCGACTTGGTCAGCTACTCACCAGAAGAACACAAGAAGCAAACTAGACATTCAAAGGAGAAAAGCCTTATGGATTATGGATTTGTTTGATGTGTTGAAGCTTTGATCAGAATATTCATACAAATACAAAAACACAACATGCTGGATGCCCATGGGGAGCTGTAAGAGTGGCTACTCTCCCTGAACAACTCAAGCCCTTCTGAGTCAGAGCAAATTGAGTATTGTCCCACAGAGAGAAAAAGTAGTAATCAAGGAGGAAACAGGCATTAGTTATTTCTAAAGTCTATAGAATGGAATCATAGAATCACAAAATGGCTTGGGTTGGAAGGGACTTCCAGGACCTCAAGCTCCAACCTTCCTGCTGCAGGCAGGTCTGCCAACTTCCATATTTAATACTAGACCAGAGCCCCATCCAACCTGGCCTTGAACACGTCCAGGGACAGAGCTTTCTATTTTCCAGGCTTCTCCTGGCCTACGGCCGTTCCACCCTGGTAACGCCCAATCTTGTCTGATCGAAGTCTAGTCCAGAGCAATATCTGAAATTAGCTTGGGCCTCTTGGTATACATAATTTATCACAACTTCAAAATGTCAGAACATTGTCGGCATCCTACAGTAATCATGATACATAAATCTTTCCTCCCCAGACCCAAATCTAGCAAGCGAACTGTGGAAATGTGTGTCAGATTTACACTACCAACAACTCTTTCTTGCTACTCAGAGCCAGACAATTTCAAAGCTCTATTTGGAGTCTACACAATGACATAATCGAGAACTTTACGTAAAAAAAGTGTGATAATTTCAGAGTTCAGCATTATCAACACAAAATCAATTACAAGAGAGGCATTCCATGTATATTGAAGTCATTTGTTCCAAACTCAATTAAGCTACCACTATCTCCATTTTCAAATATTTGCTTGTCGTTACCCTTTTTTTATGCACTTCTGAGGACAATCTATTTTAGTGATATTTATCCTAGCTAAAAATAAGTGAGCACTTATTTCTCAGCTATCTCAACCTCTAATTAAAACCAGTTCTACAGCCAGACGCAGATACTATGCTAAAAAGAAACACCCTTAAGTAATGCAATTTTCATTGTTAAAGAAAGTGGCTCATAAGCAATTATATCTTGTCAGCTCTAACAGTTAACCTAACCTCTTCAGTGACACCCTGTTATTTTCACACTGAACATCCTGCCACAAACCAGTAATTATAGCCCATACTTGCTAGCTCTGCTGACACTGATTTCCAGACTAGAGAGACATAGGCAAACGAGCTTATAACCTTAAGATAACCAAAGGACACTGAAGAGGTTATTTTCTGCAACATTACATTTATTCCTGAAATTGTTTGCCCATTAAACAACAATCGTCTCATCATTTAATCTGATTCTAACAGACTGCTACAAATGGAAAGCTTTTCCACTCTATCATTTTTTACACTTGCAGCAAGTTATTAAAACAAAATTAATACATGATGAATATAGTGTAATGAAGGAAAAAAAATCTGTAGGTCTTATTTTGCTTCCAGGAGACTGAGATTTCTTTGCTGGAGAAGGGTAAGGAGGGAGAATGAATGCTGTCAAGCAGCAGTTGCACAAGCAGAGACTCTAACCTCCTTCTCACACCTTCCCAGAAATGGCAAAATACATAAATTCTCAGTGCTTGTAGCTCACATCTGACAGAAGTGATGTCAGAACATCAGCAATAACCTTTGAGAAGTTACGAAGCTGGGGAAGTACTGCTCAAGAAGACCAAAAGGAAAAATGCTGTCCTTTTCTATAAAAAAAGGAGAATAGAAGAACTAAAAAATAATTGCTGAATTATTTTCTTAGGAAAATGATGAAAAATATGTGAAATCAAATTAATTTCCTCATATGATGATAAACTTGTGGATATAGCAAAAACATTTTCTATACCTTTACATTCACAAGAATTTTGACAATCGCTGACATTCTCAAGGAAAGGTAAGAAGTCAGTCTTGGGTGGTTGTGAAAGTGCCTCGGGCAGCTTCATTTGTGGAAAACAAATATAGAAACAAAACATTTGAAAAGGTAAGGTGGGTTACTTTCAAACTTCATGAGCTTCAAGGCCATACAGGAAAGAGATGCACTCATAATAGCAAGTATGAACATACATTTGAATAGATTTTACAATTAAACATTGCAGTTAATAGTAAGCATAAGTACACAAATAGAATAATAGTAAGCAAAATAGAATATAGGCTATCGTTCTACATATTGGCATAAAATACAAGCTGGTCCTGTAGTTTGCAAGCAAATTTAAGGATACTAAGCATTAAAAGAAGGAACTGAAGAGATGACATGATCTTGTTCCCCTGCTATGAACAGCTGATTGTTAAAATGCAGAGACACTGTGTTACACCAACAAAATGTGATGAATTGTCTGTGATTTATGCTGTTTTCTTCAATACCTTCTCTTATTTACAGCTGATAACCAAAGCTATAATACAACTGATTTTAAAACAAATTATCCTTTCAATTCTGGAACAGACCTTCTAGATCTAATTGGAAATAAATTCTCTCTTTACTTTTTTTTTTTTTTTTTTTTTAAGAGTTTAGTGATTTGAACAAGGGCTACAGTTAGTTTAATTTTCTGATATAGACTACACAAGGATTCAGGTTGTTAAGGAAAGAATGAAAACATGTAATATTACTGAATAAAAGGACACCAGTGTTACCCACGACATATTAACGTAGTTCATTTTCTCTGGCTCTGTGTTCATGTCATCAAAAGTTCCATCTCAAAGAACCAGCTGCTCTTTTGGCTACCAAACTGAAAGATTCAAAACTTATATTTCTTCTTTTTTTTTTTTTTTTTAAATTCTTTATCACTTTTACACTCCGTAGTTTGCCAACTGTCCTTCAGTGCCCAAACGTCCACTGAAAGAAAGTTCTAACTCCGTCAAGAAAATCAAGAGTCTGGAGGCTGCACAGATGGAAAAGCATTAGAAGAAAACCACTAAGGGCAAAGACATTAAATGCTGTCTCACTTCTTACAGTGATTAACTCTTCAAATGTTCATTTAAGGTGCCATAGATAAGGGCATATCTAAAGAATCAAATCAGATTTTAAAACAGATCAAAATTCATTTATCCTTTTAACACTACTTCTTTTATAAAATAAAAATCACCAGGGAATTCAAGAGACCTAAGGAAAATATCCTTTTGCCATGGCATCTTCAGGCTTTAGGAGCATTCTTCTTGTACAACAAGTTACCAAATCGTTGATATATAAATTTGGTCTCATCAAACAATAAATGGTGATTGAACAGCCAAATGGGTTTGGACATCCATATACAGCTTCACACACTGGGGGAATGCTCCTTTACAGTGCAACATCCCGCACATGGAGATTTCACTGTAAGAGCAGATACTAACTGAAACTGGAGCATTATTTTAACATCTCTTCCATATAATTATTTTATCTTGTCCAGGGTAAGACTTATTTTCTAAGATTGAACTGAGTATTGAGAAAAAGAGATGGCAGCGCAACCCTTTGGTGAGTCACTCACTCCCCCCATTTTCATGTCATCCATGAATCTCCTGAGGGTGCACTCCATCGTTAATGAAGACATTAAACAAGACTAGATCCAATTATACTCCACTCTTTAGTGGCCTCCAATCCGATGCTGAAACACTGACCCCTGGGTCCAGCCATTCAGACAGTTTTCATCAGCCTCACTGCCTCCTCATCCAACCCGTATTTCAACAGCTTCTCTATGAAGATCTTATGGAGGATAGTGTCAGAAATCTTACTGAAGTCCAGGAAGATAATATTCACTGCTCTTCACTCATCCAGGCTGGGAATTTTATTACAGATGATTACTGGGTTAGGTCAGGAATGACTTTCCCATGACAAATTCATGCTGACTGCTCCTGATGGTTTTCTTCTCCTTAATATGCCTCGATATCGTTTCTAGAATTAGCTGCTCCATCATCTTCCCAGAGACTGAGAAGAGGCTGACTGGCCTGTAGTTCCTCTAGTCCCCTTTCTTTCACTTATTGAAGATAGAAGCAACATTTGCTTTCCCCTAGTCTGTAGGCACCTCCCTCAGCATTATCATGATTGCATCCCATCACAGTCCATGGATTGAGAATGTCCACTTTGCTCCAGTATTCCCTGACTTGGTCCTCTTCCACCAAAAGGTATTTCTTCCTTGTTCCAGACTTTCAGCCTGGCCTCTGGGACCTGGGATTTCTGAAGGGCAGTTTTGCTGGCAGAGACCTTGTCCTTTTCGCTGTCCCACATAACCTGGTCTTCTTTCTCCATATGGAGAGCCCATCATTTTCCCCAGACTTCCTTTTGTCACTGAGGTACCTGTAGAAGTCCCTCTCATTGTCCTTATCCAGATTAAATTCTATCAGGGCTTCAGCTTTCCTAGCTTGATTCCTAGCTGCTCGGATAATGTGTATTCTGATATTAAATACCAATATTAATTAATAAATAACGCTAATCTAACTATTGTAATACTAAATACTAATATTAAACTTATGATGCTAGTCACATTCTCAACAAAAATAAGAGTAGCTAAGCCATGAATTTGTGTCTGGAAGCTAGCAACAGATAGTGCTTTTTTTTTCTACTGCATTCTTGCTTCAGAACAGGTAATGTCAAGTTCTCAAAACAAGAACATTCCCCATATTGTATGTAGCACATTAATAAGCTTGTATAAGGAATACTTTAGTAAATGTACTTTCTTTTGTTCCTACAGCACTCTAGGAACATAACAACAAAAACCACAGGAGTACAAACAGAGAGCTGAGCTATAAATAGATTTTTTTTCCTACTAAAATTATTATTAGAATTTCTTGGTAAACAGTTTTAGTCTAAAGAAGCCTGAGAGAAAGTCTCATAAGATCCCTTTGCAACCTGCAAAATTTCCACTTCTATCTAGAATTTATACAAAACCAAACCTTTGTTTGGTTTATATAAAACCAATTTATACAAAACCAATACTGCCTGGAATAAGACAGGCCATCAGAGACATCTAATTATACTTCATTTGCTATTTACATAAAACAGCAACAAGCAAAATAAAAACCACTCCCATTTTTCATACAGGAAATTAAAAACCCTAATTATACAATCATCATTATCAACTCAAATGTTACTATTTGGAGCCACAGAAGCATTTTACAGTCACTGGAAAGAAGAGAAACAAAGAAACAGGTATTTATACAGGCTCTATCTTTATTTCAAAAGTATGATCACATTACGCTTATTAAAACCTTTTTACATGACAAAGATGAACACTGAGAAGCTGACTAAATTCAGATTAATTTGGCTCAGCCGTCGTCATTTAGATATGTGAAGAACATATGTATACATTTACAGTCCTGTAATTACAAAGTGACATGCTATTTCTTCCCACTGGAGCCTCACTCAAGTCACTGAGCAACATCCAAGATGTTCAAAAAAGGAAGAAAATGTTGTATTTTGTCCTCATCATCTGGAGATGCAATGCTACCCAGTCTTTATATTGGATACAGAGTTGTTAATTTCAGTAAGACACTTCTCACCATCATGCTATTCAATCAGTGTAGGTTATCTTCTTATCTGCCCTATGGATCAAGAATATGCTACTCTTCTCCTTTTATAATTACAGAGAGTAAATCACTGATAAAGCTGAGGGCAGAACTTCAAAACTTGTCTCCAGTCACTTCAGACTGCTCATTTCTGTTGATCAAAGATGTATTTAGCATTTAATGTTTCCACAGACCTCAGGAGAAGTGGTAAGAACCCAGTTCTTCCATTACAGCATCTAAAACCAGATGATTTGCAGTTTTAGATGCCATCCATCCCAAAATAACCGTAAGTCATCCTTTAAAGTCAAGGAGGAAGTAAGACTTACATACAGAGTCAGTTGTATGTCAGTTCTCTTTCAAGAACAGCCTACCTTCCTTGTTATCTCCAGCTTCATTCCCCACACTCGTAAAACCACACAACCACAGAATCATTAAAGTTGGAAAAGACCACTGAGATCATCCAGTTTGACCATTTAATCCATGTGATGATCTATCAGGTGTTACGGGACCTACAGACTTCAGTCCCAAAAGCTAGCTCTCACACTTGCTGAGCATCTTGAGCACTGCACATATTCTGTTAGCCATTTCTTATTGTATTCCTACATTTCTTATTGTATACCTATTCCTCTTGCAGTTTCTTCTTTCCAGTGTTACCATTCCCTCCCTCTCTCCCTCCCTGTAGTGTACCATGTGCTGCTGACAGCAGTGTGGGACTAGATTTTGATAAGAATATTTGTGCTCAGGCATTATTTTGACAAGCTGCCAAAATTCTGCAGGCAACAAAAGCAACAAGAGAAAAAAGAATCTGTTTTCAGTCTTTTGTAACTGAGCTAAAATAACACTATAGGATTTCAGGCAACAAAGAAAAAGTACTTTTCTGGCTTTGTGGTTATCTCTGCTGAATTCCAAAGACCTACAATAAACAACAGAGTTAATAGAACACTCTTCTTAAAAATAACAAAGTACATAAAGCTTTTATAATGAAAAGTATGAGACAACCTAACCTGAAATAAAAGGACGTCAACTGCAGAATACTGGTGTCCTTGAAAAATAATTAGAAGTGTAGTTCATCAGACAGCAGCAGTAGCCAAAGGCCAGACAAATGTGCAAATCTCAAATTTACCTCAGTGAGATGATAATTCTGCATCTGTGTAGTGTTGACCTCATTTCTTCCTTTTCAGTCCCACACACTTCCTGGTCTAACATCTATGTGCAATCAAAATAATGTTGGCCCAAGGCTGTATCACTCCTTTCATAGATTCTTTTTTTCCAAGTATATAGAATGGAAACCAGAGGGATCCAGCGAGAAGCTGGAGAGAAGAGAGAAAAGCTCTGACTCGGTAGCTACCAAAAGCACAGCCCCTGTTACAGAAAACCACCCCAATTTTGATCTTAAGTACTGAACTATAAAGTAAGCTATACACAGAAATCTTTACTGTAGTTTCTACAGAAAACATCCTACAATGCAGCTTTAAACAGCCATAGGGGTAAAATGTCCACAAATAATCTAACTTGCAACAATGAAATCTTGTTCTATCACAGAATCACAGAATGGCCAGGGTTGGAAGGGAACTCAAGGATCATAAATCTCCAACCATCCTGACACATGCAGGGCCACCAACCTCCACATTTAATACTAGACCAGGCTGCCCAGGGCCCCATCCATCCTGGCCTTGAACACCTCCAGGGACGGGGCATCCACAACCTCTCTGGGCAGCCTGTTCCAGCACCTCACCACTCTCATAGTAAAGAATTTCCTCCTGACATCCTACCTAAATCTTCCCTCCTTCAACTTAAAAGCATTTCCCCTTGTCTTGCTATTATCTACTCTTTCAAAGAGCTGGCTCCCCTCCTTCCAGCACTCAAAATATTAAACTCAGTCAAAAAGCAGCCCTCCTTCTTCCACAGAATGACATCCAGAGTGTTTGGAAAGTCTAAAATACAGGCTGTACAGGATCATGAGTAATTTTTTCGAAGCTGTGTGACTGATTTTGTTTTCACTGATCT
This sequence comes from Tympanuchus pallidicinctus, assembly GCF_026119805.1. NCBI lineage: Eukaryota > Metazoa > Chordata > Aves > Galliformes > Phasianidae > Tympanuchus > Tympanuchus pallidicinctus. Next base: position 41,707,229 of record NW_026294780.1, on the reverse strand, counting down.
TGCCAAATCATTTAGCATTCATAAAATGTCCACACAGAGGCGTATTTCTTCAAAACATTCATTGTTTAAATGCATTCAACAGGTTTGATTTGGGTCTTAATTGCAGCAGATTAATTGCTCTGAAACATCAATACGCCGTTAGATTGCCCTAAAACATCCAGTGCTGTACTGTTAATGACTCAACAAGGAATGTGCATCCGTCTTCTCTTTGAACTAGGACAACATGCACATCATAAGCCTAGAAAGACCTGCTTGAAATTCAAACACTTTTCCCCAGTATCCCATCAGCTGCAGGAATGAAATTATTTTTCTAAGGACAGAAGGCAGTCTGTGATACAGCTATGTCTTGGCCCACTAATGCCTCTGAAGACAGCAATTAAGCTCTTACATGTCACTAAAAAGCAACCTGGGATGTAATAGAAAGTGCACATGTGACACATCTGGATGCAGATACAGTGTGGAGATTCAGCACTGATACACAGCTGATCACCTGTATGTGCTAACAAGGCCAAAACAGGGAACTTGGATGTTCATTGTCCTCCTTATAAACCTGTCCCAGCACAGCTGAATGCAGTGCAAGAGTAAACCACCTCCAGGCTTTCAAACCCAGAATGATTTAATCATGGGAAAAGTGTGGAATCTTTCTCCAGTATAACACACACACACAAAAAAAAAGTGCCTAAAGTTGAACTGTGCTTTCAGCACAGGCTTGGTAAACACATGGAAGAGTACAGCTGGATCCTCTTCTGGAATGAACTCTACAAACAAGATGAAGTTGGAAAATGTTATTTCATTTTCTGTCATCACTTCATTAGGTTTCTCCCTATTGTTTGTAGGCTAGAAGACTTTTTCCTCTAATGAGTTTCGTTTTGTGAGTCATTAGGCTGCTTCCTTCATAATTCAGAGTCCTATCTGCAATTACACTACAAGCTCAACTTTATAATACAGTAAAAATCTTCTATGAGGAAAGCATCTTTTCTAACAACGTTCTGTTATCCTTATAGGCTGACGCAGGTAGCAGGCACCACTGGGGGATTCATCTCACCAGTTCCTTGCCCACCTGTGCAGACAGTGGAGAAAAGGCTCTTTTTACCAGTCAGTGTACTTTATCTTCGTGGTCTTTATCATTGTGGTTGGACTCGATGATCTTTAAGACCTTTTCCAACCTGAATGATTGATTCTATGATTCTATGATCTTCAAGTAGGCTAGACATCACACTACAGGTGTCTGCTTCTCTCCATTTTAAAGTACAAAAGACCAGCTCATTATTAGGTAAGATGAATGTTACCTCTCCAAAATATATTTTCCACTAGTGCAGGCTCACTTTTAAGCAAATTCCAGGTTAATTTTCTGCATGCAAAACACTATCTTAGTTGGGAAAAGAAAAAGAAATAAATCCACTTATGAACGCAAAAGCTAATTATAAATGTAACATTTCAATCCATAGTTTTGGTTACAGGCAAACTTAGGACTTAACTTTGATCAAAGCAGATTAAAGTCAACCCTGACAGCAAAAACCAAGCAGGTGCTTTGTTTTTACAGAATTCTGCCTGCATGCAAACTGCAGGAGGCTTGGCTGCATTCGTGCAGAGATGAGATACACTGAAGAAGGGACTGAATACAAACCTAGGCTACATCTATTACTACCTACTATCATTTTTCATAATTATTTTTCATACTCCTGGGATTTTTGCATATGTACATTAATATATTAATATAGCCATTTCTCCTTTGCTTCTAACTTTCCCAGCTGGTTTCTCCCTATGGACAAGAATAAGGAGTGTACTCCACAGTCTAAATAAGGAACAGCAGGCTCAAATCACTTAATTTCTCACATTCTGCTTCTTTAAAGTGCTTTAAGATTGGGACTCAAGCTGCTGAAAAAGTACTCAAATATATCTCAGCAGAAAGGTCTAAGCAGATGGCCAACAACATCTATAAGTTGCTTTTCCTGTGCTTCAGTGCTTAAATCAATTAATTCTGAATTATATTTAAGGAAAAAAGCATTGTTAACATTTATCTAGCATATATAAAAATGTCAACATCGATTAACTCTGAAGAGCTGGAAATCTCAGATCAACTCAATCAGCAGCAACAAAAACAGATCTACATTCTCATGGAATCACAGAATGGCCTGGGTTTGAAAAGGATCACAATGATCATCTGGTTTCAAACCCCCTGCTATGTGCAGGGTTGCCAACCAGCAGACCAGGCTGCCCAGAGCCACATCCAGCCTGGCCTTGAATGCCTCCAGGGATGGGGCATCCACAACCTCCTTGGACAACCTGTTCCAGTGCTTCACCACCCTCTGTGTGAAAAACTTCCTCCTGATATCTAACCTGAACCTCTCCTGTCTCAATTTAAAACCATTCCCCCTTGTCCTATCACTATCCACCCTTGTAAACAGCCATTCTCTCTCTGTTTCTATGCTCCCTTCAAGTACTGGAAGGCCACAATGAGGTCTCCCTGGAGCCCTCTCTTCTCCAAGCTACACAAGCCCAATTCCCTCAACATTTCTTCAGAGGGGAGGTGCTCCAGCCCTCTGATGATCTCAGTGGCTTGTGCTTTTTCTTCACTAGAAATATGACACGGGCAGAACAAGTAAGCTGATGGATCGACTATTTAAAGCAGCACAATTTTAAACTCTTTTCAAAATGTAAAATCCTCAGTCATACATCTAACGAAGCCAAGAAAGTCAAATGCTACTCCAGTCAGAGACACTCAGCCTTTAATCTCATGCTCCGAATCACTTCAGGCAGGTTTATGAAATACATCAGCCTTCACACATCCTCACAGCCTAGAAATACGGTTGTGTGCTGTACAGAGAAGGTATGCAGACAGTCAGATGCACAAGCAGTGAGCAGATGCAAGAAAGGGTCACAGTGCAGCTCACTCGGAAGAGCTGCATTGAGCAGGATGTCTAAAAATGATGTGTTTGTTCCTCAAAGTCAGTCACTGAAACATTAAAGAAATGCTTTAAAAATAGCTCTTCTATCGTTCTATTTGCATCTTTTTGTCTCTCTATATCTACACACAGCTCCTCTACCCAAAATTCAATTTCACATTTAGAAAAAGCGCACGTATCAGAAGAATAACATGCAAAATGATCACTGACCGTCAGTGAGCAGCAATGAATTTTTAAGAATAAGCCCATTTAAACGGATTATTTCAGCAATTGAAATGTACTTTTTCTGAGGAAAAAAAAGAAAAGTCACATTAATATTACATGGGTGGCTTTCCTGCAGATGCTACCATTTGTTAGGTTGAAATATTTGGTGCTGATATAAATGTCGCATAAAAGACCAGACAAAAATTCTTACATGAAGAAATTTACAGCGAACAGTTTAGGTTTAATTCTTCAATTTTTTTAATAGTAAATTCAGGTAATCTGCTAATTAATAACAAGAAGAAATTTTACGTTGAACTGTTTTTGATGAGCTGGTTTTCCTTCTATACAAAAGAGAATGTTAAGGGAGATGTTAATGTTCAGTTTTCAGTTTGTTTTCTACAGGCTTTGGAATATGCCCTGTGATGAAGGAGCAGAAATAACAGACTGATGGCTGAACTTTCGTATTAAGGTATCCTAAAGCCTGGCTCAGGTAGTGTCACCACCCAATAACGAAGCACTTCAATTCCTAGATATAGGAAATTAAAGTTACATCCCAGCAACACATTTCAATTTAAATAAGGGAGTACACTGAAAAATAAATCGTAGGGCAATATATCATTTCAAAATTTATGATTATTAAAGATACTACTCTTTTTTACTTAAGACTAATATGCCTTAATTGCAGTCTCAGTTTATAAAGATGTTCCAACAAGCTAAACAAAGAATTATATAACTCCATTTGCTTTCCAGCAGAAACTTAAATCAAATACAGGTCAGATATAAGTTGCAAAAACAAGGTGAACCACCTCTGACTACTGCTAAAGCCTTAGAATTCCTAACACGGCACCACCAAAATCAAACATTAACATGCACATATGAAACAGTGATTTTATTTTTTTCTCTCTGCGAATTATCAGTGCAACAGTTCAGTAAATTATGAGCAAAACACAATTAAATTAGATGATGGGAAATGTACAACAGAAATTATCAGCAATTTTAAATCTAAAAAAAAAAATCCCCAAAGCAAATGATTGCAGCAGTCAGATCACATTTTGCATGTTTTTTAACTTTGCACACAACCAGTGTTGGAAAGGATTGAGGGCTGGAGGTAAAGGCATTTTAGATGGAAAGCAAGCACAACACAAAACTATGAGTAACAACAAAGTGGCATGGATTAATGTGGAACACTGCACTAACAATCAGTCAAATATACTATATTAAAGGTTTCTAAAATCATATGCCATTAAATGGTTTGAGATACCTAATCAAGTAGCTATATGAAAAGGAAATATCCTCTTAACAGTCTGATTATTCCACTGACTCCTTCACTGGATCTTGTATAGGCATTTATCAGCAGTCTGTTTAAGAACAGGTATTTGCTCTCAGAACCTCTTCAGTGGTTTTAATATAGCCTTACGTTGAATTGATAACATCACACTTCTCACAATAACACCACTTAACCCATGATTCTGTTTACACTTTCCCTACCAGACTCAAGGGAAGAGTTATCCCTATGCTCTCACACCATCATAAGTAACTAGATATATCCCTACACACAAATCAGATAAATAAAATAAAACAAAAACAGAATGGGAGGTGGGAAAGTAGAAGAATAATGACCAAAATACATGCATCTCCAAGCAAAACTAAGAAACTTAGGGGACAGCCATATTGCTAATAACTCAGCCCTAACCACACACACAAAAAGACAAATTAAATTAAATGAGAAGATGCTGGAAATGGATAATTAGAAAACAACTATGATGCAGAAGATACTGCCAGCTAGCAGCTGGAGTGACTAACAGAGTATTGACAGAAAGCAGCCAGCCCCATCCACCAATTACATGGCTGTTTACAACCTTCAGTGAACACGTGGTCTTTAAAACCAACATTAATGTCCAAACAATTTTCTCCTCTTTGAAATAAAACAGGGTTTCCTCTGCATATTGATTCACTTCAGAGACTTTGGGGGTGAAAAAGGAGGAATGGGAAAAAGACAGTGAAAATTCCAACTTGTGTATGCACCCCTGAAGAGGAAAATGTACCCAAAATCACTAAAAATGCCCATATGAGATACATCCATGTAGCATTTATAGCTATACGTGTATTCATGTATGTCCAAAACAAGGGCCACAAGCGAGGGCTACAAAGGAAAGTCTGAAAGGTAAGACTTATGAGGAGAGGTTGAGGCCCTTTGATTTGTTCAGCCCGGAGCAGAGGAGGCTGGGGGGAGGCCACATGACAGCCTACACGTAGATTTGTATACATATTTTGTATATATGGACATGGATACACATATATATATGTGTATATGTGTACTCAAAATCTCAGCCATGCATTTTTCACCAAATTTGGTCAAAGAAAATGTACCTCCCAGATGATCCCCCTGCATCACAGTACCCAACTTATCCTTTGAAATCACCTGGCTTTTGAAACTGTGTTTTTTACTCTGCCTGTCATGGGCTTTCAACAGTGAACTACTGTTCATCATGGACAGACAACAGCCTGTTGTACAAGGAGTGCTCCAAAAAATAACACCTCCTATTTTATTAAGTTGGCCCACGATGTCAGAAGCGGATGATGGTGGCACAGCAGTGGAGGTTGAACCTTCCCACAACAACCTGTTACATTTTGTCGCCGTGTGACAGATGGCATGGAAATGCATATGAAGCACAGGTGTGACACTGAACTCCTCCATGTGGAAAACATGGCACACGCTGACGTTCACTGATGCTTGCTAAAAATTTATGGAGATCAAACAGTGCATGTGAGCACAACGAGGTGGTGTGTGGTGCATTTCAGTAGTGGTGACAGTGACTTGGAAGACAAGCCAAGTTCTAGAGAGCCATGCACTTTCTTAAAAGCACAGCATGCAGTCTTTTGTTCATCACTGGCAAAAACCCATAGCTAATGGTGGTGACTATGTAGAAGAAGTGTTTTGTAGCTGAGAATTTGATGTAATAGTGTTATTGTGCTCTTTCTTGTAGTTTGGCTGCACTGGGACTTAAAAACGCCGAGCAAAAAAACTGCAAGAGAACCAGCAAAACATAACAATGGGTTATTTCTCCCATCTTAACATCTGTTGTCTGAATTAACATGGAAACAGTCAATTATTAAACCAGAGTAATCACAACAAATAGCAGGAGCTCCCTGTGTCTGACTTGACTTCCTACAAGTTATTGTTTCATGCTACCATCCACTTAGCTCATTTATTACAAACGGTAAACACTCTCATTTCTATCCCAAGTAGTTTCTCTCCTGTTTTTTGTAATTTATTTATTATTGATCAGTGCTATCAAAGACTTGAGTTCTGCCCATCAGGATCTGATAAACTGGAAAATGCCACGACACAAAGCAAATTTTAACGTACAGTTGTGATATATAAGGTGCTGTGCAGGTATTCCCCTTTTGCATGAATAATCAAACAGTTCTTGGTAATCTGGTTAGTACTGATTTCAAATTTAAGAAATAAATAAATAAATAAATAAATAAATAAAAATAATTTTAAAAAAAATTAGAATTAAAACATTCCTGTGCTCAAACACCTTCTACCCAATGTATAACAGTTTTCCAATCCGCAGGGCTTTTTTTCTCAATTTACAAAATACATTTCCCTGTATGCTTTATGTCACATAATATGCTTTATGTCACACACAAACTGCAAATGTTGCACTGAAAGTATGTGAACTATATTATGGAAAATGGAAGAAGGAAAACTTCAAAAATAGGTTTCTGTTAGAATCAGATACTGAAGCTGTCAGCAAAAATTGTTATCCTTTGTATTTCCAAAACTGACTTGTCAGTACTTGTACAAAACGAACCAAACCTAGTGATGAAAATTGCTTATACAGTCAAGAAACTCAAAATAAGGAGGCATGCTTATTAAATCACATATTACTTAACAACAAAATTCAAGACATTGGAATCTGTACCATTGCCTAGACACTGTATCATTCTGATGGAAATTTTAACCTCATCCTTGCTCAAGTGATAGAATAGTTAAACCAGGCCTTTGTAGAGATCTCAGTGCATGGAATAAATGAAGCAGAAAGATTGGACTTTATTCCTCTTCTCACACAATTCATGCTCTCCAAATAATAGTTTGTAACTTCCTGGTGCACCGTGTTTCTGTCAGCACTCGCTCAGCTGCAATAACCAACGGTGCTAAGTCAGCTCATGCCTTTCCCTCTTCCCTCTTACTTTTACTAAGCAAGCCCCTGCCTTTTTTAACACCATTTGCCCGCTTTCACCTACTCTGTTCCACAATCTCATTTCAAAACAGATGATTTCCTGATCTGACCATATCTAACTAGACTTAATAACCCAAAAATTTCTCTTTCACATGAGCAGGCCCCCCTCAAAAAAAAAAAACAAATTCTATATGTAGATGAAAATATGTAGACCTGAAAAATAAAAGGACCAAAAAAAGTGTGAAAAAAGCTTAAGAAGAGGAATTAAAGTATTTGTTTTGATGATACAGTTGTACAGGCATCGTGAAATCTTCAAGTTCTCTCCCATGCCAATATCCCAAATTCCAGTCATTCAACTACGTGAGCTACGCACTTTGTGCTAAGACATCATGAAAAGGAGAGTTCCTCATAGAATCATAGAATGGCTCAGGTTGGAAGGGACCTCAAGGATCATCCAGCTCCAACCCTCCTGCACAGGCAGGGCCGACAACCTTCACTTTCAGTATTAGACCAGGAGTTATGGAGAGTTATACACAAACAGCCAACGGGGCTTACAAAATCTGCCAGTGGAACATCATGCACTTTATTTGCTCACTTCTTTCTGTTTTCCCAAACTTTCTCAGATCAGTTTTGAGCCAGATCAAGCTCACCATGCGGGCTGCACAAACCTCCCTTTTCCTTTCCTGATTTCCTTTCTAGTTTTAGGACGAACAGGCTGACGTCGCTCCCCTCCTCAGTTAAAAGGCTGTGTTTATCCCCAATTTAACTTCTTCTTTTTTTTTTATGTAAAATTAATCTTCAGCATGCTCAACGGATGTTTTCCACATGTTCTATTTGGATGAGCGTGTATTAGTTAGTGGTTCCTATTTTTAGCTGTTTTGCCTTACTTTACAGTTTATTTCCTTAAATAGCAATCTGGATATCGACACAGAGCTGCGCAGATAAAAAATAAAACATATTCCCTGTTTCGCATACATTTAGGGACATGGAATTTGGAGTTTATAAATAGGAATATCTAAGTTTGAGAAGCGGTGAAATACAGCATCATACCGTTGAATTAGATATTTAATTTTTAGGACTTGGTAACTTATACCAATTTTTCACAGGAAATTGATTCACTTAATTTTAGACACTTTGTTTTGTTTTTTTTTTTTACGATAATGATGCTACAAAATTCAATGGCAGTACTGCTTGTATTACAAACTTTATTGTGAATTTCCTTTAAAGTTGAGGTACCTAAACTTAGGTGGGTAGTATCTCCCTCTGGAGGCCTTCAGAGGCATCTTCCTCTTTCTCTTGCCAAGGCAGGAAACTTTCCTCTCACAGCAGGCTGGCTTCAGCATGCCAACTCAGCATAAGATGCTAATCTCTCCCAACCAATCACTGCTCTGTATTGTGCCCTCCTGTCAACTATGCTGATGTGTTACAGCTTGTATCAATGAAGTTATTCAGGTCAGGTTATTCTTATTTTATTTTGAAAGTAGTTATTTTCAGCTGAGATGTCTTTAAAAGTCTCACTTACACCAGCATAACCAAGAGGAGCAAATAGCAATACAAAACCAAGGAGCCACTGAAAAGGACCTTGATGGGAGACGTACATTTCTTAATGGAATTTCATCAATGAATGGTGATATGAATGATGTGATATGAACAGCAACAGTATGGTTTCACCATAGTGGCAGCTCGGGTGCAAAAAACTGCAATAAAAACACAGGAAAAAAAAATAGCTTGCAAAATCTCACTACAAAACAGAGGAAGGTGCAATTCCCAACAGTGGTACAAAGCTCTGTCCGCTTTAGGGAAAAAATAAAGCATTGTGATTAAAGCATTCTGTTCAACAAAGTTGAGAAGAAGGAAAACCAGATGTATTTTCAGACATGGTAACGAGTCACGTAATCAGGTTAGTTAGCAACAGTGGAGCAGGCACTTCTGAACAACAGACATATCAAACACAGGAGCAGGAGGGGAAAAAAGAGCTCCCTTTTCATGCAGTGGAGTTTGCTGTTTTTCATAACTTTCATCTGAATTTGAATTAACCCAAATCCCTTCCTGCAAGTAATGCAGTGTGTTTACCAATGATCTTTTTTGGCTGATTCCTTTCAGGTTTTTCCCCTTCTTTTATCTGCATGTTCACTGAACACCCTAGGAAGGCAATTGTTCCTAACCACCTACGCAGCTTAGTGACAACCTTTGCATTTTACCTACCTCAAACTTGGAGAAATCAGTCACACCTTCTATATAACATAGAACATTATATGCTAATATATAATAACCTCTTTCTCCTGTGGGGATACTTCTGGGCTGCCAGCAACTTGAGAACATAGTTACTGTCTCCAAATTTTCATACTACTTTTCATAATACCAAAGTTGGAAACTCATTTAGTCATGACTAAGATTGGAATTTTTTCATACTTATTTTTAGCATTTTACAGCTTTTCATTAAAACAATGCAATGAAAGGAACAGTTTAAAGAAGATACTTTTGTGATGATGATCTTACCACAGCACACCTCTGTTCCATAGCAACGCAGACAGTGCAATACAGATGATAACAGAAACATCAATAAAACCAGTAAATGAAATTGTTTAATACTACGCAACGATAAAAGTTGCCATTTTGCAAATAACTGAAGTAAAAGAAAGCAGCCGTGTTCAGCAGGCAAACATTACCTCGCCTCTCTGTGCTTTGGAAATAAAGCAGTATGAAATATCACTTTATCTACTAGTACACATCGGTAAGCGTGCAGCAGCACAATATAATGCTCTCCTTGATAGGTTCTAAACACCTGTGTTCCTGCAGTGCCAAGTATGTACTTATTTCAGTAAAGTAAGAAGACAAATAGTTTGGAATCCGAGTAAAAAGCTTCAAGAGGAAGCTGATCAGTCAGCTCTGACAAAATGTGCTTTTCAAAATTGACGTTATTATTAAGAAAATTAGTATGAAGGCAGTCACAAACTGAGCGTTTCTATTGTAATGACTCATTCATTATGCAGTGTTTTACACCCAGTGTTCATAACTAATCATTTTCGTCTTCACAGCAATGGGGATCAAAATAAACCTAGGATAATATTTTTGTACCTCCAGCAGCAATACAAAGCCACCGTTCCAATTCCTGCACAACAATACCTCAGCTCCTTGTTCTTGTCAGTGAACACGAAAATCTTGAGGAGAAAATGTTATGAGAGATACAGTTTCATGTAAGTGAAATTTACATACCCCAAATTAAAGAAAATTTAACAAGACAAATGCTGCACAGAAGAACTGTGTATCCACTGCATATTACATATTAAACCAGTTGTAGGTAACCGCATATATTGCAAAGAGAAAGAAAGGTATCTATAAATGAATAAAATTATCATTAGAATGGAAATGAAACAGCAGAGAAAGCACACACAGATGCAGGACCGGGAAGATCTAACAAATACTACGACCAACCTAATTTCCTCCTGTATACTGATGATTATATCACAAATCTATTTTAGAAGAAACAGTGCTCAGTCCACAAGTTTACTGAACATAACGACTACTACTGAAATAAGCTCAGTTAAAATATGCTATCCTTAGTCTGCTTTTCCACATACAGGCTTGCAATTCCAGTCTTAATTTCCTTGCAATACTTACTGCTTCACTGATTCCCTAGAACCATGTCTTCTACGACACCAAGGGTCTAGCCCAAGCCTGCTTGCCAGGAGTATCCTCACAAACCTGCTAAGCACAAGATCTCCAGTACGTGCTGTGGATCCTAAGTCTCTCAAGGTTTTTATACGCCACTACCCTCAGTTATATTTATTACTCCCAACATAATCTAATATAGAAAGAATTCATCCGATTGGCTAAAGCGCACAGCTGGGCTGGGAGTGGAATGCTTCTATATAAAGCAATATTTTGAGCTTCCAGTTTTGGACGTTCCATGAGCACAAAACTTTGAAGGAAAAGAAAATTCCCATCTACAAGTAAATAAGGAGCTGCAATCAAAACATTTCAAGCTATTTAAGATATTTTTAAACATCTGCATTTCTTATCAGCACCCGTTGCTTTCAATCTGAAGAGCAATGGGAGGCTGCAGCAGTGCATGGCTCGAAGCACAGTGCAGGCACTCCTTCCACCCCTCCGTGCCACACTGCCTCCTAAGACACAGGGAAGACACAGGGGCTAGAAGATAGGAGGCACAAAGAGGGAAATGCTCACCTTCCAGCTTAATTTGTGTTCCCACAAAAGCTTCCTTGCATGGAATGGCCTCATTCCTATGGGTAAATTACGGACTGAAATACGAAAAGCACAAGTGATGCAGGGCATGAGCTCAGGATACAAGAATGGAGGCAAAAATAAAGAGATGTAGACACAGTGAAACAGAAGGTCCAAGTTTGAAAGAAATGTAATGAGATCTGGGGGAGAGTAAGCATGAAAAACACACAAAGAAGTGCCAATACTGCAACTTTCGCTAAACCAAAGCCCCCTGCCTCCAAGGTCACCTCATCAGTTGACATCCTGATTAGTCTACACACTTTAAAACCTTTTATTAACATCTTTCCACTCTTTTTAAAATCCTTTTGAGATTAAAGAAGTGTTCCAATAAAGTAGAAGCTGTTATTTATATTCCAGCAGAGTTGCACTTGCTTTGTTCTCAAGAAACGTGCCTGATCTACTTATATCATCTACTTACTTATCTATAAAGTAAGTTAAAATGTTTAGGTGCTCATTACAAGAAGCATTTCTCCTGTTTTGCAAGCATTTGCAGTACTGTACTAGTTAGCCGAGCTCCTAAGCCCTGTGCAAATTCAATCCACCAACATACTCAGTGAATTAAAATACAATTCTATTTCCCATGCCATTTTGATTCATACTTTCCATAAAGATATTAACACAATCAATCACAAAACACTTGACACTTTGCACTTCTACAGAGCAGTCTTACACTGCCCTACCGAAAGTCATTTTCATGCAGTGGGAAAGGGCATGGGAAAGATTAGATCTGTGCAGCCTAGATTTGCCTTGAACAGCAAGTGAAATCATCAGCGGGAGCACTGAGAAAGTTATTTGTGAGTGAATTGTTCCTGTTACCCAAACACTGCTACCTTGTTCAGGTTTCTCATTTAACCTACTCTTTGAGGGTAATTAGTACAGCTTCTCACACATGACCTAAATGCTAGCTGTGACTTGTAACTCCCTCCCTGCCAAGCTCCAACACAATTGCCTCATTGGGATCACAGCAGCTCACCTCAACCTATCCAGATGAGTTACGTACATTAGAGCAGAAGAGAATTAGCATACCCGAGAATGGCTAATGCACAGATGAAAACTGAATTACTTGGGAAGATGGAGGCAAAGGAAAGAATAACATTCTACAGAAATCTCTGGCATCAATACCAAACTGTTCCATTGTTGCTCAAGGAGGCTGTGGATGCCCCATCCTTGGAGGCATTCGAGGCCAGGCTGGATGTGGCTCTGGGCAGCCTGGTCTGGTGGTTGGTGACCCTGCACACAGCAGGGGGTTGAAAATAGATGATCACTGTGGTCCTTTTCAACCCAGGCCATTCTATGATTTTACGATTAGACTCTATGTTAGAAAATACCACTTTATGTACATCGCGGGAGCAAAGTAAAATCTGACTGCATAACAGTGATGAAAAAAAGGGACACACAAAAGACAAAGGGAAATGAGATAAATGATTTTTAAAGGCATTTTTTAAAGATGGTATTACTGAAACTAAGTGAAATTAATCCTATCTTACACGCCCCCCTTAGAGTTCATAAAGAAAAGGTTCTATATTCACTACCTGAAGGCTGAATTTCCCTCTGTCTCCCTTAGTAGCTATGTTTATTTCCTATTTTTTTGGTAAAACAGTTTAGTTCAGCAAAGTGGTTTTTTAATCAATTTTTCATACCGCTTTTCCTACTTAATCTATTTTTACTTGGAAAAGCACTATGGTCACATTCAAACAGATGGTTAAATGTATTTCTGATGACAGATATCATCCATATTTATTTGCATCACTAAGAGGTTTCTTGAAGGCAAGGTACGACAAAAGGAGACAAATACTCTATTGAGAGAGATACAAATATTTGAATTTAGGAAATTGTGAGTATTTAAGAGTACTCAGAGATTTCTTGAGAAATGTTATATGAACATTCTATGTGGATGACGTTAACCTGAATGGAAAGATACAGCTAAAAGATTATATGGACACAGCTAAAAGATTACACAGATGCTAAAAAAGATGCCTTTTCCTCAAAAAATAAATTGGTTTAGACTCTTCCAATGTTGTCTGTAACACAACAGATGAAGATCGGCCCATTATAACCAGACACTATTCCAGATACATCTGCTGTACCTCAGCTTTGAAGTTTATTAGTTCGTGACTTTATTAGAAAGGCCTAGGAGTAAGCAGGTAAATGGAACGTAGTTCATTAGCAGCTATGAACAGAATACACTCTAATTCAGTGTTGCAACATGCAAAGTGAATGGAATTAGGAAAAGCAATTTTAGATAATGAAATTTCAAATACTTTATATTCTATTAAGTCGCTTCCAGACTCCATCAGACAAAAGACAGACAGACAGAATCAGTAAGAGAGTTAATTATCCCTCTTTCAGATCTTTCTAGCGCAATAGCCTGTTCTATTGATAAACTGATTCACCAAACTAATACTGAGGTTTAAAACGAAGAAGTTTATTGAGCTGCTAACTTACGGTTGCATACAGGTTTCATTTTCAGAGAAAACTTACTATATTGGCTTTGATAACACCGCCGCACCTAACAGCTGCAATGTGTGACAAACAAATGTGGTGCAACTGTTAAAAACACGCATCTTGTTTTGAGATCATACATGAGGTTTTTATTTCCATCCGCCCTCCGCAACTATTGACATGTTCACTGGAAAAAAGTGCTCAGCGCTGCCAAGGTATATTGTTTATTGGCAGACACACCAAGCACTCAAATGAGCAGTTACATCAGGTATGCATTCAGCATAAACCAAACATCAGTCGCAGAGATGATGCAACAAATTTAAAACTTAAAAAAAAAAAAAAAAATGCTGTGAAAGAGAAGCGAGTGCCATGTTCCCAGCAACCCTGCAATGGGAGCAGGGCACTAAGGCAGGACACAGCAATAAAATACCAATTGTGAGCAGGCTGCTGCTCCTGGAGTCATTATTTTTTGACAGTGTGGAAGGTTGGCTGACAGATGCCATTAACAGGTGCAGGGCCGCAGCAACAGATGCCAGCCAAGCCCTGCTGACACACTGTGGCAGGTGCTGCCCATCAGTTCACCCGGGGGGGGACTGGGGGGCAAGGGAAGGTGACCCCTCCAGTCGTGCTACCTAGAACCAGCAAACAGAGCGAAACAGTGAGAGCAAACCCAGGCTGTATCCAAATGCTGTTCTCTGGGCTTACCTTCCTTACCTTCCATGGCTTTCCTCTTCTTCTAGTTCAGTACGTGTGTGCCAGGCAGTAGTAGGAGGAGGTACCTGTGAATGCATAACTGGGACTGCCAGCACTTGACAAGCCTCATGGTAAAGAACTGCTTCAGAAACTGAAAATAAGCTTGGAAACAGGATGACAAGTTCCTACTCCGGTTCAATAAAATGTCTAATTCTACCAGCTTTGCTTGTAAAATCAAAGTTCTCTCAGAGGCAGTTGCACTCATATAATAGATGTGATCTCTTTTTATTGGTTGCTAAGGCTTTCCTCATTTCCTGCTTGTATAAAAGGGCCATATTCTCTAACCCTGCATTAACTCCCCAGTTTTTGCATAGTTTGAAATCATTGCTTGCATTTTGCTCAGAAAAAGCCCTCCCATTTA
The DNA here is from genome assembly GCF_026119805.1 of Tympanuchus pallidicinctus. Classification (NCBI taxonomy): domain Eukaryota; kingdom Metazoa; phylum Chordata; class Aves; order Galliformes; family Phasianidae; genus Tympanuchus; species Tympanuchus pallidicinctus. The sequence continues at coordinate 41,692,128 of NW_026294780.1, read as the reverse complement.
CTCCATTCACCAACCCCAAGAGCAGCTGTTTCTGAGCAAGGATGAAAGTTTCAGAGTTGGAATCACAGAGGTAGATCCCCTGAGGTCTCGCTCAGGAGCTCAAAACAGAACAGAAATCACCCTGACACCTTTCCCGGCAAGAAGCCATTTCATCTCCCTTTGGTGGAGCAGCTCAGGGCAGAGGGGACTTCTGTTTACCTCACTTCAAAATATACATACATTTGACTACCTCACATCATCTCAAGGGCTTCTAGCCTGCCTCTAGCATCCTTCACAAACCATCAGACAAGCTAGTCTTGTCTGTGCACTTCTTCCGTGCAATGACTTCGTAACAGCCTCTCCAGACACACTACTCTTGTTCTGGAGAATACATTTCTCTGTAGAAGGAGATCCAAGTGGTCCTTAGGAGCTCCCAAGTCTGTCACAGCTGCTTCCTTTTTCTGGAAACGGTGAAGCCTTTCATCTCAGCCTTCACAGCTATAAACTGAGGTTAGCCTCCACCCTCCATCCCTCGATGTACACACAGCCAAAAGACAACAAACAGTTCCAACCCTGCAGCTAACATTTTATGACAACAAATAATTAATAATCTATACCAATTCAATCAATAGCAAAAATGCAGAACTGCAAAGTGAATCATAGAATGGCCTGGGTTGCAAAGGACTTCAAAGATCATCGAAGATAGTTTCAACCCCTGCTATGTGCAGGGTCACCAACCACCAGACCAGGCTGCCCAGAGCCACATCCAGCCTGGCCTTGAATGCTTCCAGGGATGTAAAACATCTATCAACAAGTGAAACATTTAACAACCACATGCAAACTCTCCCTGACTACCCATGGGACTACGAAGACCCTTCTTCGAACTCTTCCTTGCAGACTGGCAACTCTGAGGGCTTTCTTCAATTAAGCCTGCTCTGGGCTTCTAAAAACTGTCTGCCTCAATCTCCTTCCATCACTTCTATGGCTCCCCTGTTTTCCTGCAAATTCCCAAAAGTAAAGGTGCAAAAACTCCTCTTTCCTTCTTTCAGAACAGCATAGGGCAGAAAACAGTAAGAAAGCTATCTTTCACCCCCCTTCCCACACTTGCGTTTCTCTGAGCAAAATCTACACAACTTGTAGAGTTAACTGTGAGTAAATAAGTTTAAACACTTCTATCATCTGTTAGGGTCAGTGTTTACATTGAAACCTAGTAAGAAGAAAAGCTGGATGTACTGGGAAGTCCAGAAATTACTCACGAGGTCCGAAAAGAGAGCATGCAGAAGAGGTGTTAACATGGATGTTAACCCTCTCAAAGCAATAAGACCCATAGTTTGATTTTCACAGCCACCAAAACCTCAGCTCCTAAGAAACTGCTGAGTTTTGGCAGCCTACATATTAGCAGGATGTGTACAGTGGCTTCATCCTTGAATTCAGGTTTCTGTGCAACAGAAAATAAAGTTACCTCGGTCCTTTTTTTCATGCTCTTACTTCAGCTATATTCCTAACAGAGCACCTTAAGAATCATCTGGTTTTCAAGAACATTCAGTATTAATGACTCTAGCTTAGACACATAAGTCACGTTGGATTTTCTGGGTGCTGAGTGCTCCGAAAGAGCTGCCCCATCTATTGCTCCAGTATCACTGTCCCACTCCATGTACCAATCTGCTATGTTTGAAAACAAACAGCACGCTACTCAGGAGTAACTTTATTCTTTCTGCTCACAAGGAAAACGGTTTTTTATGTGTTACAGAATTGAATTTCATAACAATACGCTACCCCTTACATCCCTGACCTTAAACACTTCAAATAACATACTTGGTACAGATGTTAACGCTGCAAATAAAGGGAACTTCCCACGAACTTCACTTGTCAAACACTTGCGCAATTCACACTAGGTTGTAGCAGCTGACCGTGAAACAAAGGCTCACTCACTCTTCTCTCAGTACACATGGATACATATAGTTTTTTTCTTTTGCTACTTTGATGCTGAAGCACTTGGGAGAGCCCATAATTTAAGGGCTGAAGGGAAACCAGCTCAATTAAAACTGCGCAGCTTTTTCTTCCAGGGATTTCATCAGGAAGGTAAGAATTCATACCCTTCTGAAAACTAAAAGGAGGCATGGACATTCCCAGTTGTTGTCATGGATACAGCTGCTGAGAAAAATGTCATTGTACCCCTGCAGATAAATGCATGTGCCAACTGCTTTGAATATGTGGTGGTAAAACCACTGCAGATGTTAAACATTCTCACATGGTGATCGGCTTCCTCTCAAAACATGCACTAAACACAAAGAAAAATAAGTTATTTTTAAGCATAAAGGTTATGGCACGAAGGAAGAAAAGGCTAGGCAGCTTGAAAAAAAAAAAAAAAGTGTTGGCACTTTCATAGTTCATGATGTCATGGAGGAAAAAATATTATGGAACAATAGTATGAGTAAAGGATCAAGTGTCAGCCCAACTTTGAGTTATCTGGATTTTGTCAGCGCGTGTTATAACAGTATTGTTAACTACAATAACTATATTTCTTAGGTCAATGAGCGATTTAAAAACCCAAACAAATAAAGAAAGCAACAAACACACATTGGAAAATTCTGAAATGGGGAAGCTCTGCTACTGATTAGACCACCTCACCACGTAGGCATTTTTATTTGGACTAGGGCAGGTCCAATCTCTTTCTGCTACAGCTTCACATAACTTTTCACTGGGAAAAAAATGAAGGTGTTGAAAACATCAGACAGTTCTTCCTCATGCCATTTTTTATATCCCCTAATCTAGGTCCTTACGTGAAGACAGCACCCAAGATTCCCCTGGAGTTTGAATGCATGCAGGTACTACACTGCTAGCCGTATTTCACTGCACCATTCAGATGAGAAAAGGGAAACAATGTCTATACCGAGAACAGAAGGAAGGTTTTGGATTCTCCTCTCCTTTACCATAGGAAGCATACAACTCCCCCTCTCCTCTTACAGTTCTTCGAACATCATGCCACTAAATAAGCTCACAGGACCTGGCAGGCTGCTCCTAGAGCCACTGTTACCTTGAGCAGGTGAAGCACTGAGGGCTGCTCCAGGTGCAGAGTGGTGAGTTTGGTGATGAGCCACACAAAGACAAAAAGGAAGAGAGAGAGAAGAATTGCTCCCTCTGTGCAAAAAGAGATTTTCAGCAGAATGGAAGAAATCATCCTGAACTGAGGAGCTAATTCACCTCAGTACAAAGAACGAAGAAATAAGGAAGTAGGATTGAGCTCCCTGCCATAAATCTCTCCTCGTATTTTGGGACAGGCCTGAACAATACAACGCAGTGTTTTGCAGAGATATGTGAGCTATCGCTAAGTGAAGTGCATTGGAACTGGAAGCAAGATAACCACTGTAGCATGATGTAACACCCCAGCTAATTAGCTCCTTTGGGAACAAAGCACAACATGGCTATGCAGGAACCAAAAGGCAAGCAAGTTCATTTGGGGCTGGTGAGGGCATCTCTATGCAGCACCACCATCTTCCAGACAGGCATGTCATCAGTATGACAACTGAAAATAAAGCTGATACAAAAGAGAAAAAAAAAAAAAAAAAAAAGAAAGAAAAGAAAGAAAACAACTCACAGGAAGAGGCATGTTACATGTATTTTTCTGATAAAGTACTCCTGAAGAGCACACTGTGAAAAAGAAAGCTCAGAACATATAATTACACCCAACAGTTTGATTGTTTTTCCAAAGTACAAGAGGTCTCCTATGTTTGACACACGGACAAGCAGTGCATGGACCCCACTTCAGCGCAAATTCAGAGAATTACAGAATCCTCAGAGTTGGAAGGGATCTTCAAAGGTCATCTAGTTGAACTCCCCTGCAATGCACAGACACATCTACACCTCAATCAGGTGCTCAGAGCCTGATCCAGCCTGGCCTTGAATGTCTCCAGGGATGGAGAATCAACCACTTCAACCTGTGCCTCACCACCCTTACTATAAAAAATTTCTTCCCTACATTCAGTCCAAATCTCCCCCATTTTTAGTTTGAAAACATTTCCCCTTGTCCTATCACAATGGATCCTACTAAAGAGTCCATCCCCTTCATCCCATCTCCTCAGAGCATTCTCTTCTCCATGCTGAACAGCCCCAGCTCTCTTAGCCTGTCCTTATTGGAGGGTGTTCCTTCCCTTTTGAATCATTTTTGAGGCCCTCTTCTGGATGCATTCCAGCAGGTCCATGTTCCTCCTGCACTGAGGACTCCACATGTGGACACAGTGCTCCACGTGAGGTCTCACAACACAGAGCAGGAGGGGGCAGGACCAGCTCCCTTGCCCTGCTGGCCACACTGTTTTTGATGCAGCCCAGGATTCCTATATGGCTGCTTTCACAACAGGTAATCACAAGTAACCCAGCCAAGAATACAGCTTATAACCGCTGTTCTGCCATATCAGATTGATACTATGGCCCAATACCCAGCCCCAAGGTCCACTGATACACTTAAGTCCTTTGAACCCAATTCAGTTATTTTAGAAGAGAAAAACATGAGAACAGAAAATGACTTAAACTGAACTAAACATTTCTGGCCATTCCCCCCTTCTCTCCAGAGCAACCAATAGACCTCACAGATGTGCCATGACAGCTCAGAAGTACACAGTTCAACTGAAGAGAAAATTAAAAGGCTTTGTAAACAAATGTTCAATAAATTCTATAGTATCTGTCTCAGCTTAGGAGTTGCAATTTTCTCCTCGGAAATTAAAATGTTTTCTGAAGAATCCCCAAGATCACTCTGGCTAGTGGTGCTGAGAGGAAGCAGAATATGGCCTGTCTAGCTTGACAGACAGAATTCAAAATATAACACAATGCCACAGGTACATTCATCAGCAGCCTCACAGGTAACTGCAGCAGGGGAATACCCATTTCAGAAGACACACATATCTGTGAAATTAAAAGTTTATACATACAGAAGGATTTCCAATACTGGCAACCACATCCCAGTCCTTTGATCCCACTAGCGTACACAACCTTCACATCTGTCTAGCACCAACCAAGGAAAAAAAAAAACTGTCCTCAAATTAGAACAAGTTCTTATCCTCAGAAGACATAAAAGGCTTCGGAAATCTTCATTCCACTCTATAAAAAGGGAACAGGTTGGCTGCATTTCTAAGAAGACAGCCAGTCATGTTTTTACTATTTGGGCTCAGATAACAGCAATTAAAAATGCACTCTTAACTGAAATAACATCACAAATTCATGGGTAGGGACCCACCTGAGGAGAAGTAAGGCAAAAAAAGAAAAAAACTGAGTGCCTCAGGAGCTACAGATTGTAGAAAAATAATGAGCACTTTCATAGGCTGAATATGCCCTCCAGGCAACATCTTCCCTTTTAAGATCCACCCACAGAATTAAGCTTATCCCATAAGCACCAAGTAGTCACGTACAAAAATTTGTGGGAGAAAAGCTGTTAAAACCCACTACTACGTGCAATAGCAGATATGGTGCAGCAGATCTAAGGCCCTCAGATTACCTTACTGACCATGTTGCCCCCTGGTAATTTTAGGGGTACAGGCGCAGCAGCAAGCACAACCCACAGGCACTTAAATCCTGTTTCATGTTTGCTATAGACTTCCTCAGTGTGAATTGAGAAGGTAAGGTGTGTAGGAAGCACTGTGCACAAAGTAGTAAGTCACACCTGCTCCAGTGTTACTCCGTATTTCTTTATATCTGGCTCAAGTAGATGGAGTACTACACCCTCCTGACTGATGCACTGCACTCACTCTCCTCCACTTAGCTTCCATTCAAGCTTCTGCTGGCCATGATGACAGGGGAAGACACCCTAAAAGCTAAAAGAAAATAAATAAATAATCCATTCATCAGCAACATTATGTCCATGTTTAGGCCAAAAAAGAGAAAAGAAGAAAAAAAAAAGAGAGAAAGACTATCAGGTCACTGAAAGAGACAGACAAGTTCAGCATTTGCTGTGATGCGATAGTTCCAGATGTCCAAGACGCCACCCAAAATGCAGTTCCCAAGTTTGCATGCAAACAGCAAAGTATCTTCCACCTATGCTTTTATTTGTTTCAGAAGGAAGCTGTCCCACACATCACATTGCATTCAAATCGCACTGTGGAATCATGCTGGTTGCCCTCTCCATTCTTTTCCACAGAAGCTTTTATAGGAATGCCAAGCATATCCAACCTCATTGTCCAAATCCCAGGATGCTGACATTTCAAATTGTACTCTTCTCTATGCAACTTGTGAAAATAACAACAAAGACAAAAAACCTCCCACCAACACTCCGGCAGCCACTTGCCTGTGTGCAATGAACCCAGCCTAAGTTGCCAAGAGAGATTGCAATCAGGAGCAGCACTTATTCTTGAATACTCTCAGATGGCCTTGCACCATATATTAACTCTAAGTAATAAAACATCAAGACTACATTCTTGTTTCAGTTTAGAATTAGTTTTTATAGCCAACATATAAAAGGCAAAAGTTGTAATAGACATGCTATGATGTTCTTAACTGGAGCAATATAAACAGTGTTTCTATAATGGGCACAACTCTGAACTTCGTCAGCGAACTGCCTGAACTTCAGACTTCACCCTGGCACTGCTTTTCTCAAATGTTGAACCTGAAAGAAACATCTGTAAAGAGAAGGGCAGTCAAGCTATATACAGTGCTTAACTACATATACAATATATACACAGAGACACACGTAGTTTGCTCTGAAAGTAATGCCTCTGATTTACTTCCATGGAAAATACAACAGGTTCAAAGAGCACAGTAACAGTATTTAATAGAGCGAATTCTCAGCCACAAAACACTATTTTTCAATACAGTCATCACTGTCAGCTATACATTTTCACCAAAGAAGAACAAGAGCCTGCATGTCATTTTCATAAAAACCTGCACTGATGGATGTTAATGGATGTAACTGCTTTCAGCATGGAGGAATTCAGTGCCACATTTTTGTTTCATCCACACTTCCATGTCAGACACCATTCTGTCAGACTGCCCCTCTGCTGCCATCTGTCACATGCAACAAAATGTAATGGGATATTGGTGGGAAGGTTCAACCTCTACTGCTGTACCATCAAGACCTACCTCTGATGTCATGGGCCAACATAGTACAATAAGAGGCATTACTTTTGGAGCAGTTCTCATATATATCGCAAATATTTTCACATAGAATGCATTGAAATTCTCACTGCAAGCCCCATTTGCTAGCATAAAAATTAAGTGCAGATTCAGTCACATTTCCAGTGTAAACCTACTCTAGGGAACCTGATTTAGCAGAGGGTTGGACTAGATTGTCCCATACAGCCTCTACAGTTCTGCCATTCTGTAATAAAGCAAAGAAAACCTCAGGCTATCACACAATTTAACAAGATACTGCTCAGGATTTTCAACCTCTCCTCTAAAAAGTTAAGATAATTTTGCAATTAAAACAAAGGCCATCATTAAATTCAGCATGATCAACAACTTTTTTTTTTTCCCCTGTGGATATTATGTATTGATTTTGTCATAGAGGCTAGTATAGTTCATTTTTCTATAAACTACATTGCATACCACTCCAATGAAAGAAAACATAAATGCTTTTTTGTATACTACAAAATCACACACAGAAAGAATCAGAAGCTCAGTCTCGCGTAACACCTTGTGGAGAAGAGCTGACATTGCTATTCTTCCATAACCATGTGTCTTAGCATAACTGATTAGTGGCATTAACAACTCAAGACCCACAGAGTTTAAGTGGTTCGAGGTCAAGTAGAAGGGAAGATCGAGTAGAGGCTCAAAGAGGAGACAGACAGCCTTGCTGCTAAACTACACCATCAGAGATGTTTCATAATCACAAAATTTAGCAGAAAGAAAACACTTAAGTATACCCAGGACACAAAAAAGGGTCAGAAAGCCTACTGTCACCAAGGCTCCACACCAAGCATCTCTTTGCTGTCTTTGGTGGGTCCTACCCTGTGCCAGACTCGTGATCTCTGAGTCACCCTTTAGCACCTCCAAGAAGTGCGCAGTCACCTCTGTTGGTAGATCTGTGATATGAGAGGAACTGTGGAGATGGTGCAGCATGAAACCAGCCACCCTCAGTGGCAGTGTACTGCATCTTGGTCAAAACCTGGGTCATCTAAAATGATGCAGAACAGCAACGTAGAAATAATTTCAGTTTTTGTCATTTCCTTTTGTCACAGAGCAGTTTAATTTCCAGCTCCCAGGAGTGTCCATTCAAATTTTAATTTGAATCAGTCTTGTGGCAAATCAGCCAGTGCTAAAATAGTACTAAAATAGACAGAAATCTGTCTAGAGAGGTTTAGAGAGAGGAGAACAGTTTTAGAACTTGACAGGACATGACATGATTCCATACCACTGATCTGCATTCAAACACTTATCTGTAATGCAAACAGAAAGCTATTTAAAGCACTCCAAATTAGGTACGCTAAGTGTACTCTGGCACCTCACACTCATGCTATAAGGCAGTAGAGAGAGGGAAGTAAAGGTGCTTTTTACCTTCTACAATCTTTCCCAAACTCGTACCATTGAAAATAATTTTTTTTCTTTCTATATATATATTTTTTTTTGCTTCTGAAGGTATCTAAACAAGCCTTTACCTGCTGACAAATCTTCCTTAGCAGACACAGGTTATCCTCAGCATGGTGTGTGAAGAAAACAGAGGATGCCTAATATAAAATGTATCAGGAGCCAGACACATTCTGATGGTGTGTAAAACATTATTTGCAAAAGAATGGCTCTGAGCAACCTTATGTTGCTTTGAAAGCGTCCCTTCTCTAAGCATGGAGGTGGCACTCCAGAAGTCCTTTCCAATCCAAATAATTATTTTGCTTCTGTACCAAACCCCATAAATACTTTTTACCTACAAAAAGCCCCTTTCTGTATTCTCTCACACCTACTCATGGTAATTTCAACTGCGGATGAGCTATAAATAACCCTGGTGTGTATTTCAAAGAAAAGGTATAATCATCCTTAGCACAAAACCCAGCAGAAGCTCGTTTACCTGCAGGTTTTGGGGGGGTTTTTTTGTAGCTCAAATAGAAAAATATAAAATTTCCCACTCGTTTCCAACTGCTGGCTGTGAGGCAGGGACACAGGTTTATCACAGGCTCAAAGGGTAATCTGAAATAGCAGCCCTTTGTAAAACTGCTGAGGAAGGGTGGGGAAGGAGCAGAACCTGTGATGTTAACTCCTTTCGTCTCCTCCACTCACCGACCAAGTGCAAAACTGACTTGATGCACTGGTGCTTTTTGTTTTTTTCCTGCCCTAAATAATGCAAGCAAAAAGGATTAAAAAAAATAATAATTAACATTAGTACTTATTCATACACACACAGAGACTGAAGTGCTGATGGTATTGTGCAAGAATTAAGATCGTCTGAAGTGTACGTGTAATCAGAACCACACAAAGGTTAAAGAAACTGGAACAGAGATTATGCATTCTTTTCAGACCCACAGCTACGCACTGCTATCACGTTCACCTGGGAACGCCAGGTAACGTGAGATAATATGCAAAAGTAGCATGGATTTAACCATGCAGCTTGATGTCAACCAGCACATTTAATAGCTTGCTTTTGACAAGAGCTCATCAGAAGTTCTGCATTTCTTGTTATCTCCTTTTCCTTTGAAATGCTGCAGAAGCAGCAGAACACAGTTTTTCAGTGAAGCCTCAGGGACATGGGTACGAAACTGACAACCTTCTGAAGCCCACAGCACTTTTATTTAGGGATTTTGTAACATTAGCAAGTGGGGCAAGGGAGAAAGGATGCAAGCACAGGCCCTAACATGCTAACCAATACAGGTAAAGTCCCCTTTTTTCCCAGAAGCAGACAAATAGCATACAGGTATTCACATTAACCCAGGATTCAGCATAGTTCATTCTTTATAAAAGAAATATAAAACCCAAGCTGCAGTTAACTGAGCTACATAAGAAACCTATCTCAAGTTCTTTCCCTCAACAAAAGCATTATAATGCAAACTTCCAGACTACATGCACAGTTTGCTTAGGCAGGTTAACTCATTTGAGAGAAAAAAAAAAAGAAAAAAGGAGGTTAACAGCATTGGATAGGAGCTCAGGCTTCACAGCTCTTTTTGTTTGTTTTGCCTTTAATGAGAAGTTGTGTAAACAATAAAAACATTTTGTATTTCTTTCTTTAAAAGCTTAATCAGAACCATTTGCTCTACATCTCAGACCCAAGTAATTCAGTTATATCAGTTCCCCACTGCAGACCTATACCCTCTCAGCATTCATCACAGGAAGAATTTGTGTGTTACAAATGCAGCAAGTTAACACGAAGGAATTACTGCATGCACCGTGAACAACACCATACAGGAGCTGTATTCCATCATCATTATGAGTCCCTTCCAAGTCAGTGTATTCTATGCTATTCTTACAGTGATGGGGTGCTTGACTCATCACAACCACTTTTTGGACTCTCTTTTACACTTTTACTCAACTAGAAAGCTGAGACAGAGGCAAACAATGTTTGTCAATACAATAACTCACAGGAAGCCTTCCAAGATATCAAGCAAAAAATGACAATAACAGATAAAAATCCATCACAAAAGGTACACTGGCTTTCAAGCCCACAGTTCCTCAGTGAATGTCTGCTCCCAGAACAGATGAGAGCCCCCAAAACAGGCAGCATGGAGTGAAGCTATCCAGAGGAGCGATCTCATAGATTTGCACCTTCTCTGATACTCCACACCCAACCAAAGTTTGGGGTTTGGAAACTCCTCCCTTCATTGGCATTACTGGGAGAGAGAAACCTGCAGAGTCGCAGGCTGAAAGGGACAGGGATGCTGCCCTTTCTCAGCTGCAGCTCTGAAGAAACAGGGACAGCAGCAGGAAGGAAAGGAGGAGATGATCAGCAAGATGTCTCTATGGGAGCATTAAAACAAACACAGAAGCATGTGCCTGTTCTCACGACCAACACAAAGCGTGCACAGTGAGGGAAGAAGTCTGCCTGTTGGCTTCTGGTGAGCTTCGTGGACGTCCTGAGCCTCTTATGCCACCGGGAGCTGGGAGCCCACTGACCTCCCTCCTCCTCCCCAGTACTACAGCAGCTCGCAGGACTACCAGCTGTCAGACCGAAGACAGCTAAACGGAGTTGCTAAATTTAAGCAGCCACACAACAGGACATAACTGACCAGAGCAGCATGACAGCCCTTTAGATCCACTTAATTCTCCACATGCACGAAAGACAGAGGCAGATCTTCCCAGCACGAAGCTGTGCCAGAAGCACAAAGCAACTCCAGCAGCACGGCCAGCTTCCTTCAGCACAGACATCTCTAAAAGCCCTGCAATCGGCTGCAAGCAGCCTCTGGCAGCTACCACTGAGGGGTTCATCCTCCTTCTCAGCCAGCAAAAGCAAGGGGAGGCTCACCGGCAGTGTGCTGCTCCTCGGCTCCAAAACCCTATTAAGGTTGCTTAGTGACAACAACGCAGAGCTCTCTCACACCATTTACAAGACCCAAACATTTAAAGGCAAGGAAATGAATGGTTCAGATCATCATAAATCTCACACCGCTCCTGTAATAAACAAATCAATTCCCATCAATTAGGAAGCCTTGCCGATTTCATTACAATAATCTTAAACGTCCCAGGAGCACAGACCAGTTATCGTGCCTTTAGTATCTAAGCACTGAAATATTTCCAAGCAAGAACATTAGTCAAATGAAAAATAATAATAATAATAATAGCTGAAGAAAAATTATTTGCCATTTCTTCATAATTGTGCAATATATCAGGATAATTCCTACATGGTAAAACTTTTAAGTCAACCACGTTCTGACTTTGCGTACAAAATTTCTATGGCCCACATCCAACAAGCACTTAAGCGCCGGCTTAATTTTAAGAAGTAATTAATCATGTAAAAGTGTACAGGACAACTGAAGTGTTTCAGCATCTGCTTAACTGTTTTAGTAGAATAAATCTCTTATTGCATTTTAAATACCCTCTAATTCAGTGTTCTTACTTTTAGCACATCAGTGAAATAGTATTCTTTTTGGGTCAGCGTGAAGCTCGTTTGTAAATGCTGTATTCATCACAACATTAAGAAAGAATGGCACTTCTTTTTATTGTAACAGGAGGAATATAAGTTATGGATGCCACCCAACGTGGCTACTACACCATTGCTAGCAAACTGAGCATTGTAGCTTGAACTCACTTTAACAGAGCTATGGCTACTGCACTGTTATTCAGTAGCCTGGCCCTTGGTTTTTAAAGACTTTGGACAAGGCAACTTATGCTTTGAAGACAAGATAAGAAGGGATAAAAAGGTAATGTAAAAAGGTGGCAAATGCAAAGTTTAAAGGAAGAATGTTTTGTTTTTTCTTTTGAGATGAGATCCAAGCATCAGCATAAAACTGAAAGAAATGACCAAAGCTAGCTATGCTGTCAGCAGCATTCCAGCATCACATTCACCTGTATTAGAAATAAGAATAGAGAACATCACGTGGGAAGAAAAAAAAAAAATAATCTCAAAAAGAAGTAATAATGGCCAAGCAGAACAAAATGCATTTCCTGTGGTTCCTCCGCTAGCATCACTCATGGTAAGCTCCTGAACTACCTTCACAAGACACAGAGTCCTGCATTAATCACCCCTACCAGAAGAGAAAAGAAAACCAGAATGTCAAAACTACCACAGAAGCATGATCTTACACCCAAAACTCTGTATTCTGAACTTCAGTGAATCCACACATAAATACACAACACAATATTACCTTCTAGCTAAGCCTGCAGACTACACATGCTGTTTGTAGAAGGACAAGTTGGCCAAAGAAAATGAAAGTAACATAATTAAACAGAAAACCCTTGGCCCTTTGTAATGTCCCAGAGCAAGAGCACTGGTCTAAGTTGCCTTTTATCATCTTCAGCTAGTCAAGAGGATTTGATACTTCCTTTCATATGAAGGCTCTGTGATAGCCAAACGAACTATTCTTTTGATCATTACTTCAATTACAAAATCACTGTCATTCTGTGTGTTCTGTTACAAATACAAAGCTAAGCTGGATAGCCCAGCTACTCATATAGCAATCATACAGCAAGCCCTGTGGCATTTTAGATCCTGATGTAGCTACTGGAAAGAAATAAAAACGTACACAAATTATCTATATAGCCTCACATGGATAAAGACCCAGCTATAGAACAGTTCTTTCTTGAGCTCTGGAACAACTGCTACATGTCTTCAGGACTGTGCACATGAAGTTCACTAGATAAGACACCTCAGAAGAGATTCCCAGTTGTCATTTGTTCTTGAAATAGTCTCTTCTTGTGCTTCTTAAAACCAGAAATTTTCCCTAAATTGCAGAACAAGCTCAATGTGTTCCACCTGATCTTTTTGGCATTCCCTTGGAACAAAACACAAAACAAAATCAGTGCCTCTTATATTAAAGATGGGAGTGTGATTATCTTGTCTTTCTTTTTCCCACATTCACAGTTCACTGTATGTCTGAGGAAAAAAAAAAAAAAGTGTAATTCATGTTATTTTTCTACACAAAATTGCATTAATCCTTTTAAGGAAAACAAAGCAAACGAAAGGCAAAAGCAGCAACATTTTCTTTGAAGACCTGCTTGCAAATATCCACTGAAAAAAAAAACGTTACAAACTCTTCCTATCTGGTAGCTCACTAGTAATTTAAACTTTGCCAATACATGCATCATTGAAATGCCTTAGCAGATTTCATTTCAGTTTTATACAAACATGTATCAGAATTTGGAGGGGTAATGACCACTCTGCCAGGCTAATCCTACTCCCTTCTGTATAGAGCACATTTAGTCATTTTTAACTTTCCAGAACTACTGTGTCTTTGACTGAAACTTCCCATTAATGGACACTTTTTTGAAAGAGTACATGGAGATGCACCATGTAGGAAAAGCAAGAAATTACATAACATTACATGCTAAAAATGATTTTGCCTCTCTCAGATGTGCTCTACAACCCTCACCTAGAGAAGCTGTGGGTGCCCCAACCCTGGAGGTGCTCAAGGCCAGGTTGGATGGGGCTCTGGGCAGCCTAAGCAGGTGGGTGGCACTGCCCACTGCAGGGAGTTGGGAGCAGGTGGGCTTTAAGGTCCCTTCCAGCCCAACCATTCTGTGCTTATATGAATATACACATCTGCATAAAAAACTGATAAATGATTCTGAACATATAACTTAGAAATGACGTTAAAGCTACCACATAATATGAGGAGGGAATCAAATTTGCCAGGGATTTTACAACAGTTGTAAAAAAAAAAAAACTGCTGGTGGGACACCTTGCTATAATGGATATACAGAGCATACAGCAGGCATCTGATTTAACTGTAGAATGAAAATTATGGAAAACATAATAGTGCAGACAATACCCTGCAGCACTCTTGGATCTTTTGAGTAGGTGCTATCAGGTGCCAAGAAGTCAAAGATGATTGCTATGCACTGGGTCATTCCAGTCCCGCCCCACGCTGTACAAACACAGTGATATAGTTTAGCAACACTACTTCTGTTAATGCAGTTGTAAAATAAATTGCAAATTGCAATGCATTTTGAAGCCATGCAGATTCAGACAATCCTAATGCACATACAGAATCCAGATTAGGGTTACATTTGCTACCGTGGCATTCTCGTGACAACTTCTGGTACATAAGTCATGTTTCCTTAATCAGAAAGAAATCGACCACGACTTAGCTGAGTAAATCAGCACCTACCAGATAATAAAAGCTAAATAAAGCAGATGACATTGCAGAGAATGACGTTCATGAGGTCTAGCATCAACACCAACAATAGCAATTATGTTTAGGGGAATTAACAAGCTATAGTAATCGAATAGAAACGTATACCAGAAACAAACAGGAAGTGACTACTGGGATTTGGCACTGTGAAATGTCACCATATGGAAGAGTTTAGAAACTTTCTGAAGGCTCAGCTCCTAAATGGCTGGTGTTATCCACTAAGAGCAATAAAAACACAGTGGGAATTTAATTAATTCACTTTTATTACTCCATAATGATTTAAGGTATCTAAAAAATAATATATAAAGACCTAAGATAAGATAATTCCAGTAATAACTCTTGCAATTTAGTTAAATAATACTATTACCTCCCCTAATTATAACATAGCCATAATTCAGAAATTCCCCCACATCATAGTAATTCCATGATTTAACAAGCAAACAAACAACACTAAATATTTTGGGTGAAGGAAGTGAAGACAGCATTCTCCTTGATGTGTTACAGGTGAGTTTCTCTCAATAACTAAACCTTATTTTCTCACATTTCCAAATTCATACTCCCTGCTCCAGAATGTCTGCTTTATCTAAAAACAAGCACAGGTGAGATACCCAATAGCAAATTGGAGAGAAAAACACACATCCAACATAGCTTTCCCATTAACAGCACATGGAGCCATTACAGTGGGAAGTCAGGTCAGCAATGAAAGTGCTATTTTCCATATCCACTTCCTAGCACAGAGTACTCAAGACATGAGCAGAAACTACCACCAGGCTCATCTCACTATTCTACTTCCAAGCATCCAGGCATCACTTCATCTATTTTCTCATGCTTGCCCCCAAGCTGGATAAAAAAAAAAACCAACACTGTCAGTTCTAATCTGAGCCTTCCTTTCTCAACAGGTTCCAGCTATAAACGACTAAAACAAGACCATCTTTGTGAGGAATGTACTTCGCACTACAGCAATTAACTTTAAAGAAAGTAGGACCCAGCTGATGACAGGCAGAGTTTTCATGCTGCAACCCCGAAGAAATGAAATCATCTGCTTTGTTTAAGAAAGGCACGAGCACTGACTGTTTTAACCAGCGTCTTTGAAAGTGAAGAAGCTGAATTTGATGCAGATGCAAGAGCTTTGCATGATTTAATTCCCCAGTACAACACTGCTGGTACATCATCATACACACTGCTTCAAAACTGAATACAGATTTTTAAATATCTTCACCGAAGATAAATAAATAAAACACATATATCATAGAATGGCTTGGGTTGAAAAGGACCATAAAATGACCATCTAGTTTCAACCCACCTGCTACAGGCAGGGTCACCAGCCACTAGATCGGGCTGCCCAGAGCCACATCCAGCCTGGCCTTGTCTTTTCCAAAAAACAATTTTACCAGGACACTTTTTACATACCAGATACTGAGGTCTCAGAGACAGGGAAAAACTGCCAGTAAACATCATGAAGTCAAGAATGGTTTCAACACTTCCCATTTGGGATTTCAGCCCTGAGCAGCTCAGACTTCACAGGGTACTTGCCACCTGTTTGTTCTGCTGCGTTTCCTCCGGGAACACATATGTGCTCCACAATTCAACAGCTTCCAGGACAAGGATGAAAGATGCTGTCTTTAGTCTCGTAGAAGTGCTAAATAATTTCAGTCCTGGCTCCTCTACTGCCACGGCATCACCCTATAAACAAGCATGCAGCTTGAGTGAACAGCTCCCAGACACAGGCAAGGTGTTGTCCCACTGAATACTTGTTTATTCCTCGTTTTGCAGAAACTAGAGCGTGCTGATCTTCAGGTTTTCTGTACCAGGGAAATAAATAGTGGCCATATTTCAGCACAAGGCAAGCCTTCCGTATACTCTAAAAACATGAGAAGTAAGTATGTGCAATTCACAAGTAGATCAAGACTAAAAGTTACAGAGATGTTCAGCCCTACCACCCATCCACTTCAAGTATCACAATGCTGTTAAAGCAGTTCCACTAAACTCAGCCAAGCCATTCACAGAGGAAGTTACTACTCAATGTGAGTAAGCAAAACTGGACTACAGATTTCTAAGCAGAGCAGTGAGCTTGTGATCAGCATATGAAAAGCAATGAACTTCAGTGTAATTACTTCTTCCAGTATAGTATTCTTTCCTTTCACTTTCCTTCCCATTCTGATTTTCGCCCGTGGTCAAGTAATCGTTTATTCAGATGTAAGAGCAAGAGGACGAGGCTTAAAAATACACTCTGAGCACTACAGGTGTTAGAAATCATCAAAACTGTGTTTATGCCAGGGAAAAGGTTTTGCTATTATACGTATGTTTGCTAAATCTTATTATATAGACGCTAGAAAAATCCACCACTGAAGGGCTCTGTCTGCAAAGAATCGCCATATGGGAGCTTTCACAAATGATCAACTGTACCAAAACATCTAAAAATAACATCTTCCTTAAGTAAAATAAAAACAATTGCCAGCAGAGACTTTCGGGTGCAGCTGCATGCTAAGGCATCAACGCCACACTGCTGAAATGTCTCGAGTAAGTATATAAGCAACCTCCAGAGAAAAACAGCACAGTGTTAAATGGCCCATGAACATCAATGATAAATGTAACGTGCATGTTTCAGGTTCTTTCAAAAGTCTATTCTTAGCTGTAAGACAAACCCCATCCACTTAATTAAAACCTTAGCTTACAAACACATTCACAGAGTAAGTGAAGCTTAACAAATCTAATTTGAATGAAAGGGACTGGCTGGGTGAAAGAGCAGCTCCCTGACGTTCCTTGCTCTCGTGGTTTCGTGTAACCACTGATCACCAACTACTGCAACAGCAAACATGAAACACCCTCAAACTAAATGGGAGTTGTCAGTCTAAATACAGCTACTTTTAAATAATGCATCCTGAGTTATAAAATAAAGTGCATCTGAATTATTGAACGCGGGTCTCATCCATAACACAGATGTATCACTTTTACTTAAATGAAAAGTTATTTATATTCTCAGTTGCATGTTACTGTAAATTTTAACAAGTAAAGCAACGTTTTATCATAGAATCATAGAACGGCCTGGGTTGAAAAGGACCACAATGATCATCTGGTTTCAACCCCCTGCTATGTGCAGGGTCACCAACCAGCAGACCAGGCTGCCCAGAGCCACATCCAGCCTGGTTTTAAATGCCTTCAGGGATGGGGCATCCACAGCCTCCTTGGGCAACCTGTTCCAGTGCGTCACCACCCTCTGAGTGAAAAACTTTCTCCTAATATCTAACCTCAACCTCCTCCGTCCAAGTTTAAAACCATTCCCTCTTGTAGTCAGCGTTTCCCATATAAATCCAATTCACAGAAATATAACTGGGATGCAAACTAAGATAAGAGAAAGTATCACATTCAGAATTGCCTTAAAAGAAGACCATCTTGACATTCATTTGCAGCCCTCAGTATCCCACCAAACCACAACGCTGGGTAAGAACTCACTGGGATCCCATGCCCACAAAACTGTTTCAAGAGAACAGAATCCTCACATCTTCTTTACACAAGCACCATCCGCTAAGGACAGCAAAGCCTTGCACACACCTAGCCCCAGCAGAGATGACACAGCACCAGTTCTGCCTTTTTGAAGATCACCACAGAGGAGTGATGTTAAAGCTGGAAGTTTGTATGCAACTTACAGCGCAGTGTAACAGCAGATAGGCCTGGCCGAAGGGTTATACTAGCAGGTAACATAAATCACAACTGCAAAGTTACATTTAGCAACAAAAGGCAGTGACAACAAGAAGGTTTTTGGAAAAAAGGGCTTAACACCTTACACATAAGCGAGATAATGCCAATGCTAAGCAACGAGTGCTTCTTGCAGAGAGGCACTTTGGCTGTAGTGTGTGGAGCTGAAGGGATGAAGGGCACAAACCCACACAAACACGATAGCAGATCCTCACAAACTTGGCTAGGCAAAGGGAGTAACACACGAGTCGTGGTGCAGAACCCAAGCCCTACGTGCCATCTGCCTGAGGATGACCTCAGCCGGGCTTTGTGCATCCATGGAACTTGGACCGTGTTTTGCAAGAGATCCTTCTACTTGGCTTAAGTCTCAGTAGAAAAGCAACCTTCAACACGTGCTCGCCGAAGTTCATTTTACAGGAAAAATCGTGATGCAAGTGCACCATCCATCACCAAGTTAAGCCAGCAATCCCACCGGGGCGGCTCCGCAGCCCGAGCTGGCCGAAAAAAACGCGCTGCCCCGAAACTTTGACAGCCGCTTTACAGACCCACAGCCACCGGCGGGGCCGCACAACTCCTCGCGGAGCTCCTCGGGGCCGGGGCAGGAGAAGCGAGCGGGGCCGGGCGGGATGCGGCTGAGGAAGAGGAGCAGAGGGAGGTTGCTTCCCCCACACCCAGGACGCGGGCAGGGCAGGGCGGCTGCCGGCTACGGGCAGGCGGCTTCCCCTCCGGCCCCGCCGCCCCGGGGGGCTTCCTGCCAGCGGGGACAGATGTGGACGCAGCAGCTGGCCGGGAGGAGGGGAGGGGAGGAAGGAAGAGGCACGGCTGCCTCCCCCTCAGCCGGGGGGCAGCGGGATGCGACCGCGGGCCGCGCCGTCGGGTGCCGGGGCGGAGGCGGCGGGCTCCTGTCCCCTCGCCCCTTACCTTGCTGCGGATCTGGCCCGAGGTGGACACTTTCCGGATGAGTTTCTGGGGGCCCTCGTGCTCCCCTTCGCTGTCCGACGACTCGTCCGCCGCCGCCGCCGCCGGGTGCTGGGGCTGCTGCTGGGGCTGCTGCTGGATCCCGGCGCCGCTCATCCCTGCCTCGGCCCCGGCCATCTTCCCGGACTCCTGCCGAGAGAGAGCACACGAGCCCGGCTCAGCCCGGGCAGCCGCTGCCGCTCCCCTCCCCGGGGAGGAGGGAGGAGGCGGCCGCGAGAGGGTGGGGAAAGGGGCGGCGCGGGGGGGAGGGACGGAGGCGAGGAAGAGCCGGGCGCTGGTGGGGCCGACCGCTTGGCCGCCATCTTCCGCCGCCCCCTCCGACGGCCCGGCCCGCCGGCAGCCGTTCCCGGCTCGGAACGGGCAGGTCCGGCCCCCGAGCCCTCATCGCCGCGGGGAGCGCCGAGCGCGGCTTAGGATGGAGCGGGCGGGCGGCGAGAGCTGAGGGGCCGAGCGGGCGGCATCCCCGGGGACGCGGAGGGGAACGGGCCCCAGCCCGCAGCCACGCGTGGGCACTGTGCGGGGGGCTCAGCCCAGCGGCCTGGCACGGGGATGGGGCACCTGTGCAGGTGCAGAGGGGAGGTGTGCGGCTGTGCTCCGCGCGTCCGGCACTTAAAAGCAAGAAGGCAGCGTGCCTAACGGGATGCATCGACTCGAAACGGGACGTGGTTGTTCTCCCACATCCGTTTAATTTTTGTATTGCTTTGCTCGAAGTTATTGTCTTCACATAAGAGCGGTCCTCTGGTGGCTTTTCCCTTCTCGTCGCAGATCTGGCAGCTCCCGTGATCTCGAAATGTCACCACATGTTCTGAATTGTGGGGCTCTGAAATGACTGTGGCTTTGCGTGTAGTCAGTGTTCCAAATAAGCATTCAGTCTCAGCAATACCAAATAAAACACACGGCTCCCAACTGCACGGAGTGGATTAAAGATGAGAAAGCGACCAATACTTGCGGCTTCTCTGTTCCCACAATTCTATTTATATTTCTTAAAAGGGAACTTCCATCTCTCAATGAGCTAATACAAGTGCCCCAGTACCGAAATACAGAGCAACAAATGAGAAACAAAAGCGAAACCATAACACAGAGCGCATCCTATGCTGTGAATACCGTGCTGTGAGCTGGATTTCATACACTGGAATATCCTATTTCCTTCATTGGGACTTTCATTTGCAGTAGGTGAAATGAAAGATCTGCATGAAGCCACACAGGTGTTGTATCCCACATAAGTGTCACCAAATCAGGCACTTCCATGAGGTTCTACTGCTCTTCTCTATGTAGGATCACTTCTTTTAGGGTATGTTTTAAAGGAATTGTGAGTACCTGTGTTTCTTATTACAGTAATAACTGGGCCTAAGTCCTGCCACCAGTACCACATCTGAAACTAGATGAAGTTCTCACGTAGCTCCTTTTCCTCACTCGTCTCGTTCTTTCCCTGAAAGAGTTCTGCCTCAAAAATGTAAGATAAAACTTGGGCAAGAGCAAGTGTGCACTGAATTCACTTAGGACACAGATAAGAGCAAGAGAGAAGCTTACAGACACTTTGTCACCCCTTCCTTCCTCTTCCTCCTCCCCAGCAACTTCAGAACAACAAATTACCCCAGAACATGGCTCACAGCTAGCAGAGCTTTCTGAAGGTAAATGACAACTGAATACTGCAACTAGGTGACAAGACAGTGTGCTAATTAATGCTAATGCAGTTTGCATAGGGCTGGGACTGCGATTTGAGGAACATTGGGTGCTAACAGAATACAACGCTTGCTGACTCCATTTAATTCAACTGAATTAAGCAGCGCTTAGATGAACAACACTATTACTGTTAAATTTGTTCCCATGCTAAAAAAGCATTCAAAATATCAGTACATGTGACAGCTGTGTCTCTACCACATGACTGGGATCCTGTGCAAAGCTGAGTGCAAAACTGTTTACAAGCAGGCGTTTCACCCACCTTCCAGAATTAAGGTGAAAAGGAGAAACATTATTTGCAGCTCCGGATGAACGCCTTTGAATTTAGGGAGGTCACAAAGTTGGCTCAATTGGTGACCTGAGGTTTGCACGTTGGGAGATTTTTTTTTCTAAAGCATAAAATGTAACTTGTCTGCTGCAGATCTCCTTAGGTATCTGCATAGACAGCTCAGGTTTCCTTCACTGTGCTTCACTTCAAATGCTGTTCAATGAGTGGTTGTAGGTGAAATGGGCAATGCGAATGGACGATAAACATGGCTCTCCAGCTTCTGTTCACATTCAGAGCTTAACTATGAGCCCTAGCTCCTGCACAGTGCATCATGCAAAGCGTGTCATCCATCCCCACATGGACGTCCCCATTGCCATCCTCCTCTTCACTGGCTGCCCAAACCCAAAAAACACTGAATCATGGAATGGGCTTAGGTTAGAAGGAACCTTAAAGGCCATCCAGTTCCAGTGACAAGGGAGAGGGCACCGGGTGCTTGTCACTTTGACTCAGATCTCTTCCACTTTGTCTTGATTCAGAACTGAAACACTAAAAGTGTTTTCTCACTTAAGGCGGAGAGTTCAGTGGGAGCAACAGTACTCAGCAAATAACAAATGCCCCCCAAGTACAGTCTGAGGTGAATACGGGATCTACAAAGTACGCATTTGTAAAATCATAAGTGCTAAAATCCACCACCATCTAAAGTTTTCAGTGTTCCTCAAAACAGAGAAAACCAAACGAGTTTGGTGTTAACACCAGCCAAACGCTGTGCTGTATAAAGTATAAAAGAGTTATTCATTTGCAGTCATGCATAAAGTTGTTATACATATTTTCCATGCACAAGGAAAGTTTTCAAGTTCTCAGTGCTCCTCACTTGTTCTGTTTTTCAAAGGAGTTAAAACATGCTTATGATCCAGCTCTGGTCTTTGCCCAGGTAATGCTGCCTGAGGTGTCGCTGGGACTTCCTTTGGATGAGGACTGCCAGCTGACTCTATCTTTACATCTTACCCAACTGGCTGAAGCCAGACTTAATATGAGAAGCACCTTATAGCAGATTTCATCTTGAAGAACACAGGTATGGATGCCGTGGTATGAGTGGCACCACTGAAATCCTCCAGACTAATCCTCCAGTCAGGCTCCTGAAGAGCACATGTGATATGTGTGTGAATTATGTCTTTCACATACTCAATTTCACATTTCTTAATAATTCCCTTAAATTGCTTCATAAAGGAAGCTGGTGGAAAGAGTAAAGAAAGGTTGGCACTGAAAGAGAGATTCTCAACTGACACAAAACAGCCCCACTGACATCATTTGTGTCACGGCAATTAACATCAGCTGATGGTCTGCCCTTTATATTCAAAGAATTCCAAAGTGCTGGGTAAATATGTGCACTGTAAGAATCTTTCCACCAAACAGCTTCCAGTGCTGATAACAGAGTACACATCACTAAAAAGCATATGCGAGGTACCAAAAACCCAAATACACACTCCAGCTGCTCTGCAGATTATGGCTTATAATGCAGATTAACGCATCATTTGATTCCAGGAACAGAAATGCTTCCAGCTCTAATATTGATTCCCACCATAATAGGCGTATTTACCTCTTTTTCTCTAGGTCACTTTGGCATCTGTCAGCTGGAGGATAAGAAGTTTTTCTCCCCCACCTCAAAAGGTGAAGGTAAGGCTGGGGTCCCATATGAGATGTGGAAGAAAGGTATAGGACTCTGTAGCCTAGATTGCGTGTGTCTGGAGTGCAGTGCCCCTGAATGTCCCTTTGAAAGGCAGAGGATGAGCCTGATGCTGATACTTCTGTTTGGCTCTTACTGAAGTGGGAAGATGTTCTCCATTCAACAGTGAGCTGGGAATTAAGGTCAGGATTTTATAGATATCCTAAATTTCACATGGTCAAGCTCAGCCCTGACAGCACTCCTCACCAACACCTGACAACTCACAGAGGTAATCACTGTGCACAGATTCCAAACCTGCAATGGTTTCTCTCACCCTGTTGCTCCTTTTCTATGTTAAGGGAGAGAAGGACAGTTCTGGGCACATTTTTCCTACCCCATGCAGTTCCTCATCTAAATCTCCCTTTGTCCTTATTTCTAGACAAAGCCCATGTCGAAGAAGGTGATTGATATGATCTATATGAAGAAGAACGATGTAGTTTTGCCTCAAAGATGCAGTGTTTTACCAGCAGGTTACCAGGTAGAGGACTGAGTGCTTGGACTGAAATTGGAGACTTGTAGAAGGAAACGAATGCAGTGGTTAGCCTTAAAACTGCATTCATGTGTGTACCCTGAACAAATGCAGACACAGAATGATAAACATGACCCAAATCCGCTCCTTTATGGGGGGGGAAAAGGGGGGGGGACGAAGAAAGGAAGTTCTCTGTGTTTATCTGCACCCAGAAGGGAGCAGGCTGGGCTGCTCCAGCCATACGGAGGGGCTGCTATCTGTCTGCCTCCTGACTTTCAGCTGAGTTTGGCAGCCAATGTAAATGTCACTGTTCAGTAGGACAACACGTTCAGGGGAACGGGATTCGCTGTTTTCCTCCCACAGCATTTTCATCTCTCCAGGCAAAATCTAGGGTCTGCCTTTGTGCGCTGTCTGTGGATGTCAGCTCCATGTTGCTGGAACGTCTCGCATCCAGCTGTGCTCCCTATCACAGCTGCATCTGCGGCCACGTCTTCAGCTGAGGACCACGGAGGGCAGCAAAGGGTTCAACTTCACGAAAAGAAAACGAGGCCAGTCAAAAACGTATTTGGGAATGTACAGGGTTGCAAATCCTGGTAGGGTGGCAGCAGGTCAACAGCAGGTATCTCCAGGGAGATTCCTGGGAGTGTGCAGACTGGGACAGGCAAAGTGTGGCTCTCCCACTCCACTGTTAAAAAATGCCTTTAGAAATAGAACCAGAGGCTGCACCCGTGCAGGCTGGCAAAAAAAAAAAAAGAAAAAAAGAAAAGAAAAAAAAAGGCACAGCCACCTGAAGGGAAGCGTGGCCGTGTTACGGGTGCATGCTTCCATCGCCCCACAGAGTTCATGGCCAGGGACAGCCCAGCCCTGACCTCTCGGGCAGCCCGAGACCTCAAGAGCGGCGACCCAGGGGCTATTAATAGCCCTCCCCGTCCGCCGTGCGTGTGCGTGTGTTTGCACAATGGAGAAAAGCCCTACGGCGGGATGCCGACAGGGGAAATCTGATGTTATCGCCGGCGGAGGATGCCGGTGACACGATTTCCTTCGCTGGGAGGAGAGTCTCCCAGCGGCTTCAGCATACCGAAGCGGCAGCCCTTCTAGGGGAACCCACTCTGGAGGCACCCGAACCCCGGCTCGGCTCCACCACGGGGAGAGCTTGGAGGCGATTCCCAGCCCGGCTGCGGAAATTAAATAGGAACAAATAACAATAGGAAAAGTCTATCTCCCTGGAAGAGTATCTCTCCCGTTCTCCGGACGCTACGGCGGCATTCCGTACCCCCATCCCGTTCCGCTCCTCTCGGCAAAGTTGGCGGCGGGGCTCCGAGTGCCGCTCAGGTCAGGACGCCCAACTCCGGCCCCGGGGACGCGCCGCGGGATGACAGCCCGAACCGCACAGCAGGGAGCAGGAAGGAAAGGAGGAAATGCCCGCGCGCGGCGAGGCACGCATGTACCTACCAGCTCCTCCCAGGCGGGGCTGCGGCCGCTGTAAGACGGCTCCCCGTGCTCCTCCATCGCCCGACCTTCGGCCCACGGAGCCGAGCGCGTTCCACCGCCTCCTCCTTCTTTCCCTCCCTCCCTCCGCCGCTCGGGAGCGTAGCGCTTCCCCACGCCGCTCTTCCTTCCCTCCACCCCCTGCCGCTCCTCCCTTTTCTCCCCCTGCCCGCTCCGGGCCCCCTCCTCCCTCCCCGCCCGGCTTCGCTCCCTCCCCCGTCTCCCGGGGGTCTAACCGAGCTGCCCCCCCTCCACACCCCGGCACCGCGCCCCTTTCCCCGGGCCGTGCCGGGGATTACGCGCAAATCGCCTCGGCCTTAAGCCTGTTTGCGGCCGCTCGGGCTGTCGGGGAGCTCCCGGGGAGTGCGGACGGCCCTTCACGCCGCTTCCCAGCTGCCGCGGACCGCACCGGCCCGCGACCCCCGGCCCTCATCGAACGAGCTTCGAGCTCTCTACCCTCGCAGGAGGGGCCCGAGGAGGTGAGAGCATAAGGGGCAGCCCTACTGAGCAACCCCTTATTGGGGGATCTGGGCGCAGCAGCTGGTCCCGAGTGTAGGGCAAGGACTGCGACGTAGTCCTTCGAGGCATGGGTCGGGACGCGATCCGTGGCTGGGACGTGGGCTGGGACATGGGCCCTGCATTAAAGGCAGAGCAAAGGTGGACACCGTGTGCATCCATTTCTGGGGGCACCACGCCTTAAGGAGCAGCACATTTCTCTGCCCTCCAACCAAGCCTTTTATTAACATACAGTGTTCACTTGGAGGCTTCTCAGTTTACGAGTTACCAGCATACCCTTGAACACCAGCCAGCGTCTCATGGCTCTTCAAGTGGATCTCGTGTCTCCTACAAACTCAACACTTTCACTGATTATTTTTTTTTCCTCTTGCTGTACAGTAGGGTATGTGAAAGAGCAGAATTTCAGAGGAGATAGGAAAAGAAGCTCCATCACCATGTGAAGCCACACTGTTCTTTTCTCCAGCTTTTCTGTGTTACTTTCATTCCAGCCCTCCCTTTTGAGTTCGCAGCTGCCAGGTTTGATCTCAGAAAGCAACCTTTGGGTTGTCTACTTGGTAAGTGCAAACATCGAGTTGGAATTCACAAGAACAGAAGAAAGGAAATTGCATTGCTGATATTTAAAGATACGTTCATTTTCTTTGTGGTTTTAGGCTTTCATGCAGAGCATTGGGATACTGCAAACTGAGAGTAGGTTACAAAAAGTAGCGTGTGTACTATTGCCTCTCCTGCCCTCCCACTCAATAAAAAGGTGAAATGCCTTCTGTATTTTACTAAGCCTACAGAGTATCTTACTAAGTTAAAATGGTCCACCACTAACTCGAGCCCAAAGAAGTGCTGCAGTGGCATAGATCATCGGGGGACTGAAACTGCTGCAGCTCTTCCAGCGGTAGAAAAATGAACGATTTTTGTTGAATGTAAGTTTATGAGTGGTCTGTTGATGAATTGCTTTTGCTGTAAGGCTGTAACCTCAGAAGGGAGCAAACCAGATGACTGACAGCCGGTTACTTTTTTGATGATGGTGAGAAATTGCATGTGGTTGTCCAAGGATGTCTGGTCTCCTTCCTTTTACCCCCAGGTGAGAGACACTGCTAAGGAATGCCATCCTACAAAGGGCTGTAGACTAAGAATTGGTGTCAGAGTCATATTAGCTCCTCTACTTACCACGTGATGCACTGAAGGACCACACATGACTGCTGTTTTGTACCCTTTGACATCATCCAGCCTCTTTAGCCATGGCCATGCTTTGTGGCAGAAGTGGTCTGCTATTAAGTATTTGTCATCCTTGTACCTTGCTGAACCACAAAAACCAAAAACAAGAAACAAGACTCTTATTTAAGTTACTTCTTCAGATCCAGCCCTACACATATTCTGCTACCTTGAAGTTCAAACAGGTTCTTGGTGTCCCTTTTGCACCATTTTTTTGTTTCATATGCCCTAAATCTTACAGCTGTGACTAGATAGATACACAATTTTGTTCACCTCATTTCATCCCCTGGAGTTCAAAACTTGGTTTCCATTAGTGGAAAGCTAGTATAGGCCCCCGAAGAATACAACAACCTACTTAAGCTTAAGGTGTGTTTCAAGGTCGTGTTGGATAAGGAGGAAAGAAATCAGCTCCTACTAGCTAATGAAAACTGCAATGTCATTTCAGATCAGACCTGCCAGTTTGGGCTCCAAAATGCCAAATTTGTTTTTTCACTTCTTTCTGTTCAGGGGATGGATTCAAACCTGCTGACAAGCCTGCCCTTAGTGATTTCCCCTCATGTGAGCTTTTCTCACCCTATCTGAGAGCCCCATTTTACAGAGACCAAGGTCTGTGAACTGTTTGACAGAACTAATGGAAAATCACAGGCCGAGTACTCCTCCAAAAAATGTAATTCTGTCAAAGCAGACATGGAATTTGAGGACAAGTGTCAAAACCACAGGATTTTTTAATTTTATTTTGATTTTATTTTATTTTTTTTTTTTTAGGGGCATGCTGCTATGTTTTCAGAGGGGCAAGAGAACTGAAGACAAGGGAACTTAGGTCGAGGAGGTGCTGCCCACTAAAATAAACCGTGGCACCTGTCCCCTGGAGGAAGGGGGGTGGTGGTTTGGGAGGAAACCTTCCCAGAGGTCTACGGTTCAACCAGATGGTTGAATGGCCTTTTCCTACCTTAACGATTCTATGAGTCCATAATTCAGAGAGCGATCTTCACAGCTGGCCTGGGAGCAGGAAGTGAGCATATAGCTGATCTGCCAAACTGCATCAAAACATCTCCAACGCAGCCTGGGGGTTTGTTTCATTTCATCCTGTTTTTTTGACTTCGTTCCAAGTTGTGTTTCTGTGTGTTGTTTTTATTTTCTTTTCCTTCAAGTTTTTTTGCACTTAGTCTAGACGTTTGGGTTTGAATTTCTCAGTAGTCCGCTGTATATGCTGCGTTCAAAGATGTCTCATATCCTTCTGTCTCTTCTGTTCCCTGCCCTTAATGACTCAGTGAGAACTGGATCAACAAAGCGAACGCTTCATTACTGACTTTTGTTTTTAACATGAAACGCATTGAAAATAGTAACACATGCCTGCTTTCTCTAAGCAAAATATTTTGGCTGTGTTGGACATGCTGAAACATACAGATTTTGAAATCAGTGCAAATGTTGTGTTTAGACATTCACAAGAAAACCCCCATCTCTTGAAGTATTTCCATTCTTCATGGGGAAAAGAAAAAAAAAAAATTTCAATTGAAGAACTTGTCATTTTCTCTCCCTAAATTGAGGCAGAAAGACCTTAAAACAATGATTTTTTCATGGTTTTTTTTTCCTGCATGTTTTTGCCAGCATTGCCTTTAGCGTGTACCACATAAAGAATATATGCTAATGTTCATCAACTGATGCTAGCATCAAATTTCCTTCTTTTCTTGGCACATAACACACACGCCTACTTTGAGTAAATTCTTCAAGGAAATGTTGCTCATTCTCCTCATAGGAGATATGCCAGTTGGATTCTTTTCTGTTAAGCAATTTTGGATAACATCCAAAGGTAAGGTTTGATCAACGTGGTAACTGGGTAGTTCCTGCCAGACAGATAGGTGCTAATAACAGCCCACAGGAAATGGATTACAAGCAGAGAAAAAAGCACTTAGTTTTCAACCCTTCAGATAGAGCCAAAGTGACACAGCGGGTTAAGAAACACATTTAAAACTAAAGGTATATTTTATTATTGGCAAAATCCTGATACCTGTCTTGAAGCCCACTGCTTTCTCTTTGCGAGGGCGTTCAGACAAAATGCTGTAGAAGTTCTGGATTTCTCCCACTTCGCAGTGTCTGTTGCTTGGGAATATTTCATGCTAGGAACCTGAAAAAATGCTTTCGCCCACACTTCCTTCACAGACTTTTTCCACCTTGTGCTTTTTCTTGTTATTATTATTCCTCTTGTTACTGTAATTGCTGCTTCTGTGTGTATCTGTACAAGACAGGACGCTTTTAAACAGTTCCCCAGTGTTTTCGGTGTCACAAGGTGGAAGTTATTAATGCAGCTGGCAGGAATGTGTCTATTGCCTTAGGGAAGGGCTGCAGGAAGAAATCTCAGGCAGAAGAAAGCCCTGCCCTCGGAAAAGCATTTTAGTGAAGGACCAGCAGAGGTATGGAGGGACAATCCACCTGCCACTTCATTGCCTTCTTCTCATTTTATTTCCCCTTCTCAGTATTTTTTTGCAGATGCTAGCATCTCCTACTTGCTTTGTGGTTCTATTGACTTTATTCAGAGATATCTAGCAGGAGGTTGATGTGTTTCTCATTCAGTATTATCAGGTGCATTAGGAAAAGTGTTAACACCAGGTTGCATGTTTACGGCCTCAAGTTGTGCCAGGAGAGATTCAGATTGGACGTTAGGAAAAATTTCTTCTTCAAAGGTGTGGCTAGATGTTGGAATGGGCTGCCCAATGGTGGAGTCACCCTCCCTGGAGGCGTTCAAAAAACATTTAGATGTCGTACTGAGGGACATGGTTTAGTGGGGAAATACTGGTGGTAGGTGGACGGTTGGACTGATGATTTTGGAGGTTTTTTCCAACCTTGATGATTTCATGATTCTGTCATTGAAGAGAGACAATCTTTCCCTTCTAGTCAACACTGGTGAGGATGCACTTCGTGTTCTGGGTCCCTCAGACATGCATGGACGTACTGAAGAGTGTTCAAGAGAAGGACACCAAAATGGCAAGTGCCAGGAGTACTCCTGCTATGAGGAAGGGCTGAGAGAGCCAGGGCTGCTCGGCTGGAGAAGAGGGGATGTCATCAATGTCCATAAATGTCTGAAGGAAAGGTGCCAAGAGGCTACAGCCAGGCTCTGTCAGTGGTGCCCGGTGCCAGACCCAGAGGCCATGGGCACAAACTGGAGCACAGAAGGTTCCCTCTGAACACCAGGAGCCCTCCTGTGTTGTGCATTGGCAGAGCACTGGCACAGGCTGCACAGAGGCTGTGGGGTCTCTGCCTTGGGGATCTCCCAAAGCTGCCTGGACGTGGCCCTGGGCACCCTGCTCTGGGTGTCCCTACAAGGGCTGGAGCAGAGGGACCCAGAAGTCCTGCTAGCCTCAGCTGTGCTGCAGTTCTGTGATCCTGTAATTCCACCCCTTTGACTCCCTGAAAATCAGCAGATAAAAAACACATTGAAGCGTGGACAGCTGCAGGTGGTGATTTATTCAACTGCCACTGACATTCACTAATTACTCTACTGGTGGCACTGTTTTTGGACATGATAACTTAAGTGAAGTGAGTAGAATCACTTGTGTTCATATTAATACATTGTTGATTCAAGGTTTTCCACAAATGATTTCATAAAAATACCACTGGAAAGGTATAAGAATGTCCATATGAAAATGAGAAGTCGTTCTCTCCATCCTTGTAGCCAAGGCAGCTCCAACTGCATCTGTACCATCCTGAAGTGGCATTGCCTGTTCAAACATTCACAACTGAGACTTTCTGTCCTTCTGGAGAATGTAATCAGTGAACGACTTAAATCTGCAGGGCTGAAATTTTCATCTCATTCCTGTGAATACAGAAAAGGGCCCATTCCTTGCCTCTTTATTAATAATTCTGTGGGCCTCTTGAGGCTACTATGACACATTTCTTCCCTGGAGAAAACCACCCCCATTCTCCTCTCACCACTGAACTCCCAGTGTATGCTTCCAGAGCTGACACCTGTGTCTCACTTGACTTGAGAGTTTCATGGGATCATTATCCAGCTCAGTCCTCCCATTTAATCTCTTAAACCTGAGTGGGCTTGCAGGTGTAATTACCATGAATTATGACTGGTCATCCTTACTGCTGATAGGGATGTTGAACCATTCCTCCAGTTCACATGTGAGCCAGAACTAACCCTAATCAGTTGTCATCTGTTCCGTGAGTTCTTTGGAATACTTCAGGTGAAACATGGGTTCCTGGGAAAATGGCACATCATTATCAAAAGCTTTTGTAAATTGATGTACACAGTGAGTAGCCAATCTACTGGTCTGTTCCGTCATCACAGAAAGAAGTTGGGTTAGTTTGACTTTATTTGTCCTTCAACAAGCCATGTTTGCTGTTCCTTTCCATGTTGTAAGTACTCACGAACATTTTATTTTCATTTCAAGGAGTGCTGAAGCTTATTTAATGGATCAGTTCTTCCTTTTGCTCCTATTTTTTAAGTTTCACTTCACGATACAAGAACAACAAGCTGAAAGGAGGTAATAGCGAGGTGGAAGTTGGCCTCTTCTCCCAGGTAACAGCAATAGGATGAGAGATAATGTCCTTGGGTTGCACCAGGGGAAGTTCAGGTTGGGTATTAGGAAGAATTTCTTCTCAGAAATAGTGGTGAGGCGTTGGAACAGGCTGCACAGGGATGTGGTGGAGTCGAAGTCTGTGGAGGTGTTCAAGAACCATGTAAATGTGGCACTGAGGGATGTGGTCAGTGGGAATGGTGCAGATTGACTGTTGGTTGGACTAGATGATATTAGAGATCTTCTCCAGCCTTAATGGTTCTAGGGTTCTATTCTGTTCCATTCTTAGAACTGATTAAACACAAGCAGTATCTTCTCATCTCTACCAATGAGCCCATCACCACAAACAAGGTTTTGTATTTGTGGTTACAGAGTTTGGGAAGCCTGGCTCAAATGTCAGCATTTCCTTCTGTCAGTTCATTCAGATTCAGCAGATGCATCTTTCTGATAAACATTTATTCTAAAAGAAAGAGAAAACAGAAACAAATAGCAAATCATGCCAGTTGACAAAGGTGATACTTTAAAGTCGCATCTAAATTAATAGAGAATTTTATTGCTTCTGAACCATCCAGAACAAAAATAAACATTTAATTTGAAGAACCTATAAAATACAAACAGTTTATAGAAGAAAACTGGGGAGGAGGAAAAGAGCTTTGCCTCCCTCGTAACACTTGAAAAGGAGAGAACAGGTGGCAAATTGATTTGTTTTGAAAATGGAAAGAATTTAGCCCACCCAACAACTTGGCTCCAAGCAGAGCCATTCCTTTTATCTTTTTATGTATTGCACTAGAATGCAATATGTAGGAGCTTTCCAATTACAGCAAATCAATATGTAAAATTCCTATTTTGGTCAGTTCGCTTTTTGCAATCTATCATGGTATATGTTCAAACAAAAATTAAAGCAGGTCTCTTTTTTGTTTGTTTTCCGAAAGCAAACAAACTATAAGGCTTCTCTGGCTATTGAGCAGAAGAAACATATGGAGACAGAATTATCCCAGTGGAGTTTTCTTTGCTAGCAGAAGTGAGAGGAAGAAGCCACAAGATGAGTGTATAAAAACAGCCATAGCGTCATCTAGAACAAGTAAGAGGAACTCGTAGCCAGGGTTCTGTTTTCTTTTAAGGCAAGTTAGAGCATATTGAATCAAATACTATTGTCATAGAAAAAAGTAGAAAACTTTTTCACAGCGTTCATGGTCATAGCTTTGTATACTGAGAGGTGTATTCTTACTTCTAAGCACACCGTTTGTCCCATTTATTTCACTTCCAGCACATGCTGAAAGCATATACTCTCAGTGGGGAACCCTGCAAACTGACAGATTTGAGAAGAGAAATGTTTGATGTATAGAGAAAGCATGGAAGGAAGGAAGAGGGACAGCTATGTGAAACAGAAAAGAATGAAGGATGTGTCTGTTTGCTTTTCTAAGATGCATTTTTTCTGACACCAGCAAATGACATTTCATAACCCCAGAAATACCAACACTAAGTAAAAACCATGTTTTAAGTGACTGAAAGAAGTACAACAAGATTGAGTTCAACTGATAATGTAATTCCTGTGGTTTCAGTTCAGTTATTTTAGGGACAAAATGGTCTGCAAAGTTTTTTTTGTTGTTGTTGTTTTTTTCTTTTAATTTAATGAGAAGTTGAAATTGCCATTGCTTTAATAGTGTCACCACAGTACTTTCAAGGGAACCCATCGGGTGGCTCGTACAGCTATTTTTACTTGTTAATAAAGAGAAGATGTCACATGATTTGCCAGAAAAGCAAATATATTCTTGATGCTTTAACCTTGTTTAAGTTACTTAATTTGCATTCAACACTTAAAGAAACAGCCTCGATCCGTGGAACGAGCAGAGTGTATGTGAGAGTGCCCCATTTAAATTGGCTAGACATGGGCAAAGCTGGTTCAGATGAACAAAAAAGCAAGTAGAAGTGTCATCGCTTCTATATATTTCAGATCAATAAAGCAGAAGAGTGCAGGGGTGAATTCAGAAACACTCCAATGAAGTAGCCATTGAACATGCACAAAATAATGTTTTCATCTTTGTGTACAGAAAATTTGCAGAGTTGAACTTTTCATACTATTAGTATTTCAGTAAGTTGTGATGAATGTGAGTGGGCTTTGTAGACATACGTAGTTTATGACCTGAATTGATTGATCTACACTATTGCTGCTGAATAAAAACATACCTGGGCGTGCAAACCTCTCCCTTTTCCTTGCTATTTCGAGAACAACTAGATTCTAAGAAAATGTAGCCAGAAGTCTTCTCCTCAATCCCAACTTTTGCACTTCATGAGATTTGTCCTTTGAAAAGTGACACCAGCACTTCATGGTAAGATTTGTAGTGCTTCATACACGCTGAAGAAAAGCCAGTGGCACAGGTTCATTTCTGAGAAACACAGTTCCCTCTATGCTTATTATTGATGCTAACAGTCTCTTTTTGAGTACCTGGGAGAAGGTGTAACAGTGAAAGAGGTGGTCAGTTTGCTAACATAGTAACCTGGCACTGACCTCCAATGGAGGTAAGGTAAGACATGTGACACTTTCCCCATAGTAGTGGAAATCCTTCATTGGAGGGTGGAATCAACTGTTAGATGAGATCTGCCCGGCCCATGCATGGTGATCATTGGATGGTGGGGAAGATGCCTAGGTTGTCTGGAAGCATTGTCTAACTGGGATCCTGTTTTCACACGTGTATCTGTCAGTCTGTGAAATACCTCAGAGGTTAATTCTTCCCTTGACAGGATGTGTAGAACAAGGCAATTCAGGACTAGCAAATGTGTTTGACCAGATAAATAGCAATAAATTAAGTTTAGGACAAAGCTTGGAGATACTTTTTGCTTCATGTATTTCTACAGTCACACAGAGTAGGAACAGGGATATGAGTTGCAACCAATCTTTTTTTCCATATGAGTTTTAGGAAACCTAGAGGGTATTTTCATTCTGTGACTTGTGGGTAAAGCTATACCAGAAGGAAAAAGTTCTAATTTAAGTGGAAATACATCAACCTGATACACCCAAAAACTAATGAGTAGTCCCTGGTCAGCCAGATTTGTTAGCTACCAGATTCTAAGATAAGCGTGCCCTTGCAGCTCGGAAAACAAATGGTATCCTGGGCTCCATCAGAAGAGGGGTGGCCAGCAGGGATAAGGAGGTGATTGTCCTTCTCTACTCTGCTCTTGTGAGGCCATATCTGGAGTACTGTGTCCAGGTCTGGAGCCCCCAGTACAAGAAAGACAGAGAGCTATTGGAGAGGGTTCAGAGGAGAGCCACAAAAATGAGCAGGAAGCTGGAATACCTCCCCTAGAAGAAGACAGGTTGAGGGAGCTGTGCTTGTTCAGCCTGGAGAAAAGAAGGCTGTGGGGTGACCTCATTGCAGCCTTTCAGTGCCTAAAGGGAGCCTACAAAGAGGAGAGGAATCAACTCTTTGAAAAGGTAGATAATAGCAGGACAAAGGGAAATGGTTTAAGGGGAAATGGTTTTATGGAGAAAAGGTTTTAAGGGGAAATGCTTTTAAGCTGAAGGAAGGAAGATTTAGGTTGGATGTCAGGAGGAACTTCTTTACAGAGAGAATGGTGAGGAGCTGGAACAGGCTTCCCAGAGAGGCTGTGGATACCCCGTCCATGGAGGTGTTCAAGGCCAGGTTGGATGGGGTCCTGGGCAGCCTTGTCTAGTACTAAATGTGGAGGTTGGTGGCCCTGGCTGTGTCAGGGGTGTTGGAGATTCATGATCCTTGAGGTCCCTTCCAACCCTGGCCATTCTGTGATTCTGTGATGAAAGCAGCTGAATCCCATGGAAACAAGCAGAAGAGAAATCAGAGATAACTGACAGTACTTACAGGTGTCAGAAAGACTGAGGGAATCATAAATCATGAAAAGGGCAAACCATTGAAATCATTTGGATTGTCTGCGAGAGGAATATAAGCAAATATGTAACTTAACTGCCAAATGCAAAGCTATGCTCTTGAAGTCTGCAGGAAGCATGCTTTGATTTTTAAAAGGTCTTTAGGGTCACGGTGATTAATCATCTGTCTAAGTGCTGCAACCAGAATTAAAATGGCAAATTAGATTTCCAAATAGAATTGGATTCGTAGGCGGAAGAATTTCTGGAAGTAGTAAGAGAATTATGTTGCCTGTGTGTGTGGTACTGGGGTAAATGCTGTGGTATCGCCCCTAGTGCAGTTGTCCACAGTTCAAGACAGATTATTATTGTTTAGGAAAGGTGCAGGTAAGCACCTGTAAAGCACCTGAAAGACCAGAGAAGATCAAGTTTAAACATTGAGTTAATACTGAATTGATGACTCAAGAAGTTTGTTTTGACTTACAAGAGAAGTTAGGAGCTGACTTCAAGCTTCTAAATCCTAAAATAGGAAAGAGAGGAATATTCTTCATGCTACATATAAGCTGTCAGGTCTATCTTCTATAATTTTAGAATTAGAAAAGAACCATTGGAACAGCATGCTAAAGTTTGTGGTATTCACCAAATACTTCAGTAGTTCAACATTTTTATTCTAAAGACTGGGTGATCTTTTAAGAAAAGTTTTAATTCAGACTCTCTCTGCTTGGATTTTATCTTCTGGCTTGCTCTATTCAGGATTAAATAATCAACTACCAATACTCTGTACATGTAAAATTATAGATAGTATATATATGCCATGTAGTTTCTACTGACTAGATAGACAATCTGACTAGATAGACAATCTCTAGGGAACCTTATGAGTTTATAATTACAGAACTGTAGTACATCTGTAGATGAGAGAAAATACTGATTTGATTAGAACACATAGGGGCATACCAATACACTCACCCTGCCCAAAAAGCAATATTTTTTTTGTTACTTGGGGAGGTCTGGGTCACTATAAAAATAGCATTAAAAATACTGCAGCTGAGGCACATCATCTTCATCTTCCATCTTGTGCTCCTGATGACATCCTAGATGGTAATGATTGAAACTGTCTATTTATTAGATATGACAGCTTCCACAGATGGGGGTGTTTCTAATTCTAAGAGCAGAGCAGATGCTATGATGAAATGCCTTTAATCTTCTAACCACAGAGTTGTTGCTTTGGTAGACTACCAAGACAGTGGCTCTGTAATCATTTAACACAAGCTCTATGCGGTTATACACCATGTTGTGGTACAAATTTGATCAAAATCAGGCAAGAGCGTATCGACTCATTTCTGCTGTTTTAGCCAGAGCACACAGTGTGGCATTTATGTTCACTTTACAGTTTGGGGCTGGCAGGAAGACTGCATGGAGTTAGAGATGCCTAGACAAAGAATTCTTGCTCTATATTAAATCTACTAGGACAAAATCTCTTCAAAACAATGTTAAAATTCTGAATCAGTTGAGAGACTCTCTACCAGTGTGCATTCTTATGATTACAGAACCTTTGACATCTTGACACTATGTGGACTGAAAAACAGACTCCGTCTTGTCAAACCACAGCTTGAGAGTCAAGCTGAACTTAGAACAGAAGCAGTGACACCAAAGAATGATCTCACTGTGCCTGCTCTCCAAACTCAGCTTGCGGTACTGTCAAGCTCTGTGATACCTTTGAAAAGAAAAAGCAAACGAAGTCTCCAGCCAAAATAGGAACACTTTCAGTAAAATAGCTGGAGGAAAGGGCTGTTTACTTTGAAACTCCTATTTCAAAATCAAGTTTTGTCTCTTTAGATGTAGGCCATTATTTGGAAGAGGTTAAATTCCCTCGTATTTGACCTACATTGAGTTCTGGAATTTGGGAAGGTGCTGTATGAGCTGGACATGCCAATTAAGCATGGTAGTAGTAGTAGTAAATGAATGATCTGCAAGTGTAAATTGCTTCTTTGACATTAGAATGATTCATTTTGGAAACCATAAAGGTGAGTTGGCCATAAGGGAGGTTAGGTCACAGTGGTTACATTTTTCAAATACGGAAGGAGGCATATGACAAAGAACTTTGACATTAACTTAGAAGCAAATATTCCATTTAAAAAACCAACACAATAATACAGGCATCAGTTTGGTCAGTATAGGAAGGGGCTGTGGTAGACTGAA
This sequence comes from Tympanuchus pallidicinctus, assembly GCF_026119805.1. Classification (NCBI taxonomy): domain Eukaryota; kingdom Metazoa; phylum Chordata; class Aves; order Galliformes; family Phasianidae; genus Tympanuchus; species Tympanuchus pallidicinctus. Next base: position 41,654,878 of record NW_026294780.1, on the reverse strand, counting down.
TTTTAAGGATTAATGCTTTTCACTGTCTTTTCACAGTCGATTACTGTAGCAAAATTTACAGTGTATATAACAGGACGAACAAGGACTTCACGAAGTCTGGACCGACAGCAGGCTCAGTCTTTGCAGTAGAAATCTGGAATTGCTGACCTTTATGCTGGTAGATGAACTTGCCTTGAGAAAGCATGATCAGGATCTATTTCATTACTCTACGCTTTAGGGGATGGAACAGCCAATCTTCCCAGGCAAGACAGGGTAGACAGGGTCACCTTCTGATCTGCTGAATTTCGCATGACTTTTCTTGCGTGAATCCACAAAGGCTCAAGCCTTCATGTAGCCAGGTCAGTACTGTGCCAACCCCTCAAAGCAGAAAAAAAGACATTATCACTGAGTAGTATTTAGAAAATCATTTTTAGACAACATGAAAGTATTTCTCACAAATATTCTGTAAGTCTGGTGGTCTTTTTCTTCTTCTAGAATGAGATCTCATTCTTGAGTGGTTTTAGAACCAAGTCTCTCATACAGGCATACATAGTATGTATGTACATGGCATATATGCAGCCTGATTTTTTGCTTCTTTTCATAACAGATTGAGAAAATACATAGCAAAAAATACTTCGGGATGTTTTCCATGACATAACACCCATGGTTCCCTCAAGATGTTCCTCTTTAACGTTCTTTAACCCACATGGCATTCAGTGTTTCCAATGACAGACTATTCCTTCATTAATAAAGTGCATAAGTTCCTAGTATGTGCTGTGCATTGCATACAGTGGAATAATCGCCTTCAAACAATGTTGAGGCTACAAAAGCAAGCAATCATAGAGGTAAGAAATGCCAAAATTAAGGTAATGTATGGGAACTTAGGACGACTGTGCAAATGCCCAGACTGAGCTAGTCTCATTATGTGACAGCCTATTTTTTTTCCCTCCTGATTCACTCCAATGAGTGTACCTGGTGCATATACAAGATGGGAAGCTACTCAATATTTCTTCGTATCCATCATTTGTTGAAAGCATTCTTTGTGGCTGACATATTACTCTTTACTTGTCATTTATAGCACTAAAATATAGCAGTCATTCAGCCTGAATGTTGCTTAGTTGAACAATCACATTGACTCCAATCCTCTGATCTTCTCTGCATACCTTCCCTCCCTGGCATGGCAAACCTGTGTTCAGAACTTCGAGGGACAAGTCACGCTCATGCACGTGAATTAACTCATCTCAATTTTAGGGCATTTCCCTGTCGAGTTTCCAAACACCTTTCAAACAACAAGGGCCCAATATCTCTAATAATGGCAAGTGTTATGCAAGCCAAGCCTTGAGATTGCTGTCAGCTTTTTTTTCAACTCCAAACTGCCGGAGAAAGGGGTAATTTGTCTGTACCTCATCAGTATCTGTTCAAGAGCCTTATACCATTGAACTACTGCATGGAGTTATTTTCTCAAGGGAAGTATGAAATCAAGCTTCCCTATGCACTTCAGTTTGAATCCCTCCTTCCATTGTCCTTGGTTTCACAAGACTGAATCCCATAGCATTGTTCTCAGAGAGTGGCAGACTTTCAGCCAACTGCAAGATCTGTATTTTCTCTATGAGCAACCACCTGTCCATACCAGGCTGCAGGTAGAATTCTTTGAGCATGGAAGACAACTCTTTCTGCTTAGTATTGCTATAGCTAGTTATGATGCAGTGATTAAGGATGTCAAGTATTTGACGTGCAGTTAATCACTTTCATAAGGTGATCTCTAGATACGTAAGTCGAACCCGTAATTCACAAATTCTGACTTCTTCTTAAGAGCCACACAAATTGCTTATTTTGCATTGAGTTACAACAACAGAGTCAGGGATAAATAGGATGCTGACATGCAGAACTTTGCAGAACTTCCCTTCCCTCCTAGTAAAAAAAAAAACCAAAAACACAAAACAACAACAACAACAAAAAAAAACAAAGCAGAACAAAACCACCACACCTTGCTAAGCTAATGGGAACAAACAAAGCACCATACCTCAGAGCAGCCCTCAGGCACTCTGCTTGTGCAGAAATCTTTCTGACAAGCCTGTTTGGCCTCTAGGGATGACGTTTGAGCACTTAGACCTTCCAGGAAGGAATGAAGGAAACAAGCCCTAGCAGGTTTCTCCAAATCCAGTGCCTCAATGAGTGGGAGGGAAGTGAATGAGAATGGCCATCTTTGCCCTGAGCCAGTGTTTTCTATGTCAGGATATCAACAGAGCCTCGGTAATCCTTGTCTCCAGGGATAAGATCGATTCCCTCCTAGATCATGGAATGAAAACGTGCACAGCCTGCCTAGTGCTGATAGCGATATTACACATTGATTTGTTGAAGGTGAGGAAACTGCAGCTGCCAGAAAAATGGGAACATCTTTAAATTAAGGCACCACATGGGCCAGGGAAAGTTCTTGCTTAGGGAATGAATTGAGGACAAACAGCAAGAGAGGTACTTCATTACTGATTTTGACAGCTAATTTTCCTCAAGGGTACATTAAAACTTCAGTCCTCCTTTCAAAGCTGGTTCACACCACAGGTGTGCATGGAGAGATTAGCTCCAGCACAGCAAAAACTGTGGTGACCCTCCCCCTCCCCCATCCCAATCCCTATTTTGCTGTGGGAAAGAAGATTTTGGCAGCTCTTCACCTGCTGTACTTGAGCAGAGTGGCATCTCCTTTCACACCTCCCATTGCTTACATGTAGCCAACAGTTCCCAAGAGCAAAGTTTATGTTCAAGCCGGTGAGACTTCTCAGAGGATGTGGAACTCAGTGTTACTCAGCTGTATTTATCTGTTATGGGGAAGGAAGTGGAAGTAATAAAGTGGTGGAGCAGAGCAGCAGAATGGAGATGACATTTCAAAGGAGTGAAAATGCAAATAGGAATCTAACGAAGGCTAGTTATAGGGTTGAAGAGAGGAGGAGTGCATTTTCAGTAGTCATCACGCTGTCTACTCACATTAGAATTGTAGCTATTTTCTATATGCCTGCGTATAGCCTTCCTATCAGCAAAGAAATGAAAAAAGTGTAATGGTTTCTCTTGCACATGTACCTTTCAAATTCCCTCAGCCCCACCAATTACATATTCTTTTCCACCTCATATAAGCGAGGGAATACGAGAAGACAGAAATAAATGAGAATGTAAGACACACTCTTTCATACTCTTTGAATCATCAGACTCAAATGTATAATTTCTGCAGCTCCACAGAAGGCAGTGAAGCTGAAATTAGTTCTTCATGCATGGATTATGGTATTGCGTAGTGATTTTTAGGCTTCCAGAAAACTCAGTATAAATAGTTTATCGTTAAGGGTGAGGTGTTCCATTTTGTTTACTTCTGTTAGAACAAGATATATCAACAGCTGAAGAACATATTTCAATTTCAGTACAAATGAATTATTTTGAAAAAAAGTGTGGAAAAGAGTCAAAAGGTACCAACCTTAGAAGAAAGCAGAAGTCTGGAAAATACAGTAGGGGTGAGGAAGAATCTGCAGTAAAAGAAACAAACAAAAAACAATAGAACATATAAACAAAACAAAAACACACACACACACAAAAAAAAAAAAATCAGCAACCCACTAAGCAAATTAATTACATCTATTTTTATTTGTTAAAACCAAGAGGAAATAAGATATGAAAGGCAGTAGGGGCACCATAAGAGATAACTTTCTGATGGACAATGGCCGATCCAAACTTGCTAATTTGTGTTCTTTGCTCATGTTCAAGTGTTCATCCACTTGTCTTTGCTGTACTTCACATCCATGTCTTAAAGCAAAATCAGGTGGGCTGAATTCTTAGATTCTCTTCCTAAAGGAATAGAAAGTTCAGTGAGGTAGGGGAGAATTGAAAGTCAGTAACCTTTAATTTAGAACAGACTCCAAATTCAGGTGGTTTCATTAAAACGAAAACAAAGCGAACAGATCTGAAAAATCGGATTAGTGGGATAGAAACAAAAACATTGAAACACAGTAATAACTTATTTAAATTAAACGCAGGTACCTAACTGGGCTAAGCTTTTCAGCCACAATCTGTTGTATCAGTGTGCAGATCTGCAGACTGGAGAATTCTGCTGGTTCTAGTGCTTCAAGAATAAATGTCACTTTGTGTCTGCTGACTGCGTCTGAAGTCAATAAATCCAGCTGCTGCCTTTCATGCATGTAGAATGCATTTACATCCTCTCCAAGCCATTGGCTAGCTTGATATAATTAAATGGCTGCATGACACATTCAGATTCTGTTGAATCCAAGCTATCAATTTAAGTATTTATATTGCAGTCTCTCCCTGTTAAAGGAGGAAAGCATAAACAGAAGTATTTCTGAGATGAGTCCCTTGCCATTCTAGATTGTCAAATGTGATGGTAAGATATGTGCCAAATAATAAAAGAAGATAGCAGCTAATTGCAACAAATCCAAATTATTTTAACTTGTTTTGGGAAAATCCCTTATGGGTGTTCTTGGTAGTATCTCTGTGGACCGAGAGGATTGTGGAGAGTAACTTCTATCCTTCCATTAAATGACTGTAACACCTTCATTAAATGGTAATATGTTAGCTTGTCAAAAGTCATCATTCTCATGCTACACAAAAAAACATTCCTTAATGTAATGCAGCACTATGCTGTTATATAGCTCACCTAGAAGGAAGACTCCATATAAACTGTTTGGTGCCATCTATTGCTTTGCATCAGCAAGTTTTCCCTTTTTATAAAAAAAAGAACACCTTGTAAGATGGTTAACATCATCTTTGGAAGAAGTCATAGAATGATAGAACCATTAGGACTGGAAAAGACCACCAAGACTATCTAGTCCAACCTTCAGCCCATTCCCACCGCGCCCATTGACCACATCCCTCAGTGCTACATCTACACGGTTCTTGAGCATCTCCAGAGACAGTGACTCCACAGCCTCCCTGGGCAGCCTGTGCCAGTGCCTCACTGCTCTTTCTGAGAGGTAATTTTTCCTAATATCCAACCTGAACCTCCCTTGGCACAACCTGAGGCCATTCCCACTTGTCCTATCGCTGTTACCTGGGAGAAGAGGCCAACCCCCACCTCACCACAATGTCCTTTCAGGCAGTTATAGAGAACGATAAGGTCACTCCTGAACCTCCTCTTCCTCAGATTGAAGAATGCTGATTCCTTCAGCCACTCCCCATAAGACTTGTGCTCAGATCCCTCGCAGCTTCGTTGCCCTTCTCTGGACAATCTGCAGTGCCTCAATGTCTTTCTCATAGTGAGAAGCCCAAAACTGAACACAGACCTCAAGGTGTGGCCTCACCAGTGCCAAGTACAGAAGGAAAAGTCTGAACAAACCTCTTGCATTGAACGAGTCTTAACATACTAAAGCACTTTTATTTTTCCTCATCTACACACTTCTTTTAACCTAAAGCATGTTTTTCTCTTTTTTTTTCCTCAGCAAAACTTGAATTTCCTTATGATTTTGGGAGGAATGCAGTAAACTGTCTGTCAATAATGACTGTCTCATCTTCATAGTGATGAAAAGTAAGCAGAATTACCTGTCTTTGATTGTGCTCCAACAAATGCTATGGTTTCTTTTCATTGCTGAGTGTGGACATGAATCCTTTTTCTGAGTAACTCCATTGAAGAAGTATCTGCACAACCACGCTTCTAACATGCTGATCCATAACTTATGTCAGATTGTTTGTCGTAGAAGTCGGATGAAAAGTCTTTGGAAGAGGAAATGTTTTTTAGAGAAAATGAATTTTTCTCAGTCACACAAAGAAAAGCAGCATAGATAAATTTGTACTACATGACTGAAGTTTCATCTCATGGTTCACATTTTCTTTTTTTTTTCTAGATTTGACATGATCCTCACAAGAAAGAAAAAGGGAAGATATTGCAATCTACTGCTCACCCGGATATTACAAAATTATCCCTCATGTGTCACGCGGTAGAATGTGGGTGGTATAATTTAGTATTATCTTCCATGGCTATTCTTCTTAAAAACTCTTTCTGCCATTAGTATGGTGTCTAAGCACAAATTGAGTGCCCTTTTTAGCTTGCTATAAAACCAGATTTCTAAGTGCTAGAAGCTTATTTATAAACCATTACATATATTCTCATTTAAAATGGGATTTCCAAGTTTTAGTTTTCTACAAGTTGTAGAAAGAGACATTTCTATTTTACAGGGTTTCTTTTGTTACTCAAAATAATGAGATTGCAACTCTTTGGAACAAGGATTTAAAGCAAAACCATGCACTAACACATAGCTGAATTCTGAAGTTTAAATTAGATTATCAGCACAATTATTTTACAATCCACTTGGGAAAGTAATAGGCAAAAAAAGCTTTCATGGCATTTCACCTTTACATGACTGATGTGGCAATCTGGGTTCTGATTACTTGGGCAACTGATCGACAACTTCACATTAGCCATAACAGAAATGCTGGAAAGAGTTTACAAAAAAAGGAAAGACAAAGGAATAGTGGTAATTTGAATAGAAAAAGAAAAAAATCCAGAACCATGACCAGGAAGTAGTTTTGGAACTTTATTACTAAGTACAAGAAAAAGAAAAGCTGAGCACTGGCCAGCCATTAATTCTTACACTGTGACAGTACAAAGTTGGCACTTAAACAAGAAATGGAACAAACTGATGTCGAGGAAATTTCAGAGCCCTTACCACTAAATCTTATAAAAAGTGCCAGATTCTAGTTGTAGGGAGTTCAAAGAACAGGTGAAAAACATGCAAATATTATTCTCTTCTCACAGTGGGGACGCCTAGAGCTTAAGAAGTTCGTCATGTCTTACCTGAGGCACACCTTACTACTGTGAAAATATATAGTATACACAGTATTTATTCTAAAGCTACTTGATAGTTCTGGCCTAACACCTGGATTTTTCCAATCTTGTAACAGCAATACGATTCGAAGACACTAAATATACATCTATTTCATATTTATGTTGAATGTAATCAAAATTACATTAACTAAGAATATAATTTTCCCTGATTTGAAATTCTGTTTTATATACAGTCTACATAATCTGGGTCCTTCCTTCCTCCCTTCCTCCCTTCCTCCCTTCCTCTCTTCCTCTCTCTCTTTCTCTCTCTCTTTCTTACTTACTTACTTACTTTTCTTCAGTTAAAAATCACTGAAATCTGAAGAACTGAACTAAAATCAGTTTTAGGAAATACTACTTCTCTGAAAGAGTGTTCAGGCACTGGAATGGGCTGCCCAGGGAGGTGGTGGAGTCACCGACCCTGGAGGTGTTCAAGGAATGTTTGGATTTTGTGTTGAGGGACATGGTTACTGAGAACTGTTGGCGATGGGTGGATGGTTGAACCAGATGATCTTGTAGGTCTTTTCCTACTTTGGTGATTCTGTGATTCTTTCCTCCCTTCCTTTCCTTCCTCCCTCCTTTTATTGTTTTTTGGGGGGGAGGGCAGGAGGATGGCATTGCTTTTCAACAAAATCTTGAGAAACTGTTTTTCACCTTGCACCTCTGAGCATCTTTGACCAGAAGGCACAGAACTCTAATTCTAGCAAGTGCATCAGGTCAGTATGAAACCAAGTTTCCATCCCTCTCATGTACTTCCAGTCAGATTGTGATAGAAAACAAAGTAATGGATAGAATTGCATTAGATGCAGTTTTCAAACAGAAAGCTCATATGTAAAGTGTGGATACTCCTTAAGGCATCTGATCGGATACCTCTTGGCAATGTGGCTGAGAATTTAGAGCGGACAGAAATTAAGATACTAATCAGTGGATTAAAAATCCTCTAACCGAGAGATGCCTTATTGCCATTAAAATGTTGCACCTTTTTTGATCCTAAAGGAATTTTCTCTTTTTCTACAGTATAATATTATCATCAGTAATTCCAAAGAAAACGTATACCGTATTACAACTGTTTCCAGATGAACGTGTTTTGTGGAGTAGCAAATAATGAAGAACACAGATGGCCAGGCCCTCTCCATCATTTGATAAGCTAACAATGAAACTTTTAGGGCACCTACAGACAGAATTTGATGAAGAACAAAGAATGGTCAGGCGCTGGGATACACTGTCCAGGGAAGTAGTGGGGTCACCAAGCTTGGAGGTGCTCAGGAGCTGTTTAGATGTTGTACTAAGGGACATGTTTTAGTAGGGAATTGTTGCTGATAAGGAAATGGTTGCACTGGATGATCTTGTAGGTCTTTTCCAACCTTAGTGATTCTGTGATTCTAAAGCAAATTATCTGAGGTCATGGAAGCTGGAGAGCTTGTACAAGTCTATGGGGCCAGATGGCGTGCATCCCAGGTTCTGAAGGAGCTGGCTGAGGTGGCTGCTGAGCTGCTCTCCATCATATTAGAAAATTCATGGCTGTGAGGTGAGTCCCGGATGACTGGAGGAAGGGTCACGTCACTCCCATTTACAAGAAAGGGAGCAAGGAGGACCCCGGGAACTGCAGGCCAGTGGGTCTCACCTCTGTGCCTGGAAAGATCATGAACAGATCATCCTAGATGACATGCTCGACCACATGAGGAATGGGTGTGTGATCCAAGACAGCCAGCACGGCTTCACCAGAGGAAGGTCATGCTTGACCAACCTGGTGGCCTTCAATGATGGATATAGCTCCTGCTATATGCTTTGTTTTTATGGGGGCTGAAAGAGTTGAGTTGAAGGTTCCTTTCTATTCTTGTAGTATTTGTTCTTTATCTATGCTTACTCCTCTCCAAACTCAGAAGCTACTCAGAACTCCTCCAGTTCTGAGTGAGAAGGAACACAGACAGTTCCTAATATCTGGGACAAAAAAGTTGATGCCTATTGCTGAAGATACTATTTCTCTCCATTGAAAATACTGACATTAACATTTAAAAGCACTCAATATCTCAATTTTATCCCTTCTGTGAAGACCACTTACAAAGTTTTTCTTCATTTTACCTATTTGTTTTGTTTAATTTGCAACTAATTTGCACCTAAGCAGTGAAGACAAACGTCACTCCTCTGAGGAGCCCAAAGCATGGAATTTATTTGTTGATCACAGTTAGAAAGTTGAAGAAACTTCACTGTATGAACAGAAAGCTTTTTCATCTTCAAGCTCATCTGCAGGATTCTCTCTTCTTCGTATCTTTGCTTAATATTGTGACTGAAGTAAGGACAACAGTGTCTTTTTTTTTTTTAATATGGAATTTATAATCATTGGAGTTCAGTAACTGAGTTCTTGTGAGATACAACAATATAGAATTACAAGCTTACTTAGAGTCTGTCTTACAAATCAGTGTCATGTTGCTGCTTTTTAAAAGTCTGTGCTGTTGAACACTAACAAAACACAGGAAATATATCCTTTTTCAGGAAATGCTTGCAGTATTGAGTCGATAAAACTATTTCTGTTTAAGAGAATCAGATTTAAATACTCCATTCAAACATGCGTAACATTGCAGCAATAAATGTGATGAGTATATTAATTGACCACTTAAATTCTGAAGGTAGCAGATGAACTAACTATGCTATCTTTCCTCTTCCTGTACATACCGTAATAAAACAGCTTGATGAAGCATTTGCTACTACAAAAATTTCTGAGAAGATTTTCAAGAGATGCACTTACTGTACAATATACCAATTGTAAGCCTTGTGCCATATTGCATAGAATATTGCTATTTTTCTTTGTATATTAAATATACCAATTGTTAGTCAAAAGAAGGGAAATGGATTTAACTGGGCTTCTTTACGGAGCATAATAGGCATAAATTATGCTTTTACTCATTCACTAACAGAATTGCTGCTGTACAATTTTGAATCCTGAAACATTTCATTTTAAATTCAAATTTAAGTCAAAAGTATTGTTACTAAACTGATGAAACTTTCAATCATAACACTACATTTCCTCTTTTTTCCTCATTTCCTCTCTTCTCTTGTCATATAATTGAGTACAATGCAGGCTGGATTCCTCATTACAGCTCAGCCTTGATGAAGGGAAGATAAAGGGAATGTCATACTTCTATCTCCTGTTGTTAAGCCTGTGTGTTATTTACTGTAGCCATTCTTCTTGCTTCATCTTTCTTGGCTTGTTCTGAAGGATGGTTCTGGTCCCACTTACCGCTGCCTGCACTCAGCAAGCTATGAGAAAAAGAAATGAAGAGCAAAGGCATCAGATCTATGGCAGCCAGGGAGCTTTCCTTTTGCTCCAGCTACTCTTTGCTGATCAGTGCAATCACCTGTATTGCCCCTGCAGGGCTTTTCCAAAGTTAACTCCAAACATCCTCTTGCTTTGGAGAACCTCAACTTCCAAGCAATATTTTCTGCTTGCGTCTGTCTTCTGTTTTGCTTCTCTCCCTTTCACTCTGTTTTACGTATTCTGACACAATCCAAGAAAACAACAGATGGCAACTTCATCCAAGTGGGTGTTATCCACTAGGGACTGCGAAACAAGAGTTCATTTTCAGTTAACTTCCTGCTTTCAGGTTAAAAGCAGTAAAAAGATGAACCTACTACAGTCCTCTGACCAACACGAGTCTCAAAAATAAGTTAGAACAGAGTAGCTGGTTTTGTCATGGGAAGATCTGCCTTTCACTTCAGTAAATTGGGACTGATGTCTGCCCTTAAACAAAATTTTAGTTCTAATCTTTATTGACTAGATTTGGATTTGGGATTTCTAAGGAGCAATGCATGAGTAGTAGCAGTGATAATATGCTCCACCACGAGAAACAGATGGTGTAAAAGAAAAGCAGCTGAAGGAGAAGGTAGGAAAAATCTGATAAAAAACAGTTCATGGATTCAAAGCCTTGGGAAAGAGGAAAGGAAGATTTAAGGAGAGAAAGATCAGAAAGTAAGTGTAAAGAGGAAGAAAGGAGAGTAAAAAGAAGGAAGGAAGGAGGAAAGGAGGGTACAGAGTGTAGGAGGGAGTACTCAGTACTCAGTCACATGCTGGTTTTGGTGAGTTTCTATTCCTGATACCATTTGCACTCCTTAAAAATGTCAGGGCTTCCAGTTCTACAGGAGGAAAAAAAAAAAAAGAAGTGCTGTAGAAGAGTTACAAACAATAGCACAGACTTTTACTAAACTTCTTTGAGCGGAACTGGGACAATATCAGTACACTGTCTTTACAAGAATATAGGGAAAAATTTTCCTTTCATTCCTTGGCAAAAAGTAACCTTTTAATGAGTGAAGTAAGAGTAAGTACTTCAGTATAAATGTGGTAATTAGCTGTGAAACGAGGAAGTAAGCACATGAAGCACCTGAAAATTTAGCATGTCACTAATGATGTTTCAACCTTTTCGTATTTTGTTAGATCTGCTCAGCCTACAGCTTTATCAGTACAGAATGTTACAACTGACGTAATGAATGGCTGTTACTGAACAAAAGGGGTACATACTATCAGAAATAATATCATAACACAGTAAAAATGCTGACAAAAAAAGCAAAAGTAAATGATAATGCAGGGATAAAGAGGAAACTCAACTGAACTGCAACACAGAACATTTATGTTGACTCCATTGAAAAGGTATCAAAAACCATACAAAAAGGAACAATTCAAATCAGATAAAGAAGAAAGTAATGTCTGGGTCTGAAAGGACTGTGTTGGGTTGACCCCAGCCAACAGCCAAACGTGTTGGTCAACCTTGTTGAAGTAGTACATTGCTAAATAATTGTTTGCAAACCTCTGAAGATATAAAAGCAATCTGAAATACTTCTGTAATTAAACTTGTTTTACATTGCACATTCTTTCTGTCAAGAAACAGTAGGAATCTAAATGATGGCTCTTTCACATGGACTTGTTAATAATGAGAAATGCTTCCAGAACCAAGAAATAGGCTTCATGAATTACAGATGTCACACTTTCAGTAGAATCACTTTTCTTACCCAACATAATTAGCAGGAAATCTAAAAATTAAAAGAGATATTTGGATTTCCTGACACTGGCAAGAAAGAAAGATAAGTAAGAAAGCTGAGTAAATTAATGATAAAAATATATAAATTGTTGTGTTTAATTTTGCACAATTCTTCTTTCTTCCACTTCATTGATTAACGTGACTTCAGTGCAACGGTTTCTTCAGTTTGTCTCCCTCTGGTGGATTACCTGTTCTGTGTATCAACAGAACCTGTAATCTTGATTCTTTCTTTTTCTTCCTCATTTTTATCATGGTGCTACATTGTTATCACTATAATTCAATAATCCATATATAGTAACACCCCTATTCCAGCCCTAATTACTTCACTATTCAAGCCTGTGTTTGTTCCTGTTCCCCTGTGTATCAGTTGTCTGGGCTATAAGTCATGCAGTGTTCTCAGACCTCCTCACTTGAAATAAATATCATTATACCATATTGTTTTTCATTGATTCTTCTGTCTCCCAGATAAGCTCAAAGAGGGGCTTAGCATGGGGTCAGTGTACAGCAGATTTTTCGGTGTTCTGATTTGGGATCTGGTTGAAAAAAATTAGGCTGAGTAGACTTAAAGTCAGGGACAGTAAAATCATGTCACAAATTTGGAACACCTTTTCTGAGCGATTATAATCTTTCAGTGGCATAGATATATTCTAGTGGTTGATGGACAAAAGATAACATGGCCTACTCCATTTTTTAAAATGATTCCTCTGTAATTTAGGTAAAAATAAATGCATATTGAATTATAAGAATGGAATCTCTCCTGGACCTGATGGTACTGACAGTGGCCGCTGAATATTTTTAGTATTAATGCCAAACATATTTGTGACTTTATTTTATAGGCGAGGGAAATTTTTCAGGTTCTCAGATGAAGATCTGAAGGAGGAAAAGCCCATCACTATAGTGGCTTTGGCACTTCCATGGCACAATTTTTTTTCCTTAGAATATGTGCAAACTGTACTGCTGATTTTCCTTTCTTTTGTTCTATTGAAGTGGGACATTAAATAGATTCTGTTATAATTAAGCAATTAGCTGCACAGTTAAGTCTTCAAGTTAGATAAATGCTGTGAGCTGCACTCAATAGCTGCTATTGAAGTGACACTCAGGTCGCTCATTTCCTGTTCGTTAGGACCCCACCTTCTCTTCTTCAAGTGCCCTCTACTACAAATGGGAATAATAATTAAGAGTAACAACTAAAACTCACAGTTGAGTTCCTGCATGCTGAGTGACTGAGCCAAAGTCCTTTTACTTGGGCATTTTGGTTTCCAAGGCAGTGAGATGCTTCATATCCCAATTCAGAACAAACAGAGGAGCTCACCTGTGTTGACACAGGAAGGGATTTCAGATGCTGATTTACTGTGAGGAATAGCACTATCACTACCTACCATACCATCTTCTCCCATACAACACAAATTAACTGGCTAGACTGTCAAATGACCTTGCACAATATGTATCAAGGCCAACCACTCTCAGTTCTTACAAAACAAATCCTTCTTCCCATCAGATGATTTATTGTGCTGCATGGACCAGTTCTGCTAACACCTACTCACATGAGTAATTGTATTTATTCTTTGAAATCAAAGTTTGACTGACTAGTTGTATGCAAACTGGGTTAAGCTCTCGAATTCTGAGTTTTTGAAGGCATAACTGCATTTGACATGCTTTCAGACTACTTTGCTGTACTGTGAAGTGAGAAAATAAATGAAGGTAAGGCATTAGAGAAGTCCTTATATTGACCTTTGGGCAAAACTAATGCTGAACACTGAGAAAGGAATGGTGACTGAAGAATAGTGTCCCCAGTGTGAATGAAAGCTCCACAATCCCATTTAAGCACCCTTAGAACATTAAGCCATTTAAGATATTAGCACAGCAAAACACCATTGTTCAGAAGAGCAAGTGAAAGCTGAGATGGGCTGGGTTACTCCTTCCAACACAGATAGATGCTTTATTTCAATTTTGAAGACTTATTTACAGATATTTGAGATCTTCTATTATTTAGGAGGCTCCATCAGGGACTTTAAAGGTGTTTGCTTTAAAAAGAAAATAATCCTACAGCCACTTAGAAAAGAAAGAAAAAATCCAGCTCCATACTAGCTGAATTTGTACTGCGTTACTTTAATCTCCTCATAATTACCATCTTCACATTTCTTTCACTTTTCATAAAATTGAATCTTTCCAGACTGATAAAATTACGTAGTTAGCTACAGTACATCAAAAGACAGCAGCTGAAAGCAAGTTGCGTATTCACTGAGTGTAACTCTGGTTGATCTAAAAAGAAAGAGATCTTTGTACTTCATGCATTTTCTTTTGGAAGCTCTCCTCACTTCACAGAATCAGAGAACTGTGGAAGGTTGGAAGAGACCTCAAGAGATCATTGAGTCCAAGCCCCTGCTAAAGCAGATACCCTACAATAGGTCACACAGGTAGGTGTCCAGACAGATCTGGAGTATCTCCAGAGAAGGAGACTTCACCACCTCTCTGGTCAGCCTGTTCCAGTGCTCCATCACCCAGGAGTAACCCAGCTCATCTCAGCTGTCACTTGTTCTTCTGAACAATGCAAAGGTACCCACAGTTAGCGTGGTTAACATTTCTAGTTTTTAATTTAAAAGGTTGCATTTGAACTGAGAGGCACCACAAATAGGTGAAGCAATCAGTTTCTGTAAGGTTTGTCCAGTTTGTAAGTGGTATTCCCGCTTCTCTGCAAGCACGAAGAGAATTCCTATCAACTCAGAGTTTCCCTGCAGGATCTGTGTTAAATAGTCTTGTCTAGAGAAAGCAAAGATTGGACTTCTCTTCAGATATGTACTTTATTAGTATAACATATGAAGGCTGGTGGCCTTGCTTGCAGAAGGGGGGTTGGAACTTGATGATCCTTGAGTTCCCTTCCAAGGCAAGCCATTCTATGATTTTATGATTCTTTATGAGAGACGAATCAAACTTGTTTATGACCTTTTCTTTTAGAAAGAAAACCACATCATAGCCTCATGACAGCTGGTTTTGTATTCTTTTGTTTGTTTGTTTTCTTAAAGTTGATTCTTTAAATACAGATTTAATCAATGTTCTGTTTAAAATTCCTGGAAAAAAATGATCATCTTATTCACCTTAATTTATATTAAAAACAAGAGATTTATATTCAAACAGGAGATTATATCAATGCAGCTCTGTGCAGCATTTCAAATCTCAGACCAGGTCACAGAGCCATTTTAAATCTGTATTTCTGTGCATGCAGAGTCTGAAGATTTTCATTCAGTATTTATGCAGTGTTAATGCAATGGTGATGTGCAGGCTTTTCCCAGATGACAGCACAGCAGACATAATTTTGTGCATTTTTTTCACTTTCACGAGGTCAAGATGTCAGGCAGTTGATTACAAACCCTCCTGTTGGTTGGGCCCAGAACATATACCAGCAGAGTATTTGCTGGCAGCTCCTTCCAGCAAAGATTTAGGATATTTGTGTGGAAATGGAATAGTTGGGTGCTCACCTCAGCCTTTGCTCAGGGCTAAATCTGTCATTGTATGTCACCCACAGCTCTACTCTGTGACCAAGCCAGGCAGGTTGATGACTTATTTTGTGAAAATAATGCCTGCAGAGAGTTCAAAGGTTTGGGAATAAGGCAGCAAGTATTTACATCTTTTGGGAACGTGTAACCCCCACAAGTGGCCTCGGTTCCTTCTGAAGTCACGTTGCAAGTTCCACAGCCAGAGTAAAGCTGATTTTTGTTCTTTAAGGGCAAACGTGAACCTGTGAGATTGCCTCACAACTCTGGTTAATTTAAATGACCTTTGTGATGCACAGAATTAGCCTGACAAGGACAATGCTGAATTATAGGGGATAAGATTAATCCTGCCATCAGGAACTTTGGCATTTATGATGATGTTATCTCAGCAGCTCTTGCTGCCTGTGACCCTTCCCAGATTATTCTGTGCAATATCTCATAGATAGCAAAATGCAATTTATCAAGACATAAATATTTGGAAAAAAAACACAGTGTTCATAACTTAAGAAAAAAAGGCAAACATCATTTCAATATGAAAATGGATCAAGATTTACTTCAGGTAATCTGAGATCAAATATTTTGCTTAACTCTTAAGGTAATTGCCAGAAATTTGGGTCTACTCTTGAGCTGTGGACTTAGGAATTTTTTTAGGATATGGATAGATGGCACTCTGGGGGAACTACTGAATTTTACCAAGCTACTCCCCATCCACCAGACTAACCCACTTTGTGTACAGTTGGAGCTTCTCCTAAGGACAAAATGAAATACTAAGGACAAACCAGTGGAGTTTATTCAGCTGATATTTTGTATCAGTGTTTGAAGCCAGCTGTCACAAAAGTTGGCTTATGGTAAGAAGGCAACATGAAGGACATGAGGAAGGACATTGGAAATGTCTGCCAACAAGCATATGTTTGATGCAAGTGCAGCTAAACAGATTAAGCCACAAATGATCTTATACCCTATGTTGGTAATTAGCACACACATCAGTGAGTTCCCTGAGGTGTAGTAGTCAGTGCTTAAGTTGCTCTTGAACAGGAGAGACAGGATCTTGACGAGTGGTTCTTCCAGCTCCCTCTTTCTGAAGTGGTCATTACCTTTTCCCATGTTAGCCCTGTGCTACATACTCGGTCAGTCCATCAGCTCTCTCTCTCTCTCTCACACACACACACACACACACACATAAGTAATGCTTGCTAGACTTTCCCAGGTTACATATATCTGTGAAGACAATGAAATCAAGATTTCTGATCATCTCACTGATTTTGTACAAAAGCTTTCATATCAACAGTAGCTTAATTTCAATAACCAGTAATATACTTCAATACTACGTGTCAGCAAAAGATCTGCACCTAGCTGCAACTGCCAACAAAGAGAAAGCTTTAAATAACAGATAAATACTGAGGAGCGTGTGCTGTATCTATCAGCAGCAGAACACTGAAGGCTCCAGTACCTGCAGACTGTGATGGCCACAGTGCTTTCAGCCTGTTTTAACCTCATCCTTCACAACTTTAGTTCATGTCCCATTTTGCTCTCATCCTACCTAGTACATAACATTTTCTAGTGCTTTCACATGCTCTCTTTCCCCTTAGAGCTCCTTGTGCTCAACTCATCACTCTTTAACAGTCCTTTCAGGCCTGGCTCCTCATCCCTCTGCTTCCCCAACCTAGGGAGAGAAGGAGGAAGACTACTGAAAGCACATGAATCTCTTTGCCTGCAGTGCTCTCTGGCTTTGAAGGAGAAGTAAGAGGGGTAAGTCTGGCTCAGCCCATGCAGTCAAACCCTACATCTGACTTCTTTCAATCAGAATAAGACAAGTTAATTGCTGAACTGTAATGAATTGTGTTTCTCTGATTTTCAGAAGCTCACGATTCAGCAAAAAATGGGGTCATCAAAATCAGCTTTCTGAAACCAGAATTGCTCTCTTAGCAAAACTCTAATTTCTGTTCTAAAGCACAGAAATGGTGAAGCTTTTAGTATAAGAGCTATTTTCACATAGGTAAAACCAGATGCAGATTTATCAGCTAGGATGGAGATTTCATTCTTTCCAGTCTCTTCCTTGCCCTTTAATAGGATCAGAAAGGTTGTATGCATTTCCCTCAAGTGATGGGGCTGCTGATTTGTATAGCCTTCCCAGTAATATAGGGGTTACAGCTGCTATTGAGAAAAATGTTTTTTTTTTCTTTCCTGAAAAGTGGCTAAGCTATTTTTGTTCAAATTTTCAAAAAAAGCCTTCAGCCTGAGGCAGAAATTCAGCATGAGAAATTTCTGTGCAAATTATTAAAGAATGGTGGAGTTACAATCTACTGAAAACAGATGAGTTTGGCATAAGAAATTACAGATGCCTTCACTTACGGCCTTCATCCTCTGTGCATTTGTACAGTACACATATATGGATATATATCTGTGGTATATGGTATATATATATATGTGCATATGGTATATGCAGTACCATTCAACATGGTACTTGCTTTTCTTACCTTCTTTGTTGCTTTTAAAAATATGAACAGGTTTTATGACTGCAGTAATGTTCTGTGAGGAACGTACTTCTAAGTATCTTGAGGCTGCTAGGTCAACCTGAGGTGTTTCTAGTGAGCAATCAGATGGCAAGAAGCTCCTCACCTCGATGTCTTACAAAAAAAAATATATATATATTAATAATGCCCTTCTCCTTACTGGTTGTAGTTCAGTGTAGCAGTGCAAACAGCACAGCATAACGTGCAAAGAGATGGCTCTGAACAGACACTGAGAAAGCTAATGGAGTGAATGTTAATTCCTTGAAAGATGTTGTCGTACAAACAGAGCAAAAATCTTTCAACACTTAACCGAAGAGGTGGTAATTATGCATTCTTCATCAGTGGAAAATCTGTGATAAACACTATTTGTGGTACATAACCTAGCTTTCACTCATGCCTATTTTTTAATAGTGCAGAAGAAAAAGGTTAATGTACTAATAATCAAGAGATGCACAGAAAGAAATTGCCAGTGAAAGCCAGTTTAGCAAGAATCAGGAGATAAGAAGAGAGTTTACAATAGTCTTAGTATGGCAATGTTGATTCATTCTTAAAACCAACTTAGATTAAAACAGAGGACAAATTTAGGGTTCAAGTCAACACAGGAACAGCTGTGCACAACAAATTTCATTCGATTTATATTGTTCCAAATTGATTCCATACAAGAGAAGCACCTTCTGGTGTTAGAAATACTCTCACTATTGTAAATCAAAGTGGTTCCATGGAAATTGGTACTTAGATTTGTTCAAAACTGAGATAAGCCAAAAGAAAACAAGCCAGCCTCTCTCTCTCTCTCTCTGTTATCTAACACAAGCCAGCAATGATTGAACACAGCTCGGGAAAACAACTACAAGTTTTAAACTAAGGAAATGAATTCTGCCTGACTAAAAAGAGATACAAGGTTACCTCTTGAGCTAGGGAATGAAAATTTTTGGTGGGTGAGGCCTGTCTCTATGGTTTGCCTCTCTCTCTTAACATTACCAGATGGAACCCACAGCACTGGAGAATGGTATGGACTCTAATAGACTTCTTTCTTTGCCTCTTTCTGGCCATAGTTTTCAAGGAGTTTAATGACAGACCTATATTCTAGACAAAGAGATAACAATAAATAAAAACTGGTTGACTTACTCACATTCTTTCAGTTCATCCATGTCACTTAGGTAAAAATCAGGCCTCACAACCTTCAAAAGATTTCCTACAAACTTCAGAGAAAGCCATGGTTTCATCTCACTTGTGTTCTATCTGGTTGTGTAGGAGAAGTGACTATAAGTAGGAAAAGATGATGCATTGTTCTTTACAGCCTGCACCTGTGTCTAATTTTGTCTTGCAGCTACAGATCTGCACCAAATGACAGCTACTGCAGAGAAGAGTCTGGAAGCTGTCAACTCATAGAGATACTTTCTGAGCTCTTGCTCCTTGGAATAAGTTCTTTTCTGTTTAATCAAAGGAAAATTATTTTTGTTCAGAAACTTCACGTTCCAAATAAGAATGCTGTTAAGCCAGGGAATGAAAATATGAAATAGCTGTTTGTTACCAGTGTTGTAAATCATCTGGGAAAGCCTTGCCAGCACACCAGATGCAGACTGCTAAATCCTTCCACTTCATGACAGGACTGAACTACTTATGGAATCGTGCTTTCAGGAAAAAGGAGGGAGCAAGTACCATGTATGTAAAGCATATACATTTGCACAGAACTTTCAGTTATGGTTTGCAAGTGAAGCAGATGCTATGTTCAAGCAATAATGTAACATTGTGGAGCAGGATAAAATTTCACACGTGGATGTATACATATATATAAAAGAAAAGGCAGCTTCTATACTCTCATTTTATTAATTTGTACTGATTTTTTAGTGGTTAATAACTGACAATATGGCATAAAAACAATGCAACATTCAAGTTACACATCTGATTGCTTGCGTGTGTATGTATATATATATATATACACACATATACACACATACACTCAATAAAATATCTGCTCATAATTATGCAGAGAGATGGCAATGTTCCCCTTATAACTTTTTCAGCAATAGCTTGACAATCAGTAAAGATAGTTTTCTTATGCTAAAATGGAAAGTCAAGGCTGTACTTAAAGCTGAATTTAAAGTTTTGGAAAAGCTGACTAATTTAGAATCTTAAGATAATGTTTTAAAAGGCAAAACATTTCACAGATACGTGACTCAGAAAGAGCTGAAATGTAAAGCATTTAGCTTGACAGGTGTATATATGTACAAATACAGTGAGGATTTTTAAAAAGGCTGAAAGTACCTGTACAAAATGTGGAGAAATCTTTTTGTTTCATAGAATCGAGTTGGAAAGGACCTTTAAGGGTCATCTAGTTGAACTCTCCTGCAATGAACAGAGACACCTACAGCCCAGTTAGGTTGCTCAGAGCCCTGTTCGGCCTGGCCTTGATTGTCTCCAGAGATGAGGCATCCACCACCTCTCTGGGCAACCTGGACCAGTGCCTCATCATTCTTAGTGTAAACAAAAACAGAAACAAAACAAAACACAAAAGAAAGGGCATTGATGAGATCCCCCCTGAGACTCTTCCAGCTGAGCAGGCCAGACTCTACCATCCTCTCCCCTCAGAAGAGGTGCTCCAGGCCCTTCATCATCTTGGTGGCCCTCTATTAGACTCCTTCCCATATCTGCTCATCATCTCTCCTGTCCTGGGGGGCCTGGAACTGAACACAGTAGCTCACATGCTATCTCTGACCTTCAGCATTCAAGATTTCAGTTTACAAGAAATTAGGACAATGTCTATAAAAGGATGTTTCAATTTAGTTTAACATGTCTTAGACCCAGAAAGGAGGTTCAAAAACCTACATTAGGTACTAAGAAAAGAATTTATACACAGACAACATGCTAGCCAATGGGAAACACTCATGTTTCCCATCTCACCTCATCTCATCATTCTGAAGTGTTTAGAGCATAATGTTGAGCTGCAGAAATGTGTATAGGACTAAATACTGGTAACTCAAATCATCATTTTTCAGGGCTTAGAAGTCTAACTCGTCTATGTTTAAACAGATTATCAAGTTATTCTTCAGCAGTTGTCCTTTGGGATAACTGTTCAGTGCTTAAAACAGGCAAGAAATGGGAAATTTATTGGAGAAATAAATCCGAGATATCTAAAAAACTGAGATACAGATAAAAAACCTGGTGATTTGACTCCAGTTTCAACCTTTGGTTGGGCTCCCTCATTATCTATCTTCTTTTTTATTAGTGCCAAGATCCAAGACGCAAGTGGATTTTCCTTGAAATTAGTATTTTTTGTTGACACTGGAGCCTAATGAAAGTTTCAGGCTGTAATGAATTATTCTATTTTACTCTCAATCTTTTAAATATATTCAATGTGTAACTTCAGTTAAAATAAGAATAATTTGATCTAAATTTTCATACCACATTATGAAAATCTCAAACCTAAACTGTGTATAAAATATCACTTTCCAAGAATTTGTCTTAAATGATAAAATTAAAAACAATACAATTTTTTTTTCTACTAATATATCAAATATGTGGTCCTGGGACAACAGAGCATATTAATACAGCATGTTGTGACAGAATTTAAGAAATTAAAATTAGAAAATATCTATTACATGTAAATTTATTTCAGCAGCTGCTGCCCATACTTTGTTTTCTGGGGGGTTTTAAGCTTCTCCAGTCACGGGGTTCAGTCACTTTCATATAAAAATTGTGTCTTTCTTACAGATAGCACTCCAACCATCCTTACTGAACTTAAACCTGCCAGCTGATACGGCAATAAGTTTGGTGAGGTTTTTTTTACCCCTTTTATCACATAAATTCTCACTTTTCCTGCTTAAAAGCTTCAAACTTTAAACTGTTCCTCTATGAAACGGTAAGATGTGGTCAGCTGCTTAGAAGCAAAAACATAGGTTATGTCCTCAGACTAGCCTTGTCCAGTGTTTTATGGACTGCAGTTCTGTGTTCTGAGTTTTTACACACAGGAAGGCCTCTTAAAAGAAGTTCCTTTCCAATGGGACACAGAGAAGTGAATACACCTCAAATATGAGGAGAGGCTGAGTGACACTGGGCTGCTCGGCTGCAGTAGAGGAGGCTCGGGGGGGGTCTCATCAATGCCCATAAACGCCTGAGGGACGGTGCCAGAGGCTACAGCCAGACTCTGTCAGTGATGCCCGGTGCCGGGACCAGAAGCCATGGGCACAAACTGGAGCACAGAAGGTTCCCTCTGAACACCAGGAGCCCTTCTGTGTGTGCACTAACAGAGCACTGGCACAGGCTGCACAGAGGCTGTGGGGTCTCCTCCCTGGGGATCTCCCAGAGCCACCTGGACATGGCCCTGGGCACCCTGCTCTGGGTGTCCCTGCTGGGGCAGGGGCTGGAGCAGAGGGACGCTGAGGTCCATGCCAGCTTCAGCCGTGCTGCGAGGAGTGGAAGGACGGTGATGGCACAGCTCCCCAGCCGCTCAGCTCCCCGCAGGCTCTGCCCGCCCCGGCCGCCGCCCGGCCCGGCTGCAGTTTCCGGTGGGACTTTGTACGGCGGCGCTTCCCTTCCCCGCCTCGGCCCGGCGCTGCCCGCGGCCATGCAGTCGCGGGTTCTGTGCCTGGGCGGCGGGGCCGGGGCTCCTGCTGCGCGCAGGGTCCGCCTGCTCCTGCGGCAGGTGCTGGCCGGCGGGGCGGCCGCGGCTCGGCCCGGCCGCCTGGAGGTGCGGGCGCTGCACGGCTCAGGTAACCACCCCGCCGACACCCGTCCCCGGCTCCCCTCGGCCTTCTCCCCGTGCCGGGCGCGGTGCCGCGGGGTTCCTCCGTGCGTGCGCTCAGGGATCGGCGCTGCGGTGCTCAGCCCCGACCAGCGGGGAGCCACGGAGGCTGCCGGTGGCCCTTTGGGCCCGCAGCTGTCCCGGCTGCGGTATGGGCCCTGCTTGCCCTTACGTTACTGGGTGCCGTATGAGATGAAGGGCTCGGTGTTCTCTTCCAAAACGTCTCGCCCGCAGAGACTCAGCCCCTGCTTGGGAGCATCGCTCTCCTCAGTCAAGTTAGTTCTTGCAGAGCCGCCGTTTCTGTGCTTTGTGGCTGGTGTCAGGGCTGCCGAGGCAGGTGGTTCAAAAAAGGATTCCCATCAGCGGTGGCAGTGAGCGTGCAGCTGACCTTGAGCAGTGTGTGTGCTGGGAAGATGACCCGGGCTGCCCCGGAGTGTCCTCTGATGCCCTTTGGGCCTGAGCAGAGCAGAACTGCCTCTCAGAAGTGGTGACATATGCCCATGGTAGCTGGCACTTCTCGGGATGAAAGCCAGAAGCATCAAACTGCTAAATATAGAGTCTACAGTGAGCAGCTATGAATTAAGGAAACAGAATGCTGCCAAGGGATTCTGGTGAGGGGTGCATTCTGAAGGCCCCTTCAATGCCATTTACTTCCATTTCTGTTGTTTGACTTTGTTCGTGCCTGGTATATGTATTTGCTTCCTTCACGAGGAGCCTTTGAAGAATAGATAACTGTGAAGTTCTTGAAAGAATTATTGAATGGAAAGTATTTAACTTTTAAAAAATACAGAAAGAAAGCTGGGGTTATTTATTTTTAAAAACAGGAATGAAAAGGAACAAAGTAACAGTTTGTGAAACAAGTGCCTGATGATGAGAGGTCAGTTGTGGTGACTGACTTGGCGAACAAGAAGTTCAGTGAAATGGAAGTGCGTCAATAGCAGAATTACTGAAAGCACTTCCTAAAATTCAGTGTTATGGGATATAACTGGATGTGAGCATGCTGTATGAATAATGAAAATATTCCCCGTTACACTTAATAGTGGTAGTAGTTTTGTTAGGAAGATTTAAATCTCTTGCTTCGAAACTCCAGACAATCTCATAGCTGTTAGAGACAGGAAAATGGATGCTATCAGGATTGTTTGCTCACTCAGATACTGACCCCATTTATTCTTAATTTTCTGGGTTTTCTTTTCTTAATTTTTATTTTTTAAATCTTATTTAAAATATGCTTGCCTGTCATCTTACAGGCCCTGCTGCTCCTCTTGGCTTACTGAGATCTGAAGAGCTGATCTGAACTTATGTATGCAATATGGATTTCTGATATTTCTGTGGGGCTGCACTAATAGCAAGACTTGATGTTGCATGTCTCTTTGCTACTGAAAAGTAAACTATTTCTGTAAGGGCTGGAAGCTGTTAACAGTCATGCAAAGAGCAAATTGTAGAGTGTGCAGTAATTTGGATCTGACATCCCTGCCAGATCTGATTTACTCTCTGTGATGGTAGTTTTTAAGCGTAAGGGAGGAACTGTTGTCTGTTTTGTCCTGTTTTATGTGAAAGAGTCATGCTCAGCAATTTTAACTCTGCCTTTATAAAACAGATTTGTCTTGCTGGTGCACAGAAGGCCACAGAAGAACTGCTAGAGCTATTCAGTGGTAAAGTTTGAGAGAAATCTGAAAGGCAGTGTTCATGCTGTTGTTGGTTGCATCCTTAATTGTATTTATGGACTTTGTGATGGCTGCAATTACTCCAGTGATCTAATTTACTGCAAGGCCTTATGCTTGTTGCATCGGTGCAGCTGAGAAGGCAGAAAAAGTAGATGGGAACTTTTAAAGCCAACTGTCCCTGGAAGTGTATAGAGTTATGCCTGAGTTATGTAAAACTATTCTAACATTTAAGAAAGGAAGGTGGCAAAAACCCCGATGTCTTTTATTAGACTCACAGATACGGCTGGAAGAAGGGGATGAGCTGCCAGGCAGATAAGTTTCTGAGTATTTGTGGTCTTCAATAGGGTTTCACAGTTGCTCCCATGAGTAAATGTCAGTAAATAGCTTCCAAGTTTTTCTGTTTGGCAGGCATTCAAAATTTAAGCTTTCCTGTTTAGCAACTGTTACAGTCAAGGCACCTGTTGATGCCCATTGTAATTGATGAGGCCGAAGTCAAACCTGCTTAGCAAACTCAGAATGGTTGCACAGGAAATGCCACAGTGAATTTTGAAGGCTGTTTCATCTGCGTTATTATCTTTTAAAAGATAATCTTTTAAAAGAAGTTTCAGTATTTAAGAACTTTTCAAAACAACTCACTATTTATTTTAAGTCATAGTTTCTTTTTAATTGAAACACATTATTGACATTTTACTTGATATCTGTGCTCTGTTTAGATTAGTTTGATAGCCTGGCTTTTCTGAACTGAGCAAATTGTACTTTAAGAATCTTTGTACGGTTTTAAAATGTTGTGAGCTGGTGTTCAGAGAGCTAGCAGAAGCTTCCCATTCCTGGGCCCTCACACTAGTGGGGGATTTCAACCATCCAGACATCTGCTGGGAGGGCAGTCTGGTATTTGCATGAGTTTTTAGTAATTTCTAGACAGTGCTGGTAACAGTTTTGCAGTATATATGCCAGAGAGCCTAGCCAAGGGTAACATTTTGTCTGCTGCTCACAAGTAGAGGAGAACTGACTGATTTGGTTATAGATGGTAGCCTGTATCTCTGGGGCCATAAAATGACTGAGCTCAGAAGCTGGAGCAAGGCTGGGGAAGGTGAGCAGCAGAATTCAGATTCTAGGCTTGGAGAGCACAGACTTCTGCTTTTTCAGGAGACCTGCAGGTAAAATCCTTTGATAACAGCCAAATGCCCAGGAGAGGGGGACCATTTTTAAAGAAAACTTAAAGGCAGCTCACAAACAGATAATCCCGTGGTGTAGGATATATCCCAAATAGGAAACACTTATTTGGTGTTTCAGTAAGAGGCCTGGTTGGTCAAGCGGAAAACCTCACAATGAGCTAAAACACGAAAAAGGAGCATACAGAAATGAAATAAGGACAGGCAACAGAAAAGGACTGTAGGAAGTACCATGTGCTATGTAGGGATGAAATCACTGTGCTCTGCAAACTGCAGGTCTTAAGTCCGGAAAGGCCTTAAACTTGAGGTTTGGGTCCAGAGAAACCTCCAAAAGTTCAAGGAGTAGTGTGAAGTTCTGCCAGTTCTACTTCAGTTTTACTGTGTTATAGCACTACAGGCTGGGAAGGGATTGGCTGAGGAGCAGCTTTGCTGAAGAGATTGAAGGGTTGTGGTGGATGTGCGGTTGAATGTGAGCCAACATTACCCTCATAGCATGAAGCAAACGACAGGCTTGGCTGGATCAGGAGGAGCAAGGGTGGGCTCATCTCCAGAATGCTCTACAGAGGTTCCACCTGGAATGCTGTGTCCAGTTGTGAGTTCCCTTTCTAGGGCAATACTGAGAAACTGAAGTCTGTTTCAGGGCTATCAAAACTATTAGGGACCTGGAGCACCAGATGGTGAGTAGAAGTTGAGGGAGCTAGGTTTGATAGTCTTGCAAGGAAGGGAGAGGAAAAGAGGAGAAGTCTGCTTGCAACTTGCAGTTAGGGTTACAAAGATGAAGTCTAACTACCTAATAGTGGCAAATAATATAGCAAGAGGCAGTGCTTACAAATTGAGGCTTATAAGGTTCAAGCTGAACAGCAGAACAAACCTTTTTGCTAGTAGAGTAGTGCAGCAGGGCAAGAGGCTAAGTGGAGAGACTGTGGAATCTCCATCCTTGAAGGTTTCTGAGACCAAGACAGGGCCTTGGACAATGTGATCTAGCCTTGGTTATAAGCTGAAGTTGAGCAGGAAGCTGGAGAAGATTATATTCAGAGTGCCTTCCAGCCAGTATTTCAAAGATTGTTTGGTAATTGATTTTAGCATTTAGGTTAGCATTTTTCTGATACAGTAAGCAAGTTACTAAGATATATTCTGAAATTTGTATTTCAGGTATGTGAGAGCATCGTAGCATTAGGCGTTTTAAAAACTGAATAATGTATTCACGGAAGTTGAGGAAAAAGAATTTGAAAGCTTAATTTTTGTTTCATAAAGAAAAAAGTTGGCACTTTGAGGATGGGCCACCCGTGTGCTCAGGTGCTGGATAAATGTCAGATGAAAGCCTTTTTCTTTTCTTTTTTTTTCTTTTTTTCCTTCATAATGTATTGAAATTAAAACCTGGAAATACGCAGTTGAATATAATTTAGAAATCAAACTGTTTCATTCTAACAGATGTGATCTAATCCCACAGAAATTAATGTTAGTGGAGCTTAGCACCTTCACGGTTTTAATGTGCTTTTGCTGTTTTTGGCTTTTGAGTCCAGATGGATGGTCTGCATACAAGTGGATGTGTAATACGTTAAGACTGCTGTTGGACTGTGGTAATCTCACATATGTTCAGGACTAAAGAGGCCAAAAGGCAGTCGTCTTAGCTGTCTAAAAGCTCAGCATTCCTCAAGCTTTGTTGTAGCATCTTGTAAAAACCTTGATTACAGAAAGGATTTCCCAAGAGGTTGGAACTGTTTTGTGCAGAATTCTTATCCAAAGTCTAAATACATATGTACAGCTATGTAGTGTGTTCTCATTTGCTGTGAGTTTCTTTATTTAATACATTAATATATTTCCCCTGTACTCAGCTCTGGTGAGGCCGCACCTCGAGTACTGTGTTCAGTTTTGGGCCCCTCACTGCAAGAAAGACAGTGAGGCCCTGGAGCGGGTTCAAAGGAGGGCAACAAAGCTGGTGAGGGGTCTGGAGCACAGGACTTATGAGGAGTGGCTGAAGGAGCTGGGAATATTCAGTCTGGAGAAGAGGAGGCTCAGGGGAGACCTCATTGCTCTCTGTAACTGCCTGAAGGGAGCTTGTAGTGAGCTGGGGGTCGGCCTCTTCTCCCATGTAACTGGTGATAGAACTAGAGGGAATGGCTTCAAGCTGTGCTAGGGGAGATTTAGGCTGGATGTTAGGAAATACTACTTCTCTGAAAGAGTGGTCAGGCACTGGAATGGGCTGCCCAGGGAGGTGGTGGAGTCACCGACCCTGGAGGTGTTCAAGGAACATTTGGATTTTGTGTTGAGGGACATGGCTTAGTGAGAACTGTTGGTGATGGGTGGATGGTTGGACTGGATGATCTTGTAGGCCTTTTCCAACCTTGTTGCTTCTGTGATTCTGTGATTTGAAAGGGCTATTTATTATTTTCTTTCTTATTATTAAATAGTAATTGAGATGTAATCAGTCTCTCTTCAAATATGGGCAGTGTCGCTGTAAATAATTTCAATTAAACAACAATATCTTTTTCTTCTCACCACATAGAAAAAGACAGTACGAGTAGAGAATGTTCCTTGTCTTGGGAAGAGAAGAGGAGAAGAAGGATAGTTGATACTTGCTGAAGCTAGTGTTACCATTTAAGTGTTTTTTGACCAGAACTTTGGCCTTGGAAGCCAAAAGGGCCAACCTTGCCTTGAGGTGCAGCAGGTCCAGCATTGCCATAGGGTGAGGGGAGGGATTATCTGTTCTGCTCTTTGTTGTGCGGCATCACTTGCAGCACCGGGTGCATCTGGGTGCCACAACATAAGAAGGACATAAAACTGTTATTATCTGAATGAGGGCAACAAGTATAGTGAAGGGTCTACAACGTAGGACATATGAGGAGATGTGGATGTTCTTGGTTTATTCAGTGTGGAGGAGGCTGAGGGGAGGCCTGATGGCAGCTGCAGCTCCTTACAGGGAGCAGAGGGGCAACACTGTGCTTTGCTCTCCGTGACAGCAACAGGGCCTGAGGGAACAGCATGGAGCTGTGTCAGGGGAGGGTCAGGTTGGGCTTTAAGGAAAGGTTCTTTACTAGAGGGTGGTGGGCATGGAACAGCCTGCCCAGGGCAGTGGGCATGGCCCCAGCTGCTGGCGTTCAAGGAGCATCTGGGCAGTGCTCTTAGATAAAGAATTTTGGGTGAAGCCAGGAGTTGGACTCAGTGATCTTTTCGGATCCTTTCCAATATGGACTGTTCAACGATTTTGTGATTCTGCTTTTCTGTGCCTGGCTGCAGTCAATAGGAGGAGCCAGGGAGGATAAAAAGCACAGGGCATTCATCAGTGGTGCTCTACCAAAGCGCTTGGCCAGCCTCCAGCTGCATGGCAGGGCTTGGAGCAAGAGCTCCAAGGGGAGCTCTCAAGGGAGGGTCTCCCTTCCCTTCAGAAGCCCTCAGTAGACTGTGGAAGACATAGGCCTGCTCACCTGAAGAGCTCTTGTCTTTTTTTTTATGGGAAAAAGCAGATGTGTATATTATTATCTACACTGTGGCTCTGGAGAATAGATACATCATAATCAGTGCATTGTGGTTACTGGCTGACTGGATATGCATGTTAACTCCTGTCTCACAGCAAGTCAGATCTGTCCAAGCAGTATGTTCTAGGAAGAGTTCACTGCATGTATTGAGGCTGTTTTCATAACTTTTTCAGAGAGTCTCTTGCAGTTCCTATTATTGGGTCACTGTATTTATGTGCCCTGAATTTCTGACCCGTATCACATGGGGCTCTGCCTGCTGCCACTGTATATTGACCAGTCCTTGAATGGGATGTCCCACTTACCTTTAGATTCTGGCTTATTTGGCAACTGCTTTATGTTAGCTGGCATATCTCTGTACATCAGGCACTGACTGTATCCTACTGTTTTCCCTGAAGACTGTGATAGCTAAGATTGCTATTTTCTATGTGAGAGATAAGAAACCAGGGCACATCTCCACCTCTTCACCTCTGTAGCTTTTGTGCATGGTAGTACAGCAGTAGCTAGTGAACTGAAGTATTTATAGAGTATTCTATAATTTGCAATGGAGAAAAATTGTTTGGGATTCATATTCTCAAATGACAAGCCCAGCTGATTTAACACCACATTTCTACCAGGCAGGCTGTTGTCAGCTCCTTGCCAGCTGGTGTAATGTTGGAGAGAGCCTATCTGGGCTGACAACTCTGCTCAGAGAGTTTGGAAATGCAGTGGAAATGGCATAACCAAACATGAGATTTTAAATGAATGTAGGAGAAATGAATTAGACAAGAAAATATAGCCCAGGTGGAAGTGTGTGATAAGATTAACGTACTAATCCCTCTTGTGCTCATTTAGCTAGGAAAACAGACAGTGCTGTTTTGGTTTGATATTGCTTGTACTTCTATTAAACACGGCTAATATTTTTGCTTTGTGGACAGATGGGAGTTTGAGGCAATGTTTGTCTCCAGGCAGCGACAAAACCTAAAAGACAAATGTATTTAGCTTGCGTTAGGGATTTGGTGTGCTTAGCTCTCTCCACTGCTTTCATATAGTTCCCTCCTACCTTACTTTGCAGGGTCCATTTATGGCTGGAATACTTGTTGAATTTTTGGAAATGGTAAGATCAGTTGTTAGCATCTTAGGGTCTGAAGTAAATTCTGCCAGAAGAGATGCAAATTAACTTACTTTTTATTTATCTATTTATTTATGTATTCTTAACTTTAGATTCTGGAAAATCAACTGGGGTTTTCAATGCCAATAAAACAGGTAATTAAAGCATTCTTATGTAGATGATATCATCATTCCAACGTGCTAAAGAAGTCTGACACTTTGTTGTCTCAGCATCTGGCATCTTGTCCCTGCTATGTTTTGGAAGACTGTATATGTATGGAAGAGTATTTACAACTTGAGCTGAGGTGATTTCAGCTAGAAGCTCATTAGTCATGTACTCCTGTCTCTTTGCATGTTGGCTGATGAACGGTGAGAAGAAGAAAAAAACCCTGGCAGTGGTTTCCTAAGGATATATCAGGCAACCAGCTCTTTTTAGAATGATCAAATTCTTCCTAGCTGAGCTAATGAGAGAGGTGTCAATTTTTGCAGGAAGCAGTGGGCCTGCAGGATGTTTTCGTAAACTTGGAGGCATTTTGGTAAACTCTTTAGCTGTTTCCCAGTGAGAAGGGGTGGTTGGAGCTACTGCAGAGGAAAGGGAACAGGAGACAACGGCTGTGCAGTAAAACAGTTTTTCTAGTTTTAATCTTAGAGAAGACAGAAAAATCCTGGGAGCTTCAAAGCCTGCAGTGTCTTCCTTCTGTAAGTGGTTGTTTTTCATTTGTCAGCTCTTTAAAAATACTTAACTGTTCTCACAACAGGCACAATACCCCTGACCTGTTGCTGGACTTTTGGAGTGACTGAACACGTCACGCTGAAGAGGGCATAGTACTCTGATTTGCAGAGTGCAAATACCAATCCTGCGGTTCAAGGAGAGCCAGGAGATGTTCTGAAGCCTTGGACTGCTGCTTAATAGTTAGCTTAGCCCCTGCTGTTTTGGACCATTGTGCTTCCTGGTTCCTGCATGAGTCTGGAAGAGAAGGGTGCTCAGCTCTAGGCAGGGAGAGTGGGAGCTGCCTGGTGACACTTGGGCTCGGGACCAGGAATGAACCCTTGGCCACCTTCTAAATAGCAGTATTGCTGTTGTCTCCCACTTTCTGGAAAGCCATTTAAGTGCTGTATTGTTGCATAAAATGTAAGAGCAACCATCATCATATGTCATCTGCTGATATTTTAAGGAAAAACGTTTTGGGGTGATTATTTGTGCTTCAGGAGGAACATGAAGGCCCAAGAGTGGGCATATATGTGAGGCTGGGAATCCCAGGCTCAGGGCGTTGGTAAGCATTTCAATTTGAAAGGAAATGATCTGTAATCCTTTCATCATTGCCTCCTGGTTGTTGCTGTAGGTGATTCCTCACTGGCTGCTGTGAATCCAGTTCTAAATGTGTAGCATTTCCTATGGTTCATTTGAATAACATCAGAATTTGTGAATTCTCAGTGCTGTGAGATCTACAGTTACATCTGGGTGTGCCAGTAATAGGCCACATTGGAGTGCAAAATAGAAAAGGAGAGCTGCTGTATGTGTGGGAGCCATTTTGATTGCCTTTGTCAGTTTGGACAAACTTCCTCTTCAGCATTCTCCTTTCCAATTCCAACATCAGCCTTCTGAACTCGTTTATTCCTTACGCATCCCCCTGGTTGCTGTCGGGCAAACCAAAAAAACAGTTTTTGGAGTTAGATCTCGTTCATGAGCTGTGTCTTTTCTGTATCTCATTTCTCAAACAAACACAAGCATAAATGGTTCTAAAATGGTTGGCCCCAGTTCATGGAAAGGTGGTGTAATCAGAGTGCTGCACCATGGGGCAGTCATTGCAATCCTCTCCAGCTACACACTGTTAGGCAGCGAAGGTGATGTGATCTTCACCAACTATAATGGCAAAAACAACATTTTACTTAGCTCTGTGGTCTTTATACTTCTGAATTTGTGTTAGCGTGGTCACAGGAAAAATTCCCCTTTGAGTTTGTTAGCAGTCTGCAGCTTGTTCTCTTGGCCTCCCGGGTTTTGGCTTACCCATTTCCTGGCTCAAGCTAGATTTCAGTTCTGATTTCAGTGAGAAAGTACACAGGGCATGCCCTGCAATTTAACTCAAGCTTGCCAGTGCAGAAGGACAGACAAGACAGGTCTTAGGAATTAACTAGTAAATTTCATGGCAGGTGCTTTAGTTTTACTGAAATCCAGAGCAAGAAATGTGCAAGACTTCTCTAACCTTGAAAAGGTAGCAAATTCTTCAGCTGCAAGCTGGGGAGTGCAGGTAGAGAGCATTGGCATGAGTATAAAGTTTTGTACCTCCAAGAGACTCCATTTCAGGCTACCTGAAAATGAGGAAGTCATTATCCCTATAAATGGGAGTGATGTGGCCCTTCCTGCATGGTCTACCTACAAGTATTTCTCACTGCTGTTTCTGCAGACAAACAAGCTAAGGATTTCATTTGAAGAAACAAGCAGTGTATCTGGAACAGGGTTTTATAGTGAGCTTGACTTCCATAGCTCCCAACAAAGTTAGCTGTGGAAGGAAGAAGGTGAGGAATATTTATTGGATATAAATTTAGCTGATAACTGACCTACTGAAAAGCATCAGAGCCTGACTGGTAAACTAAT
Organism: Tympanuchus pallidicinctus; assembly: GCF_026119805.1. NCBI lineage: Eukaryota > Metazoa > Chordata > Aves > Galliformes > Phasianidae > Tympanuchus > Tympanuchus pallidicinctus. Next base: position 41,622,319 of record NW_026294780.1, on the reverse strand, counting down.
AGCTCTCAATTACCACTGCAGGCCTGTGATGTAAACTTAATATGAACATATTCTACACAACAAAAGTATACAGGAACTAAAAGACTCTTTTCTCTTTTTTCAGGTGATACTGTCACTATTGGAGATGTGTCTTTTAAACTCAAAACACCGAAGAACCCAGAACTTGTTCCACAGAACTACAGTAAGAATCTGCTTTCCTTGTGAATTGACATTGAGGTTTTGTTCTAAAAACTTTACTTCCTCTAGTAGCTCTACTGATTTTACTGAAATTATTTAAGAAATGTGGTTTGAAAAATAATGTACGCTGGGGAAGGCTCTCTTTACTGAGCTCTTTAAGATACCTCAGGTTCAGCAGATTATACTGGAATGTCCTAACTTTGACCGTATCTTGTCACTGTAATATATGGGAAGGTACAGGGATACATGTATGTTTACATATTTTGGCTGCTTCATTAATTGCTTTTCATGAAGCTCAAATTGTTTGACCGTTGAGCTGTACCTGTTTATCATTCAATTGCAGTATGTCCTAGAAGTTTTCTACTATATGGCAAATGTGTGAGGTTTTTCTACTGTGCTATTTACCATTTCTAGGTTATCATATTATTGTTGTAAGCAGACTTTCAAAATTCATCAAGTTAATGAGAAATCAATTGCACAATGATAAAAAGTACTATCAAATACTTAGCAAAGTCACTGGCAACTCTGCAGATTAACAGTGTGCATATGTATATATGCAATTAGTTCACATTACGTTTTGGTACCTTATTAAAAATGCCACACATTTGTAGCCACCCATATTTCCTGCATTTCCTCCTTTTTATTGAGGCTACGTGCTTCCCAACTTTTCCTTTTGGATCAGCAAGGAAATCACAGTTTTGTTGTGGCATTTCCTAGGGCAGTTCAGGCCAGTTCTTTCCTGTGGATCTAGAATGGTCACTTGCTACTTGTTCAGTGCTTCCACATAGCTGTAAAGGCTACTGGATATCCAAAACTTAAAAACAAACAAACAAACAAAGAAAACAACAACAACAACAAAAAACACCTGATTTTTCCACACAGACAAAATTTCAGATTAAAACCAAACACATATACTGTTCTAAAAGGGTATGTAGTCCTTAGGCTATGCTTAGATGTGGCCATGCATTGAGAACTCCCAGTCACTGTCCTCCCTAGACTTGCAAGGTCCTACAGCTGGAATATGAGTGAAGAAAACTGCAGATTTATTTGGGTGGGATGAGAGGTTATTTTGAGACTGGAGGGATCACAAAGAGAATTGGAGGAACTACAGACCTGTCACCCCAATCTCGGTACTGGGGTCAGTCATGGAGCAGATCATCTTGAGTGCAATCACATGGCATGTGCATCCAGGAGATGAGGCCCAGCCAGCATGAGCTCATGAAAGGCAGATCCTGCTTAGCAAAACTGATCTTCTATGATTGTCTATATAGACTTCAGTAAAGCCTTTGACTCTGTCTCCCATACTATTCCCCTGGAGAAGCTGGCGGCTCATGGCTTGGACAACTGTACTCTTACCTGGGTAGAAAACTGTCTGGAGGCCCAGGCCCAGAGAGTGCTGAAGATTGGCTGCTCAGGAAGGTGATGAAGTCACCATCCCTGGAAGTTTTTAAGAAGCATGTAGATACAGCACTGAGGGACATGGTTTAGTGGGAATGGTGGTCACGATCCGATGGTTGGACTAGGGGATCTTGGAGGTCTTTTCCAACCTTAGTCTTTCTTCGGTTCTGTGGTTCTTTTCGGTTTACAGAGGTGGTGTCGATAATACCAAGAGTAGACTTGCCACTGTGTAGCTGGCAGAATGGCAGATAACTGCTGTGAGAGATGCTCACCAAGTGTGTTACAGGCATACAGTATTGGAAAAGGTAGAAACTGCTGTGTGAAGGTTTATATTGTAGCATTCTTAGGTAATAGTATTTGGGTTTGTCAGGCCTTCCTTATTTTTAGTAACTGTGGGATAGTAGACCTCTGTTACAGTTGCCATATTTAGCTAAGTTTCTTAACCCTCCTCTTTTTTGAAACGCAGCCTTTCTTCTGTGATATAAAACATTTCTGCAACTCCTTTGCATTTAATATAAACGTTAGATGCATAAAAAATTAACATGTATTGATCTGTTTGTCCTTCAAGAAATGTAGCAGGAACAGAGAAAGAGAGATTTTATCTGCTTTCGGCCAGTGATTAGTTTTGAGGTCTGCCAGCAGGTTGGTATGCCAGGCTGATGCTCGGCATCTGGATTATGGACTGCTCAGTTCCTGTGCCCCATTAAGCATGACACTGTGACACCTTTCTTCAAGGTGATGGAAGTTACCAAAGCTATCCTATGCCACGTGTCAATCCTTGCTGTTATGGGGTTGCCCATTGAGAAAGGATTCCCGTTTCTGAGTGTAACAGCGCTTCCCACACCTTGTGAGCTCTCTGGGAACGCGGCCAAGCAGTTGAGAAATGCTGCTCTGTGTTATTTCTTTACGTTGCTTCTTAGAGGATGGATTTTTGTGTTTCACTTTTTCCTATGCTTTCTCATTTGATCATGAGATACATTAGTTATCTGTATCCATGACTAATGCGATCAGTTTCACTTATTGAAGTTTCTTGTAGATGGATTTATTTTCTTGTTTTCTGTGCTGTACCAAAAGCATTAATTTTAACAATGCCTCCATACCTTCCACTTCTCCTAACTGTGGCAGGCACTATTACAAGTTTTGGTACATAAGCACTTTTCAGCAACATTTATGTTAACTCTGTTGCAACAACAGAATGTCTTTCAGGTCTTTGGACTGATGAGAGGTGGGAGAGTATGAGAATGCTTGATAAAGAAGAATGTTGTTTTAGTTAGTGATTTTAAAGGAAGAAGAAGCTGAAAACTAGTGAAAGCAGGTAGTACAGTGGAACTGTACAGAGCTGTGGGATCTTAGCTAGAATCTGATTCTACAACCAAAAGTAAAATTTACTAACAATTATTACATTGCTAATAATTACATATTATTGTATCTTATTAGTTGCTTCTCTTTTTGAATGATCATAACTGGCATGCTTGAGATACTGCTGTTCATTAGTATTCATTTATTGAACAGAAGGGTTATTTAAGGTACATGATTTTGCTTGTGAATTTGAATAGTAAATTAATTATAATTAAATAAGGTAGAATATTCATGTGCTTATAGCAGGAAATCTCTCTCTAATACTTGAATACATATTTTTTCATATAGTTCTAATGTAGGAAATTTTTATGCCATGATTTTTAAGTTCTGTGGTTATATCACCACGGAGAACAAGGTTATATTCCCTTATTGAAATTAAGTTGATTATATTGGCTCCACGTCTATTATAGCTTTGTTGTGAGGCATTTGTAGAGAACGGGCATCACTTACTGAGTGTATTTGTCCCTAAGAGAGTTTTTGTTTTGCGGTATGAAAGACTGTGCTGTAGATATTTGGTGTAAAATATATGAATGTAGTTGCATGCTTACACTCATCTGTAAGCTTAGATGCCATATCTTTTAAAATTTTGCTATAGGGACTGATACTGCATTTGAATTGTTCGAGTTTCTCACCACATTTCCTTTAAGCTAAGACTAGAAATAGTTTGATCACCCAGTTCACTGGGTTTTGAAAAGGTCTGGAGTCACTTCACCATTGTGATGTTTGCAGTGGAGTAAGAGCTAAGAGGAGGGAATTAAAGCAGTGACAGTTCATTTACTAGCACTGCAAATAATGCAGTTTTCTAGCTTACCATCTGTGTAGGATAGAATGCTCTTGTTATTCTGCCAGATAATAATCATGGTAAAATGCAGTAACGTTGGAAGTGCGTATCTATAATGTACAGAAAGTTTTAAGGAAGTTACAACTTATTCTAAACTCTACATTATTATTCTAGGCTTAAAAATAGCCTTAGGAACCTTGAGGAAAAATTGTAACACAATAAAGAATGTAAACGTATTAAGTACCTACAAAATCTTGGCTTTGTCATTTTATCCTTAATTAATACCAGGTAACTTCATTCTTTCTATTACTACATTAAACTGATCAAATTTTAAGTCTTTCTTTGAATGTCATTACATTTTGCTGAAACACACAGGATGTGTGCTGCTGGTTACCTTCTGATTTGATGTTTGGCTTTTTGGCTTTTTGCTAGGTACGTTGCAACCTCGCTATGTAGCACTCCATTTTGTGTGCTAATATAAAATACTGTTTTGCTGTTGTTGGCAAATGGCTTTTTCTTGGAAGATGATAATTAAAGGTACATAAAATCTGAATTGTTTTAAATTTTTCTAAGTGACAAGTAAAAATGAGTCATACGCAAGGGAATTTTGTTAATGGGGTTTCTGTCTGACACGTTCTAGAAGGCAGGCACTTAGTTTTGCACTGCTTGTTCTTTTATCAGCAAAAACAAAACCTACATTTTTAAAATCCCACCATGCCTGAAAAGTGTGATCTTATCTGTAATTATTCTTTGGAGAAACTTTGTGTGGCTTTTTGTGTTACTTTGTGTTTATTAATCTTGACCAAAAATTTCCTGATGTAGGCTTTGTATAATGACAGAGAATCCTCATTAAGACAGGAAATGTGATGTTCAGTGGTCATGCCACGTAGGTGCTGCTGTGTGAAGGTGCAAATGCATTTGGGAATTTGCCTATATTCCTATTACAGGTAACTGTTGCATTTGGAAAAGTTAGTTTCAAACACTTTGTGGTTTTATGCCACCCTCCCCTCAGAAGTGAAATGCATATATACCTCTGGGGTTCAGTGTGTCTCTGTTAAGTTGTATAGGTTGTTAGTTAGACCGGTTGAGACATATGAGGATGAAATAGAGAAGGAAAACTAAATGAAGCACTAAATGAAATTATGTTGTTGAAGGGGAATTCTTCTGATGCTGGGGAAATCAGAGCTATTTTTGTGTAGTGGGATCAGTGGTGTCAGCAGCTTCTTTTTCTTATTAATCAGTATTGCCTTAACAGTAAGATGCCTCTGTGTTCTTGTCCTGGAATGGTATGCAGCATTTGCAGAAGAGGAGAACAAGTGTGTGCATTCAGTTCTTGCTCAAAGAGGGTTCAGATTTGTGCTGGAACATGTGTTCCTTCATTTTAGTTTACATCAAATCCACAAGTTTACCGAATGCAACACACTACTGAGACAGGTTGGATTGCAAGATGACTGTAATTTCATGTTAACAAAGGTTTTTGTCATACATTTCTTTTTCTCCTAGCATAAAGATGTCTCCTGTCAGAGTTTGTGATTATTTCAGTACTTAGTTTTCTTGTAGCCTTGCAGCTGTAATGTTGCTTGGCTATTATCTCCTAACCAAGAATTTTCAGTGGTGTTTCTTTGTCTGTAAGGCTGTCAGCATTTTACATCATTATCCCCATTATTTTGTTTATACCAAGGCTGGAGCAGAGGGTGGCACACTGTCATAGAAATCTTCAGGAAGAGTCTGGGTGCTGAAGACTGTCCCTGGTGCTTCATAGCAAAGTCAGCTGAATCCTAACTATAGATAAAGGTAGATGTTTACCGTCTGTGTTCTTTAAATGTGTCAGTGATGTAGATTCCAGACCCAATCTCTTCCAATAATTAATGATTATTTTGTGTGTGGGGGGAAAAAGCTTTGCCACATTTAGATCTTTACGGATATATTTCTGATTCATAATAACCATGATGTACAAATTGGTTTGGTTTTCTTTTTTAACTGTAATTATGTCTTGCATATTGGAAATACAGTTGTTAAGATTTTAACAAGATTTTAAGGCTCAGGGATGATCTTATCTCTTGTCAGCTACCTGAAAGGAGGCTGTGGTGAAGTGAGAGTTGGTCTCTTTTCCCATGTGACTAGCAATAGGATTAGAGAGAATGGTCTCAAGTTGTGCCAGGGGAACTTCAGGTTGGATGTTAGGAAATACTTTTCCTCTGAGAGAGTGATTAGATGCTGGAGCAAACTGGCCAGGGTGGTGGTGGAGTCACTGCCTCTGGAGGTGTTCAAGAAATGTTTAGATGTTGTACTGAGGGACATGTTTTAGTAGGAAATATTGGTGGTAGGTGGATGGTTGGACTGGATCTTAAAAGTCTTTTCCAACCTTGGTGATTCTGTGATTTTATGATTCTGTAATTCATTTTTTCTCTAGTCCGAATTCCAGTATCTTTTTCCATGTCTTCTAGATTTTTGATCATTCTTCTTGGTCATTTCTTGAATCTCATGAATGTGTTTGTACTGGATGGAGCTCTTGTGCTCAAAAGCAGGAACAATATGGCCCACCAGTCGGACGCTGATCTGACTGCTCTGGCTATATATTTTCCTATGAGTTACACATCCAGCTAATAACAGTTTCATTTACTCCATATTTGTAGGTTAATAACAGAATCTTAGTCTCTTGAATCCCATTCAGTGTTCCTTCCAAAAAGCTGTTTGATTTGACATGATTACTTTATGTTCTCATTTATATTCAAATGGAGTCAGTGATCTATCTGTGTACATCTTATCCCTTCCTGTGAAGCAGACGGCTTGGAGGAATTAATGATAAATAGATTTACAGTCTAATCCAAGGAGGTAACTTCCCCCTTTTTAAGCCCATGCAAAGATACACTAATTGTTGCCCTACCGCTGCAAGAACAAAAATTGTTGGAATGAAGGCTGTTTCCATGAAAATTTTATGAGGAAAAATAGTGTTCCAATGAAAACTGACTGTGATGCAACCACATTGTGAGTCTTTGAATACTCTTTGGGTTCCGTGATCCTCCTGGACAACATGCTCGATCACATAAAGAATGAGATGTGATCCGAGACAGCCAGCACGGCTTCACCAAAGGAAGGCCATGCCTAACTAATCTTGTGGCCTTCTATGATGGAGTGACGGCATTGGTGGATGAAGGGAAGGCAACCGATGTCATTTACCTGGACCTGAGCAAGGCCTTTGACATGGTCCCCCACCACATCCTCACCTCCAAATTGGAGGGAAGTGGATTTGATGAGTGGACGACCCGATGGATAAAAAACTGGTTGAAAGGCCGCAGACAGAGGGTGGTGGTGGGAGTTGGCCTTATTCAGCCTGGAGAAGAGAAGGCTGCGGGGTGACCTCATTGCAGCCTATCAATACCTGAAGGGAACCTACACCCAAGAGGGGAGTAAACTCTTCAAAAGGGCTGACAACAGCAGGACTAGGGGAAATGGATCCAAGTTGAAGGAGGGAAGATTTAGGTTGGATGTTAGGGGGAAGTTCTTCACAAGGAGAGTAGTTAGGCCCTGGAACAGGCTGCCCAGGGAGGTTGTGGATGCCCCGTCCTTGGACGTGTTCAAGGCCAGATTGGACGGGGTCCTGGGCAACCTGATCTGAATGTGTATGTTTGGTGGCCCTGCTAGGCAGGGGGGTTGGAACTACATGATCCTTGAGGTCCCTTCCAACCCAAGTGATTCTGTGTTTCTGTGATCTGTGCATCAGTGTAAAATTGGAAGAGCAACAGTTTTTTCCTTGTAAAATGCTAAATGAAAGCAGCTGAAAGCAGTCTGCATGTAAGGGCCTTCCTCTTCAGCTCAGATGCCCTGCCTTCCCCCTAACGCACAAAAGCTGTGAAATGTGTCCTGGTGAGCTCAGTTGTTTTGAACATTTTTTAAAGATATGTTTGTGTCTATAGACAAAGACCTCTCTCTTTACCCCCTCCTTCCTGTTATAGAGTTGCCACCCCTACACTGGCTGTGCAGCAAATGGTATGTAAACTGAAGGAACCCTTGGTAACTATACAAAAGGGAGATCATTTTTCCCTCACAGATTTTTGCCTCACCTGGAAAAAAAGGAGTCGTTTTCAAACTCTAAACAAGTGCTGTAACAAAGGTGTGAGTATGCAGTAGTCTTTTTCATTTTGTTTGAATGACACACAGTGGTACGTTCTAAGTGGTAAGTGGTTTAGTGGGCATGTAAGTGGTGGGTTGGCAGTTGGACTAAATGACCTTAGAGGTCTTTGCAACCTTACAGATTCTATGATTTTAAGTGCCTGCTGGTTTTTGTTTGATTAACCAAACCAGAGTTATACAGAGACTGTGATATATTTTATACCACATCTGGATTAGATATTCTTGGAAATTGGTTTATTTGTCTGTTTGCATCTGAACAGTGGGAAGAGGTATCTGTCATTTATGGGATTTCTTCTGTAGATGGGCTACAACTTGCCAACAGCAAGTCTGCTATCTCCACTGAATGTTACTTCTTCATGAGTGTAGCATATGCCACGAATTCAAGTATGAGTGAACTGGAAAATTTCAGAGGCTAACATATCCATTTCCATCTTGGTTTTATCAAAAGCTGATTTGTGGATCAAACAGCAGTGGCTGCTGCATTTGCTTCAGAATCGGTCTACAATGTTTTCTTCTTTGGAGGATTTCTCCATTCTGCTTTAATTGCTCACTTTACAAAACGTTTGCAAAGATTCTGCTAGGTGTTTTCCCACTTGCAACATATTCAAAAGAGGTCTAAGGCAATTTCTTTCTCTGGCTGTCGTCAATAAACAGGAACAGCAAACTGTAGCACTGGCTACTCTTCTGCATGTGCCAGATGGTGTCTTTGAGAATACACGGCGGAGGCTTCCAATGCACCACCCTGCAGATTAAGAATATTGGGCCAGCTACTCAACTAGTGCAAATCAGCAGAGTGCCACTGAACAGCTTGTGTAAACCCAGTTTGCATTAGGTGTTATCTGACTCATGGGATAATTAATAAAAACTGCTGCATTATACATGCTGATGCTTTTGCAGCTAATTTGCCTTGTCTTCTAAATGTCACAGAAAATGATTATGTGCCTCTTGGAGTCAAGTCAATATATAATACTTGAATAGTGAGAATTTTTTTTTCAAGTTTTGGTAGGCACAAGAAGTTTGCTGTGCAGATACCACAGTAAAAGTAGTCTTAATATATAGAAATAATATACAATATAATATACTGCATCTGAAGTTTCTTTTGAAAAGTATAATGTGCTGTGGGAGCAGTGTGTTCAATGTAGACTTCATATGCATAGAAAATTTCATATTTTTCTGATTTTTAGAAGGAAACTGAAGTAGGGTTACTATATGGAGAGATGTACAAGTATTACACATTAAAATAGAAGGAACTGAAAAGTGGAAGCTGTTGGCATGACAGTTCACCTAAGGGAACACTTTCTTTGAATTCTCAGCATTATTTATAACGGGCTTCCTTTGAGTGAGTTTGCAGATGGTCAGTGTGGTGACTGGGACTTAAAAATGCATTATAATTGCTCCAGCTGTAACCCGTATGTGGGAAGAGTTATTTGAATGATGAAGCAATGAAACCACTTTCTAGTAACTTTAAATCAGTATGAAACGGTGTGTTTTTGTGACCCTTTCTCCAAAAGCAAAGTTAGGAAATTAGAGGAACATAAGCATCCTGAAATGCCTTAAGGTTTGCATGGGAGGGGGAGGCGGTCATGTTCCAAAGGCTGTTAGATTTCAAATGCTCATGTTCCCATTTAAATGACAGTTTGTCTTACAGATGCTGCTGAACATTCTAAAATCCTGTTTCTATTTATGGTGCTGCTTTTAAGTCTGACCTGAGGTTTTTTTTTTTTTTTTTTCTTGAGGCCATCCTAAAAATAAAAAAGATAGCTACACATGTTAAGTGAAATACACCAGAGGCGCCTGCAGTCATGCTGTGTCGATGCTTCAAATGTGTGACTTTTGATGTGAAAAGAATTCAGTGTTCCAGCAAGATTTGCAAGGTTATTTCTCCAATTTAGGGAATGTACCTTTTTTCCTTAATTTTATTTAATTTTTTTTTGGTAGCAGTTCCTAAAGAAATGCACTAATGATGCACACAGTGCATTCATACAACAGGTGGAAGTTATAATGAATGTGTCTGTATCTTTGTCTGTATCTTGGAATTTTAGTGGTACCTTTCATAAAACACTGTGTGATGCTTTTCAAATTAGCATACTTTTAAAGCAGCAGAATTTGGACAGCTAGGGTCTGGTGTGCTTCATTAGCCCTTATTTCATGAGAATTATATCTAATGTGAATTTTGTTTTCTCCTGAAAGTCTCATAGAAATGAATACGTTCTCTGAAGGACCAATTTGCATTTGCCTGTGGTGTGTGGTACGTGTGATGTGCATTGCTTTTGGATAAAAACAGTATTGCAGTAAAGAGGAATGTATGCCTTCATTCATATGATCTTACCACACCAACACTTGAGAGAGCAGTATATGCAGTAATCCCAGGAACATTAATGACAGCTGTTTAAAAACAGAACCAATCCCTGAGATGTTTGTTTACAGTTAATCTGATGATCCTAACACAAAGGTTACTTGTTTAATTCACGACCACGCCACTCTGGGAATGCCCAAGCTCATCTGATTTCAGTAACTAAGCAGGGTTGGGCCTGGTTAGTACATGGATACTTGGATGAGGGACCTCCTGGGAATACTGGGTGCTGCAGGCTGCTTGCTTTAGGAGGAAGCTTTTCACACACAGGGTGGTGAAACACCGGAACAGGCTGCCTGAGGAGGTTGTAGATGCTCCATCCCTGGAGGCATTCAAGGCCAGGCTGGATGTGGCTGTGGGCAGCCTGGGGGGTCGAACCCTGGGGAGTTTTCAACCCAGGTCATTCTATGATTATTTATGTGTGCATGTTACTCTTGCTCATATTGGTGGTGAGGTTATAGCAGATTTCACTGGAAATGGGAGATTTCTGATTGTTTTCTTTAGTGATAGATCTAAGTCTTCACTTAAAATTTTAATAAAGTTTTCATTAGTCACCCTTATACCCTCTTCCTAGAATCTCGCAGGATCATTTTCTGCTGTTTCTATTGTTTTACAAAAAGGAATTGTCTTTCTGATACACAAAGATACAAAGGCAAATTGGAAGCCCTGAGAATTGAGGGATATTACTGCTTGCTTTCCTTGAACTCTCCTTATTTCAGCCTCAGGAAAGCTAAAGTAGAAACAGGACTTGTTTCTTAAAATTTTGGTTTCTAATTGAGTCCAGTAAACATGCTAAAAAAAGGGTAAATAAACAACTAATAATGTGAGGATTTTGTCTTCTCACACTCCTTTCTTACTGCACTTCGGATGCATCTCCAGCATTGCATCCACCTCCCTCGAGGCCCTCGCTTCAAACCCTCTCATTGGTCTTGTCACATTATTCTGAAAGCAACCATATACACACAAGCATAAATAAACCTCCGTCCTGACTTGCTTGTGCTCTTGCTCTCCTTTTTGCCCATTTCTGAGGAAGGGCTGTGCTGTGCTGCGGGCTACATGAAGGTATGGGCTGTGGGTGATGTATGGCAGCAGGAACGGTGCCCCCCTCTCAGAGCACACGATGCTCTCCAGTAGTGCCAGCAGTTGAATGAATGTGGTAAATATTAAATACAATCAGTGGCATTCTTTACAGGGATATGTGGATCTGCTTTGATTTGGTTTTCATTATGATTTTGGAAGCTACTTGGTATTGATAAGTCATGTAGTGTTACTATGAGTCTTGCTTTTCTGTGATAGTTGGTGTGTGCTACTGTGTGAAAACATAAGCAGGACTGTAGTTGGCTTTTAAGAAAGTACCAAATAAAATATATTCTGAAAATGAATCTACTTATGGCGGTACAAGCAGAGTGTTCATTTATTTAAAGTTCATGATTTACAGAAGAATTGGGATGTAGGCTGGATTAGTCTTTTACAAATGAAAATCAACTTGTCTTTCCCATATCAAGCTGATGCTGAGAAGTCTTTTCATTAATGAGCTCAGTGTGAAATTAAGATCATCAGCTTTTTTCTGTTTTTGTTTTGTTTTACTTGTTTTAAAAGAGCAATTTTCAAAGAGGGAAAGGCAGTGGGTAAGATATAAACTATTGTATAAAGTAAGTAGCCTAAGAGAAATTGTGTAGAATTCTCTGCATTTCTGTTACCTGGCTTTAGGACACATCTTTATGTCTTTGTTTTAGTTTTTGAGAAAAGAACAAAAAAATGCATGGATGACCAGCTATCTAACACTTTTTAGACTTATTGTGTTCTTGTCTTTATTTTTCTTTCAAAGTGACAGATTCTTTTGCCCAGTCTGTAGTACAGCATTTAAGATGGATAATGCAGAAAGATCTTCTCGGCCAGGATGTCTTTCTTATTGGACCTCCTGGGCCCTTGCGACGGTCTATTGCCATGCAGTATCTGGTATGTATGTTGATTTAAGTTCTTGGAGAAAGAGACATTAGTTAGCCATCAGTTAGATATTCCTCTACTAGCCAAACTGAGGAAAGTATTACTGTAAAATTTCACAGCAAGCAACTTGAGGAGGTAAATAAGTTTTTCCATAAAGGTTCTTTCCAGACTTCAGTTTGTTTTAGATGAATAAAGAGTGCAGGCATTTTAATATGTTCTTCTGCCTAAGCTCCAGGGAAAAAGAAAGTTGGAAGACTATGTTACCATATGCTATCACAAATGGAGAAACAGTTTGTTCTAGGCATTATGTATGTTGGAAGATTAAGATATCTGCCTACTGTTACAGACAACAAATCGTTTTTGCTTCTTTTTATAGAAAAAGATATGAAGTAAAGGATTTGGGAAAGAAGTGTTCTAAATAACTTTTGGGAACAGTTATCATGAGTGATCAGAAAGTGGAGATGTGCGTGTGATCCACACTTAGAATGTGGGAAGAACTTGCCTACATCCATCTGCATGAACCATGGCAGCACTGTGTGCAAGATTTTGCATTAAAGGCATTTGTGTTTTTAAATGATCAGGATGGGGGATGAGTGGCTGCTCCAAAAGAAAATGTGCATAGGGTTTTGTCTGCCATGGATTCTACCCAAGATCTGGTTGTGCAGAAGGATCACCAATGGAGGTGTGTAACAATTGTCATGAAGATCAGCCATTTCTTTTCAAATCAAAAGAAAGGAATTCAAAGACTGGCTCTCAGAGGTAAAGCTCTCAGAGGAAAGCTGTATGATTTTGAATTTTGGAAAGGAGAAAAAAGATTTAATGCTCTAATAGACCAGATATGCTACTTGATAGCTCAGTGCATTCCTTAGAAGAGATGAGGAGAGTTTGGTATAACCTAAAAAGAGGAGACACCTGATAGCAAGGCATGGGACATAGGCTGTATCCTTGTTTACACCAGTGTGTATACACCTGAGCTTCATTAGAAAGATTGCTGCTTATTGTTTCAATGCTTTCCATGAGTGACAAGGGCTAGGGGTAGTTCAGCATCAATCTGTTTCCTAGCAGAATGCGTAATATCTCAGATAAAGAAGTAGCAGGAGCATCAGGTATAAGTACACTTATTTTTTGTTTTGGTTTTCTTTTTTCCTTTAAGATGGAAATTTCTAAGTAGAACTCCTGAATTTTTTATTTTTATTTTTTTTTAAAAACAAACCTAAAGATTTTTCTTTTTGAAGTAGTATATAATTTTACAGAAGTAAACTGCAACTTGTGTTAATATTGGCAGAGGTGGTGAGAAAAATATAGTTCATCAGTATATTCACAAAGTATGTGCAGGTAATAATTGCAGCTGTGTCACACTGTGTTACTGAGCAGTGACAGAATTGAAGCTTTCAAATAATTTATGGAAAAGTTGGATTTCTATCCATGATTTGTGGATGTTGATTGTTTCTTGGTGTCCAAAACCAGAAAATTAGCCATAAAGAAGACTTTATGGATGCTCAGTTGAACATCTTTATTGCTGGTTATTATGTTTTTAGAATAGATTGGGAGAAAATAAAACTTTATTGAGCAGAAATTCAAACCATTTTGTTTGAGGCAGAACACACTGTAAACGTTTTAAAAATAAGATATATTAGATCTGAAAGTTATTTCAGATCACTGTGCTTTGTCTGGAGCTCTTTTGTGCAATTATACCATTGGACTTATTGTTAGAAGTTCACTTACTGGAGTTGTGGTTTTATTTTTGTAATAACCTCAGTTTGTTGTCCACAGGAACTGACAAAGAGAGAGGTAGAATATATTGCTCTATCAAGGGACACCACTGAGACAGACCTGAAACAGCGACGAGAGATCCGAGATGGCAGTGCTTTTTATCTTGATCAGGCAAGTTACAGTCACACACCACCTCATTCCTGTTTACAACTGCTTTGAAGACAATCATGGTTTAAATGATGAAAACTCAATATGTGGCATACAGAATGACTGGTATGTTTCTGATGGTTAGAAGATTTCCTAAAACACTCCTGATTTTGTTATTACTGAAAATGTTGTCTTTTCCCAAATCCAAGATTGCTCCCTCTATTACCCTTTTACCCTTTTGTTTGGACTCTATTAGGGAGACAATTTATTCTGTTTATTATAATGATGAGAAGTGAAATTCATTCAGTGCAGGTAGACTGTAGTTTCACAAGCACTTCTCTAGATATTGCTCTTGCCTAACCAATGTAGCACGTTAGATGTATTTTCGAAATGAGTCCTTTGATCTAATGTCACTGAAAAAGAGTCTAGTTCATTTATGTTAGTACTGCTCTGTGTATTTAAACCCAAGCACAGTAAATGGAGACAATTGGGAGATTTGGTTCAGAAGATCACTTCTGATCAGAATTAAAATTATGATCTAAACACTCCTGTCATCAGTATTTGCCAACACATTAAGTAAAACTGTAGAGTGACTTAGGTTAGGAAAAATTTATTGTAAGATATCAAGGACATGTCTACAGGTAAAATATATACTTTGTTTAGAATGTCTGTTTTGATTTATATACAAGTTAGATGCCTAAATAAATAGAGTGGGTCAGTTTCTCTGATGTGGTATGAATTTAAATGTTATATCTAAAGCAGTTTTCAGTTGTTAGTATGATAGAGGTTAATGATAGCACCATCCTGTGAGTAATTTGTGGGTGGAAAGTAGAAAGGGAATAGGAGAAGAAAGAAAGCCTAAATGTTTTATTCTCTACATTAAAGAAATAATTTACTATTTTTAAAATAAGAAAAGAAGAAGTACAATTAATCTCTTTTTCAGCACTACCAACCTTCAAAATATATTTTCTTGAAATCATGGTAAATGATGGTGATAGATTCTCAGATTTGAAATTATTTACTGGTTATCCATAAATATGAGAGTTGTACAATATGAGATAATTTAAAGGATAAATCCTATGTGGATTAGGGCTGTAAATGACTTCTTGCTTACCAGAGGATGAAAGCATTTGTGCAGACTATAGAGCTCACTTATTAACTCGTGAGCTCCATTGCTAACTGTTGTTATAGACAGTCTTATCCTTGCGCTTACTGCAGAGTAAAGAGAAGTTCTCTCTCAGTGTAGAAGCATTAGTTAATTAACATTTATAAAACCCAAGTATTAGGGGCTGTATGAATCTCAGCAAGATGTGAGAATAATCTGTTAATTGTATTTGTGTGAAGACTGTGATCCCAGTATAAATACAAAGCAGCTTGTTTCACTTTGCACAAGCTATTTTGAGTGATCTCGCTTCAGTAAGAGTATTCTGTGAAGATTACCTTTCTAAAGTAAAGGTCTCAGATTACCTATCTTCTTCCATCTGTTGGAAATTTTCAGTTGAAAGGCTTTTACCAGAGTCCAACATAGCAGTATTTCAGACCCGGGTTTTCCTTTAGCAAGATATTCAAGTGAATCATACTCAAGTTGACTACATATGCTTAAGTTTTGTGGGAAAGATGATAAAACAAATAACTGCTATTTAGATGTGTACTGAAAACATGAAAGATGAACCTATTAGATAGTGATGTTCTACCCAAAGTTTTCTTGCACTGTATTTTAATTATAGGCACTTAAAGGATGATAGATAGCTAATGTTTTCAGTGCAAAACATTGCAAAAGCTAGATTCTAGTCTTCTTTAAACCTCAGTCTATGAACTGTTTCAAGACAGAGAAGGCAACAGTAGGTAGCCTTAAGAAAATATTTCTGGTAGAGCTTGATACAATAGCTTCCATTGCCATAGGTGAGCTAAAGAAAAGATGAACTTATATGAGAAACTGAAGATATAAGCTATACTTTTTGGATTTACATACTGTTTCCTTTTCTGTGGAACATTACGCTTGCTGTTCATGACACTATATAGAAGACAGCAAAGCTCAGAAGTCTTCTTTTCCAGAACATCCACTGGGTGAATTCTGTGGGTCAAATAAAACTTACCTGTCAGTTGTCTAGGAGGCTCTTTGCAAGTCACAGTATAATAATGTAGTTATCTAACACCTTGAATGATAGTATACTGTGATGGCAACTGGCATCTTATTAGTAGAAATAAATTTCATGTAATCAGGTTCGTAAAATTGTCTCTGAGTGATTGTTAATGTATTATAGCTGCTTATAGCTCTACATTTAATAATGACAAAATAAATACTGTAAGTGGATATCTCAATATCTCAGATACTTCAAAGCATCTGATTTATTTTAACAAGAAGTTGCTGAGTATGATGGCAGATAGTTATTTTATATAGACCTGGGAAAAGTAACTGGTAGGCATTGACTGAAGTTCTGCGTTGTCATGTCATTGAAAGGTCAGCATGTGTCTTAACCAATTCTCATTTCTTAATGCTAGAGTGAATCATATGGGAGGAGACGTAGAGTTACAAAGTAAGAAGAGAGATCTGATGAGGAAAAAAATTGAAACATTTTAAAATCAGGAATGGGGAAAACAAAATGAATGACTAGGAACCATTAATATAAAGGCAAACCTTGAATTATCAAATAAATTCCCAGTTACAATTGTGTAAAACAAAGGCACTATGGTGAATTATTTGTTTTCATTCAAGTACTGGCAGCAGGAACTTGTCTTCTTGACTTTACCTTGAGCCAGTAACTTTGGTTTTGAGCTGTTAATTGACAGAAGTTTCAGAAGTGTCATCACTGAAATTACTGAAACAATTAAGTAACCTCTTGGATCTTGTTCTGTAATTTATTGCATGGGTTAATTAAGTTATGCATCAAGTGGCTGGTTAGATTTACTCCTTATTACATAGATATTTAACTGGAAAATTCAGCTGTTATTGATTGAAGAGCCAATCTTGCAGCATCTTTCTGTTTCTTTAAATCTTTGTACCTGAGCCACTTAATTGAACCAATATTGACATTCTTATTTCAGTTTCAAAATGTTTTCAAAATCCTGTTTTCAAAAATTATGTAGTTAGATGTAATATTTTTGACACTTTTGCCATTTCTGATGCAATTTTTCTTTACATCGTCTGCATGCCTCTGATCTAAATTTTTATTTCTGCAGCCTCCTATGCTTTTTAATTGTTACATCTAAGGAAATCCTACATTAAAATTTTGTAGTGTGTGCAACTGGGAGAGCAGCTAAGCTAATTTCTGCTTAAGAAGTGTATCACTCCTATGTTGCCTAGAGCACCTGGTTTTGTTACCACTGCATCTTCCAGGTTTAGTATTAAATTGAAACACTTCCCAAACACTGAACTCCTGATCATGTGAACAATCTTTTCCCTTTAGCATAAGCAAACTGAAGATGGAATAAATAGAACAATATTATATGGGTGTATGCTGAGAAACTACAAATATAAGATAATTTTTGAACATTTGCTAATTAAGCTGTGGATGGATGAGTATGTAAATCATAGCTATTGCTGTGTATGCAGAAAGTTAGTGTATCTTTGAATTGTGTGAATCATAGAAACATAGAATGGCTTGGGTTGGAAAGGACCTTGAAGATCATCAAGTTTCAACCCCCCCGCCACAGGCAGGGCTGCCAACCCCCACATTTAATACTAGGCCAGGCTGCCCAGGGCCCCATCTGGAAATGGGGCATTTGCAACCTCTCTGGGCAGCCTGTTCCAGCACCTCACCAATCATAAATAATCAGTAAAGAACTTCCCCTGATATCCAGCCTGTAACTTCCCTCCTTCAACTTAAAACCATTTCCCCTTGTCCTGCTGTTATCTACCCTTGTAAAGAGTTGGCTCCTCTCCTGTTTATAGGCTCCCCTTAGGTACTGGAAGGATGCAATGAGGTCTTTTCTCCAACCTGAACAAGCCCAGCTCTCTCAGCTTGTCTTCACAGGGGAGGTACTCCATCCCTCTAATCATCTTTGTGGCCCTCCTCTGGCTACTCTCCAACAGTTTCAATGCTCCATGTGAGCATGCTTGTTTTAACAGAATATCTTTGATGATGGAGTTAGGAATATACAGATTGTACAGTGATAAAATTTCAAATTGTTTGTCAAGGTAACAAAAAAATGACCTGCTCTGGTTTGAATGACTTCATGTAGTAACCTGTTGAACTTGAAGAGTGATGAAATGACAGCTTAAACTGTCCTGTCTGTAAAACAGATGTGACACAAAACCCCCGAGCAGCTTAGCACTACATAGAATTACATTTATTTTCTTTTATTCAAAAGAGATTAGGAAGTTTTTGTTTTTTTTTTTAAAGTGAAGATGTGAGATTAATTGAATAAAATGCTCGTATTTAAGCCTGTGTATGTGTATACATATATAAATAAGTACATATATACCACAAAAACTTGTTATAAACTAGCAAAGAGGTGAGCAAGAATAATTCAGCTGTTAAAAAAAAGTATACAGTGAATGCAAACTGTGTAGTTCTGTGATTTATTATTACTATGTTGGAGGTCACAGTGAGTTTTTGATGAACTGGTAAGTTAGCCAAATAAAGGCATCATCAAAACAGTGTGATGTATTTTAATGACTGTTCCACACTGCAGTATCTGTCTATTTGGTATAGGCAGCTAGATAAGAAAGTCTGTAGAAAGCAGAGGTATGCAGTCCAGAAGTACAAAAGTGAACTATTGATTTTCTGGTTCTGCCTAACATTGCACAGAAAGAAGAATGCTATATGGAAATAGGTAGAAAGCAGTAGTATTTGGTTGAAGTTAATCTTCACTGACATCAACACAGTATTTCTTGTCTATTAAGAAAAAAAAAAGCATGATAAAGACCTCTGTATAATCTCTCTTAACTCTTTGTATTTTAATCCTTTGCAACACTGCTTTATGTTCCTAAAATTGTCATCGTTTAACTGGGCTTGTTAAGAGTCTGGTATCCTGATTTGATGTAGAAGACATATGAGATGAGTAGTTGTGATGTAATGAGAGGAGTACTACAACTGCAAATTTAGAATTCCTTATAGATTAAAATTAAACTGATTTCACCTGATCCAATGGGTGGCAACCCTGCCCGTGGCAGGGGGATTGCAACTAGATGATCTTTAAGTTCCCTCCCAACCCAAGGCGTTCTATGAACACTGTTTCAGACATCTGAAGTCTTTTTGGTTACTGAATATCCCATCTGACAGTGCCATCATATACTGTGAATTGTGTCTCCCTTTCCTTTTGCTTACAGTATTACCCAAAACAAATGCAATCTGCCTTTTAATTTTCTAGCATCGATGGAGAAAATTAGCTATGAAACCCACCCAGAAAACATTTGATTGTCTCAGCAAGGGAGGTGGGCTGAAGTATGAAGGTATACTCCCCTCCATTACAGAGGATTAAAAAGGTTTAAACATTTGCTTTCTCTCATGCTTTAAAAAAAATATATTAATTAACCAAAATTACTAATTTATTGCTTTTAATAAAACCTGAACATCAAGCTTGAAAGTGATATAACTTATTTTGTTGTGGCCTAGCTTGTAAAGTTAAAAAAAATAGTTTATCTACAAAAATTGTTATAAAAAATAGAATAGACACTCTCAGATGAATAGTAGTATTTAACTGATGAAAGTAGTTTTAAATCTCATCTTTAAATGGCATTGTGCATTTGAAAGCATTTTTTTTCATTAAATGTTACTGAAAAGAATGAGCAACATCTTACAAATACTGAAAGATAATACTAAGTTTTTTAATAAGTTTGGCATTGCTGCTTTGAAATTGTTTGAACGTTGTTTTTATTAGCCCTTCAAATTACTACAAAATATTTGACTATTTTTATTTGAGAGGTAATATGTTATCACTTTCATTCATTAACTAATCATTCACTCCAGTATTCCGCAGCTGCTTTCCTCTGCTGATCTCTCAAGGGAAATCAATAAGAAAGGACTTGAGCATTGTAAAAATTGAACAAATATATTAAATGTTATTGTTTGGTAGCTATATAGACATGCTGCCTGACTGGCAGATATTTTTAAATTCTAGTAAAGTAGATTATCCCATTTGGTGACAGCCTTATGTGCTTCATTGATCTCAGCGTGTCTGTACATCTATCTTTAGACTCCCTCTAAATTTTTAGGTAATTTCTATTTCCATACAAGTATTACAGAAAATGTGATGGTCTGATTATTTCAGTTATATCTTCTTGAAAGTATAACCTGAGAAAATTGCAAGTTTTGGTCAATATCCTCCTTATTCCCCAGTAAAGTGAGGAGGAAAACCTCACTGCATACTCCATTCTGCATCTCTGCCCTTTATTTATATGTTATTATAGAATCATAGAATGATTTGGGTTGGAAGAGACCTTAAAGCCCACCAAGTTCCAGCCCCCTGCAGGACTGCCACCTAGCAGCTCAGGCTGCCCAGGGCCCCATCCAACCTGGCCTTCATTACTGCCAGGGATGGAGCACCCACAGCTCCTCTGGGCAGGTGTGCCAACGCCTCACCACCCTCTGAGTGAATAACTTTCCCCTGACATCTAATCTGAATTTCCCTTTGATTTTAGAACATTTTCCCCGTGTCCCATCACTGTCTACCTGTGTAAAAAGCTGCTTTCCCTCCTGTTTATAATCTCCTTTTAAATATTGGAAGGCCACAATGAGCCTTCTCTGCTCCAGGCTGAACAAGCCAAACCCTTTAGCCTGTCTTCATAGAAAAGGTGCTCCAGCCCTCTGATCATCCTCTTAGCCCTCCTCTGGACCTGCTCCCAAGAGCTCCATGCCTTTCTTGTGCTGGGAGCTCCAGTCCTGAATGCAGTACTCCAGATGGGTCCTCACAAGAGCAGAGTAGAGGGGGACAGTCACCTCCCTTGACCTGTTGACCAATCCTCTTCCTTTACCTGCTGGTTAGTTTAAATGATTTACTTTTGATAAAATTGCTTCTACTTGACCCCATGGAAAGTAATTCAGAAATTAGCAATTTCACCTGAGCTTTGTGACATTTGATGGCTACAGGGACTCAAATCAATGTGTTCCCCCCCCCAGTCGCTGCAGCATGAGTTTATGTTTTTAAGTTCTGTTATCCTCTTGCAGGCACACACGATCGTGGTAACTCAAAAACAGCCAAACTTTTGTTTTATCTTTACCAGATGATTTCTCAAGTCTCCAGGTATCTCCTGAAAAAGAGACGGTTTAATTAATAATTAATGTTCAGCAATTTTTGGAGCATTTTTTACCATTTGGAAACATAGCCTGTACATGATATTCACAGTGATGCGCAAGTTGAAAAAAATAAGGCTATTTATGGTTTGTAATATACCTCAAAATCACAGAATTTTTTGGTTTTATTTTATTCATTCTGCTGAGAAAACCAAATTAGATTCCAGTGGTGGCGTTTCAGACAACACTGTTCAAATTCTTATGCTCTTGCAAACTACTTTGCTTAGCTTTATAAAAACGTCCTTCCTCTGGTGTTTGCACTTAGGCATGTGCATTATGTCAAGCTATTTTCTGCCCCCTCTTTCTGTTGCTGTGTAAGTTTATTTATGTGACTTTTTTCATGAGTGGGGTTTTATTGTTCCTGCAGTTGTTGTGCTTTGCTCTGCTCAAGTGCAGGGGCCCTGTTGTGCAAAAGACTGTGAATACCTTTTATGTGTTGTGTACTTAATAAGGTGTTTATGCCTTTGAAGAAAGAAATATATTTTTGTAGGTGAATTATGAAAGCAGAGTAAGCAATCCACACTACATATTTGTTGCCTAAGTCTATTGCAATGGGAGTAATACTGTGTTAAGGGTTTCTACTCTTGGGGAAGAAACTCAGCCTGTTTTAAGTTCGTGTATTCCCTGGAGCAGGTATCCAGGTAACCATTCTTTCAGATCTGTGGGGGCACAGGTGGGAGGCAATGAGCTTGGTTCTGCATTTGATGAGCAAAATAGTCCCTAGCTAGAGTTAAAATAAACCTGAAGATAAGCATTTAACAAATCCCTCTCTGCCTTTTAACAAGAATTAATACCTTTAATCTCAGGTTTACCATCAAGGTTGCATAATATAACACCCTCTGTCAAATTATATTTTATATTAAACACTTTAAACAAATGAGGCTGGTGAGAGAGTGAGACAGCACAGCTATTTTGGGGTTTTCATTATAGAATTATGAAGATGAGTTTCTTGGAAACATCTTTTAAAAAACGATTTTCAGTGACAGATTGCAAACTTGCTTGCCTTTCTCTTATTTGTTACGCTTTTTAGTTTCCAAAACAACCCGTCACAGATATGACTGAAATAATGATTCAGAAGATACCTCGCAGTGTGCAAAGCTTATTGCAGAAATTTATTACTTGTTACCAAACAGGTTGCATAAATATCACAGTTCAGCCAGGGATACACAGCTGTTTAAGAGCAGACATTATGCTGTCTGATGTTAGTACTACTCGCAAGCCTTAGAGTGAGGTGAATTGTTTGTATATTTCATTGTATTTTGGAGAATAGTTTACTGTATTTTAGAAATGCTTTAAAAATATCCAAGGAGCACAATTTGTTTAAAGAAAAAAAAATAAATCAGAGTAAATTAGAACCCAGATGATGATGTTATTATTGTTGTTATGGGGATTCTTTGATTAAGAAGTGAAAAAAACATAGTTGAGCACTCAGACATTCCTGAAGCTGATCATCTTTGGCTACCTATACATACTTCTTAAAATATGTAGCATCCATTTTGAAATATTGTACTGAGCAACATAACCTTGGATAAAAATTTTGAATGGTTTTTTAGCTCAGAAAAATTGCTTTCTTTTTAAATTGTGATCTTCTGAATTGATCTGCGTGCTTTAATAGGCACTTCTCAAGATTGTACTGTCAGTAGAGAACATTTTTTTGAAGTTCACAGTATACTTCTGGATAATCTAAACCTATACCAGATTGTGCAAGTCCAAAAGAGAGGCTTATTGGTACCAGTGCCTGGTCAGAAGCTACAGGCACAAACTGGAGCACAGGAGGTTCCCTCTGAACACCAGGAGCCCTTCTGTGCTGTGCAGTGGCGGAGCACTGGCACAGCCTGCCCAGAACTGTGGCATCTCCTCCTTAGGGACCTCCCAAAGCTGCCCTTGGATGTGGCCCTGGGCACCCTGCTCTGGGTGTCCCTGCTGAGGCAGGGGCTGGAGCAGAGGGACCCAGAGGGCCCTGGCAGCCTCAGTTATGTTGTGATATTTGTAATACTGGAAGACTGTTAATTCAGCAAGCCTTCATTCATAGTGTGCATGTCTCAACATGAGTCAACAAGATTCTATGGATACTGACAATATTTTGACATATGAACAAGATGTGTATTTTCCTCTGGCTAGTAAAATATGGTCATAAAGTCTTCATAGACATATAATATGCAGAATCCAACTAACCTGGCAAATAAAATGTTTGTTGAAATGTATTCTGGCTGTATCTCCAAAGTGCATTTGGAGAATATAGCATTTTGTTCATGCCAGGTATTGGACTGGTTGCTGGAGACTCAGATTTTCTATTTAAACAGGTTGAAGCAGATTTTTTACTTGACCAGTGACCTTCCTAGAGAACAATGTTAGTACAAAATTTGCCTTTCTTACAGATTTTCTGGAATGGAGGGAGTGAAATTTTTTTATTGCTTGTTAAAGCATAATATTTTGAATTAGCCTATAATTCACTTGCTGATTGCTTTTGGAAGGAATTAGTGATTCAGTGCAAGGGAAATAGTCTTAGGACTACACTTGGTTAATGGGATTATCATGGGTTCCTCAGATATTGATTTTGAGATTAGATCCTAAAAATGTCAGGGAAGGGAAATTAATACACGGATGCGTACTGAGATTTGTGAGCTTAGGTAAAGTAGTTATTGCTATTTTAATAAAGATGTTAAAATCTTACATCATGGCTTATTTTCCCATAGTTGTTGTTTATGCTTCTACTTCACTATAGGATAGAAGTATAGAAGTATACTTCTATGGCGTGCATAAGAAACAACTAAATTAGTTAGGGTGCCATTTAGTGTTATTTTTAGTGTTATCTTTAGTGTTATCAGATGGATCTCTGATTCTGTCGTATGCTTTGTACCATGCATCAGTTTGGTTGCACTGAATTGTTCTTTGTCTCTAGCTTAGATTTATCCAGCTGTCCTTTGAACTTTTTTTTCTTTTTTGAATATTTTTTTCCATGTGAAATTCTTATTTTATTCTTTTCTATCTTCATATTTTTTCCTTGTTCTTTCTCATTTCCTCCTTCTTTCTCTTTGTCTCAGTTTTTGACATCTGTTGTATTCATCAGAGATTTCCATCTAGTGTCATATGAAATGTTTGTCTGTAGGAGTTCATAGGAGACAAGCTGGGAATAGATTTCAATCATACTCCCTTTGCCACTGTGCTTGTGTCTAAAATTGTTCAAATGCAGTCGGAATGGAAGCAAAACTCTTTGGTGCTTCTTGATATTGGGTACATCTACACATTCCCTGTTACTATCTGGTTAAGCTATCTGGAAATAGACAAGAAAGCATTAAATTTCAGTTTGTCTTTCATTGGGCAGTAATTGTGAATAATAGTTATGAAGTGAATTTAGCTAATTTCTCTGAGCCCACAGCATTGACTGAGAAGAAGCTGCGCAAAATTACCAATGCAGAGCTTAGTTTTATGTTTTGGATAGACATTAGGCTCATATAAACAGTAAGAATTCACAAATAAGCAATGAGGAGAAATATAGAAATGAAATAAAGTCCCACCCCAAATGCTCCAAAGTGTTCACAAGTGAAAGTCTGTGCTTTTATTCTGTTTTTATAGAAGACGGTGTTCAGTCTGGGAATATAATTACAAACATTTCTAATTTTATCACATAGATAAAATCTGATTATTGATAGCATTGTTTTGTTTTTATCTCCCACACCTGGTTTTACCAGATTGTTGTTCTCTTCAGGTCAGACTAAAACACTGTACTGGTAATGGAATTACACTGGTGCATAACCAGAATAATCCCAAGGAATATCTGACCTTTGGTTTCTAAATATTTTAATATGGTTGTAAACATGTACAACCACTTCTAAACTGTGTATTCTATATAAATAGCTGTGCCATAATTGTCATATCTGAAAAGTGTTATGCAACATCAAAAAGAAAACATGCTGATTATTATCATGTACTGGGTATACGCTAAAATGTTAACACGATTTTACACTTTATTCTGTTGATACAAGAGACTAGAATACCTTTTGTTATTATTGATATTGTTATTTCTTTTTCAGTACCTTTTGTTATTATTTATATTATTATTTCTTTTTCAGTCCCTGTAACAGTTATAAAAGTCCAACTTACGAACATGTTAATACAATCAGTTGTCACTCTTTGTAGAATCATATTGTAGAGTGGCCTGGGTTAAAAAGGACCACAGTGATCATCTAGTTTCAACCCCCCTGCTGTGTGGTTGGGTTGCCAACCAGTAGACCAGGCTGCCCAGAGCCACATCCAGCCTGGCCTTGAATGCCTCCAGGGATTGGGCATCCACAACCTCCTTGGGCAACCCGTTCCAATCTTACTGATAATTATTGAAATAAATACTGTTCTGGAAATCATCTGTGGATTCTTTTTCAGTGGGATTTCATGAGATATTTGATGTTTATTTCTCTCCCAATATTGCTTGTTACTTTTGAAAAGTGTGCAGTTCGTGCAGCTACAGAAGGACGAATCCTTGTGTTGGAAGGTTTGGAGAAGGCTGAGCGCAATGTCTTACCTGTGTTAAACAATTTGCTGGAGAACAGGGAAATGCAACTTGAAGATGGACGTTTTCTCATGTCCGCAGAACGTTATGACAAACTTCTACAGGTAGGGAAATACCATTTGGATTTTCCATTCTTTTTTTCCTGTTCTTGGTAGTGCTTGAATACTGTTATGAAGAGGATAGTAGTTAGAAGCCAAAT
The DNA here is from genome assembly GCF_026119805.1 of Tympanuchus pallidicinctus. Lineage (NCBI taxonomy): Eukaryota > Metazoa > Chordata > Aves > Galliformes > Phasianidae > Tympanuchus > Tympanuchus pallidicinctus. The sequence continues at coordinate 41,596,369 of NW_026294780.1, read as the reverse complement.
GCTTGGATTCGAACACAGTGTGTATGTGAGATGTTAGACAGGTTGAAATTTTAGGGTGGAAGTTAGCTGAGATGCATAACATTCCACTTCAATTAAAACACTGTTTTAACCTATATCCCTCTGCCCCCATTAAAAAAAAAAAAAAGACAGTTGCTCATGCCAGTTTTATATGCTGCTTGTATGTAAATTGTGGAAGCTGTTGAGGTTAAACAAAATGTATTTGTGAGAAGAGATTACAGTTGAAAGTGTCCCCGTGAAGTTCAGATAGTGCTTCAGCATTGTAGTAGTCCTGTTGATAAGCTTTTAAAATAGGATGCCAAACAAAGAGGTCAAGATTGGTGACACAGTATTTCTCAGTACTGTCTCACCTTTAATTTAGTAAAATATGTGTGAGGAGCCAATCCAAATGATAAGAAATGGATAGTGAGTTTACTTTTGATAGGCAATGGGATCATATCTGCTACTGTTACTACTTCAACCATTTTCATTTTCTTCAAGGTTTGAGTCCCATTGCTTACATTTGAGTTGGGCACTCTTGGGCCTTTTGGGGACCTTAGTAAATTTAATCTCAGTTTCCACCAGTACTCTGTTTCATGCTTTCGTGTGCTGTAGTGTCCACTCACATTCCTATTGGTCTCTTGTCTGATCTCACTCATGTTTCTGTCTATTGTGCCTGTTGATAAGTATATGATTTGGACCTATATGAAAAAAGGAAATGTGCAGTAAGCCTTCTAGTTGATCCCAATTAAGTGAGCTTGCCTTCTATATTCTTAGTACCATAGCAAATTTCTGAAAATATATTGATATTTCTTCAGTTTCTTATCTCTGCTTTGAAATCTTCTAATTTGTGCTTTTTCCAAAAATCTTTTTATGGTATTTAATAGGAAGATACAATTGTTGGGAGAATTATTACCAAATTTGAAAAGTAAGCTTTTAAATTTGTGATTGTATTTCAAAACTGAAAGTGAGAATTCAGACTCGGACAAGATCTCATTGCAAAGTAAAGCATCTTCTCTTTTCTTTTTTCCTTTTTAAAGAGGATTCTAATGATAAAACACTTCAGAATGAGTGCCTCGGGTGTACTGTTAATAGTTGATGAACTAAATAAATCTCCTGCTATAATACTAAATCTAATATTGTTGTTTGGCAGATATTACATCATATAAGCTAATGTTCATTTTCTCTTCTTCAGTGTGAATAATCATATATTGTATAACTAGGTCAAGGAAGACAAAACTGTGATGTGTGAAGATTTAACAGTGTATATTGCTTTGTGTGCACTGAATCTTTTACAGGACAGCAGCTGTAATACACAACATAGATGTTCTTGTGAAGGAGTCCAGTGATAGCTCTGTTTTGGTATTGCTTGTAATAAAGCATGTTTTGTAAATGAAAATTTTAAAGCAATAATGGTCTCTTTTACATTTACAAGAAGAAGGGAAAAGAAAAAAAAAGTACTCACAGTACCATACTTGTAGTGCTACAGGTTAAAATGAATTTTGTCATCTGTTTATTTTCTGTTCTTTTTGAAAGCAAGGTTCTGAACATGTAGTTCTGAACCATGACTGTCTGTGGGGCCTCTAATCAAATTGCCTGACAGCTGTACGTAATCAAATGTTCTATCTCCTTTTGTTTTGGAAAACCTTGCTTTTATGATCAGCAAATTGGAATAGATCAATGCTTTTTAGCATTTCTGAATGAAAGATGGGAATAATACCATATTTATAGCTAGACAAACAAGGATTATTAGTCTGTCTGCAGCTTAGTCTGGAGGAGTATTTAGTGATGTAACTTTTTTTTTCCTGCTTTATGTTGGTTAATTTAGGATCATACGAAGTCAGAGTTGGATGCATGGAGGATTGTTCGAGTTAGTGAAGATTTTCGTGTAATAGCATTGGGTTTGCCAGTACCTAAATATTCTGGTAACCCTTTGGATCCTCCCCTTCGCTCTAGATTTCAAGCTAGAGATATTTATCATCTGCCTTTTAAGGTAAGCACTTTAACAGAAGAGTTGGACTATCTGTACTGAGTAGAGCTATTATTTTGACATTGTTTTACTTAGCTCACCTCTGGAATCAATACCTGAACAATACATTTATCTTAAATGGCATTTTTTCATACTGCTCTCTAATAAATTCCTGAAAGGCAGGCTTAGAGTTGTCAAGGAATGTTGCAGCAGAAAAATAATTTCCATTAGACAATATAGCCCTAGAAGAAAGATTTGATAATATTTCCTTCCGTTCATAAAATTAAATCTGTGTTCAGGACTGAGTAGACTCTTCATGTCTAAATTAGCAGAAAAAATAGAAAGTGTCTCTCCATCATGTGCTGTGACCTACAGTATGACCCAAAAATGAATTTACTTTATGATTTCATGTTCTATTTTCAGGACCATCTTCAGCTATTATATTCAATTGGATCAAACATTTCTGCAGAGAGGTAATTTTTCATAATTAAAAGAAAAATCAAAATTAATGAAGAAATGTGGTGTCATTTCAGGTTTCCTTGCTATTTTTATAACTTGTGTCTCTACATGGAGACCAGAACTGAAGAAGCTTTTAATATGTGTGGGTGTATGCTCAAACAGCTTTTTATATGCAGCCTTCGTAGTGAATCCTTAATGCTTTAGAACTTCAATCACACATTATTTTTTTTCTGCTCAGATAGAGTTTCAGCATCTTATACTGATCTTAAACTGTAATTAACTGTTTAGGCTTTAGTATTTTAAGTACAGATGGAATATGTAAAACTCTGTACTTATTTTTTTCTATGCAGAATTTCTCAGATCCTGTCTTTTGCTACAACTCTCTGCTCTCAAGAATCCTCTACACTGGGACTTCCAGATTTTCCTTTAGACAGCTTATCTGCTGCAGTTCAGATTTTGGTAAGTGTATACACATGTGCTGTGAAACTGTACAAGCTTAAAATTTCTTAGAATTAGACCTGTATTTTTCGTGTGTCTGGAAGAAGATGAACAAGAACATTTTGGGGAAATAACTTAAAAATCCGAAGATGGTTTGAATAACAATACTTCAACCAAGCATAATATGGAAGGGCAAGGAAAGGCACAATGCAATATTTTTAAAATAGTTGAATGTATCTGTGTGTTTTCAAAATAATGTTCCTACTCTGCTTAATCAACTTCTGTGACTTCAGATACAGCGTATGTGATGACAGTGAGGTTGTCGTGGACCTCTTTGTATTATCAGTGTAGAGAAATAAGCATTTTTGTAGGTTGTGATTTTTCTGTTTTAATGCTGCATTACAAAGACACTACTCTCCTTTAACAACAAAAAGTTCAAATGCAGGTGCAGAGACTGTTAATGCAATAAATAATAATATGCTTAAATGCAATGTCAGAGACCGGTAAGTTGTATTAGATGAATCCCATATTAGATCTTTGGGATCTTTGGGATGGCTGGTGAATTTAGAATAAACTTAAGGGAGTTATCAGCAGATGCAGGCTGAGCATATTTGAAGGTACAGTAGTTCTCCTGACAGCTACAATCCATAGTGGAGAAGTCTAGTAGAATAATTCTCCACTGTATCTTCCATGCAATCATCTCACCAGTGGTATTGCTCAGTGACAATAAGTTTTATTGGATTGTACATATTAAAAGGTGTCAGTTATTTGTGTCACTGTTGTGCTCAGTCCCTTCAACTATAAGCTAGAAAGTCATTGTGCCTGATATTTAGAGATGGAATTTTGGGTCTGAATTAGTGGTATTACATCAGATAGTATGAAGTGATTAAGATTCAGGTTTAGAGAACTGAAAGAGCACATAAAGGGCTTTGGAAAGAAATACATGATGGGTTTTAAAATAAATTACAACTTTTTATTCTTTAAGCCCTGTATGAAGAATTATTTTTAAATGACTGCCAGATAGCTTTCAGAGAGATGGAAAGAAAATGAGATGTAAGCCATTATCTAAACCGTGGAATGAAGGAAGCGTTTTATTTTACATTAGAGAATGTGAAAATGTTACCATTGTATGACAGCATCTTTTTTGGATAGGCCAGAACTGTTTCTTTTAGAATTAGTTTTAATCACTCAGTTTTCTAAGCCAACTGTTCTCACTGTTTCTAGCTGGAACATTTCTCCTTCACACACTGGGTCATCATCCTCTACTTTGATTTAACCATTTTTTTGGTTTTGGATTGATTTACAATTGTAGAATCATAGAATCCTTAGAGTTAAAAGGGACCTTTAAAGGTCATCTAGTCCAACTCGCCTGCAATGAACAGGGACACCTACAGCTAGATCAGGTTGCCCAGGGCCTGATCCAGCCTTGCCATGAAAGTCTCCAGGAACAGGGCATCAGGCCCATCTCTGGGCAATCTCTTCCTGTGCCTCACCATCCTCAATGTAGAAGGTTTGTTTTTGTTTCTTATTATATCCAACCTAGATCTACCTTCTTTGAGCTTGAAGCCACCTCCCCTTGTTCTGTCACCACAGACCCTTCTAGAGAGTCTGTCCCCTTCTTTCCCGGAGCTCCCCTTTAGATACTGAAAGGCTGCTATCAGGTCACCTTGCAGCATTCTCCAGACTGAAGAGCCCCAGCTCTCTCAGCCTGTCCTTGCAGGAAAGGTGTTCCATCCTTTGGATAATTTCTGTGGCCCTCCTCTGGACATGTTCCAACAGCTCCATGTTTCTCCTGTACTGAGGACTCCACATCTGGATGCAGTACTCCAGGTGAGGTCTTACCAGCACAGAGCAGGAGGGCAGGATCACCTCCCTTACCCTGCTGGCCATGCTTGTTTTGGTGCAGCCTGAGATATGGTTGGCTTTCTGGCCTGTAAGGCTCCTGTCCAGCTTCCATTCACCAGTACACCCAAACAATAGAGCAGTGTAGAATGTATATATCATAAAGACTGTCTCCCTGTCTTCTACATAGATTAATGTAGTTTCAAAAATGTGTTTCTTAGTTTGAAAACTCATTTCTCCAAATTTTTTTGTAGTATGCTGTTCTGAAGAGGCTAATTTTGGATATGCCACTGTAATTATTATTAATTTGAGATAGTGTGTGCAAATTATATGTTACATCTTTATTTATAGAGGGCTTTTAAAATGCAGTAATGGGCTTTGTGATCCTTTAGGCAGCATATTTACTACAATGCTCTTAAGTTGTTTATTTTTACTGATGTTTTTTTAATATGGAACATTATAAATGCTACTGATTATAAGTATGAATTGAATTATGCATTTCATAAAATATGCATCTCCTGATCTCATTTCTGAGCAACTCTTCTCTTTAGTTGGATCTCTGCATAATCCAAGTCTGTAACTGAGAACTGATCCATTTTATTTAAATTATATTAGAGCATGTAAAAAAAGTAGTAGCAGTCCACTAATTGTTAATAACAACAGTTACTCAGGATCAATCCTTAATAACGTGCATGTCTTTTGTGAAGCAATTGAGCATTATTTTAGGATTTTTTGAAACACTTTTTCTACCATGGCGAAAGTTGTGTGCTTGTCTTTTAACTATTCTCAGAAGTACTTCTATTTCTTTCTCTGTTGCTGTGGCAAAATGACTGGAACAATTGCTAGTTCAGATAACAGCTGACAGAATAATTAATACTTATAATTAGCAAGGAAGTGTAAAACATTGTTTACAGTTTTGTTTGGGAAGTGCAAACATCCTTGGTAACGCATTTCAAAGCAAAACAAATTTTGTTCAGCTGTTCCAAACTTTCTAAAAATTAGTTAAGTAAAACCTGTACAATATAATAGAATTAGAAGTAAATATTAGAAATTGCTATGAAATAGTAGGCTGTTATTGTACAGATTCTTGTCATAGTGTGAAACACGGTTTCCACTGGTGGAATTTGTCTCATCTAACCTCAAGTGATGTTAAGATTCTGAGACAGTCCCTGTGGCTTCCATTTATGCACGGGAGAAGAAGTGCTTGTTTTGGCATAATTTATCTAACTTGCTTGGGATACTTTCATTGTAATGAACTGCATGTTCAAAATGCCTGTTTTGACATCTGACCAACTGCTGGATGAGTTGGTCATTTGTTTATTGCCATTAATTTTTTTATTTCAAGTTTAGCACTATTTTGGATTTAACACCTGATGAATGATGAACCAATCATTTTATTTCATCTGTATTTTTAATTTGAATTAGGATTCATTTCCTATGATGTCAGTCCAGCATGTTATTGACCGGCTTTATCCCTATAATGTTTTCCTTGGAAAGGAAGGCAGAACTGCTGTCAAAGATGCACTAAAAGTAAGTATTGCATGTTGTAATTCAAGGGAGCAATGGATGTTGACTAATGCTACATCATTATTTCAGTTTTTAAAAAGAATAAAAAATCTTAAGTGAGTGAGGTGGTTACATTATTGCTGGTATGAATACAGTCTTTCAAAAGCACTTAGATGTTCATGGATTCCCTTAGAGTGCTCATAGATTCCATTAGAGTGAAAAGCAAAACTTGTTTTCTATAGAATTCTTAGACCTGACTTCAAGACTGCACAAAACTCGTTACTATAGAAATGTTTGCTTGAGAGTAGTTTATTATGTGGCTAAAGTAGTTAAATGCTTAAAAATACCTTTGGCACCTGACCTTTTAGAGGAGATATTGAAATAAAAACAGATCACATGTCACAAGATGCATTTGATAAAGTATACTTAAAGAATGTATTCGTTTTCTGGCTTTAGTCTGTATTAGCCTTTTCTTGTTTGTTTTTGACCAGATCTGTTCTGTTGTTATGATTGTGTTTAATAACAGCTTATCAAGCTTGTAATTGTACTGGGTTATTCTATTAATCCTTTTAAAACTTTAGCACAGTATTAGCTTGCTTTCTTCTTCGAATGTAGGAGATATTGCAAATAAACATTTGCAGCCTAAACCATCTCACCCAGCTCTTTCAGTCCTGAAAAATGGAAGTCATTTGTACCTGCCTATTTAGGAATATTCAATGTAGTGGTTAGGGAATGGTCCTGAACCATGTCTGTGTGTCAGGGAATGACAGTTATCTGTCCTTGCTGCCACTTCCCAAATTTGCACAGGAGCTTGGTCCTGAACTCCCTAGTTTAGCTAGGCTATCAGCTTGTTTTCATGAGTTTTTGCTTTTGAAGGAGGTCCTGCTAGTGTTCACAGGCCTTCAGAACTTCCTGCTCTGGGATCCTGTCTGTTACTTCTCTGAATGAGCCACTCTGGTCCCATGAAATGCGAGATCTGTACTCTGTTACTTGGCTTCATTGCTTCTCCTCAGAATTTTGACCTCCATTATTTCATGGTTGCTGCAACCAAGGCTGCTGTCTGTTGCTGCACCCCCTTCCTACTGTTCCTTGTTTGTGAACAGCAGAGCCACTGTACATCACTCCAGCACAGCACCTGTGGTAAGAATTTATTCCAGACAACCTTCCAAAAAAGGTAGATTGATTGTGTCATGCTGTGTTTCCCTTCCAGCACACATCAGCATGATTGAAATTGCCAGTAAGAACCAGGATCTAGATGGAAATAGAAATTTCTGTTAACTCTGTTAACAGAGCAGAGACAGTCACTTCTGTTCTTAATGTGCTTTTATTGTTATCTTGTCCTTTTTTTTTTTGCTATCAGTATGCATAGCAGGAATCTTTACATTCTGTACTATTAGCTTTCTTCATTTGCTATTTCTTTTAATAAACTTTCTGCTATGTATGCTTTTTCTTCTTATATGAGGGTTGACTTTCTTTCTTAGTGACTGTCTACTTTTAAATCTTCTTTATCATTTAAACTTTTCTGTGTTAGTTTTTCTTATTTTGATATTCTTTGTCAGCATGACTTTCATAAGCTTGTCTCTCTAGGTTAGCAGATATGTATAATCCTATTAGGAATTTTATTCTGTTTGCATGCAACAAAGCAGACAATCTTATAAAATATATTAAACAACTGGTTGTACTGAGGAACTCCTGTTTATAATTGTACTTTAGTAGTAGCATTGCAAGAACTGAATACAAAATTATTTTTGCCATCCCATAAGAAATGTGAAGGAGAGGAGTCTTGCAAAGCAATGTGCTTGATTATTCTGCCCTTCTCCAGACATTAAGAGTATGTCTAGCTATGTTTGCTACTGAAAATTATGTAACAGAATACAGTTAAGGAATATTAATTTCAGCAAGGAAAGATTGAGTTGAAAAAAGTATTCCTGACATATATTTGGAGTTGATTAATTAATTTGTGAGGATTTAATCACCTTTTAACATCAGCTAATGTTTAAAGAAAACAGAAACAAATTCCTTGTCATAAATGTAAAGTTTAATGATCAGAGTTGGAGACAGATATGGGCAAGTAGTGCACTAGCTTTTAATGTATCTTACTTTCATGAGCTGTTTCAGTCAGCTGTTGGAGGTGAGAAATGAGGTAGATAGCTGGCTGAACAGCTGGTTTTGGCAGCTGTTAGAACCTGTGCATATTTCTAGAGGCCATCACATTCCCTGGATACTGTCTTCCCAACCGTAATCCTCAGCTTGGGTGTATCTTTTCCAAATGTGCCTTCTTTCTCAATAGGACTCCACTATGTCTTAGGTATTCCTCTTAATTCTTGCTCTTGATAATCAATGAAATGAGCTACTGACTTACATCTTCCCTGCAAATGAAATTAGTTACTGTGTTAGTCTTAGATATGTAAAGATGCTTTGAAATGCAGATCTCATGTTGAGTGAACCTATTAAATCTAGCCTTAGTTTTATCTCTATCTGTCTGAGAACTGTTTTGTAGGGTATAAAATGTGGCTCCTTGTGTCAGCCTAGCCAACACTGAGTGGAATCTTCCTTGATTGCACACCGAACCACTGTTGATGCTTTGTTAGAGAGCTGGTTATCATACAGGGCACTGGTACAAGGAATGCAGTTTCCAGTATTCCTTAGTTCATTACATCATTAGCTTGCGACAGACAGAAGTACCAATGAAAACTTGAGAATGATCTATCTTTGTGTACCTATATTTGAAGTTGCTTCATTTGAGAAACTGTCATTTTCTGTTTTGAATCTTAAATATTTTAAATGTAAGTGATCTTGCAAAGCAAGTTATGGCTTGGCTTGAATTCTGGGCTTTGTACTTGGATTAAGTATTTGCATGAGAAATTATTTTTGAATGGCAGATGAATATTTGAAATATGCTTGTAAAAAGTTATTTAACTTGAGCATTTCGTTTATACAGTTTAGATGTAGACAAATGACTGCTTTCAACCAAAACAGTCTCCAGTGAAACATTTCCAAACGATTAGCTTAAATATGTATGATGTCTTCCACAGTAATGAAGTTTTCTTTCCTATGTACTATTGATGGGCATTTATAAAACTGGCCATTGATATTCAGTTATGTTTGTGGCTCACAAGAGATTGTAGCTAATTCCTTCATTGTTCCATAAGCTTTCAGTTGTTTCAGATTCATCGCAGATTTGGGCTTTGCTTTTTAAATTCTTACGTGCCATTTGCATGCTTGATTTTTTTTTTATGGTATTGGAAACATCCGCTGTTTCATTTTTGTTTGTTGCTTACTTTTTTTTTGCATTATTTGTTCATCCTCTTTAATGTTGCCTGACCTCCTCCTCTGACCTCCTCCTCTATTTTGCTGCTTCTCAGTAGGAAGCCTCATTGAACCACAGAAGCACTCTCTTACAGAGTGGGCTAATATTACAGAAAATTGGATTCATCTTGCTTAGATATCTTGTTTAGATAATTCTATTATTCTGGTTACTTCTGAGATCTTTCTATTACAAACTGTAGTCTAAGGCAGAATTTGCTTCTCTTTCATCCCTTCCCACAAAGTCATTTATAAACTTTGTGTTTTTTGCATTAATGCCAATTTGCAGTTCTTATTTTGCTTCTTGTACAATTTTAATCCTCTTATTCCTTGTAAAATTATCTTTCCCTCCTGTGCAGAGAATCAGGGAATCATAGAATCATGGAATGGCCTGGGTTGAAAAGGACCACAGTGATCATCTAGTTTCAACCCCCTGCTATGTGCAGGGTCACCAACCAGCAGACCAGGCTGCCCAGAGCCACATCCAGCCTGGCCTTGAATGCCTCCAGGGATGGGGCATCCACAGCCTCCTTGGGCAACCTGTTCCAGTGCATCACCACCCTCTGGGTGAAAAACTTCCTCCTAATACCTAACCTAAACCTCCCCTGTCTCAGTTTAAAGCCATTCCTCCTTGTCCTGTCAAAATCCACTCTCGTAAACAGTTGTTCCCCTTCTGTTCATACGCTCCCTTCAAATACTGGAAGGCCACAGTGAGGTCTCCCCAGAGCCTTCTTTTCTCCAATCTAAACAAGCCCAGTTCCCTCAACCTTTCCCTCTTTTTTCTCTTGATTACTCAGCTTTCAACTTTGAAAATATTACTGCAGCTTTTCTTATACTTAAGCCCTTTGATAACGACTTCTCTTTGTACGACAAAGCAATCATTTTCATGATATCTGTATAAAGCATAAACTAGAATATAATGCTCAAAAGTGGATTGGGAATACAGAAGCCCATTACTTTCTGATATATCCAGAATGTGCTGAAGGCTTGATAGGTAGAGGTCTTTCTCAGTTTTCATCGTGTGATAAGACTGTGGAGCTACATAAACATAACGTTTGGTGGTCATTTTTACTGGTAGTCAGATATTTAAATCTGCAGTTTTTTATAATTGCCTGCAAAGATAGGTGGTCTATTACTGAACTGCTAAAGGCTATCGTCCATTTATTTTATTATTTCAGTCTGTCCAAGTAAGTATCTGCAAAGTAACAATATGACAATTAAATTGCGTTTGTCTTTAGTTGGAATAAATAGATAAGTAGGTCTTTTTGGTTTGGTTCAAAAGAGTATATGAAATATATAGGCCATCAAGACTGTAAACACAGTTGTGTAAAGTGAAATGAAGTTTAAATAAATGAAATGAGTTCAAGACTTCACAAGTAATTAATCTTGGATATGCTTCTGGCCGTGTTATCAGAACAAACAATTCTAAAAAAGAGATCTATATTTAATAAATATAATAATTCCCCCAACCCTCTAATTCTGCAGCGTTTTGAGCTCCAAGACTCAAACAAACAATTGCGTCCAAGACGGATTACAAAAGTTGAAAGTGTATCAGGAAACAAACCCTTCAAGGCTGATGTAACTGTACAGATTGGTGAAAGTGAAGTGACATTCCAGGTAATTACATATTCCTAAAACTATACGTACTTACTGTTAAGTTACTTTCGTGTAATCAAGAATTTGACTCTTATCTTTGATCCCGAAACACATTTGTGTTGAGTGTTTGCTTTTTGTTATTTTTTCAAAAGCACGTAGATACAGGATTATTGGATTACGGATAAGCAATATTTTAGATAAATTAATTGTATGTAGGAAACTACAGGTGTATCAAGTGCTGAAAAATATATGAAAGGAAAATCTATAATGCAGTAAAACATCCAGAAATTTTGAATAAAAATGCTTGTGATGTTCTTGATGCTGCTTTCCCTTTTTCTTAGAATAAAGAAATGGTCTGTGTGTATCTGTACTTCAAATAAAATCTGATGAGTGTTTGGTGGTATTCTGACATGGGATGTTGGGAAAGTGGAACAAAAATAATTGCATTAAATGTGATTGGTCTGAGAAGTTTGTGACCTGCTAGGTAGTGAAAGAAGATCATGTTCAGGGAAGAGGCGGTGATGTGAGGATTTGAAGTTAATTTTGAGTTTGGACGTTTGATAGTCTCAAAAGATGGAGAGTTAGTGGGAGTCAGAGACAGTTTTAATACAGATGAAGGTTATCCTCAGAGACTCTGCACTGTGACAGTGCAAAAATGGGAACAGCAGCAAACAGGAATTTGTCAGACAAAGGTAAATCTATAAGGACTTGATAGGACTTTTTTTCTGAGGAGGTGGATTTTTGCATTCATTTGACCCTATAGGTAGATGATACCTGCTCAAAATATGCCTGCAGGATGCATTTTTTTCAAGGAAAGAGGACATGAGAAGTTTGCTGATGAAACAGTTCCAGACTAGAACAGAAAATGGAAATAGTGCAAGCATCCTAATGTGGAGGATGACTGAATATTTTTAGTCTCCGAAGTTCTGATCAAAGTGTCCCCTGCAGATTTTTGCAAGACACATTGTTTGTTTGTTTGTTTTTGTCTTAGTAATAAACACTTTTCATATTTTGATTTCTGCATGACCAGTCTCAAGTTCTTTTTGTATCCCAATGCCATAATTCACAGAAATCATAGAAACACCAAGGTTGGAAAAGACCTGCAAGATCATCCAGTCCAACCATCACCAACAGTTCTCACTTAACCATGTTGCTCAACACAAAATCCAAACATTCCTTGAAAAGCCTCCAAGGTCGGTGACTCCACCACCTCCCTGGGCAGCCCATTCAGTGCCTGACCACTCTTTCAGAGAAGTAGTATTTCCTAATGTCCAGCCTAAATCTCCCCTGGCACAGCTTGAAGCCATTCCCCCTGGTCCTATCACTAATGACACGAGAGAAGAGGCCGACCCCCAGCTCACTACAACCTCCCTGCAGGCGGTTATAGAGAGCAATGAGGTCTCCCCTGAGCCTCCTCTTCTCCAGGCTGAACAATCCCAGTTCCCTCAGCCGTTCCTCATAAGGCCTGTGCTCCAGACCCTGCACCAGCACTAATTGAATTGGTTTACATTTCTTAATTTTTTTTTTCCATTAGGAATGGGAAAAGAAAGTGTGGAGGAAGTTGTCTATAAAAAAATCAGAATCATAGAATGTCTTGGATTGGAAAGATCCCTAAGGATCATGAAGTTCCAGCCCCCATTTGCCATAGGCAAAGCTGCCAGCCTCTAGATCTGATACTAGACCAGGTTGACCAGGGCCCCATCCAACTTGGTCTTGAATTCTCCAGGGACAGATTATACAGTGTTAATTTTATTCAGTGTAAGATTTGGGTTTGATAATTACATCCACAAAACATTACAGTATTATTTGGAGAAGTGTAACCCAGCCCATACGAAGTTTAGAGCTATCACAATATGTCTTATTAAGTGTTTTGTTTTGTTTTCTTTTGCCTTGTTTCCTTTTAGGTTCCAGCTGGGACTGGGCTATTAAAACAGCATTCTCAATCAGACAAATTCATAAGAACTTCCAGTCATGATCAGCTGTTGGCAGAAATGATGCAATCTCATATGGTTAAAGATATGTGTTTGATTGGAGGAAAAGTAAGAATTTTAATTTCTCGTTTCCCTCCTTCCCCATGTTCCTTACAATGTAATTTAGTTATTATTTTCTAACTTTTTAGGGCTGTGGAAAAACAGTTATTGCTAAGGAGTTTGCTGATATGCTAGGATACAGCATAGAACCTATCATGCTGTATCAGGTAAGTAAACGATCTACTGATGATCATGCTTTAAATATGATCCAAAATACAGCACACAGGCAGGTTCTCCATGTAAGGCAGCCTTTATGTACAGCAGCAGCTTCTATAATCAGTAATAATAATCACCAGTGTATGTTTTAAAATAAAGGATACTAAAAATAGCTTTATGGTAATTATGGAGTGTTTTTTTACTTTCTGTTATGGAATACTCATCTAAAATCTTGTCTCACTGCAGACCTGAACAAAGGGGGTAGTATACAGCAATATAGATAGTTTGATGTTATTACTTATAAGTTAGCCCTGGTAGTGCTTTACTTTCATTTTACTGCCTTCATTGAGAATGTGAGAGATAGATAACTTAAATAAGCAAAATGTAAGCATTCACTGCATCTTTCTGTTAGCCACAGAGAATGGACAATTTGTTTTGTGATTTGACATAACTGAGCATCATAAAGAAAATGATGTCTTCCATGCCTTTCCAGACTTTCTCTCTACTTTTGAAGTATGTTTCCTTTTGGTCAGAGTGGTGACTTCTTGTAATTCATGCATATTGAAGACCTTTTCTCTTTCCTTTTCTTTGTTTGTCCCTATGCTGTTTCATTTTATAATCAATCAGCAGTATTAATGTTATTTTTCACTGGTATGGAAGAGGTTTCTTAAGTATACTGAGAATAGATAATGTTATTAAAGCTTATTGAGGATGTTCTCAAGTTATTTTTCACTTTCTATAGGCTTACAGTTTCATTTTTTTTTTACTTCTGTCAAGATCTTTCAGTGTCCTCTTACAGCTTATTTTTTCTGATGCCTGTCTCATGGGATTTTAAATAATGCTATTGATTCTCTTGATTTACTTTTTTCCCTTATTTATTTATTTATTCATTTATTTTTACATTTCTCTTTACTCTGATGGTTACAGTGGTGGTGGGACTGCATTAAAAAAGGAAAAGTTCTATATTCAAAAATGTTGGATTCTAGAAATAAAGAATGAGGATTGGTATTTATATGTGATAAATGCATATTACATTCAATTGATATTAATGCTGCTCATTTTTTTTTAGGTGCTATCGCTCTTAGCCGAACTGTTGCTAATTTATTTCAAATTTGGCTGGGATCTTAATAGAGATGTGGCTTTAAAAATAAATTTGGGGAGACCTGTGTGTTTTTTGTGAGGCTTACAGGTAGCTGACTTAACTGTCTTAGAATGACACTTAGGGATAAAGTGAAAGGAAGAACTAGAGAAGTCATAAGGGCTTCAATGTGTTTTGCAGGTGGTGTCGAGGAGCTGTAGGTATCATCAAGACTGTGTTTCTAGTGAGCTGGGGGAAAAAATCTGCCATAGTTTAAAGTAGCAATGGTTCCAGACAGGTTAGATGTACAGAAAAATCAAATTAAGGAGATGTCAGTTGTCTCAGAGTATGATAAATGTGAAGCAGTGGCCCTGCTATCTGTTTAGGTTTTTTTCTGTTGATTTCATCCTGACAGTGCAGCAGCCTGTCTCACAGCACTATAGATTGTTTGTTTTTTAAACCCTGAGGTCTGTCCTGCTTAACAGTGATCTCCTGTAGGCAGTGTTCACTTGGTACTTGTTTGGAGAATATTGTCAGTCTTAGATCTTGATCAACTATGACCTCATGCCATAGTCTGAAAAATATTGAGGTTAAAAATAGAGTGACTGAATTTGCTTATTACATGTAAGGTTTTCTCCATAGCCTTTAGGAATGAAAACACTCTCAAATGAAATACGAAGCTAAGGCTGTTCCATGACCTTGTAAGCCAAAGCATACCAAATATCACAAATTTTGTGGTCATAAGTGATAATTGGCAATATTGTAGGGGAAGATTAGCATCAGATTTAACACTGTATATTCTCAACACAGTATATTCTTTAACACTGTATAATCTTCCCCTTCCGTTGCTTATTTAAATCTTTCCCAGACAGCATGGAAACCTTCAAAGGAAGGAAAAGACAGTGGCAGCTGGTTTGGATGCATGTGAGGAGTGAAGAGATGCAGACAAAAATGGGTGGTATCATTGAAGGGTTGAAACAGACAAAAGAAAAAAAAAAAAGGAAAAAAAATTATGATTATGAAAGAAAAAGTCCATTTTATGTTTTTCTGCATTGACACGAGCTTCTTCAAACACGATCCCACTGTTCTGCTCTTCCTTCCCCCAGTATGCCTTTAGCTAATGGCTCTTTTCCCGAGTTTTAACCTGTCCAGTTATGACAGGTTTGGTTTTCAAAGTTACACAGCCCTATCAATGCAATATGATGTTCCTAGTGATATACCTGGCTTTTCCAGAAGTATCTGTTATCCTGTATACAGTCATATAGTAAGATAGGTGCATAGATTCTGGGCTAGAATTCTGTCATACTTCTCTCTGCACTTGTCCATATAAATGTATTTTTAAATCATCCCAAGAAAGATTACTTTTACTGCCTTGACAAATGAACATAAAGGCAGACTCACTCACACTTTTATTGTATGAGGTACAGTGATCCTTGTGATGGCTGATCCTTGTGGATCTCTTCTAACTCAGGATAGCCTATGACTTTTACTCACCAGCAAAATCAGAGAATTATTTAATTCAGCAAGCTTAAAAACATAACCACTGTTTTTCAATAGCCTAACTTTAATTAGTATGGCTTCACTGAATAGGAACAGACAACTTCCTTTTTTGAGATGCATGAATGGAGGAGCTGATGAAGAAATCAGTTACTTGCTGGACACTGTTCTTTCAGAAGGACCTGTGCTTACTGCTGAAATAAAATCTAGGCTAAGAGTTTGAAGTATTTCACATTAGAGTGAACCATTCCTTTGGTTTCACCAGGATTTGATCAAGTTAAAAGGGAACAGGGTTTTTGTAGAGCGGCATTTATGGTAACAGGGAATGTTGTTAAAGCAAAAAAAGCCCACAACTGTGAGCTCATTGTTCGGAATAAATTCACTCGTGGACATGTCTACCTAACATCCAGGAATATATGTATGTATATATATGTGGTGCTGTTGCCAGAACCTTTTTGAGAACTAAATGGTTTGCATGACACCGAGTTTGTCGGCACCGAATGGGGTTTGCCTTTCTTTACAGGGGAGAAGGGTCCTTGGGGAAAAGCTAGTAGAAGTCATTGGGAGGGCTTTAAACTAGGTCTGAACAGGGATGGGGGTGACAGTGAGCCTTCCTGTGGTACGGTGTGGGATGGCATAGCTGTATTAGAAGGACAGGGTGCTAGCAGGGGCCTTGAAAGACTAACTTCCTTGAGAGATGCTGGCAACATTGCAGCATGTACAAAATCCTGTGATGATAAGGCAGTGACTGCTGGGAAAGATCATGGAATACATCCTCATGGAAATTATGCTAAGGAAGACAGGGAGGTGATAGGGGAAAACCAGCATGGCTCCACCGAGGGTAAATCCTTTTCGACCAACCTAATGGCCTTTTATGATGGTGTCAGTGCATCAATGGACAAGGGAAGAGCCACTGACATCATCCATCTGGACTTCAGTAAGGACATGGCACCCCACAACATCCTTCACTCCAAACTGTAAAGACATGATTTGATGGGTGGACTGTTCAATGGACAAACTAGCTGCAGAATGGAGTCGAGAGAGTGGTGGTCAATGGCTCGGTGCCTGGAAGGAGATCAGTGATGAGGGGTATCTCACAGGAGTTGGTGCTGGGGCTGATGCTCTTTAGTATCTTCATCAATTACGTTGACAGTGAGGTTGAGTACATCCTCAGCAAGTTTGCTGATGACACCAAGCTGTGTGGTGTACTCAGTACACTAGAGGTATGGGATGCCATCCAGAGGGACCTAGACAGGCTTGAGTAGTGGGCCCAGGTGAACCTTACAGGATTCAACAAATCCAAGTGCAAGGTCTTGCACCTGGGTTGAGGCAGCATCCACTACCAAATACAAGCTGGGGGATGACAGGATTGAGCACAGCCCTGCTAAAAAAGACCTGAGTATACTGGTGGATCAGAAACTGGACATGAGCCAGCAATGTGCCCTTACAGCATAGAAAGCCAACTGTATCCTAGGCTGCATCAAAGGCAGTGTGGCCAGCAGGGAAGTGATCCTACCCCTCTGCTCTGCACTGGTGCGGCCTCACCTAGAGTACTGCGTCCAGATGTGGAGTTCTTAGTACAAAAGAGACATGGACCTGTTGGAGCACGTCCAGAAGAGGACCATAAAAATGATTCAAGGAATGGAACATCTCTCCTGAGGACAAGCTGAGAGAGCTGGGAGCATGGAGAAGGCTGCGAGATAATCTGATAGCAGCCTTTCAATATCCAAAGAGGGAGCTACAAGAAAGAAGGGGACAGAATCTTTAGTAGAATCCATGGTGATAGAAATGGTTTCAAGCTTAAAGAGGGTAGATTTAGGTTATATATATAGGGAAAAGAACTTTACAGTGAGGGTGGTGTGACACTGGCACAGGTTGTGCATGTCCCTGTTCATTGCTAAGGAGTTGGAGTAGATGACCTTTAAAGGTCCTTTCCAACTCTAAGGGTTCTCTGATTCTGTATTTCACGTGTAAAATATCTCAGAAAATCTTAAAAACCTTTACAGGAAGCAAGACATAAAAAATGATTGAATGCTGCTGAGCTATGCATCTTTTGATATATTTTAAGAATGCATTTGTTTTTTTACACATCAGTAGCTTTGCACAGCAAAGTAATAACATAGTTTAATGACTGGAAAAATGTTAAATATTAATTCATGCAGTAGTTGGGCAATGAAGGCTCTGAAAAGTTTGATAAAGCATACTTAATAGGTTTCTGTATTTTTCTTCAAAAAGTATCTTTTTGGTTTTCTGGGAGAGAGATTATATTGTCCTAAATCATTTCTAAAATGAAAGAGGTTCATATCTGTGCTGTAGTTCATGTTATTTTTCCGATCATTTCTACTGGCACTGAGAAATTAGATGAAGCTCTTCTCTTTGGTCTGAACAAACAGCAGTATTTTCATTCAGGCTCTGTGAAGAATTGTGTTCTTGGATGTTTGTGTATAATGTTTACTTTTATTTTAAATATTTGCTTCATCCTTCTTTCCATCTGAAGTTGATATAAGGACTTGAATAGTGTGAAGTCCTTAGCTGCCTATATTGTTTTCACAGAAATAAACTCTACAAGCTTTTATGTTGTGAGTTGAGAATCAAACATATCCAAACATATCAATCAACATATCCCAAACCTTTTAAGCATATGGATAATTTCTTACGGTAACACTTGTCTCACGGAACAATTACTGTTTAATTTATGGTCTCTGACATTGTACACATTTCTGACTATATTCAGTTCTAAGTAGGCAGATTCTTGACAGAGGAAACTTAGATCCTGATTAGGAAGGATTTGTTTTTCAGGGGTTTTTTTTGTGTGTGTTTAAAAAGCAGCAAATGAGAATCACTGCATCCTAGGAATGGGAAAGAACCTCTGGAGATCATCTAGTCCAGCCCCATATTTAAAGCAGGTTCCCTGGAGTAGGTCCAGGTGGGTTTTCAGTATCTCCAGAAAAGGAGACGCCACCATTTCTCTGGGCAGCCTGTTCCAGTGCTGTCATCTCAAAGTAGAGGTGTTCTTTCTCATGTTCAGAGAGAACTTCCTGGGTTCCAGTTTGTGCCCGTTGCCTCTTGTCCTGTGGCGGGGTGCCACCAAAAGGAGCCTGACTCCATCCTCTTGACACCCATCCTTCAGATATTTCTAAGAGTTCCTGTGGAATTTGGCTACACTACATTGCTATGTCCACAGTAAGTGGCAGCATGATTTAAATCATTTTAGGTGATATAATAAATGTGAATTTCTTTCCATGCTCTGTGGAGCATGGATTAAGTTCATACAATATTGTTGCGTCTACTTCTTCGTGTACATATTGTATCTGAAATGTCTGCGTGCATTCTGATGCAATGTTTATTTTGGTCCTGGTAGGGAAAAAAATAATCAATACATAGCATCTCCTGTGGGAAAGCTGTTCTTGCAGGGAAAATAGAATGTGCACATATTTGTCCAACTTAGGATAAAGAATAGAATGCACCAGAAGGAAGTACTCAGCTTTAGCAATAAAATAAAAAGATGTAACCATTAGGCATGGTAAATCTAACTGAAAAAGCCTGGCCCCATATAGTTGACACCCACCCTTTAGATATTTACAAGTGTTGATAAGATCCACTGTCGGTCTTCTCTTCTGCAAGAAGCAGCAGCCAGCTGGTTTTTGTGTACTGTAGCTAGGGAACTTTTGGTTGTGATTGTTCAAAATAAAACATTTCACTTCTATTTTTATCTTTCCCTGTAAATTTTCAGGTGAAAAAAAAAAAAACCAGCAATATTCAAAGTGACGTTACAACAAATTTCCTGCAACTTGTTCCTCCTTCTCTTGCACAGCAAAAACAATCTTTTAAGCACATCCCTACTGTTTGTGTACTGTGATGTTTTTGTTTCTAGGATTTCTTTTTTTTTTTTTTTTTTTTTTCATGATCTCATAGTTTTCCTTCTAAACTCCTTCCAGTTCTTTGAGAATTATTAACAAAATGCAAGTCCAAATTGGCATGAATGCAGGAAGCATAGATTTTTTTTCACCTTGTAATTGCCAAGAACACAATTCGTGCGGAGAACCGTAAAAATGGCTGAATTGGAGATTTGTATTGCGGTGGCTGCAAAGGGGAGGAAAGGAAACAAGTATTTTCTCTGCTCAACTTCATTATTTTTTTTCCTAACCTACAAGATACTTTAGCTTGTATTGCATTGTTTATTTTCTAAGTTACAATGACTGTGACCAATACAAATCAAAATGTTTCAGAAGGCAATTGCTTTGCCCAAAGTAGTGTGTGTGGGAAGAGGGATTAATTAGGACCTTTCTGTTGTCCCCCCTCCAAAAGGAGGAATTTTTAGTGACAGAGTATTATCGTCATGGAACAGGCTGCCCAGGGGGTTGAGGATTCTCCTTCTCTGGAGATATTCAAGAGCCAGCTGGATGCCTACCTGTGCAGCCTGCTGTAGGAGGCCTGCTTTGCAGGGGGTTGGCCTTGATGATCTCTGGAGGTCCCTTCCAACTCCTACAATTCTGTGATTCTGTGATCATGCAGTTCATAACATTATAATTTTAATATTATGTATTAAAAATTGATTTAGTGTAAAGAAATAGAAGCAATAAATCACTAAGCAGGGACTTTGCCGTAACAAATCACAGAATCACAGAATGGCCAAGGTTGGAAGGGAACTCAAGGATCATGAATCTCCAACCCTCCTGCCACATGCAGGGCCACCAACCTCCATATTTCATACTAGACCAGGCTGCCCAGGGCCCAGCAAACCTCTTACTGACTTTGGGTAGATGTTAATGAATGATGCTTCATTTGAATGCGTCGTTTAATTAATACAATTCAGTCATTTAAATTATGATATGAAGTTCATTTCAGAAAATATTTTTCAAGAAAATACACCTCTGATTGTTGTTCTTTTTCTTCTCATGAAAACAGAAGTGTATTTCTCAAGTTGCTGGAATTACAGCTGTGTAACAGTATATATAGCATACTGAGCTCCTGATTAATTCCTGTTCTATATTGTTTCCCTCCTTTAGGTGTGAAGTGTCAGAAAGTGTGTTAGTTGAACGCATGCACTTGCTAACTATACAGTGCACCCTTATGATGCAAATCCTGAAAATACTTGCACTTTTTTTTATGACCTTGCTTAAAAATTGTTTTAGGCTAATTCTTTAATAGAATACTAGCAATGAGCAAACTGCATTGAAAAGCAGAAGGACGGCAATAAAAATAATGGCTGTTTTGGTACATCTGAATGTGAGGTTTTGGGTTATAAAATGGGGAAGCACTGAATGAACCGGACTTTGTCCTGTTATTTTAAGGCTTTTAAGGAAATTTAGAAAGAGGAAATGATTCAGGCCATATGATGTAATGTGTTCTATTTTTATTCTTGAAAGTTCAAAAGGCTTGTAGTTGTGAAGAGGACATTTGCAAAAGCTGCAGCTACAATAGAAAATATTTTTCTCATCTGATTTTAGGTTAAATTCTGTTCACAGCGTAGCCTAAAGAAGGAATTTCATCTTTCAAGTCACAAAATGCCATTATGTCTTTGTTGCCCCAGTGTGCATCTGTTGGAAAGTAACAAAATATGTATACTGGACACTGTTGACTAGATTTCGCCTTTATCTGTGTTTTATTCCCTATGTAGTATTCTATGATACTCTATATACTTTTGATATAACCACCAACAACCAAACTTCTGGTTTAGCTTCAGAAAGGTTATACTGGCAAGTCTGGTACTTACCTAGGCTGTATGGCACAGTGCCTGTCCATGTGGGTGTTATTTAAAGGTTGCTCCAAGAGCGATGCCTCCTATCTATTTTCGTGGAAACTACAATAGATGCAAAGAATACAATACTATTTGATAGAGCAAACTCTCAACTACAAAACTCTGTTTTTCAAAATAGTCCCCACTGTTAGCAGAAATGTACCAGCCAATGCCTCACTGTGCTGACATCTACTGTTTGGTCTCTATAAATGTTCAACAAGCATCAGTGAATGTCAGTGGGTGCCATTTTTTCCACATGAAGGGATTCAGTGACACACCTTTGCTTCATATGTACTTCCATGTCAGACGCCACTTTGTCAGACCATCTCACAGCTGCTATCTGCCACACAGCAACAACTCTGACAGAATTTGGGTGAGAAGCTTTAATCTCTACTGCTGTACCACCAACATCCGCCTCTGGTGTCATGGGGCAACATAATAAAATAGGAGGCATTACTTTCAGAGCAGCCCTCTTTCAAAAAGTAAGTGAAAAATTGCTGCTAATCCTCTTTGGTTGTAGCCCCAGGAAAAACAGAATGGAGTTTTCTAAGGAGAAAGCAGATACTTGTAGATGAATAAAATGCAGCAGAACTCAATTCTGATGAATTGACACTTACAGGACATGACAGCTAGAGACCTGCTGCAGCAGAGGTATACTCTTCCTAATGGGGACACTGCGTGGAGACCATCGCCACTTGTTACTGCGGCCCTGGAAGGAAAACTTGTTATTCTTGATGGCATTCATCGAATTAACCCTGGCACTCTAGCTGTATTGCAAAGGTCAGCTTATGAGCACAGCTGGGTAGTGTGCGTGTGATCTGTTTGCTGGGCACGTATGTACTGATAAATTAAGGTTTTTCTGGTGAATATGACTTTGTAACTTCAACAGTGCTGTGAAGATCAAGCTGAATGTTGAAGCTCTGTGGAACATGTATCGTTCTGTCTTTACATACTTGAAAGCAGAAGCAATTCTTTCAAGTTCCTTAGAAGTCTTTAATAGCACAGGAAATTTCAGTTCTTTGTAAAGACAGTGTGTAAGCCTAAAGAATGAACTAGATTTTACTGTAAATTTACATAATAATTTACATACTAATAATACATTAGTAATGTTTGAACAATGATCTGAAAATAGAAAATGCCAGAAAATAGTTTAAATAATTCTCATTATTTTCTATTAAAAGTAAGTAGCTTGGCTAAGTGTCTTTATGCTGAAACTATTTACTTGGGCAAATTGCATAACCTTCACACCTGGATGCATCTTAGAGTGCTGTAACTTTTTCCAATGGACTGTGTTGACTGAGACAGCTTTTTAAAAGGAAAGTGTTAGTTGAAATAAGTACTGCAAAAAGAAATCAAAAGCTACATAAAGTTTGCTTATTTTTATTTTCAAACAGGCTGATACATGACAGAGAATTGACCCTTTATGACGGCACCAGATTATTAAGGGAGGATAGGTATCAGAACTTAAAAGAAGAATTGAAGATCCCTGATGAGAAACTACAGGAAAGGTAAAGTGTCCACTATGACTTCAGAATGCAAACACTATTTCATCCTGTAAAGCACCTAATCTCCTTTATTTTATTGTGAAGATATCATGCAAAAGTGCTTCCCTCTTAAACTGATACCTTTTAATCATCAGGAGAATGTATTTTAATCATCAATTTCCTCATGGTTTTTTTTCTTTTTATTGAATGAGAAAATTATATCCTGTTCAGAATGCTTAAGCTAAAAGAAAATCATTAAATAACTTTAACATGAAGGAGTAAGAAATTGAAGATAAATGGTGCATGCATAAAGGCACAGATATGTGAGTCATACTTAATTTTGGAAGAATTTATTAAGACCATCTTAAACAAAAATAAAGCCATATTGAAATTTAATATGACTTGCTACTTTCTTTTTCTTCATTATCTAGAGAGCTGTTTTTTTAATTTCCAACTGATATGGAGCAGGAAATCGGAAGGATAGGTTGGGATCCATTTTGCTTATTCTTTTTGTTTATTCACTTCCACTTGTCTGTTAGAAACATTCTGCAACTCGTAGCATTTTTCTCATTCACTGCTGACTGTACATGATGGGTGGTCAAACACTGCTGATAAATTGTAATTAGCAGAAGATGTATTGTTGAGTGTGCTCCAAGACAAACACAATTTAATATGCAGTTATATATTAAATAAGCCATGTATAAAGAACTAAACATGCTGTTTATCTCAAATAGATCTAATCTCTCTGAAGACATTTGAACTTAGATGTCAAATGTCTCATGTTTATGCTGAGACTTGCACTGCAGGATGTGTGTGTTTCTAAACTTTGAGAGAGACCTCAGTTCTGGTAGGGATGCAATGTGCCACCTCTTCATATGTACCACTCCTCTTTCTCTCAGTGGTCTTGCTAAATATGGTTTTTGTTTGTTCTTTTTGTTTTTCCTTTAACCTCCTTCATAGTTTATACTTTCAGAAAGTTGTTCATCTGGTTTTCTTTGTTGTTTTTTTCTAGTTCGCTTTTTATCTAAAATACTACACCACCATTTTTGTTGTTAAAAAGGCTTAATTTTAAGCCTTTTATAGCATTTACTTATGTAAGTAAATATAAGATCTTAAGAGATTTAAGACTACATCTTAAATAAGATGTAGTCTAAGAGTGGTTGTTGCTAATTGGCTGTTGAGTCAATACAGCCAGCTAGATGGGCATTTCCTGCATTTATATTGTCTGAGTAAAGAACAAAGAAATGCTTGTAAGGATTTTGTAAATATTTTAAGCCCAGAATTTGAGAAGAGAGGCAAAGAAGCTCCAAGGATCTATCTTAGATTGTATTCTGACTTCACATTCAATTTTGTACTTCAGTATAAAATCTAGTTAATCATGTTGCCCTGCTTTTGACTGCTTTGGAAGCACCAAAAGTCTTTTTTGGTTTTCCTCAGAAGAGTGTCTCTTTTGCCTTCAGATCACAATGCATGGCTTTCATCTAGCCACTTCAATATTTTGCAATAGAGAGCTTATTAAGCACTGAATGTTCTACTTGATTGACAATGGCTTTTACCCTAAATGAAGGGTGTCTCTTACAACAATCCTGACCAATGTTTGATCTTATAAAAAGTAAACAAAAAAATCCCACTACATGGGTTCTCTCATATCTGGAAGCTCATTGTGATCATTTAGCACCACCTTTGTTACAACTGAAAATCCTTGCTACTTTGTGAGGAAGGGCTGAGACATCCACCTTCTGGGTGAAATGTTCAATCTAGCCCTATTTCAGCTTTTTGCTGTATTGGCTCAGTCAGAGGAAGTTAAGGTAAATTAGTATAAAAATCTGCTAGCTTCTTTGGTTTTTATATGATCTTCTTCAGTGTCAGTGGGCCACTCATCTGTTCACAGGGTGCTGTTTTGGTTACCCCTTGAGATGCTGGAGATGTTCCAGGTCCTCATCTTGAACTTTTTGGTTTACCTTTCACTGTCTCCCAGCTATTATGTCACTAGTTGTTCTTTGATTCCAGTACTGCTTTCCTCACTGTTAGTCTTCCTTTTCAACAGCAGTGACCTGTCACTGTAATCTCCAGTACCTTACAGTGTTGCAGAATGGCTATGCAGAACTAGGTGTTCTTTCCAGACAGCTTCTCATCCAATGTTATCTCACTACTGACAGCTGATTTAATCACAGTGTAGATGCGAGCCGTCCATCATTCACCTGCATAGACTGTTTTGTGAAGGGAGCACATAGTACACTGTACCTTGAGTTTTATTTTAGCAGATCATCTAGGACAACTCTTGCTTCTAAATCATGTCTAAATAAAGCCAGGCATTGAGCTTCATTTATTCTGATTTTCTGAGTTTAGCTAAAGTAATTTCAGTGTAGTTGCTCTTTGAAAGGCCTGCAGAATACGCATTCTTATTTCTGCAGGGACTTAATCTGGTATTTGCTGAGTGACATGTGAAGGCTACTGTTAGTTTTCCAAAAGGAAAGTTCCCTATAGAAAGCAGGTTCAAGTTTTATTTAAAACAGGATTATTTTATTTTCTTTTTATCTTTTTTTTTTTCTCCTAAATCTCACTAATTCCGAGGCTTCAGTTTTCATTTGTATATTGGAAATCAATATACATTAAATTGGAACCTAAGATTCATATTATACAGTTAGTGAAATTAAATTTTTGCTTTGTTCTTAGCCTTTTAATTATCTACCCAATCTCACATATTAATGTAGTTCTTATGGGAAATGGTAGAAGAGGAAAGCACATATTGAGAGGCATATCAGTGATGCAGTGGGAAGCACATGACAGTTTTAAGTCTCTAAGCAGTCAAATGGGGCCTGAATGAAGTATCTGAAGGGAGATGAAAGAACAAGATAAAAAGGAATATTTCTGAAGGACCAGAATTTGAAGGGAAGAAACAAATGCTTCATTAGGAAATTATTAGACTGGGAGAGGGCATGACTGTCTTCAGAATGTGAATAAGAACATGAGATGGAGACTAGAAGGCAGCTGTGATGAAGAAGAACTGATAGCTTATTCCTGTCTTCAGGAAAAACCAAGTAGATGAGGTAGATATTCTCTCTTTTTCTTTCTTTCTTTTTTTTTTTTTAAGTCATGGTCAGCTTTTGTTCATGAGTGTTCTTGATTGTAGTGACTATTCAAAATGTGGCTTGAAGTTTCTTCTGCAGTGCTTCTAGTCATTCATGAAATAATAAAAAAAAATCCCTAACTGTTCCTCTGTATTGCCTTCATTTAAAACTCACTAATGAGGTGGACAGGTGCTGTTGTAAGATACATATAAAATATATATATAATCATATTATAGAATTGTAGAATAGCTTGGGTTGAAAGGAACCTTAAAGATCATCCAGTTCCAACATGCCTGCTGCAGGCAGAGTTGCCAACCACTAAACCAGGCACTAGGTCATGATACCCAGAGCCTCATCCAACCTGATCTTGAACAGCTCCAGGGATGGAGCACCCACAACCTCTCTGGGCAGTTTATGTCAGTGTCTCAGCGTGCTCTCAGTGAAAAATTTCCCCCTGACAATGTAAATCTTTCCTCTTTTAATTTAAAACCATTTCCCCTTGTCCTGTCACAATCTACCCATTAGAAAGTTGATTTCCCTTCTGTTTATAAGCTCCATTTAAGCATTAGAAGGCTGCAGTGAGGGTCTCTGCAGCCTTCTCTACTCCAGACAGAACAAGCTGTTTCTTCAGCCTGTCTTCAAAGTAATGTTGTTCCAGTCCTCTGATAATCTTCATGGCCTCCTCTGGACCCCAGCTCCACAGCTTTCTTGATCTGGGTGCCCTAGACTTGGGTGTAGATCTCCAGATGGAGCATATCTTTTGTAATCTAAAAGGGCAAGTGATCATGCTTTTCTCTAGATGACTAGAATTCAGATTTTCATCTAAATTCTGTTTACAAATTCCATTTACAAAATACTATTTCATGATAGATAAAAGGAGTGCTGCTCTTAACCAATGAGCTGATAATTCTGTATTCTTTCTTTAGTCTGTAAGAGGATTTGAAACACCTGAAGATTCTGGGAAAGTATGGCTTTTACAAGCAGTGAAGTGCTGGTTTATTTTAACAGGCATTCTTCTAACCTGTTGGAGTGGATATACTCCGCAGTGTTCACACATACATGATAAGTATTGGGTATGGTGAGCAGAAAAGTTTCTATTAGAAGATAATCTAGAAGGATGTATGTAGTAGGATTGTTCAGAAGCTAGAAGTTACTCATGCATGCACAGGTTTAATGCCTTGCAGACTGTGGATGATTTTCCACATGATTAGGTTGAAAGGTAACAGATAGATGAGAGAAATATAAAATGTGGCAGAAAATGAATTTTGCAACAGTGAAAATTTTTCTATTTGCTGTTTTCTTTTTTCAGCTTGGTGGATTTATAGATACAGTAATTTGCTAAATTGAGAATATTGTGAAATTCAGTAAAAACTGCTAGGAAAGAAAAAATAGGTCATTTGTGGTCCTAATATTATAACAATTCCCAACTCATAAAATTTTGATGGAAAGTGGGATTTATGAAGCCATGCTACAGGGAAAGAGAACCAAGCCCAGTTTGGTTTTGCAGAGTAGCATTAGGAATGCAATTCTGCATTTTATTTATTTATTTGTTTGTTTGTTTATTTGTTTATTAAACTTCATTTATTAAACTTTATTAAGCTTCAGTTGCTTTGAACCATGTGTTGATAAAAGGAAAATCTTTCCCTAAAATCACCCTGAGCAGACTGCATTCTGATCCTCTTGACAAAGACGGTGCTGGTAATCCTTGGTTGGAATTAAGCACTGATGTCAAAAGGATGTAGACATTAGTACAAGAGAGTGCTCTCTGGCTCTGTTGTCAGTGAACATTTAATAGAAAGAGAAAGGAATGGGGATTCTCTCCACTAATCTGACAGCACCAAATCTTCCCACTGTGTTTGAATGTCATGTTTTTAGCAAAATGCATTTATTTGGCATTTGTCTGCAAAGAATACAAGATGTCAAAGATCTCTGTTTCATAAAGTGTAACTCCATGTAGTATCTCTGTATTGTATTCCTTTAGACACCTGCTCTGTAATACCTCAGAATAACATAGAAGCTCATCAGTTGCTAACATGGAAACTGGGAACTTTCTCAGCATTGCAGGCTCATGTCATGTGTGGCATTTGTTTTAATAATACACTTAGCTTGACATTTTTTAATATTTCAAACATCATTCCAAACAATGGGCTTCTGAAGTAGCCATATAGTTTTTTATTCATGTTTAGGAACTGGAAAACTACAGCAGAGGTGTTGTAATCTGTCCAAGTCACAGAATCATAGAATGATTTGTGTTGGAAGGAACTTTTAAGATCATCTGGTTCCAACCCCCTGCTATATGCAGGGACACCTTCTTCTAGACCAGGTTGCTCAAAGCCCCATCCAGCCTGGCCTTGAGTGCTTCCAGGAAGAGAGCATTCACAACCTTTAAAGGAGGTTGTCTAGAGGATCGAGAAGTCTAGAAGATACATCAGTAATTTCTAGCTGGCATACTGATGTTAACTTGCCCCAGTTATCCACCTCCAGCTTCTCTTGTGTTACAGAAGGACTGGAATTAGTCCTTGGAATTCAGGTGATTATGGAAGGGCGGTTGTTTTTCTCCTTAGTAATGGGAGTAAAGGAAACATTTTCTTTTATGATAATGTTTGCTAATGTTCCCTGATTTTCATTTATGCTTAGTGACAGTGACATTACCATTGGTTCCTCTTTCATATGATGTTTTCAGACATCTATTTCTATTTTTATCAGTCAGGGAGTAGCTCCTAGGCTTCTGGCTTTCAGCTAAGAATAACTCATGCCCACCCCCTGTGTTTACCTTTGATCAAGAGTCTGTTTGCTACAATCACTGTGGTGTGTCACAGTTTTACTGTGCCAACCACACAGTTAGTTTTGATAATTTGTGTTTAATGGTCATATTCTGTCTTCAGATTTTCTTACTTATGCTGTCATTTTCCCACTGGTATCCAAATGTTCTGATTTCAGATTTTCTGACTTATAAATCACACATGATAACAGGCATATCTAACAGTATAAGCTATTTCAATTTCACTTCTTTTTCCAAATTAACATCTGCTGTTTTAATAAATGTACTGAAAAGTTGTTGAGAACAATTCTTGCATAATTTGACTAGCTTTTGTATCCAACTCTTCTGTCTGTTACCTCTAGAAACTGTGTAGTTGTGCTGTTCAATGAGTACCGGTGCATTCCAAATCCAGAGATGTGATGATGTTATATAGGTAAGATAGACAAAAGATGTGAAGAAGGCAAAACCACCCAAGACAGAGGCAATGCCCTTCTACTGTTGTAACACATGCATCTAGAAGTTCTGTATTTAAGCTTGTATTGGTCACAGTAAGCTTCTGTTATCTGCAGTGGAGTGAAATACACAGGCATTTAAGACTTTTTCGCCAAATCCTGCAATATGAACTTTATACAGTGAATAGTGGATGTCTTGATACATGAAGCTGCAGAGGCAGATAGGATGATGTAGTTCAGAAAGAGATTAGACAAAGTTTTGGATAAAGAGACATCAAAGCCAATAAGGATAAGCCCTTGCATCCCTTGAATGAATGATTGTAAGTACTGGGAGAAGGTGAGGGAAATAGGCTGATGATAGCAATCTCTCACATAAGTCTTGAGAATGGCTTATGTACCTTCCCCAGGAAGCATCTGCAGCTGCTACTATCAGAGAAGGAACTTCTAGCTGGATGCTTGGATTGAAAGACTCAGTGGGGTGTTTATTAAACTCTTCTAAGTCTTAAGCAGCCATTAAAGGGACCTGTTTTCCCCCATGGTGACTTGAAAATGAGTCAAGGTATGAAGTATAACTAACTTTCAGGGGTATTATGAAGTTAGGTGCATTAATCCCATCCTTAGAGACTAGGTGATTTTGCAGAGGCTGCAGAAAACATCAGTGGTGCTAAATCCAGCTCTTGGCATTATCTAGGCCAATCTCCACAGTGTCATCCTTTCTGTCAATCTAATAGAGGAACTGCAGGACCAGTAGATCCTGCTCCCTCCTTGATTCGCCTGTTAGACATACTGCTTTAGGTAAAGCACTTCTAAAAATCTGTCTAATTGGTGAGATGTGTCCTTTCAAAACATACAGACCAGTAAACAATAGCTTACCTGCTGGTGTTTGCTCATCTTGAGGCATGTGGGTCATATTGCAGATGAGAAATGGATGCCATTCTCGGTGTGAAAAATGAGGAGCAATTTATGTAAGTGCAAGTCATATTATGCAGTTTTTGTCTTTTTTAATAAAGTTGCATTGCAAATATCTGAGTAGGTATTGTGATATGATACAGTAATATAATTTTTTTTTCATCTAGTATGAAAAAATGAATGTGATATTCACTGCAGATAATGCATTTTTGAAACCTTTTTTGGTAGGTCTATCTTTCCTATCCACCCCTCATTCAGAATAGTCGTCCTAGCAGAACCTCCTGTCATTGGAAGTAGTACCCAACAGTGGCTTGGTCCAGAGTTTCTGACACTGTTTCTTTTTCATCATGTTCGATCTTTAAGCAAGAATGAAGAAATTCAAGTTATTAAAGAAATGGTAAGTATGTTCAATATTTTAGGCTGGTAATTGTTTATTGATTTTTTTTTAAAAAAAATATGAAAATATTTTGCTATTCCTGATGATGTTTGAATGTAGCACAAATGAAACTTCATTTTCAAAACTTGTTTGTCTCTTAATGGTATTAGAATAAATTTGCATTCTTATGATATTAAATGATGACATAATAAAAAAAAACAATGTCAAAACTGTATTTCTTTTTCAGTGATGTGGAGCAACCATATACGCAATGTACCTGTGTGTAGCTGTACATGTGTGGCTGTATATGGAACTTCAATCTGTCTTGCATTCAGATTAATACTATTTTTGTTTCAAGCAGATTCCAAATGTACCCAGTGTTGCTGTGGAGCAGTTGCTGTCATTAACACATAAGCTTCGGGAGACAAATGACACCACAGTGAGTCAGTTTTCTTGGTTTGTTTTTTGTTTATTTCAAATCTGCTTTCTACTATGACACTTTGTTTTCAGAGAGGCTGGCTAAGGCATACTAAGCAAGCATTGGTGTGATTTTAGAGGCTGCCTGATTGAAAAACTAATCCCAGGAAGTGATTACTGGTAATTACTGCACCATATACTGTAGTTTCTTTGATTTTTGTTGCATGTTGTTAAAATCTGACTAAGTAAAGCTTTCAGGAAATTGGCCAAATTTCAGGGGCAGTGTAAACTACCAAGCCATATAATGGTCTGGATTGAAAGGGGCCTCAAGCATCATCAAGTTCCAACCCCCTTGCTGTATGCAGGGCCACCAACCTCCATATGTAATACTAGACCAGGCTGCTCAGGGCCCCATCCAACCTGGCCTTGAACACCTCCAAGGATGGGGCATCCACAACGTCTCTGGGCAGCCTGTTCCAGCACCTCACCACTCTCATAGTAAAGAACTTCCCCCTGATATCTAACCTAAATCTTCAACTTAAAATCATTTCCCCTTGTCCTGCCATTATCTACCCTTGTAAAGAGTTGACTCCCCTCCTGTTTATAGGCTCCCTTTAGGTGCTGAAAGGCTGCAGTGAGGTCACCCCGCAGCCTTCTCCAGACATTATAAAATGCTAGCGGGCAACAGCAAAGATTAGGAATGGAAAGGGAAAGCTACAGAATTTTTAGCTGTGTTACTGCTACAGGCTCTTCTGTTGAAGTAGTCTTATCAAGAAAAATAAGTTCTGCAGACATAGTAAGCACAAAATTCTTTTAAAAAGATAGTCAAATGTTGGTGAAAAGTAGAAGGAATCATTGCTATGGCAACTAACACTCTAGATGTTTTTAATGTAAATAATGCAAAACATTTTTGGTGGAATCCCTAGTTCAACTGATGTGCAAATGTAATCTGCTCTTAATTTTCATCATTTTGACATGGGCAATAGTTTCACAGCATTTCTGTATAGGAAGTTGAGGGTTGTTGAAAGGCCTTTGTGCTGTTCTGAGATTAAAAACAAGAAAAAAAGGAGTAAAAAGGCTGAATTCTATTTACAGTGTTGGAACAGTGTTGTTGCTAATATGTATTTAGCTCCCTACAACTAATCTTTGACAACTGCAGACTGATAAATACATCATTTGTAATGTATTTGGATACATACCATGCTTGAATAGAACATTATAATAGTCATTTTCAAATGAGTGGATATCTGTAGCATTGTGAAATATCTAAATGAAATACATGATGTTGGATAAGATGTGAGTCATAGTGCAGACTGAGGGAAGTTTCTTGTAGATGAGCAGTGACATTCGACATGTCAGGAATAGCATGCCTGTGTGCAGAGCAGAAATGTTTGCCTAAGGTATGTCAGGCTATATATAGAGTTGCCTGAGTAAGTAATCCTCAGCCAGAGATTATCTTGGCATATTAACCATTGTTTAGAGTGATTTTTGTGAACAATAGAATACCTGTAGAATATTCAGCTTGTGGTTGTGTTCTGCATCATTGCAATTGTTTGTTTGATTTACAATAGAACCTAGAGACCACAGTCTAGATCCTGTTGAATTAGATGCCTCATAGATATATATTACAAAGACAGTAGCCTACTTCTGAGTTTACAGCTGTCGCAGGTAAGAAGGAAAGAGGAGATTTTAGTCAAGATCTTAAGTTCCCAGTTGCAAATATACAGAGGATACAACACGGTTTCTCCTCTATGGACCGATATGCTGTTTTGTTTGTTATACCATTTTGACTTTAAACTGCCTGTGCCCTTGGAGATCGGACTTGTCTAGGTGTGAAATAGGAGGCAAGAGTTGCCTCCTTCTTCCCACCTAGTGCAATGGATAAAGTACTGCGTTAGTATTCTCTGTTGCCAGTATGTATCAATGCAGTCCTTTTGGTTGTGAGGCATGAGGATTGCTTTCCTTAAGAAAATTACTTTGGTTGAGAACATTTCAGCTGTTTTAGAGTACTTTACCAGATGGAATATGATATCCAGAGGCTGTAAGAGTTATGGCTAGTGAGCTGAAATAGCAGATACAGCACTCACTCCTCTCACTGATGAGTAGATCTTGAGATAGCACTAGAAAAGCCCTCATGTATGACACCATCTTTGTAATGCTGAGTGGTATACCGTGATGATTCAGAAGATGCTTCACAGTCTTCCATCAATGAAAACAGCAGGATCAGGTGTAGCAGTATTAGCACTTAGCCCAATCCAAACCACTTTTGCTCATTGCTAAGCTAAAAAATACTACCCTTTGCCTTCTCAGCATTTGA
This sequence comes from Tympanuchus pallidicinctus, assembly GCF_026119805.1. Lineage (NCBI taxonomy): Eukaryota > Metazoa > Chordata > Aves > Galliformes > Phasianidae > Tympanuchus > Tympanuchus pallidicinctus. Next base: position 41,562,968 of record NW_026294780.1, on the reverse strand, counting down.
GAGGAATACGTACAACCTCATAGAACTGTTCTTTTTTCCTTCCCCCCAAGATAACATCTGTTTGTTGAAATTAGTTTTCCAGAGGAAAGAGTTGATGATTTGACATTTCTCATGCTTGAAAGTTATTAGGAGAGAAAAAAGATTCTGCAATTCCTAACACTCTGGGTTTTTTTTTCTACTTTTTCCTCGTTGGCAAACTTCAGAATTTTTTTACCAGTTGAAGAATTATGTTATAGTCAGAAATCATTTATATGACCCAAATTAAAATGTTTTGAAATTACCTTATTACAACATTTCATTTAACACAGGCAAAGTATGATACAACTTATCAGATCACACTCATTGTTGTGTGCTTCTTGATAAAACAGGGAACCTGTTTGTATTAGATACCTTCATCCAGTAGATGGTAATTATAGAATGATTTCTTGCTTGATATTTTTATCTCTATCTAAATACATAGCCACTTATTTGGGGGGCTCTGTTTGTTTGTTTATTTTTCAGTGATGCTGTGTTTGTTCTAGGTTGGCCTTCACAAGCATTGAATCACTTCTGTAACTCTTCACTCAATTATGTGCAGTTTTTAGCATTTACTTTAACATGTGGACAGCAGAAAGGGACACAGTGTTCCAGTAATAGCCTGCCCAAATGCATGCACAGAGGTGATACAATCTCCTTACTTCTGCCCACTGTTGTTTTTTGTACATCTGTGAATCCTGCCAGTCTCTTTTGCCAAAGCATTACATGTGGAGCTCATATTCAGTTTGTGAAAAGAAGACTAGATTTTACAACATCAATCCTTTTACAATGGCTAACCTGCTTGTTATTAGTACTCTGTAGTATTTGGTTTTATGTAGCACAGAAAATTAAGATCAGCATATTTTTTCTTTCTGTTGCTTATCAAGTGAAATCATAAAGCACATCTTTAGATGACATAATTTTCATGACAGTGAAGTACTGCAACAAACAAAGAATTAAAAAATTGCAAATGCAATAGCACCAGCCATTACAGGAGGCAGAAAGCACTTGTGAATTAGGAGAAAAGTTGAAATAATTGCTTTTGGATTACGCTTTTTTCCTGACTTGTTCAGTTGAAGTCTCAGAGATCAAGTAATTAAGCTACCTTGTATTTTTTGACAGGCACAGTCCCTGGCTTCATCTTTATCTACTCGACAGCTATTGCGAATTTGTCGTCGACTGTCACAACATCCAGATGAAAGCCTTTACTATGCTGTTAATAAAGCCTGCCTTTCCAGGTAGAAGTGCTAGTTTGGTAGAAGTTCAAGAGTTTATCGGTCTATTGCTAGCATGCAAGATATCTGTTAGTGCATTTCTATAATTAGTGCTATTAATTTCTTCAGAATAGTTTCTCTGTTATTTTTAAATATAGGAGGTGAGTAGAAATGGCTTTGTAGTGTTTTCTTATCTTTATGATGGTGTTTAATGACATCGTATAAATTTTGTCACCATTATCAACATAACTTCGCTGTCTCAAAGCACTCAAAACAGAATTCTATTAATGTCTTGTTTGATGAAACTTTGATTTCAGTTCTAAAAATGGTATGGTTTTGTTGGTTTTTTTTCTTTCACTTGAGGACCAAAGCTCTGAGAGAACAGCATCAAGAGAAGTTCTTGCTACTGAACATTGTTTCTATATTGCATCTGTTAATGGCAGTGGAAAAAGATTACAGACTTCCAGCTCTACTTCACTCCTCTTTGCATCTCTGTTGCAATATTCTGTAACACTGAACCCTTTCATAAGCAGTGTGCAACTATTAGTGTAGTTAGTTACCTATGGGAGAAGTTGAACTTCTCTCCTTCAGGTGGAACGCTGAAGATTGAGCATTAAGGCCATAGAGGTTCAATGTTTGGAGATACAAGTAAAGCTTCATACTGATTTTATGTTGTGAAAATACAGAAGATGTTAAAGAAAACTTCCTAAAGAAATAACCTGCCTATTTATTTCTTTATTTAGATTTTTACCAAACCTTGCCAGATTGGCTTTACATAAAAATCTACAGGATTCTGGGATTGAAGCAAATCCGGATAACATAAAGAAACTAGAGGAGAAGGATTACAGTTGTAAGTTTGTGTCATCTTTTGTCCTTTTATTTATGTTACTTAGATGGTTCTCCATTTAAGGCTGAACTAAATGACTTCACAACTAAACGTAGTTTGCTTCAGTTACATCCCTTTGGCTTTGTTCTGTCAGGATGTACTGATGCTCTTAGTGTGTTGGTATTTTGTAATGTCTGCTGCACTCCCTGCTCATGGAATTTTGTTTGAGGGTTTCCAAAGCCTGAATGACTGCAGTGACTGCATAGGTGTACGGATTTGCACATGTTTGGGTATGTATGACTGCTGAAATAAAAATAATACTATGTGGAGAATACATGTAAATAGTGCATGAACACCTACATATGTATACACACATGTATGGTTGAATACATAGTATTACATCATAATATAAATCATGCAAGCATTATTTTATTTGTATTTGCATTGCATGTATTTTTATATATGTAAAAACTTATTTATAAAATAAACTAGAATTACTACCACTTGCATGATGCTACCTGCTTACCTTTTTTTTTTTTTCATCCTGATGCATTGTGTTTCACTGTTCCCCTTTGTGAAACATGCAGGAAAAAAATAAAGGTAGAACCATATATGATAATAGGAGAACAAATAAAAGTATCTGCCCAGAAACTGTTCACGTTCCAACCCAGCCAGATTAAGAAATTAGGGACAAATAATTTTGAAGAAGGCAGAAAAGAGAGATTCATATCATTTTATTATTTACACTTAGCTGTTATTTTCCTGAGAAGGAATATATGGTTCTTTTAATGTAGGAAATTTTTACTTTTTTCTTTTTCAAGCTGTAGTGGAAAGTTATACCTCCAAGTGTAAATTCAGCAAGTTTTCGCTAACGTTTTTGGCATTCACAAATTTTATCAAAAGAAGTAACTCAAGAGAAAAGTCAGCAGCGACTCTCAGCTTCAGCTCTCACTCCTGTCCACACCATAGCCCCAGTGGGGCAGGGATAGAAAATAAGAAGAGAATGAGAAACCTTGGGGGATAAGGAAATGTGGTCTGATAGTGTTAATGATATTCCAACAACAGAACAAGGCAACTGTCACTGCTCCTAATGTTCTGTATGATATTTTTACGTAAGATCAATTATTTGTCATTTATTGTAGTAGACGTCTTTGAAATTTTATTGTAAGAAGTCAAAGTCAATATAGAACAATCACATGTTAAAAAACACTCTTTCAAGTATTCACTTTGTTGAGGTAGGAATTATTTAGAGCAACCCACAGCCTTTTAAAATTTGCACATCTTCACTTGTAAGCATTGGGAATTGATCGCTTAGAGGATGCTCTAAGTAATGCATGTGCTTCTTTGTTTCCTGAAAAATGTCCAGGTGAAATAAACAATGGGATTCTGAAAATAGGATCTGTGACTATGCCAGTTTATAACCCAAGTGAGAAAATGAAAGTGCCTGATGTTTTGTTCTATGAAAATGCTCAAGTAAGTAGAATTCTCTGGCTTCTCTTGCACAAAGTTTGTTACATGTTTATTAATGTACATGTTCTCAAATATGACATAAAACGTTAACTCAATTTTAAGGTTCGAGTTTTGAAATAGTTTCTTTAGACTAAAAATTTTTCTGTAGTGATTTGATGCTTCTCTGGACAACCTGGTCCACCACCTCCTCTCCTAAAGAAATCCAGTGGCTTGATTACTCATCTTGAAAGAGGGTTTTACAGAGAATTTTTTCCTGGGGAAGCTTTGCAGGTTGACAGCCTTAACACTGTTAAGTTTGAGAAGCTAGATGATGAGTAATTAGTATTATTAATCAGCCATTAGTTAATCATTATTTTTATTTTACAGAATAATATATAGATAAAAATATTTATTTTATAGAACTTGAGTTATTAATTAGTTATTTAGTTAGTTGTTACTGTTATTGGCAGTAATTAATTCATGGTAGCAAAGAGTAAGAGCAATTAGTGTGGACAATTACAGGAAAGGGCTTGGTGACTTGTTTTTGTTTGTTTGTTTTTCCACCCCTCCCACCTTCCTTTTACAGGGGTAGGTGTACTGCAGCTGTTTTTGTTATCTAGCACAGAGACCTCAAAATTCTCAGACAAGTGTATCTTTAACCGGAGAATTACCCTCTGGGTGACTGTTGGAACCCTGGTAGCTGGTGTGAGATACTGTAGTATTTCACTGAGCTTGTGAAATGTTTTTCTTTCAGGATCTTGGTGTGGGCCTCCTGCCTTTGTGAATTTATTTTTCTCTCTTCTCTTGTTCTATTTTTTTCATCTTTTTCTGGTTGGAATTTCTGTCCAGAAAGGCTATCCTTTCTACTACATGATTGTCACCTACTGAAGGTGATGACTGGGAGGACAGATCACAGTCATCTTCAACTTCCCCAGTAACATTTCATGTGAGAACTGGTTCTGTGTTGCCATTTCTAGGATTTGTATCTGCATTGCTTTTTCCATCTTCTTGCATGTAGTTTCAGTAATTACAGTTGAACACACTGCATAAAAACGTGCACAACTGTGAGCAGATATTATCACAGAATTGTAGGGATTGGGGGGAAGTCTGGAAGTCATTGAGACCAGCCTCCTGCTTAAGCAGGTTCCACAGGAAAGAATCCAGGTGGGTTTTGAATATCTCCAGAGAAGGAGACACCACAATTCCCTGGAAGGCCTGTTCCAGGTGCTCTGTCACCTTCAAAGTAAGGAAAGTGTTTCTCATGTTCAGATGGAACTTCCTGGGTTCCAGTTTGTGTCAGTTGCCTCCTGTGCTGTGACTGAGCACCACTAAAAAGAGCTTGGCCCAATTCTCTCGACACCTGCCCTTTAGATACTTGTAAGTGTCCCAGTGGAATTCAACATTACCACAGCACATTGCTCTCTGTCCACAAGTGGCAGCATCACGTTAATGATTTTTAGGTGATACGATAGATTTGAGTCTCCAGGCTCTGTGGAGCTTGGATTAAGTTCATACAATATTGTTGTGTCTTCTTCTTCATGTAAATATTGTATCTGAAACGTATGTATGCATTTTAATACAATGTAAATTTTGGTCCTCATAAAGAAAAAAATCAATATGTAGCATCTCTTGCAGAAAAGCAGTTCTGCATGGAAACTAGAATGTGTGCATATCTGTCCAATTTGGGATAAAAATAGAATACATCAGAAGGAAGTACTCAGCTTTAGCAGCCAAATAATAATAATAAAAAAATGTAACCACTAAATGATTTGCCTTCAGGTCTTCCCTTGAATTATGCATGGGGTATTCATTAGTCCTTCGACATGCCTGGTTAGGATTTTGTTGTATTAAGCTGTTTACATGAATTTCTTCCCCCTGCCCCCAGCCTCCGTCTGGAGAGATTTGGACATTTAAAATATCTTTCACACAGTTATAAATGGTATATTTCTATATAGTCAGAAATTACCTGTGAGGTACTGTGGTTTGTTTCTTTTTTGTTTTTGTTTTTTTCTCCCAAAATTAAGTACTAGAGATAGAACAATATTGTGAAAAACTTTGTTTCTATATATGTTTAATCTAAAGACAAACATTCATTCCTCTAAGTAGCTTGTCTGACCTACTTTCAGATGACCTATTTTCACTAGGTACAGTGGAGAAATATACAAGACTATTGCTAGAGTAAAGTAGTCAACATTGCCACATAATCCATAAATCCTTTGGATCCTTTTAAACAAATTATTCGTGAGGAGCATGATGTGGTTGAATTTTGTATCATTTGTGTTACCTTTTGCAATACTGGACGTGTGTGTAAAATACACATCATATTCTTTTTCTTCATCTAGGCAATCTACTTTAGATGTTATTAGAAACATAAACTTGAGCTTGTGTTTTCATATTATCCTATTATTATTTTCTTTGAAATTAAAGCTTAATTACAGTAGGAAAGTGTATTTGTTACCAATTTAGACCTGGTGTTTAATGTAAAAAAGCAAACAAATGAAAAACCAGCCATGTTTATAAGTGAACACATTCTCCCTGTGTTTTGTTTCTATACTGTTCTACCAGGATACATTTTACTTCCTCCTAGTAGTGTTGCTGGAAAGTTGTCCTATGTGTGTGAACAGAAGTTCTTATGCACTGCATTATATATATAATAAACATATTATTATATATATATGTTTATGTTTAAATATATTTACATATATTTAATATATGTATATTATATATATATATATGATATATATATATATATATATAAACATTCATCTACGCTAAGAAGGAAAGGCATGATGAATGAATACTGAGAGTAATGTAAATTTAGGGAAATCAAACACCCAGAATCAATTGGAGCAAAGGAAATACATAAGTGAAGTTAGTGATTGTGTTTCATTGTTTTAGTCAGCTAAATTGCCTCTGCTATTATTGATTGAGAGACTCTTGCTATAAAGTGAGTAGTTCTAAGTACAGTGTTCAATAAAACATGGCCTAGATGCTGGTAGTTCTGTGTACTTCTGTTATTAGTGAATACATAAACTAGATAGTGTAAAAACAGGAGTGAAAATCATGTTTTTCTTTCTCTAGCACATGATGGTAATGGAAGATATGCTAAAAGACTTTCTGCTGGGAGAACATCTTCTTTTAGTTGGCAATCAGGTGAGTTAAATGTTTCTTATAATGCATAGGACAGACTTGTTATTTAATAATGAAATCAAATCTTTGTTTTGCTTTGTTGAAATTGCACCTATTGGTACTGCTAAGGTAATTTACCCAGTTTTGGTTCTTCATCTACTGATGTGCACGTATTGGTGGAGTAAAGACTTCTAACATTGGGGATATTTTTCTACATTGTTATTGCAGTGGAAAGATAACATCTTAGTAGTTACACGTAACATCAATACCACTGAAATCTTCAATCAGCTGCATTCTCTACCCTTGATGCCCATGCATCATACTTCTCTTTTAAGATGTTTCAGTAGAGGACAAGAAATGAACAAATAAGTTGTATTAAAATTTTACTTATTGATTTCAAAATATTAGTCTTCTTGAAAGAGGTACAGATCCACTTTATTTTGCATGTTTTTGTTGATGAACATTAGGAAGTATTACTTTTCAGAAAGGGTGGTCAGGCACTGGAATGGACTGCCCAGGGAGGTGGTGGAGTCACCGAGCCTGGGGGTGTTCAAGGAAAGGCTGGATGTTGTGTTGAGGGACATGGTTTAGTGGGAGCTATTGGGAATAGGTGAACGGTTGGACTGGGTGATCTTTTAGGTCTTTTCCAACCTTGGTGATTCTATGATTCTATGATTCTATGATTCTTGTCTTCACCTGTGCTTCCAGGGCTGACTCAGTCGTTGCCTCAATCAGTGGTTCAGGCCGTGACTCAACAGTTGCCATACAGATGTATATTAAGGACTACTTTTCTTTAATGAAACCAAGGAGAAATTGAAGACAATTTTTGGGCATTAGCAAATCTTTAGGAGTTCAACTTCACAAGCAAACTACTTTATTCACATGTAGTCCTTGAAGAGTATATGGCCCAGGGTTTTGTATCTTTAATACATTATGCAAAATAAGGGTTTTACTAAATGTTTACGCTGGTTATTTTGGATACTGCCTGGAACGTGCTTCAATTTAATGTACAAGCAAACAGGTTTCTTTGGGTCCTTGGGAAACACAGTGAATAGATAAGAATTTTCAGCTGTGGAATAGTTTCTGATAAAAGGAAATGCCAATGCTTTAAATATAGCTTCTGATATTGCTTCCTGAGAGACTCTGAAGTCTGAGTGTGAATGAGACCATCCATAGTTTCTCAAAGCAAGTATGAAGCAGTTTCTTCCTTAGCTGAGAGTAAGCAGCTATTTATTGCTCTCAAAGCAACAAGTAGGCAACCACAAGAATCCTGTTTAGTAAAGGTTACTTATTCTTTGCAGTGACTGTTTACGTGGCTGTTACCATATAGCTGTTACGTTGCAGCCATTCTCTGGGCTTCGTGGGGCAGAGTGAACTACTTATTCTTATTATCAAGAAAAACTTTCAGGCTGTTTTGTTGTGAATTTTTTTTTCTAATGGACATCGTACAGTTTGGTCTACAGTAGGTCTTTACTTGATATCTTGAATTTCTGTTTTTTGGCCATGAGGAGATAAATTATACTCATGCATAATTGGTTATATGGAAAAAAATTGTTAAGTAACAGTGGTGAAATATATTTTTGAAGTTTTACATGTAATATTTGCCAGAGACGTATCTCAAAAATCTCGCATCTAGAGGTTGTGTCAAGAGAGAGATGCTGGGTGCTTCACCTTTAATGGTCCTAAGCGAAGTAAAACATCGGCTGTCTTGAAGAGACCAAATGAAATATTCATCATTTTAAAGAGTTTCTGACTTTCTGGGGAGAGAAGGCTCGCAGCCTTCTCACTTCTGAAGTATTTTATAACCCTGAAGTACTAAAACACTTAACCTTATGTTAAACAAAATAGAAGTATTTTATTTGACCTTAGTCTTTTGCTGTAATTTGTAGTACGAGCTGTTCAGATAACTGATCTCATAAATTGAAGAGGTTCTGTCATAGCAGTGAGTCCTGAATATTTCTGCTCTCAGGGCACAGTTTTCATGCTAAAGGTATTTCATAACAAATTGTGTTTATTTTGGCCCTTATAGTTACTCTATTTTATTAACTGTATACATAAAGTGTAAATGTTATAGATGTGAATGTATTATATAAATATCTATACAATACACTTTTAGTATGATCTACGGTGGGTTAACCTAAAACAACCCAATTGCGATTCTGTGTAGCATGACAGATGCAGCTTGTATCAGGCCCTGGAGTTCTGCCATGCCTTGAGAACTGCACATAATCCCTAAGGTTAATGCCTCATTAACCCTTATCCATTCCATAATGTGTCTGTTAAATAATAGACACTTTTAAAAATTCATCTCAGTAGATACAGATAATATTTGTATGTACATCTGAGGCACCTTCTGCCCTTCTGTTTGATTGCACCCCACCAGCTTTGGCACAGTGCTTTGCCTTGTGCAATTAGATCAACTGCTGTAGGCCTTGTACCATTCTTGTACCAAGGATAGGTCATAGGAATGAAGTATCTGAGAAAATATTACTGTCACTATTGTATGGACATTACCAAAGCTGAGGAATATCCTCTGTCAGTCTTCCTTAAGAGTAGACAGAGGAAAATATGGTGTACATCAGTACAGCCTCAGTGTTCATCCAGACCATTCCCTATTAGTCATCTTCTTATTGCTTTCTTCTTTCCAGAACTCCCAGCTGTTCTTTTGTCTTGTAGTTCTCTTCATTACCAATGTTTATCTTTTTCATGGATTTGGTATTTGCCAGACTCTTCTTGAAATATCTGTTACCAGTATAAAAAGAAACCACCAAGTTGATAATAAGAATAATAAGAAATGCCGTAAGTTACTGTTTCAATTACTGTTGAATACTAGGAGCAATTACATTTTGTGCTTCTTCGTTGATGGTGTGAAAATTTGGATTTTGACTTTGCCTTTGTACTTGTTCAGAGTGGCTCCCCACTAATTCTCCGTTGTATGAGGAGAGAAAACTTTGCAAGTCAAGGAAATAAATTAACATGATTAGATCTTGTTTTCTGCTTTTCTTCAAGTCAGACATGAATGTAAATGGACTCTCGTTACCTTGAAGAATTTAGTGAGACAAATGATTGAGGCTTTCTTAAAAATGCTTAAAAGAATGTGCTTTAATAGATCGTTCCATCTAGGGTAATGTTATTCTTATATCTTTGTGAAATTGGATTAAATAGATACTGAGAGCATATAACATTATCAGTCACCAACAAAACTTAAAATACCGAATGCTTAGCATCTTAACTCCTCTAGAAGAAATTTTTACTTGCTTCGACTTGTAAAGGTGGACAACTTCCTCTGCAAGGCAAAAACGTGCTATCCTAAAGCAACTTTATTCCTGTCCTTTGAACACGAACAAAACAGAGCTCTAAATGAGCTAAATTGGGCAAACTGTTGTGGAAATTTTTGCCTAAGGAATTTTTTGTGACAGTTCCGGAAAACTCAGAAAATATTTGTCTTTTACTTCTACAGTCACGCACATATGTGAACATGCATTCTCTTTAAATGTCTGTCTGCTTAAATTATCACTTTCTGCCTTTGCAAGTTATGTTGTGAAGGATCAGAATAGAAAAAGAATCAACTAATTGATTTTCTTCAGGATTTATCTACCACAGTTCTTTTTATTTTGATTTTTTCATATCTTCCCCTCTGCAGAACTCACAGTATCTCACATCACTGAAAATACAAGTACAACGGTGCCCCAGTAGGGCACTGAGTGGATTTTTGTACTAAATCCAGGAAAAAAAAGTAAGATATCTGCAAGCTTGCCTACATTTGTAGTTGGGAATGTATCCAAAACGTTCAATTCATGACTTTTGATAATGGTGAAATTTTAATTTGTTAATCTTCTGTTGTTGTTGTTGTTTGTCCCAGCTTCTGAATTTGTAATAAAATAATGAGCTCATAAACTAGAAGGTGCTCATGTGCAATGCTCCGCTGTGACCAACATATAGATCACACTTGGGGCAAGACGTAATCACTGCTGATTTATTCACATTTATTCCAAGCGAAGCTTATAACACCAGGAGTATTTGAGAGAGCTGTGTAGGTGCTGCTTGTTGCTCTGGTGATAGAACTTTTTCTCTCTATTTTTTAATTTAAATCAGAACTATGGTTCTGGTTTTATGTCCTCTGGTGTAAAAATAGCAGCCTCAATCAAAATGCTTGCACTCTTGCAAATGTTTTTGTTGGCAGATGCAGGCAAGTTACAGACATGGAAGATGGTTCAGTGCCAAGCCCAGTGTTAGAAACCATTCATTAGCAAAAGCGTCCTCATTTTCTTCATTTGGGAAAGTGAAAAACCATAAGCTTCTGTGACAATGATGCTATCAATATGATTATTGTATATCTAGTAACAAACTGAGGACTTTTACATGAGGATTCTTTATATTCCGTGTCAAAATTTAATAAAAAGGTTTTGTCCTTTTTTTTCCCCTAATAATGCGACTTTAAGATTACAAAATGTTGTTATGGGCCAAGATGAACAGTAGCAAACTGTTTTTCTCCCTAGTTTTAAAAAATTGTTTTGTCCTTCAGTAATGAGACAGGTGCTCTGCTGAAGGTGATTTAAGCTGTGCAGGATGGTTGCGTGCTGAAACGCAAAAGCTGTGATTGCATTGCTTCTGCTGATGGACATCACTGGTCTTTAACTGCTTTGGTTACGACCAGCAAATTATTTAAAAGGAAATGAAAATGAGGCAGCATTTTTAGATTTATTTTTCCTAAGAGGCAAACTGTTAATTTAAAAAACATGGGCACAATTCTCTTGGACTCTAATTTTATTAACATAAGTTGGACTATGCAGGGGAGAATTTTGTCCCACTACTGTAATAGCTGCATCCTGAATTGCAAAACACCTCCCGGGACCTGTAAAAACCTTGTTTATATTTGAAACTACAGTTACTGCTTGAAGATTAAGTCATTTTATCCTTGGCAACAAGTGTTTACAGTGTCAGGAGAATTTTTAACTAAGGGTTTGTTTTGCCTTCTAATTGCATAATCTCCTTTTTGTTATTCATTAGCATAGATACTTACCTACCATTTTCCTATTTCACTTGTCCCATATGTCTGACAGAAGAAAAATTGCCTGTAACTTGCTTTCTGAAATGCTTTTATTCAGTTTAGCTGAAACACCAACAAAGATGCTTTTTTTCCTCTGGTTAGCATATTTTCATATTCCTGATACATTAAGTAACTGCAATAGTATGTCTATATATAACACACAGAAAGTGTTATAAAGTGTTGGAATGTTACATTAGGCTGCAGTAATTGCAAATTATGTGAGATTGCATTCTGAATTTGACCCGAGATCACCAGCATTTTACTGTGTTCCTGCGACACGTGTAGTTCTGATTCCTTCATAGCTGACTGCACGCAGTGTGGGTTGCTCCTTGGCACTGCATATCGTTTGAAAAGAAAGGAGGGTAATTTTGTTGCCATTACGATCATGCCAGTAACTCATTTCAGAAGTTTTTTCCTAAAATGAAATAGCCTTTTCCACTCTTCATATTTACCTGAAGGAGAAAGACCACCAGATGTATTTTTCCCATGAGGTTCCAGTGAGTTTGAAATAAACCTGGTTTCCTTGGCCTTGTGCTAACGAGTAGTATTTAAGGAAAGAACTCCCCCGAGCTCTTCTTTTCTGCAGTTTTTAATGGTGTAAAAGAGCCCTCTAAATATCTTTGGAGTCTTCCTTACTCTCTAATATGTCATGGGGTAAAGGAGACAAAGAGAAATGGCAACATGTCATGAAGTAAGAATGTGGAGGAAGAGAATCGAGGAGCTTTCACTTGAACTTTGCTCTAGCTGCTGTTGCCAACCAAGGATTTTCTGTGGTACACCACAACCTCTAAGAAGGCACATCATGTACTCTCTGAAGAAGTTCAGTCTAGAAATTGGGCAATGTTAATGTGTTTATAATAGCTAAAATGTGGTGGGAATGCCTTTTGAATAATGCATGCACCTTTTAAAAATGTATTATGTTCTAGAATCAAGGTATCCTTAAAATGGAATGAAAGCAGGTGCGTATGGAATCTGGTGAGAGGCCCAAACACAAACAAGGAAAGGGTGCGGTGTGGTGATGGCACAACTCCCACTGACTTCACTGTGCTGCTTGGCTAAGAGTGCTCTCTGCCTTCCTCCATGGTGGTCCCCCACCAGGCTTGTGTCTTCTGAACATCCATTCAGAAGTGAGCTGCATTCCTGTTAATAACCTTGGTGACAACAGCATGGATAGAACTGTGCAAAACCAGCTATGCGTGTTCTCTTCCTGTGGGAAAGGGAGGGAAGTTAGCTGTCATTTTGTAGGTGTGAAAATATTATTTTCAAGTATGATTTGAAGAATCCACAGACCATACATTAATGTGCATGGAAGTTCTTTTTTTTTTAAATTATGGTAACCATTTTGTTTAGTTGTGAGTATGCCTTACACTGATTCGATATATTGATCTGTTTCTTCATCTTTGTACTTGCAGTAGCTGTCTAGAGTCTCCATCTGCAGAGATAAAGATGTGCAAACCACTAGGAATAGGTACAGAAAACCATGCAGGCGTCTGCCCAGTTTTCTTTAGCTCTCTTCATAAAAGAAAAAGCAGCTGCTTTCAGTATGGGTATGTGATCTTGACATTAGAGGAATACCCACTTATTCACCTATTTATGACTTTAACTATCTGACTGCAAGAATAAGAGAATAAAACTGTCCATGTGCACTACTAGAGGATTCTTAGCCTGTTTCTGGTTAGTTTTGATGCTTCTGATGTAGTTCCTGAAGTTGTGTGTTTCCACATCTCTGAGTTTCTAGAAGAACTGACATCACGGTGTCATCCCGTTTTTCAAAGCGGTGGAGAACTGTGTTTCAGGTGACAATTTTCAGCAATATCTAGTGACAAGTATTGTGTTGTAGTTTCTTATTACAGCTATGCATGAAGCTGTAGATTCTTCTGAAGGACCAGATGGAGGAAGATTCATGAGAAGGCGTGAGCAGATCACTGATTTGACTTAGCTTTCCTATGTTCCAGTTGAGTCTACAGTAGGGTAGTTCTATTTCTGTCAATTCTGCTGTATTTTTTTTTCCTCTGCTCTTGTGCTGAGAACTTTCCTTTCGTGGTTTCAACTTCTACACATATGTGTGTGATTCTCTATTCTCATAAATGCAGCCATATGAGCCTGTGGTCGCTTTTTGAGAAGCTTCAGTGTTGCAATTCTGCAACTGTCAGTTGCCATCTTTGAGATAGAATTTAGTCGTAAATGTATAACTCACAGTTATGAATGCTCCTATTCTGTTTCAGTGCCAAGTGAAACAGATTAGCTGGTCTCAAGTTGGTTTAATCTAATCTCTTTAATCTGTCTGTGGGTTATATTTATCTGCTTTAGTTTACAGTGGCATGGACTAATGATGCATTCACGAAGTCAGTGTGAATCTCGGTAGAGGGACGGAATCTTCTCAAACTGTTCTTGGCAGGTTTACAACTGAACTTTTCTTTCTGCTCATTCGTCTTGTTCCTTTTTTTCCCTTGGCAGGGATTTCCCTTTCCACTTTCTTACAGGAGGAATAAGATTTTTTTAACTGAAGCTCATTAGTGCAGTTTGGTACATGTCAAGGAACATATGACCTGGATTCCCTTAGGATGAGACTGACTTGGAATGTGTTCCAGCAGCACACCTTATACCTTCAGCATACTTCCTTCCATGCAAACAAGCCAGGGCAGGGGTGAAGTGCCAGCTCCTGAAACACTTGTACAGAGGACGAAGTGGTGTTTGCTACATCTCATTCACTCCATAAGCTCACTGTCACTGTTCTGCACACTTTGCTAATGTAGAGCTTCTGTAGTATAGCAGTGTTGTAGATCAATTAATTTCCAACCCAATTCTGATTCTCTGGGCCTTTTTTCTAATGCCCAGTGGAAGGTGATTAGCAAATATTAACAAAGGTGACGTCTAAGAGATAAATGCAGTGTGTTTCCTATGGCCACAAAAATTACCTTTTCATCCTTAGTGCAAGCTAACTTTGTGGTATTCAGAGGTTTGCAATACCTTTGTGAAACGCGAGGCTTATAAACAAATGGAGATAGTTAAAGTGATTCACACTTGATATAATGGTGATATAATTCTAGGGAATCAATCCTTTTTCTGATTACTCCAGTAAAACAGATAATGGTTTTGCAAATACATACATATGTAAAATAATATTGAATTGCAGTCAGAGCTCTTTTATGTGAATTGAAATTGTATTTGCTTATAAAGAAATTTGGAGAGTATTTGAACAGCTTTAGAAAGTTACATTTTTTTTTTTAACTTTTAAATGTGTCATAAAAACTCTTAAATGAAATTTTATCACTCTTAATTGTGTCTTCATGTTATAATAATGTCTTTGTGTTACATTTATTTGCTGCAGGGTGTTGGGAAGAACAAGATTGTTGACAGATTCCTTCACCTTTTAAACAGGCCCAGAGAGTACTTACAGCTGCACAGGTAAGAACTTGTTACATTTTCATACTTTGCAGTCTGATTTTGCACGTTTTAAAACTCGCATTTCTGAAGTTTAATTTGCTCTTATTGTTTGAATAAATACTCCATTATTTTGGGTGCCACACAGACCACAGAAATGTATCCCTTTTGTAGGCATAAGCAGTAAGGCTGATGAGAGGGTCCAGGAATCTAGTGGAATCGCTTTGCTTAGCATAACAGGAAGTAAAGCTTGGAGTTTACTGATGTCAAACTAAGAAAGTCCTACTATATTATCATTTCTGGAGAGATTTCCTTAAGCATGAGGTACTGTGTGAGGGAAGAATTTCAAAGGCTCTTACTGGAATGTATCATTCATAAGATAAGAAATACTCTTAAGTATTTGTTTTTTTCTTTGTCATTCCTACTAAGCACATGTATTTGTCATCTATAAGCATGTTTAGATTAGGAAAAGATATTTTTTTCTGCAAGCTAAGAAAAGATTTTCAGTACAACAAACCAGTTGAGAACTATTCAAAAGCTGAAATAAACAACAAATTATGATTGTGTACTGATTTAATACCAATTTGTCTGCCTGCTCTTTATGGCATGTGGATCAGTAAATTGAAACAAAGACTGAATAGGTATGGAAGAATTATTTTCAGTTGAATTGCATTGTATTTCTGCTTCATTCCTACTATTTACCTTTCTCTCTTGAACTTCCTAGCTTTATTACTCTTTCTACAACCAGTGTTCTTTAAATAATTAATAAAAATGATCATCTTTGGTATTTAGCCCTTTAACAGCATGGTCTCTTTAGCATTTTCTCTCTCTTCTCCTCTAGCTTTTTGTCTTCAAATATCTTATCCTTGTGTTCCTGATGCTAGGATAACTCTACCTCATCACTTTTCTACTGCTGTTTGCTTACATACTTTTTCTCTTAAAGTATGCTTTTCTAAATACTACTTTCTAAATTCTAAATCATTGCTTTTCTAAATACTACTTTTGTGACCTGCTACTCTGAGCTTTGCATTAACTTTCATGTCATCATCTCTGCCTGAAATAGACATCCCCTCCTTTTCACATATAATCACTTTTTGCACATCTCATTTGGATTAACGAAGTGCTACAGTATTCCTATCACTCCGTGTATGTGACCTTTGAAAATTTGTAGTGAGGTGTGGTCAAGAAGAACAGCATAAATTAATATTGAGATAACTCAGGGGAGTGCTGTATAAAAAAAGATGTTTGGGATAACAATGGACCCATAGAATGTATTAGGTACAACATTCTAGATTATGTATCTCCAGAAAGATAAGGTGCCTTTGCTATAGACTCTTACAAGGTTGCTTATTGTTTTACAGTGTTTAAGAGATAGATAGAAATAACAAATGATGAACCTGAGCAGTTCTAGAAGAACAATTCCAGAGTATGGAGAAACCAGAAATTTCTACTTCCTGGGTGGCATTCTGATACCTTGTGAGGATCTTAGTCTATATGGTACCTTGGTAAACTTTATAAAACCTTTATAAAAGGATTATGATATTGTTAGCCACACTTTTGGATTATAAAACAAAATAGGAAAAAGTTTGCCCTCAAAACATTTTACTATTACAATTTTAGACATTTTGTAGGGGAAATACAGTTAGGAGCTTACTTACAGCATATAAATGCTTTATAGGAAATATGCTAGATTGTACACTTCATCTGGATGTTTCTGTAGATTCTGTAGGTAGCTGGCATCAGAACCATTAACTGTGCTAGCAGGAAATTATTTCTAAATTTAATACTTTAAATGGTGCTCATATACCTGAGTTATAACTCTAGAGCAATTGAATGTTGTAAGCATGCATTTTAGTTGACAACATTTCAAGGGAAAGAAGAATATTATTGTTTTTCTTTTCAAGGAAAAAATGCAATACATTAAATAAAAATTGAAGGGAATTCAGTACCTGGTGAAGATGGGAATTCTTGACCCTTTCAGAAATGTATCTGACATTGCTCATCATTAGTTCTTGGAATTTAGGTTGAAGACTCTCTTTAGATTGCTGTAACAACTCTTTCTAGAAATGAGCATGCAGCTGTCAGCTGCATATCCTGAGGCTCTGAGTTTCCAGTGAGGTATCAAATCTGTAGGAAGATGGCTGATGACATCACCAGTTCTCAAACATGCCCATGTCAAGTGTCACTTTCTATGATTAGCTATAAAACATGTACTTACAATAATTCTAAAATGGAATTGCTGTCTCAGCTGAACAGTATGCCTTGCAATTGAATAGCATCTGTTATGTTCTGGAGTATGTAGATATAAATCCTTAGGTAAGAAATAGCCTTGCTGATGACTCTAACAAAGGTTGGAGAAATTGTCGGAGTGGAGAAAACTGTAAGAGCTTTAAAATTAATGTAATGAGGGTCTTTAATAACATGTATCATTACGTAGTAAATAAAGAAGCAAATAAATAACAGGCAAAAGTAAGTGAAGGTGATCCTGGATGAAATTTCCTGATATCTAAGCAATTTGTTAATGTTATTGCCATTTTTCAAAACTGAATTTTAATTAAGTTTAAGTATCAAACCCATGAAGACATTCCAGAAATATTTACATTCAATGGCTTGTGATGTAAATAAGGGATAAACATGCAGCCATGTAACGTAACACACTGTGTTATGCAGTATAGTCACTGTAGGTGTCATTTATAAAAGATCTCACCCCTTGCACCTTTTGCCAGTAGAAATAAAATAACTAGATATGCTATTCAAATATGTTTTGATTTTGATTGTTTTGGGAAGGGGTGTTTTTTGGTTTCATTTAGTTTGTATTTTCTTTTTTTTTCTCTTTTTTTTTTTTTTAACTTTCTTGATAGTATAGTGCAGCATCCACATACACGCTGTTGCACTTGGGTCAGGGTAATCCCAGGTGTGAGTACAAACTGAGAAAGGAACTCCTTGAGAGCAGAGAAGGACTTGGGGGCCTTGGTGGACAAAAAGTTTGACATGAGCCAGCAGTGTGCACTTGCAGCCTGGAAAACCAACTTTATCCTGAGCTACGTCAACAGAGGGGTGGCCAGCAGAGAAAGGGAGGGGATTGTCCCCCTCTACTCAGACCTTGTGAGGCTCCTTCTGGGGTGCTGTGTCCAGGCCTGGGACCCCCAGCACAGAAAGGTTGTAGGGATAGTGGAGTGAGTCCAGAGGAGATCCACAAAGATGATGAAAGGGCTAGAGCACCTCTCCTGTGAAGAGAGAGCTGGGCTTGTTCAGCCTGGAGAAGAGAAGGCTTCAGGGAGACCTCGTTGTGACGTTCCAGTACTTAAAGGAAGCTTACAAACAGGAGGGAGACCAACTTTCTGCATGGGCAGACAGTGATGGGACAAGAGGGAATGGCTGTATAATTTAAAGGGGGGGAAATGAGGTTAGATGTTAGGAAGAAATTCTTTACCTAAAGGGTGGGGAGGCATGGGAGCAGGTTGCCCAAAGAAGCCGTGGGGGCACCATCCCTGCTGGCATTCAAGACCGGGTTGGATGGGGCCCTGGGCAGCCTGAGCTGGTGGGTGGCAGCCCTGTCCACAGCAGAGGGTTGCAACTGGATGGTCTTAAAGGTCCATTCCAACCCAATCAATTCTATATAAGTTCTGATCTAAAACTTCCAGTATTCCAAAAGATTCACTTGGCAAGTGTGCTTCTTTTGGTCAATGAGCTGATAGAAGGGGTAATTTTCAAACCTCAAAATTAGTATCTTTAACCTCAGAATTAGTGTCACTGGAAGATGGTGAGAGGAGATAGTAGACAGAAAAGAGAGTGTTTTTCCTTAAGCATCTTTTCTAACATCTGTATTTACTTGCTTTATCACTGATTCATATGTAAGGGTCAGTCTGACCTTAAGAATTAGATTGTTTATGGAGATTATAAATCTTTCTCTTAGGCTTGCTTACCTCATTGAGAGATTTTCTTTTCTTGAGTATAATTTACATATATTTATATACATCTATGTGTGTGTATATATATACAGACATGTTTAGAGAGTAATATATATACATATATATTCAGTCACACATACATATGTGTGTATATATATATATATATGTACACCACCCTGTTGATAAACATTCTTTGGAACCACCCTGATAGCAGGTTGGCCTGTTAGTAACTGAGCACTTCTGTTTCCAAGCAATTCTTGGAAAAAAAGCCAACCTGAAAACCAACACACTAGACTTTACTTAACTTTAAGTTTTATAAATTATTTTGGGATCAAGAAACTAAACATAAAATAACTGAAATAAAGCTGTGATTAAAATTTAATAAGGAAAGAAATTAAGAAAAATGCTTGCTTATAAATTATTCAGAAAGTTGACTGCCCTTGCTTACATGCTTCCTAATATAAGAAGTTGATCAGGACACAAAAAAGAATAACTGCAAAAAGGCAGATCTCTTTTATCATATATGGCTGGGTTTATAGGACTCCATCTGAAACTGACAGTTTGGGTTAGGGTCTGCATAGCCTCTGTCTAGGGTTGCACTTACAAAGCATCTTGCTTCTTTTCCATGCTGAATCAGAAGTTTCACCTACTGAGATTTCCCAATTGATCCCTTTCTTTTAAGAATAACTTCTGGGAGATAAACCCTCAAATTTTGTTTATTTGTGAGGGATGACTGTGGCCACGATACTGGCTTCACATTATGAAACATACAACAGCATTATTTTGCCTAATGTTAATCTTTAAGATCTTTCTGCTTTCGCCTTGAATGATGCATTCACCTTCATGATGCTGCTGGGAAGGTGAAAATCTGAGGCAGCTGCAGGCCGAGCAGAGATCTGTTTAGAAATTAGATGCAATATTGGATGACTTTATTACAAACTTTTATGTCCTCCAAATAAATGTAACAGAGCATTGAATACTTGCTTTATTCCTAAATGTGTGAAACCTGGAAAAGCTCATAATTTTATGGACCTTGCCATTACTACTTTTGTAGTCCCTTGTGTGAGTCACATGGAAAGGAATCACCTGTGGTTCTTCAGAAGAATGTGAAACCAAACTTTGTACAAATTGTGGATCTGTAAAACAGGTTTCACTGAATCAGGAAAAAAGTTTTTCATTAGAACTGATAACATCTTCTTTTAAAGTTTCTTGAAAGAAGATTCCACAGAAGGAAAATACAAAGCAAATGAAAAAAAAACAACAACAAAAACAACAGTAAAGCCTTAGAAAAGACTTAGGCAAGAATATGTGCCCTATTCAGGTTATAAAATCTTTTTTATCACTAATGAGAGAGTAGTACATAAAATACAAACTCACACCTCTCCTGTGTAAAAGCCTCAGAACAAAAGTGCTGTAGACTTAAAACTGTTGGCTCCTTTGATGAAGAAAAAAAGTTAATTTTACCCCTCTCACCATCAAATTAGTAACTAATTGCATGTAAAGAATGGTTTTGCCAGATTGACGATATCCTTTATCTGCCATTTAAACAATTATGCGTCTGTTTGGAATTCAGTCTCACCATCAGGCTGTTTTTTTAAGTTAAAATGACAATGATTTCTTCTTGGAGTTCCTATTTTTGTGTGGACTGGTATTATATAAACACAATATTTTCCCTTTTGTTTCCAACGCAGACTTGATTTATGGCTCAGAGTTTTTTGTTTGATTGTGTTTGGATTGTGAAGAGACTGCAAAAATAAAAAAAAGGTTTTCAAAAGGTGATGTTCTGCCTAGGAAGGGAAAAAATTCAGTGACCTACAGTTCACATTGGTTTCTTTTAGAATAAATAATGGATTATTTTTACATGCTGAAGACATTTGAATACATCAAGTTTCTGGAGTCATATAATTTTATCTGTTCTTAGTATTCATTAAGTAATCTCCTAGTCTTAAACATAATGATTTTAAAAAGGGAAAATATTGGCAAATAAATCATTCTCTAGGTTTATTGCTCCTGAAATTTCATTTTAGACAGCTAAATAGAACTGGAGAAATTCTGTGGAGATTATGTAGTGTCGACTCTAAGATTTGATGCTGTACGACTTCTGAAAGCTGCCATCTCTGTTCTGTTGGTGTTGGATTGGTTTTATATTATGTAGCCAAAAGGAGCAGCTGGCAGTAGGAGCCTTACGAAATTATCTGACATCTTGTGTTGTGCTTCAAACTGCTCTACTAGCAAACAAACAAAAGCCTATTTCTCTGTGTAGTACCTTGAAGAAAATTTGAATGTGTAAAGAAGGCCTGTGTTCCAAGCAGCACAGTGGATTTGGTTCAGGACAGCATAATTGACATTATTATGTGTCAGTACTTCTTTGTAAAGTTTGGTATGCATTGCATTTGTTGATGTTCTGAGATTCTCAAAAGCCTTGGGCACATAGTCCTTGGCAAACTGCTCTAGGTGACCCTGCTTGAGCAACATGTGTTGGATTAGCTGACCTCCAGAGGCCCTTTCCAACTTCAAGCACTCTGATTCTGTTATGTACCAACAACTTTTGCAAGCCAGAAGATAGAGGACACCAGTGAGTTCTTATTTTCGGTTAAATCAAAATTGTTCAGTAGGAAAAAAATTAAAGTAAAAAATTAATTTATCTTCATAAAATTGGATGATCCGGCAGTGATGTTCCATGCAGGGAGTCCATTAAAAAGGTCCTTGGCTTTTGTGCAAATATGTCTGTGCGAAAGAACTGTTAAAAGCTGAGGAAATTAAGAAGCAGTTTCAAATCGTTTTTGGAACAAGAAAAATAGGAATATTTTTTGTAATGTCATTAAGTTTGATAACTTGTAGAACATTTGTTTATTGTTATGATATGAATGTAAATAACAAGCAGAAATTTCTCTGAGATGTTTGTTGGCTTCATGCTGTTTCCACATTGATCAGCCATGGGAAACACAATTGCAGCTCACCATCTCCATCTCTGCAGTGTGTGCCACAGGCAGTCCTTTACTCAATTAAAAGCTTTCAGAATTGAAAACTATCAGTCCTTTCAATTGCTATGGGAAATTGGTTGCTCTCAGCTAGTGGGAGAGCTAGATTTCCTCTGAGCTACTACACACAGGTGGCAGCTGATGTCATGGTAAGTAAAACTTGTCAACCTCTACTCTGACATCTTGTGTTTGTAGAATTGCAGTCGTTTAATTGGGTAAGAATGTTGTGGTCATTTACAAAAACAGAAGCTTTTGATGAGCATCCTGCAGTGCAGTCTACATCAATAATTTATTGATGGATTATGATGGTTTTTCTGCTTCTCGGTGCTTCAGTGAGTCTACAGGAGATGTGAACCAAGTAGTTCAAGCATTCTCTTTCTGTGTATCAAGAAAACATTCATCTTAAACCATTTTTTGTGCAAAAAGAGAATACAAATCTTTATATCGTGTAACAAAAAAGAGGAAAGTTTTTTGGTGCAGAAGAGTTGTTCTTGTAATGTCTGAAAAGTTGAAGCTGCTTGATATGGTTTGATGCCTTTTTGTGATACAAGAGAATTTATGACGTTCCCTTCTTTAGCTTTGATAAAAAAGAAAAAAGCTTTTATAAAACGTAGTGCTTGCTTTGCAGTTCATGCCCTTAAGTTAGCCATACTATGCATAGTTCTCTGTGTTCAGAAAGCTTTTTTGTCTCCTTTCTTATCATTAATATAGGCCTCATCTAAAGCATTTTGACTTTCTTTGCGATTGTTGTCTTAGAATACTAATTCCTATAAAAATTCTATTTGTTAATCTTGCTGCTATTTTAGATGATCATGCACTACCTTGTTCTGGTTATCTCCATGTTACATTTTATTTCAAAGAATTTCCATATGATGTTGCATCTTCCTGTCAAAGTCACTGTGTTTGTTCATGTGACTGATGATTTGAAAGTGTGGTACAAGGTTCACTTTAAGTATCTGCTACATCCTGGCTTTTTCTAATTCCATAATAAATCACAGTAATCTTTTCTTCCAAAAATTACATGAGTTTACATACGTTATCCTTTTCAAAATAAAGGTAATTTTGCTGTGATCTTTAACAATCAAATTAATTGAGAGGTTTGGGGTAGGAAAATGAGCGTATAGCGTCCCTACAAGCAATACTTACTACAAACTGTGCATTAATCTTTTGATGTTAATTTTCTTTCTCTCTTTTCCAGCACATGTAATCAGTATAAAATCTAATTACCTGTTTCCCCTTCTGAGATCATTTAAATCTACCCTTTGAGCTTTATTGACTTCGGATTTTTAAATTGTAATTAGAAAAAGTTTTTGCAAGAAGGAATTACTTATTTCACTCGAGATGTTGCTACTCAAGCTATAGATACCTAATACTGTAGAGCTATAGCGCACTTGATCCCAGAATTACCTTTGAAAGAAGACAGGACTGTGTAAGACGATTTAAATGACAGTGCAGCTCTGCAGGTCTGTTTTTCAAAGTGAATAACCACAGAGAAGTTATGTCTGTAGACAAATTGCTCTTAAGCTTCAGTGGTTTGTTAGAGGAATCCATTGAGCTCAGTGAAAATGCGTGTGTGTGTGTGTCTTATATGCACACAAAAAAGCTGGCTAATTTGCTCTGCTTGACTTCAAGTCCTGAATTTTTACAATGTGTATGTCTAGAATATTTTCTTCTCATTTTAACAAAGTAAACTTACAGTGCATCCTTTATTTTTCATACAGCCTTAGTTTGAAAATAAGTAATAAGGACATATTGCTGTTGTGGAAGTTTATGCTGTGAGGCATTCAGTGTGCTAGCTAGTATCCAGTACATTGTAATGAAAGCTTGCAGAAGTTCACATAAGCTAGTGGTCTCTTCTTTCCAGTGTTAGCTTTTTATAAACTGTCTGACCAGCTCTGCTATTGTCACATTTCAGGTATTAGAGAGCTACTTCATTTATCTTTTTGTAGGAATTCAATTCAGCTTCAGTATCCTGCTGGGTGGCTGCTGTGGAGAAATAACTTAGGTTAGAAAACCAAGTTGTTTCATTTTCATCTAAAGGTAAAGTAGCAGTTTCTAGCTGTTTACTCAGTGAAAGGTATTCTTATATGCAATCAGGGGAGCTGTAGGATGTCGTATTTCTTCATTTGTGGATTTTGCAATTTGAGCGAATTTCTCATGTTGGAACACATTATGTGCAAGTGTTGCATCTTGTTTTAAAAGATGGATTTTGTAACTTGATTTAAGCATATAACCTGAATCAAACATGTAATTGCCTTTGGCCTTTGTTCTGCCACCCACAGTTATACTGAGTAATAAGCACCTTTATATTCCAAATAATTGTTTGGATTTTAAACAAGCATCTGTCTTGCTGAGTAGTTACAATGGTCTTAGCAGAAGAAATGTAGAGATATAATTATCCATACACGTAGGGAAAGTCAAAAAGGCTTTACACTGTCATTTTAAGAGAGAAATACGAAAGCTGTTTGACTTTTTAGGCATTTCAGAATTTCCTGAGCATAGTGGTTGTGTCATGCAATGATACCGTGTATAATAGGTTGGCTAGAGAAGTTTATTTGTAAATGTCAGAGTCGCGCAGATTGCCTGCTTTTCATCAGGATAGTCCATGAGTGGATTAACTTAGCAATTAACAACTTCACATGGCTCTTGGCTTAATTATTTTTCAAATACTCTTGAAATTAGGTCACACCAGCTGGATATATTCTGATTGGAATGTAATCAAGGAGTTATATGTACATCTGTTTATGTAGATAATTAGATAGATGTATACAGCTCCCAGATGTGAAGAACAATTATTATAGCGTATGTTCTGGGTGTTTGATTTTTCCTTTCAACCACTGTGAAGTTTAACTTGGGGAATAAGACAAAGGCCAATCTGGTTTATCAATGTTTGTTACTATGAACCCTAAAAATACAAGGTTACTTATAAGATATTCTCTTACTCTGTCAGCCTCGGTAAACACACAAAAAGCCAGGGCAGCTTTTTTCAGGCTTGCCACAATGTAGTAATTACAGTGAAAACTGAGGTTTGTAATGTTAAGTGAGGTCCTGATGCTGAGTCCTGCATTTGAGCAGAAGCTTCCCTGGTGAATCATGTTGTACAGTAAAGCAGCACAGTGCATTTGGCTTTTCTTAAGTTAGAAGACAACATGTTGGTTATGGAGTGGATCAAACCCTGTTTTGGCATTCACACCTTGATGTTTTGGGAAGGACAAATGTCAGCACATGCAGTGAACTTTTGCAGATTTGTTGTATGGACAGCATTAACATTTTTAATGAAGAATTCCCTGCGTTGATGTAATTTTTCTAAAGAAACATATTTCAGCCATCTGTTCCTTAAGATAAACTAACATGAATTTTAAATAGAAAAACATCGTTCTCATTGCTGCCTAACTTCTTCTTTTGTCTAGTTTCAACTCCTCTTTCTCACCAGTGGATATTCAAAATGTCTGGACATTTAATTGCTTTCCACCTTTCCACCTCTCCCATCCTGCCCTATGTCAAGGTCTACTGATAGAACTGTTTATGCAAAAGAAATGCAGAACTCATTGAATTTGTGTAGAGGAGAATTTTATTTTAAATGGCAAAGTAGGTATGGTTTGCAGTTCCTCTCCTCTCTTTGGAGTTATTTTTCAACTGTTGTTTAAGAAGATTTGGATAAATATTGTAACTTGACAGGGACAGAATGGAGTCTTTTCTACTCTGATTGAGGTATTTGAATTATAAGCCTTGTTAGCAGTAAGAAATTGTGTATAACCTGGGTGGACAGTAGTTTTGATTCACTTTTGTAGTGAAGACTTGTAGATATATGTAATAACATATATATGTTATTAATTTAAATGGAAATAATTTTTAAAATATGCTGTCATCCATAGTCACTGCCATCTGGCTGGCCTCTGTTCAAATCAGAAGTTTGCTTTTCCTTCAGGCAAGAGCACCACAATAGCAAACACAAGTATATTGCAGGAAGAGCATCCCTCTGTAGCTTGCATTGCTTTGTGAGGATGGGTCAAGGTCCAGCAGGATTGTCACTTACCTCACATCTGCTCTGCCCTTGTTTTCTGTGGTCAATAGAAATTTCTCCTGATGCATTTCGTAGCTCTCCCCTGGAGAGAAGGTATTGCTGTCAAAGGAATAGTAGCTGTCAAAGACTGGTGTGTATTGAGTAAATTTATAGATCTCAGAAAAAGCTGCCTTTGGGCTATAGAATGCACCAGTAACAAAGAGTAAATAAGAGACAGAGATGTGAGCCAACAACAACAAAAAAATAAACATCAAAAGAAGTCCCAGAAGTGCTGCTACGAATGGATTGGTACTGTCAGAAGAGTTGCTGAGTTTAGGTACCAGGTATTTTTATTTTTTTGTTTTTTTAGTGTAGAGTTTCTGAGAAGAGTTTCCATGATAATAACATGTTCTTATGAAAGACATTTGTGAGCTTTTCGTATTTTTTCTTTTACATTCAGGGGAAACTAAATTAATTCAGTTGAACAGGATTGACAGTATGTCAGACAGCTTTTCTCATCCACTTGTATATTCCCACAGTTTTGCCTCTGTGTGTCAGAACTATTTTCATCTTGGGTGCCAGGTGTGATGAAATTATGAGGGTTTTGTATTCTTGTCTTTGTTAGAGCCTAGTTAATACTTAGATGCTAATATTAATAGGTAAACATGAAATAGTTTTTAGATCTCTGCTGTGGGAATGAAATTCTGCACTCAAATGTTTTGAGTGCCAGACATAATTTACACTTCAGAAAATCTGCATGCCACGTTGTTCAGAAATATTTCAGATGTAACATATATTTGTTATTGTCTTCCAGTGTCTTTCCATTTATAAAGGTCATTACAAAGCAGAAATTCAAGAAAAAAAGCCTAAGACAAAAAAGTATTTGTAGTTGTTTTTTACTCTGTTTAGTTAGTTTCTGGAAAACAGAAAATAATGTCATCTAATTGCATAGCTTGCAATTCTGAAAGGAGTACTTATCTGTGGTACCCATAACAACATCATTCTTATGTACTGAATGTAACATCAGTTCAGAATTGTGCTCACTTACATCACCAAACCAACAGAATTAATGTTTGACTGTATACTTAGCTTATAGAATACACTGAAAACCTCCTGGAATATTTCCTTAAAGAATTAGGCCTGAATAACAAGAAAGCAGAAGAAAAGTGATAAGATAGATAAATAACCACAGAAAAAAAATAGTTGGAAATTGGATTTAGGATGTTGACATGTCAATTGTTCCTTGATCTTGATTCCTTCTACAGTTTTTATTGATCGATGCAGCTTTCATACCAGCCCTTAAGTAAACACGTAAACTCCTTTAGCATTCCCACCAGAGTTATCATTATTTTGTCTTCTCTAAAAACTGAGATCGTCCAAATGATTTATGCAATCTGGTAGTAATCACAAGTTAGTGTTCTGTATCTGGGAGCTGTGAGTTACCTGTGCAGAGCCAGAGCATTCACAAGCTCTGCAAAAACAAAATACATGATGTTTTGTGATGCAGAAAAACCCCACGATTTTACATTTGTGTCTTTCCTTCTCATGGCACCAGTCCCCATCCATAACACCCTGGGAAGTCATCTTTTATTCTCCTAAATTTAATACCGTGTTGTTCTGTGAATTATTTCTATCTAATAAGCAACCTGTGACTGTGCCTTCATGGGCTGGGGGGTTTGGTTTATATGTGATAACATCTGCAGCTATTTAAGCTTGAACCAGAAATATCAACTGTTGCTGGAGGTAGTCTGATATGTGCATTCTGAGAACTTAGTCCCTAAGTAATGTGTTCAAGAAACATTGGTTTGTTGCTCTTTTTGTATGATCTGTTATTTTTTTTGCCCTGTGTAGAAATGGGCAAAGAGGAAGGATAATTGATAGAAGCTTTGCTTTTATTTCCATGACAGGATTTCTGAGAAAAAGGTTTAGTTCTACAGCTTATTTCAGTGATTTTAAAAATGCATGTAGAGTTGGATTTGTTTCATATTACACAATATGAATATAACCGTGTTTTGGTGGAGTTTTACAGTTTGTAAGTTGATGGATTTGAACAAAATAGAGGTAGCATCACCTCTTCTACATTTCCTCTCCTGGATTAAAGTTCAGATGAGCAGGCAAATAATAAGAAAGCTCTGCTTCTACCCTGTTCCTTATTGTAGTGTGTAGGAGGCATTGGGATAAATCAGTCATGAGTAAAGCCAAACAAGAAAGTATCAGTTGTTAGGGACAGAAAGCCTGCTGACAGCAGTTTCAAATAAAGGAAATTTGCGTGTTATGCTGTCAGCTCTGAGTTGTAATTGGAAGCTGGCCATTTAATATTTTACTGCAAACAGTACTGTGTTTGATATCCTGTACCCATGGAGCTTATCAGTATATTGTTGGGTTTTTTGCAAGGTGTTAGAAAATTAAAGATTGAACTAAGGTGGATATTTGGAACAGTGAGTCAGCCTAGCTTAAGCAAACACTTGCTGTATTGCGTGGTTGTGAAAGGTAAGAGATTTTTGTTGCATCGAATCTCGCACCTATGACATAAGGTATATGGGTAAATCCAGTGTGGTGATACATGTTGCTGGACAATTCTGAACTGCAACAGTTCTTTTATCTGTACATTCAGTAGAGATTGAAATTGATTATTATAATGAAAACTAAGGAATATTATCATCGCAGATTTTGATTAACTGTGTAAGAATTGTGAAACTGTAAAAATTGATTGAGTGACTGAAAAAAAAATAGAATCCCAAAAGGAAAATATTTTGTTATCATAGCCTCTGTCCCATCTAAGAGCTCACACTGTTTGTGATGTAAAATGTAGCAGTTGCTATTGAAAATTGTTCATAGAATCACAGAATGGCCTGGGTTGAAAAGGACCACAATGCTCATCTAGTTTCAACCCCCTGCTGTGTGCAGGGTCACCAACCAGCAGACCAGGCTGCCCAGAGCCACATCCAGCCTGGCCTTGAATGCCTCCAGGGATGGGGCATCCACAGCCTCCTTGGGCAACCTGTTCCAGTGCCTCACCACCCTCTGTGTGAAAAACTTCCTCCTAATATCTAACCTAAACCTCTCCTCTCTCAGTTTAAAACCATTCCCCTTTGTCCAGTCACTATCATCCCATGTTGATAGTGAATGAGTTCTATCTGAATAATCTGTAGCAGAGATTAGGAGACTCATCTTCTAGCACTGAGCTACTACAGCGTTCTCAGATCATGCTGGAGAATTCTGAAAAGTAGAGATGTTTGTTCCTCTTAGAAAAGAGATCGTTTATGTTCTCATTCAGTTGTTTTGCACTTCATCGTAACTCAGTTTCCTCTGTGTTTCAGTTAATGTTGCCTGTTTTTCCACATTTCAGGGACACCACTGTACAAAGCCTCACCCTACAGCCTTCTGTTAAAGATGGCCTTATTACATATGAAGATTCACCGCTGGTCAGTAGCAACGTTTGAATTGTATATTTGGAAATGTTTAATCCAAGTAGTTAAGCATGATGACTTTTCAGACAAAATGCCTTATGATTTAATCGTTTGTATAGGATAGTCAGTGAATGTGGTAACAATTCATCAACTTTTACCTTGGTTCCACTTGCTGTGTTTTCTATGCCAAATGCAGCAGGTCTGCACACAGCCAAAATGAGCATGGAAAGTAAATAGTAAACCTGACACATTCTAACTGATGCAGTGGTATTTTGCTGCTTCTCTTTTACAGTATCTAAAATGCCTCACACCTACCTGCAAAATATTACTCCAAACAGCTCTTTCAGTTATTCTTCAGTTCTTTCAGCTTCATGCTGACTGTTTAGATGTGAGCTATTGCTTACTTTACTGTCATTCCTGGTCTAAGTCAGGCTCCTCCCTCCTCCCTAGGGCAACTTCCATTCATATCCTGAGTTAACAGAAGCACCTTCCTTTCTTGTCTCAGCTTCTTTCCCTTCTCTCTCTGCTAAAATTTGGTCATATATTATCCCTGTTCTGATGCCCTTTCTTATATCACTTGCACTGGAATGTTCCTACTACTGACTGGCACACAACTAATCAGTTTCTCACAGTTATTTTTGGATAGTTGTGATGGTTGGATTCTTTTCTCTTCCAGGTAAAGGCAGTGAAGTTTGGACATATTTTGGTCGTTGATGAAGCAGACAAAGCACCAACAAATGTTACCTGTATCTTAAAAACCTTAGTAGAAAGTGGAGAGATGGTTTTGTCAGATGGAAGGCGAATTGTTGCCAGTAAGTGGGTACAAAACATTTTAATAACTTATATTAAACTTTATCATGTTCCTGTTTTTCATCATTTACATTACTAAGCGCAGCCCTAGGAGTCCAAATGTAAAAAGCACTTGATGCTAAAAGCTTAGTAGTTAAAGAAATTACAGTGTCTTTTTTTTCAGTAGAGAACAATCTGAAATATGCCATGTCAATTTCTGTTTTTAAAAACTAGAGCTACTTTTGCCATAACCACAAAGGCTTTCTTAAATCAGCGTTCTTGTGAATCGAATTCTCAGGAATTAAAAACAAAACAGTAACCTGACCTCTTTATTTCCTCCTCACAATGAGAAGTAAGGATCTATTTGACCAAATTATGAACTTGGCTTTACCCATCTGGATAGTTGGCATAAAACTCAATCAGATCCAGTAGTAAAAATAAGAGTATAGCTAAGGTTGAATTGTTAAAGTCTTCATCTAAAATAACGGTGTGCTATTATTACTTAAAGATATGTTGCAAGATGGATACTTTGTAATTAGCTGGAGCTAATTCACAAGAATTGCAAGAACTAAGTATTTTTTATGATTTTTTTTTTAAAGTCCTCTTTAAAATACCCTCTTGAACTTAGTAGACACTGTAGTTTGGTAATAAAGATATGTGAGTGGAGCAATCTGTTCAGCACTCACGTGGTATAACACAGGTTTTGCTTGTGATTATGAATTACAGATGTGCATTTTTTTTAAATAACTTGCTAGTTCGTTTCAGTTTTTACTGTAGTACTTTAGAGGAGGGAAAAGGATTCCCAAAGTCCATGTGCCAATGGAGACATATTTGCTGGGAACAGGCAAGGGCAATCTGACTCATTTTGGTGAGGACTCAGCCTTCACATGGGTGACATTATGTGATTCTGGCTTTGCACAGATTTTTGAAATAGCCAGGGGGACTTTGAGTCCTGTGTTCAGATGTTATAAACATAGAAAAAGTACTTTTTTTTTTTTCACCCTTTACATCACCATTTTGGTAAAGTTAAACATAAAATCTTCTAATCATTTTTTTCTAATTCAATAATAATTGCAAAGCTTAAATATGCAATTAATAAATTATATTTCTTTTCTAGATCCTGCTCGTGTAGAGGGGAGAGAAAATGTCATAGCAATTCATCCTGATTTTAGAATGATAGTTCTAGCAAATAGACCTGGATTTCCTTTCTTGGGTAATGACTTTTTTGGCACATTAGGTAAGTGATTCACATTAAATGCTGAAGTGCAATAGAACTCATTAATACAATTACTATCTTTATTTTATTTGATTTCATTGGAGCAGGGATTCCCCATGCATATTAATACTCTGTTTTACTTATGATGCTTGGGGTTATATTCAGCTTGAAGACAAAAATGTGAATTTGGATCTATTAATAAAAGTGCTGAAACTTGCCCTGAGGTTAACAACTATACATAGTCATCTTTGTACAACTAGAATTGTTTTACTGGATCAGGACTAACATAAAATACGGACAAAGGCAGTAGAAATTTTTGTTAATGAACGTATCTGTAAATGTAGCAATAATATGAGCTGTAAGCTGTTGATAGCTGACATCAATGGTTAACACAAAAGTTCAGAGTTTTCTTTCCTTTACTGCAAGCCACTGGCCAGATGTTGTCTTGTTTCATACAAGTATTAGGAGCCTGATGGATGTTGTTTTTTTCTCTCTCTAAAGATGGGAGCAATTAACTTTATAGTGTTAATACTATTGGTATCTACTTCTTAATCCTCATTAGCTTCTCCGTGCGTGTAGTTTTATAGTCAGAACATTTGATAAAATACTAAAATTATCACCGTTTTAGGTAACCCTCTCCAAATTTCACATCCAAGTTTTTGTTCTAAAAACACACTCGTTTTAAAAAAAAACCTCCTGGTAGTTCCTAAAAACCTTTTGTGTCATCATGTGATACATAAGATTTGTGAGATTCATCACAGCTTCATCTGACAGTAAATGCAGGAATTTAAGCTTTCATGTCACCTAAAGGTGAACAGTGAAGAATTTATTGTCTGAAGTATAGTCCAATGTTAGTCTAAGTGGGCCTCTGCAGTGCTTTGGTGGTGTTGCCAACTAGATTATCAGTTAAATTGCCTTCCAGACCACAGTACCAATGTAGCCTAAATTCTAGGCAGGGACCTTAATTTATGTGTTTTTATCTGTCAACTCTAGCTGTAATACTTGTTCAGTAAGAAATAATGATACCATCAAAAAAAGCAGGAGGAAGCCCAGTCTTGTTCTGTATGATAGCTTTTTGTTTTTCAGAAGCCGTGTGAGTGGGCATTCCATGGCAGAGACCCACTGGCTCTGATTTTCACCAAGCTACACTGCCCCAAGATGTCCTTATTATAGCCTATTTATTTTCTATGACCTAATCTCTCTCCCTGTATTGACCCTTTAAACAAAACCAATTATCCTAGTATTGTATTTGCCCTACGTGGTAGAGGCTTAATGAAGATTTTGGGATGGATTTCGCTTTTCAAGCATAGGGACCCTTCTGCTTTTAACTCAAGTTCTTTTTCAGCAGAATCTGATCAAGCTTCTGCTGAGTTTTTTTACAAATCAATTCAGTTCTGTAGATTAGGTGGCTGGGATCAACATAATGCAAATACGTGTGGAGGACAGCTTGCTGTATTTCTTATCGTACTTCAAGGTAGGCAGAGGGAAAAGATAAATCCAGTACTTCATCTAAACCTCCCGTTTGGGTTTATGCTGTGGTATGTATCCCTGGATATCAAGAATTCTCTGCCTTCTGTGGTATTTTGAAGGTGCTCACAAATTTCTTCAGGCTTTTTTTTTTTCTTTTCTTTTGCATTTGATTTGTATTTCGTCTTGAAGTGAATTTCTCCCTTGTTATCACATATATTATAATAG
Organism: Tympanuchus pallidicinctus; assembly: GCF_026119805.1. Lineage (NCBI taxonomy): Eukaryota > Metazoa > Chordata > Aves > Galliformes > Phasianidae > Tympanuchus > Tympanuchus pallidicinctus. Next base: position 41,529,896 of record NW_026294780.1, on the reverse strand, counting down.
CAGGAGAAATCTCCATGTTCCTGAAACCTCAATGTTCTTTACAGCAAGTTGATCCTTCACTTTTTTCAAAGTGTCTCCTCTCGATATGTTGCTTTCCCATTTAAGCTCCTGTACGAAATGCAGTGGAGCTGCTGCATCTCAAGTCTTTATAAAAACACCATAAATGTGTGTTGTTTATTTTTTCTATTAGGGGACATCTTTAGTTGCCATGCTGTTGATAATCCTAAGCCGCAGTCTGAGCTGGCTATGCTTCGACAGTATGGTCCTGATGTTCCAGAGCCCATTCTTCAGAAATTAGTGGCTGCTTTTGGAGAGCTGAGGAGTTTAGCTGACCAAGGAATTATCAACTATCCCTATTCAACTAGAGAAGTTGTGAATATTGTGAAGCATTTGCAGGTACAGTACATCAGAACTTGTTGACTTTATCACTATTAAATTTCTAATACTTGTAGAAAAAGATACCAGTATTGTTCATGGATTTATAATTCATTTAAGAGAAGGCTTGCATTTTGAAAGCTTAGTAATGCTAGGATGTTCAGGATAAGGATCATAAATGTACTAAGCATATATAGACGTACAGAATACCTGTGATTCTGTTTTTGTTATGTTTGATGTAAGAAAATGTTAAGTGAATATAGTACACAGCTTCATACTAGCCTGTATTATGCCAGCTTAGCATAGAATACTTGAAAAAGAATGTAGCTGTGCACTTTATGCTATATGGGATTTTTGTTTTTATTCATTTCCCAAGTTGGAAACAAGACTCTGTTGCACAACAGTAATATGCGACAGATGGAATTTGTCTAAGGAAGACATTACATGAATAATGACTTTGCTGACAGATACTTAGGAACTGTGATAGCTTCCTACACGCATTTTAAATGCAAAATCTTAAATTCTAATGTAATTATTATTATTTTATTATTTTTAAGTTTATGGTAGATTCTGACTTGTATCTTTATGAATTGAAGGATAGATTTTGACTGTATTTGAACTATAAAATATCTCAGTGACCTCTTAAATGGTAGTGCTGTTATTTTCTGTTTGTAATCAAAAAGCAGATAACTTGGTGGTTTATAGAGTATTTCCTGAATTACTGAATCCTAGATTTAAAAAGCATAGTGGAAATGTTAATGGATTTAGTGCAAATAGAAAATATATCATGCATTCTTTGACCAACTGTTCCTTTGTTTAACACTGGTATAGTATGGTTGAATTCTGCTTTTGTGTTTGTTAAGAACTAACAAAGAATTCTGAGATACTCAGCAGCTTTTTTGCCTTTATAGGCAAATGCTTTAGCCATAACATCCAACTCACAGCATCCAAAGGCAGGGACTGGGAGAAGAACAGCCCACTGTAGAGGTACATCAAGTTCAAGACCATCTAAGGAAACTCAGGGTGCACAAGTCCTTGGGATCTGACGGGCTTACATCTCAGAAAGCCAATTGTATCCTGGGCTACATGAAAAGAGAGATGGCCAGCAGGGTGAGGAAACTGGATATGAGCAAGAAATGTATGCTTGCAGCCCAGAAGACCAACATGATCCGGGGCTGCATCGAAAGAGGGGTGGCCAGCAAGGCAAAGGAGTGATTGTTCTCCTCTGCTCTGCCTTCATGAGGTCCCATTTGCAGCACTACGTTTGGACCTGGAGCCCCCAGCACAAGGAAGATGCGGAGTTGTTGGAGTGAAGTCCATGGCTTCAGGCCATGAAGATGATCAGAGGTCTGGAGCACCTCTCCTATGAAAAAAGGCTGAGGCAGCTGGGCTTGTTCAGCCTGGGAAGAAAAGGCTCCAAGGAGAACTCATTGCGTCCTTTCAGTACTTAAAGGGAACTTATAAACAGGAGGGAGACCAGCTTTTTACACTAAAAGCGAGTAGTCCATCCAAATAAGTATGTAAGCAAAATACTTTATGAGGCTCCAATAGCAATTGATAGGTATTTTCTTTCCAAACTGATAGGAGTGCGTGTTGGTAGTATTACTGATGTCCGTTACACACTTACATCTGAAATAAGAACAGAAGTGAGAATGGAAAAATTACACTCATGAGGAAGAGTAAGAGGGCTGCTGAAAAGCTTATGTTAAATGAACTCTTTGTTGTGCTTTCCAGCGTTCCATCCATCCATCTTCTATCTTCAAGTAATCTAGAGTTGCCAACTGACGCTGAAACATATGGGCTTAATTATTTTTTCTTTCTCATATTGTTGAAGAATGGAAGAGCTGCACTGCTGATTGTCTTAAGGACAATTATTCTCTGCTTCTGTCACCTTCAACTAAGTAGATAAATGTGGACATATCAAACTGGGCATTGGGCACAGATCAGTGAGGAAGATCCCTGTTTGCTGGTTTTTACTTCACTCAAAGTCAAGTGTAAATGTCCAAATAAATCTTCATCTTGCAGCTTTGATTTTTTTCTATGGCATTAGTTTTCAAGATCCTGGTCTCTTTGAAAGGTTGCAAAATTCTGTTTACTGTAACTTGTTTTTCAGTCTGCATGACAAAAAGGTTGGGGCTAGCCAAATGTAAGCAGTGAATATAAACATACTGTTTATTCCAAGTAAAAAGCTTTTAGGTCTTCAGGTAGAGAAGAAAGAGGAAGGAGGGAAATGAGTCAATGAAATTGCTGGTCCGAAGGAAGGAAGGAGGGAAGTTAGTCATGTTGTTACAACCGTTCCACAGTCACAATTTTATTGTACTATTGTGTTGGTTTCTTTCACATAATTTTAGGGTGGTATTTTTTTTTTCTTTCATCTGGTAAAAAAGAATTGGATATTTCAGAGAAAAAAATTATGGTTGATTACTGTTATCTGAGTGGGCATCATAGCATCAGAACTTGTTGATTAAGAGAACATTCTGATTGCTGTGACATCAATATGTAAACATTAGGCTAATCTGATGGGCCTTCAACATACAGGATTGTTTCTACAGTGTAGTTTACAAGGGCATTTTCCTGTAAATATTATGCAAATAGGTAACCCATAGTAATTTAGTTGTAGTCTAGATTGCATTCATATGCATTGCTTCTATGCTAATTTTTTTCTTAAGAAATGGCTTGATTTTTTTTTATTTGTTTTTGTGGAGTCTTTTTGTGAAGGTTGAGATATCAAGCTATCTGAAGACCTGTAACTGCAGACTGTCTACTCCAACTGCCTGTCTTGGTTATTGCACCTATTTCTTCCTGCTAATTGTATAGAGAATTTGAGTCTTGTAGCTCTAGATGGCAGGTAGCCTAAAGATACCTTTTTTGTCTCACTCACTTGCAACTGTCAGCACGTGTCAAATGTCAGAATTGTTGATGCTAATAGTGGCTTATGGGCAAACCCAGAAGCTCCATATGCTGCCCTTAACTGCTAGTGTTATATACTATGACTGCTTCTGCACCAACTGATCTACAGGCTTTCACTAGATCTTTTGTATGTTCTTATGCAGAGTCCAGTCACCCGATGTCTCTGGTAGATGTTAATCAAGCAACTCATATTTGTCCAAATAGTAAAGTAGAAATGGCTTTTCTACCAAGTCTATTGAGATTTTTCTCAATTTGAGGTATTTAGTTAGTTAGTTTTTCTTACTTTGCCTTCTTTCTTGTTTGTATCTGAGATTGATTTCTGTTCGCAGACAATAGAGTAACAGTTTTTGAGTGGTAAATGTGTAAGGTGCCTTCTGACCCTGAAGCCTACATTAGTCTTTTAAGCCTCTCCAGTAAGCTCTTGTGCTAAGATAGCAGGTGCTTAATACATTTTTTTCTGTTCATCTGATCTCAGATGGAAGCCAGGTTTATCACATCCACTTACATCCTTTTCTGTCTGTGCAGCTCTACACACAACACATGCTTTTTATCCTTTTGGCCAACTACATTGAATCTTAGTTACCAGTTACCAAAGATAATGAGGTTTCCGCTGGCTTAATCAGAATCAGTAGCTATGTGGCAGAGAGAAACAGTCTGAAATTTATGTCTCTGTGAATGAAAAGGCAAGCTGCTTTTCCTGGCAGTAGATGATGCCTACTGTAAAAGGGAGAGCAGTGGATGTAGTCTCCTTGATTTCAGCAGGGCATTTGATACTGTCCCCCACGACATCCTTATAACAAAGTTGAGGAAGTGTGGGATAGATGAGTGGACAGTGAGGTGGGTTGAGAACTGGCTGACTGGCAGAGCACAGAGGGTCGTCGTTGGTGGTGCAGAGTCTGGTTGGAGGCCTGTAACCAGCGGTGTTCCTCAGGGGTCGGTGATGGGTCCGGTCTTGTTCAACATCTTCATCAGTGACCTTGATGAGGGGATAGTGGCCACCCTCAGCAAGTTTGCTGATGATACGAAGTTGGGAGGATTGGCTGACAGCCTGAAGGCTGTGCTGCCATTCAGCAAGACCTGGACAGGCTGGAGAGCTGGGCAGAAAAAAACCGGATGAGGTTTAACAAAAGCAAGTGTAGAGTCTTGCATCTGGGGAGGAATAATTGCATGCACCAGTACAGGTTGGGGGATGAGCTGCTGGAGGGGAGCCCTGCGGAAAGGGACCTGGGTGTCCTGGTGGATGACAGGTTGGCCATGAGCCAGCAGTGTGCCCTTGTGGCCAAGAGGGCCAATGGCATCCTGGGGTGCATTAAAAAGAGCGTGGCCAGCAGGTCGAGGGAGGTGATCCTCCCCCTCTACTCTGCCCTGGTGAGGCCTCATCTGGAGCACTGCATCCAGTTCTGGGCTCCCCAGTACAAAAAAGACAGGGATCTCTTGGAAAGAGTCCAGCGGAGGGCCACAAAGATGGTGAAGGGCCTGGAGCATCTCTCCTATGAGGAAAGGCTGAGTGAAATGGGTCTGTTCAGCCTTGAGAAAAGAAGACTGAGAGGGGACCTGATCCAGGTCTATAAATATCTAAGGTGTGGGGGGCAGAGTGGTGAGGCCAGACTGTTTTCAGCAATGTGTGGTGACAGGACAAGGGGAAATGGCTGGAAACTGCAGCATAGGAAGTTCCGCACAAATGTGCACAAGAACTTCTTTACAGTGAGGTGACGGAGCACTGGAACAGGCTGCCCAGGGAGGTGGTGGAGTCTCCTTCTCTGGAGATGTTCAAGACCTGCCTGGATGCCTACCTGTGTGACCTGCTGTAGGGAACCTGCTTTGGCAGGGGGTTGGACTCGATGATCTCTGGAGGTCCCTTCCAACCCCTACAATTCTGTGATTCTGTGAGGCCTGTGTCATGATGCTGTCAGTACAGGACACGCACAGCCATCTGAAGCCTTTGCAACACATACAGAGGCAAGTAGTAGTCGCACGAAATAGACATCTGAAAAAAATAATCTGGATTTGTTACAGTCTGCATACCAGACACTTGTTGCTTTATTTTCAGAGTAGTGGTAGAAGTGCTGTAGAATAAGATTACCTGCTTGTACCAGTAAACTACTTTTTTATTGACGCTTGTGAGTCAACAATAGCAATATATGTGGTTGAAAAAGGTTGGATCCACAAAAAAATTATCTTTCACCCAAATTCTGTCACAGCTTTGTATGAAATAAAGCATTACGTATATAAATTAAATGAAAAAATGTTAAGAATTATTTCACTTAATATTTTTAAAAATAGAAAAGAATCCAAACCGTAAAAATACTCAAAGGAACGCTCAGAAGTGTTAGTCGAAGGGAAGGAACCAATGAACGAGAACCAGACAGACTGATGAGAGATCGATATTTTCTCCAGTAATCTTGTTTTAAAAATCAATAGAAACCAAATGATTTTTTTTTTTTTTAAATGTTAAACCCAAATGTTCAGACTTCAGTTTCTTCAAGTGAGCTGTCATTGCCTTTCTTCAGTAATCAGTTATCCAGGCAGTTATTAAAAAGGGGTTGAATTTGATCTGATTGGAACAAGAGAGTTACAATTTTTTAATAACTGAAGTGGAGGGCCTTTTTACAAGTGCTTGTGTTCAGAACGGGTTTTTTGGCAGCAGCAATCAGCTGTACTGATGAAATAAATTGTACTTGATGTCCTACTGGAAAACACAGGACTGTTGGTTTAATTCACTGATACTGATATTGATGATGATACAAGGGTGGATAGTGATAGGACAAGAGGGAATGGTTTTAAACTGAGGCAGGAGAGGTTTAGGTTAGATATTAAGAGGAAGTTTTCAACACAGAGGGTGGTGATGCACTGGAGCAGGTTGCCCAAGGAGGTTGTGGATCACAGAAATCACAGAAGCACCAAGGTTGGAAAAGGCCTACAAAATCATCCAGTCCAACCATTCACCCATCACCAACAGTTCTCACTTAACCATGTTCCTCAACACAAAATCCAAACATTCCTTGAAAGCCTCCAAGATCGGTGACTCCACCACCTCCCTGGGCATCCCATTCCAGTGCCTGACCACTCTTCCAGAGAAGCAGTATTTCCTAACGTCCAGCCTAAATCTCCCCTGGCACAGCTTGAAGCCATTCCCTCTGGTCCGATCACCAGTTACATGAGAGCAGAGGCCGACCCCCAGCTCACTACAGCCTCCCTTCAGGAAGTTATAGAGAGCAATGAGGTCTCCCCTGAGCCTCCTCTTCTCCAGGCTGAACATTCCCAGCTCCTTCAGCCGCTCCTCATAAGCCCTGTGCTCCAGACCCCTCACCAGCTTTGCTGCCCTTCTTTGAACCCGCTTCAGGGCCTCACTGTCTTTCCTGCAGTGAGGGGCCCAAAACTGGATGCAGTACTTGACGTGCAGCCTCACCAGAGCTGAGTACAGGGGGACAATCACTGCCCTGCTCCTGCTGGCAACAGCAGTTCCTGATGCAAGCCAGGATGCCATTGGCCTTCTTGGCCACGTGGGCACACTGCTGGCTCATGTTCAGCCGAGCATCAATCAATATCCCCAGGTCTGTTTCCTCTACACAGTCTTCCAAGCCACTCTGCCCCAAGCCTGTAGCGCTGCCTGGGGTTGTTGTAGCCTTTGGCATTGCCTGGGGTTGTTGTGGCCAAAGTGCAGGACCCGGCACTTGGTCTTGTTGAACCTCATCCCGTTGGCTTCAGCTCAACTATCCAGCCTGTCCAGATCCCTCTGCAGGGCCTTGCTACCCCCAGGCAGATTGACACTTCCAGCCAACTTGGTGTCATCTGCAAACTTACTGAGGGTGCACTCAATGTCCTCATCCAGCTCATCAATAAAGATATTGAAGAGGACAGGCCCCAGCACCAACCCTTGGGGAGCACAACTTGTGACCAGTCACCGGCTGGATTTAACTCCATTCATGACCGCTCTCTGGGCCCGGCCTTCCAGCCAGTTCCTTATTCAGCCAAGAGTGCATCTGTCCAAGCCACGGGCTGTCAGATTCTATAGGAGAATGCTGTGGGTGACAGTGTCAAAGGCTTTGCTGAAGTCTAGGTAGACTACATCAAGCAGCCTTTCCCTTGTCTACCAAGTGGGTCACTAGATCATAGAAGATCAGGTTGGTCACACAGGACCTGCCCTTTGTGAACCCGTGCTGGTTGGGCCTGAATCCCCCTGTTGTCCTGCACATGCCACGTGATCTCCCTCAAGACAATCTGCTCCATAAGATGCCCCATCCCTGGAGGCCTTCAGGGCCAGGCTGGATGTGGCTCTGGGCAGCCTGGTCTGATGGTTGGCGACCCTGCACATAGCAGGGCGGTTGAAACTACATGATCATTGTGGTCTTTTTCTATGGTTCTATGATACTGATGTCAGAATTTTACACAGTGATTCAGAGAAATACAGAAACATTTGGAGGCTGCTATTTGAGGCATGTCACCTAGGCTTCTTCATCATCTTGTGCAGGGCAGGTGAAAGGGTGGGTGGTGAGTAAACAAGGTATCTTGGTGTGAGGTTGTTGGTTCTGCTCTGCAATGAGAAGAGAATAACAAAGAAACCACAGCATTGGTCATAATCCGAGAATCTGTCTTGTTTGGTAAGGAATGAACATTTTAAACATTATCATATACCAACTGTATTTTGCTAAGCTGTGATAATGCAGAACTTCTAATAGCTTCCTCATGGGTAGGATTAAAAAGCAGCATATAGTTCAGTATACTTTTGTACCAGTGCTAGTAACTGAAATATTCTGTGGCATGTATACCATAGATTAAAAAAAAGGTTTTGTACAAGCCTATTTCTAGCAGTGGTATTCAGTTGTACCACAATAGCTAGCTAAATTTAGTGTTGCTTGACTCTGATATTTAAGAAGTCATGTATTTCTTCATTTGGGAAAATATTAAAATCCCCAGTAATGATGAGGTATGATTAAGAGTTCATGAAAAAAATCTGTTCTTCTGTTTTAGTTTTTATTTCTTTTAGGACTCAGCAGCTTTTATTAAAATGCTGTTATACATTTCAGTGATGTGTGTTATAACATTTTTTTTCAAGTTGCTTTTGTAGCAGCCATTGCTTGCCGATGGGAAAAAAACAATCAAGATTTCAGCTGCATATACCTAGAAATAAAGCTGTTAGGAGGTAAAGTTCTAGGAGATATAGTAGTTCAGGTGTTTTTTTTAATTCTTTTAAATTGATTTGTTCCATTTGCATCCTACATGAATAAGAACGTGTGTGAAAGGCTCAGTGATTTAGATGTGTTAATGTGTACAGCTTAAACAGCAGCTGTTTTTGTCAATGATAGATGAAATCTAAATTTTGGATAATTTGTATTCTGTTTAAAATACCTTCATGTGCCTTTAAAAATAAGGTTATTTAAGCTTGAAATTATGGCAGCATGCATAAAAATATACGTTTACTTCAAGCTGCCTTAATTTATTGGCGAACAGGTACGTGTGTGCTATAGGAGTTTCAAAAACCAGTGCAAGTACAGATGAAGCATTTGGTAACAATTTTCAGAAGTGCTAAGCTGCCTATAGGGCCTTCTGAAGGCCCTGAAAAAGCTTTCTGCTTTTCAGTGTGTTCCTGCTACATGAGTTCAATCAGTGAAGAAGTCTTACTGGATTCTAGGTCTTGGTGGGAAATGGGAGCAGAAAAATGTGTTTTCTTCTGGCAGAACGGCAATAATTAAAAGGTGTGAGGGGCAGTTCTTAAACCTGGAAGAGAACACTGTCCTTAAATCAAAAGTGCCGTTCAGTCGCAATAGTTAGCACTTTCTCTGTTGGAAATCCTAAATAAAATTTGATAGAACTGTTTTCTTTCTGTATACATTTCAGGTAGGATTTTCCATAATTAAATAAAAGCTTGTCCATCTTCAGTGTCTATTTCCACTGACATCCATCACAACCTAAGGTTATCTTTAGTAAGCAAGCAATGCATCTTCTGCTTTTCCATATTCAACACCGAGAATCAGAATTCTTAAATAAATTATACAGTTGAGTGCATGAATATATGTATTTGTGTCAGAACTTTCCAGTTAGCAGTTCCAAATTTAAAAATACATGCTGTGTTTAATTTTGTATTTGAACAATTAGGCCACCTTGTGATGTGTGTAACAAAAATGATTCTTCAAAACATGAGTGCAAATGATTATCTAACTAACTGTCTCCTATCTCTTTGTTTAATTCAGGTTTAGTATCATGAACTTCACTCTGACTTGAAGCAACGTACCTTCTTTTATTCCAGAAATTTATTGAAAATATTTCTTGATCCTTTGCATAAGTTAAGCAGAGTTTCTGTTAGAACTATTAACAAAGTATTCAGTAAAATAAATCTGGGACTTTGCTCCTTTACAGAAATTCCCAACTGAAGGACTGGCAAACGTTGTTCGAAATGTGTTTGACTTCGACTCCTACAACAACGAAATGCGTGAAATTTTAACCAGCACTTTGCACAAACATGGGATACCTATTGGAGCAAAACCAACCAATGTACAGCTGGCCAAGGAGTAAGAGTAACATAAGATACATTTTAAGAAGACATGTCTCTCATGATCACTTGTTCTGTCGTGTTAACTTGCTGCTGCTAACTGATTTTAAACCAACCTGAAATACTTGAAGTACTCCTCTGCTTTAAGTTTCTATGTCTACAGTAATTGAAATTTCTTCATGATAGACTGTTTGCTTTTTACTAATATTTAGTCTTTACTTAATGTCCATGTACGTATTCATAGTTTGTGTGGCAAACAGACATATATTAATAAAGGGAAATATTTGTTTCTTCTCCTGTGTTTTTAATTGAATGGCAACAAGCTTCAGAGGGATGGAGCACCTCTCCTACGAAAAAAAGCTTGAGGAATCTGGGCTTGTTTAGCTTGGAGAAGAGAAGGCTCCTGGGAGACCTTCCAGTACTTGAAGGGAGTGTATAAACAGGACCAGGAACCGACTGTTTACAAGGGTGGATAGTGATAGGACAAGGGGGAATGGTTTTAAACTGAGACAGGAGAGATTTAGGTTAGATATTAGGATGAATTTTTTCACTCAGAGGGTGGTGATGCACTGGAACAGGTTGCCCAAGAGGTTGTGGATGCCCCATCCCTGGAGGCATTCAAGACCAGGCTGGATGTGGCTCTGGGCAGCCTGGTCTGGAGGTTGGTGACCCTGCACACAGCAGGGAGTTGAAACCAGATGATCACTGTGGTCCTTTTCAACCCAGGCCATTCTGTGATTCTGATAAGCTTTTGTCCTGTTACTTATCCCCTAAATCAGTATAAAAAATAATGGGTTGTCTTCAGTGTTGTTGGGATTTTGTTTTTGATACTCATAAATGGATCTACAAAAATACATATGTAGTGTGTGCAAGCAAATGCCCAAGCTCTAGGAATCATTCTATACGTGTGCATGTCGCTATCACTTTAATTATATTGGTACTTTGAGAAGTTTTCCTGCATCAGAGGTTGCCCAAGAATAATCTTTTGACAGTTTGTCTCCCCTCAGACTGCTGTGTATGAACAAAATCAAGTTAAATAATAGTTTTATGTAGAATTGTCACATCAACCATAAGTCCTGTGCCCCTCACCCTTTCTAAACTGTCTTCGTATGTAACCATTTCATGGACAGCAGCGATCTTAAAGAAAACCAGGATGTAAAACCAGGAGCAAATAAACATCAGAATATTTCTAGCTTTTCCTTAACCTACAAACATCGACCAGAACCATAATGAAAGAAGTGTCTAGGAATAATTCATTAGAACATGGCTTCCTAACAACATTACTGCAGCCTGTCGTGTGTTTTTTCTGCTCTATAAACTTTCTAGCTTTTGTGGAAAGCATAAATTGAGGGTTGTTCTGTACATTACTGGAAATAGCAGTGGTGTTTCAGTGCAGTTCTTAATGATCCACTGCATTTTTGTACACCCATCAGATCTCTGTTTCTCTGCTTTTTGCCACTGGTGCCGTTTCCATAGTTTTCTGTCCGCCCTTTATATAAGAAACATTTGGTTCATTTAATTCATTTGAAAAACTGCAGAGGGGCAGAAGTGCCTTATGAATCTTTTTATTAGCACTGTCGCTTCAAGTTATTTTCAAAACTTAGTCATTACCTGCAAGTCCTGGGAAAAGAAAATAGTCTCCCTACTTCAACGCATATCATAGCATCACAGAATGGCCTGGGTTGGAAGGGAGCTCAAGGATCATGAAGTTCCAACCCCCCTGCTGCAGGCAGGGCCACCAACCTTTCCATTTAATACTAGACCAGGCTGCCCAGGGCCCCATCCAACCTGGCCTTGAACATCACAACAACATATCATGTATGTTCAGTAGAGGATAACTGTTCAGATGTGCCCACGTCTCTAGTGTGGTTGTGTTGCCCCAGCCCTTCTGTACCCTCACTTCTGAAAACCATCAGAAAGCAGACAGGCTCTAAGACCTTTTGTGCCACCAGCTTCTTCTAGATTTTCTTAGACCAGTTTTCTGTGCAGTGAGATGGAATGAAGTAGCGTTGTCAGGCCCTATTTTTCTTGACAGAGGAACTTTGTTTTATGAGTTCTGTTTTATGTTTTATTCCTAAATTCTGATCTACCTCTCCCTTCTCTTTGCTGTTCGTGATGGCTTGGGCTGCTCTCCAGAGAAGCTAAATCATTCAGGAGCAGGGAAGAGAGCAAAACCTCAAAAATCTGGGAGAAAGGAGAAATAAATTTTCCTCAGGGAAGAAAACCATTAGCAAAGCGAATCTCCAGGAAGCTGAAACAGAATGGAAATGTTTTATTTCTTTGAGAATGCAATCTGTAATTCTGTTGCTGTATAAAACAGAGTATTCAGTTAGAGCTGGTTATTAACATCTGTTTTGTTTTAAAATGTAATAAGTGCTCACAATTATTAGTGAACCTGTTGATTTCTAGGATGTTGTACATGAGAGTAATGTATAAGGAATTAAAAACTGAATCCATATTCTTGCGGAAGCTGATATTCCATTGAGATAACAGGAAGGAGCTATTGCTGATTGCAACACAAATAAAATCAATGTTTAAACATTGCTACCCATTAATATTCATAAATCCTATGATTCTATAAATAGGCCACAAACAGGCAGTGAATATTCTGCTGGGTCTTTGACTGAATGAGGGAAATAATTAAATACCCTTTCCTCATTACGTGCCCCAGTGGTATGTTGCTGGCAGCTGAGTGTTTATATGATCTGTAACATCCAAGCCATTTTCTGTTTCCAAATAATGCAATGTCTTTGGCTATCTAACTGCCTTGGCACATTGTCCATGCTCAGAATGGGGATGGAGATGGAGTGACTGCCTCCCTGTGGGTGCTGCCTTATCCAGGTTGCTTGAGGTTTGCTGTATGCCAGTCAGAAATGTTAATGCGTCTTTCCTGCGTGAGTTGGAATGAATAGAGGATATTAATGTTCATTCCTTCACTTTTTCCTTACGTTCTCAGTGAAAAAAATAGTACCAAAATTGGCCAGGATTCAGATGTCATCCTAAAAAATTTTTTTGAGATTTCTCCTTGTTCTGGAAAGAGTATCAAGGGGAAGAAAAACTAATGACTTATGTTTAGAGTGGCCAGGTTGGAGGGGAGAGGGGAAATAATTTTAACAGTAGGAACAAGCATCATCAAATGGGGCATAGGAGACCAAGCACAGGCTTTTAACAGTCTAAGTGAACTTCCTTAAAATAGACTTCAGAGATATTTATAGCAAGGGAGAGGGAATGTCTTCTGTTCTCTTGCCAAGTTATGTAGCTGTACAATAATGTGCGAGTGCTTGTAATACAGAATGCAGTTTTGATAGGTCTCTTTAGGAGCAACAGATCCTAAATAAAAGAAACCAAAAGCGATAAGTTCACTAGCTTGAATGCATTCATGCCTATCAACAAAGTCAAACTGCTTTTAGTGGCTGCAAATCACTAGAGAAAATGTCCCTGTTCAGCTGTCAAGCTACTTTGTCGTATGCCAGCATTTTCTTTTCCTTTATAAATGATTTTGCTGTAGCCTGTGTGTTTCTTCCCTAAGTAAAATGCAGAGAAATAAAGAACTTAGACCAGGGAAACCAACAGAGGCTCTCAAAGAAGGGTATGCCAATCCTGTAGGCTGCTGAAGGCAGTGGCATGCTCTCACGTTTGTATTACATTGCCTATGTCCATGTGAGCAGTGGCAAAACTGCATTTATTGCATTTAATATGCATTTATTGCATAGTTAACTTTTCACAGTGTTTACTCTGCTTAGTTTACTGTTTTTAGAGGGGCGTGTTACTTGCAATAGTCCCTTGAAGCAGTACTATCACATCCTGCCTGACTCGAGTACAGCAAAGCAAGAGATGGCTTGGATGTATTTTGCTACATGCCCTAGATAATTCAGAATGGAAGAGTGTTTCATCTGAGACCATATTATGTGAAAGATTCCTTCTTTTATCATGCTGTTCAGGTTGTGACGTTATTAGTATTCCAGAAGGCTAAATTCTCTGGGCAGCCTGGTCTGGTGGTTGGTGACCCTGCACATAGCAGGGGGGTTGAAATGGGAGGGTCATTACAGTCCTTTTCAACCCAGGCCATTCTATGATTCTATGATTTTTGTGATTTAAAACATGAAAGAAATGACATGTTTTAGTGAGGAAGCATTTTGTGCAGGAAAACCTTCAAATATGACAAGTTGGAAGAATGCTGTTATTTAAATGATTTATTCCATATCAGTTGCTGGTTAATGAATATAAAAATACGTTTGTTCCTACATTGTTTGACAGACTGCCATTACCAGATCATAAATTTATGGGCTACTGGAAAATTGATCAGCCGGGGAATGCACAACAGAAACTGCTGTGTCCCACAGAAACTCAAAAAATAGATGTAAAGGTTTGTCTCTTTCTTCTTTCTTTTTATTTTTTTATACAGCACTCTTTTTATGTATTGGGATGTGAAGAATCTCAAGTGTAGTTTCTTTAGGAAAAAGAGCATATGCAAAGTTTGATCCTTGTTACCTGCTGATGCTTTTTAATGCTGACTTGAAAAATGAACTGTTATGTGTACCTCACCCTCAGAGTGTAGGCTGCCCTTTAAAAATCGCTACGTTTGCTCAGAAGTTCTTGAAAAGAGCTACTTATAAGGACAGTGAAAATATCATATTTGAAAGAACTCTGCAGTTGGTTTGGATGCTTGGAGGTGGTTGCCTTCAGCCCCCAGACCTCAGTTTTTTGGATAAGATCAGAGACTGAAAAGAAAGCTTCTTTCTGCATTTATTTTACACACAGCTGAATTCTTAAAGGTCTTTGGCATTGCCAGGATTGAATCTGAAACTTTGGTACAATTTGGCCTGCAGCCGAAGCTTTAAAGTCCTTTTCAGCTTTGAGCACTTGGCATAACTTCAGTAATTACTGCAACAGTAAGGGAAAACCCCAAACTACTAATTCGATGTGGAATTTATAAAACAAGAAGTTGCCATTGAACTTCTTTGGGACAAAAAATATATTCTGATGTCTTTTTCCCTTGTATGGTTGAATTTTATCAGAATGTGATACTGCCCTCAGACCGTTCAGCAATAATGGTTGCAAACCAACCTACTAAAAAGGGAGGCGTGACGGTTGCTATACTGCAAAGAAAATGACAGCATGAACATTCAGATAGCTTGCAGAAAAGCATTTCTCCTTCCCTGCCATTAATCTGTTTCTGATGTTATTTGTATTAATGGTTTTGAAGAAGGCTTCTAGATTTTAATACCAAATAGTAAGCAAATTATTTTAGCAAGCCCTCATTACTGTTTGTTTCAGGGCCCTGTGTACTTAAATATTCAAGGATTTCCACTGGAACGACATGAAGCCCGGTCACTCATCTTCACAGAAGAACTTGCTTATTGGGCACTGCCTTTGGATGAAACTAACCTTGTTTGCGATGTCACTGTCACAAAAGGTGAAGTAAGAAATACAATTAACTATTGTAATGGTCCCCAGTGTCACAGATACAGGAAATATCCTGGAGATGAAGAAGAGTTGGACTGTTGACATCATAAATGCCTGCTGATGGCCAGTGACAGAATGAAGAACAATAAAATGTGATTCTAAGGGTAAAAACAACAATTCAGTGTATGTTCAGTAGTTAATATTTATGGGTTTGTTTGCAAATGACTACAGGAATAATACTAGGACTTGGAGTATAGAAAAGACCTGGGACAGTTCAGCCTGGAGAAGACTGAGAGGGGATCTTATCAATGCTTATAAATATCTAAATGGTGGGAGTCAAGTGGATAGGGCCAAGCTCTTCTCAGTGATGTGAAGTAACTGGATAAGTGGCATAAGAAACACAGTGGATAAATGGATAAGAAACACAGAAAGTACCATAAAAATGTGTGGAAGAATTCCTTTACTTTGAGGGTAACAGAGCACTGGGACAAGCTGCCCAGAGAGGTCGTGGAGTCCCTCTGAGATACTCAAAACCAGTCTGGATGCCTACCTGTGCAACCTGCTAAATGGAACTGCTTTAGCAGTGGGGTTGGACTAGGTGATCTCCAGAAATCCCTTCCAACCTTTATGATTCTGTGATTCTGTGAAAAATAATCTATCTTTTTCCACTTTTTTTTCCCTTTTTTTTTCTTTTTTTTTTTTTTTTAGCAGTAGTTGAAATAAAAAAATAATCAGTCATTGGAAAGCGAGCATAATTTCAGTGATACACTGTGCTCTTTGTAAGGATATGCATGCTTCTCAAACCAGGAGAAGGATATTTAAAGTAGAGCACAGCCACAAAATTGCAAGTCTGTCTAGTTTTTATGTTCTACACTGTAATGCTTCAGAAAATGATGCTTTGGCTTTTTTTCTTTCTCTGGGTCAGTTCAGTCTTAAAGCAAATCTTACGACTTGCAGAGTGCTGTGCTTAAAACGATTTTAATTCTTTCCCTCTGAATCAAGCCTGCTTTAGTTATCTATATTAATGTACCAAAGTGAGTTGCTTCATTGGCAATATTCATAAACTTCTTTAGAGTTTATCCTTCAGTGTCTGAGCTTCGTAATGTATTATAAACAGATTGCTGGTGATCAGTAATGGAGTGCTGCTAGTTCTGCTTGTAGCCTGAGTTCCAAATACATTCGCAAGCTTTCATGACTGTTAAAGAGAAACCATGTAACTTTGGTTTGGTTTTGAGCTTTGTCTGAAAGCCAGCATGAAGTGCTCTTTGTGAAGTCTGCTTTCATCCCTTGTGTATATTAATTGTATTAATTGAAAGAGAGAATGAGCTAAAGAAGGAGGGAGAAACAAAATTATAAACAAAGAAGAAGATCCTGGCACATTTTGCGTATGCTGGCAGGCCTTATCTAGGCGAACGTGTCTTGGACTACTTGTTTAAAGAGTTCACAGTGTTGTGGCAAGAGCCTCCTTAAGAGGGATTTGCAATGTCCGTTGCCTTCTCTTATCGTTACTTTCTTATTTCAGAAGAGGAAACTGACAATGTTCTTTATGTTACTACCTGCAATCCTGTTTCCTTGTACTTCATGAATGTCTCTAGTAAGAATGGATACTTTGTGGATTTGTATGACATCTTCCCAAGGACAGTTGGACATGTCTGGCAGCCTTTTGTGACTGTGGCACCACTGGGAAATCCACTCAAAGGTCAAGTGATTCTGCATGAAGAGGAGGTAAGAAAAATGAAAAAGCAACGAAGACCAACACACAATCATAAAGCTGCAGCTAAATGTTTAGTTATGAACAGAAGGCAGAGTCACTAAGGTGTCTCCTTTACAGACAGAAATAGGCTGGATAAGTCTAGCTGCTTCTGAGTGCTCTATTTCTCATTACACTTGCAGCCTGAGACTTGACTCAGCTTTAGCTTTTATGTGGAGATTTTTCTCTTGCACTTTGTGGATGATTTACTAGAACCTTTTATGTCCTTTTGCATTATTGAAACTGAGTTCTACTTACTTCTTTCTGTCACTGATGGAGGAAGGTTGGCCTTTATGAAGGAAGGGAAGCTGAATTGAGTTCAGGAGTGTCAGTCAAGCAGCATGTATTTGAAAAGTATAGACTAAGCTGTTTTATGCTGTGAATTTAAGTTCTTGATCTCTTTTTAATTTTTTGAGCAGTATATGAAGGAGACATTTCCTGAGTCACAAAGTGAAGTGCTATTTATGTCTGCTTCATGCCACTGTTTTTGCTTTGTTTTGTGAATCCTGTTGCGTTCCGTAACATCTAAAATACAGATACTTGAAAGGCTATGTAAGCCTTGATATTTAGTGTATCAGCAATGAAAATTTAGAACCACTGAAGAATTCAGGGTTGGTTTGACTTAAATTCTTTTTTTCAGAGTCAGTTAATGCGTACTTTCCACAGATTTTTGACTTTCTAGTACTGTTGAGTTGAACAATTCCAATTTAAAATCTTTTTGCCCAAGAGTAAGAAGAGACAAGAGTTGACAAAATGCGGCTGATTAGTATTTGTATTTTATTGTTATTAATCATTACTCATGTAATGTGACCTACCAGTCACAGTGATTTTGTGTTTAATCTAGTCGTTATCATTGATTAATTTTTCCTTTTCCTTTTGTTTCAAATTTCGTCTTCCCATTTTTCAATAGGGGAGAGATACCCATTTAGCAGAGCTTTTTGTACGCTGAATTGGGGTTTAAGTAGTTTTCAGTCATTCCATAACTAGTATTAGAAGGACAAGAAGGACGTGGAGTTGTTGGAGCAGGCCCAGGAGAGAGCCTGCTCTCTCAAAGATGATCAGAGGGCTGGAGCACCTCCACTATGAGGACAGGCTGACAGACCTGGGGCTGTTCAGCCTGGAGAAGAGAAGGCTGCAAGGAGACCTTATAGCGGCCCTCCAGCTCCTGAAGGGGGCCTACAGGAAAGCTGGGGAGGGACTTTTTATATGGGCATACAGCAACAGGATGAGGGAAAATGGTTTTAGAGTGGAAGATATAGACCTGATATTAGGAAGAAATTCTTCACTGTGAGAGTGGTGAGACACTGGAACAGGTTGCCCAGAAAGGCTGTGGATGCCCCCTCCCTGGAAGCATTCAAGGCCAGGCTGGATGGAGCTTTGAGCAACCTGGTGTAGAGGGAGGTGTCCCTGCCTACAGCAGGGAGTTGGAACCAGATGGCCTTAAAGGCCCCTTCCAACCCAAACCATTCTGTAATTTTAGTAGCTCTGTGATAGCATTGTTCCAGAAAAATTTTTCAAGCGTTGATTCCTTTTTCTGGTCTCAAACATAGCAATCAAATTTAATACCTTACAAGAAACATAATTCTGCCTTTGGTAGAGCTGTATATGCCTTCTTTAGATTTGCCTTGGACAGTAAAGATGGCCAACAGTAAAGATGCGATTCTGAAGATACCTTTTATTGAGATTGCTTGTACAGTTATCTTGAACAGTTATAGCTGTATGATTTGGGTTATTTTGGGATGGCCATAACAAATTTGTACAATTCTAAACAATACTTGGCCTTTCTTTTTTGGCAAAGTCAATGCAGGAAACTGTAAAACAGATGGCAGTCTATCTTGTGTCTAAGAATGTTTAGAATGTCTCACACTTTTTAATATAAAACCCAGCAATATTCTTTGCTTTCTGAGTGTCTGAGATTCCCACCATGAAAAAAATTGCCAGGCTATATTGGTTTTTAACCAAATGACAGGAGGATTCTCTTTCAGCAGCAAGGTTTTAATCAGAGATCTGTCCGTAAAGCTTTGGATTGTTAATTAAGTCTGTGACTGGCTTTGCCTATCTTTATGGCATGTATTTTTCAACAGCAGTGTGACTGAGCTCTGAAATAAAGGTTGCTCTGTAGTAGCTCATTGTCCCTTTCCAGCTGACTTCCACTAAGCTGTAACCTCTTAGTTTTTTTCCCTGACAATGCTTAAATATTGCCAGTTTCCAGTCTTGCCTTTCTTAGCAAGTGCTAAATTGAACAAATCCTGTCTGAAAATAAACCCACTTATACTGCTGGAAAGTAATACTGAATTACAATGTACTGAATGCTTTGCATTAATTTAGGACTTGCTACGCAGAGTTAATATTAAGGTAGACCTTACTGAGTGTGAATGTGTGTTCCAATAAACTACACATTTGCTTGCAAACAGTCATTGTGTACTTAGGACACCATTCAAAAGTTATTTTAGACTCCCTGGGTAACTTAAGTAACCATCTTACACAGGAAAAAAAAAAGAAAAAAAGAAAAAAAAAAAAGATGAAAAATGCTTCTTTTGTGTATAGCATGTTTGTATCCATGGACTACATGAATAATTTATTTAGGATTGCTTTTCAAGCGAGGTACCAAAACACAACCATGTGCAGCTGTTGTAGTCTTCACAGCCACTGCCATCCTTCCTTATATTAGGGCTTGTGATGAGATCTCTGGATTTGTAGTTCCCCCTTAATCAAAAGATCTATTCTCAAATAGTTTAATTTTTCCCCTGAGAGCTTTGGTTCCTAACTCTTCCTGAGGTGGAGCCACGGAAAAGTCATGTGCCTTCACAGTACACCTATGAAATGAGGTGGATGTTACCGTACATGAAATTAAGTAAGATACTATTTATGATATTAGCAAGGAAGTGTATAGTCTGTGCTAATTATCTGAGTGCCTGTATCTGTTGAGTGGATAAAGGTGATCTGAAAGAAGATTCGTCCTGGCTAAGCTAGAGCACAGATAATTGCCCTCCGGAAATGCCTGTCTACTTGAAGAGTAGAGTCTTCCTTTGGGTGTACCAAGGTCTCTGGCAGCCTTAATCTCAAAATTTGCAGCATTCACATGTTAATACAAGTGGATCAGTGGCACGTTTGTATTTGGGGCACGGCTCCAAGGATCGCCTGCTTGTGCTAAGGATGCATCAAACAGGTTTGCTAAAAAGACCAATAACGTAAATTGTATGTGTGATGCTTTAGAGATTGGTCTATGTATACTTACAAAAAGACAGAAATATGAACAGTATTTGCAGAAATCAGAAGCTATACTTACAAAAATAAAAATAAAAAATCACTTGACAGCTGGTATTGCCTAATTAGTGGTTTTATGAAATATCAAAAGCTATAAAATTTTTCCAAGTTTCTTGTTTAATCAACGTCTTTGAAAATGAATGTTTATAACTAAGTTTTAAAAAGAACCATTTAAATGGTTGATAACTGCTGGAAAGGATGAGGTGATGATATTGTAGCTCTTAGAATAAGCTTGTAATTTATTTCTCAGATAACATCCATCTGGATTCAGTAGAGCCCTCCAGTGAAATAAAATGAAAAATCACCATTCCTCCTTGTCCCTTTGAATAAAATTTTACTAGAGCTGAACTTCTTCAGGATTTAGTTTTATTGTATAAATCAGACATTTATCTGGTTTTAAGGCATCTCTACATCTTCTTGGAAGAAAGGGTAGATTATTCTATTCTATGAAGCGGCCAGTAGGCTCAATGAGCCCATTTGACTCTTTGTTTAATCTGAGCTGACAGTCTTCTGAAAGCTCAGATCATTTACTTGCAAAGTGGAAAT
This sequence comes from Tympanuchus pallidicinctus, assembly GCF_026119805.1. Lineage (NCBI taxonomy): Eukaryota > Metazoa > Chordata > Aves > Galliformes > Phasianidae > Tympanuchus > Tympanuchus pallidicinctus. The sequence goes on along the minus strand of NW_026294780.1, from coordinate 41,509,152 downwards.
TGCAACATAGAGGGGAAACATGCATCTTTTTAAAGCCTCTGCCCCATCCTCCCCACAAGTATTAAGGGCATACCCCTTTTTCCTAAAGCCACAAGTGTGCCTATCTCCTGTAACTTTTTCTTAATGCATTCCTAATATATTTAGCAGTTGGAAGAATAGCAAGTGAAAAGAATTTTGAAAAGCTCTGTTATGATTTCATATTGGATGCATATAGGAAGAAAATACACATTGAGCATTGATTCACATATAAATTAACTGCGTACTTCATTATTTTCTTGCAAGCTGAAAGGCTGCAACCAAACTGAGTAACCTACAGCCTGCCTCAGTGAGCACAATGAACTTTGTCCAAGCAGTGTCAGCCAGCTTCCTTTAACTCTGCTTTTATCTTTCTCTGTCAGGAACTGGGATAGGAAGGGAAGGAAGTGCTTTTCCTTGTCCCACGTGCTGCTGGGGCTTTGTCAGAGCTCCCACATAGCATGTAGTGAGAGGAAGTATGTGACATAGGAGTTGACGTGGGGATCCACCTTGCTCACTACTTGGAAACATCCTTTAAAAGAAGATAGTTTTTAACATGTTGTGATCTAGACAGACACGTGGGGATCTGGGAATGGAAGCATAAAAACATAGAATCATGAAAATATAGAATGGCCTGGGTTGAAAAGGACCACAATGATCATCTAGTTCCAACCCCCTGCTATGTGCAGGGTCACCAACCAGCAGACCAGGCTGCCCAGATCCACATCCAGCCTGGCCTTGAATGCCTGCAGGGATGGGGCATCCACAGCATCCTTGGGCAACCTGTTCCAGTGTGTCACCACCCTCTGTGTGAAGGAATGACTTGCAGCCTCCCAGCACTAGCATCTGAAACCTCTGTGTAACATTCTGATGTATGCACTCAGAAGAAAGATCTACACCAGCAGTATTGCCACTTGTGCATCACTCCAGAGGTTGTGGAGTGGCACTAATAGAAAAGATGCTTGTGGACATGAGACAAGGTGAGTGTGCACTGTTCAGAGCTGTGAATCACTCATCTGAAGCTCACAGCAAAGGAGAGTGTTTGCAGGCTTGCGTGAGCACTGAGGGCAGAAAAGAATGAAGCAGCAAAAGTAAGCATGGGGAGAAGAATACAAGAGGGTTAAGCTGAATTGTTTATACTGTCTTACTCTGAATTTGAAATTTATTCCTTCCCGTAGCTCTGCTCTGTCTGCAAGACCATAAGAAACAGCTTCCCATACCAGCAAAGTGAAATCACAGCCCTGCTTGGTTTCAGGACTTTTAAGAGGAAAATGCTTGCTAAAATAAAAACAGCAGTAAGGAAAGGGAAACTTTGCAGTAACTAAAAATAAAGGCCCAGCACTTCATGGGATTGGTTATTTCATCTGTCCAAAGTTTGGAATTCCAGACACTGGGGTCGTGAGGTCGCCCAAAGGTTACTTTTCTCCCAGTCAAGAACAAACATAGCAGAATTGCACACCAGCCTCTTTTCCCAGCCCACTTGAGGAGTTGCCAAAGCTGCTTTTGGACGTGTTTGCAGTGACGCAAAAATCTATTCTTAAACACAGACAGAATATACATCAGTCACTTAGCACAGAAGGAAACCATTAACATCAAAAGGGGTGGAGTAGAGAGGTTTTTTATGTTACCAACTGCTCTCATAAATTTAACGCTAAGTGGAAGAATGTAATTGATTCGTATGTGCTCTTTATCTTATGTGGAAGGCGAATGCGTTCAGCGTGCTGCTGAACCATATAAATAAAACATGGCAGAAAACCAAAATCCAAAGCAAATGCCCTATTTGTTTCCTGAACCACGTTTCTGTAATTTTGGTTTGTAATACATAAGCAAACTTCTTTTTTCAGACGTATTCAACTCCAGCTGAAATTCCCAAATGCTCCAAATAACATGGTAATATTTTACGTGCTTTACCATATTTAGCTTCGAATGACTGTCATCACTGAATGAAGTTAATTCTCCCAAATAATCCTAGTGAAAGTATGAAGCATACCCAAACGGAACAGAAACACTGTGACTCAGATTGTTTGTACTTGTTTTATTTAGGACAATTTTGTGGGAATTTATGTTTTACTCCCTTAACGTCTGTCGTGCGTTATTGCAGATGTTGTACGTGGACAGTTTACTTTTAGTAAGCCCTTGCAGAACCTCATGTCCTTAATGCTTCCTTAAATGGCAAACAAAAAATTAAAGCCAAGGCTTCATTAACGTGTTCTTTTGTACCTTTTCAATTTCATTTGATGCAGGTAAGGCTGCCTCTGAATGATTGTTCCCTTGAACTGTTAGTTAAAGAAGTTAGGAGCAGCTACAATACTTTGTAAAAAGGCATGTTTAAAATGACCCTGCAAAAAAGCTAATCCTTCAAGCTGTGTCTTTTCTGTGTCAGGTGCATTCATTTGTATCATGCACTCCTGACTTGGCTGCAGCACCTGAGACACGTTAGGTCCATGTGGCACGTGGATCACAGCAGTGGAGACAGCTGTGGCACTGTGCAGCAGGCAGGGAAAAAGCTTCACCCACACTGCACTCCCTGCCCCATGTGTGACCTGGAGGTGGCAAGGGGAAATGTTGGTCCCCCTCCCCATCATTTGACATCGATGAGGCATTGAGTAACAGTCTGAGGAATCTGAAGTTGTTCAAAAGTTAGCATACCATATCTTCGCATGTTTTATGTGGAGGATGCTTGCAGTACTGTTCAGAATCCTGTCTTAGTTTTAATCCTCTGGAGCCATCCTGCTGTCCTCTGGCAGCATTCTCCCCCTGACACTAAGCTCACTGAGCACCCAAGTCACAGGATTTTCACACACTGGGGTTTTTAATAGGCTTCAAGGAATCAGAAGCTTGAAGTGTGACATTGACAGAAAATACTAAGCCATTTGTAAGTTGTAAGTTAGGCAGTCGGTACTTCAGAGTAATGCTAAGGAAACAAAAAAACTGAAAGCAAATATTTTAGTGGTTTGACAGAGCAAAACTGGTATGTCTTGCACATGTAGCTGGCTGCAGCTTAGACATGCTAGTCTAGTTTCTGGAGCTTATGCAGGAATGGAGGTGAGCTGTATAAGAAAAACACCATGGAAAAGCTGAAATACTCAAGCCATTTTACAGTTACTTAGCTTGCACAGGTTACATTTCTCCTTGGGCACTGAAATGGACCAAGAATATTCAGCCTGTATCCAATGAAGCCTAGATAATCATTTCAAAAAGCTGCTTGAGTTTCAAGAGTGCTTCAAACAGATTTATTGTAGATTCTTAAATGGGTTTGAGATGTATGCAGATCTGCTTTTCTTTTACAGAGCAATGTTGTGTTGTTGTTGGATACAAACAATGGTGCCATTCGTCGGCTTTTGCTCTTGCCAGATGCTCAAGATTCTCCCCGGAGAACACGCTGGTGGAGCAGCAAGGAAGAGACGGTGAGAAATAGCACTTGCCTCTATTATCATAGAATCATAGAATGGCTTGGGTTGGAAGGGACCTCAAGGATCAAGAATCTCCAACCCCCCTGCCACAGGGAGGGCCACCAACCTCCACATTCAATACTACACCAGGCTGCCCAGAGCCCCATCCAACCTGGCCTTGAACACCTCCAGGGATGGGGCATCCACACCTCTCTGGGCAGCCTGTTCCAGCACCTCACCAGTCTTATAGTAAAAAACATAATATACTCTCTCTGTTGGAAATCATAGCTTAATATGGCAAAAACAGCCCCAGGATTGTCTCTTTTACTGTTGGGGGGACCCAAGCACTGAATTGTTTACTCTTGCAGCAAAGATATAAATGTCGTATTGTCAGAGGATGTGTGTATTTAATATCTTCCTCCTTGGAGCTAGAGCTGGGAATAACAGAACGTTTTGTTACAAGAGATTATGTCCAAGTAATGAACTAAATTATGATGCAGTTATATGATTTAGGACAAGACAGTCTAGATAGTATTTTGGGAGGTAATTAATGCAGTGAGTTAGTCTCAATGCAGGGAAAAAAAAGTGTTGTATGCTTTGAGGGGGGTCAGGGAAACTCACTGGAAATAACCTAACAAACCCTAATTGCTGTACAATATATTTCTGTACAGAGCAGCTACAAAATGTGCCGAGAGTTTTCACACAAAAACTGGCTGGTGTTCTACAAGGAAAAAGGGTGAGATTTAAATCATATGCTTGCATTTTATTGATCTATAATGATTCACCTCACATACATGCCTGTCTAATTATTCTTCTTGTGGCTTCTGATTTGACAGAAACTGTCTTATTGTACTCGATGCATTAGAGGGCCAAACTCACACCATCTCACTGCCAATCAATCTGGAATCTGTCTTCCTGGTGGCTGAAGACCGGTGGCTCTTGGTGGAAAGTGAAACAAATCAGTCAGTTAAAACTAATTTTCTTAATGCCATTATTTCTTGTTTGTCCCTGGTTGATGTTCACTCTTGGTCTCAGAGTTGTTTTTTAACCCTGTAGGATGACACATAAAAAGATATGAACGTGCAGCGGGTAGAAGTGGGTAAATAGTCATCAGCAGACAAATGTGCCTCTGGCTGCCTTACCCTTTCCTATCTCACAGATGTTTGATAAATCACCTGGTTTTACAACAAGGTGTTGATAGCCTTGTTTATATAAATGTAGAAAGTTTTCAGAAAATTGAAGTCCTTGTTTAGAGTTACAAGCTTAATCCGGAATTATTATAAATATGCGTCCTTTACAGGAAATTTCTTTTAACGAAGCGTGTCCATATGGAGGCTGAAGACAGTGAGGCTTGCCAGCTGTATGCATTGAATGAAGAGCCAGCTGACATGGGATTTGGCTTAACAACGGGTATTGAATGCAAGCTTGGCTTGTTCTTCTTTTTTTCTTTTTTTTAATCATTTCTGTGTTTGCAGCTGCACAAACAAGGCTCTTTTGCTTTAAAGGCCCGGATAACCTTCCCTCTGATTCTCTTTTTGTCCTCCCCTGGTCACGTGTGGGTAACAACTTTTCACAAAGCATGGCAAATTCCATGCTCAAACTTCAGGTTGTTTACATAAAGCATTTAAGGCCTTCAGTCATGGACTTTCAGGAAATGTAGAAGCATACAGAAAGGAAAAGGAAAAAAGATTACGGGGCAGTCAGTAGCACATAGAAGGAATCACATCAATTGGTGAATGCAGTCTGTACACTCTTGCAAATCTATTATACACACTCAGTTGAGCTAGAATACATTCCCTAATGCTTTTAAAAATAAAAAGGTCTGAAAGGAAGTCACTATTCATAAAGATCTGCAGAAAGTGTGCAGGAGGGCACTGGGGCGTTAGGAGCTAGGGAAAATTTGTGCTTTAAAAGTCCCAGATGGTGCTGGGAAGTGAAGCATGTCTTCTGCTACAGAATAAGGCAGAAATCTCCAGTGGCCATCGTTCTGCTTGGGAAGGTCTGCTTGTCTTCAGATCTGATGACATGGTCAACCCTGAGCATTTGATCAGGTTTAGTAACGCTAGAAGTCTATGTTTATCCCACCTAACAGTTAATGGGTTTTGACCTCTCTCCAGTGTCCAAGAGAGACAAAGGGAAAAAGAAAGCACTATATTTATATTCATTAAAGAAAAAGTCTACCTGGTCCTTGTGGCTAGCCTAAATATGAAGAATGAGATAAACACAGTGTAAACATCATAGATTCATAGAGGCAAACATTGCTGACAAACAACAAATAAGGCTTATTTTACACGAACAGCAACAAATTTGATACTAAGTACTCTTTCCATAGCTGAAATATCTGGGATCTTTTTTATCTTTTGGGCAGTTTTTCAAGTTATCAAGCTCCATCAGAGCACAGTTTCCTTCCCCTTACTACCATATTTAGAAGCGATTATAAAGTATCATTCCTTAGATGGGTATAAGCCCTATTAAAATTTCCAGTCTCAAAGTATTTGTGGACAGTGATCTCCTGCATGCTTTTTCTGCTGTATTTATCCTTTGTTATCTTTTATTTTTTTATTTGCCCCAATATCAGAGGTTATTACATCCCCTTTCCTCTATTTTTCCTAATCATTCAGCAAACCCAGAATATAGCATCTTCAGCCTGCTGTCATTCTTTGAGGCAGAACCTGTGCCAGGAAAACTAAGAAAAGGTAGACCAGTGGGGGTTTTCCAGTGACTCAAGCTTGTAGTCCATTCATCCTCTGAGGGAGGAAAGATTTCCTCCTGCTGACAGGTGAACTAGATAGTCTGTCAATTGAAGTGGAAACAGAGTATACTGCTGAACTGAAGGTAGGAGGTTCTGACTGTGTTGGTATTTTGAGGGAAGGTAAAGTACATGTACAGTTACACAGAATAAAACTTAGTTTTCCTTAAGTTAAAGAAAACTAGACCATTATGTACCAGAAGTGTGTTGCAAATAGCAGTGTTTAATTTACAAAGACAGAAAGACAGCCACCGAGCAGTTTCACACTGACACCTGTACAAACCTACGTTTTGCCTTTTTGTGTGTGTGCATTAAACAAATCTTTAATGAGATCACATGCTGCTACATTCTGTAGGCTTCCCGCCACGTTTGCACAGCAGAGGGCAAAATTCAGTAGTATAAGCAAATATTTCCTAGCTGGTATTTCCTGATTTTAAGTGCCCTACTCTACAAAACTACTATTATTTCCTGCTTTCTTTTTTATCTGCTTTATATCATAGCGTAATCAGATCTTTGTTCATAAGTTTATGCACAAAAATCACAAAACCATGACAGGCAGTGATTGGTGCTCAGCACTCATACGGTTAATGGTGTTTCCTATTACACATCTGGATTAAACGGCGTTCATTTTGTTTGATTTCCCTGTTTAGCATCAGAACTGTGTGTACCGCATGCAGTTGCAAGCGCCCAGCTATCGTCAGAAAACCTCAGTGCAGCTGTGGGACTAAAGATCAGCTCCCCCAACAGGATTTTCTCAGATCAACATAACTATGCTACTGTTGTTATTGGCTTCCCAGACCTCATGGTAAACACCCGACATTATTATATTGTGAAGTAGTATGATCTCATTTGTTCTCTGACCAATTAAGTACCTGTTTACCAAATGATATGGAAAAAGAAGGAATGAAAGTAAATGGTGCATTCGTGTCGAGTGCATCTTTCTCTATGACAGCCTAATCTAAAAGGTTTCCAGTGGCATTTGAAATAATAACCAACTGGGCAAGATAATGTGTCACACAGCCAAACTTCACTGAAGATGAGTTCTGGATAGTGCTGGCTGGAGACCGTGGAATCATAGAATCATAGAATGGCCTGGGTTGTAAAAGACCACAATAATCATCTAGTTTCAACCCCCAGCCATGGGGAGGGCCACCAATCACTAGATCAGGCTGCCCAGAGCCACATGGATTTTACCTATCTTGTGTTTTTTAATTAAATATTACTGGAAAAAAAGTATATCAGTACCATTTTGAACTGTGAGCTTTTTGCTCCGTGTGCAGCAGCTAACAAACCTCTACATTTAAGAAGAAAATGAAGAAAACAATAACTAAATTATGCTCCCCTTCACTACTTAATGATGTGATCAAGTATAAATCATGTATGCAATTCTGTCCACTCTGTATCCAACAATCCTGTGGCACAAACAGAAAAGGACTAGTAAAGAAAGTGAAACTTAGCAGTGTAATGACTAATGCTGCTGCAAAGACTGGAGGCAAACATGGGAAATATAAAAGTGGTATGCTTATTTCTTTATTTGTATTTGCTGCCCGTTGATGCACAAAGGAGGTACTGTTTGTGTAATAAATCCTTTGTGATATTTGCTTAATAAATTGGGGCAAAAAAGAAAATTTAGCCGTAATCGTGCATGAATGTTGTGAAAAGACAAATGATGGAAGAAAATACTTTGAAAACCAATATGATTCAAAAATGTGTCTTTGTCAGTAAAATATTCCCTATGTCTTTGCAGTTTGCTTCTGAATTTTACCTGATTTGGATTTATGCTATTGTCACTGCACTAGCTTTTCATAATATGAGAAGTGTAAGCATTATGTATAGTATATTCATGATAAATATATTCCTGTAGTCATTTTAAGTAGATATGAGTTAACTATGGAACACGTGAAATAGCATAGAAGGGGAAGTGCCCAAGATGCTACACACTGCTGCACTAACGTTGGTGATGAAACACTTTGTTCTCCTTGACACAGACTGGAGCCCTGTATTTCAGTGTACATGCCCATGTGAATGTGAATGTGAGGATGGTGAAACACTTCACATTCAGATCTATAGCTTCAGGTGCTAATGGTGTTGGTGTTTATATATGAGCAAGGTATCTAAGCTCTTGTTTATAACAGTGATGTTATATAACTGGCAAGTGTAGAGACCTTCAAGATGGGATGGTTTTCTCTCTAGGCTCAGTAGTAGTACCTCTGCTTTTCATTACAATCTTCTCTCTTGCAGTCTCCCAGTGAAGTGTACAGTTGGAAAAGAAACTCTTCTCTGAGTTGCAAACATGCTTCTCCTTCTGAATCATTTTATTATGGAGCCCGAAGGAAAAGAGGAGCTGCAAAACAAACCAATTGTGTAACTTTAGTGGCTTCTAATCAAATAGCCAGAATTTTAGCACCTGGAGATGTGCCTTTGAAAGACATTTACCCAAAAGGTAAGAGGTTCATATACTTGTACTGCAACAACTGTATGTGCTTGGCTTTGTTTTGTAAACTGCATAGCTTGTGAATTTTTACAAAAGGTTTTTAAAGAATCGCAAAGCAAGCATTTGAGGAGAAATGAGAGTAGTTATACTAATTTTGCCAGTTTTAAAATCAATTTGGATCTTAGTAACATGCTTAAGTGTACTTCAGAGAAATTAAAGACGCTGCCTACATGAATATTCCAGTAGATAGCATCTCACTTTGCCTGGATTGGGGACCAGCTAGAGGAATGTGATTGTTCCAGTTTAGCAGTCAGTCTTCACCAGTATTTCCAGCCTCTGCTCAGATGTACCCAACAGATGCACCATTATAAGGCATGCCTTATTTGCCAAACCAGTTGTCCATGCATCTCAGTTTGAAAACAAGCCATGGCTCTGTTTCCAACAGGAACAGCAGATGAGTTGTTTAGAGAATGCATGTAGCTCTAGCACTTCTGTGTCTTTGCTTTCATACTTGAGATCTCAACATTTGTCACTGTTTTCTCAGGGATACTGCAGGGTACATTTCAGCTTCACATTTTAAATCTATGTTTATGGACCTGTTGTGCTCAAATTTGTCTGGTCCCTTTTTGTACTTGTGTCTCTACAGAAAGTTCACAAGTTCACTACTCTCTTTCATGAACCAATCTCTTACAAGGTTTATCAAATGCCTCTTGTTCAAGCATTGAGGGTTGGGTGAATAACAGTTCTTCATTCATCTTGACCAGCACCCACATGGCTTGGTAAACTACAATCACATCTGCCTTCTCTCCAGACTGAAGAGACCCAGGCTTCTTACTTCTCTTTTCCAAGATGGTGGGCAACATTTACCATATAGCAAAACCATCGTCCTCTTGCATGCTAATAAAACAGGCATAGGCAACTTTCAGACATTCAGACTCTTCTGTACTGTCATGCCATGTTCTCTGTTCTTGTATCTTTAGCTTCTTCAGCCAATAACTGAAAACGTGCCTCTTAGTGATAAGCAGAATTTGTGAGTTTTCCACCTCTCCAAGGAAAAAGGACTCTCTAAAGAGAGCCCAAAAGTCTTGTATGTGATAGAAGGGCAGGTGAAGCACAGTGAGGCAGTGGGCGGCATGTTTCAGCGATGTCAACAGTGAAAGTGGGTCACCTCTGCTGGTGCTGATATTTATGAGCACAGCATGCATGCTCTTGTTTATCACTGGTAGAAGTGCACAGCTAATGGCAGTGACTGTGTTGAAAAATATTGTTTTGTAGCTGAGAATTTACTCTATCAAACTGTGTACCTGTTGTAGTTTGCATGAAATAAATAGGAGGCACGTTACTTTCAGAATAACCTATGTATATTAAACTAATGTTAAGCAGTGCTAACGTACCACAGAAACTTTGCTTCATACACAGTTCCATGTTGGATGCTTTTCTGTCAAACTGCCCCTCTGCTGCCATCTGTTGCACAGCAACAAAATGTAATGGAATATATTGATGAGAAGGTTCAGCTCCTACTGCCACACCACCATACTTCATGAAGACTGGGTACAAATGACCTGAGCAAATTCTCTGTCTGAGAATTGGCTTTTCTGTGACTGAGCAATTTCATTTATACTAGCTGAACAGGATGTTAACTTTTTATCCCTCAACTTTAGTGCTCATGAATAGTGACAGCTTTAAATGTATTGAAACGTTATGAGGTATATTTTGTAAAGTATGTTTGGCCATTTAAGTTCAAAATTCAAGGCCTTCTTGAAGATCGTTACCATTGATTTTTCTTTTCTAAGTCATGTTTGAATTTATGTAATAGCCAGACTGATCGTAAGTGAATCATATTTAATATGACCTTACTGGTACGATTAAACTAGACTCTACGTTTTCTATTCCATTAACATTTTTCAGGGCTTTAGACATTTTCTATTTAAGAGTTAATGGACTGTTTTTCTAGTGGAAAGGGAGCTATGAGTGGAGTCCTTCAAAGACCTGTACTAGTACAATACTGACAATGTTGTAAAAATGGCAGATGACATCTAGTTTTAATATGATGTACATGGATGAGGAAAAGAAGTCTAAATTCTATATCTAAAATGATGGGCTAATCGTTACATCTGAAGTGGTGATGAGCTGATCGTTGCATCTCAAGAGCATGATTTTGGAATTATGAGACATGGTCTCATTAAAATAGTTCAAATCTCAGCAAGCACATCGAATTCTAAGAATTACCAGGGGAAAAATAGAATTACCAAAGGGAAATTGAATCTTTGTGCTGTTGTGTAAATCTATACATCCTAAAGAAAGTGCAGAAGAGGCCAACAAAAATGAGCAGTATTGCTTCAGCCAGATCTCCTAAACCGGGAGACAAGAGCAATAAAGGGAAATTTGGTGGAGATCTAAAGAGTGTGTATGGCATGATGGCATGGAGATGTGGAAAATGCAGTAGTTTTATTCCTGGTACCAGAATTAGGGGCAGCCAGCAAGGGCAATAGGAGCTTCATCAAGGCAAACCAGAAGAGGTGGTTCTTCCCAGAGCGGAGAAACAACCTGTAAAACTGTTTGCCAAAGGATGTTGTAAATGGTGAAACATGGATCCAAGGGAAAAACGAATAAACTCATGGGGTGTTAGTAAGTATGTAGACATAAAAACACCATCCAAAGGCACCATGTCCAGCTCAAGAAGCCTCTGGATTGGAACTTGTTTGAGTCTTGAGGAAAATGCTGTGTACTCTTGCCACTACTTCTTAGACTTTTCAATTATCTAACTTAGAGTCAGGACTCTAATTGAAAGACCTAGTACTGTCATTGTTAAGGCATGTATCCAAAATCTGTCCACTGAAAAACGGGTTACAGAGAAAAGAGACACACATGCATGTACTCATTTGGCAGTTGAGATTGTTAGGTCTGACTCCTTAGTGTGCAAATTTGATGTCCAGCATTTGCAGAACCCTCTGTTGGGCTACACTTCTCTTCTGGAGTTTGGCTCTTACTGACTGATATAATATTTAATTGAGTGTAAACTTAATGGCTGCCAATAGTTGCTAACATATAGTTTGGGACCTGTGGGTATTCCATGTTGCTTATTCTTGGGTGTTCTGCACAATTTATGGACAGCCTTTGGGCATTTGGTGATTCTCCTGTCATGGATGACTATATAGTGAAACAAAGGAACCCTATCACACAGAATTGAGCAGCATGACACTCCCTTGAAGTTTTTGCACTGTTTCCTCTAATGGCTTGTTTTGTATTCTTGCTTCTGTTTGCTTATCTATCAAGCTTTCTTTCTCATCTTCTTGGACAACCAGTCAGTTCTGGCACACAGCTTTCCATTTCTATTAATAATTCAAAGTACTCAGCCAAAGTCTGGTGTGCTTCAATATGTATTACCAAAACTCTTCTAGGAACAACAAGGAAAGAAATCATTTCCTTTGTTTTATCAAAACAGTAAACTAGAGTAATAGTTATGTTTGAAAAGTAACTATAACAAGAATTAATTTCCTCAAAGACTGCCAAATAGATGTATGGCCACAAAATGTAAACTCAGACAAGAGTTCATGGCAGAAACCCACAAATAAGAATTAATGTTTATTCTAAAAACAAGGCTATAGAAATGAGGGCTGCTTGAGGGTAAATATTTACTTGGATTCTCAGCACTTTCCATATATGAATATAAAATAACAATCTGTTTCTAAGTGCATATCTCTATTAGTGTGACTGGAATGACATGTAACGCAACACACGGTTACAGGAATAACCCCAACACGTCATCTGGCCCACCTGTTTGTGTAGGGACAGGATGTCACATGTTTACACTCTTCTTGACTGTTGTTTTTCAAACATTCATCTTAAGAAACTTAAAGTGATTCTAAGGCTTTCCTGGCTGGTCTGTTGCAATGCTTCACTTTCCTTGTACAATAAAAGGTTTTCCTAGTATCCATCCTGTTTTGTTGTAAATTAATATAAAAACATTGTGTTGCCTCCACTCGATCAGAATTACACTTCTCTAAGAATTTTTAAGATATTATGGTAAATGTGGTTTATTTCCTGTGGCCTTCTCTTCTTGGACAAAAGAAAAAAAAAAAAAAGAAGAAGAAGAAAAAAATCAAATTGATTCCTTAAATTTGTCCTTCTCACCCACCTGTTCTAACCTCTTTGCCAGGTCCTCTTACCCAGGACTTGGGTGTCTACATTTTCTTCTGTTCAATGTCTTGAGCTGGGCATGACTATTTTTCTCCCTCAGACTTCAACTGAAGAAGGACAAACTATATATTTTAGATCTGATGTTCATATTAATATAAAACCTGCATTTTGTTTTCCTGCTCTGACAGCAGCATAGCATCTATTGGCTTTGTATGTTCATTGCAAGATCGTTGACTGCAGTTCTAAGGCCCAGACAGTTATTCCTGTATTGCACTTAAACATTTGGTTGCCTTTTCTTCAGCTTCCTATTTTGCAGTCCCTTTTCATTTTGTAATTTAATCTGATTGATTTTTCTTTCAAGTATATCAACCACTCTTTAATTACAATTCTACCTCTTCCAGTTCAGTACTTCTAAGTCTGTCTACATGTTTCAGATCTTCTACTGGAATTTTTCAAGGATGTCTTACTCTCCATTAGTATCCAAAGAGAGAGCACATTTTTAAGCATTAGCAAGATCTAGGCAGAACAGAAAATGCTCTGTGGCCTACAAACGTGTATTTTACCAGATTTTTTTGTCACTTCTAGTTGTTTTGTATTTACATTCTTAAAGAATGACAATAAATACAGCCAATAAAATACTGTAAATGTGCATCCTGTAGATATGTAGATACTGACAATTGGGATGAGGGGAGAGAATCATGGAATGGCCTGGATTGAAAAGGACCACAATGATCATCTGGTTTCAACCCCCTGCTATGTGCAGGGTCACCAACCAGCAGACCAGGCTGCCCAGAGCCACATCCAGCCTGGCCTCGAATGCCTGCAGGGATGGGGCATCCACAGCCTCCTTGGGCAACCTGTTCCAGTGCTTCACCACCCTCTGGGTGAAAAACTTCCTCCTAATATCTAACCTACACCTCCCCTGTCTCAGTTTGAAACCATTCCCCATTGTCCGGTTCTTGTGCTGTGGATATGCACTTTGTGCACCTGTGGGTTATTCTTTACTTACTTGAATGTTGGGTCCCTTTATATTACTAGTCCTGCTGGTCTTTCTTTGTGCTATACGCATGCACCAACACTTCTGCAAGTAATGTCAGTCTCTCCATTTCAAGGAGACTTTCAAGAAATGCTGTTCAATTAAATTGGCAATTAAAAAGCAACAACATTTACTTTGATGTAACTGGAAAATTTTCCAGTGAGAACTGGAAGTAGAGTATTTTGAAACATCCTTCAGTATGCTTTTAGAATCAGTTGCACAATTGATGTTATCTTCAGTAACAGATAAATACAGTAAGTTAGGGATTGCAGTAATGCCTGATCACTGCTTCTGTGAGTAAGGCTGTATTTATGTGTAATTTTGACATTTACTGTGCAAGCACGTTGTTCTTGTATAATTGTGCCTATCTATTTGCTCACAATCGTAGTAGTAAAACATTTCAGTGTTTGCAAGTTATAGTCCTGAGATGAATGTAAAGGTTCATCACTTTATGACAGGTATTGTATGACGAAATGTTTCAATTTAATCTCCTACATGCAAATGCAATAACCAGTTAATCATGCAGCAGGAAAATAAAATTTGTTTGTTTTCAGATGTTGCTCCTCCACAAGCTGCTGGGTATTTGGAAGTAACAGATCTGAACTCGAAGAAAATCAAATACATTGCTATTCCTAGGTAAGTTGTTTTATTGATTAGAGCAGCCTCTGCCTCACAGGAAGAGCAAACAGAATTTAATGTGTGTTATTAGTTCCAGACAAGCAAATATTTCTTTTGGTGTGGAAAGTGAAAGTAAATGATACTCTGTATGACACTTTTCCTCCTTCTGGCACAGTTAGCTTGGTCAAATGCTAACACAAATCTTCTTCAGTTGAATTAGTACATGCCAATTTCAGTCTTAGAGGTATACGTGTCACAGCTTCCTTGCTCTTCTAAATTATGAACTGTAGTATTAATTAATGTAAGTTGCAAATCATTGTACAAGTGATTAATAGCACTAAGAAAGTGCAAAGAGTCTTTCCTATTTTAACTAAATTTTCCTTCGTATTACACAGTTGTTAGATCCCCATTTCAGCAGTAAATTTTCATCTGCAAATTGAGTGCTTGTTTATAACAGTACTAAGATTCTATACACGTAAAGCTGTGCCATCTTTAAATGAGTGTTTAAATGAGTCACCTCCTGCTCATATAGTGGGGATCTTATTTAAAGTTGATGGGAGAAACTTTCCTCAGTGCTCAGATTATGTTTTCTCATATTCCTTTCATAGTTTCATGTTTTTCAACAGCACATTTTTAATTTTTTCATATTCTTTATGGTATTTTTTGTAAGGACTGATCTTCAGGTAATTAGGATAAAGCAGTGGACTGGACTGTCATGAATAGATGTTTGGTCATAGCAAGTTTCAGTAGCTGAAATCTTCCAGATAAAATAGTAAATCTGGGGGGCTTAATTATGGTCTCTCAAGGAACGAGAGTGTGATTTCATGTAATTGCCACCTTAGCTACAGAATTATTCGTCTTCTTTTTGATTGCAGCTTTGAGATCAATCACACCCACTCTTGTTTTTCAGCCCACGTTCCCTCTCTCCGTATACATCTTGGCTCTCCATGATCTCAGATGCTGATGCCCTCTTGGCACCACTGGGCAAAGTAGGCTTGGTTAGTGTGGACATGGGAGGTGGTGTGAGGCTCTGGGAGACTGGGCTGGAAAGCCTGCAGAGTTCTCTGCAGGACTGGAGGAACATGATTGGGCAGGAGGATGGTCGGCCTGTGCAGGTAGGAATGCCCAATCTGAAGTGAAAAACATTTAGTAAACTGATGGAAATGACTTTTTTTTTTTTCAGATGAGAGAAGGGTCAGGGAAGAGATGTATTGAAAAACGTTAAGAAGTGGAAATATGCCTGCAGGAAAAATTGAGTAGATGTCTTACCTGAAAAATAATCACACACAATAGCTTAATTACCAAGCTGATTTGTGACTCCTGTAATTATGGTTACTGACATTTCCCTTTGTCTTTCAGTGTTAGGGTTATGGTTGTTGCCAAATTTCAGTACATTAGCATGTAAATTAATTCTGTATCTCATGCTGATTTTTAACTGCAGCTTTCCAAATGTGAAATAGTGAAATCAGTGTTTAAGGGAAGCATATGGAATCATAGAATCATAGAATGGCTTGGTGTGGAAAGGATCTCAAGGATCATCAAACTCCAACCTCCCTTAATGTATTGAATAGTTTGTAGGGACAGTAGGGCAACACAAATGGAAATTTCAGAACTTTTCAGTTGCATCTTTAATTTTTGTTAGTATCATTCTTACTTTGGGAACTTAAGTGTGCTTTAGGAAGGACTTTTGACTAGGGAGATCCTACAGCTGCAATTATTTCTTCTTTGTGAGTTTCTGTAATCACTTTCACAGTATGTTAAAATGGGAAAACAAAATGAATCACCTCTAAATTAGATCTCTCTATATTATTGTTTACAAAGAGCCCAGGTATTCCAAGCGTGAATGAGATTTATTAGGCAGAAAGCAGCTCTCCTTTCCCATCCTAGTTCCCTTTCCACAGGACAATTATATAAACTCATGCAAGAACTGACATTTTCTTGTCATTGGATTGTAGCAAATGCCTTTTGTAGAAGTCATGAGAGAGGAAAACTGTTACCCAGTAGCACATTTGTGTGGTTTCATGTTGCTGTACCAGTGCTGTTTTTGTTGCCTATGTAGTAGCACTATCGCCATCTTATGGTCAGATATCATCAACTTACATCAGCCCAATTTAACCTACTAATAAAGTTGTCTGGAGGGAATGGAAGGAGCCAGCAGGAGCAGTTATTTTAATTGCTTTAAAGTTTTTTTTTTTCCTTCTTTTTTAAAATCTTTTTTAGTAACTGTTGTAATCTTATTTAGCAGCATTATTGTAGTGTCCATCATAGTCGACTGAATATTAGAGAATGCTGTCTTGGAAAGTTAAGCATCATCAGAGAATTTTGAGTCATTAACTACTGATGTCAACTAGCCACTTTACAAAAAGGTTCAGAGTTTTTCCTGCAGTCATAAAGCAGTTTTCCAGATCTGTTCCAGAATTCCTCTCTCCTGACAATCTACGTATCTATATTGTAGGCACACTACAGGGATAGCTCTTCTTAGCATACCTGTTTTCCTTCCTCTGTCAACACAGAATATTCAGCTCAAGCTGGTGGTTTGTCAGAATTCGAAGTGGCATGCTGTTTGATTTGGACTTGAGGGCTGAAACAAAGCCTCATATGCTCTTTGAACCAGCATGTTATCACTAACTTCTGTTTCTCAACTGCACATGGTTTGCTTTAAATGGAAAGATCATGAGACCTAAGAAGCTTTCTTTACCATTACAGAGTAGTAATCAAGAGAAATCTTACCTTTTATTTTATGTACATCTCAGGTAAGATAGTACATACATAGATGTTGTGAGAACTCTATACTCTGTTATTTGGGATGAAGGCCTTCCCCTTTCCCACTTAACTCCATTTTTTCAATGGATATAGACATAGAATCAGTACTTCATTAAAGCATTCATTTCTGGAAATGAATGGATGCTATTAGCTTGAAAATACACTCATGTAGATTCCTTCCATCAGATGAGCTTAGCAAGAACTCAAATGTTTCCGGTTCAAGAGATAACTGCTTTGCTAAGACTGCAACTTAATGTTACCCCATGCTCATGTTTACAAAATTATCTTTCAGCCACATGCTGATCTGCTTATTTATCAGTCACATTCTCCTGTATAATGTTTCATGCTCAGATACATATTAAGTATCTCTAAGTCTAAAGAGGCATCTTCAATTCCTTAAGAAAATCCATCATTCCCAATCTTGTAGCAGAAGCTTGCTTAAGAAAATTGTCAGTGTTCCACTTATTGCTAGAATTCATTCCCTCTGCCAATTTACTATTCCCTGTTATTGATGCATCCCACAAAGCTAGTACAGGCTTTGCAAAGCTTCATAGCCCAACGTCCACACCTTCAGAGTGCTGTTCCTTCACCAGCTCATGTTCCCTATCTTGATGATTGGGAGCCACGGTTCTGGAAAGTCACACAGAACCTCTGCAAAGCTTTCCCAGCCTTTGAAAAAAAAGAAGGAATTACAATACTTTCAATATAGGTAGAGATTCAAAGGAATGGAAAGAAATCCTCAATCAGATTTCAGTTTGAACTATTGATACTGTCCATCTTCTAGGGTTGCTTTTTGGCTTTCAGAAACGCATTAGATCTCAGAAACAGTCTGTATGTGCATAAGCAATGAAACAGAGGAAAACAAACAACTGTTCCAGGGATATTCAGTAATTAGACTCCTATGATTTAATGTCATGGCAATCAACATTTGTTTTGTATTGTTGATACTCTCAGCAGAGTTCAAGCTGCTGAAGTCTTGAGGCAACAAAAATAGTTTCTGGAAACAGGGCTTATGTGTATATTAATTTTCACTTGTATGGTCAGGCCAGAAATTGTCTTCATTTTTTGAAGTTTTAAACTCAGAACATGAGTGCAGTATTCAGAAATGATTAAATTGGAGTGCCTAGCATAGAATTCTAAATAAAACTGGGTTCTCTGAAGTTATAAACTCAACTTGAAATCCAGTAATTGTTGAGCTTTTTCCCTTTTTTTAAATACAGAAAACGTTGACGAAGTTCTGATATACCTTGTTTGTGTTTTTTTAGTAAGCTTGGTTTACTGTTGTGTTTCTCTCGGTAGAGTACAATGCTTACATAAAGGTAATTGTAGAATGCATCATTTTGAGATATTGAAAAGCACTGTGCTCCTTAGGGACCTGAAATCTCTACAACTAAATCTTTATTCATTTGTATGTGACTACTAGCAAGACCATTTCTTTCTGTATTCATTCCACTTAATTCTCTTTTACTGTAAATTGTTGCCCAGAATGTTTTGTGCTGTGTAAGTACTAAGAATGTCATTATTTTTAAAAGTCTCAGGACAAACCCAAACCATTTGAGTGCATAAAAATGTTCAAAAAATATAGAAAAGTTAGTTTGTAATGCATGATACAATATGCATTGCAATATGCAATATACAACCTCGAAGCACAATCACAGCTTCATTGGCAATCAAATGTGAATCAAGATCACATACTGTAGGACTGAAGAGAGAACCTAATGACAAAAGTGAATAATGGCCACCAAACATGTTAGTATCAGTGGTTTAAAAATCAAGTTCTTGGCATTGATAGCTACCAGAAGTTTCTTCTGCTTCACACTCAAGCCTGATGTGCATCGCTTAGTTTGAAAAATCATGTACCACTTTGTAGGTGGGTCAGTCCAAAGGAATAACATAAGAAAAACAGCAAGGCTGTTTTGAGCAAGGCAGCTCAAAACTTCTAGACAGCCTGTGTCACTGAAGACAGCTCGCATAGTGCTTATTAACATTCCTTGCAGTTTGACTTCTCCCTTGTATGGTCAGAACAAGGGCCAGGGGAAATGGCTGAAGTGTAATGGTGCTTGTTGTCCTGAGTTAGCATCACATCATTTTTTGAAGGACTGGTAGATTTGGTTCTTTCATTCCTTCATAGTGATACTACAGAGCAAAAGAAAGGTTGCATAATTGGTTTTGAGTTTTCATAAATGATATAGGTGCCTTCCATAGATTTTTTTGGAAATCACTCATACTGTTGTGGAAATGAATAACAAAATGATCCCAAGTGTCTTGCCAAGGTTGCTTCAAGTTCCACTAAATTGTAGGGCTTTCTCATTAAAATCTTAGATCTTAGATTTACAAATCATCTGTTTTTCTTTCTCATGATTTTTCACCTGAATGTATGTTCACGATGCCTAAACGTAATGCAACCTTCTGCAAGCCTTAGTGATATATCAGCAGATAAAGAATTCCAGAGAAGGAAGTGTTCCAGAGAAGGATGCATGTGGTCCACTATGCCCTTTACCCTGCTGTGTTTCTTGAATGTGTTTCATTAGATGGAAAGAAGCACCAAATATACTTTTTACTGGTGAAAGCAGTTCCAATTCATTGCTTTAAACAGTGTTTGCATGTACTTATTTATACACAAACAGCTCAAGTGGATTTGTTCTGGGTGTGCTTGGGAATACTGAGAAGTAACAGAAAGGAGATGAAACAGGATCCAGTTTCAGATCTGCAGGCATTTCGGTGTCTGTTTATGAGCTAAGCACAGGAGTTCTCATTATAACCAAGAGAGCCCGAAGAGCTCACCCTGAAGGAGGCACCTACACATGTCTAACTGTATGGATATTCATACACAACCAACTGTAATGCTAAATGCAGACACCTGGCTTACCTGGGACATCCCTGCCTTGAGCTGTCTGCAGTCTGGATCCAAATCCCATCCTCAGTATGCAAACTATCACTTAACGACTCAAGGAAATAGATAGATACTTAGAAATGGGAGGAGATTTCCTTTGTGCCTATTTCTCTGCTTTGAGCTGATCCCAGAAGATCTGTAGTAGTTTGATTGTCTGCCATGTTTGGGCAGTGAACATCTTCATGGCTTTCTCAGACAGCCTCATTTATTTTATTTGTACTCCACTCAACTATTTGTGCAACTGTGTGATGTGTTATTCCCCTTCTAAGAAGTTAATATTTTTGCTGTTATCCAAATCATTCCTTTTTTTTTCCTTTTGGTTTTCTGAGGCTTCAGTTTGTACATGAAAGTTTAGAATACTTATTTTTGAGGTTCAGTATTTCTCTTAAGTATAATTGATTCTGGCATTTCAGTGTTACAAACTTGTTTGTATTCACTGCTCAGGATCGACTTTGATTTATACTGGCATTTTTTGAAGTGTTTCTATCTCTTTTCCATCGTACTTCAGAATGTTTTAACAAAAATCCAGCCTTTTCCTGATGTTAAGACTGAATCATCGAAGCATAGAATTGATCAGGTTGGAAAAGACCTTAAAGATCATCAAGTTCAACTGCAAAGCGGGCAAGTAAAAATGGGCAAAGCTGCAGTTCCTGATCTGTAATTAGAGCATGACCTTCAGCAAGCATGGCTCGTCCTTTCCCTCCACCTCACCTGCAGTTCTTATTTTCCCACTGCGGACCAGGTGACTGTTCTGACCACATGAGGGCCTCAATGAGCTAATAACAGTGATTTTGGTCATCTCTTAGGTCCTTTTGGTACAAAAGCCATGAATTATGAAAATCGTTTGCAGTGGCATGATTTCATAAGTTTGGAATAACCATATGAGAGCATTCTGCAATCCTATACAAGACCTTGGGAAACTTGAAATATTGCAGGGAACAGCGTTGCCTCGTCAGTGTCTGGATTGCAAGGTTTGGTAGCACTTCCAGTGCTGAGATCCGTAAGCCCCACACACTCTGACCCAAATTGTTCATTGCCCTCTATCAGCTCTCAGTGGGATGGTGTTTTGGGCTTCTCTGCCAAGCGTGGGGCACAGTGTGGGTTTAGCTCTGTGACATTCCTGGATAGCGTGATTCATTCTAGCAAAGTGGGAACAAGGCCCTGAGTGTGGGGTAACACAAGACTAGACAGTCAGGAACCTGTAGAGCTTGAGAAGTTCACATTACCAAAATTTTCTGCTGGGTAAAGCAACTCAGATAAAGATCATCAGTTCTCTGCCAGCTACTTTTTCTCATATAAATGTCATCAGTTGTAATGAGGCGCTTGTCAGAAGCACTATGCAAACACTTTCAAAATACGTTCCATTTCCTAAAGCTCTTCCAGCCTAATTAGAGTGGACAGACAAAGAGTGGGAGTGGAAATAACCTTAACTTTCTGTTAGAGAAGGTCGATCCAGCATAAAGTTCTTCTTTCTTCCCCTGAGCCTCCTCTGAAAGACCACAGTCCTCATGGGAGAAAATGGAATACCTCGGCACGGCAACCTTCAAACCTCAGAGTCTGCAGCAGTGCACGTTGCTGACTTACATGCTAGAGCTGCTAACACAAGTGAAACGCTGCCAGCTGAACAAGGGAATGTGCACTGGTGGTTCTGCTCCTATGAAACTTGTTCTCTAATTAATGACAGAACAAATGCAGAGATAATGTAAGTCATCTGAAGAAAGCATATAAACAGGAGGGGGAACAACTGTTTACATGGGTTGATAGAGATAGGACAAGGGGGAATGGTTTTAAACTGAGACAGGAGAGATTTAGGTTAGATATTAGGAGGAAGCTTTTCACACAGAGGGTGGTGACGCACTGGAACAGGTTGCCCAAGGAGGCTGTGGATGCCCCATGCCTGGAGGCACTGAAGGCCAGGCTGGATGTGGCTCTGGGCAGCCTGGTCTGCTGGTTGGTGACCCTGCACATAGCAGGGGGTTGAAACGAGATGATCATTGTGGTCCTTTTCAACCCAGGCGATTTTATGATCCTATGGTCAGGTGATCTGTTATGGTAATGCTGAACATAGGGGGTTTTCCTATAGAACCCAAAGCATAGTTGATCTGTAATAACTTTCATCTGTGATTCATAAGAACAGATTAGACAAGGTCCTAGATGTGTAGAAAATACAGCTTTTCTGCTTTCATTTGTAGGTGTTTTGTTTTTTTTTTCTACTTGGTTTTAACTGTGTGATGTCCTGCAGTTTTCTGTCCAAAATACTTCTTATTGTCATAGTATGTCCACATACCTCTTCTTTCTTTCAATCTGTGGATTGGCTGGGGTACTCCAGAAGATACTCAATTCAGTTTATTGATGTTAGGAGGTATGGAATAGTAACGATAAATAACCAAGCTGGACAGTATCTGTTTTGATCACATGTGGTAGGGGGTGACCTGACATCTCCTAGCTGAAAATAATTGACATGGAAATTTTCATTAACACAAAATAACAATGGAATTTCCGTAGGGTTTTAACACAATGGAGGATCTGCTAGATGGAAGAAAATATATGACATTCTGTCGTTGCTCCATTTCGTTTATCCAGCTTTTAAGCCACAGAATCTGTAGTTATGGACAATAGGTTCTAATGCATTTACTGCTGCAAAACTTCTGGGTTGATTGTTAGAGTGACAGCAGTTAGTTCAAGTGAAAATCTACACCAGCAATGGCTACATTTTGTGTAGTGGGATTTTTGGAGTTGGTGTATAAAGACTCCTTTTCATTGCAAGCTAAATTCGCTCTTCTGTGTGTTTCAGTCCAAATCTCTCCTCTTCTTTCCCCACATGAATTAAACCTATCTGTGATTTCACTTTTATTTTACATATCTAAAATTGCTTTAAAGCTATGATGCTTTAAATGGTTTTGCCATTTGAGTTCAAATAGTGGTGTTCATGGACGTCAGATAACGTGTGAAGCCTCGTTAGTTCATTGTGAATTCTTGAAAAGTTTGGCAGACAAGACAGAAAAGCAGAATGAATCAAAATGAATGACACAAACCTATAAAATTATTTTATACTGCAGTGTCATTAATGTTTGGGTTTTTTTCACTTCAGGACAAAGCTGAAGACAGAGTATTGCATACATGATTATGCAATATTGTCTGCAGGGGGGTTGAAACTAAATGATCTTTGAGATCCTTTTCAGCCCAGGCCATTCTATGATCCTATGATTGTATTTTTACCTAATACTGAATATTCCTTTGTGTGGAAAAAAAGACTTCTTGTCTCCAATTTGAAGCTTTCGTATACTCTTTGAGAAAATAATACATACACTCGTGCTACAGATAAAATATGGTAGTGGGGAAAGGATGTTTTTGTGTTTTTGTGCCTTGTTAAATGCAGTCTAGGGTAACACTGAGGTTTTAGGATGTCTGATGGGGCTTGGGAAGGGAGCTAAAATGAATCAATAGTTTCGTTTCAGGGAAAACCAATCTTTTGTGCATCTGCTAAATTACATTCTGCATGCTGTGGGAAATATTTTCTAATGCTTTGTGCTGCTGTGGGGTGGATTATTTAGTGCCTTGTTCACCTAGAGACTAGTCATGTTCCATTACAGCCAAAGTCAGTCTACTTTCATAATAACATGTGGTTGTGATGAAGAACTTTCCAGATTTTGATGAGCAAGTTAATGTCTCTTAAATCACATGTAGGCCAAAGTTTAAGATTTGTTCAGATTTTTCCCCTGCATGATCTCCTGACATCTTTGCCCAATGTACTAATGAAGGAAGAAAGCTATTTAAGAAAATGTTAATGATTTAATTGCTTTATAGAATGGCCAGGTCTGTTTTAAAATGAGATAAGAAAAACTTAATTTGAGAATGTTTGAAGATGCAACTGTAGTCTATATTCTTAAGTACAAATTACATCCCTTTATACCTGTGGGATGTTAGCCTGGAATTAGAGTATTTTTCCTGGTTTTCCACTTCTTGTAAGATGTATCAAACTACTAAAATAAGCATTGTATAATATAAGCATAAGAATACTAGATACAAGTTACTACTGGCAGGACCAGCTGCATTAAAACTAATAGGGGAAAGTTCAGTTTCCCTGAGCATGGGGCAGACCTCCTCCATTAGAAGCCTGAGCTTTTTCACCAGTCCTCAAGCTGAAACAAGCTTTTGTTGCTGAGAGCACTGCAAAGGAGCTTTTCTGGCAAGCACTGCAGAATGGGAAGCACTGGCACATCTTGTGCCTTTCAGGAATTTTAATGAAGTTAGCCAGATCAGAATGCTGAAGTAAGCTGATGTATTAAAAGACCATTTACTCTGTAGCCAACTTACTGTGTTGAACGGAAGCGTGTCGTATGCAGGGTAAAGTGACAGGAACGGTTCCAGCCAAAAAAGATCCACCTCAGAGACGCATCTCAGATGCATCAGGGGAAAAACTGAAAGCTGCCCCTCATTTATCATTTTTCTATTCAAAGTTAGAAAGATTTTCAACCTTCTTTAACCTCTGCTCGCAAACTCTAAATGAAATTTCCTTACTGGTAGCCATGATTTCTTTTTCTGCCTTTCTCTTAATCACAGAATAATAGAATCATAGAATCACCAAGGTTGGAAAAGACCTAAAAGATCACCCAGTCCAACCGTTCACCTATCCCCAATAGCTCCCACTAAACCATGTCCCTCAACACAACATCCAGCCTTTCCTTGAACACCCCCAGGCTCGGTGACTCCACCACCTCCCTGGGCAGTCCATTCAAGTGCCTGATCACCCTTTCTGAAAAGTAATACTTCCTAATGTCCAGCCTGAATCTCCCCTGCTATAGCTTGAAACCATTCCCATTAGTTATTAAGTTTAGTTTATTAAGTCTTAGTTTATTTAGTTTTTAATTCCCATTAGTCATTAAGTACATGGTCTACCCCTCCCTCTTAGGGAGTATGCTACGTACAGCTGTATAATGGAGCTATGGGCATCAAAGATAGCAAGAGTTCTTAATTCTATCTATCTCCTGCATGAAACTCTCAGAGAGAATTTCAAGTGTGAAAAGAGGAGATGAGATTCCCTGTTTCCCTGTCTCTTCAATAAAGATAACTTCTGGTAGTTAAAACTTCAGTTTTGTTTTAACAGACTTGAACAATAAGGAGCTGATGTATGGATTTAAAAAGCAGGAGTGAAAAGATGGCAGTCTTCAAAGTTATGAATCCTCTGCAACTTGAATGACTGAAAGATAGGCATACTAAAATGCTCCTCTCAGTTGACTTTGCTAAATATATTTTACTGACTACATTGGACAAATGCTATTATAAGCATGTTCATAATAGAGAAATTAGAACATTAAGACATATTCAGTCTCAGTGTACTGAATAGTTCACTGAAAATATCTCATAAGAAGTCAGACAATAGAATTATTTTATTTCCATCAGAAACATAAATATGACTTGCTGAAGGCTGGCTGTTACCTCTTGTATTATGTTTATTTTCTTGACACAAGCAAGTGGAGGGTAACGAACACTTGCTGAGATACAGAAATGCACAGTTGGGCTACTTGAAACTGTCTTTGAGGTGTTAAGCTTCTATTTAAAGACTTTTTTTTCCATTTTCATTTCAGTTCAGTGGGTGCTAAAATGCTAAGTTCACTCATACAAAAACAGCTCAAGCTAAATATGATAGTTTGATCTGTTTTACTCATATCACCTGGTGGGTTTATTTGTAAGCTGTCAGAAAAAAATGAATTGTGAGCTCACAATGAAAGTACTGTAATTGTGAAAGCAATGTGTATGTTAGAGTTGATGTAAATGTGGAATGTTTTACATGGATCACTTTGAAAGTAGTGTCTCCTTTTTATTTTCATGGAAAGTACAACGAAGAGCACAATAGCACTGTTTGATAGAGCAAATTCTCAGCTACAAAGTTTTCTTTTTCAGTGTAGTCACCACCATTAGCTCTGCATTTTTACCAGTGATGAACAAGATCCCGTATGTTGTGCGTGTAAAACTGCACAGCAGAGGTGACCCACTGTGAAGAATTCACAGAATCACAGAATTGTAGGGGCTGGAAGGGACCTCCAGTGGTCATCAAATCCAGAGGGCTGGAGCACCTCTCCTATGTAGAAAGATTGAGGGAACTGGACTTGTTTAGTTTGGAGAAGAGAAGGCTCCAGGGAGACCTCATTGTGGCCTCCCAGTACTTGAAGGGAGCGTATGAACAGGAGGGGAATGGCTATTTACAAGGATGGATAGTGATAGGACAAGGGGGAATGGTATTAAACTGAGAGAGGGGAGGTTTAGGTTAGATATTAGGAGGAAGTTTTTCACTCGGAGGGTGGTGACGCACTGGAACAGGTTGCCCAAGGAGGCTGTGGATGCCCCATGCCTGGAGGCATTCAAGGCCAGGCTGGATGTGGCTCTGGGCAGCCTGGTCTGGTGGTTGGCGAGCCTGCACACAGCAGGGGGTTGAAACTACATGATCATTGTGGGCCTTTTCAACCCAAGCCATTCTATGATTCTATGAATTTGAAAGTGAGAAATTTATGTGAGCAGCAAAGCATTTCTGTATAGAGAACTTTTCACTGCTAAAATTTAAATGATAGTTGTATTTCAAAAGTAGTATTTTTTTTTTCAGTAGAAAAACTTGACAAAAACAGAATATTATATCTAGGTCACCCGTTATGTTTGGAGCTTCCTTTTGCTGAACTTTGTGCGCTTTTTATATAAAGAATCCAGAAGAATGAAAATGTCCTCCTGTTTTTTCTTTTCACAGAATATTCTGTTTTAATTCATGATGCTGACAGTATCGTTTTGGTTTCAGATTTTAGTATAAACTACGTTCAGTGGCTTTTGTTTTCCTTGGTGTTTCTGATAGTTCTGAAATCTGCCTGTTGTATGGGAAAAAGAGCTGTTTATTTCCAAAGAAATTTCTTAAACCAAAAAAGTAGAAGCCCCCAAGGGCAACATGTTGTTGTGGTTAAGTGTCTTTCTTCCTTTACAAATGTTAAATTAATGCAATTTAACAGATTAGATCTTGATTTTACACTAATGACATGGTTCACAGAGGATGCATTGTACCTCTTTGAATTAATATCAATACCATAAAGAGGAAGTAAATACTATTTTGAACAGTTGCCAAGACACTGTTGTTAGAGCACATGTTTTCAGTTCAAAAACATGTATGGAATTCATGTCAGTACTAAGTTAAGTCTGCAAGACAGTGAATTCAAGCATTAAATACTGTACAGTTTGGGTGAAAATCTTTGTAATGCCAGTGAACTTCTGAAAAGTCAGTAAATTGTCATTACTGGGACAGAGGAATTCATCAGAGAGATGAATGTATCATGGTTCACGAAAAAAAGACTAATTTATAGGGTATAGATTTAAAGACACTGTTTTTATATGTCATTGAGTTTCATATAATAGTAAATTGATATTAAGTTGTGGAAGATTAGTAATTGAAGGGCATTTTACACGTGAATCATTGACTCACTGCATGACTCAGAGTTCATAACAGGGAGAAGTATTTTTACCTTCACTCACCCATTTAAATCCAACCTCAGCCTAAAGTGATTCAGTCCCAAACATCTGACAGCTGTTGGGTCTTCAGCTCTACAGTAAGTCAGTGGGGAACATGCAGTCACTAGATGGGCATTTGCAGTAGAAAACTCACCGCTATAGACTTTTGTAGTCAAGACTGGAAGTCAAGGATTACATGAGTACAATGTGAGAGGAACATGCTATTTATTTAGTCACTGCTCATGAAAAGAAAATCAGTCTGCCCATCAGTAGAGCATGTGAAGCTGTAGTTGGGCGTTCATGCAGTTTGTAAAGGGAATATACAGCCAGATATCAGTACCACAAGAGGCATTCAAACTGTGGATGGCCCTGTCTACAGTGGAATTTTAAATTCTATTGGCTATCATCAATAAATGCTTATTTTTGTAGCATGATTAACATCTGAACACGCTGCACGGTTTAAATATGATGGCCCTCTTAGATCTGATGTGGGTCTAACGTGCCGCTCAGCAGCAGAGTGTAAGATCTAATAGTTATTGGGTTGTAAGAGTGATTTTACTTGGTATAAGCAAGATTTTCAGCTCTATTTTTATTTTACAGATAACCATTCAGAGGGACAGTGGTTTGGACGTCAGTTCCCCCAAACATGGGAAAGTGGATCCAGACAACATGCCTCATGTTGGTGGAAATACTTGGGCTGGTGGAACAGGTTTTCATTCATTACTTTTTTTATGCATCTTGGAAGGATGTTTGCAAAAACTGCTGTACCAGATGCTGTACCAGATGAAAGTAGACATATACAAACCCACTCTTTCTGTCTAGGACTATTTTACTCAGTGCCTTTATTGTCTATGAGATGTAGTTACAGTGCCTAGTGCCTGACTTAAACTCTGTATAGCAGATCTTCACTTAAATGACATTTTGTAGTTTTTACTCTTCATTGCCCATATAGGGAACCAGCACCTTGCAGCTACGAAAGCTAGGCCTGAGTCACTTGCCATTCTCTTAGACTTGTGTAGCAGCAGAATTTTAGGTGACGTAGACATATACAATAGGCAAAAGTGCCTTCTAATTCTAAAGGACACAACAGTGATCACTTGATAAAGTGGTTTGGAAGCAATGTAAAAGAGCAGTCTTGGGAAAAGACAAAGTCTGAATAAGTTGTTTTATTCAATTTCAATTTTATTCAAGGACTGAGAGCTTTGAGTATATGTTCTATACTTAATTTACAGTCCCCTTTATACATGGTGGTCACTGTTACTAATCTGTTCTCAGAGTGCTATAGACACAAGTATTCCATCGGGGTTCTCCTGTTCCATGATAACTATTTGGTTTTGAATGTTGTTAGCAATAAATATTTATTTTCAGAATTGGGAAATTTTTCTGAATATCATCTATAGATATGGCAATGGAAGCAATAAGGAAAATGTTTTCTTATTTATTACTGAATGCATATTCTATAATTTGTTTTTCTATTTCAACCATTCTAGGTGGGAGAGACACTGCTGGGCTAGGTGGCAAGGGTGGGCCGTATCGTCTGGATGCTGGCCATAAGGTTTACCAAATATCTCAAGCTGAAAAGGATGCTGTTCCTGAGGAAGTTAAGAGAGCTGCTCGAGAGATGGGTGAAAAAGCCTTTAAACAGAGGTAATGTAAAGGAAAAACAAAAAACAACAATTGTCTTTACTGACTTCACTTACTAAGTGAGTAGGTTAGATTTTAGGAGGAAGTTGAGGAAATGGACCTGGGGGTGTTGATTGATGTTTGGCTGAACATGAGCCAGCAGTGTGCCCAGGTGGCCAAGAAGGCCAATGGCATCCTGGCTTGCATCAGGAACTGCTGTTGCCAGCAGGAACAGGGAAGTGATTGTGTTCAGCCCTGTGCTCAGCTCTGGTGAGGCTGCACCTCAAGTACTGCGTCCAATTTTGGGCCCCTCACTGCAAGAAAGTCATTGAGGCCCTGGAGTGGGTTCAAAGAAGGGCAGCAAAGCTGGTGAGGGGTCCAGAGCACCCATCATAAAAATAGCTAAGTGCACTGACAGTTATACTGACAGCTTTATGTTTCAACCCAAGCCATACTGCAGTGTGAATGTCTGCCTGAAAGAAGAGTACTGGGGAGATTAAAACACTGGAACGAATAAATTTAGAAGCAGCTTTGTCACTTCACATTTTGCCACTGTTAACAGTGACTCCTAATCAAGGGGGCATATCTGGGTGCTAAAAGTAACAGGAAAGGAGACTGCCATTTGCTTCAACTGCTGTGTAAATATAGATGGTTTAGCACAAAGCACACTCTGTATGGGAACCACTGTATTTAAATTTATCTACTGCATTCAGACCAAGTTTCTGTTTTAATCTTTTTTTTATTACTAGATTTCCTCAGGCATTTAATGTATTCATTAGAGCATTTGTGATTAATAAAGACAAGGAAAGTGTACTGATTATATCAGAACTTCACAGGAAAAGGTTCAGAAAAGAAAAATACTTTTCAATAGCTACTTAATTTACACAAGCAACATCCAGATATTTAAATTAAAAATAATCAGTTCAGGGTTTGCTCTCAGGGGGAAGACATGGCTTGATTTGCCTGTATTTCTTTACTGGTGTTTTGTGGGCTGTGCAAAGAAAGACTACTTTTAACTGTCTTTCTGTGTCTCCACTCTGCAAAATTCCCTGTCAGTTTTTCCATAATACAAATAGCTCTTAGATAGTGTACGTCTACTTATGTGTAAGCAAACATGGCATGCTTTGATGCTCTGTGATGCTCTACAAAGTTCATGATGGGGGGAAATTCCTAGATAGTGCTGCATGTTGTGGGAGCAGTGCAGCTGAGTCCTGTATAATCTGAGTGTCTGCACATGAGATAACAATTCATATCCTGCTAAAACCAGTAAACTACCATGTACCAGCAATAGATGTAGTCTGTTCTGAAACAACATTTGACACGGATTATTATTCTATACCACTTGGGTAGCTGTGGGAACTAAGAGATGAAAGTTAGGAATAGGAAGGTTGGAGTCCTTAAAGTGAAGAAAAAAATGAAGGGATCTGCAAATTTTACTGTTTTGTTTATATGCTATTGTATGGAAGGAAGAATTTTAATCCGAATGATATTGATTGCTTTCCCAACTAGATGATACTGCTAGTGGAAAGCATTTTGAATTACCCCAGTTCAGTAGAATGGAGTTAGCAACTACTCTTGGATAGATGCAGTGTATTGCTAGCCTATATGTACTTTGCTAATAATTTATAATTCATTTTAAAATCCTTATTTTCAGTCTGAGTGAGATTATGCTGTTATAAAGTGCTTGTGTTTGAAATAAGCTGCTCATGGATAGAATCATGGAGTCATAGAATAATAAGGGTTAAAATAGGTCACTAAGATCATCTAGTCTGACCCATAGCAGGTAGGTCATATATTTTAGCTGAATCCAGTCAGGATGGTTGGATGGGCAGATATAAGATTGCAGCCTCACTACATGAATTTGAGTTACTGAAAATATTGAGCAGTGCATAAATGCAGCGTATTCATCTGTCCCTCAGCTCATACTTCACTGTAATTATGTTCCAGTTGTGAGTTTCACCATCTTAAGACTATCTGCTCAGATATGATGTTGAGAAGAGTAAAGAACTTTTAAGTGGAGACACAAGTTATGGAAGGTGCTTGTATTAGTTTTTATAGTGCAGATGTTGATCTTTGTTGTGTGTCTGGACAGAAGAGAGTTCGGTGACGTGACTCATTTTTTGTAGGGGAGCACGTTTTTACTGACATACATCTAAAGCTCCTTTGTTTCAAGATTTCCTCATTTTATGAAGCACTAAGATAGGTACTGGAGACACAGTGACTGGCTGTAAATCTTCAACAACAGATTTGAGAGTATGTCTGTACTTAACCTTTGCGTTAGAGCGTGGATCGCGATACGCTTAAAATACTCCGACAGTGAAGTAATGGATAGGCGCTCGTGTGTGTACATATAGCAACACCTAAGCCAATAAAATTCAATCACGTTTTACAGAACATCTGATTCACTTCCCAAACTTTAAAGCAGATTAGGAGAGAGCCAAGGGATGAGTAATTTTAGTAGGTTCTGATGTGAGGCAATCCTTGTAGGCACTGGTGATCTTTTGAACAATTCACAAAAGCGGCTGCCAATTCTTTGATTTGTCTCTTGTTTGTGATCACTGTTGTCTCAATTTACGTGTTACCAAGTAAGTATGTTTCTAATTTATATATGCTAAAGGATGATGTGGTTGTTTCTGAAGCAGTTCTGAGCTGCCTGTTGTTTGCTCTAGATTGAAAGAGATTCAGATGAGTGAGTACGACGCATCTACTTATGAAAGATTCTCTGGAGCAGTACGACGTCAGGTTCAGTCGCTCCGCATCATCTTAGACAATCTGCAGGTAATCTTAGATTCGCTGATAAAGCAACACGGTGAGCTCGTTACATTTCCCTTAAAACACTGTCCTGCTTATATTGTTGCCATCTGATATATTTGAGAGTTAAAAGCAGATTCAGGTTATAATCGTGTTTAGGAAAAACAGTCTCGTATCACTATTTCAAAGTCAGCTTTTAAGTGGATCTCAGTGCTCATCTTTACAAGTTACATTACTCCCATCACACAGCTTGCAGAGATTACTTATTCAGGAGCACAGTTTTGAGAAAGAAAATACTGTATATTATTAAAAGAGTATGTGATGGTGTGTAGATCACAGTCTTTCTTTTTGCCCTCTGTCCAAAAGACTTTTAAACATGGAAATATTATGTGTGTTAAAAGACTTTCATAGTTTTGCTGCCTGTGCACTTGAAAACAATTCTTCCTCAGGATTTATTTTGGGTCTGACTAATTAAAATAGGCGTGGCTCAAGTCACTAAGTGGAAGCTAACCAAATATACCTCTTTACTTTTCTTCTGTTAATTAGTTCCATGGTTGCTTGAGGTTTTATTAATGCTAGTGTTCACCTACAGTGTAATTAAAATAAAAAGTGCGCTGTTTCAAGGAAGAACCTGATAGTCATTGAAAATGAAAGAAAAATAAATTTATTCCTTATAAGACATCTCTCTGATTAAAAGCATTTCTGTTGAAGGCTCAGATGCCTCCTCATATAGACCATTTGGAATGGTCTTGTAGTAATATACTTTGATTCATACAGGCACCCAGTATGTATTCCAGCTCAGGAACTTAGGCTTTTGGTTCATAAAGAGAGGATTCAGTTGAAAAGCTGTAGGTATAAATCTCAGTTTTTCCTGCATTGTTTTTATCCAAGTGCTTGTTTTTACTGTGTTTGTGTCAGATATGCATTTTGAAGCAAGGTTTATGACAAGAAGTGAATAAAAGAATCTTCAGTTTAAAGTCTTTTTAAAATCTCCCTTATCTATTCCTTGGGGCCAGAATTGTTATGTTCAGAGGTCACATTAATCATAGACAAAATAGAATGTATTTTAATAAAAGGAGACATATCCTGTGACTTTGTTAAAAAGGTCATTTTAATATCAAGGCAAACACTTATAAGCCTTGGTATTTTATGAGACTGCCAACATCCTGGGCAAATTCATAACAGCTAACCACAGAGATGATAAACTTACCATATGATGAAAATAAACAAACTCGCTGAGTTCAGAAAAACTAGCTCTTAGAATAAAAGCAATATTGAAAGCAAATTTTGAACTCTGTACACATTGTGGTAGATATTTTATTAGAAGATCCACTAGGAAAATGAAGGCAAATGATAACAAGGGTTACTTAGAATCCAAGAATATTTCATTTTTTTATTAGAGAACTCTTTTAGCTTTTTAAAAATGTTTGAGTTTGCCTTGTTTTGAACTTTCTATGTTCTTGTAATGAAAATATATTGTCCACACTCATGTCACCAGGATTTCCTTTTCAACATATGCCTTTTAATCACTGGGTTTTGTGGGTTTGTTTTAAAAAATGTGTTCCTTCGATTAAATTTTACACCCCAAGGATTTGAAGCCTGGAATTCTGGTCCAGTTGTTGACACCTCAAAAATCAGTAGCAGCAGCAAGTCGGAAGTAGCGCGTGAATATTGAGAAAAATTACTGAGAATGTAATTTTATGACTCATTTTACTTTATGTAACTCACTAATCTTTGTCAATGATTTGAACAAAACTGGTGAGGCATTGCAAGTTGTTCTTGATCTTCTCTAGAAGTAGCAAGGCCTGGACTCCAGAGTCCAGTCAATGACGAGCTTTCTTCTCTCTGCTAGTGCTGACCAATCTCTGTATAAGGCTTACACATCTGAAGTCCAAATTTAATAACTTATGATTAATCAGAGACTCAGGAAGACCTGAGATTTTAGATTACTTGCCCTCTGGAAGTACTTCTCTTTTTATTAATTATAGGGGGAGTCTGGAGCAACTGACCCTGTAGCTTCTGAGCATCCTTTATGCACTTACACTTGAACTGGGCAAACCTGGACCTAAGTCACAAAGCCTAATGGGGTTGACTGGTTTGGACTGTGTGGGAATTGTCAGGTCATAGCAGCAAAAGCAGTGACAATAGGGTGATAAAGACAGTTGGGAGGGCTGACAGTGGGAAAAACCCCATTCCTTCTCAGTAGTAGTTTTCTGCTTTCAACAACTATGTTTTTTCTGGGAACACGCACACAAAGTTTTCCCAGAAACAAATGCAGACCACAACTGGAAGTATTTCATACAACCCTATAGCATTACATATTTAAATGCAAGCATTTCATATGTGCAGCTTTTTCTGTGTTAATTACAGACATATAAAGTGGTTATATTTTCTAAAATTTCTTCAAAATATGCCTTTGATATCTTTGAGTGAGAAGAATTATTGCAGTGGTGGCAGTGTTGCAGATGTAATGGACTGTTTGCCCTTTCTAGAAAAGGAGACTGTTTTTATCCTTCAAGCATTCCTGTCATTTGTTTAAGTTTATGAAAATTACATATTGAAATTACTTTGAAACTTACCAGCAATATGTGTGTGCATTTTATAACACAAATACTTAAGAAGAAGGTTTTTTTTTTTCTGTAAAGAAATGCCTAGAAATTCATAGAATCATAGAAACATAGAATGGCCTGGGTTGAAAAGGACCACAGTGATCATCTGGTTTCAACCCCCTGCTGTGTGCAGGGTCACCAACCAGCAGACCAGGCTGCCCAGAGCCACATCCAGCCTGGCCTTGAATGCCTCCAGGCATGGGGCATCCACAGCCTCCTTGGGCAACCTGTTCCAGTGCTTCACCACCCTCTGTGTGAAAAACTTCCTCCTAATATCTAATCTAAATCTCTTCTGTCTCAGTTTAAAACCATTCCCCCTTGTCCTATCATTATCCATCCTCATAAACAGCCATTCCCCCTCCTGTTCATATGCTCCCTTCAAGTACTGGTAGGCCACAATGAGGTCTCCCCTGGGCCTTCTCTTCTCCAAGCTAAATAAACAAAGTTCCATCAGCCTGTCTTCATAGGAGAGGTGCTCCAGCCCTCTGATCATCTTAGTGGCCTTTCTCTAAATTCTGCACTGAATAGGCTGATGCTAAGTAGTCTAAATAATTTTAGTATTATTTGGGTAAGATTTTAAGTCGGATTTTGTCAGCGTCCTTTCCTGTATTAGGAGAAGAATGTAAACTCTGTGTTCCTCTAATAACATTTCAGTTTTGTTTTCTTTTTTTTTATTATTTTTTTTCATCAGCTGAACGTTGCATAAGCTTTATAATGTGGTAAACAGTCATGGATTTTTAATTATGGTCATCATTAAAAAGTATATTCTTCCCACTCTGTTCCTTGAACACCAAATAGCTCCAAAGCTAAATCTTTTTCAGTGAAAACTGTAGTGAGACTAGTTAAGAATTTCCTCATCTACGTGAACCTTTGTAGTCTTCTGTTGTTTCTCCCTCCTATCTACTGAAAGGAAGCAAATAAAAACCATTTGACAAAGCTAAAGACCTCAGGAAGTCTTAAGACTGTATCTGTGTCCCAGTATGGTGGTGACTAAGATTATTAAGAACAAAATCTTCTCATCTACATCATCCTGGAAGTGTCATGATTCACTTTAGACAGGCTCTGCTCACTGAACACGTTGTCTGTAGGAGCACATTAAAGAAATCATTAGTTGGGATGTTGAAATTTGCCATGTGTTATCCTACTGTGATTTTCACAGCAAGAAAACACCTATGGTGTGGCAATTCAGTGGAGCATGGAAGGATCATCTAGAATCAGGGCAGCCTGATCTAGTATTAGATATGAAGGTTGCCAGCCCTGCCTGTGGCAGGGAGGTTGGAGCTTGATGATTCTTAAGTTCACTTCCAACCCAAGCCATTCTATGATTTTGTGATATGATTCTATGAATTTACAGGTCTCTTCTTGCAATGTTACACAGTTCCCAGGACAACAAGGGAATCAATAAGCCTATGGAAGAGGGGATTTCAAACTCTATCCCAAGGATAGTTAATGATAGTGGAGACTACTAAGCTAGGGCAGAAGCAAATTCCTGGATGCCCAACTGCAAAACGTGGTTAGACCCCGGCTAGCCATAGCACCACTGAAATCTATCAGAGAGAACAAGTGATTGAATTCATAACTTAAGAAATCTTTTGCCCTTTAGCCTCATGTGATTTACTAAGAGGCTGAGGTTTCCATGTACTGCAAGAATCTGTAAAGCTTTTGACATAACGTAATTAAAAAGACCTGTGCTTGTCACAGCTACGTTAACTCGATACTGTAAAATGAATTAATCAAAACGTTTTCCCTGTGGCTTTGTGTTCTTTCTGCACACTTATTTTCATAGATAACTAGTCCATTACTTTTGAATAGCTATTGGCAATAGGCAGTAATCCAAAATGCCTTTTTCCATGTGCGCTAAAAAGAAAAACCTCATAAATTTTGACCAAAGCAATTTCAAAGATTCTCTTAGCCTTAGGAAACCATCATCTTACTGCTCAGACTGTACAAAATTACAATGATTTGTCCTCTCAAATCCCAGGCCTGCCGTTTGCTGGGGATTTGTAATGTAGCACTTCCTGCTTCTCAAAGAGCAACTGATTTTCATTCCTGAGATCCAATGTCTCAGGCAGTTTGTGTCCTTCTGGATATTTGATTTACCTCCAGCTGCTAACCAGCAATTTTGCTGAGCATGCAAATGCATTATACATATATAAATTTAAAATCGTATTTCCAGGCTGGCTTTACTACAGGGATAAACAACTTCAAACTCAACATTTGAGCAGAAATGAAATAAGGCTTAGAACACATGTATGTACTCTTTGCCATCTTTAGATGACCTTGTGACATGAGGACTATGATGAAGCTATCCATTTAAAGTATTCCTAAATAGATTTTTTTTAATCTGAAATATTTGAATCTCTAATCTTCTGTGGTTGTTTATACATACTAAAGTTCCATAAACACTTGAGTTACTGGACTGTAAGGCATTTCCAACAAGCAGGTTGTAAATAAGTGATGTTCTTTCAAATAAACTGAAAAAAAAAAATAATTAATTGAAATATCTCTTGAGTATCGCAATTTTCAAGGTTTTTATTCTAAAATAGAACAATAATGTATTACAAATGTTGGTTTAAAAGAAGCCACTTACTATTACATAAGCTTAATGCAGCTTAGTTTTACCTTGAAGGCTGCCACCTTTTTTTTTCTTGTGTTACTTGAATGGAGAGTGTGAAATAAATTGCCAGTTATGCACGTCCCTCTGGTTGTATATAGTTTTGCACAGATTTGTTACTCAAATTTCCAGCACATTTGCAAGAAAAAAGGTTAATATTTCCACAGTCTACAGGTAAACTCCCACATATCAGATGTTAAGGAGGACAAAATTACAGAGGAATGTATTCTTTGTCAGTATTGACTTTTCTTTCATAGAAGGAGAGGAAAGGAGCTATGAAAATGTGTTCAGGTTTCATTAGCTTTTGCCAAAAATGTCATGTAACAACAAAGAAAGTTCATATGCCTGTCACGTACAGTAGGTCTTAAATTGCTTGAAATACCTTCAAATCACTGAGTGAATTAAGGTTTGGGTTTTTTTTCTATTGTAGGCCAAGGGTAAGGAAAGACAATGGATGAGACACCAAGCTGTTGGAGAACTAGATGATACCAAAATCATTGATGGGCTGACAGGAGAGAAAGCCATTTATAAACGGCGGGGAGAGCTTGAGCCGCAAGTAAGTATCCAACAGGTAGTAGGGAAAAGTAGGGGAGGGCCTAAAAGAATTGATGATTTCTTAGTGGCTGTACTGGTATAGACATGAGAAACTCAGAAGAACTATCTCTGGATCAGGATTTCGCTGAGACAGCCTCAAAATGGAAGATTTGCTTCACCTCTTCCTATGATCTTCCATGTATTTGCTGTTGGCCATCCTCAGAGAGGTGCTGGTCTAAGCAGTCCT
The DNA here is from genome assembly GCF_026119805.1 of Tympanuchus pallidicinctus. NCBI lineage: Eukaryota > Metazoa > Chordata > Aves > Galliformes > Phasianidae > Tympanuchus > Tympanuchus pallidicinctus. The sequence continues at coordinate 41,471,249 of NW_026294780.1, read as the reverse complement.
TTGCTTTGATCCAGTGCAACAGGTTTAGTCCTCTTGTTTTCTATTTTATATGTATGTGCTGAAGTTGATTATCAGAAAACTGCTTGTTCATCTAAAAAATAGAAGGAAAAGATTTTCTCACTAATGTAACTTTTTTTTTTTGCTATTGTAGACCACAACATCATTGAAAATGTTATAAAAACAAAGCATTGTATGAATCTATTATTTTTCCATGATATGCAAGGTATTCTGTCTCCCAGTGCAGGAGAAGTGATTAGATTCTCATTTCTGATCTTTTCTCAAAGTGCATTTTCTCAGTGTAGACAGTTCAGTTATAATGTATAGTTAGTTATAACAGTAAATGTATATATATATATATATATATACATTTAAATTTTGCTTTAAAAAAAAGAGTAGGATTTAACGGATCCTCTCAGCCCCCCTGTTTTGTGAGGGTACAGCAGTCCATTGAGAAAATAATGAAAGAGTAAAGCACCCAAATGCTGGCAGCTCTTTCGACTTCATAGAAGTGTTTTAAGTATCTGTTTTTTAACGTGGCTGTTTTTAGACAAATCGTATTTAACAACCATTAACTTGTATCCAGACTGATGTCAGTGCACACTGTATAAAGTCTCTCCTTGGAATGTACTGTGCCAGTAATTGTTAAAACAGATGGAGGTTGTTTTCAGGAAAAAATAATGGTTTGGGAATGAGAATGAAGAGAAGTCTAGTAGTTAAACAGAGCAAGATTTCAAACATTTTTAAAATATTATAAACCTCAGCAGATCAGATTTTCTTCTAGGGGTCTCTGTTAGTATTGTAAGCCAAGGAAGAACATTTCCATTATGAGCTTTGGCAGACTGAGAAAAGTTGAGAATATTCTTTCTGAGATGAGAAGAATAACAAATGAGACCAGAAAAAGTATTTTCCTGACAAGCATGTGTGGAATTTTTGAAGCTATGTTGTTTCCAGTCATTGAAGGTGAAGTGAAAGAATGAATTGAGGTATCTGTCGGCAACTTTGAAACATAGGAAAAAAAGAAAAAAAGTTAACATATTTTTGTTCTTTTTTTAAGAAAAATCATCATTTCTTGCTGGAGAAATGTTTTGTGCTTTGCTCAGTCTGGTGGGTTCTTTTTCCACAGCGTGTTATCCGTAGTGATGTTTAGGTTTCCCACTTGTAGTGTGTAATTTTCTTTTCTGCTGTGTTTGCTTGCCAGCCTGGGAGCCCCCAGCAGAAGCCTAAACGCTTGCGCTTGGTGGTGGATGTTTCTGGAAGCATGTACCGCTTCAACGGGGTCGACGGACGGCTGGAGCGCTCCATGGAGGCTGTCTGCATGGTCTTGGAAGCTTTTGAGAATTATGAGCACAAATTCAAGGTAATTACAGCTTTGCTAGGAGGTCTGTGGTTATTGCACAGGCTATATGGAACAGCGGAAAAAGTGTTTCAGCGGTCAGTCTAGCCAAAGGACATTATTCATTCTTGCAAGGAAATAAAGGCACTAATCTGTTTCTGGCAAACTGAAAAACAATACTAGTGAATGGATGAGAAACATTACATGCTTCAGCAGGGGAGAATTCAATTTAAGACTCCAATTTTTGCTGAAATATGCTGCCTTCTTCTGCATTTATCGATTAATTTGTTTCTTGGAACAGAAATACTTAAGACTGTAGAACAGAGATAAATATAAGCTTAGGGACATGCAGAAATGACCAGCCTTTCCATCTCATCCAGAGTACAGACAGTAGTGCTTGGTGATGGAGAAAGACCAAACTTATTTGTCCATCAGTTGTGAAAGCAAGAAAACCATTTACTGTGCTGAAAGACACTGGGTCCAGAATGTTATTTAACGGCAGCCTGCAAAGGAAATGTCAATAAATTTTGTGCTCTTTTTTGTCTGTGTAAACCTAAACAATGCCTCAGGCATTTTTCTTTATCTTTAAAAATGGCAGAAATGGACAATCGAATTTATTCTCAACAAACTCAGTGTTTTATGGAAAAATACAGATGTCTTTACTGAAGAGCATCTCAATCATGAGACATAAAATGCATCAGAACAAAATGTAAAATCTTCTAAGTAAAGATTAGTGTAATGCTTAGTCCAAATTCAGTTCAGTCAGGTTTGTCTTGTTCCTCTGATAGCATAATCTTACTGTTCTTCCATAGAATCTCCTCTGAAGAACACAACATATAGAGTTATCCTCCTAGAATATCTTCTAAAAATGATCATTCAGTCTTGCAATTGTAAGAGAAGAGGCTGTAAGATGAGACAAGCACTATGTCTTTAGCCCACTTTCCTAAGTAAAATCTCGTGCTGTCGTACTATGTCAGTCATGCTTTTTTGCCCTTCAACTTCAGAACACATTGTCCAACTTCTAACAAATCTGAAACAGTGGTTGAGTTCCCAAAAATATTAAATTCCTGCCAATGTCATGAAAATGGGCAGGGGAGAGAGTGAGCTTCTGTTTGCATTCCTATTTGAGAAAAAATGCTGTAACTGTAAGTTTGTACAGTAGCCTAGAGAGGTTATGTGGGAACTTCAACTGTAATTAAGAAGGAAATGGGAAAGGAGTCAGCTGCTCATATAGGTCCTGCTTGCTGATAACAGCAATGTTAATAACAAATGCTAATGGGGGAAGTGCAATTATACAAAGTGATTGTATTTGTTAAATCAGGAGTACCTGAACGATATGCATATTAGTATTATTAAATGCAGGATCATCCACGAAAGCAGTGGATGCATGGATAAGTATAATATTTTGGAGCAGAGTCAACATGGCTTTTAAAAGGAAAGTGAAGCATCTGAAGCATCTATATGTATGTGACAGGCAAGGTTTGTTGACTGTCTCCTTGGCCAAAAGCATTTGCCAAAAGGTCCCTCCCTCACCATCAGTTCATACAGAAATAGGAATGCTTTAGAAGTAAAGGGGAAAGCTCTCAGAGAAATGAACACAGCTTAAACTAATGAAAACAGACAACTGTAAGTGGCCATTTTTCAGAGTATGGAAGTAAAGGAAGGTCACTGGTGAAACTGCATTAGAATTTGTGCCACTCCCAGTGATGTTCTGTATGTTTGTAAGTGATTTGGAAAAGAGGATGGATAGTCAAGTGACAGAAGTTACTATTTGTATGAAATTATTTGGGAAAAAAAGGGCAGAAAGTAGAGAAAAAGACCTGGCAGTAAGTAGTGACTGGGAAATAAAATGGCAGATGATGTTTGGGCTATCAAATGTAAAGTACTGTAAATAGAAAAAGACAATCTTGATTTTAAATGCAGAGTGAGGAACTCTAAGCTGTCCACTGATCACTCTGAGTGATTTATTAGGGCTCTGAAAAGAACCTTTGTAATTATGTTGCATGGTTTTTTGAACACAGAGACCACCAGCGATCAAAAAGTTAATTGTATGCTAAAAATAATTAGCAAAAGAGCAGAGAACAACACAGAAATCATCAGAATGCCACTGTAAACATCCGTAGAGCATCCACTTCAGAATTAAAAAAGAAAACCAGAACAATGTTATCCACACAATCTATGAGTCAAGAGAGCTGTAAGGCTAATTTGTTACTTAAAACTGAGCACGGAGTGTTATAGCAAGGTGAAAAAGTTGTTTGCAGCTTCAACATCTGTTCAACTTCAGTCAGCTCTAAGCAACCTCTCTTTCATTTAAACGCTCTTCGCGCTAGAGAGAAGACTTTGGCGGGCCAGTAACAGCAGCTCGATTTGGGGCTGGCCAGGTTTACTATGAGCTCTGTCAACCTCAGAGCTGCTTTTGCTCAAGGGAAGAAAAGTATTTTTCTTCCTCCATATCTCTCTTTGCTGTCCCGTTGGGATTTCATTCACTCAAAGCATATCTACACAAATATTACAAGGCTCACTGAAGATGATGAGAATACTAAAGAGGATGTGGCCTTAAATTTCACTGGCTGTTAAAATTGCCCCCAAAAATGAGTACAAATCAAGCTGTTTATTATGTTGTCAGATTTGTCTTTACATGATCCAATGATTAGGCAGATTTTAACCAAAATTGCATGATTCACTTGTGTCTCTAAAATATAAATCTCTAAAATATATCTCTAAAATATAGCTTTTCTCATGTCTAGTCTGCTATGGCAGTTACTACACCTGGGATAACCGGAATACACACCAGAATAACCAGAACACCAGAATGCCAGTTCCTCTGTTTCTAATGAATGTAATTAGGTCTTCAGAGAGTAAGGTGCAGTGATCTTTTTTAAATACCAGTAACTCCAGTCTTTAACAACTTCTCTGGACAACCTATTCCAGTGCCTCCCACTCTCATAATGAAAAATTTATTCATAAAATCTAATCTAAATCTACTACAGACTCAGCCTGTGATTATTCTTTGCATTGGTTCAACCCAGATGCAGCACCTTGCATTTCATGTGGGCCCACCTCTTTAAGCCATTTAAGATCCCTCTGGATGACATCACTTCCCTCTAGCATGTCAACCACACCACTCAACTTGGTGCCGTGCAAAAACCTGCTGAGGGTGCACTCAATCCCACTGTCACCAACAAGGAGTTTGAGGGATTTCTTGCATAATAAGTGTTGAATCTGGGGAACCATCAGGTTTGTTAAGTGGAACATTCAAAGGAGATTTTCACAGTAATATTCCCTACTCCAATTATCTAAGCACCGTGCAAACTCTTGAAACCAATTCTTTGCCCTCGTTCAAGATCACTTTTCTACTGGTACCTGGTTTGTTCTCCACTAAATAAGGTCGTGAATGTGTGAGGTGGGTTGATTTGTCCTGCCAGCTGAGCTTTGCCCATGCATAATATCCCTTGGTAATACTGATGATGATTGTCTGTCTGATTGGTAGAGAAGAGGGTAGAGAGAGAAAAAAAACTCATCCTTTCTAGAGAAGCTAAATATTGGGTATCTGACTGTACCAAGCAGGTGATGATGTGATAGAATCATAGAGTTGTTTAAGTTGGAAGGAACACTCACAGGTTAGCTATGTCCAACTCCCCTGAAATGAACAGGGACATCTACAGCTAAAGCCAGAATGGTGCCAGCAGGTACTTGTCAGCTTTATATGCTTGTGCAGAACAAACTGCCTCTTTCCATTTCCCATAAGTGCAGGCAGTGAATCATTCCTTGTCAAGGGGGAAATGGGAGGCTCATCCTACAGTCAGGAAATCCACTTAAATTAAGAGCCATGTTTCAAAGCCCTCCTTCATTGTCATCTCGTCCACGCTTCCCCTGAACTACTTTAATAAAGAAAAGAGTGGGAGTGATTGAGGTAAGAGAAGCCACGTTCCCAATCTCATGCTAGTGGTGGAGGTTAAATATGTTGCTACAAATGCACCTGACCCCGTCAGATGTGTGGGTACATATCCTACTTGTCTGTAAGTTATAATAAGCAAGTTGCTTTGCAGGACTAAAGTTCTGACGTCTTTTGTGTGCCTCATTGTACATGTCAGTTATTTGAAAATGTACAGAGGGGCAGCTCATTCTTTGTTACAGCGGGGAGAGTGTAATGTCTGTCATGTAAACCATCTGGTTCTATATCATCCCTAATTACTGTCATTTACGCGCACGACGGCAGATTTAGGAGGCATGTCCAGTAAATTGCACAGTGGCAATTTTATGAAGCCTTTAGAAAATGGTAAGTGGTTCAATGAATGGCATGTTACATAACTGGTAGGAAAAGCTTGAAATCGTATTTGTAGTGGTATGAAAGGAAAAAATGCAGATTTTATAAGCCAAGTTCAGCATTCTCCATTTGGAGAATTTACCTATAATTTCTTGTTACTGTTATTACCTCATATCTTATTACTCCTAATTACCTCATTACTCTTAATTCAGGAAAAGAAAAAATGTTTCACATGCTTGGCAGAGTAGTTTCCTTTAAATAACAAACAGAGGACTTGAAATAAAATTTTAAAAATGTTCAATGTTGTCCAAAGAAGAGATCAGTTTGTAAAGATGTGGCCCTCCAGGAGAGGCCTGTCTAATTCCCACTGCCTTTTACATCCAGCATGCATCTTCTTTCAGCTTTCAGTACGGCAGCTGCAGAAGACACAGTCTTCCATGTTATCCAGCAGCAGCCATCTATTCAGTGCCAAATGTAGCCACGGAGCAGGGCTTGTTTTAACCAGTGAGAAAGAATGGTCAAATTAAGGTACTTGCAGATACAGTGTGTTTACATGTTGGGTACCCAGAGCTGAACGGAGCAGTTATTGGCTCAGTGTACCTGAGGCTATCAGAAAACAAGCCACTGTATACAACAATATATTAATTCAATTAAGCTTGCCCTGTAGCAAACAAATATTTTGCTGCTAGATTTGTCCTGAGAGCCTGTACTTGCCCTGTTTTGTGAAAAACAAACAAAGCAAAACAAAATAAAATTCTGTTCCATTCAGCTCATATCACAGCTCATCTCTCACTTTTAAATTTATCCTTGTAAATTCTCCAAGGAGATTTATGAGAAAACTGCAGTGGATCTTTGCTTCTCAGAGGTCCTTTCTCTGTGCTTCTCTTTAGCTGTGTTCTGGCCCCACTGCAAGTGCAAGGAAAAGTGCCTCTGGTTTTAAGAAAGCATGCACGCGCCCTTAGTAGTTGAGGTTCCCAGCTGGCCAGGGCTCTGTAGCTGTCCTTTCACAGCAGGAGAGCACTGAACACTAAGGGTTTGTTTTATTAGAACACAAGTTAGAAGGAGAAAGAAAGCCTGGATGAATACTCATCAGGCTTCACAGCTCCCCAGAGCTCTTATTGAGCTTTTGGCCACTTCTGGTCCCTGAGTTGACTTTCAGGAAGATGAGAGCGGTGCGAAGGGCAGCACAAGGTAGGGCTGATGACTACAGCACAGCATAGGCAAGGTAGGATTTGACTCTGCTTTTGGGGAGGCTCCACTTGACCCAGCCTGCAGCAGCCAGGAGGAAGTGAGAAAGTACTTCTTTCCTGCTGCCTGACTGCACACTTCTGTAACAAATCATAAACAGCTTGGTGAACTGTTGGCAAAGAAACAAGAAAACAGATAACATCTGTTAAATATATGTACTCGCATGCATGGGCACACACAGAAAACAATGAATGGGTGGCCAAGGTCAGAGCAGACAGGACCTGATGTTCCCGGGTGAACAGCTGTGCACACCTGAAATAGTTTGCATTATAGTATCCAGCCTCTGCATTCCCTCCTTGTGCAGAAATGCAGAGGGGGTAAATCCATGGATTTGTAAATCCATGAGGGTAAATCCTGGATTTGAACCAGGAGTTGGAATCCCAGAATCATAGAAGGTTGAAAAGGACCTCAAAGATCATCTGGTTTCAACCCCTCTGCTATATGCAGGGTCGCCAACCACTAAACCAGGCTGCCCAGAGCCACATCCAGAGTTAGAGCCGTCCCTTTCGCACAGACTGTCAGACCAAGTTCAAACCCAACCTTCTCAAGATGAAATCCGCCCATCATGGTGTGCCAACGACCAAAATGGTGTTCCCAAGTAGCAAAGCACTGCCTGCTCCCATGAGCTCTGCCTGACTACAAGGACCTTGGGGATGAAGCCCATGAAATGTTGGGCAGGATCCCACTATAAAGCAGTCAAACTTCTTCTTTGCAAGGGAGAAAGACAGCACTTGGGTTTCCATAATCACATTGTTGATTTTAAGGGTAATAAAGAACTGTTCAGCAAAGGATGTGTGGGGTTTCATAATTTAAGAGCCTACCCTGAAGATCTGTGGACGTTACATAAGAACCACATTAGTGCTGTATATTTTCTGCTCCATTGAGCCAGTGCTTTATTTAGTTCCTCTGATTTCAATACTGTTGTAAAACAATACACGTGCGTGCTCCGTGTGCTCTTTTAAGTTCTTGGTTTAGTCTTGTATTCTTTGCAAAGAGAGCTGAATGTAATCCTAACAATCTTCTCAAAATTGGTGTCTTTTCATTTACTATTATCTTTTCTCTGGAAAGACTCCAGTTTGGGGACAACAGAAACACTATTCATCAGGAAAGAGAGTCTGAAGAGTTAATGGTGAGGAAAGGGTGTACAAGCAAATGGACATTTTGAAGAGAAAGTGTGTGGCAGACAGGAAGGTTTACGTGAGGCTGGGTGGCAAATACAAGATATGGACAAGCTGAGAACAGGAGCTGGAGCCAATGGAACAGAATGATGTGGGAACACCTGGAAACTATATTGTATAAAGGTTTTTATGGTGACACACTGGAACAGGTTGCCCAAGGAAGTTGTGGATGCCCCATCCCTGGAGGCATTCAAGGCCAGGCTGGATGTGGCTCTGGGCAGCCTGTTCTGGTAGTTGGTGACCCTGCACACAGCAGGGGGGTTGAAACCAGATGATCACTGTGGTCCTTTTCAACCCAGGCCATTCTGTGATTCGGTGATTTTCAGAGGAAGAAAGTCTGGGTTGTGTGAGGCTGTACTGAAACAGTTTGACCCTGGGTGAAGCACACCTATAGTGTGTGGCATGTGTGTTGCTTTGCAGAGGGAGGTGTCATGTTTAGAAATATTACATCTGCTATAGCTTTCTTTTAATCTTGATATATTTTCAAGTAAATTCGCAAAACGGAAACAAATTGAAAGAGCTTTTGAATGCTGTTTCTCTAATCTCCACAACCTGACTTGCACCAAATAAAATTATCTTCAATGGGAAAGAAAAGGCAGAATGACTTTGAGGACAAGACCTTTCACCACATGATTATGTAGAAATTAGGGATAGTGAACCTGCCAGGGACCTCCAAGCACTGCATGAATAGAAGGTAACAAAAAGGCAAAATATTGCATAAGAGCTCCTTGAGAGACAGCTCAGCACCCGCTGGTCAGGGGGGAGAAAAGGCATGTCCATGCTCCAGGGGCAGGTCACACTAGCTGTGGGACACTGAGGGTTTCTCCAGGCTCAGGATCCATGCACTGTGCTCCATCACTTGGTGCAGACAGCTCTTAAATCCACTTTTGTCCTGCAGCTGAATTCTCCCCTGGGGTGATTGCCACATTCACAACACAAAGGGTAGGGCAGGACCTTGCCATAACTCAGCTTGTCTTGGTTTTCTTGTAGCTCTCACATAAAGCAAAAGCCTTCCAACTATAACATTGTTTGTTCAATGAGATATTTGAATTAGCACAGCTCTACATGCAGCCTCTTTCTGGAGGGAATGCTGTACACACAGCAGAGCCTCTTAGAATTCACTGCTCTACATACATTTAGCAATGGTTCTGATCAGTAACACACAACTATAGGGAATGCTGATTTACAAAAAAAGAAGGCTGGTAGTGCTTTTTTTTTTTCAGAGCAGAATGAGGTCACGAAAACAATTAATCTGACATTTGAGCTGCTCTCAAACAATGCACTGTTTGTTGGGCCCAAGAGAAAGAACATGGCTGCTTAAAAAGAAAAGAGTGGACAGTATGAGAGGGCATCACCGCTCTGCAGTTGGTGGAGTGAGGTAAAAAGAACGGGCCATAGAAATAAGTAGCTGTTCCATTATTTTGTGATTCTCTCCCATGTTTTCATGTCAGTGAGAAACTGCAAGGAGTTCCCTTCAGCAGCTCATAAACGTGAGCAGTAAAGAGCATTCAGGTTTTCTTGTTGAAAGGAAATCACCTCTGATCTATCTTGTATCATTGTGACCCACAGACCAAGTGAGACTAACAGATAACTGATGAAATTTTCTTTCTTGCAGTATGATATTGTTGGACATTCAGGAGATGGCTACAACATCACCTTGGTTGAGAGTGGGAAAATTCCCAAGAACAATAAGCAAAGATTAGAGATTCTTAAGGTAAATCCTACTAACAACCTATGCTGGGATTTTATGACTACAAAGCATTAGAGTGAGATAAAAGACAGATAAGAAGGCAGCAAGCTGAAGCAGAGCCTGTCAGAGATTGTGCCAAAATAATGGAGCTTAGATTTGCCTTATTCTCATCTGCTATGTCATAAATGTATCATTTTGACTGCTTATCAAGGGGAATTGGAAGTTCCAAACATTATACAGTGATATACATAGTCCTACCTAAAGAATATGGGGGGATGCTACTAGCATGGATAATTTGAACCATAAAGGGATGCCAGGTCATTAGTTTAGCCTTGTACCTTCAGGAATTAGCATGTCACAGTAGCAGTGGGAAAGTGTATCCTGCTGCTACTGTGGTACATGGCAGACTGAAAACATGGTAAATCACAATTGCAAAATGAGGGTATTTATCAACATTTTACTGCAATAGTATGAAAAAAAAAAATAAAAATAAAAATCAAGTGTATTGCAGGATTTAGCTATTTTGGCAGCTTGATACATTTTAACTGTGAGCTTCCTTCAAAAAATATTTGTAAAATATTTGGGTTAGAAGGGCTGGATTTTCTAGTACCTAAAATTCCTTGCTCTCTGCATAGGTAGCAGCTTCATCAGTGCAGTGTATTTTTGTCATAAAACCTCAAACAAAGTGTTTCAGCATTTGTGAAACTTGCTGCCACTGTTAGGAGTCAGATATTTGATACTAACCGTGACACTGTTAGAACTTGAAAGTCCAGTGCAAATTATAAACAGGTGGGAGCAGAATTAAGGAACTAAGCCCTCTTTTCTTTCTGAAATATATAGCAATAAAAGTACTCAGACTGCAGCTTATCAAAGTATTTTGCACTCCTTTGAGTGCTAATTCTGTCTGTGTGTGATTCACCATGTAATACAGCATATTACATAAAAAAGCTGCATCTTCTGTGGTACCTGATGCAGTGCCATAATTCTGAACGTGCATCCCTTAATACATCACAAACCAATATTTGCTTCCTTCCATGCCAAAATAAATGTTTATTCATGAAGTCCTCTTACATATTTGCATTTGGCTATGTTGTGCACACAGGTCATGCATGCTCATGCTCAGTTCTGCATGAGTGGAGATCATACCTTGGAAGGCACTGAGCACGCCATTCGGGAAATTGCCAAGGAGGATGCTGATGAGTATTTTGTTATCGTCTTGAGTGATGCAAATCTGGAGCGATACGGCATTGAACCATCAAGATTTGCCCAGGTCTTGACCACCAACACACAAGTCAATGCTTTTGCCATATTTATAGGGTCTTTAGGAGACCAGGCAGATAGGTAAGGTTTTTTTTTACTATATTCCTAATATAACTGTTTCCATTCATCATAAAGCTAAACTGTGCTAGAAGAAAACAGCATGTGGGAAGCACTTCTGCGCTGGACGGGTCATGGAGCACTGGCACAGGCTGCCCAGAGGCTGTGGGTCTCCTCCTTGGGGATCTCCCAGAGCCATCTGGATGTGGCCCTTGGCATCCTGCTCTGGGTGTCCCTGCTGGGGCAGGGGATGGAGCAGAGGGACCCAGAGGGTCCCTCTGCCAGCTTCAGCTGTGCTGAGATGCTTTTAATACAGTGAAGGTAGGTATAGTTGTCCGTGCTGGTGCTCTCCACTGTAGTTTTTGATGTGTTAGAAAGAAGCAAAGCTTGTGTCAAGGAGGAGATTGGGTCGTGGGTCCTTGCAACCCTCCTTTGTGGCCTGCTGGTTCAGAGCATTCTGAGCATCTGAAGGGACACCTGAGTCTTTCCTCCTGGAGGATTTGGCAGAGACATCATTCCTTTGTAAGTGACCGTGGTGTAAGGTGTGAATGGATATTGGCCTAGCAGGAGTCATGCAAGCAAGAAAAGCTGGAGTTCAGAAGTCTTTAAAACTTCCAAAAAATTGACACAGATACTCCCCTTGTGTTAGAGACCTAAATTCTTTGGAGGGTCTGAGCCAATACGCTTGCACTTAGTGCTATTACATAATTCTACTTGAAACTCTCAGGGTACAGGGAAAATAAGGAAATTCTGCCCAAGCTGATGTTCCACGTCCACTGAGGAGCAGTACACACAACAGGAAGCTGCAGCCACAAAGAATAACTCTGCTCTTTCTGCTTCTGATCACATTTTTGACAGGGGGAGAGTGAGGCATGCCCCAGAGGGAACTGGCCCTCAGTATGTAGTTTCAATCAGCAAAGGTTTGAAGGAGTTTGAAAGTTACAGCTGCACTGCCAGCACTAAACCAGTCTGCAGGTCTGTGCATCAGAGCTGCATTGTGCACTATAAAATACCACCATTCTGGCAGATTACAGTTACAGAATGCCCTTATACATCTGCTAGTAATAAATGAAAAAAAAAGCATTGACCATATCCTGCTGTGTAAGGAGAGATCTTGTAATTGCCGAGTTCACTGGGAATGGAAAATGCACACAATGCTGTCACTAAGATGCATCTGTGTATGTGTAAGGGCAGCATTAGACAAAGCCTTCCTGTAACTGCTGTGGGGGAAGGACAAGCAAATTCTTTGTAGCAGCTTTTTAAAAACTCACTTTAAAAGTTTGGCTTAACTTATCATTGGAGTAATGGTGCAGAGCATAAACTAAAACCTGTTTAAAAAGCAGTGAGAAAATCACTTCCAAGCCTGCTGGCTGGACACGAGGGAGATGGATTTAGTGAAGTACGTCTTGTTTAGTTTTTTTGTTAAGGGAGGTTAAGCTGTGAATAAGAATGTGTCAGGCTAATATTTGCAGAGAAATATCTGTCCATCTAATCTGCTGTGGTCTAGAAGAGGAAATACAAAGAGCGCATTTAGAATCACTCGATGTGTTGAATTGAAAGAGCTGTGAGTTCAATCAAACCAGGGTGTTTAGAGTAAGTAAATATCTGCCTTTCTGGAGAATGTGCCTTGCTGCCATCAGAACACAGGGTGGGTTAATACCTTGTCGAGACACTTGGTACCTTAATCAAAATGAATGTTATGCATGTCAGAAAGAGGATGTGAATAAAAACTAGAAATAGCTTTGTCTTGCTGGAAGGACCTGTGACCCAACTGCATTCAGTCCTTCCTCCCACTGCTGCTTTCCCAAGCCTTTAATTGCACAGTGACAGCAGCACAAATGACATGTGCTGGCAAGGTATTCAGGAGGAAAACGTTCCTTCTGAAGGAGCTCCTGCTTGTAGTAGGGGATGTAATTGGAAATGGTAATTCTGTTTCGTCCCTCCTTCTGCATTGCAGGCTGCAGAGGACTCTGCCAGCAGGACGCTCCTTTATTGCCATGGATACCAAAGACATCCCTCAGATTTTACAGCAGATCTTCACATCAACCATGCTGTCAAGTGCCTAACCAGTGCCAATGCCATGGCACAGGAATTCAAAGAAAGAATCCACTCCTGCTGAAGATACGAACTCTACAGCTAAGGACGACCAGCTGTTAATAAAATACATCCTGTTCTGCGATCAGCAAACCAGCCCCAATCTTCATTAGAGCTCCACCAACTTTGTGTGTTCAAAGAACTGCAGTGAGGCTGAGGTAAACCTCAGGCTGGCAACAGAGTGGATGTTCTTCCAGAGGGACAAAAGATAAAGTACAGTTTGTGATCATTACTCTGGCTGATGGGTTGCCAGCACTGCAGCATCATCTGGCACGGTTTGACTAACATGGTTCTTTGGGATTAGATAATATTACACAATGCAGAGCCAGACAATCTGTTTCAGTGTTTTGTGTGTATATGTTTGAATGGGTAGTTAACCCCATCTCCAATTTAATCAGGGCTGTTCTCATCAGGAAGGAAACTCTTCCTTCCTCTGCTGTTGCTCTCTTGTCCCAATGGGCACTGGGGCTTCACCACTGGAGGCTGGGAACAATGGGGCAGTTTGCAAACACTGACTGTCACATGTAAACATTCATTATCTGATCAGGCTCGGTGCTCAGAGATGTCAGATCTAGAGAAAGTGGCTGCTGAGTAGGGAAATAAATGCCTCTTTCAGTTCTGCCTGTGAAAAGAAAGGGGAAGGGCTCAAAACGGTCTTGAGAGCCCATCTGCCAGCATGTCCAAGGAAGAGGCGACTACAGCATCTCCTTTGCATGATGGATGATGAAATCCTATTTTCCTTTTGCCCGGAGTCCTTGAGATGGCCTCAGTACCTTGTGACTGGGAGACAAAAAATTGTTAGCACTTTGCTAGAGCTCCTTCGTGATCTGCATTGCTTGGATCCTTTGGAGATGAAAGTGAAGGACAGATCTAGGCATGAGAAAATAAGTTATTTTTTTATAAAGGAAAAAAAAGCTCTTTTCACTTTAGCAAGGTATCTGTGTTGGCATATAGTTCTTGAATATCCAGGATATTTGTAAAGATACTTTATAATTCAGCTGGCTGGTGTTTGGCTTGTCCTATGAGGTGATAATCTCCACATACTAAAGAACAGAGATCTTGCAGTGCATCAAGAACAAAGGAATACCTGAAGAATTCAATTTATCATTTAACTCAGCTGGGGTTCCACAGCACCCACAGTTTTTCTTGGCAGCTTTACCCTGTGTGCCCCAAAATGTCCTGAAAGGAGGATGTGTGAGGATGATAGAAGGCCTTTTTCAGAGGTTTCTGGGATTGTTATGGTAAGCATGTACACAAGAACAAAGAGGTTAAAGACGTAATTCCTGTTTGCAGGGAGTTAGGAGGGGAGTGCTGGGTTGATCCTGGCTGGGGCAAATGCACACACATAGACATGCTCACGTACACACAGGCTGCTTAGGGGAAGCACACATCAAAACATAAATATCCTGGTCCCATAAACATGGCTTGAGATACTACATGCAGTAAAGAGCTGGCATATTAGGAATCCTGTTAGTAAACATGATTATAGTGGAAATTCCTTTAGTGCCTTCAGGCAGGAAGCATTGCTGGACAGTAATTAGCACATGGGCTGTACACCTCCTAGGTTACTGTTAGCATTATCATAAAAATTAATGTTGTTTCAGAGAGGCTCTACAATAAATTCCATTTGTTTGGGTAACCCCATAAATCACTTTTAGTGTCACAGTATGTAGGCCATCTTTCAAAGCTTTATTCTTTGTCAGGACATTCTGTTATGTTTGGGTTCACATTTCATAGGATATGGCCATAGGCAGGCTCTGTAGAGAGCTGGGGGCAGTGGGAAAGCTGCTCTTGGTGCTTTCTGAGGGGAGAAGGGATGAATGAACACTTAACGCTTATTGCAGGCCGTGTTTGACCTGAGAGCAGCTTTCTGAGCTGTTCCAGTACAGTGGGAGATTTCCCTGGGGTAAGCAACTCTTACCTGCTCTGGCGAGATTTTAAAGTGTTTAAGAAATGTGTAGATGTGGCACTGAGGGATGTGGCTAGTGGGCATGATGATGATGGACTGATGGTTGGACTAGCTGATCTTAGTGGTCTTTTCCAATTGTAATGATGATTCTATGATTCACACAGCAGCAGGGTGGCTTCTTTGACTGGCAGTGTGACTCACTGTTCAGCTTACAGGAACATCCAGCCAACACTGTCCTTTCATGGCCCTGAGACCAGTGGTTTTTAATATGCATTTATTTGTTCATTAGTAACATACTTAGGAGTAATGTGATGACCGTGAATTCTCATTGCAGTGCAGGCACCAGTGCCTTTTCCTTTGCAGGTACATGGAGATGTTTTCTCTCACTGCTTATTATGGCTTTTTTTATGCTAATCTAATCCTACAGGACCATCCATTGGAGTGTCACTGTCACTACTGCCTTCATTGCTCCAGTCAAATCATTAACAATTTTAACTACCTCTTATAATGCAATTTTGTCTAGTTCTATGTATGTATGTCATGTTTATTCTTACTAAATATTCACTTAGTAGGAGTATACAGTCATTTGGGATTACTGTTTAACCCAGGAGCAAACATATATTTTTCACACAGAGGGTGGTGAGGCACTGGAACAGGTTGCCCAAGGAGGCTGTGGATGCCCCATCCCTGGAGGCATTCAAGGCCAGGCTGGATGTGGCTCTGGGCAGCCTGGTCTGCTGGTTGGCGACCCTGCACATAGCAGGAGGTTGAAACTAGAAGATCATTGTGGTCCTTTTCAACCCAGGCCATTCTGTGATTCCATGATTCTGTGATTCTATGATATATACATACAGCTACATTACACATATATACATATATCTATATATATAGATACAGCCCAGGCATATGTGCTTCCAGTCAGAGCCAGGCACATCCTCCATGTAAGAAGGTGAGCAGCCCGAGGTGCCTCTGTGTGGACACAGGGTGTGAGCAGAGATGTGGGAGGGATGGAAGCCTGGGCTCCAGCAGTTGCTTTTCCCCTTTCGATCTTTTTGCAGACATCAAATGTTAAGCATGGTTGTAGCTGTCATGATAAAATTAAGAGCAAAGGTCATAATTGCTGATCAAATACACTGATGTATTATTCACGCAAACAGTGTACAACAGGAGATTTAGATACTGTATTTAAAAATTAAAACCAACCTGATGCCCAGCTGGGAGTACAGGTGGGAGACACAAAAAAGCCAGAGCTCTTCTTCTACGAAAAACCTTCATTTTTATTAGTGATTATAAAACAATTAATGAAAATGGTTCAGAAAACAGGAAAAAAACCTTGCTGTTGTGCTGGACTACTGCACATTATCGTGTTGATTAATAAATAATGTGCTTGTAGAAGTGAGCATGTTCAAGCTATTGGCTGAAAAATAAATATGAAATTTCTAGCTGTGGACTGAACCCAGAATGCTGGCTTGAAAATGTGATTGTTGTACAGAAGCTCTATATTAGAAAAGGCTGAAAGTGCATTCAAAACCGTTTGAGTGTGAATAGGTCTGTCTGCTGTAGGTGGGAAGGAAGTTCTTGTTTAGCTCCTATCTACTTCTGCTTCTGTAATTGGAATGTTGACCTCTTTTTTTGCATTTTATCATTTACTGTTCTTTCTGTCAGCACCAAGGAGAGCAAACAGAACTTGAAGGGAGCTCATGGCTCCCCCTTATCCTGTTATTTCCCTTCCTGCTTGTAAACTCCCTTCAAATACTGGAAGGCTGCAGTGAGGTCTCTCCAGAGCCTTCTCTTCTCCAAGCTAAACAAGCCCAACTCCCTCTGCCTTTCTTCATAGGAGAGGTACTCTAGCATGGATTTCATCGTCTAGGGGCTGGGCTTTGCACCAGGCATTTTAACCTTTGAAGGCAGAAAAGATCTCCCTTTTTCACCATTCATGCATCAATTCAGAAGCAGATACAGTGTCATCAAAGTAAACAAACAACAAATTCCCTTAGCAAGAAAAAGTGCCTTTGCTTCTGAGGTTGTTGTGACAACATGAGCAATATCAGTGCTGAGTAAAATGTTTTAAAGTCAGTTGAATTTTCTGGAAAATAAGTGCATGTTGGAAGATCTGAAAATTCAGTGTTCTTCAGGATGAGGATGGTGGGTTAGTGTTCCTCTTGAAGGTGAGGATTATGATGCCAGGTGCCCCTATGGACACATGAGGACGAGCTGAGCAGTGCAAGGCTGAAGCATCCCCGTCAGCAGTGGAGAGTGAATAAACTTCTTCTCTAACCCAGGCACGTGCTCAGGATGAATTGAGGTTTGTTCATATCAATAAGTGATGGAGGGAACTGGACTGGAAGAAGGCTGCCCCCTGAATACCACATTTGTTGTGTATTTTTCAAATGCATACGAGTTAGTTATTGCCTTTTGGTGCAGGCCAAAATTTTAATGTGCCTGGAACCCCTTAATGAAACATTCACAGGGAACCAAAAACGTAATGCAGCTCACAAATACAAAAAAATAAAATAAAAATAAAAATAATAAAAAACATTTTATACCAGGACTTGATATAAAACCCATTCTTGGCAATGGACTTTTCAAAATCATTCAATGAGTATTTTATGGCAACTTCTCTGAATGGTCTGTCTGGCTAAGATGACAGTGTTATAAGCAAAAGGTTTGGGAAAGGTCCAAAACCATCATTATTTGGTTAGGAAAATGTTAGAGGGAGAGCGATGCAATGGATGGCCTTGCGGATCTTTTTTCTTTTATCTACACTAAATCACGCTCTGTGCACCATACCAACATCTGCATTTCAGCTTGGGTTGGTTTTATATCCTTAGGATCACCTACTAGATTTTCACAGCTGAGGGTTATGGAATCAGGTTTTGGTTTTGGAGACACGCAATTGAGGATAGGAATGTAGGGATGCTCCTGTTGGTTTTTGCATGAGCTGCACAGCGAGAATCTTGCCTTTCCGTGTGTGTGTGATGCTGCAGATGCTGTCCTGCTCCAGCAGTGGTCAGTGTCTGGAAGAGCTGAAATGGCTCTACGCATCCCTCCCTCTGCCCACAGCCCCATTCCTCCCAGCGGAGGAACAGGGAGAGGAACAGGGAAGGCTGAACCCCAGTGTCATGGGAGGAGATGGGGCTCACAGCCTCATTGTGTCCTTCCTCAAGCCATGAGCTGAAGCTGGCATACCCAGGCATGGGCTTTGGAAGCTGGGAATCGAGCATGCCTTTAACTAGGATTTTAATATGTGATATTATAGCTCCTAAGAAGTTAGTAAGTTTTATGATGCCAAGAAAACATAAACAGCAGTCTTTACTCCTCTGTTTTAATTATGAGATCAGCTGTGAATTTTCATCCATGTGCTAATGAGTAGGCAAAACAACTCAGCAGGAGAAGAATATTGCCAATGGGCAAGATAGCATTTTAAATGATACTTCATGCAGTTAATCCAGTACTTGGGATGACAAAATAATAGAAACAAAATGTCTGCATGAATCAAGCTGGAAGGCTCTGGCGCTGTAACTTACTGACAGCAGCTCGGAGCCTGTCAGCCTTTAGCTCCGTAATCATCCTCTCCCCTCAGTGCCCCATCCTTCCAGCAGTCCTGGGTAAATGGGTTATTGCTTCGTGCAGAGCTTAAATCCCCATCATCAGTGCATACAAGTCCCCTAAATGCCCCTGTTCATTGCAGGGGAATTGAACTAGATGACTTTTAAAGGTCCCTTCCTTTAACTCAAATGAACTCAAACGATTCTATGATTCCATAGTTCTATTCTAAACGATACCCTTGCTCCTTCCTCAGGATCATCCAGATGCACAGCTCACCTGTGGTTAAACCTGTTAACAAACTGTCAGTGGCATGTGGTATTCAGAAGCATCCTTTGTCTGTGGCAGCGGTTATGCTCATGTAAAGTGAGCCTTGGGAGTGGGGTTTCCTAGCTGAAATATAAAAAGGAAGCAGCAATTCCTATAGCTTTATGTAAGACCTTGTTGTGGCTTTTCAATACTTAAAGAGGGTTTGCAAGAAAGATAGATAAAGACTTCTTACCAGGGCCTGTTGTGATAGGACAAGGGGGAATGACTTTAAAATAAAAGAGTGGAGATTTAAATGAGGTATGAGAAGGAAATTCTTCACCATGAGGGTGGTGAGGCACTGGCATTGCTGTCCAGAGAGGTTGTGGTGCTCCATCCCTGGAGGTATTCAAGGCCAGGTTGGATGGGGCCCTGGGCATCCTGAGCCGGTGGGTAGCAGCCCTGCTCACGTGATTCTGGGGTTCTCTGGAAAAAAAACAATGCACAAGAAAGAGGGGAAGCAAGAGAAGAAAATTCATTTTGATAAGTGAGAGACAACATAAACGAAAGAAGGTTGGAAGAAAAGAAATGGGGGTTGATGGAAAGACAAAGACAAAAGCAAATAGCCAAGAATGCCTGTGTCCAAGCATGCAGGTTGAAAGACATCCTAAAAGATCCCTTCCAGCTCTGGCTCTGGCCTCATCCTGCTCAGCATATGCTCCATGAACCAAATGCACCTCTGCAGAGCACTGACAGGCATCCTGTCCACCACCCCAATCCAGAATGAGATGGAGCTAGATGGCAGGCATCACAACTAAAGGTCACCAAGCTTTTTCCGTTCCCATGGAGGAGGCTGAAAGCAGCATTAACTAGCTTAACTGGCTGCCCTGAACAAAGGGCACATTGTTTCTCTGGACAGTTTTCTTCTAGCAAAAGCATGTGTGTGAATGTGAGAAATTCACTCTGGCTAAGTAGTGAATGTCAAAGTTTAGTCTTTTTTTTCTCAAAACTGGAATCAATGATCTGATGGCTTAAAAAAAAACCCCTTTTGAAATACCAAGTTTCCATCTTGATGGATGCATGTCATTCACTTGGTCCATCTATTCCTCTTCATATCTGGCAATTGGGATGGACCTGGACCACGTGGGAAGGGGCTGATTGCCATGTGCTGGGTCTCCACTTCCCTTGATGCTGCCAGCGTTCCACCAATCACTGCATTGAACCACTTGTGGTTCTAATAGTCATTAATTTAGAACTCACTTGATGATCAGTAAAGGCAGCATGGCCCTCAGCCACCTTGCATTAAGTGGATGGTCTGAGCTGTGCAGCTCTGAGCTTCAAGATGAGACATCAGCCATCCAGACAGCAGACAGGGAGGTAGGATATGGTGCACCAGGTTAAATGTAACAGGCTTCTAACAATGTCTTCTGAGTGTTTGGGATCAGTTTGGCCATCATTTCCTAGTTGATACCTTTGGGAAGTTACACCTTGCTTGTGATTTGCCCTTCCTGACGTTGGGTGGCACAAGGATCTGCACTATCATCTCCATCAGCTTCTTCGGCTGCTCTTGTAGCTGAATGGCCCAAAGCAGGCACCAAAATGCTGTTTTCAGGATTGGTAGACAATGCAGAGGTGGCTGCCTGAAGACCTCAGTTGCCACTGTCCCACTGTGGTGGCATGGGTGGCAACAGCACTGGGAGACCAAGCCATCCTTCAAGAGAAAGAACTGGGATTTCTTTACCCCTCCTGAGATGACACAGCAATGTACCCTTCATGGCTCTCAGATAATTTTTCCCTTCTGAATTTCATTTGCAGACCTGGTCTTCTCCATACCTCTCCTCAGAAAATCATTGCCCCATTGAGCCCAGCAGGTCAAAGGACTCAGATCTTCCTTGGCACCCGCTCGCAGCCCATCACTGTTTCCATTTCATCCCAAATTAGCAGCACAAGCAAAGCTGGGAGTTGTGCTCCTAGTCCACCAGCTGTGGGATAATCAGATGCGAACAAAGAAATGCCGTGTTTTCTGGGCTGGCATCTCCAGCAGTTCAGCCCGCTCTTTGTGGGGTTAGAAAGCACAGTGCTATTTAAGGCACTTTAATTTCTATTCTTCAGTAATGTAATGTTCATTGGAAAACAACTTTCTAATTTTGTAACGCCACACAAAAAGCACAGACGGAACAGATTTGACAGCTGCTCTGTTGGACAGCCTGTCAAAAGCAGGAAAAAGCAATAATTTTACCACTGAGTCTCCCGTTTGTGTTGTGCTCTCCATTCCTCAGCACAGATCTTTCCCATCAAGGAGATTTTTGAGGCTCTATCCTTGCAGGTGGACAAGCACCTCCACTCCTCCACTGCAGTGATGGATCATGTCATGGGCGAATCAGGACGCAAAGTGTGGGGCAGGACTAATGGAAGTTCACTTAAAAGGAAATGCTACTAAATGGTCAAAATGCTACCGAAGTCTTATTAGGCAAAGTAGACATCTGATCTCTGAAATCAGTTTCAAGGCAGTTTGGCATCCCATTGATGTATTTTAAATACTCGTCATAGCTTTAAGTATCTTAAAAACTTCATGTCTAGGGAAGGCAGACAGAAACACAGATGACAATTTGACCTGAATGAATCAGGTGAAACAGAGTCACTGTTCTTAAAGTTAGCCTGATTTTTGGTTTAAGTATGTGCGTTCCTGGTGCTTTGCCATTCAACCTTTCTCACCCAACAGTACTTCTTTGGTAGAAATCAGAGGTATTTCCCAGGCACTTTTAGGACAACTTCCTCATGATCAAATATTTGGATAGCTCTCCTTTGATTTTCTACCCAGATTTCATATTATCCACCACGACTGCTTGCTTTTGCTCAGTCAGGCATGCCCTCAAAGACCTCGAAGACCTTGAGGTGGTCTGAATGTCACTACAATTGAGAGACAGGTGTTGGACCGCCTGTTTCTAAGTGTTTCCTAGCCTTGTAAAACCAGTAGAAACTGGTTCCAGATGGGGAATTTAACAGTTGGGTTGCTGGGAAGGTCTGGAAAGCTTTTTCTCCATTTTGCTTTGAAGTTCCAAGCAGCCATTAGGCTGACTGGAGAAGGTGCTGGAGGATTTCTGTGCATAGAAGGGGAAGAGGAGGCTGAATATGCCACGGCTTTGTTTCCAAGGACAGAACATCATTTATATTTGATTCAGGAGATGTAAGACAATATCAGCTTTCATAAGAGATAATTTGGGATTCTGGTGTAAAAGAACAAGCATCTAGTTGTCAGGTCAGTTTATCAGGCAGGGACTTGCATGTCAGAAGATAAAAAACAAGGGAACAAACTCAGCACGAAAAGCTCATCAAAGGCAGCAAGATATGCCATAAATTAACATACCAGATTACTTATCCAGTAAGAGGCATAATTACTTAAAGTCACACAAGCATACAGGAAATGGGATAGCAAAATACTGGTGCAACTCATCTGTATACGGTGAAATGGGGATGATCAGGCTCTCCATTAGAATCATAGAATGGTTAAAATTGGAGAGGACCTTAAAGACCATCCATTTCCAACCCCCTGCCATGGGCAGTGCCACCCAGCAGCTCATGTTGCCCGGGGTCCCATCCAACCTGGCCTTGAACGCCTCCACAGATGGGGGATCCACATTTTCTCTGGGCAGCTGTGCCAGTGTCTCACCACACCTCTGAGCAAAGAATTTCTCCCCAATATTTAACTTAAATTTCCCCCTTTTAGTGAAAACCATCCCTCCTTGTCCTATTACTGTCAAACTGTATAAAAAGTCGGTCCCCCTCCTGCTTATAAGCTGCTGTCAAGTGCTGTAAGGCTGCAGTGAGGTCTCCCCAGAGCTTTCTCCATGCGGAACAAGTTCATCCATTAGATGGAGTCCCCTTCCTGTGTTCTCTCTACGCTGCCAAAAACCCTCTCAGAGCAGGATATCTAATTTAGTATTGAGCTATGCTAGGTTCATTTTTACTCCTGACTGATGCTACTGCAATTTTTGTGCAGTTAAACCGCGAATGTAAATGAGGGAGCAATGAGCTGAGTCGAACCGGTACCACTCACAGACTCCTTTGGGACTCAGTGTCAAAGCTCAGCTTCATTACTCTTCTCTTTCCACAGCCTGAAGAAGAAGAAAAAGCTCTTCACCCTCTTCAACACCTTTCATTTTTTCCTAGTCAAGGACAAAGTCCCGCATGAGCTAGTGGTGCTGGCTGAAGAAAATGAGACAGTTTATCCTTCCTGCCAGAGCTATTTCAGGTTGTAAAGTCACAGCCCGTGGCTTCTGCTGCTTCTGTGGTTGCACTTCATCTGAAAACAGCTTCAAATGTTTAAATGTGATTTAAACAATTCGCAGAGTGGTTAGCTCTCACCTCACCTTTGATTCAGATGGGGCTATGTAAAATGTAAGTAAGAGAGAGTAAAATGGCCCCTAAAATGGTCCTACTTTCATCTGATGTGTACCAAGCAAGGAGGGTGAGCAGCCCTCCTTGCAGCCCCATTTACCTGCTGTGTCCCTTCTGAAAGCAGCTCAGGGTTTGCCCAGGGCTGCCAGCAGTCACTGCTGCAGAACTGAGCTAACCCAGCAGAAATGCAGCCATGAAGAAAGCTCCTACAGTCAGTGATGCTGATCCAAGGCCTGGAGGGGAGTGAAGGATGGAGAGAGAGCAGCCACCTTTTGCAGCTACACCAGATTCCAGAGGGATGTGGAATCATTCCTTCCTTCCACCACATCTTTGAGGATCCACTGGCCTATTAGAATCCAACAGGATTGTGCTTGTGAATCTCTAAGATAAAATATTCAACAGCTACTTTTTCCATCTGGGGGCAATCTAAAGCTAAACCTTCTGTTCCTATTTCAGCATGCAGAGGATTAGCTCATGGATACCATTAACAGTGGTAAAATTGGACTGGAAAGACACCCAGACAAACCACTGTGTGTGTGTCAGGATGAGATTTCTCTCTGGCCGCAGTTTACTGCTAAGTCATAGAATCATAGAATCATAGAGTGCCTTGGGTTGGAAGAGACCTCAAGGATCATCAAGTTCCAACCCCCCTGCCACATACAGGGCCATATCTAATACTAGACCAGACTGCCCAGATCCCCATCCAACCTGGCCTTGAGCACGTCCAAGGACGGGGCATCCACAACCTCTCTGGGCAGCCTGTTCTTAAAGAAGTCTCCATTCTTGCAAGCAAATGAAATAAGTAGGAGTAATGACCTTTCTGCCATTATTAAGCATCATTTTATAGAATCACAGAATCACAGAATCACCAAGGTTGGAAAAGACCTAAAAGATCATCCAGTCCAACCGTTCACCTATTCCCAATAGCTCCTACTAAACCATGTCCCTCAACACAACATCCAGCCTTTCCTTGAACACCCCCAGGCTCGGTGACTCCACCACCTCCCTGGGCAGTCCGTTCCAGTGCCTGACCACCCTTTCTGAAAAGTAATACTTCCTAACATCCAGCCTGAATCTCCCCTGCCGTAGCTTGAAGCCATTCCCCCTGGTCCTATCACTAATGACACGAGAGAAGAGGCCGACCCCCAGCTCACTACAGCCTCCCTTCAGGAAGTTATAGAGAGCAACGAGGTCTCCCCTGAGGCTCCTCTTCTCCAGGCTGAACATTCCCAGCTCCTTCAGCCTCTCCTCATATGGCCTGTGCTCCAGACCCCTCACCAGCTTTGTTGCCCTCAATGGTCTTAAATCAACAATTGCCTTTATGGTGTTAAATCAACATTTTAAGCACCAGTTTTCATTTATTCATATACACTTCTGCACTGCAGTGCTTAGCTTCGAAATGCTCTGTGGCTGTGGGCATCTTTCAGTGTCAAGGAGGGCCTGTGTGCAATAGCAGGATCCTGAGAAGGGAGCCTCAGAGGGCAGTGCAGAGAAAGGAGCTTTTAAGGGGAGAAGGGGTGTATTGGGAAACAGAACTGGGTTTGGATGATGACCTCCAGCAAAGGCTTTGAGCAGAAATTCTGGAGGAGATCCTAGGGTGTCCATTATGTGCAGAAAATCAGAGTTAAGACCCCATGGCAGTGCCTTTAATCTTTGCCTGCCATGTAGACTCGATCTGAAATGAAGAATTTGGCTGTGCCCTACAGGGGACCAAGGAAAAAGACTTGACCCACATATAACCCACAATGACAGCATCTGGTCTAAGGTGTCTTAAATAAGGTGTTTAAAATGAGTATTTTGGGGTGAAGGGAGTAAAGCAACCCTGGGTGCTTCCCAAAACCTCTTCCTGCTGCCCAGTGCTCTGCTATAACCAACCAGCTGCTGGGATTGGGCTCCAGAGGAGAGGACAGGGGGCTGCCCCACAGTGAGGCAGCACATCTCAAGGAGCTGGCTGGTGATTCACATCTTCTAGAAGGGGAAGGCTTGCTGTAAAAGGCGTCTGTGTCTCCAGCAGAGTCAGTCACTCCTGAGTCACGCAGAAGCAACACCAGAGGGGTGGAAAAAAATGTTCATGCAGCCATTCCCAAGCAGGGCGGGTGGCAAATGCTGTCATCTGTTGGAGGGCGGAGGACGGGGAGAAAGGGAGAAGATGGATGAGGGCGGAGAGAGAAAGAACAGAAAAAGGTTGTCTCCTGAGAAAGCCAAAAGAAGTACCTCTGTGTGCTACATAAATAAATCCTAGTTTTCTATCCCTAATGGTTTGCTATGTGAAAATAAGAGCCTTTTGCTGTGCCTGGCTGATGGACCCAGGGGGTTCTCAGTGCCTGTAAGGGATCCAGAGCAGCAAATGCTCACTAGAGGCATCCTCTGTGCCAGGACAAAGGCTGGGAGACCTGCAGTGGCCACATCCACCCATGGCCCCCTTCTCCTGCCCAGTGCAGAACCAAATCTTCCTGCCCAACAGCTGAAAACCCCAGATATTGGGCAACCTTAGCATCAGCAGGGAAAGGGCAGAACTCCTCCCCTCATATATATTGAGATTCCTCTTCGCATGGGAGGAGAAACCATCCACTCCAGCTCACTTTCACAGGAAAGTTACCAGTTTGAAGACTATTATTTCGTACTTGCCCTACTTCAGCAGAATTGCTAGAGGCTGGTTGATTTGGCTTGCAAACTGGGGTGGCTAGCAGACATATGGGGTCATGCATAGGAGCTCGGGGTCCTTTGAACTTCACTACACAACAGATTGGTGCAGCATTGGCCTGAGAGCAGCCTCTCTGCTCTCTCTGCATAGCTGCAGGTCTGCACTGGGTGGATGATGTTTTCCAGCACAGTCAGCAGCTTTCTTAGTGCTGGTTAAAGCAAGCAGTGAGCTAAAGGAGAAAAATGGTCTGAATCCAAGCTTTGGAGAGCTGTGGATTACATGCAGTCCACCACTAAAGTAAATCTTGCCTTTCATTGCACTCACTGGCTTGTATCTGTGTTCACGGTGTTTCCAAAACACATTGGGCTGAGTGTCACATTGTGAGTTGTTCACAGCATGGATCACCACTGGTTTTACAGTGGAGTGAGAGAGTAAGTCAGGTAGAGTCAAACTTGCCATGCAACAACAGTTGGGTGTCAGCATTTAGGTGCTGCTTTGGCAAGCTTCTGTTAGAGGCCTATTTTTCCCCAAACTTCAGCTGGGAACTAGATGAGCTGAGAAAGCCCAAGAGGTGCAAGACTTACTCCTCTTGCACCTTTTCTCTGCAGTGCTGAATACAAAATGGCACATCTGAATGGGATTCAGGACCCACATCCGCCAGCCTTGCCCCAGTGGTGCCAAATGAAGGCACAAAGACTTTAGAGGGCTTCATTCTACCACTACTGCCACATCTTGAGCTTCCCTTTCCCTGCTTCCGAAGGAAGAAGGATGGTTTGCTTCAGTTGGTGGATTTGGGATCAAAATTCCTTTAAACCAAGAAGTTGACTTCCAAAAGATCTGCTCAATTTATCCAACATCTTTATGAGAACTTAGAAGTCATTGCATTGCTTGCCAGAATCTTCAAGGAGTTTGTACAGCAGCCCACAACTGTAAGCTCCCATATAAAGGTATTTTTTTCTCCCTTTAGATGTAACCCAGTACCCTGGGGCTGCTCTTCTCAGAGCCTAAAAGAGGATGGAATCACCCAGGCAAGATCCTATGGGGACCACAGACAGGAGCAGCAGAGAAATGCTGACCTGGTGAACACAGACACAGGCACATACCATATAAATGTACACTTTTTTCCCGCTTCTCCAGTTTCATGACATTAGATAAAGGCACCAAACATGGCTCTGCAGGTAGGCTAGCAAATCCCACACCACAGGAAATGGGGATGTCTGGAGGTTTGACATCTTTTTTCCATTAGGATTGTTGTAATTCTGGCACTGAGATGAGCTAAGGGCATCAGTTTCTTGATCATGGAGAAAATACAGGTTAGAGAGTACAGTAGTTGGAGAAAAATCCAGCAGTAGTCCTTGTCTGAGGAGAGATTTGTTTTCCTCCCTGCTCCCATTAGCACAGTTGGTTTGCAACCCCACACTGCTACTACTTATCAGGGCTCCTTCTTGATAAAAAGTTGACATTTGCAAGACTGGCAGGTTTGTTCCTTTGCCATTTGGAGCTCACAAAAGCCAAGGGAAATTAATATTTATCTTGAAAGTATTTATTACTCTGGGATATGGTCCACAAACTGTGGAGGAAACCATCTGAAATAATAACAGACAGGTATTGCAAACGGATTTTTACTTTCATGTGTAAAGCATGAACTGTGAGGGGCTCAGGGAGAGAGGAGCAGCGGCTGAGAAAGGAAAGCAGCCCTGCACCCTCAATATCCCACCCATCACTTCCCTGCTACTGCAGCTTCACCTCTGCTACCAGCCCTGGCTGTAAGGATTGTCATCATCATGACTGACAGGAAGTGGTTTCAAATTCAGTGAGTAGTGATTTAGGTTGGATATAAGGAAGACTTCTACAGAGAGGGTGGTGAGGCACTGACACAGATTGCCCAGAGGTGTGGTGGATGCCATTCCCTGGAGATATTCAAGGTCAGGCTGGACTGGGCTCTGAGCAACCTGATCTGGGTGTGCTTATCCCTGTTCATTGCAGGGGAGTTGGACTGGATGACCTTTAACGGTCCCACCCAACTCCAAGGATTCTATGAATCAATGATTCTATGCCAAGCTGCAGTCCGAGCTTTTGTATGTGCATATGCAAGGATACATGCATGCAAACCCCACAGATCAAGGCTAAGGAGGAACTGGATCCATTCGGAGCGTTTCCCAGTTTGAATACCATCTTTACACCATCTGCTTGGAACGGAGTGAAAAAAGCAAAGAAGTTCACCTGAAAATTTCACAACAAGCTGGATGGGAAGTTACAGGCTTGACATGGAGGCACATCAAAAGTGAAAATTTTTGCATTAAAAATATCTCAAGGAAGCTTCACAGAAATGTTCGGGTGTTTTTCTTCCTGCCCTCCCCAAACTTGTTTCACGGAGTGCACATCACAGGACAGCACAGAAGCTCCACTGTCCTATTGTATTTTGAGTATCAGCCAATATTCAGTACTGAATTGAAGCACCTTTTTTAACGTCAAGCTTTCACTACGCAAAAGCCAAGAGACATTTCAAAACAATGATGTTATTCACAGTGCCTGGGGAAGTCTGTCTCTTTGGCTTGGAAACGTAACATTTATTTTTAGGCAAAAAGGCTGCTGTTTTTGGAAAGGTCAAGAGAAAGCACAACTGGCAGATGCTGAGGTTGGCTGAACGGCTCCTTCTTGCTGAGCCACCCAGCTGTGAGGATGGGGCAGAAAGGCAGATGGCTCGGTCCCTGCTAGGAGAAAAGCTTGGTTTAGCCCTCTAAACAAGGCCAGAAATGGACTCTGGGAATGAAATTGGAAAGACTGAGCCACTTCATATTAAATAAATACTAAAATGGATCTGACATTTTAAATACTTTTCCAGTTGAGAGTGCCCATTATTTTGGTGTGCGTTCCTGCCTCATTTGTCCCCATCTCCATGGAGACATATATGTGGGACCTATCCTGTAAATTTGGGCCATCTAAACACAAAGAAAAAAAGTAACAGGCAGCAAATTCCAATAACCTGGTGTCCGTGCCCTTAATTGTAGAAATGTGTGTGGGAGAAAATACTCTCATAGGTGAAGACTGAGCGGTGGATATTGCTGGAGATTTTCTTTCCACAAGGGATTTAAGGAAAACAAAAAGCCCAGTAAGGATAAATGCTGTCATCCAGCTGTCTTCATGTGCACAGTCAATGTGATTGTTAGGAGAATTTAAGGGTCTGGGGGGGAAAGAATGGTCTTTCCCTACCACACAATTCCTTTGGATCTTTTCCTGAGAATTTCAGAAGAAATGTCCAGAAGAGATTACAAGAGAAGCACAGAACGCTGAGTACCACAGGAGTTTAACAAACCAGTTCCTATGCATCCATGTGCTCTTGCTCTACTCAAGGTCATTGAAGTCCTGTTCCTTCTTAAGCCATGGACAATACTCTGATTTGCATCTTCGGGCTGGAGAGATGTAAAAGTGAAATATGTGAGAGCACTGAGATTTTTAAACAAAATTTTCTGGTGTCTTCTTCTAGCAGCCCCACTGAGTGGCTGGTGTTGGTCTTTGCTGGAGCTGAAGTAAGTCTTCATCAGCATTCAGCCTGCAGTTCTGCTTTGGTTGCAACTGAAAAAGAATAATTTGTGCCATCTTCTCCAAAACCCAGAATGAACATTTGTCAAGGGCTGGGAAGACTCATCAAGTCAGAGAGGTCACCCAAGCACACAGCTGCAAGGGACTGCAGGGACATGTACACAGAAAGGAAGTCCAAAAACACTAGGATAACCTGAGGCAAAAATGTTAATTCTCTGGGTACAATTGCATCTTCCTTCCATGATAGGCTAATTTCAGCATGACCAAGCTGCCTCTCCCCAACAAAATCACTTTTACAAAGACTCTTTGCAATTCATGTAACTCTCGTTAATTCTGGCATAGGTGGCATGAAAGACTAAAAAAGCTGTCATAAAGTCGTGTGTGATGATGAATTTCCAAGGGACTTTCTGGTAACTAAAAGTGTGGTCTCATCTGCTGGGCAATGCTGGGCAGCCATGCCATGGCTCAGCCTTGAATATAGCGACTAAAAGCTGGGGTTGGTGAAGCAGATGAGATTCTCAGCACCAGTAAGGGTTGTTCACCTCCACATTGATTTTAAAATACTGAAACTTGCAAAGGACCCCACCAAACAGAAAGAGGGAGACTACAAGCTAGAACATCTGAAAGTGGTCTCAAAAACCCTGAGATATACAGCCCCTTTCTTACGTCAGTGCTTGATGCTGCTCTGGTGCCTCTGAACGTTTGGGAAGGCAAGAATTCAGGAAACAAGATGTAAAAGTCTTGTTATACACATTATGTAGCCCTGCACACTTCCTAGTGCTCTGTATGTTGATCCAGGAAGAGGAGAAGTATGCAGCCTCTGGGTCTCCCCTCTTGCCTTTCTACAGCACTGAAGAGGTTGTGATGCAATTTGGCTTAATGTGAGAAGGGACACTGGAGGGAATGCTTTTGACTACCTATACAATAAAGCTGGGGCCGACGAAGAGCTCATGGGAAGCATTTTGTGCTAAGAGATAACTTGCACAGATGGTAAAAGTATGAAGAACCGCAGCATCCCTGGTGAGATGCATGACTGAAATGCAAGGATACGGGTGTTTTTTGGATGAGTTTCTGGAGAAGCACTGAACTCTGCAGCTTCCACTGCAGTCAACAGGGCTGGAGCTGCCCTATAGCAAGCTTGGAAAAAACACCCATCTGCTTTTTGTGCAGTGAGAGCTGGCAGGTACCAGAGACACTTGCCAGGGCAGGGATTTCCTTTGAGATCGTTTAAGACTGCAGAAGTGCTGTGAGCAACACACACAAACAGCTCTGAGAGGAGCTCTTGGAGTCCCTAATCCCAAACTCGGCTCCAGTTCAGACCACCAGCTTCCTTTGGATGAGCCATGGGGTGACAGCCAAGCTCTCATCAGCTCCCTCTGAGTTTGAGTTGAGGCACACTGGAGAAATTTGCCTTGTTCTTTAAGTGGAATTTAACAGAGCGTGCCAAGAAGCTTTGAGACAGCTGATGTGTGGCTACTAACGCCTAATAACCCAGTGGTGTATTAGTAGCACATTGTGCCAGCTGTCAACACAATAAATGAGCAGGGATGCTGTTTAGAAAGAGCTGAGCCCTCTAAGCAAAATGTGCATTCTTTTTTCCTATAATAAACTCTGCAGATAAGCAAAGCTACTGCTCATAAATCAGTTTTCCAAGTGCATAAAACTATTAAAATACACACAGCGTTAAGAAGCCAACTATGAACAAAGACTGCCCAGATCAGTGCTTGGTGCTGCAGGAAAGCCTAAGACACTCAGAGCTTGAAACACTGCAGCCATGGGTCAGCTCTTGGTATAACCGTGCTTTCAGGGGACAGCAGTAAGACATGCTGGCTTTTGGGCTGTCCTTACATTAACTCTGCTGTTTTCAGAAATGGAGTGGAAAAACAGGGGAGAATATGATCATCCACTTGAATCTAACCTCGGTGTTCAGATAGTGGTCTCCTGAGATGTTCTAAATAATGTCCAGAAACTTGTATTTATGCTGTATAATAAAGCTGACACTCTCAAGCCTTTCTGGAGCACCAACCAAGCCACTAGCCCAGCCATGTCCTGGCACAGTTAAATCCCAGCCCACTGGGGTCAACAGAAACTTTTACTACAGCTTTCAGTAGTATCCATTTGGTCCATGAAGTCATTGATTATAAACCCAGAAATGATCTGCGATTGAAATAGCCACTTGCTATGAAACATTTCCTTACCTGGTGCCTTTACAATACACACTGTAGCACAGGGACATCTTCTGGGGACTCCCTCCCCTTGTAAAGGCTAAGGAAGGAGCCAAGGACAGCACCCTTACTGCAGTGTTTTACATCAGCACTTGGGTCAGGAGCGCCAAACTGATCAATACTTCAGTTTCCAAAACAGAAGTGAAAGAACAAAAGCAGCCAAATCTGTAATCAAGTGGCCTGTTTTAATCCCCAGGGCATTTAACTGGTGACTCAGAGCCTGTAAGAAGAAAAGGGTCCTGATGTGATCTGTTCTACAGCTCTAAACCCTTGAGATACAACAGTCGGTATGCTCTTACATGAACGTGAAGCTACTGAGACAGCTAGAACTGTTAGCCAAGCTGCAGTGAAGTCAGTAATGTAGAATGCCTGTTAAAGTAACACAGAAAACAGGAGATCTCCCCACTGAGGATATAGTGTTTGCAATATTAGTGTGCAGAGCTGGATTTGGCTCAGGAGCTGTTGCTGTCACACTGGCTTTAGGACAATTATTCTGCTTCCAAGCACAGCAAGCTGTAAAGTTGGAAGTTTCTCCCTAGCAGATGTGATGTCTAGCATATTTTAAGCACCTTCACATAAATTACTCTCATGCAAAACAGGCTCCAGTGTGGCAAAAATAACTCTTGGGCAGTAAACTGAGTTTCTGTGAGCTGATGGAATCTGAGTTCACCTACAGAGACCCACATGAGGTGGGTTTTTCCCCCTTCAGAGTGGTTGAAGCAGCAGGCTGATAGCCTAAAAGCAGCAATAAGAACTAAGAAAATCTGTATATGCAGACACAGACGTTTCACACCAGGAAGACGCAGTCCCTGTGTGTTCTCTCTTTGCAGATGTTTGATACTGAAAACAAAGCTGAAATACAGCCACCAAGCAAGTATCCGTGATGGAGATGAGGGGAAAGCATGGGCTCTAGAAACAGGCAGAGGTTGCAGCCTTTCAAGGCAGAGCCTGATTTTCCATTTGCAGTCACTGACAGCACTACTCTTTTCCTACCTCACAAGGCCTCACCTGGCTGTAGGTGCACCAACAGCAGCTCACAGGGGAGAAAAATCCTTCCTTCAGCTCTTCTCTCCCTGCTATAAAAGGCTCGGAAAAATGAGTATGTTAGCAAGCTTAATGAGTTACCACATATCAGCTGAGCCTGGGTGACCGCACTGAGGACACAGTCAACAGCAAACTCAAGATAAGACATATTAGCTCAAGCCTCAGCAATAGAGATTTAAACTAATCCATTTAACCTTGAATTTGCAGCAGGTAAGGAGCATACTTGTAAATAATTGTGTGCCTCATCCTATGCATGTTAAACTGGGGCAGTATGTCTGCTTAGCCTAAACCTCTCACTTGGAATTCAGAAAGAGTGCTGTTGGTTGAGAGACTGCTCTGAGTCCAAATTCTGCCTCACAGTTCAAGAAGGTCAAAACAAGGATTAAAAAGTCAGGATGGCCCACAAGGACAGTACAGCCTCCAGCAATACAGATAGAGTATCACAAGAACTTTTCTCAGCAGCACATTGTTCAGTGACACGTGTAATTAGATGATGAACTTAAATTGTAAGTATACTCCAGTGAAATGACATCTATAGTAGTGCCTTTGTTCTGACACAATAAGGCTTTCGAAATAGAGCATAAACCGAAAGGAATTCAGATCATCAGCTTCACCAAAGACACTCCCATATTTTGTAGCTGATGGCCTCCAGAGCTGCTGTATAAGTAGGCAGAAATCACCACCTGTTTATGCATAAATAAGATTTAAAAAAACAAGCAGATGGTGATTTAATCCCCAACTCCATCCCTAGTTGACCTCACATTACACAAAATGAGGAACATGGCCTGCTTTAAACCTTTGCTTATATGGGAAAAGGCTTCAGGATTGGGTGTCTACAAGGACCAAGCACTGCTCTTCCCCAAAAACTGACAGTAGTTGAACGACATCACTCTGTGAAGGGAAACAGTCAGCTTTAAGTACTGCCTACAACATAGCTTCACTAAGGGCAAGTCCTGCCTGATCAACCTAGGAGCTTTCTGTGATGGAACAACTGTGCCATTGGTCAATGGAAGAGCCATTGACATCATCTAGCTGGATTTCATTAAGGCCTTTGACAACAGTCCCCCACTACATCCTCCTCTCCAAATTGGAAAGGTATGGATGTGATGGATGAACTGTTCAATGGATGAGGAACCGGCTGTGAGACTGTAGCCAGAGATCAGTGGTCAATGGCTCAATGTCCAGACGGACACAGTGACGTCCTTCAGGAGTCAGTACTGCCACCAGCAATGTTTAGTATCTTCATCGATATCAACAGCGGGACTGAGTGCACCCTTAGCAAGTCTGTGGACAACACCAAGCTGTGTGGTCTGGTTTACATGCCTGGGATGCCATTCACAGAGGCCTAGACAGGCTCGAGTAGTGGGTCCAGGTGCAACTCATGTGGTTCAATAGATGCAATTGCAAGCTCTTGCACCTGGGTTGTGGCAACCCCCACTCTCAGTACAAGATGGAAAGTGTAAGGATACAGCACAGCCCTGCCAAAGTGGAATTCAGGTACTGGTGAATGGCAGACTGGACACAAGCCAGTAATGTGCCCTCACAGCCCACAAAACCAACCGTACCCTGAGCTGCATCCAAGGAAGTGTGGCCTGCAGGTCAAGGGGAGGTGATCCTGCTCCTCTACTCTGTGCTGGTGAGACTTCACTTGCAGTAACATGTCCACATGTGGAGTCCTCAGCACAGAAGAGATGTGGATACAGTGGAGCACATCCAGAGGAGGACCACAAAAAGAATCCAAGGGATGGAACACCTCCCCTGCAAGGAAAGGTTGACAGAGTGGGGCTACTTGGTCTGGAGAAGGCTTGGAAGAGACCTGACAGCAGCCTTTCAGTATATAAAGGGACTTTGTAAAAGAAGGGAACAGGCTCTAGCAGGGTTTGTTG
This sequence comes from Tympanuchus pallidicinctus, assembly GCF_026119805.1. Lineage (NCBI taxonomy): Eukaryota > Metazoa > Chordata > Aves > Galliformes > Phasianidae > Tympanuchus > Tympanuchus pallidicinctus. Next base: position 41,436,681 of record NW_026294780.1, on the reverse strand, counting down.
CAATAAGACAAGGCTAAATGATTTCAATCTAAAGGAGCAGAGATTTAAACCGGGAGATTTAAATTGGCTATCAGTAAAAAAGCTTTGCAGTAACAGTGGTAAAGCACTGGAACAGATTGCCCAGTCCCTGGAGACATTCAAGGTCAGGCTGAGAAGGGCTTTGAGCACCTGATTTAGCTTGTAGGTATCCCTGTTCCTTGCAGGGGAGTTGGACTACATGACCTTCAAAGCTCTCTTTCAACTCAAAATGATTTTGTGATTTGATGGTCACAGGTCAGGCATTCAGCTGTGTCAAGCAGCAACTGAATGAGCACGGGGAAAGTGGAACACTCATGCTCAGTACCTCAAGCCATCTGACTTGAGTGATGAAGAAGCAAACAGCTGCTCATTCCCCTTCACCCAGCCATCATTTGAGTTGGCCTCCTCTGAAACACGTGGCTTACCTAACACACTGAGTTTGGTTATTGTGCTTTTGGAGCAGTAATATCCGTGACCCACAGCCACATCTCTCACCTTACCAAACAGTTCAAAAGAAGAAGAGAGACAAAACTTAAGATGCTATTCAAGTAGCTTTAAAAACATGCCTTATGCTAGCAATATTTCTCAAGCATGAGCCAAGTTCTCTCCCAGGCATTCCCTTTTCTGAAAGGCAGCATCCCACCCACCCCACATAGCAGCAAGTCCTACAGCAGATAAGGGAATTCCCCTCAGTGGCTTTGTACAGCAAAGTATGTCTTCATATGTAGGACCAGCAAGAAGAGACAGATTCCCCTGTTTCACAGAGGGATCAAAAGGAAAATTTGCTCCTATGTGGAAAGTGTAGTAGGATTGAATTTCTACACGGCTCTTTGCCACAACAAACCTACCTTGCTGCTCAAAGGTTTTCTACTGTGGAAGAATCTCAGTAAGGTCCTAGAACACACAGAAGCACATCACTAGGACTTCCCCATGTTCCTGTAACACAAATTATTACAGTTCTTCCAGAACAGCAAGAAACCTCACTTTCTTAATCTTTTTAATTTTATCACCAGTATTCTGCATTTATACTCTTATTATAGCATCATCTGCTATTCCAAGTGTCCTGGTCTTTAGCAGAAAGCCAGCTCACACCATTTCTATTCCAAGTGTCAAGTTAGCAACTAAATCTGCCATAGGAAACAAAGGAATTTTTCTTGTTCAGGAAAATACTCCTTCTGGTTGAAAGAAGGAACAGCTCAAACAAGTATTTTAAGAGTGTTTCAGTCTTATTGGCATGGACGCCATTTCCATTTTCTTATCTGTGAAGAAAACCAGAAAGAAAAAAAATCCAAACACATTACACTTAACACAATCCAAGTTCTTGATTATTTGTTTGAAAATCCAAAGCAGAGGGGTGGATTTGATCGTGCTGCTTCCATTATCAAAGAACACAGACTATGCTCCCCCTAGGTTGCAGAAGACAGGTCCAAATCCACCTGCTAAGCCCCTAAGCAACTGGTCACTGTGCCATTGGTGCAGATGCATCCTTTTCCAGCCATGGCCACATTTTTAAAGATAACAGCTCCAAGGGGCACAATACTTGAACCATTTCTGTGACTGTTCACTAGCCTGCTACAATCAAAATAAGACCTGCAGCTTAAACAAGTCTAGCTCACTTTGCCTGAAAGGATTAGAGGCAATCACATGAGCAGCTTGGACAGCAGAGCTGAGTGTAATGCCTGCAGCAGCTGAAGGAGAGCTCACACATTATCTTCAGTGCTTAATGCATATGGAAAGAATCAGGTTCTTTATACAAAACAAAAGAATACAGCTTCACCTTCCACTCTTGCAGCAAGACAGCAATGGTCAGGCAATCCTTTTAAATGGATGGAGACTATTTTGGACACAAGTGTTCAGGTTTTTCTGACTCTGGACATTTGAGCATTTTCTCGATGCTGCAGTATCTCTTTAAACTCCTAGGCCTAAATTCCTAACCTCCTAATTAGTACTTAATAGAGAATGACATGTAACTTTAAAGACAGCTTTTAGACAGGGTTCAAACTAGGTGTTATTGTTCAAATCTGTACTAAGTCAATGTTATTTCAGATTACCTTTAATATAATTAAAAACTAACTTTATCTTCCTGACTGTAGTAAAGTTTTACAGAGTAAAAAATACTTACTCAAGCAATTTGATAGGAACAGTATGAAGTCCTGTATGAAGACAGTGTAATACATTTTGCCTAATAAAAAATACAGTCTTATCAGATATTTTCAAGCTCCATGTTTTCAGTAAGTGCATAATTTGTACTGATGTTTCACAGCTCACGTGTTCATATGAAAGTTTCAGAGATCTGGATTCCAGTTCAGGGTTTATTTGTATAAAAATATATTATAATGGAAAAAAGCATTAAAAGTTCTCAACTATATAAAATTACAAATATATTTTCATAAAAGCAACTTTAAATTAAAATTCAAGCTATATTTTAAGGTAAAATATAGCTGGAAAATTTAAGTTATCTGATTCCAGCTGCTGCAAAGTAACAACACTGATGTTTGCCAGTTAAATACTTGTAGGAGTTTACAAAGGTTGTGTTCACAAGGTGAATATCTTGGGTAGCAAAGTTATCAGACAAAGGCAGCAGTTCTCCTCCACTGATGTCACTTATCCTTTAGATGACATCCACAGGCAAGCAGTGCCAAAGATTCATTTCACATACCTGGAAATACAAAACAAGAGCAACTATGAAGTCTGTATTAGTAAGACTGCTAGCTGCCTGACAGGCACAACTATTGGCTTTTTTAAATGTTTTTTAAGAAGTAATATGAAAGGCAAAAGGTTAACATAAGAACTCAGGTCTGTTATTATTCTAATAGTTGTATTACGCTTCAAGAAGCTGCTACAAAAGTCTGTGTAACCTCAAAGCATGTAAATAGTGACTCCTCAGAAAAAAAAAAGTGAAATATCAGATGGAAATTAGACTTTCCTAGAACTTCAACGTATGAAAAAAATGGCACATCACTGTAAAACTAATGACCCTATAAATGAGAATCTGCTGAGGTAGCCAAAGGTTTCTTTGTTGGTAAGAACTAGCACAGCAAGTAGCAATTCCTAGCCTCACTTCAGCTGTGCTCTGCAAGGAGGCAGTGAAGTCAGTGCACTACCAGCCCCTTCACAGTTAGCTGCAAGACAGCTGTGCAAGACAACAGCTAAGTCAAATTTGAAGATTTATAGAGAACAAAAATCCCCAAACTTGCAAACTCAGAAGTTTCTCAGAAGACCAATCTGTCAATTAAGTTGGAGTGGTAAGGACAGTTGGCTCAAGCATGCATATAAGACAATAAATAAACAAATAATCAGGAAGCTAGAAATATCTTGATCCTTGTTTCACTTCTGAGATAGGGAAGTGGGAAGCTTGTAAGGACAGCTCTCTTGAGTTAAAACCAAGACAGATGGTTGTGGCTTCAAGAACTATGGGGAAAGGAAAATACCTCCACAAATACAAAAACACCCAGCTCACAGCTTTTGGACATGTGGCTCTGTAGATCTAGTCCTATGTTTTGTTGTTTTGGGTTCTACGCCATGGTCCATGGGGAAAAAAATCACCCAGTATCACACCTCAAACAGCACAGGAAGAAAAAGAATAGGCAGAATACGTGCTGGGGAACATGGTATTGGGTTGCCTTCTTTATTTTGTTTACCCACACTCCTCTCAAATCTTAATGAAGAACTCAGTAGACAACTGGAATATACAACTTCCACCAATACACTGGCTTTCATCACCCCATGACTGTAATCAGAGACAAAGCAATAAGCAGTCTCCTAAAAACTTACTTACTTGCTAGTGTCCTGTCAAGATCAGCTATGAATTCTTCCAGTTCTTTTGTGTCTCCAAGTTTTGCTGCAGATTAGGAAGGGATAGTCAGTATTAAGACGTGACAAAAGAAACCACTGGAACCACACAATCCTTCAAATCATTTTTAGTGGTATCAAATCTGATCTGGGTTGCTTTTGGAGAAGTTGATGGTTGCTGCAGTGTCCAAATGCATTCTTAGAGAAGAAGGTAAATAACTGAAAACTAAAGCTTTTGATCATTTTGACAAAGGCAAGCCAAGCCTGTTTAGCTTCCTTTAAAAGAACACACAGAAGATGTGGGGAAAAAAAGCTGTAGGTCAAGTTTACTTGGAATAGCAAGGTCAACCTTGCTAATGTGGAATTTTTATTACTGCATTCAGATATTGCATTCATGTCCTTACCCTACTCAATTAGCTCCTAGTCCTGCCCAAATCCAAACCTCATCTATTTGTGGTTTGCTAGATGTTAGATCGTCTGATCAAGATCCACACACGTTCAGTTTACATCCAAGCATTTACTCAAATTTCCACTGCTGAGAACATCACTGGTTCCATTCAACCTAGGTTTATTTCAAGTGGCTTCCTTATCTCACTTCCAAGGTCTATTGCAGGGTGGTCCCAACTATTTCTACCTTTGCATCAGGAAAAAGGTCTTGATCTCATGTGCAACTCCTGGCCAAGTATTAACTGAGTAGTACCAGTTTAACTGAAATACTTAACTCCCTACTTCTCATTAACTATGACACATTTCTGCCTAGCATCTTGGTAATTAGTAAAAGAACTTTTTTATTTGTTACTTGCAACCAGTCAGACATTGCAGCCCCACAGCTAAGCATTTCTGTGCACAGATAGGATACTAAGGCTACTTAGTTGCTTAAGTTAGACTTGTTAATTCTAAAGTGAGTATTCTGTAAGCAGTTTTGTAACAGATTTGACTAACCAAAGAACTTTCTGTAGCTGGGCAATTCAAAACCAAAAGCTACTGAGTAACCTGTGAAGAAGCATGGATGCCTCATGACATTGTGTTGACCATAAGCAGCAATAATTCTTGCACTTGTAGTGTGCTTATCAGTAATCCTTATTTTTGAATGAAAGCAAAACTGAGAGTTTATGCATAAATGTGTATCTTTGCCCAAAGGGAGAAGCCTATATAGTTGAGAATTCAGGAGAAACACTGAGGATTTAAGTTTACCTTTACAAGGAGTTACTGATGGAGATGGCAAGCTTGGAGTAGATGCAGTTGGAGAGTTAAGTTTTTCATCACTGAGGCTGAAACTACTCCTGTAGAGTGAATCTGCACCTGTTAAAACAAAAAAAAAAAAACAAGCAAAAAAATCATTTCAAGTTAAAAATAGCACTGTCTCAAATTTTGCAATAGGATTAAATGAAAAAACAGAATGTTTCTCACATGGGTTTCAAAGTCTGGAGAAATGAAGTTTACCAACTTGAAAGCCAGAGAGATGAGTAAATAACTTATTGTTTGGAGGCTATTGTTCCTACACCTACTGTTTAAAAGGAAGAAGTCCTGGGTCCTTTCCTTGTCTCCTGGAAAGGAAAGCATCCCCTGCACTTAGCATCATCTAGGGAGTATTACAGCAATCATCCTATCAACCTAAGTTAATCAACCTAAGTTAAATCTCACAAGGCCAGAATGATTCACAGTATTCTGGGAAATTTCAGTAACCAGAATTCTTCAGAAGTTATTTTAAAAGTGAATTAAGAGCTCTGGGAGAGAAACAGTTCCTCAGAAGCATTGTTTTTATATGAGGTATAATTATATCACTTGCTGTGGCAATAACATACAGAAAAAGGCAGTGCCTCGTTAAGGACAGAAATGCTGACCTGCCCAACTGTCTGCTGCATCACACAACTGCAAATGCTTACGTGAGGTGCTTCACCTGGCAGATCTTTTCTCTTGTACATATGTATATTGGGCTATCACAGTATCATCACACCTCATCATACAGTTCCCTCTGCTATTAGCTCAGCTCCTGCTACAAGTGCACGTGCTACTCACAGCACTGTGCAAACAAAATGGCATCTGATATCTGAAATGATGGCTTGGCCAAGTCAGCTGCTGGTACTTCTGGTGCAGAAGTGGGATGATGCTTCATACTAACTTTTCATCACGATCTCTGCAGCTTCAGTCTTAAATGCCTGTTCTGTCTAAACCTGAGGGGATCAGAACTAGTCTACTTGAAACTTCTGGCAGATTTGGGGAATACAGAGCAGAATTGAGAGCTTCAGAAAGAAAAAGCATTGAAAAAAGACATAATTGTTTTTTGAAGCAGCTCCTAAAAAGATTAACTAATCCTCATAAGAAGTGAGAGAAGGAATCTGACTTTGCTCTGCATCATCATCTTCTCAGCAGCATTGTACAATGAAATGAACCCTAGCACATTAGTGGGTTTCAAGTCATAGTTAAAGATATGACAAATCTCTTCCTGAAATTGAGCAACTTCCAACTAAAACCACATTAGTTTTTAGCCAAGATGCAAACCCTATTGAACAAGGAACTCAGAATGGAAAATTTTAACTGGGATAAAAGCCCTGCCATTATGAAAAAGCCAAATAACACCTCACACAAACAGGGCAATAGCCAAGGATACAACCCAATGAAACACCAACAGAACAGACCAATGATGAAACATATGTCTGAGGTAACATTTGGGAAGAACAGGCTGTAAATTCTCAAGGGATTTATTTTAAAAGTTTGGTGAATTCATAAGAAGTAATCCAGAGAACAAAAGCTATGAAGTTGAGCACACTTTTACTGCAAGGCCCATGCTACTGGTATCCAGGCACCAGATGTAACGATGCTGGGAAGCTATTACAAACCTGTGCTTCTCATGCATTACATCCAGAGCTCCTGTTGCTTTTACCCATGGCCGAAATAAAGGCTTCTTTTTGAGAACCCTTGTGAAGGCAACTCAGATTTCAGAAGACTACTGTGCCATTTAAATTGACCTCAATCTATTTGTGCATTTTTATGTACATCCACACACACATGCCTGAATTCTTCATCATCCTGATTCCTGTTGTATTTTTCCCTGTAGTCCTTCTACGAGCACTTGGAAGTACTGACCACTGACCTCACAATGTATTAAAAGCAGGGAAAGGTGAAAAGCTTTCACAGAACAGAGGTACCCTCTGATGGGCTGTAAAATTAAACCATTTCAAGCATGTATGGCTATTTATCTTTCACAAGAAGCAGAGTGGTGTTTTAGGAAGTGCCTTTGGCTTATGCTTGCCACCAAGCAACAGTGATTTTGGTGCTGGGAAGATCAACTTTGCAAATAAAAACTGAAAACAAAGCACTGTTGAATTCCTGTGGTCCCCACAGCGCAAAACCACCACCTTCGTAAGTGATGTAAGCTCTGGGGCAGGCAGCTCTGGGAAAAAGGACACTCCAGTCCTGCCACAGCCCAGGCTCACTGACTTGCCTTCAATAAGGGGCCATGGAAGACTTCCACTGCCATGCAAATATAACATCCCCTGCAACTTAATAGCTGGAGGCTGATGCCAAGGATCTCATTGCTGCTGCCCTTCTTCATCCAACCCCTTCCCTCTCTGTGATGCAAGTTCATCTTGCATCCATTAATGGTTTTGGCTTTGCAGTTGGATTCTTCTGCAGTTGGATTTTGGAGAGGGTCCAGAGGAGAGCCACAAAGATGATCAGGGGACTGGAGCACCTCCCCTAAGAAGCCAGGCTGAGGGTGCTGGGCTTGTTCAGCCTGAAGAAAAGAAGGCTGTGGGGTGACTTCATTGCAGCCTTTCAGTACCTAAAGGGAGCCTACAAACAGGAGGGGAATCAACTCTTTGAAAGGGTAGATAACAGCAGGACAAGGGGAAATTGTTTTAAGTTGAGGGAGGGAAGATTTAGGTTGGATATCAGGGGGAAATTCTTTACAGAGAGAGTGGTGAGGTGCTGAACAGGCTGCCCAGAGAGATTGTGGATGCCCCATCCCTGGAGGTGTTCAAGGCCAGATTGGATGGGGCCCTGGGCAGCCTGGTCTGGTATTAAATGGGGAGGTTGGTGGCCCTGCATGCATCAGGGAAGTTGGATCCTTGAGGTCCCTTCCAACCCTGGCCATTCTGTGATTCTACTGCCTGTGTGCCATGTACAAACTATGTCTCTTAGAACTGTCTTCAAAAAAAAAAAAAAAACTTAAAATCTGATAGTTAAGCAACTGAGCTAAACAAAGCCAATAGAGGCAAAATTAGGGGGTTGCAACAGATATGGGTGTATTTTACTTTGGCAATGTAATCTGTAGTTAGCATTGACCTTTGGTGTTCCAGTATATAAATAAACCACAAAAAGAGCAACACTGCAGTACCATGAAAGTATAAGCATGTTCCCACGACGTGAACAACTGGAAGGTTCTGGACAGTAACTAACTGAAGGAGGAAAGCCTCCAAGGCTGTCTGTTTTAAAATGAAACAGAAGAGACCAGCTGTCTGACTTCTTTATTATTATGTTATTTATAGAACCATAGCACAGCACATGGTACGAAGAAGAACTGGAATCAGTAAAAGCTTTGACTATAATTTGCAATGAGTGAAGTTGAAGAAAAATATCTCATTCCCAAAGTCTTCAGAGAAAAAGGTCTGCAATTCCACTTAAGTCTGCAAATTGTGAGTTCATTATGTAACAATATTCAGCACTTAATGAATAGACTGCATAATTAATTGCAAGTCAGAACACAGATACGTGCTACAAATAAAACATCTGGGTTTGAATGCAACCCACAGAAGTGAGAAATACTCACCACCCAGAGCTCACTTCACAACACGCATGTTGTGGCCCTCAAGGAGAAGGCTTGGTTCATCACAATCACACTTGCATTTCATTGCATTGTTTCGCTGCTTTTGCCCAGCCATCAACCATCTGTTACAGCACAGCCACTGGAATCTCACACCTCTCACCACTGGCATGTGTAGGCTGAACAGTGTAAGAGATTTGAGATCACACAGCTAATAGTCACAAGGAAGTGATCTTGGACATCTGAAACTCAGATGTGCAAGATCAACTTCTCATTATTTCAAAGCTTATCATCTTATTCCTCCATCATGCCTACTACTGGTGAGGCAGCATTGCCAGCTCCAGTCATCCCCTTCCCTAAGGTTTTCTTTCTGAAGGACAGGAAAGAAATAAGTACGCCAGAGAGGCAAGAACAAGAAACCTTACCAAAAAGCACAGTTCTCATTAAACTGCAACACCTGGCAAGAAGCATCTGTACCTGACACCCCTTGGCTTTCTTTCCCTTAAGTGTATCAGTAACCTAAAACATTATTCAGATCATTTTTGCCCAGAGAGGTTGTGGATGCCCACCCCTAAAGGTGTTCAAGGCCAGGCTGGATGGGGTCCTGGGCAGCCTGGTCTAGTGTTAAATGTGGAGGTTGGTGGCCCTGCATGTGGCAGGGTGGAGTGGAGATTCATGATCCTTGAGGTCCCTTCCAACCCTGGCCATTCTCTGATTCCGTGATTATTTGAGTCTTGCTGGCTTAATTTTATTTTCTTATACTGGGCGAGGTCGCAGTCACTTTCCTGATGTCATTTGGGATGTTCTGGAAGACAGCTTGTCCCCACCCAAGCCATCTCATCTCTAGGCTGGCAGCTCAGTCTAGTCAGTCATTTGGAAACTATTTCATCTCTTCACTCATTTCTGTCGTCCCTCTGCAACTTCCCTACATACTGCAATAGATCACATACGTAAACTGGCTTTTCAGGACGAGTGCTGCAGTGGCTGAAGCTTCAGAGAGGCATCAGCCCAACCCCACAGACTTCCATGCATGTAACTATGACTCCTTGCAGCATGCCTGGCACTGCACATTAACCAGTGATTCAGCCCCTGAAACTTGCACCTGCTCGGCTTTGAATTAAAGAATTAAGAGCTCCAGATGCACTCGTGGTCTTTCATTGTGTTTAAAAGCCAGGAGGTATTGGTCAGAAAGCATTTACATGCCCCTAAAAATAGCTATGCACTGCAGGCTACATCAGTGCAAGAACTGAATTGACATATTTTATTTTGCAGCGCTGTTTAAGAGGCAGACTGGAAGCCAAACCTGTTCCAGAAAAAAAAAATGCATCTGTAGCTGATGTCTAAACAATTCAGAGTATACCATCAAGTTATGGTAATTGGCTTCTAGATGTTATTGAAGCTTTGGTAGAATGCTAAAGCATTTTTCTTCTCTATCTCTTGTAGTATTCCTCTCTGTTCATTATTGTAAGCCTAAACTCGATTGTCCTGACATTAATATATGTACTGTAAAACAAAATACATCAAGTGAACACAGAATTTGCACAGGCAAGCCTCTACTCTTCCACAGGATCAAATTAGTTGGAAGGAACTCCCAAGGACCATTAACTCCAACTCCTGGCTCCACACGAGGCCACCCAGACATCAAACCCTGTGTCTGAGAGCAGCATCCAAACACTCCTTGAACACCAGCAGCTTGGGATTTTGCCCACTGCCCAGAGCAGCCTCTTCCATGCCAACCACCCTCTATGAAGAACCTTCCCTTAAGGCCGAACCTAACACTCCCTAAAACAGCTCCAGGCCCTTTCCCTCAGGTCTTAAGCTTATTCCAACACACCAGCAGCAAATGATAGCTGTAAAGTCTATAAATTCTGCTGCATTTACGCTAGCAGAATCTAACTAGACCGCACTCTCTAATCCAAATCCTATTTTATCACAATGAACATACACAGTGAAAAACAAAGATATCCCTCAACTCAGAGGCTTCTGCGCAATCAATAACCTGGAGCATGAAGCTGCTATTCTTTCAGTTGAATTCATCAAAATCAAAACAGAATTGGTATTCATCCAAGAATGCCTGTTGGACTGAACCCCCAACTGCATCATGGTTTCCAGCAGTGACTCAATCAGCTGTTGTGGTTAATGTAACACTTGTGTGCCAAGCACTAACATCATCATGAACATCTGCACATGCTAGCATTTTCATTACCTTAAGCTCTAGAGTCTAGTGTGTTAGATGTAATGCTTAACCACAGCCAAGACAGACCTGGTCCAAAGATCATCAAATCAAACATCAGGTTGAGAAGTGGGAGAGCCAAGCACTATCACATCCACTTTCCAAAGTAGCATCTTCAATCTTTTTTTTTTTTTTTCCTTAAGAGGTCAGAATACGTCATAGAAATTTTTCCATTAGTGCTGTTGGTGCCATCTTCCCCAAGAAGAGATTTTTAAACTGAGGAAAAAAAGAAAAGCAACAAAACCCCCACAAAGCACTATTTGCTGGTTTAACTGCACTGAAAACAATCTTTTGTAAATCCTTCTGTTTAAATTAAATGGAATCACCCTCACGGCAGAAGCCCCAGGTGAGTCCTTTCCTTACCACACTGTAAAACAGTATTTTTATCACCATTTGCTATCGGTTACTAGCTTCTAGAAAAGTAAATTGTAGACCAATTGAAGTGCCCTGAAATTGAGTTACAGCTTAAAACATCCCCCCTCCTCTCCTCCCCTCCCCCCACACACACCCTCCAGTCAAAGATACCACCACAGGAGTGGCAGAAATCCTAACCTTCAGCTACTTCACATCAGCAGAGATGAGATCAGTACTTTATCTTCTTGATGGGAAACTAAAACGTAACAGTCGGAACTGCTCTGTAAATATATGACAAGATATTCTTAGAACAGTCTGCAGCAATGCAAAATAAGACTTTGCAGAGACAGAGCCTTCATGAGCAAGACCATAAACCAAACCATCTGCAGATAACCTTGCTGGCATTTCTTTCGCCTTGTTACACTGCAATTACTTGCTCTTTCAGCCCAGCTTCTCCTTGATCCTGAAGTGATGTTTAACCCACGTGTTACCAAGAGAATAGTGAGGTCATGAATTTAGCACTGCACTTGTGCTGCAGGACAGAGACCAAGTGAAAGGCAGCCCTAGGGAGAAAACTTCAATCTGAATGGAAAGAGCCTGGGTAAGTAGAAAACTCCCTACACCTATTCTTGAAATAGCTACAGGGAGCATTGCTGGATTACATCAGACACCGGAGCCTGTTTTGTACAAGGAGCTCTTCATAAATCCACAGTCCCTCTCCAACCCTACTCTCTCTTCAAAAGAAAAAGTTGCCTGCCCTGAATGAAGCCTTTTGCAAGTGTTTTACTAGGACTTTTCTAAGAAAGGAGGAAAGCAGACTGATGTTCTTTTCCTTTTCCTGTAAATATACCCTTGTATGGTTGAGGCAGCTGGATCCTAATAGGACTCTTAGTGCACACATGAGCACCCTGAAAACTTCTAATTCTTCCATAGCCATCCCCTTTAGACATGAGTAAGGGAGAAACTCAATTACATACCTGGACTGGGCATTAGACAAGATCCTAAGAGAAGATCCTTTAGGACTTTGCACAGAGCCAACTCTTTTCTACTGTGCTATTCCATTGATGTATTCAGTCTAAATCAGCTCACCCTTGTGATAAGTTATTATTTTCCAGATCTTCCTGAAGATCCCACCTGCTGATTTACGAGAACATGCAGTCTCTCACTAGATCTTCTGCCCCAATCAGAAGAACACCTTTGTTTTCCCCAAAATGCCTTTCATTTCAGCCCTAACAGAGCAAGTAAAAGCACTTGTTCATGACACAAGTCCCATGAGTCTCCCCAGGACAAGGGGAAATGGTTTTAAGTTGAGGGAGGGAAGATTTAGGTTGGATGACAGGGGGAAATTCTTTACAGAGAGAGTGGTGAGGTGCTGGAACAGGCTGCCCAGAGAGGTTGTGGATGCCCCGTCCTTGGAGGCCAGGTTGGATGGGGCCCTGGGCAGCCTGGTCTAGTATTAAAAGGGGAGGTTGGTGGCCCTGCCTGTAGCAGAGGGTTGGAGATTCATGATCCATGAGGTCCCTTCCAACCCTGGCCATTCTATGACTGTGAGTCAGAGCAGACATGCCAAGTAACCACAGACAGCGGTCTATCTTCTTCCATAGACACAACTTAAGTTCCTGATGCTGTTTTCTTGGAGTTTTCTGCTGTTTGTTTGCATTTCACCCCCTCCCTTTCCCAATAGGAGAGCATTTCCCTAGTCGGAGACTCTCAAAGCGATCAATTGAAGCGCCTCTTGTTTTGCACCAGAGCGCCAGACCCATTACGTGATCATCCATCGCATCTTCACTTGAACGAAGGCAAAATCCAAAGCAACTCTAAGAAAGTTTTCTGCGCGCTCTGCCCGCAAGCACAGACGCACAGACAGACAGACAGACCGACCGACCGACCCGCACTCACTCTCGGAGTCGCTGAGGCCGCTGCCGTCGCTGACGCTGGCGCTGCTCCGCCGCTTCATGCGCTCCAGGTGCTCCCCGTAGTGGAAGCGGCTCCGGCCGGCGGGGCAGGCGAAGTCCTCCAGCACCGCTTCGAACTCTCCCAGAGCCTCCGCCAAGCCGCCCGCCTCCTCCTGCAACGCCGCGGGACGCCGGCCGCCGGCTGAGGGGGAAAAGAAAGCGGAGGCTGAGCGAACCGCTGCGCCGTGAGACCAGAACCCTTCCTCCTCCCACTGGATCCCGCCGCCATCCCTCACTCCTACCTTGGCTCGCCGCACGCTGCGCTTGAGGCGGCTTCATGGCGGCCACCCCGCCACTGCCGGCCCCGCCGCCGCCGCCGCCGCCTCTTATAGCGCGCCCGGGTCGGGGGCTGAGGGGGGGGAGCGGGAGGCGGTGCTGCCCGCTGCGGCGGGGAAGGCGGGCGGTGCAGGTGCGCCTTGCTGGGGTATTGCGCCTCAGCCTGAGTGGGTTTCGCAGCCAGGAGCTGGAAGAGCTGCGTGGGAAGGAGCAGCGATTCCTCCTTGCTCGGCGATAAAGGTGCTTTGTGTTGCTGGAGCTTCAAGGATGAGCCCGGCACATCCTTTAATCACTCTACAAATACTGGGTGCTTGCTCTGAGGCCGGGGTTTGGAGAGCACTTGGGTACGTCCCCGAGTTCGCTGCTATCCCAAATAAAAAGATCACCTCTTTTCCCCTGATAGCCACCATCCAGAGGGCCCCGGGCAGGCTGGAGAGGTGGGCCCGTGTGAAGCCAATGAGTTTTAACAAGGCCAAGCACAGGGTGCTGTCCTCGGGTCAGGGCAATCCTAGATATGTGTGCAGACTGGGAGAAAAACTCATTGAGAAGAACCCTGCAGAGAAGGACGTGGGTGTTCTGGTGGATGAAAAGCTCGATGCAAGCCAACAGTGTGCATTTGCAGCCCAGAAAACCAACTGCATCAAAAAAAAAAGGGGTGGCAGCAGGGCCAGGGAGGTGGTTGTGCCTTTCTGCTCTGCTCTCGTGAGGCTCCATCCAGGTGTGGGGCTGCCAGCACAAGAAGACCCTCTCCACACTGTTGGAGAGGGTCCAGAGGAGGCCATGAGGATGAGCAGAGGGCTGGAGCACCTCTCCTATGAAAACAAGGTGAGAGCTGGGCTTGTTCAGCCTGCACAAAGGGAAAGCTCCGGGGATACCTCACCACAGCCTTCCAGTAATCAAAGGGAGATTATAAATGGGAGGAGGACTGACTTTTTACACAGACTTACAGTGATAAGACAAGCTGTCCAGAACAGTTATGGGTGCCCCATCTCTGGAAGCACTGAAAGCCAGGTTGGATGGGACCCTGGGAATCCTGAGCTCCTGGGTGGCAACCCTGATAATTGCAAGGGATTGCAATTGGATGGGCTTTAATACATCTCTTCCAACCCAAGACATTCTGATTTTCCAAAGAGGCAACGTCCTGTGTTTTATTGCTGTGTGATGCACTGTGAGCTTCACGTGTGGCTGTGGCACATCACTACACTTCAGCTCACTGCCCACACTTACCTGAATCTGCCCATGCTGTCCTGTGGTTGTTTCTTGGCTCGATCCATCACTGAGCTGTGAATACAGCCAAGGGGCAGCTGGATTAGAGCATCACTGTGATGACGTGAGCACAGGAGCAGGTGGAGAGCGAGGCACAGGGAGCTGCTAAACACATAGAGCCAGGGTACTCTACAGTGGAGGGGTTTCTTTAATCAGAGCTGAACAATATTAGTTTGTCCTGAAGTCAGGTTAACATGATGTTTATACGTGCCACAGCTGCCACTGGTCTTGTGCTGCCTCTCAGTCTTTTAAAATAAAAGCTGGCTGAGCAGCTAAAATATCTGTTCTGTAAAATGCCTGTTGGGCAAGATGCTGTCACATTTTGTTACAACCAGTGGTACTGAAAACAGACATCAGGTGCTATTCCATGCATATGCGTCAGGAGCTATGATTATGTTTGTGTGTTGATGAGGATATCTGGAGCTAAAATAGAGGTGTTGGGAACAGGGAGAGGGAAGGAAAATTATCTCTGAGACTTCTCGAATGTGAAGCTGTAACAACATTTTGAGACATATTGTCACTGCTCCTCAAAGACGTACAATGAGAAAAACAATGTTCCAGACAACAAATAATCTGTATTTAGCAGGTTTGTTCACCTTTCCTTACCAGCTGACATGGAAGCGCTTATTTATTTTTTCTGTGGATCAAAAGAAGTTCTCATGGTAATGTTCAATTCTTATTTATTCTGTGGTTTCCTCCTTTCTTGTGGTCTTCCTCTGTTTTCCTTTCTGCTAATAGAAGTGGTTACAAACAATCTTTTTTGAAGACCATAGTGAGCAAATGAGGTTAAAAAGCGGAGAAGAAGAGATAAGAATATGACGTCAAGAGCATGAGAAGGATGAAAGACAACAGGAACAATGGAGAACTGTAGGGCATGTGGCTAGGAAGAACTCATAGCCTCAGAATACAAGGACTTGGTCCCATAGCTGGCCTCAGTTCTCTCTTGCCCAAGAACCTACTTAGGCCACATCACAAAGAGTGAAGGCTGAGGCAATACAGCAAGGCTGGAGTTGTTCAACAGAATCTCTGCCACAGAACAGAGAACAGCTTCTCCTCCTTCTTCCTTTCCATATGCTAAATTCTCTGCATGCCATGTGTAATGGGTTTGTCTCACCTTATGCTGAGCCAGTTCAACACACTGGAAGAACGGAAGGCTAATCAAGAAAGAAATCGAGCAGCTTTCTATTGGATTGGGCTGAACTGTCTCAGGTGAGCCAGGTGAGCTCCAGAGCTGATAAAAGCAGAGAGCAGAGGGTTGCGGGCAGGGAACTGCTTCCCAGTAACAACATAAGAGCTTTTCCCTGGCCTTCTCCTTAATTGCTGCTTTACACACAGATTTTCTATTTTTGTAATCATTTCTAGGCATGCTGAAGAAACAGCTCCCTGAACTTCCTTTCTTTTCTGTTTTGTGCTTGGGGATTTTCTTTTCCTAAGAAATCCTTGGTTATGCTCCATAGGCAAGTGTCAAAGCATTTCTTCCACTAGATATTCATATCACCTACTGCAGCTCTTTCTGTCTCCTAAGCAACTGTGGATTCCACTGATTGCAGCAGATATACAGCTGGTGAATTTTAATTTTCTGCATAAGCACTTAGCTTATGCGTGTGGAATTAAAGGCTGTCTTTTATGCCTTTTTTGTTCTATGTTACAGTGCACGTGTATCCACAGGTCACTGTAAGTATCACTGAAGGATGCTCCAGCTGAGCCTGATGCATTTTTGCCATCGATGCCAAGAGGAGCAGCCAACATCTGGCAAAAGGGAAAAGTCCCTTCTAAGCACAGTGCCCTGAAATGCTGCAGACAGACACGTCTGCCTGCTCTTGTTTGTTGGTGGAAGCCTCCAACACAGCCTGTAATGTAAACTTCAGCTACTGAATCCCTCCCTTCTTCTAGGCAGCAGTCCAAGGTGTATTTAAAGTGAGCGTCTTCTTGACCATTCGACACAGTGTCTCCAGACCTTCCTCAGCTGGTGCTGCAATGTTGACAGTGGTTTCCTATTGCATTTTTGACCCGACAAACTTGCGAGCCACACAGCTATTTAAACCAATAAATCCGTTCTGTAAATATTCTTCACGGAAATACTTTTACAGCACCAACAGATACTCTGGCACTGCTGGGCTGCCACGCTTATAAGGTGCTAGTCTTCTCAGTGAAACACCAATACTGGACACAAAACCTTGTCTTGATGTGCAAGAAGGGAAATCTAGGACTCATTTACACAGACACGGATGCTTCTGCTGGAGTGATACGGTGGTTTTCTAACCCAGGGATACCTGCAGGTTCATAGATAACTTATGAAGCATTGGTGTAAAAAAAGGAAAGAAAAAATAAATTTACTGCAAGCAGGGCACGTGCAGCTCCATTGGAAACTGGAGCTGTAGAAGGGGGATGGGTTGCGTGTCAGAGGCGGTTGAAAACTTCTGGTCTAATCCATCACTTCCTTTCCCTACCTCAAAGATCAGGAGTACCCCAAGGTATTGATCCTGTTGAGTAAGTACCATGTGCTCACAATTAAAAGCAGATGTTTGGTGAAATTTCATCCTGTGTTCTCACTGGTATTCATCTCAGACAAAAGCTAAGGTGTCAGATCCCTGCCTGTAGAAGCAGTCTACAGCTCTTCACATATAACATCCGAGAATCTTCTAATAGATTGCAGCCTGTTAAAATAATAGTTATTTTAAAAAGTAGCATTGCTAGGTAGTTGAAGTAGATATTGCATTTAAAACCCGGGAAAGACTGAGAGAAATCCAATGTTGTCAAAATTACAGCCGAAGGAAAGTCAGGGAACCCAACATTTAGACAGCCATGAAGGAGAAAAAAATGAAAACTATCACAGGATGAAAAGACACAGCCAGACTGACAGCTGGGGAAACCTAAATCCTTGAGCCACAAAGCAGGAATAGCCCAAGCATCATAGGTACAAGTTGTCCCCCAGCTCTGAGCATCACAGCCCTGCGCTCAGTGACCCCAGCCAGTCATTAACCAACAGTCTTTATTAATACATCAATCTATTTTATCCTTCACGCTGCAACTGCGATTGAATGTTTGGGGAAATTGCTAAACTTGTTCTTTAATGAAGGCAGCTGCCTAATTAAAACTTGGTGGACATCACCCATGCATTTTACACAGGCTACCTAGCTGCCAACAGTGGCACAACCATAGCTAATGGTTGGGCTAAATACATGCCAATGACCTGCAGCTCCATCCATGACAACAGTGGGGAGCATGCATGACTCACAGCAGTATAAATAATCTGAGAAACCACAAAGAAAATCTTCTGCCAGAAGTTTCCTCTCCTTCCTCTCCTCCCAGCCTTTCCTGGCTTTCCTTAAACCTGAACCTGGACCACAAACCAGCACAGTTCCTTACGTTTTTCTCTCTTGCTCTGATTAACAGTGCTGCAAACTCATGGACCAGCTTACTGACACCCACAGCCACAACCAAAGCAAACACCTTATTGCTAACTTCTGCCAAAACCAGAACTTTCCTTCTGCAGCCCATTACTCTTATAAACTTCCTGCTTGTTTACCTCTTAAATGGGAATATAATATCATCGTTTTCCTCTGCCTTTTAGTAACTTGAGACAGCAGCTCTAGGAATTTTGAACGGATGTATTTAAATAAGTTATTTACTCTGAAATGTGCCTCTGGTGGTTTAGATGTAACCACAATTGTTCCAATTGGGTTAAAAGTCACTGAAACAGAATGGTGTAATAATCATCCGTATCAAAATCACCAGAAGGGACAGTTCAGTGTAAGCTTCTGTCCACAGCCAAAAGATATGCAAAATTGCTGAAGAATTTGGAATTTCTGGGTCGAGGGACTTTGAGTATTGCATGGAATGGGAGTAGAGTTCAAGTGAGGAGAAGGGTGGTGGAGAGCAAACAAGATAAGAAAAGTTTATAACAATGTGACCAGACTCAGTTTGGTGCCTTCTTGAAAGATGAAAGGAATAACGTCACTTAATGAAAGCTCTGCTGCTCTATGAGAGAGATGGCTTCAGTGTAGAGGAAACCAACCAAGCAAAACACTGCTTGAAAGCTGCCCTAGTGTTTCTGAATCTCAATGCAGGGGGAAGGATGCTGTCTCGTAGACTTTCCTCTATCAGTACAAAGAAATAACCAGTGACCAAGCAGAGAAGAAAGGTCAAAAAGACAAGAAGTCAGCAAGAGAATGTAAGCAATAGGATGCTGATAAGGTCTGTGCTGTGCCACGAGCTGGAGAAGAGCAATCAATACCTTCCTGCCAGTTTTGCTTCTAAACCGTTCATGAATATCACTACACCATGATTCAAATATGAATGAGAAACTGTTTTCCACGTGTTTTTTTTTCTCTGAATTGTTGAGAAACTGAGGAGCCAAGATTGCTGAATGCTGTGTTACTTAAAAACAACCAACAAAACAGCAGTTTTGTCAAGAAGGAATGTTGACTCAACAGCAGATAATGACATGCAGGAAACAAATGGGAATTTATGCCACAAGAGGCCTGTATTATATGAAAAGGATCTAACACACAAACCGCTCTGGAAACAAACTGTAAGTCTTGTGAACTGAAACACGTAAGGCAGCTCTTTGTATTAAAATAATGAGACATCTCCCCTAATTCATCTCCTTTCTAAGCAAAGTAAAAGAAATAAGGATCATAAATTGAACTGATTGATAAATACTGTGGTAAAAAGTATACTTGTGACCAAAATACTGGTCTGAAAACATATTAACCACACACAAGCAAAACATTTCTTAGATTTCCCTAGAGACACTGAATTCTCTCCAAGCCTCAAGTTTATTTTTTTTTTCTTTCTAAAATCTACTTGGGGTTCTATTTTGTTCATCTTGTTCCTGTATGACTAGACCAATGCTTTGTCTTTCCTATGGTCCAAAAGCATCATTGTCTTGTATTGAACCAATCTCAAGTTAACTCAGAGCAGTATGGTCACAATAGAGGTATTCAGGAATTACAGGGGGTGCTGGATGCCATTCCCATCCATCCTACTGCAGCAAGCTCAGAAAAATTGAGTTTAACTTCCCCTTCTCTGCTCTGTTGGCACTGGGGCAGTAGGAGGCAGAGAATAAGCAGGAGCACTTGTTTGCTGAAGGCATGTGGCTGCGTATGTCAGAACAGAAGTGCAGCTCTTCATGCATTTGTGTTGCTGGAGTGCCAATCAAGGGCCGGGACCCCATTGAGCCTGTCACCATACAAAAGTGGAACAAAAGCTGTAAGCCTTGCGCTTCAGTTAGCCAGTAAATCACCCTCCTTTAAGGGACTGGGATTTGCATATTTATGGTTGGGAAATAACCATGCTTTAGGAGGTTGGAGCCTCTCCTGTTAGGAGCGCACAGGGGGTTGTGTAGTTGGGAAGAAAAGGATCAGTGTTACAGGCAGAAACCACGTACCGCATCCAGCTCTTTCCACTGAGACAGTTGCTTTTCAGTTTAAGAATCCTTCTTAAAGGTCTTGGGTTCTTTCCCTTTTCCTCAGCCTTGAATAATTTTTGTGACAAGCTATGGCAGCATCCTGTCTTCCTCACAAATGAAAGTTAAACAAACCATGCTCTAATTCTCCCAGCCAGGGGGATGATCTGTGACAGCAACTTCTTCCATATGCTCATTTTCTATTTTTCACAATTATTCCATAAATAACAGGATTTCAAAATTGCCTACTGCCCAGTACCCATTTATTAGTGTGTGTTTTTTTTTCCCTGTGGTAGGGGATTTGCATATTAAACTAGTCAGAGTATTCATTAAAAAGTATTAAGAAATAATAGAAATGAAATACTGCTGGAAAAAACACAGAATGGCCTGGATTGAAAAGGAACCACAATGATCATCTAGTTTCAACCCCCTGCCATGGGCAGGGTCGCCAACCACCAGACCAGGCTGCCCACAGCCATGTCCAGCCTGGCTTTGCCACTGCAGAGACCCGAAAACAGCAGCTCTGTACATCCAGATCTATCCTGCTATGGTACTGAAAAACGTGTATTGTATCCAGGATTACTGAAGCCACAAGCAAACTCCAAAGCTCACATGCCAAATTAGAGCATGTACTACCACTTAAATAGGGTTGTATTTGGCCTAGCACTTGATCCAAAGATAAATCTCTTGTTATGAAGAGCAGGGTTATGAGCTTTCAGCATGAAGGATGAGACAAGAGAAGGAAAGAGAAGGGAAAAAAGCCACATCTCCCCAGCCAACCTGTGAAGCAGTGGGTCATGAATCCAATAGTCAGGCTTGCACCACAGCCCTCTGTCCTAAGGAAGACCAGGGTTGCTCTCAAGATGGACAACACTGAGGAGAAGTTGGCTGAAAACAGATTTACACAGAGGTACCTTTCCTTCAATGAGTTATTTGTTGCTGCCATTTCCCCAGTACCTTTCACCCCTCAGAGATGGGAGAGCTGTGATCTTTCCATTAGAAAGAAACATGCATGGCCACAGCCAGGGCTCTGCCTCAATAACCCTAGCAGGAGCATGGCTTCCTCCCAAAAAACATGCTTTCTATGTTTGGAAGCAAGGGAGAGGAATTTTTACCTTCCCTGAATGGAAGGCTACAAACAAAGCATTCACATCCCGATTCACCTGTGTGTGGGCATCTCCTCAAGTATTTGATCAGACATCACTGCCTGCACTATTACTGCCAGTTACTGACAGACAACCAACCCACGTTTGCTGGGTTAGGTACCTGACAAGCTGTTGATCTGATCTCACTCACAGAAGTGAACAGCAAGTGCCAAGGCCCCTGTAGCAGGGGGAGAGGCTGGAGGAGGGATGCCGCAGGGAGAAGACAACCTGCTGCTCAGCTTTTCGAAATGAAGAAATCCCCAGGGAGGCTGAAGTATCGTGTGGTTGTGCATCTTTCAGCGCAGTACGTTACAGAGGAGCCTGCACGTCACAAGCAAACAGGATTTCAGCCTTACACATCCTGGTATCAAAATAATAAGTAGGCTGCCTACAGTCCAAGCCAGTTCACGTGCAGGCGCACTGCCCAAGCTGACTAACTAGATCATCTCTGAGGTCTCTTCCAACCCGAGCCATCCCAAGACTCTATGACGAGGCACTCTGTGCTTGTATGAAATACAGTCATGTGTGGATTAGGTAAAACTTGATTAGACTTCTCCAGTGACAACAGACTCCGTTGATATCTCCCACACTGCAATTCACAGAGCCAGGACTCACGCAGTTAGTCTGCTGTTCATGGGCAGGCTTTAAGGCATACTGGTGAGCCAGGTCTGCCTCGTGCCTTTGTGCAGAGAACAGCAGGCAGCTCCTGCTCTGAGCATCACCTCCTGGTTACTTTAGGTTGAATCACTTATCATACACAAACCATTCTGGAAACACCACGTTTCCTACTCCTCACACCTGAAATACCTCTGCAAACCTCTCAAAACCTGAACCTCCTCCTGAACCTTACCAGCATGCTCTCAAAAACTTTGTCTAGGCTTGAAGTATGTTTAATAGGAAAAAAAAGTGTGAGCAGTGAACAGGCAATATATTTAGTCCATGACTAAATGCTAATCCTCAAGGCTGTTCTGCCTCTCTTCCAAGGCCCAGGGGTTAAGGCAGGAACTAGGCTGCTCATATGCATATGAAGTGAGGTCTCCCAGGTTATTCTGACCGGACGGGGGCTCAGATATCCTCTACAGTGCCCTCTGTTCTCCATCAGTTGGCACATATGGCCAGGCTCCCAGCCTCAAAACTCCAAGTCAAGACCTATGGATGCCTGGGCTACGTGAATGCGAATCTGATTCAGCCATTTAAGCAAACGACCTCTCTCTGCTGCCTGAAGGAAATAAAGACATTAAACATTTCCTTGTGTTTGTCCAACAATATCAGAAAACACCTGAAAACAGACAGATGGCTGCAGGCTTTCATTACTATAAAATCATTCTAGATGCAAGACTTCCCTCTAGTGGAAACGCTACGAGCTGACAGCTTTGCATTGAAACCTGCGTATAGACAGGAAAAAGCAGTGCCAACAATACTTAAAATCATGGTGAAACAGTAAATGCTAAGTTGCACGGTTTCAGGCTGAAAAGAACCCTAGGGTTCGAGCTTCCACGTGCATTCATTTTCATTTACCACGCAGACATTTTCGTTTATCACAAATTACCACAAGACCTGCCCAGACAAGCAGGTTCTGTGTTCTGCAGGCAGCCTCTCACTGCATTTGCATGTTCTCATCCTGCCTGGACAGAAAATCCCATCTCCAAGTAGTTCTAGGCTGCTAAAGCAGTCATCACATCATGCCCACCTGGACCACAGATTAGATTTGAAGGATGTAAGAATGCACCTCAAGATCTTAAAGTGTTTGCATGTACTATTACTAGCGTGCATAGTTTTTAGTGCTATATGTAATGTTATTGATATGATTAAAAATGTTTCTTGTTATTCTATCAAACCTTGCCTATACAGAAATGTCAATTTGCCAGAACAAAACAGTATTATTTATTTGATTAGCCAAAGCCTTTAAAAAATGATAATAATTGAGTATTTTCAGAGGAATAGGTGGTGGTGAAAATAAGAAACACCTGGAGTCTCAGCTCTTACCTATTCCTTCTGGCTTGCCTCCTTTTAGAACTGATAACCAGACTTAGATCTGAGATCAGACAATAGGGAGAGTCCCCTGGGGTGAAGGAGATCTAAGGCTGTTCAACTTGCAGGTTACCTCCACAAACTGACTGGATCTGGGTTGTCCACAGATTCTTGATGCATTCAAGCAATTATTTCAATGCCAGCAGACTGATAAGAAAAGATCAGCTACCTCCTGGCATATCACATCTGCTACAAGAACTCAGTATGTTGGAATGTAAAATACTGATTAGACATATATGCACTGTTAGCATTTATATAATATGGCATGCTTCCTCTTGGAAGGCTTATCAGGGCTGCTCAGCTTGATGCCTTTTCTAAATTCAGATTTACTGAGGACACCAAATCATTCCATAGTATTTTAAAGAAAAACACATTTGTTTATCATTTGCTGTTCTTCCTTACTTTTGTTATTCATGCCATACTACCTTACACTTCCTCTGCAACGATTTCTACCTGTAAAGACAGCCCCAAAACTCAGCAGCTTACGCCTCCAGACCTTCCACAGGAAAAACAGCCACACACTGGGTCACAGAAGAATGAATCCCTATTTTCAGGATTCTCAGAACAGGACCTACAATTCTAGAAGTCCAGAAGTCAAGACTATCAGTTTTCTCATGCAGTAAACTGCTAAAAGAGAAGCCAAGTATTTTTGTTTGAGTTTTTGGCTTGCATCAGAAACAGCATTGCAAGCAGGAGCAGAGAGGTGATTGTTCCCCTGTATTCAGCACTGGTGAGGCCGCACCTCGAG
Source organism: Tympanuchus pallidicinctus (assembly GCF_026119805.1). Lineage (NCBI taxonomy): Eukaryota > Metazoa > Chordata > Aves > Galliformes > Phasianidae > Tympanuchus > Tympanuchus pallidicinctus. The sequence continues at coordinate 41,412,688 of NW_026294780.1, read as the reverse complement.
TGCTGTGTCCACTTTTGGGCCCCTCACTGCAAGAAAGACATTGAGGCCCTGGAACGTGTTCAAAGGAGGGCAACAAAGCTGGTGAGGGGTCTGGAGCACAGGGCTTATGAGGAGAGGCTGAAGGAGCTGGGAATGTTCAGCCTGGAGAAGAGGAGGCTCAGGGGAGACCTCATTGCTCTCTATAACTTCCTGAAGGGAGGCTGTAGTGAGCTGGGGGTCGGCCTCTTCTCTCGTGTCATTAGTGATAGGACCAGGGGGAATGGCTTCAAGCTACGGCAGGGGAGATTCAGGCTGGACATGAGGAAGTATTACTTTTCAGAAAGGGTGGTCAGGCACTGGAATGGACTGCCCAGGGAGGTGGTGGAATCACCGACCCTGGGGGTGTTCAAGGAAAGGCTGGATGTTGTGTTGAGGGACATGGTTTAGTGGGAGCCATTGGGAATAGGTGAACGGTTGGACTGGGTGATCTTTTAGGTCTTTTCCAACCTTGGTGATTCTATGATTCTATGATCCGAAAAAAATGCAAGCTTAACAGATGCTGGAGGACTGGAATAGCAGCCTTACCTTCCCATCCATACTGCTGCAGCTTTCTTTTGAACATCTGAATTACATTTCTAGCACTGTGTCATCACGCTAAGACAGGAAGGACTGCACCAACGTCTCCACTGTATGCAGGCTGATAGGTGGTGCCAGGGGCCAGCTGAGCCAAAACAACTCCATCATGGTCAGTTACCATTCCCTGCCTGAGACACAAGCTGTTCAACAGCGAAACGGCATGGGGAATACGTAACATAAAGATGTCCTGCTGCATTTCTAAGGGTAGCATATTACCATATATGAATTATACATCAATACGATAAATACAGCCATTACTTTTCAACTATTTCGAGAGTTTGGGTTAAACCAGTGAACATGCAACTGAAAACAAATTAACAAATGTGTGCTGGGCTGATGTTTGATGTCCATAAATACACAAGAATTCCAAAGCAAAGGCAAGTGTGTACAAAATAATTTATTACAGCATAACATATGTTGGCAATATTTTACAGTGAGTCTTCCATTCAACAGTTTTGAATCTAAATAGATGACACACAAAAGAGAATTTTAATTAGAACAGTTTATTTGTCTTAATAAAATCCCCTCTTCGTGAATTCATATTTGCCTTAGAGGGGCTAGTTAATATTACTGAAATTATTTACACTGCAGTGGAATAAAAACAAAACTGACTGAATGATTCCATTACAGTTTCCAGAAAATGGATTTTCTGTACAAGCCACAGTATAGTTATATTTTGATAGCAGTTCTTTATAGAATGTAAAGCTGTCATATGTAGCCATTTTGTCCAGCATTATGCTTTAAATAGGTATATTAGATTCAAACTTCCATTTTCATGTCGTGTATTTAATAGTTAATGCACCAGAATAAAGAAAAAGATTCATTGTGATTTGTAGTCATCCTCTTCGTGCTCCCTTGAACAGTTTTTAACTATAAAACACACTCCTCACATACTGCTTGCTTTGCAGCACCTACAGCAATAGTGTTTAGGCAGGAGAAGTGCTGATATATTGGCCATAAATTCACAACTAAGACTTCTAATGGAGGTAATACAGTAAACTTAGCAGTGAATTTGTAGGATGTAGAGGGGAACTGCATCCCCCTTTACTGTACCTTATGCATTTACCCAATATCGGAGCAGCTTTTTTAACTTAAGTGTCAGTAAGTGAACAGATGGGGAGAAATCAGAAGCGAGAGAAAGAAGGGGAAGATGGAACAACAACAATAAAAAACCAAAACAGACAACAGTATTAAATTCATTGCATTTTCAGGGAGTTGCTTGAGAATACTCAAACAGAAAACGTTAAACTGATCATAAACTTAAGAAATAATAGTTATGGAACACAAGGCAGATAGAATACAGTTTTCAAAACCCCTTAGTTTTCATACAAACCTAATCTTCATATCCATCAACACCGGTTCCATGAGACACACACCTTACAAAAACATGCAAACCGCCAACATCCACTGTGCTTCAAAAGAAACCAAACTGAGCAAAGGTTAAAAAATAAAAGGTAAAAAAAAATAAAATCCCAAGAACAAGAGTAGAAGATGAAGAGGGTCATTCAAGCAGCACTTCTGTCTTAATCTGCTAAAGATGCTCAAAAGATCATTTCTTAACAGGATATGATCACATTCATATGTATATGCAATGACACTTGTGAAAGCAGTCTAACATCCATCATTTTCCTTTTTGTGAGGGAGGGCTGATGGATTATTAAAAGACTTAAAACTGTACAAGTATAAACATGAAAAATGCTGATTAAAGATCATGTTTACATAAATATTGGCAGTTTTTGTTGGGAGGAAAAAAAGTAACTAACAGGATACTCCATTTCATTCAGCTAACCAAATATTTCATTTTAGACCTGTTAAAGATATTAAAATGCAACCTGGAAAAGTAACCCTGATCCGTATCCAGCCAGCATGTAATGACAGTCAGAGTTTTGTATGTGTGTGTGGGTATGTAGGCACACACACACGGGCTTGCATATGCTACTTCATATTTCATTAGACAGTAAGTCGTGGTTAATGGCTGTATGATTCACAGATGCAATGCTGCTATCATCTTCGTTTGTGGCAGGCATAAAGGCAGATGTAAAAGGAAACAGTTTATGACAGGCTGCTTGATATTCTTCACATTGAGTGTGGCAACTTCCAAAACTGCCGTCAAGCAGTGCCTCAAAAACCTTGGTTAATGTCTACAGAAAGAAAAGGAACAGTTAATAACTGTTAATGCCTTTAAATTTTACTAATCTGAACAAACACAGGTATTGTGTTGGTATTTAGATATAATTAACTTTTTCCGAAGTTCAAAAACCTCACTCTTCTGAATATTAATTTATCATGACAAATAAAGCATGTATATTATCATTCAGTTAAGTACACATTCTTTTACACACTTCTCTCAATACTGCATTTTTTACCTTCACATTTTTGTCTCTCATGTTTTTATCCAATCTAGTAGCCACAGCAATTGCTTTTTCTTGCCTCGATTTGTCCAGAAAATACATCATTTTTGCACCTTATCACAAAAAAAAAAGCACAACATTGAGATAATAGCATTACTAAATGCAGTGCTGCATATACAGACACATTGAATGCTGTAGAATTACTAGGACAAAATAAACATATTTCCATAATAAAATGCAAAGAGAAAGTAGAACCTGGAAAACATCCAGTAAGACGCCTAACGATGCAAAGAGTAGAACACCACATCTGAAAGAATCAGGAGCAAACATCTGCTGAGACACCTGTACTTGACTTCCCAACACCTGAACCTGCTCAAAGGGAAAAGGGTGATAGTATTTCTCCCAAGGTGCTGTTCTGAAACAGAGCTCTTCTAAGCTTGGGATGACTTACCCCAAACTCCTCCTCTAAGCCAGGCCATTGGCCCTCTGGAGCTAACTTTCTCCAGTGAACCCTGGCAGAGCTTGGATAACTTTTGCAAACTAAGTGAGATTAGTACTGGAAATTGAAGAAAAAAAAAAAATAATCAAGTTTTCTCAAATCCAGCAGCTGCTCATAACTTTTCTACAGAAGTAATATGAATTTGTCATGTTTGCATGTTTTCACTGTTGCCTAGTGAGCAGAAAAAGAAGTTTGTCCTTCTATTTTTATTCATGCTATTGCTACTTGACAAAGTTGTGACAATATCCCTGAGACATTCCAGTTGAACAGAAAAGAGGAGGAAAAACACTGCTTTTGACATGTAAGATTTTTATAATTACATTTGCTAGACGTTCTTGTTTTGCTTTATATTTTCTAATTATTTCAACATTAAAAGCTGAAACAGAAGAGATGACATTGCTTCCATGCTTAAGCTATCAAATCCACTACAGGTGTTCTGCTACTTCAGAGAGGTAAGCAGCAGGTTCCTTATGCATCTAAGGCACAAAGTGAGTAAGTTGTGTGGGGTTTTGTTTTGTTTTGTTTGCTTTAAGTGGTACAAGCAGGCAGAGAAAAAAAGTAAACAGGCAAGTTTCTGTCTCTTTCCAACTGATGTATAATGAAGAAATTGATTGGTAACATGAATCACTGAAATCAACATGTTTGCAAAAGCATTGGAAAGTTAAACAAACCTGAAAGTTGGTGCTGAATGGAGGTAGCATTGTGTTTGAGAAACTCCTCATTAAAACTTTCCAAATTTTTATTGACAAAGATTTTCTGCATTTCTTGAGTTAGGACCTTGCTCACAATTTCTGGGAGGTTACTGTGGTCAGAAACTGGAAAGGGGCAGGGTAAGAGGGAGAGGTGGGAAAAAAAAATACTATTAGACAACTGTAGAAAACAATGTGAAACAACACACATCACTGCAAAACTTTCTTTTCTAATTCACAAATCTGTGCCCAGAAACAAATCTCAGATCAACAGCATTGTAAGTCAGCACTTCGGTATACAGAAAACAAATCTGTCAGAATGATTACATTTTGAAACATGTTTGTTGCAAACACATACATGTTCTGATGAAAACATATGCTACTAGTCAGAGTGATTTTCAATCACCTATCTGTGAATGAAGTCAGCAAGAAATATTCAACCAGTTTGTCTTTATAGCCTTACGTATAGTTTATCATCCTAGAACATTTAAGACTTCACATTTAAATCTGATAAGCTGATATATACGACAAAAGGAAACACTTGGTTTGTTAGTGCTTCTTCTGGGGAGATCTCATTGTGGCCTTCCAATATTTGAAGGGAGTGTATGAACAGGAGGAAGAAAGACTGTTTACAAGGGTGGATACTGATGGGACAAGGGGGAATGGCTTTTAACAGAGACAAGGGAGGTTTAGGTTGGATATTAGGAGGAAGTTTTTTCACCCAGAGGGTGGTGACGCACTGGAACAGGTTGCCCAAGAGGTTGTGGATGCCCCATCCCTGGAGGCATTCAAGGCCAGGCTGGATGTGGCTCTGGGCAGCCTGGTCTGCTGGTTGACAACTCTGCACATAGCAGGGGGTTGAAACCAGATGATCATTGTGGTCCTTTTCAACCCAGGCCATTCTATGATTCTGTGATTTAAGAAATTTATAAACTCTATAGTGCTTGTTCAGTTTCTATTCTTCATAATTTGTTTTTTATATTATTTATTAATAGGCTTCTAAAAATCAAAGTAGTTGCACGTAAAAAGAAAAACATGCATTTGCACAATTTCATTTTAGCTCTATAAATGCATTACAGATGCATTTATATATGAATTACTCATACAAGCTCTCTGCTACGTGTATTTTCTGCTACCTAACACACAAAGCTCACAGCACATACTTCACTTAGTCAGAATCTCTCTCTCATATTTGATACTTGCTTTGTTAAAACGTTTAGGAATTTCAAGGGACTCTGGAACACCTACTTCTCTGTGAAATCTAACCAGTGACTTACTGGGTCCACCTGCTGGATTAATGCAGAAAGAAGTACGTAAAATTCATCTATATTTTACCCTGCACAGCACAGCCTGTGCTTTCTTAGGTATTGCCTAGAAAAACAAACCATTCATTTTTGTCTTGACTTTAGTTTGTGTTTCAAGAGTATATTTACACATGACAAAAACATGTATTTATGTATTCATTCACATTACCTCCTATATCCTTATACATACATATGTACGTACTTCCTATACACATACCAGCTTTAGAGAATTTAATCAAGCACTCATGAAGCCATGGATTATTACTGTTGATAGCAAAAGCTCTTTTGACAGACTGTAACATTAACAGAAACTTTCCTGTGGGAAGGGAAAAAAAACAAAACCACGTTGAGATTGAAAACATGCAACTTCTTTTAGTTCTCTGTGTTAGCTACTGTTTTATTTAGTAAATCTGGTAAAAACATTAGAAATATCAAGATCTACAGAGAAATCAGAAAGATTTACTTTTTGCACTTAACCTTCTTAAGGATACAGAAATTCCTAAAGATCAAACTGACAAAACTGATAATGCTTCTGTTTGCTTTTGTGTTCCCCTAAGGACTACACTACAGATATATTCCTATAGCATTCATCAGGGTATGCTAACACTTATTTTCCTCTTAGCATTTTGTATTGTATATGCCCCACAGTTTCTGGATATCACATAGGTCCCTGCTTCAGTCAGTTAAGGAATTATCTGTTTCAGGATATTTTAGACAACAGTCAACAGGGGAATTGGACCAGGTGGCCCTCAGAGGCTCCTTCCAACTCTAAGGATTCTGTGATTCTGTAACAGTCAAATAACATAGGTCACAGTGAAGAATTAAAAATGTGTAGAGCAAAAATAAGTGATACTTTACCTTTTCTAAAGTATATTTCAAATGCTAATAAATGGGTGTCTATGTTATCTCCAATAAGATTCTTAAGTGGAATAAGGAATTTAATGGCTTCTTCTAATGGATTTTCTGCCTGTTAACAAACACACAATGAAAGTAAAGAATACAAATAAAGGTCTGACACAATCTACCAATAATAGTTTGTTCTTCGGAGCATTTAAACAATCAGAGGCCAAAGGTGAAGTGTGCAAGCACTATTCAAACAAAATTCAGAAAGCTAAGATTTCAAAGTGTGTACTCATGACTTCATATTGACAAAGGCAACAGCAGTGCTAACTCTGGCACCACTCATGTAGTGCAATAGGTTATGGTCTAAGTTAGCAGTTAAAAAGAAAATATGACCACCTCAGGCAAAAAGTTTAAGCTTCTGAAGTTACTTTGATAAAGGGAAATTCTTTGTGCTTAAGGAAATACTGGCTTTGTTTTCATACTCTGTGGACTGCAGTCATTTCTGTTAACTTCTTTCTTTTCGCTGTATGAAAACTAACAGTGCTTTGGGCAAGAATCATCTTTTTGGTCAGAATCTTTTGGAAGAATCAAGATTTAAAGCAATAATATAAACATAGAATTTCAATTTATCAGAAAAAAATTATCACTCTTCAGTATAAGTAGCCTATAAATAAAAGGCATCTTTGCACACATAAATTGATGGACTATTTTAGAAAAACTGTATCAATCTATCTGTATTATAGGTTTGTTAAGATAATGACCCAAAGGTAACAAAGACTCCATGCTAACCCTTTCCAGTTTTTCAGGAACTAGTTCTTCCCTAGGTCCACTAGTTTCCTCTTCCTCTTCATCTCGCTTTTTCTTTTGATTCTTTTGCTGTCTCTCTCTTTCTGCATGCTTTCTTTCCTCTTCAAGTTTTGCTTTCTTCTGTGCTCTTCTTTGCTTGCTAAGCATCTTCTTCAGTTCTTTGGCTGAGAGATTTTCTACAGATGAAGTAACAAACACAGTAATTGTTTCATTAAGATGTGTGTCTCAATCAGCCCTCAGGAATGCCACTATGCTCTTCCATCCATTTCAATGTACTTTTATTTGCCAGGGCATCATATCACTGCAGCATCCAACTTTACTACTGGGTTACAACACAACACTTGATCTTGTTTATTTACCCTACGAAAATTGTTAAAAAAAAGCCTCAGCTACTTGAAAGATTAACTACAGGAAGTTGTTAAATCCACGTGACAGATTTTGTCATAGAAAATGAATAATGACTTTGAAAGGTAATACTGAGCTCATGTGTTGACTCTGGCTCAGCTTCTTTCCAACTTTCTGACTAAAGCATCCTGACTGATTTGCATTTCAAATTCAAACAAGCCTGCTACCTTTCATTACGTGCCTGATCCATATACAGCCTTGATAACAGCCTTCGTTTTCTACATATCATCATTATAGCTAAATGGATGCAAGCAACCAGTGCAGTTTCGAGGTAGAATTTCTGGTATGTGTTAAATACTGCCATTATAGGAGACTTCATGCTGTTTGATGGGTTCAGATTTAAAAATGAAGAATACACAAAAAACATGATTTCCTACAGGCTCATACAGAAGCGAGAAGCCTTCACTCTTCCCCACTCCCACTTCAGCTGGAATTACACTCATTTCCACTTGGCCTTCTGTCATATTTCACAGACAACAGGATTTGCACAAATAATGTGGCAAGGAACAGAAGAACAAGCTACTGAGGGACATGCATGTTTTTTGTGGCAATGGCATCACATCTACTGGGCCCATCCTGGGGCCAGCCACCACTAAGATGGTGGAGCAAGGAGAAAAATGTTTTGTCTCTTTTTTTTCTTCCCCTGTGGATAAGTCTACTAAATTGCAACACGAATATTAACTACGTGATTTAACAATCTTCCTCACTTTAATTTTTATTAAATACTGCTATATTATATACAGAATCAAAATTAAAGGCAGAGTGGAAAATGATGCAAGTTGAACTGTGCTGTGAGGTGTGACTCTTTTTGTGTGTGCTTCATACACATAAATAAAGAGGGAAAGAACTCATTCACCTCAGTAAAAGAAAAGACTCAATAAAAGGCAACATAAAAGGCTTTTGGGTTTAACTCCACATTGTTGTTGTTGTTGTTTTTTAATTTCCATGTCAAATATCCTTCCCTTTGCAAAAAGTAAGTGTTAATTTAATCTCTTTTGTCTACTACTGCAGAGTTGACAGTCATAAAGACTCCACAAAAGAACAAGCAACTACTTTCTTAAGATAAAAAAAAAAAATCCTCATAAATCACTTGTCACTGAATACTCTGACATTCATGCCATGCACAACTGATTTCCAAAGGGAATCCGCATCCTCATTACAGACTAGTTTCAAATGAATTCACAAGTGTATTGCTTGTGCTAATACACACTTGTCCATGTATTTTTTGGCCCCAAAATTACATGAAAAATGATACATGTAATGCAATGCTAACTAGTATCACTATAATGTAACACTACCAAATCTATAAAGATTAAATACATGTTAAAATATAATTCTTACAGCAAGTCAGACTGCTTTCCCACCATATCTACCCATTATGTTTCATAATTCACCAGTTATTGACACTTATCTTCTGTTTAAATGCATAAATGGCTGAATTCAATTTGATTTTCCTCTTATGGTTCTGAAATACTATTCCTCTCTGAAATACTCTAGCTGCAGCTAGGTTCATTCACACACTGGTTTTACAATATGATGTGGGGAGAATAGAGGGGAAAAAAAAAGCTGTACTATGTTATCTATGATTTCTTTCCAGTTACTGATCAAATAATAAGCAACAGAAATGGAACAAGGCATTTATGTTACAACTCACTGATTCTATAGCACATAACTTATATAGCTTAAAAAGCTTTTACTTTTCATACACATATGAGCCTCCGTTATAGTCTAGATACCTGAATTCACTTCTTGTTCTTTGCTTTCATTGGTAAGAGGATTATCATGAAGCTTCAAGTAGATTTCAATTGCTGATCGAGCAGCTTTGAAGTAGAAGGCATGTTTCCTGAGCACATCTTCTAATCTCAAAAGGTCTACATAGGCACGAAGAGTCATCTTTCTCATGCAGTATGTGTGGAAGTCAAATTGATCATCCGTTATCTCAAAAAAATGCTTCAAGGAGGGGAAAAAAAGGAAACCAAGTCTAAGGCATTTCCCTGGCTTACTCTATTTTTAATATAAATGGAGATAAAATTATAACTGATACTATAGGCATTATTTAACAAGCATAGAACTATTCTTACAATACTGACCATCCAAGAGAATCTGTCAGTAGGAAGAATAAACCCAGGAAAATCTCATTTTGTTTGCAAAAACTATAATGATAATGTTCAAAGGCTTAGGCACTCTTTAAAAGCCAATTGAAATATGATTGCTCTCATTAAAAAACAATTAGCAAAAAGACAGCATGAAGTTAGTGCAGAAGTAGTAGGTAAGAGACAACATTTTATACTGAATCCTTTTCACTATTCCACAATAGTTTTACACATAACAGATAACAGATGCCATCCTTAGCTATTACAATAAATCACCAAGAATTAACCTGCGTTAGAAACTTTTAGAAAACTTGTATGCAAAGAAAATTGTGCTGTTTACAGCTGCAAATATCTTTATTAACAGGAATAAAATAAAGTGTTTTTACCTACTTACCCTTTCTACTTCGTGACACTTTTTCAAGGCTTCACCGTATTTCCCTAGCCTTTGATAAGCTGCAGCACATTCAGTCTGGAACCACATACACTGCATCTCATTTAGGTTTTCCATAGCAGAAGTCCCTTCCTGAAATAAGTGCTATTATCACTTTTTGCCATTAGAGTTTACCATCTTTTTTCAAACACGACTAGAACTTGTTAGCCCGACAAAACCTGTTTGGATTCATACTTCATGCTTTTTCATGGGAAGCATTCTTTATATATTTAATATTCAAGATTGAGAACAAACTGGAAGCACAATCCAAATATCAAGAATTCCAGTCACTGAAATCAGAACATTTATGACAACACAAAGAAAATCCCATTCAATTCATTATGTTTAAATATTTAGGAACAGATCTATCCTATCTTACTACTGGTATCTACTCACTTCTTGCCCTTGCCTTCACACAATCATATACAGTGACTTCACAGAATGCCAGAATGGCTTGGGTTGGAAGGGTCCTGTAAGACCTAGTTTTAATCCTCTTACTGTGGACAGGGTTGCATCCCATTATATCTGGCTAACCAGGGCCTCATCCAACCTAGTTTTGAATGCATCCAAGGATGGGGAATCCACAACTTCTCTAGGCAACTCGTCCCAGTTCTTCATCCCATTCTCAGTGAAAAATTTCATCCTAATATAACATTTAATCTAAATCTCCCTTTTTTTCTTTTTTTTCTAAATTTTAAAACTATTCCCATTGTCCTACTGGTATCAGACCATGTAAGAAGTCAGTCTCCTCCCTGTTCATAAGCTCCCTTTAAATTCTAGGAGGGAGCCTGAGCCTGTCTTCATAGGAGAGGTGCTCCGATCCTCTCAATCATCTCTGTGGCTCTCCTCTGGACCTCCAACATCTCCATATCTTTCTTGTGCTGGGGACCCCAGGCCTGAATGCAGTACTCCAGGGGGGTCCTCACAAGGGCAGACTGGAGGGAGACAACCCGTCCCATCATCCTGCTGGCCACCCCTCTTTTGATGCAGTCCAGGATACAGTTGGCTTTTTGGGCTGCAAGTGCACAATGTTTGTATCAAGTTTATCACCACCAGAACTCCCAAGTCCTCGAGAGCACCCTTGCAGGGAAGGAATTCTCTCAGTCTGTACACAACTGGGATTACTGCGACTCACGTGCAACACCTTGCTCATGGCCTTGTTGAACCTCATTAGGTTCACGTGGGCCCACTTTTCAAGCTTGGATCTCATCCCTTGTATCAAGAGCATCACTCAGCTTAGTGTTGTCAAGCTTGCAGGGAGCATACTCAATCCCACTGAGCTTTAGCAGTCAAGTTTCAAATGGCTCCCAAAAATACCAAGGAAGCTTGGATTCACATTCAAGTTTTTTCACACTTAAGAAGAATTAAAGAGCCTAACTTGCATACGTGTTTTAGGAAACCCCACCAAGTAGCTGTCTTTCATAGTCAGTTACACAAATAATATGGAAACCCAGACTTGATGAACCTGAATTTTATATGAATATAAAAAACTATTACCACATTTAAACTGTTTGCCCTGCTTTTTATAAATGGAACTGCCTTATAAAACTGTAGTCTGTAGCACTAGTTTCAATGAAATGTTCAAGTCCAAATTACATCTATGTAATATAATTGAGTCATAATGAATGTAATAGCTTGCACATTCCTGTGCAGTTAGCTCAAATTATAAAATGGCAGATTTTGCAAACAAGGTATTCACCAGGGCCATTTTCAGAGAGGTACTTCAGAAGTATGTCACTACAGAAGTACTTCTGGACAAGTACCTCTGAATAACCATTTTCTCACAATTTACTGGCTCTTGACAGTTATTTATCACTAAGTGCAAGCTATGACACGCATTATTTTAAAAACGGACACTTGAAAAAAGATAACTTCCTGATCTTAGTAAAAAATTAAGACTTACATTAGCAAAGTTAAACAAGAACTGCCAAAAGCAAACAAAACCTCCCTTCATTATAACAGGAAACTTACCCTAGTGAATTTAGAACACATCTCTTCTGCATCCTTCACCATATTGGCTCGCAGCATGTATTTAGCACATTTAGAATTGATAAATCTGTCAGCAGTATCCAAAGATTGTGCTTCATCCATCCATTTGGCAGCTTCCTTCAGGTTACCTACATGCTGTTGGAAGAAAGTAGTTATGGAGAAATTTAATAACTAAATTTCAAGATAAACTTTATATTGACCAACTCTTGAAATCTACAATTACTGGCATCTCTCTTTCAGAAGTAACAGAGACAATATTCCTCTGCTTGTCCCCCTTCATTCTCAACCACATTTATAAATATTTTTTAAGAACATCAACGATTTGCTTTAAGCTGCGACTCACTTTCGCAAATCTCAGCAGAGAAGAGGGGTTTTCATTTTCTGACTGACTGCTCAGTGCACAAGGAGAAACCTACATGAAAGTCAATACTCACTGTGCTATCCACACATTCACACCAGTTTCATGGGACTTCTTTGTTTTTCTTTTTTTCTTTTTTTTAATTTAAAAGCTGTATACTCCACATGTCCAAATTCACTTTTTACCTTGTAAATTTTTGCTTTTAAGTAGAATAGTTCTATTAATGTTGGAGTGCTTGCAATTGCAGCATTAATGTAATCCAAGGCCAAAGAACACTGGCCAAGTTTGTCAAAGTGCTGTGCCAGGAAATACCGAACCCAGAGCAGCGTCGTTGGGGGCTCTCTCTCTCCATTTTCTGGAACAAAACAGAAACAAATTAAGACTGAACACAGCACTTGAAAAACATACAAAAAAAAAATCGTAGCAAATTCATCAGGTATTTCCTATAATGCTTTCATTTACTAAACATTAATTTATTACATCCTTCTCTTGCAAAATAAGTTTCAGCGTTACAACAATTCTTCTTAGCTGCCATAAACAGTAATTACATCATCATGAAGACAAGAATCAATACATAGAAACTTACCACATGGACCAAAAAGGTCACATGTTCTCAAAGAGGCTTCGTAACCAGTAACAAGTTCTTGGATTGTAGAGACCTGCATATAAAAATAGCAACTTAACTTCAGCTTTACTGCTGTTTATATGTACATTAACACACTGAAAAAATACCTGGGCAAAATTTGAGAAGCTATTCTAAAAGAATTTCTCAATTAAAAAAAAAAACAAACAACTGTAGATATCATCATATAACTTAATTTCACTTTCACAGAGTATCTTTGATCACGTTTTAACTGGGGATATTGCAGAAAGCAGGTGTAATCTTTGGCAGCATATTTGCAGGGGGAAGTGTATTTGATCAGTATCCTTCACAAGTTACACTTTAAAAGTAGTATTTATTAAGAACCAACTGAAACAAGGTGCTTTGGAAAAGGATGGGCACAATAATGAAGATACGGGCCAGGCTGCTTTAGTTTTCTAGCAAATGACAGGTACTACTAAAGAACTATTATTTTATTATTAAGAAGGCATTGCTGCTTGGAATACTGAGTGCATCCCTTTTATGTACCCTCTAAAGATTAAGGCAAACACCTTCTGAAACCATACCTTGTCCACAGTATCATTACTCATTCCAAAGCTAAAGACTCAAAGTTCATTCTTAGTTTTAGTCTCGCACTACTAAAGATTGAAATTTACAAGTGTCAGTATCTATCTTATTTATATTATCTTTTCATGACAAAGAACTATTCCAGAAGCAAATCCATGGCTTACAAGTGTCACTTTGGATTTTTAAGCATTTTATCATTCAGCCTGTTTTGTTGCAACATCTGAGACGTGCCTGCCACACTTAGCGAGCAGATAAAGCCTCTTAATGAAACAAGAACAGTACTAACAAAGGAAGAACTATGACCCATGTTCATCTACCCAAAACGCTGAAGGGAAAATGAGATCTTGAAAAATGAGATCTGGCTGTAAACGTAATAGGATAACAGCTACATTAACCAATCAAGTCAAACTTACAGGTTGTAAAAACCTAAATCAAGAGGTAAAAAAGATGAAAAATAAGACGATCCTAATTAAAAATATGTGGTTACAAGAGTAAAATGTGGAGAGAGCAGAATTACAGAAGTAGGATTTGTCAAAGCAGCACTTCATGATGCACTTGGGGAGGAGCAGGAAGGAGAAAGAAATCAACTTTGTTCCAGAAGACCAAAGCAGCACCATAGGCAAGAAATGGTGTTTGAAAGAGCAGAGGTGCCAGGCTCAAGTCACATGCAGCCAATGTAAATGTCTCAAAAAACATAATAAAATGTATAAGCAGATATACACGTTCTAGAAAACTCTGGGCAAACCTCATGAGAGTTTTCTGGTAACAAAAATCTCATCAAATACAATAAAAAATTACTAGACTTCAAATCATTGCCAGATTATAAAGAAACAGTAAGAAATCACAAGTACATGGACAGAGGCAAATAACTGCATTAAGCTGTTCCCTGGCCTCAGATGTGTTTTCTACAAGAAACCTCCAGCACTCTCAGAATGTCTTTGAAGACTGTCTTCCCTGAAATGAACTTACATGCTGAAGTCAGCAGCCACTGCAGCAGGGCTCTAGTACACACACAGAGTGCTGTTTCCTTGCTGCTTTTCACCACAACTTCAGAGTATTCCCACACTTATCTTCATCTGACTGTTAACAAACTTAAGTATCTCTCCGTTTCGCTAGATCTCAAGTGAGCTGTGTGAAGGGAGAAAAAGACCCCTTCACCTTTAGAAGCCAGATTGCCAAGTGTTAAGTACCAGTTTTTCTTCTACTGCAAGCAAATTGAGTGTACAACTGGATAGAGACCATGCTACCCCTAAAAAGAACATTTCCTGACTTCTAGGTACACATGCAGCCAGACTCTGCCTTGGGTCAGAGCTGGTGGCTGTTTCCAGGCTTACAAATGATTTTACTCCCTGTTTTGTCCCCGTGTAGTGATGACCCACTGCCAGCAGTGGGCAAAGGACAGGCAGTACCATACAGAAGGGTCACAAGTCAGCGTACAGCAGAAGTGAAAGGAAAACCTCTAATCTTGAGGTGACTGACAATACCAAGTGACACCAAGTCTTCACAAACGCCAAGATCTTCCACATTCAGAAATCTCTTGTGGTTTTGGGTTCTACGCTCCAGTGCTGGAGTTTGTTTTTTTTTTTTTATGAGGAAAGCTGGTTTGAGAAAACACTGCAAGGATCTGAAAAACACTGCAAGGATTCAGTAAAAGCAACAACTATAAAACTGCGAGACCGGTGATTAAAGTATTATAGGTATTCTTGATGAAAACAGTATCATGTTTCTCATGATTCACAAAATTTTTTATTTTCTTTTTTATTTTGATGCTGTTTTGCCTCAGTCTCTTCCTAGCAACTTAGGAAGATGCTTTCTGGTCCATAGGCTGCTTCATAGAACTAATCTGTATGCTAAAATCATCACTTCCATCGTAAAGTATTCCATCATTTCGAAGCAACGCATCATTCTTCATAAAAATCATGTTAGAATTCCTGAAGAACAGAAGTCAAACTGAAATACTTGGAAATAACACAGTACTCATCCTGATTAATTTCAAACAGCACTCTCACAGAAAAAAAAATTCACATTTGTCCTTCCCATGCATCTGAGAAAATATAAGTCATTATGAAAAGTATCTTAAGTCTGGTCCATAGGCTGCTTCATAGAACTAATCAACAAATCTCCTGTTCTGCTATGACAAGGATGGATCTAGTTGTACAGCTGGGCCCAAATACTGGAGAGACTACACCTACTTATTACTGGTGGAAATGCATCTTTACTCACCAAAGAAGCCTTCGGATACAATCAAAACTCAAACCTCACACTTTTCCAT
The DNA here is from genome assembly GCF_026119805.1 of Tympanuchus pallidicinctus. Taxonomy (NCBI): domain Eukaryota; kingdom Metazoa; phylum Chordata; class Aves; order Galliformes; family Phasianidae; genus Tympanuchus; species Tympanuchus pallidicinctus. The sequence goes on along the minus strand of NW_026294780.1, from coordinate 41,396,865 downwards.
TGGTTGCTACCTGCTACTTTAGCATCATCACAGAAGAACAGTGAACTAAGAAGCATGAATCCAAAAATTAGAAAAACTTGTTTGCCTTTCTGCAGCTTATGTCTGTATTAAATCTGCATGTGCTCCCAAAGCAGTATAGATTTTGCAAGAATCCTGAAAGTTCCACACACCGACTTGAAACAAAGATTCCATGAGGGTCAGAGTGGCCTCTCAGTTCAGTTCCATGCAATTTATTTCCATTTGTGAGCATTTTTTCCACTAGCAAAACTGGAGTCAATTTCTTCAATTAAGTACTTAAGGAAGAGTGAGACTGCACTAAATACCTACTTATCAATAATTTAAATTAAATGTTAAAATGTGAGCAACAAGAACACAACTCGCTCTAACACCAATTCTGAATTACCTTCCTGTGAGCACTAGCTTTTGTATTTTTTCTATTTTGTCCCCTCTTTTGTAACAGACTACAAGGCCTAAGGGAAAATTCTTTTCCAAATAAATGGCTGATGGCTAGAATTCTTCCACTGTCACTTGCAACTATTACGGTGGTACCTTTGGCCAGCCATTAAGTGGAAATCTGTGCCATGCATTATATAATTTTCCTTTAGGCAGAGCAAGAGAGGACTATCACACACAGGAACAATGATACGGGGATGAAAAATGCAATGTTAGGGCTATAGTAGCTTAAATTTTATTTTCTAATTATTTTTTCTTCACATTAAGTTGAATGAAATGACAAATAGAAGTAAAGAGGAACATGTTAAGGAACGATTTTTAAGAGGCAAACATATAGAACAAAGGTGAAGTGATGTATGCAATGGGAGATGATAAAACAACCCACTACAAACAGCAAATACTTAAATCACTAATGCAAAACATTAATTTTTCAAATAAAACTAAGCCATTTTCTATGGTTCATTACTAAAAAAGTCAGATTACTAAATTAATTGCATATCCTCTTATTGCAGCAGCCAGGTAAGATAGTTTAATAGACTTCTGTTTCAACAAAAATCTTCAAAAGATTAACTCTATTTCATTCTTCAATGAAGTAACTGTAAGAAAAGGAACTGAATATAATTACCAGTACAAATAACACAGTTTCAGTTACTGCCACTGTAAGTCAGTATAAACTTAGCAGCACTTCTAGTGCACAGATCAGAAGCTGCTTCAGGCAGTTTCAGAAGCAACCCAGACATTTCACATTTGGCACTGGCTTGCATCCCTGTCATTTGAATTCCTTAGAACATGTTTTACTCTACTGTTCTCAAGAGATTTCCTCCTTTTGTATTTCTAGAATTATACATCTTTTTTGCTTCTGCAAAAGTTTTGTTACTTGATAAATGTTACTTGGCTGTGAGTTAGCGTGCTTATGTAGGAGATTCCTCAAGCACACACTCTCAGGTATATTTCAAGAGAGAGAACTGGGAAATGCCTTCTGCATGCTTAGGTCGAAGATTGAATTATCCAGTGATTTTAATGAGGTTAGCTTTGTCTTCTCCTTCAAGCAGCTGCACACTGCACTGCAATCAAGTAGCAAGTAGCAGCTTTAAGAAGATGCTGCCTTCCTAGAGACAAGTCCAATCTTGCCTCTGTGTCAAATGCACAAGCATCTGAAATTTCAGTGTTTCAAATAGAATGTGATGGATGCTACAATTCTGAGACCCCACAACAGGGCCAGAAACTTCTACATATGGGAAGGCTCTGGCTAGACCATTCAAATATTGTCATGAAGAGCTAAAGAAGGAAAAATTAACCAACAATTCTTCAGCTTCCAGTCACTGATCCAGCACGGCTTAAGAATTTGCTCTATTTTTCCACCTCAGCAGTTACAGCAGAAAGGCTTGCTTAAAAAAGCTTCACTAGAATCTCTCCTACTCTTGGACTCACCTGCCTCAAGAAACTCAAATTATGCTGTAAGAAAAAGACGAGTTTCTCTATTCAAATAGAATTCTGTAGCAGTACTTCAAATGGAAGAAGAGCCAGAAGTGTGGGCACTTCTCATTCCTTATCTACAAGAACAAACATGCGCCCACTGCCTTCAAGGCACTCAACTCAGATGAATTGCACAAAACCTTAGGTAGCAAGTAAAACAGTAGGAATATCCCGGAATCAGAATTGTCTTAGCATTACCAAGCATTTTTCAAATAGTTAGCAGCCCAAAAGGTCAAACACTGTATTCTGGCACAAGTATTGTATTTCCAAGCAGAAATTCCTTTCACGTCAGAGGCAGGTGTTACACAGATTAGGGTTTCTGAACACTGGTGCAGAGACAATTTAAGTCAACTGTAAGCCCTCATGACGAAGGGGATGGGCTGCTGCCTATCAAAATGAGGGAGTAATTTCAAAGAATAATCTTCCCCAATACTGACAAAGCACTCTGCTTTAGCAAGAAGATTTCCACTGCAGAAGGACCTGCGAAAGAGGGAAAAGGGGAGGTAGAAACGGATAGAGAAACGAATTGTGGAATTGTTCATCATCATCATAGGATGAAGACAGTCTTCTTTGCTTGAAATGAACTAGGACGTTTCCCAAGACAGAACCTCACAATTTGGCTCGTATGTCAAACTGTGACAACTCCTTATGACTTAAGATGTCAACATGAGTGGTTTTCATCACCAGAAAGGTTGTTTTTCACAGCTCATTCTGAAGACCCACAGAGGGAGGACTGCATAATCAACTAACAAGAACCACATTCTTGTATCTTGCATTTTCTTTTAATGTGAAAGATACATATAAGAAAGAAACATGCGTCATATCCAAAGACTATGTTATCTGTGAACTTGGAGTTCTGGAAATCTGTCCTGTAAACTTGGAATTGATCGACTTTTCCTCTTACAAAGGTCTCCATAGCAGTTTCTACTACCTAAAACAAACAAACAAAAAAAACGCAAGCAACCCTTGTTGCTTTTTTTTGTTGTTGTTTGGGTTTTTTTAGTCAGCAATAGAAACAGATCCCGAACAGCCACAGGACCTTGCCATCTAAAAAGAAAACTTCTCTTCAATCATAGTACTACTTAAAACCAGCTCCAAGAAATGTGGAAACTCCGTCTTACTAGCAGAAGTATATCCCAAAGCTGAATAAAGTAAACTCCTTGTTGTCACCTCCAAATGAAGCTGAATTTTCAAGGTATTTCCCATTACCAACACTGCATATGGTAGCACTTGAAAAAAAGTGTTCAGGCTGTGAGTAAAATCTGTCAGAGCATAACTGGGTTTGATGCTACTTTTCCAACACAGCAGAAGAGATATTCACTCAACTTGCTAAGTATACTGATGTCTATGTGAAAAACCAAAAAAGTTGCATCTTTCAAAGTATGTAAAACCATCTGCAAGTTGTTCAGCTACAGAGTATACAAAGGTGGAAACCACTGTAGTACAAAACTTCAAAACAGACCTCACCATCTCCAAAAGCTGGGATAACTAAAGACCAAATGGCAAGCTAACTTTGCAACAGTAGCACTGGCATTTTCCTTGGGCCAAAGGAAAGTTATGTTGGCATTAACAGATAAATACCTGCAGCCAAATTTATGGGAGTATTTTCATACACACTTTAATCTTCCACAAGACAGAAAGTATCCACTGTGTAGCCTGAAGCAATACTCTAAATTCTCGTGGGAAATGGAGGAACAATAGAGAGAAACTACATCAAAACTTCCAAGTCTTTCTACAATGAGATAAAGTGTTTATAGCATGCAGAAACAGTATCAGCATACCTTGAAAAATATTTCAGAAATTAGTACCTATGAAGTTCAGGCAAAAACAGAAAGCAGCTGCTAACAAAGGCTTTGGATGATTGCTTTTTGAACAGGCTTTGTGGCTGGTCTGTGGTGTACAAATAAAAGCTGAGCTAAACCACCTCGTTCTTGAGTTGTCTCCTTTATCAGTCCATCTTTGAGATGGTGGTGATTATTTACACATGTAAACAAAAACCAGTCAAAACTATGGAACTGAAAACCGAGGAGTTTAACCACAAAATAATGAAAGGGAATACAGTAAAGCGTGGTTTGCAGCTTTTATTTTGATGCTATGTACCATTCTGAACAGCTTTCTTTAGATACAACTTGCACTAAAAAAAAGCTCTGATACGAAGAACATCTTCTAAAGTGACATTTCTTGAAAATTCATTTCTAAACTCCATTTGCTCACAGCAGCATATTCACGGCCTCAATGAAAATCGTTACTTCATTTGTGATGGACAGAAGAGACATACAGATTGGAAGGAACATGCATCCTCTCCTGTAAGTTCCTAAAGGTAATTGAAAGGAGAATCCTGGGTTTAAAGCCAGCCAGACTGTACCCAAAAGGTAAATTTCCAACCCAGAGTCTCACCTCTACAGATACGTAGTCATAGATCTGAACATTCAGGCCTCCAAAATATTTAAGAATGAAAATATTTCAAAGCAGCAGATGATACCCAGCACAGACACATCATGTGAGTAATAGTATTTCAGTCCAAGGGATGCTGAACATACCTTACTGGAGAGATATACTGGAGAGTGAATACTGTGATTCTGTGATACTGGAGTGATACACAGAGATTAAAGAAGCTTCAAATAAAGAAGCTACTAATCAACTCAAAAAACAACAAAGAACTCAATTAACAAAACAGAACAGGTCCACAGACAAAAAAACAAAGGTTTTGGTAAAGCCAACAAAGACAAGAAGCATCTTCATCTATAGCCAAGAAGTGGTTGGCATGAACTGAGATGTGCTTTTCATCGAGGCAGCAAAGAACAGAGCATGCCAAATATGAGCCAGCTGGCACACAGGCACTGTACAAAAGGTCTGAGTTCAGGCTCTTATGGGATATCCATACAGAAAGATGTACATAGGCAGCTACTTGAATAAGAAATTCCATTTCCTGTGGCTTCCTACTATAAATTCGTCTAAAGGAATATCCAAGATGAGAGCATGTATAAGTTCACAGAGAAACCAAAAAATGATTTCAGCAAGAGCCACAGCGCTTGATTTTTTTTTAATACCTTCTATAAAAGCAGTAAAGAATCCACATTTACCAGTGCAAAAAGGAAAGGTATGGGGTATGCACATAAATGAGCATCTCCGGTTATATCCAAGGCAGCTACACACTGACTGCACTACTTGCAACCAACTTGCTTTGACTCTCTTGAAAAGTTTCTGTTCCATACCTTGTTACATATAAAATTGACAAGCTCCTTTGAAGCTGAGGAACAGTAACTGGTATAAGATCAGTTTCACATTAAACAAAAACTTGAAGATGACTATACGAGGGTGAGCCATGAATTTAAAGTGCCTCAAATCTAAGAGAATAAAAATTAAAACTAAATGTAAGGATTTGTTTTAAAGCAACACTCTTTGAATACCTTTCTTACACTGTCACGGCATCTGAATAACAGTGCTGCTGTTAAGGTAACATTTGGAATGGAAAAATGCAGGATTCAGCAGCACTTGAAAATGAACTCATAAATTCCATATTGCTGGGAAAATTCTGTAACAACGGAGTCTTTTTCATTAAAACTTCTATTTGTTAACAAAATCAAACATGAGGTGGGGTGGCCAGCAGGGACAGGGAGGTGACTGTGCCCTTCTACTCTGCTCTTGTGAGGCCCCATCTGGAATACTGCGTCCAGGTCTGGAACCCCCAGTACAAGAAAGACAGAGAGCTGTTGGAGAGGGTCCAGAGGAGAGCCACAAAGATGATCAGGGGACTGGAGCACCTCCCCTAAGAAGACAGGCTGAGGGTGCTGGGCTTGTTCAGCCTAGAGAAAAGAAGGTTGTGGGGTGACCTCATTGCAGCCTTTCAGTACCTAAAGGGAGCCTACAAACAGGAGGGGAATCAACTCTTTGAAACAGTAGATAACAGCAGGACAAGGGGAAATGGTTTGAAGTTGAGGGAGGGAAGATTTAGGTTGGATGTCAGGGGGAAATTCTTTATAGAGAGAGTGGTGAGGTGCTGGAACAGGCTGCCCAGAGAGGTTGTGGATGCCTCATCCCTGGAGGTGTTCAAGGCCAGGTTGGATGGGGCCCTGGGCAGCCTGGTCTAGTACTAAATGTGGAGGTTGGTGGCCCTGGCTGTGGCAGGGGGGTTGGAGACTCACGATCCTTGAGGTCCCTTCCAGTCCTGGCCATTCTGTGATTCTGTGATGACTAGGTTATTTACATTGTTTCAAATTCAACTGCACATCTAGCTATTATTATTTATAGTCTAACTTGTCTCAAAAACCTCGTACTAACTTCAAAGAAAATTATCCAACATGAACAGGTTTAAGAATACTCATGCTCACTAAAATGGGAGCATCCTATTCTGGCATTACCTGAAACAGTTTATTTCCTCTCCTCTCCATTTATTTTAAAATTTCCCTTATTTAGCATACACTGATACTGCAGAAGTAATGTCTTCCACTATGAACGTATCAGATATTAACCAGATTCTGAGCGAGTCCACATACCAGACTTCGACTCCTATAATTTTAACTCAGCCATCTTACTTTTCTATCTACAGTTAAACTGGCAGTCAGCAGAAACATGGAAGTATTCCTTGGTTGACTGGACCTTCATCTCAGAGTTACTTCATCTTAAAATGTAGAGAGATTCAGAGCAAAACTAACATTTTTCTTACACAAACCACCAATAGTTCAGAGGGCAACTACAAAAATGGTTGCAACTCGTTTAAGTCCTTTAGCTCACTGTATCAAGGAGGGAAGGTGCTGTCTTTCTTGTAAGAGGCAAAGAAAAATCTTTAGATTTTTCTAAAGACTGCTGTTTCTGATGTTTCTTCCAGCCATGCATTCTCTCATCCAGTATTTCCTCACAGTCTCCATGTTTTAAGCTACCCTGAAAAAGGGCACATGCTCTAATGTCGAGCTTCAGTGGAATCAATGCACCTGCAACACAATCGACGCAAACCTTGATGTTGACTAATTGAAGACCTTTACTCTTGGGATTTTTATCTCGTGGATATAGAAATCAAAGTGTGTGGAGAACTAAGGAGCGCTTGTGAATAACGCTCAAGTACAAAGAGAATGACTGTTGTGGGGAAGGGGGGTGTTAGTACTTCAAAATCTCCTGTGAGGAACAGTAAGGAATAAGGCTGTTTGTAGTTATTTGTGATACAGACAGTAGTTTTACAGAGTATGAAAGCAGCTACATCTCATGTCTTCACACACGCTTAAGGTAATTAGCTTCCAGCAGAACAATTCTGTCAAGGGCCACAGCTACAATAGCCATGAATAGTAGCTTAGCATGAAAAACAGAACTCAATTCTGTTGTGGGCACTCCTAAACACAAATTTTTGTTTCTTGACTATGCAAGAGACTACAGCTTCATCTCAATACAGCACACATTGTGTCAACTGTGTAAGCTGACAGGCACTCAAATCAGCATATGTAGTTTAAATTATTTAAAAACTAAAAGCCTAACAGATAAAAGTTTAATAAGACTCCATAGTATATAGCAGGCTTTTGAAAATAAAAGTCTAGGGTAATAGAAAACTTGATAATTGACCACTTAGCTTAAACTTTTCTTTTAAAACTTCAGAAACTGAAGCGCCAGACAGAGTAAAAAACTGTAAAAGTGCTTACAGTATAAAACAGCCTTGCAACTGAACAGCAGGTCTGCTACACCAGCAAAAAGAATAAGACATCCATATCAAAATACTTAACATACATGCTGTATCATACTGAAATGTTCTTCTTGTAAATGTTCCATGGTTCCTTCAAATTTCTCACTCGCATATCAGTTCTTTAAAAGGTTATTGCAAAAAACCTTACAAATCCTGAAAACACAACTCAATACTACTCCAAAAATATCAGCCATCTACAAAAATCCCATCTTATTCACATTTAAAGACAAGCTTTATTTGTATATTCCAAAGTTCTAGTGGAAAACAGAGTACCCTGGTTAGAGGGGGGAAAAAACCCACAAAGGCACAAGTTTCTTTATGTAGAATGGTGCTGCCCTTTCATTATAGTCTTCTGTCTGCCATGCCTATAAATGACTCTTTTTATTTAGTTATCTACAGTTCCCATCATTTTTAACCATTGACTAAGTAATAGAGACAACAAATTCACTTTGATATGCAAGTTACCTTTATGGTGTACTTATCAATCAGTGATACAGAAATTCAGTATTTTGTGGCAAGATCAAGAAAATCAAATGAATAAATAATTTCCAGAAGCAGCACAAGTATGTTTTAAATGATATTCTTCTGAAGTAAAATGAACTGTCTTTTCTAGAAATAAGTACAGTTCCTCAAAGCTTGCTATCAACAACAGCCCTGCTATACAGAAACATCTCCCTCAAAGCATGTGAACTTCATTTATTTTAACCATGCAATAGGATCTTTCAAATGGGAATAGTTCATTTTCACATCTTTGATCCAACCATCCTAGAGAGATTGACACTGCAGCAATGGTTCGATTGCTTAGAAACATAAAGCTAAATAGTAAAAACAAAGAAAAACAAACATGAGAACAAATTGAAATAAACTGCTGCTTCCACAAACACCTGAGCAGTTCCTTCAACAACAAAAAAAAACAAACAAAACACAATTAAAAGACCTGGGCAGAATGAACAAGTGGGAATAGGAACCACTCTGTCCGTAAGTCTGGGTCCTTACATGAATCAAATCCCTCAGCAGCAGTATCTGCTGGAGTCACAAAAACTCCGTGCTTGTTACTCTCTCTGTCAGCATACAGAGCATGCAGTGATCACAGTATTTTCTAGGGTAGAGCTCACATTAATTAAAAAAACAAGATGAAGACGACAAAGTTTGGGAGTTGTGTTACCACCTTCTCAAAGAACAGGTTGGTTTAGGGTAAAAGACAGTTTTCTCTTTAACTGCATGTCATTGCATACTGTACTACAAAGTACTGCATAACTTCTGAAAGTAAATGCCATTGCCACTGTAGACTGTAGAAGGCAAAAGTTACTTAGCATAGTGAGTATGAGTTAGAGATAAAAGTCAAAGGCACTGGACACCCAAGTCCACTCATCTCCATAACACAGAATCTAATTTAATTGCTGAAAGCTTAGGATATGGTATTTGTCAAGCATTGCAGAGAACTGCTCTGCTGAGCATCCCAACAGTTGTTGTGTATTAACACAATTAACACACCACACAATGACCCATTGCAATACTGTACCAATCATTCCTGCTGTATACATTACAAACACCAGCAGGTTTGCCCAAACAAATTGTCTTCATCTGCAGGCAGCTCACAGTAAGCATGAGCTATTTGACCTGGGAAACAATTCCTGGGATAATTATGACTCAGGGCCAAAAAGATGATCAAAGAGCTGGAGTACCTCTCCTATGAAGAAAGGTTGAGGAACTTAGGCCTGTTTAGCTTGGAGAAAAGAAAGCTACGAGGAGACCTCACTGTGGTCTTCCAGTACTTGAAAGGCACAAGCAGGAAGAGACCAATTTTTTACACACTCTCATAGTGACACAACAAGGAGGGGATGGCTTTAAACTAAAACAGATGAGATTTTGGTTAGATGTGAGGAAGAAAGGATCAGGTTGCCCAGAGAAGCTATGGAAGTGTACAAAGCCAGGTTGGATGGGACCCTGAGCTGGCTGATCTAGTGGGGGTCAATCCTACCCATGGCAGAGGGGTTGGAGCTAGATATCTTTAAGGTCTAAACCATTATATGATATGATTTTAATGACTTCACTGGAATTTTACTGGCATCTCTCCTCCACTTTTCCTTCAATACAATGAGAGCAAATTCAGCATCGGTGAACAACTCCATCAACAAAGCAGCTAATCGACTGATTTCTAACAAGGGCAGGACATCTTTATACAGCTCTTTACCGAAAAGAACAGGAAGATAATCACTGATAAAACATCAAATGCACAATTATTACACTATCTGTTAGAATGTGCACTGTGGAAAATCACAGAAATAAAATGGGATGCCATATATGGCATTTTGAGGATTCCAAAATCCAGAATGATGAATGGAGGACTGTACTGAAACAACAAGGAGGTTCCTTTCTATCAACAGCACCCTCAGCATAACCAGATCACACACTTGAATAAGCAACCTACTCTTCTGTGAAGTGCCTACCCTGCAGCAGTAGTTACAGATGCTTCACTTGCCATGTGGCAAACCATGCATGTTCTCACATTTAACCTAACACTAATGCAAATCTGCAGCTATTCACCTGTATTTGAAGTGAACCCATTTCTAAAAAAGCAGGTTCTGTGGAAAGTGCTTATTTAACTCTTCATGAATGATCTGAGAAAGGAGAAGCAAGAAACATTAGGAACTGACTGGGACCTTTGCTGACAAACAGATATAAAACCACTAAGACTCCAAATCACAACATGCCAATTGGTTACCTCAATGCTCCTGCCTACATGCATTCAAGGCAAGCCCATCTTTCTTTTACACTTTTGCACTGTTTACTCTAAGATCTTAATGTTGCCAGGCTTGTGCAAAAAGCATTAACTCCAGTACTGAAGTACAGTTCATGGAGTAGCTTGCACTCCAGCAAGTCAAAAGCTACAAGCTCATCTTAAACTTGAAGGTAAGACTCTGTACGGAAGTACTTACACAGAACCATTAAGGCTAGAGAGGACCTCTGCAGACCACCCAGTCCATCTCCTCCCTTTACAGAACAGGGCCAGCTGAAGTCAGTTACTCAGGGCTAGGTCCAGTCACATTCTGACTGTCACCAGGGACAAGGGACTCTCTCACTCTGCTCTTGTCATTGACAGTTGTCATGAACCAGTGAGCTCAGAACTACACCCAGCACTCCAGATGCACCTCATGAAGGGACTGAGCAGGACTGGCCTCCCTCAACATCGTGGTGCTTTTCCTCGGGCAGCTCAAGGTGCTGTTGGCCTTCTTTGTCACAGGGGCATGCCACTGGGTTATGTTCAGTTTGCTATCTGAACCTCCATGTCCTTTTCTGCAAAGCTGCTTTCCAGGGTGAATAACCACTTCAGTAACCTCTACTGAAACACACGTATAGGTGAACTACACTATTTTGATTAAAGCAAATACTTGTGAAAAGATTAACTGAATGAAATAATGTAAAGAAATGTGTTATATCCTTTACTATAAACTACATAAAGAATTCTGTGTATAGTTTTAGTATTCCTGGAAATATCGGAGTAGCAAAAACACTCTCTGCCTTTAACATCCTTTGTTTAGACATCGCATCCAGTGATGCATCAGGCAAAAGGATTTCAAACAACAGTTCAAACAAAAAAACTCAATTAAGGATTTGAACAAGGCATTATTCTGCCCAAGGTGTACATAAGATATAAGCACTATATCCTTAACTATATCCTTTCTTATTGCCTCATCATGATTGCATGCTTTAGAAATGTTTGCACTGACTCCAACGCATTAAAAAAATATTTCATTAATCTCCACAGAGATTGTCAACAGATGTTCAGTGAGAAGCCAGAAACTAAATGCCAAAACACCTTTGGATCTGCTACAATCTAGGTAAGAAAAACGCTGTTTCTAAATCTCAGCATGCAAATTAAAGCATCTTCTTGATTTACAATACCTGAAGCATGATCCTAAGATGCACTTAATGTACATACTTAACCTAGTGACTTATTCCTTTCCGTACTGAGTCATGTAGTAAAGATTCCAGTGTCATAACAAACAGGTTTCAAAGCGCCAGAGTTGGATGTGAAAAATCCAAGGCAACAACTTACCATCTCCTGAGATATAAAAAAAAAATAAATCTCAGCCTAACACAGGTTTTGCATATTTCTATACTAAATTCGAGAAACAATGGCACAATGGCTATGGATACAGGCACGCAATTGACAGCAACATGAACTGCCTCCTATGCTTCCTGGTCAGATGAGTTCTAAGTGGTAACGCGGATGTCTTAGCTGGGTTTAGATGACAAAGCCACCATGCCTTTGTACAATTTGAAGTCTGTGCTGCTGTGAGCCCTGTCTTGATTCAACAACTCTGGCACGCTGTTTGTGTATTCACCTGTAATATTTACTGTCCTTCACAAACCTAGCGAGAACACGCAGAAAAGTGATCACACTAATGCAAAGGATTTGTTTGCAGATGGATTGACCCTGAAGCAGCTCAGTGAGCCGTGTACTGATGTGAAGAGAAAGAAAATTGCATGACCAAAGGGGCAGTTGAGCAAGCAGCTGTAAAATGATGTTCTGTTACTTAAACAAGGTGGGTAACAATTATGAAGGTATACAAGGGATAGTTATTGACTTAAAGAAAACACAGCTTGACTGAATTTCTTCCATCTTCAATAACTTACAGTATTATTACTGTAAATAAGGCGACTAGCAGATAAAAACAAAAACCATCTACTGCACACTAAGACATCAAGATTTTACACTTCTGAAGTATATGGACTTATCTGAGGTGTGCCAAAATTGATGCAAGTTCCTACACTACAACAGTGTCATCACAGCCCACCCCCACCTTGATCCCTTAAAAAGTAAAACAATGATAACAAAATAAACAAACCCACAAAAAACACTTTTTTTTCCTTCCTTTAAAGAAAAAAAAAAAAGCTTTGTAAACAACCAAATGGATGAAGTCTGGCTTCCTATGTTTTAATCTGCATACTCCAGGCTGTTCCTTAAAATTGTTACAGCCTGAAAAGACAGCAGCATTTAGTACTTGCTTTGAGCAGCCTGCTGAGTGCTAACTCATGACTTAGTTTAGGAATTCATACTTACTGCCCTTCTAACAGAATAAGCATCCTTGAATCACACTTAAACACATTCTCTATAGAACAATTCAAAGAGTACAGCAGACAGTACCAGGAAGGATTTATCTCTGCTATGAAGAAAGATTGGGGGAAGGCTTGTTTAGCTTAGAGAAGAGAAAGCTCCAGGAAGACATCATTGTGGCCTTCCAACATTTGAAGGGAGCATATAAACAAGAGGGGGAACGACTGTTTACAAGGGTGGATAGCGATAGGACAAGGGAGAAGATTTTTAAATTAAGAAAGAAAGGGGAGGTTTAGGTTAGATTCTAGGAGGAAGTTTTGTACTCAGAGGGTGGCATTCAAGGCCAGGCTGGATGTGGCTCTGGGCAGCCTGGTCCAGTGGTTGGCAACTCTGCCCATAGCAGGGGGATTGAAATTAGATAATCTTTGAGGTCCTTTTCAACTCAGGCCATTCTATGATTTTGTCAATCAATTCTCAGAACACCAATATAGTGTTTGGGGAACTTGTGAATTAAAAATTACTCGAGTATTCTTGGATTTGGTTACTCACTTGTTCAGCACTTACCTTTAAGCCTTCAGTTACTCAAAGAATCTTTGATCAATAAAAAATAAAATACTAAAACACCACTAATTGATCATCAGTCAAACGTTATAAAAGAACATTTGAACTTTAACTCTGTAAGCAGCCCCCCCAGAAAGTGGGAATTTCTACTGTTTTCTGATATCATTTCCACAACTGCCACAAATACAGCAAACCTGTTTTAGATCTTTATAACAACGTGTCTGTTGGAAACTAAAGCATAATTTCCAACCTTGGTATTTGTGGTCTAAGCAGAGTAAGTACAGAAGAGTTTCTAGAATTTCCTTGAGTAAGCTTCACTCTAATCCTGGTGCATCCTGGAGATCTGCAGCACAGTGTAGCTGGAGTACCTAAATTACTACTAAGTGCTAGCAGAATATAATCTGGTTTGAAATTGAAATATACCAGTAATCTTTATGTAAATCATTTAGTGAAGAACCACCTTCAGTCAATTAAATACCAAACAACATTTTCCTCAACAATTCAGCAAACATTTACTTTTCACATAACCACTTTTCCTCTATACCCTACAAACAGGCAGAGAGAGATAGACATTGGATATCTAGAACCAGCCACTCTCTACATTTTAGATTCCTCACTCAGGTTTAAGAGGTGTTAATGTCACAATGTTCAAAGATACAGAAATCTAATCCTCCTCCCAGCTGAGCAAATCAAGTTACATTTCTTCCCCATTATTCATCTATATTATTGCAGGCATTTAAACTCCTTTCCCACCTGTGACACTGGCACAATTTTGTCTGATACAACCTGAAGGCTTCTATTAGTCTAAGCATCGCTTATTTTACCCTTTTTCCTGAAACCACGCTATGTCAAAGACTCTGGACATCCCTGGAGTTCATGGAAGAACCTTCTAGGCTTACATAGAAACTCTTTAATAAAATCATCTTATCTGTATGGTCTCAGACTGAAATTGCAGATTAGAACTGCTTCTGAAAATCAGAGGACAAAATGTACATTTCCAACACTTTTAGAGAACTTATTTCCTAATTATCTATAAGGTACAACATGATCTTGAGTACAATTCTTTCAGTTTTCAGTGAAAAATATACCAATAACTTAAGTTAGAAACTAGCATTAAGCATCACCTTAGTTAAGTTAGATACCAAGGTGCATTTTCCTAAAAAGCACACATTAGCTTTTCACACTTTTCCTTCCCATAACCCCTGAACTTTATAATGGCTAAAACTGTCAAACATGAAAATTTCTGTTTCAAACTGTTGTGTTACATGAATATTCAACCACGTGAAATGCAAAACAGACTCATTTTGAGGAAGAGAAGCAACAGAAGGAAAAGGAGGATGTTTTTGCAGAAGACAGCACTGCACACAGATCTGAAAATATCTGTCAAATATGAGGCGAAAATCAGTATTTAGAATCAAGCTCCTCAAGTCCTAATAGGCAGTGATCTTATGTGATCAGACCAGTGATCTCACTGAAGATAACTAGCAAGAAATCAACTACTCTGAGTGAATCTGTCCCCAGACATGCTAGTGATCTTTTTACTCACAAAACAGGTGTCAAAATATTTTTCCAAGCACAATGAGACTATCTTTTACATACATCATTATCAGATGTACAACTTCCGCAGTACTTATTTTCTTCTGTCTAGGTACTCAATGTGTTGACATTTTAAAAAATTCAATCCAGTTTCTAAAGTTTACATTGAAAGCATGCATTACCAGTATGCATTGTGGAAAAAGCTTGTACTGCACAGCATGCCAGAATTCCTTAACGATTATGTCAACTTACAGGAAAAAAGCACAGATAATATTGAGCTGTTAGAGCAGGTCCAGAGGAGGCCAGGAAGATGATCAGAGGGCTGGAGCACCTCTCCTACAAGACAGGCTGAGGGAGCTGGACTTGTTCAGCCTGGAGAAGACTGTGAGGAAACCTCATTGCAGCCTTCTAGTATTTAAAAGGGGATTATAGAAAGGAGGAGAAAATACTATCCCAGATAGATACTGATAGGACAAGGGGAAATGGTTTTTAGTTGAAGGAGGGAAGATTTAGGTTGGATATTGGGGAAAGTTCTTCACAGAGAAAATGGTGAGGTGCTGGAACAGGCTGCCCAGAGAGGTTGTGGATGCTCTGTCCCTGGAGGTGCTCAAGGCCAGGTTGCATGGGGCCCTGGGCAGCCTGGTCTAGTACCAAATCTGGAGGTCAGTGGCCCTGCATGTAGCAGAGGGGCTGGAACTTGATGATCCTTGGAGTTCCTTCCAACCCAAGCTGTTCTATAATTCTATGAATAATTCTATGAATATTCTCAAAACAGAAGCATTTTGAAAATGATAGGAGATTCTCAAAGTCAAGAATAGCCAAAGTTGGTTGATAAGCATCCTATATTGAAGTTTTTCTTCAAGCTATAAAAGCTGTTCCCAACTGGAATACCAAGTGTTCTTATTGCCTGTAGCAAAAACTGAACATCTGAATCAATTTTTTTTATTTGCTGCACATTTTATTAACCTTAATTTGAAGCACTTACTGCACCTTTTGAAAGCTTGGAACAAATAACTCAATCTGAAATAACAGTTCCAGTGTGACACAATTTTTCCAAATCTAGGAGAATTTAAAAGTGTAGAAATTGAACACTAAGATTATCCAGAGACTGAAACGGGAAACAAGCCTTTGTGGTAAATAGTAACAATTACGTATTGATGCAACTCAAATATATGTAGAATATTAGACATCTGTACGATATTTTAAAATCATTACTTCTGGTGACATCATAAACCATAAGCTGAATGAATCCTGACACACTTGCAGAGCACACATATTTACTGGTTACCTTTGAGCTTCAAAAAATAAAAAATGAATAAAGATCAGTGCAACCTGCAACCAGGCTTCAAGTATTTTCAAATCAATTATCAACAGAAGTAAAAATCTTGTCACAGATTAAGTATCACCCAATGATGATTCACATAGGACAAAACAGCAACATTAGGGAGAAAAGTGTTCAGCAGAGGTTGTTTGTAAGAAATAGTAAAATCTAAGAACAAACATTTGGATTAACTTTTAGAAATTCAATACGGAAGACTTCATTAAAGCAAAGTAAGTACTAAACTTTACCTTTTCTGGATTGTAATATAAAGATTTCAAAGTGGTAAACAAGGGTGGGCAGCCTTTACTGAAGTTAACCCTCAGGAACTTATCCAATAGTTCTCTAAATTTTTCACCTAGAAACAAAAGTGTATTTGGTTATATGTCAGTGATTGCAAGTGTTATATAAATATTAGCACTACTCCGTGTACAGTTCTGGATAATAGAGCAACTGAAAAACTGTAGTTAAGGGTTTTTATCTTTTAATTAAGAATGAGGTGCAAATATGCTCTGGATTAATTAAAATAATAAAAAAAAAAAAACAGAAAGGAAAGTGCCTAACTTGCTAGCATTTAGGAGACCGATGACTAGAAGACATGGTAACAGTCTCCAAATCTGTAACAGCTGTTAAAAAGGGAAGGTATTAAAAGTTTTAATACTGCACATAACAAGGGCATTCAAATAAACACTGGAAAAAACACAGCGGTAAGAGTAACTAAGCACTGGAATAAATTACCTTGGAGATCTTGTAAAAGCTTCATCACTAACTTTTTATGATTGAATTACACGAATGTGAGTTAGCAATAGCACAAAAATTATCCTGCACTGAGGAAGAAGGATGGATAAAATGAGTTCTGCACCTCTCTTCCAGTCTTTTTTGTTTTAATGAGTAGGACACAACTTCAAATACAATGATTGTTTCTGGAATCAGAAACAGGAGATGTGTTCAGCAGCACCGTATCCACAATACTTAGTAAACTTAATGAACTTTTCATTACATTTTCAGGTTAATAAAAGTCGTAGTACTTGCAGTTTCATGTTCCTGAGAAATGCTGTTTGTGAAACAAAGCTAGACTTCAAAGAGAAGGCATCCAATGAAAAATAACAATACAGCTGCTCTTCATGTTTGTATCCCTATGGAAAACAATGATTGTTTCCAATTGTTTCAATTTATTGGTTTTTGCTTCACTTTGCTTTGAATAGAGATGAGGCTATTACACTTCACTGATTACTCTTGTGGACTTCTCAATCTTTAAACATAATGCTAACATATGCTCATAAGACTGTTGAAATAAGCTTCAATTCATTAAGAACACATTAACAAAATTTGATTAACACATGGCTTTAAATATCCAGGAAAAAAAGGTCCTACTGCTCTGCATGTAACATTTCTAATGTACTTCTACCAATTCTAAACTGTCCTCAACTTGTAATTGGCAATGTTACTGACACGAAGTTATAACAGAAGCTCTTTAGTAAAACAAACTGCTAAATAAAGGAGCTTCTACCTGTGGATGAGGGATCCATAACTTGACCATAAGCCCAGGCTTTATGACAGGTGGTTTAATTAAAAAGTTTCCTCACTCTACAAGGAACTGCTCATTGGCAACCAACCAACCAGACAAAACACTTCATTCTTAATTTCTTCTGTTGCAATATTCTTGATGGAATTGTAACTGAGAACCTAACAAAGCGAGGTTCAAGTTTCCATTAAGAATGTGGGTGGGTTTGTTTTTTTTTTTTGTATAGAAAACAGAACAGCTTTGAAAAAGAATAAGAAACATTTTAAAAAAAGATGCACCCTACCTACAACATAAAGTTCAGCATTCACTCTTCAACTGATACACAAAAGAGACTTGACAGACAGACAGAGACAGGAACAATGAATCTACAGCAATTAAACAGATCTAAAACTGGATTGCCAGACTCCATTTCCCCATCTTTGACTGCCCCCAAGCTCCCAGAAGGTGGTTTCCAGCAGAATCAAGGATCTGATTTGCACCAATTACAAGGTTATTGTGATGGGATGCAAGGTAAGCATCTGGTCACTGAACACACAGGGACAGCAACTTCAACCAAATATTTTCCTCTCTTTGAAATTTGAAAGCACATTTCCAAAGAAGTTTGTCTCTACATCTTAACATTTTCATTATTAACTTCAGCCAACAACATTTCTTATCTGCTCAATTTACAACACGAGGCATTTGGAACAGAAATGCAGACCTATCAGGTGATTTTCTGCAGGCTCAAAAACAGCCTTATTCAATCTGACCAAAGCAGACCTAAAGGATCGACAGAGAAGTTTTAAATCAGGGAAATTCTTATTTATTATGAAAACCACAGAGTCAAATTCGCTGAGAGATTTCTCTCAAATTTAGTTTAATTGTAAAATTAGATTTAATTGTTAATTATTTGGCTTTTAAAACAGCAGGAACAACTGATGCCTATAACAAAACTCATTTCTACTTGAATGAACACCAGCTGTAAAACCACACTGTACAATGAGAGAGTAACCCAGAACAAAACATACAGTGAAGAAGTCAACACAAAGCACACTACTAATAAAGATATGGAAAATCATTTTGAAAGATACTAATCATTTGCTATGTATTGGTGTAAACAACTGGGTAACAAAAGAAAAAATTCTGTCATGTGGCTTTTTAATAAAATCTAGCTAAACTGTCGTGACATTTTGCCTTTGTAGCTCCAAGAAATGTAAGATATCCGGGATTAACTAAGGCACCAGGTGTTAATTTCAGGGCTAACCTCTTATGAAGTGTCTTGTGCATTTATACAAGACTGGTGTATGCACATTTAGACTCCTAAGCAGACAAGTGTACTAGTTATGTTTGGCAGTATTTGAAGGTACAGTGTATGCAGTGCTCAGTAAATGAATGAAACCAAAAGCAAACCTTAGTTTCCTTCCTCCTCTCTTGGAACAGTACAGTTTTGTGTTGTTTTTGTTTTGTCTTTCAACTATATTCCTTGCAGAGCTGAGGGTAGTTGGAGCTTTATTTCAATACAACTTGTAAAAGGATATAATCACTGAAAAGAACTTTGTTATAAAACTAAAAATACAACAACCCATTACGAAACACTGCACATCTGCTTTTTGTTCCTGTTCTTCTTAAATTACCAGCAACAAGTTGATAGATTTTGGATAAAAATGGCTCTAGACAAAAATGCTGCAAAAACGCTGTCAGATTCACAAAAGTGACTTGGTGTTTTCTGGTACATTAACAGTATTAAAAAGGTCATGAAATTCATGCTTCTTGATTATAATATGCATCTTTGAGAACTGCTTTCTGTGGTTATAAATTAGAATGTAGGTTAGCCCACATGCCTGTGCACGTGTACAGAGACACAGAGCCCTGCCTCCAAGTGCAGCAAACTCCTTGCCTTTTAATTGATGCTCTTTAAGTTGATGATGGAGAAAAGCAATACGCAATCATTCACAAAAAAGCTGGACACCATTCTGTCCTGTAATTTCATCAATGAAAACAGCATTACATAGTTAGTACCACCATATTAGAGTGTGTGAACGTTTCCTATCAAATCCTAAAACGTAACAAAGACTGTCTAATCCAGAAAAAAAAAAGCATTTGTCTAATTTGTGTACATGCAAAAGTAGTTATTAAATGCACATCTAACAGCCTACCAAAAATTAAGAAAAAAAAGCAAAAAAAAAAATTATTATGGAACAGATATGCAACGTGTTACCTGAAACAAAGTTTAAAGGTAATCTTCTAGGTGAAACTGCTCTGGGATGCCTTTTACTAACTTCTTCATAAATCTGAAGCCTCTCTTCTAAAGTGCCTATTATCAGTAAATACAATAGATATAAGTAACAGATCAAAATCTATTCTTCTAAAGGTTTAAAACGTTGAAATTGTTAAGATTCAGTATATATTTTGGACTTTGAACCATTTTAAACATTTCAAGCTCTTTTTTTCCCCCAACTAATCAAAAACACTGTGAAACAGTGCACTGAAATCACTAAGTCAGAAGTACCAGCATAATCACTGTAGGGGTAAACTGCAAAAAAAACCCCAAACAACCCAATTACCACTCATGTTCAATCAAACATTAATATTTGTTTTCTTTCACTGTGCAGACCCATTCATACAGTATTTTGTTATTGATAGCTTCAAAACATGTTTTTCAGTATGCATTCAGGAAAATACACTGTGTATGTTATTTGTATACCTCCAATTTAGAAACTATACAAGCACGTCCTTATCATAAAGTCCTTTGGTGGCAGCAAAATTAGAGCACAACACTGCCAGCACAGACACTGGGCACAACAAGTGTCAATACCTTAACATTTAAAATAACTTTATTTTTCTTAAAGATTTTCTTCCCACTCCTCCCCTTTCCCCCATAATATGCTTTGGAGCTCCAATGTGGTCAGAACTTTAAATTAATCTGGTTTTTGAGATGCCATTTTCATACAACTACGATCAATTTTGCTTCAATGTTTTTCAAATTCATCAAGCAACTTCAATAAAAATGAATGTTTTTCACATCAAGACTATGGCACAACAGATGTTTAATGAATATTTCCAGTTTCTTTTCTAAGAAAAACGATTTCTGTGGTCTCTGAGCTCTGATATTGGGGAAGGGGGGGAAAAAAATATATTACCCAGCGGCTCCAAGAGATGCGCAGTTCTAATAGCAACACTGAAGTAATGTTTGAATTGGAACTAAAGCATATAAAAAGCCTAATTGAAGTCACAAGTTGGAGCTCCAGAACTTACCATGGGGGAGGAAATAGTCCTAAGACCACCTAAAAAATAAAGTAGCATTATTAGTTTTATAAATTAGTGAAGTTTTATGCTATAACCAATTTTAATATGTCAAATAATCTACTGTATTGGTTACTTGTTAAAAACCATTCATATCAACATATTCTATCAAGCAGAATAATCAATTTTGGATGATTAATTTTGAAATATTAACAATTACCATCTTTTCACCTCTAGAGATACACTAGGAAAAACATTCAAAGGGCAATGGTAGTCTCTACATAAATGCAACAAATATAATCATCTTCAATTCCCAATCACAAGCTGCAATTCCAGACATTATTAAACCCAAAACATAAAACTTTCTGGAAGCTGGTTGAGAAATACAATGCAGATCTCATATCTACAAACAACATGCTTGTGGGCTTATGATTTATGATGTCATCAGAATTATTCCAATAAAACTTCCATTAATTAGTCAACAGTGAAATACAAGGAATGCATTCTAGTGTAAAAGTAGACACTTGGCAAAGTTATTATTGTGAAGTATTTATTATAGTATACATGATTGCAATATTGTGGGATTATTTTTTTTTTAAATCCAATTTAGGTAATGTCTTGATAAGACAGACCAGCAGTAACATGAAATAGCCCTGGGAGCAGAAAAAAAAGCACACAACAAACAAAACCAAAAGGCTTTGTCACATTTATCACTTCTTTTTCCAAAGAACAGTCAGCTTTTAACAAAACTTTCTTATTGTTAAGAGGATATCTGGATTAGAGGTTTATTAATTATTTCCCTATACGTCAAAGTGGTGCCACTCAAACAAGTTTCACAATGATAATTTTACTTCCTGGAGTATAAATAATACTCTGACAATCAGTTGATAAGAACAAATTGCAATTTGGTTTCCAAGCTCACGCTCAGAAAAGGTCCTTCAAATTCTGAAGTAATTCTGAAATTACTTTTCAGAAAGGGTGGTCAGGCACTGGAATGGACTGCCCAGGGAGGTGGTGGAGTCACCGAGCCTGGGGGTGTTCAAGGAAAGACTGGATGTTGTGTTGAGGGACATGGTTTAGTGGGAGCTATTGGGAATAGGTGAACGGTTGGACTGGATGATCTTTTAGGTCTTTTCCAACCTTGGTGATTCTATGATTCTATGAAATGAGCATGTTAAACCAATGGCAGCTTCAGCTCCAAGAAGAAAAAGACTTGCTGCTGCTGATGTCATGCATGCAAGTGTTTATTCACTTCTTAAACGTTCAATGGAAAGCAACTATACCAAATTTAAAATCAGACAGTAAATGTTCTTCTGCTGAGTAAAGCCTTTTGAACTCTATTTGCAATACATCACGCAGAAGGTTTTGAGTATGTCCTGGATTGTAGGTATTTTCATTGTACCAGTA
The DNA here is from genome assembly GCF_026119805.1 of Tympanuchus pallidicinctus. Taxonomy (NCBI): domain Eukaryota; kingdom Metazoa; phylum Chordata; class Aves; order Galliformes; family Phasianidae; genus Tympanuchus; species Tympanuchus pallidicinctus. The sequence goes on along the minus strand of NW_026294780.1, from coordinate 41,374,637 downwards.
CATTTTAACTTACTAGGTTGCAGGGACTTTTCCAGGCCTTCATAATAATACCAGTTTTCTGCATTGCGCTCAATTAACTCTTTGTATACTTCACCAGCTTCTTTTAGTCTTCCCAACTTCAATAGCATTTCTCCTAAAAACAAAGCAGTAAAGAGCTATGAATTATGCGAGCAAACACAGCGCGGCAGTGAAATCTACAAAACTAAGTGAAAACAAATCAGGATTTATCATAGATATTGAAAAAAAATATTTTACAGAGGCATTTACAGAAATGACAAGTGCTACTTGAAGTCGTCATACCTACAGCTCAACACAATTTGGAGCATTAAGCACTGGTGAAAAACAAGATTTGCATGTCTTTAACTACATATTTAAACCAGTTATTCGGTTTATTGCAAAGAAACAAAGAAACTTCCTTTCAGAACTGCATAATATCATGCTTAGTAATAAAAAAAATATGGAGAAAGTTTGTTTGGGCAGATGGTCATTGCTTGAAGACTAGCTGGCAATCACTCTGCTTCTGGAAGTGCTGTGTAATTGCCTATGTACTTCCATTTTGTTAGTTCTTCTTCTTTTTTCCTTCATTTAAGTTAACTTGATCTAACGCATAAGTTTTCTCCACTTCTCTCTCCTGCCTGATGAAGGGGACTGCAAGGCATGGGAATGAGCAAGCAGCCAAAGAATACATGCTATTACACTACATAATTGTGCACATTCAGAACCCAGTACTTCAAACCCAGAGAACAACTATGGGTGGTTTTAATTAAAAAAGTCAACTTCAGTATTCACTGAAGGCAAAGAATACAAAATAAATGCATTGGAAGGCTCACAAAGGAAACATTTTGTTATTTCAGTTCCAGAAAAAAAGAAAATAAGTGTTTGTACTACAAACAATATTCTTCATTGGAGTAAAACTGGATTATAATAGCTTTGATTAACAAAGCCACTTATGCAAACACTAACACCACCACCTTCAAGATCTTTGTTCCACTGTAAACCCAAATTAAGCTACCTGTATCCACATGGTTTTCCATAGGGAAAACTACCGAGCACAGCACTGTAGATCCTGTATTAACAGTTTCCCAATATTAGTTGTTCAAAATTAAAGATTTCACATTTATTTTTTGAACACATTACCGTATCTGAAAGCTGGTAGCAAAAGTTTAGAACAAAACTGGCTGAGACAAGAACAACTTACCTTTGATTTCTTCTACTATTAGTTTATCACATATTTGCTTTTCGTATGTCTCTATATGTTCCAGAGACTCCTGAAACAGATCTGCCTCTCTCATCACTTGATTTTGATATAAAATCAGTTCACTATATTCATAATCTATTTTATTTGGAGGAATCTAGGGAAAAAAAGCAATCGATTAGTTACCACATGCCATCTGCCTGTATCTCAACTATATGCAATGTTACAGAACACATGATTCAGACAACACAATGTATCATGTCTATATACACCCTCCCAGGCATTCAAAAATGTGAAAATCTCTATATTCACAAACAAATTAAGCACATTCAGGATACCCACTGTTGTTATTTCTCTACTTCACTTTTCTCTACCACTGTGGCCAGGTCAATAAAAACAGAATACTTGCATTCCCTCAGAGGAAGGTCTCAGCAATCTCGCTCCTTTTGAAGGACTCAGGTACAGCACAGTAATTTTGACCTAAGCTCTGCAGCAGGTTCCTTAGATTTCACAATACTGCATTTCAATATAACGCAAATTCTGCAATGAATTATTTCCAAAGAACAAAGAACCACTCAAACATTGGCCTCAGATTGAAAAACTTGCAGTTTTTTCATGTAAGAAACCTGAATTCTTTTCTAGCTAAACACTCTGTACTACACTTGAATTCCATTGAAAGTAACAGTTCACAAGCAATGCAGTGTCTTCAAACAACAGCTAATTCTTTTGAGGTGTGCATACATACAGTAAAACTAGTGTGCCACCCACTTTCCACTAATGCATCAGCCACTGAAAAAGGATGACACATTCAAAAGTATTTCCTTCTCCCTTAAATACATTCAGGCAGTCATAAGTCTTCCTAGAGTCGTGATAATTTCATTACAAATGGTCTTTGCTAATATGCACAGAAGTTGTAAATTGCAAGGATTTCAGAGAGCAAACATAGAAGCAATGGACAAGGTCCAGCACACCTTCACAGCAGTTCATTATTATTATGAAATCGAAGAAGAAAAGGCAATCACAGTCTCTATACGTAGGAGATTTTGTTACTTTTTGTTCCACTGTAATAAAAATAGACAAACAGCAGCTCAGCTTGAAAAACTGTTATCAATTTTCTTTCCTGTGACACCATATACACTGTTTATTCCTCAGCAAACAAGACTTCTCAGTCACACTGGTCACCAAATGCTTTACAATTACTGTTCCCTGAGTAGGACTTTTCTACCAGCTTCATTGAAAAAAACAAAGAATTTACTAAACAACAATAAACAAAAGACATTTAGCTGGTTGAAATTAGCATTTATATTAAAAGAATATTGTCCTCAACTCTTCCTTCCAGCTCTTCTAAGTACGATCCAGATTTGAGATTTAACACTGCTGCTTAAATATTCCTTGAAAAAGCAGCCCAGAGAAAAATTTATAGTATGGTATATTTTTAAGAAGGAAGGACAGCATAAGTAAATACAGTGTTGTAAAGAAGCACGTATCTGACCATGAACATCAGGTTTGGGGCTGAAAGTAGCAGCATCCTTTTATTTATTTATAACTGTTGACATATAGCAAAAGATGGCTAATGGAACGAAGGTGATTAGGCCTTGCACCCACTAGAGTCAGCAGCTAGATAGAATCCTATTCTTTTCTTATATTTCCTCCATCTGCATTTCCATTTCTGCTTCTACTTTCGCTCATTTTTCACCCCTATTAAACATCAACAAAAACAGCATTACCTGGAGAGCATTATCTACTTCCAAAAACAGCCACACACAATAAGCATTCACACGAGCTTTTCTGGTTATCAGCACTGCAATACCACAGAATTGAAGAACTGCAGAGCATCCGTTCTTTTTCCTTCACTTCCTTTATAAAAATACTGTGCCTCCAATTCAATACACTTATGTTTAAGTTACTCAGGTAGCAGAGTTTTCTGGCACATTATCAATCATCTTTAAATGGCCTTTAAAATAAACAGAGATGACCCCAACAACCTTAAAAAAAATACAGGGTAGATTTAGAGTAGATATTAGGAAGAAATTCTTGACTGTGAGGGTGGTGAGACACTGGAACAGGTTGCCCAGAGAAACAGAGGATGCTCCCACCTGAAAGCATTCAAGGCCAGGCTGGATGGGGCTTTGAGCAACATGGTGTAGAGGGGGGTGTCCCTGCCTACAGCAGGGGGTTGGAGCTGGATGATCTTAAATGTCCCTTCCAACCCAAACCATTCTAATGTGCTGTGATATCAAAGATGAGAAGTAGGTATCAACTAAACTTTCACTGTCCTGGCTTGGCAGGACTAATAGGAAAGAAACTGTGAAACAACAAAGAATCACTGACTTCCTTCCTTCTCAAATATAGGACAAATCCACTGGAAACTTACTGTGCTTTCTGTCTCCCAGAGCGATTACAGATAAGATTTCAAAATTCTCTCTAAAAAGAAACCTTTCTGAAAATCTATCAGGTTAAAGATTGCTTAAACATGCAATTCATCAGAAGACAAACAGCTTAAGACCTCAGTGCTTAATCTGAACAATAGACTGTCCCAACTGATTCTATAAAAAGTTCCTCCTCATACACACTCCATTGCAATTGCCAAACAACACATCTTTATTCCTCCCTCCACCCAGGAAAATTACGAGCCTTGCTGTATATGAGATGCTCGACTTTCTCTGGAGCTCAATTCTGCTCTTTCAAGAGAAAATTCTTCCTCTCCTCAAGACCAACAATAAAAAAAAAAAAATCTGTTTTACAACTGCAGCCACCCTACCACAACTATCACCGAAAGAATGTGACAAGATGCAGCCAAAACATACCTAAGAGCAAACCCCCAGAACTCCAGAGGTTTTCTGTCTGTATCTGTAACTGTGGGCCTGATGCAGAAATTAGGAATAAAATAAAAATGAAGAGTATAAATTCTGCTCTGGAAAGGAAAAATGGGATATAGAACAGTAAAACAAATTGCATAATTGTTTTAAACTTTTGTTCCTAAAGTTCAGATTCCAAAGCAATTCTTAAATCATTCATTTAATTTGTACAGCACAGGCTCTTGTATTTCCTGTAGTGATCTCTGCACCCCACCTCATCACCTGTTTTTGGCTGAAATCTTGTGCATCTGGCTAATTTACAACTTCCAAATGGCAAGCAGCACTGATCTAGATCTTGAAAGACTAAGATAGAAAATTCACCATTCTTAATGTTAACTTAACCACTAGAATAAAACGGTCACTGATAAAAAGTGATTTATCATTCAAATTTGTTCAGCCTCCAGCCACTATCTATCCTTGGTTTTCTCCTTTCTCAGTAACCTCCCTGATTATCATTCTTCCCAAAATCCCCCCAGATCAGTACAGACCAGAATCACCTTTTTTTTTTCCCTGCCTGCAGGAAACCAATGGGGTCCCCACCTTTCATCAAACAGCACTTTCTCTAGTGCTCTCATCTTTCCATATAGCTTTTCATTTTCTAATATCATCAGAAAGCCATGATCTCCCAGTAATCAGACCTCAATAGAGCAAACCCCTGTTTCTTCTCAGAAATGAAGGTCTTTCCTGCTTATCACCCAGAAGCAAGCACTGAGAGACAATTTTACAGTAAACTAAGCCAACCCAACCATAGCCTGGATCAACAGAGGCAGTCCATTTCCCTCCATTATTTCCCTTCCTTTTCCCCTCTCACCTCACAGTTCAGCCAATGACTCCTTCTGAAAAGTGATTACATCTCTGTCTTTTTGCTTCCTGAACCACACAAGCCGAACAGTGCTGCACAAAGAAGCAGTGGGAGCACACTGGACATCAGATTGCTGGTTTTGGCAATGGCTTGCAGTTAATCAGCTCTGTTATTCCATAATACTGCATCTTAACATATTCACTATCCATCTACAATCAGTAAAATGTCTGTTCCTTCATTTTCTTAGTTTTAGTGCTTGATTTTGGCCGCATTAACTCACATTTCAATGGACAAAGTCGCCTGAGTAATCCAAGGAAATGGCTATGATCACCAACATTGCTATTATTTATCAATTATTGTGACAGCAGTATTTCACATTTATTCCTTTTTTATTCATTAACAGAACTGGTAAACAGTATCAAACCTAACACAAATTGCCATAACACTCCTCTAAAACATCAGTCTGCCCATGACTCCCATTCACTAGTGACTTAGAAACCCTTCAGTTTCAAACACTGAATACCAGCACCATTTGAAAGTGATACACAACACTCCAAGTCAGTCACAAAAACACATACGTTAGGCTCAAGTAAATACAAAGCGTGAGGCAAGGGGAGAGATTTATCAATTAAGGCTAACAAGAAACACAATTCCTCAAATTCACAACTATACTGAGCTAAATCATGTTAAGCACACAACTTAAATATCCAGAGACTGCACCAGCAGCACACTTGGGAACTACAGAAGAGCCAATGTGTAGCAAAACTGAGCTGTGATTTTGCTAAGGCTCTCTTGAGTGCAGAGAACTGAAACTCTCCTCTCTTCTAGCAGCTGGACTGTATGTGGGTTTGCACTTCTCAGAAAGCTTCTACAGCAAAGCACAAAAGCACAAGGCACAAAACTTTTTCTGTTTGCAAGACACATGGAAACTAATGTGGTCAACTGTAATGACGTAGAGGAGAAAACAGAATTCATCACATAACCATATCTATCAATCACAAAACGCTTGACATAACTGATTTTCTACAAACTCATACTGTCCAGCACTTATGGTATATTTCTGTCCTCTAATGCCTAAACATCTGCTGTTGGTCTGGCAAGTATTATGCTAAGCAACAGTAAAAATAGTTCATGTTGCTTGTATTATTGAAGTATGAAGCCTTGTCTTATTCACTGACATTTCCCAAATATCTCCAGTCTTGCAAAAAAAAAAAAATGGCAGCAGAATGACACATCTCAAGATTTATTCATTTCTTCTTTTTCTTTTAAGGATTCTGATAAATTCCACAGACTCAACTGATTTAAAATTATCTGTGGCAGATGGTATTCAAATCTGGCTTGGTTACTACACTGAAGAGTATATCACCATGACTGCCCTCAGATAAACATATTTACACACAGTCTTTAAGAAAAGGCAACAGCATTAGCAGCATCACTTCCACTCTCTCCAGAGAGTCAAAACTAATTTTAAGTGCTATTTGATATTAAGAAAGCCTCAACTTCTTACAATTTGTCATTTGCAGTTTTTACATCCATTACACGTTATTTTCAATTACAAAATTCATTTCAACACTGAGCTCAGATAGGGCTCTGCTGATTCATTAGTGAGCCATAACTTCCTGGCTATCAAACACCCAAAAAATGACCCAATTTTTATTTAAATAGATTATTTTCAGCTTTTATTCAACACTGGAATGACAGCTCTCCAGTAATATCAAGCTATGTATCCCTGGCATACAAAGCCTTCTACTTGACCATGATACATGATCAACACACAAACACTGGACTCTCTCCTAGCAACTGCTGATTTTCTTTTGCTAAGTTAGTCCACTTCTGGCAGCACGATAGGATCTCAAATGCATTTATCTCAGACCAGATGCCACATCTTTGTTAACACAAAACAACAATCACAACCTATAGATCAGGTAATATCTTAGCACCCGTGCAAGAAGTTCTCAAAAAACATGGTTTAAATTTCTACATTACAGATTAATCCACTGTTCTCATTCATCCAACGCTCTGTTAATTCAAACTTTACAATTCCAAGTCACTAATAATACAAATAAATCGACCCTCCTTTTAAAAAAAAAAAAAGTTTTACTCGGGAATCTTGGCATTGATTTATTCAAACAAGTTTCAGTAACACCAGATCTTCTGGGCTGCACCAGAAGAGGAGCCACGGGAAAGAAAGGTACAGACTCTTCAGCAGGGTCTGCGGTGATAGAACAAGGAGAAATGGCTTCAAGCTCAAAGAGCATAGATTTAGGTTAGATATAAGGAAAAAAATCTTTTACAGTGAGGGTGGTGAGGCACTGGAACAAGTTACCTAGTGATGTGGTTAACGTCCCAGCCCTGAAGACTTTCAAGATAAGGTTGGATCAGGCCCTGGGCAAACTGATCTATTTGTGGTGTCCCTGATCATTGCAGGGGAGCTACAGTAGATGCCTTCAAAGGACCCTTCCAACTAAGGATTCTATGATCTTCTCAAACATAAGGCTTTCTAACTCTGCTTTCTTGCAACCCTGATACCAAGGACTGATTACAAGTCAATAGTATACAGATGTACATAAAACAACAGCAGTTTCTTTTCCTGATATCTGTAGAGGTGCAATGAAATCCAGGTTATGATAGAAGAGACAGAATGTGTGTGCACACATCCAATGTTAAATGGTGCTTTCTGAAGTTTTACCCACTATAATGAGACAAGATCAACAGTGGTTTTCTTTGGCTACAGGCCTCAGAGACATTAAGTTATTTCACATCAATCTACCTGACAGCTTACTGCCAGGGAACAAGTGATCCTGTATAATCTGCATCAGCTGCTAGCTCTTTGAGATATCTAAATGTTCAAAGCAAAAAGTTCCAGAAATAATAGAAATGTCTTCCTAATTCTTAAATGGTTCATAATTTGGTTTTCCTAACTATGAAAAACTAATTCACAAAGTGGCTTGGGTTAGAAGAGACCTTAAAGATCATCTAGTTCCAGCTGCCAGTTCTTCGGATTCTCTCTTATCTGTAAAGAATTTCCTGAATAGAATAGCAAGTCTTACCTGTTGGGTTTTTCTAAACTCTTCAAGTAGTTTTAAGGCCATATCATAATCTTTAAGTAAGTGGTATGCAATTGCATATCCGATCCAGGAAGCTCGTTGTGTGGGGCGCAGCTGAAGTAACTGGTATCTCGTCTCCTTGAGTAAAAAGAAAGACATTAAAAAGAAAAAGAGAGGTTAAATTACTACATTATTACCACAAACTATCATATAAATCTACATTTTAACATAGTAGTCATGGCACAAAAAGAAAAAACAACACTTTTTGGGTACATAAGAAGTGTCATTTTAAGAAGCCTCTCTTAGGGCCTGCCTTATTCCCAAAGCTAGAACACTGAAACCTCAGAGGTGTGTCACTAATAAACACTAGCTCACTGCCACTGGAAAAGCTGTCCCACCCTTCTCATGCCCATGCACAAAGTCCTGCTACTTATATTAAGCACTGCTTCTCTAATCTCCCTTACTGAGCCACGCCACAGCTTTAAGTCAGCTATCCACTCTTCCTCTATTTGAGAATTCAACACAATCAGTGAAGGAAACCACCAAATGCTAAAATCCACAGTCCAGTCCTCTAACACTTTGGTAGCCAAACGCATTCAGCCACTTTGAAATCACTGACTCAGTTCTTACAGAAATTTAAAGCTGTTATTCATGATAAAATCTGTATTTGAATTCAAGAAAGCAATTAGCACAGGGCAAGTTTCCCACATACTCAATAAAACAGAGTGCATTTTTCTGAAGGGAGAAGGAATCGCTACCTAATAACGCTCTCAAAACAGAATAAAAGCATTTTCATGATTCCATAAGTGATACCAGTACCAAAAATATTGTAACATCCTTTTTTTTCCTACTCTGCTTTGAAAAATCATGACTGGCACAAGTTTCTACAGACTTTCAGAGTAACCTGGAATTATTTCTGTGTGATTCTGTGATTTGTTTTTTTGCAAAAGCCCTTCTTGTAGGTTAGGCATCATCTCTAACATAATTCCTTTGACTTAGAGATATTTCATTTCCTTGCTCATTTACAACATTTTAAAAAGTTCACTGGAGTGAGAATGTATTTCTCACAAAAAAACACCCTCAGTACTTACAACCAAAACATTGCTTGCAGTACCTTCCAGTAACACAATAAATACACGTTAAGCTTTAGGTCTTATACTTTTTATTTTAGTAAAAAATGGTGGATAGCCTGAATTTTAAAAGGTGATTCACTAGTCAAGTTTTAAAGAGTAAATGTACTTCTGGGGGTGTGTTCTCAATAGAGAATAACAGAGCTCTACTGCAATTCATTTTCATACACAAACAAGAACTTAAAACACTTCCTACTTTGAAATATCAAAAACAAGTAGTAACAGAATGACTACCAATAAAAGAATTAAAAAATGGAACATAAGAGAATACAAACAGCAATAAATAGGAGTTTAAATAGAATACTTACTCTATATCCTTCTAAATCCCTCATTTGAATCTGCAACAGTGAGAGATCTCTCAGGATCTGCAGATTATCCTTATCTAACTTGAGTGCATTCCGGTAGCACTTGATGGCTTCATCATATTTCTTATCAGAACGCTGCAAAAGACCATAGACGTGCCAACCTAATACATGTTAAGGAAGACACGTCCACAATTTACACAGAGTAACTACAGTGCACTTGTGTTACAGAACAAATAACTCTGCAGCTTCCTTGAAGATCAGTACCCTTGTAAATTAAGTTTGATTACTGCAATCAGACTTTACTGTCAGAAGTTAAATTAAACGCTTCCAAATACGTAAAACACATCATAAAATCTTCCATTAAATCACATTCATAACATACCTCCCCACCAAACTTTGCTATACAGACTAAACAATTCAAAGTCTTAAAGGCACCCTAGAGAAGTATTGTTTAAAAGCACACTACTGTAACCAAAATGGGACTTTTCACCCCAAGAATTATCTCTGCCTACAAATACAACTGGTGCACAAGTTTCACCCTTCCATCCCTGCCAATCTGCAACCTTAGTGTCCAGGTTTTACAGTAAGGGATAAAAACAGATCTACCCTTTATTAATTGAGAAGAGGATATTTCAATATTTCTGGGCACTGAAGTATTTACCAGATTCACAGGATCTCAGACTTCCATCACTGTATCATTTCACATTTCAATAGACTTCTCTCCCCAAGCATCTGTTTAAATAACTTTTTCTTAGGGAAAAAAAAAAAAAAACAAAACAACAAACAACTGAAAAATTGGAAAGGTTTTGAATTAAAAACATGAAACCAAGTGGTACCATAGCAACACATTATCTATCCTGTGTGTTTACAACAGTTTCCTAGAGTTACATTAACAAAGATATTGCTCGATATACTACTTGCTACTTCAGGATATTAGTAGCTCATCGGGGCAGCACTAGTAAGTCTGCACTAGTAACTCAACACATTCAAATCAAAAGTGGCTCTTAAGTTCTCTCACGAGGCTCTCCAATGTGCTTCAGAACCAGCTGAATCCAGTTGGCAAGAGCTATAGGCATCCTTAACCCATTTTCAGTTTAAAAGACATAAAAATAGCTCACAGAGCTAACAGAGAAAAAAAAAACATTTAAGATGTCTCATTATACTGAGGTGAAAATGAAGCAACTGTTCCCCCTAAAGATGCTATTGTTTGGAAACTACTGAGAAAGCATAGCAAGAAAATTCAAAGCACTAACACGGACAAATAAGTAGAAAGGTAAGTTCCTCCTTACTTAGAAAGGCCTTAAGACATTAAGAAAGGCAGTTTGTAATTATGAATCACAAAGGACAAGTCTCCAAAAGTGTTTTAATAATCAACAGTCTGAAGGAAGCAGATAATGCACAAGCAAGAGATCCTGGCTTCCGTCCCTACTGGAACACGAGCCATTGACAAACTCAGTATTCATCCTTGAGCCTGCTAGCAGAGCTGCTGTTGCTGCCACAAGACTAAAGGGAACAAACAATTTTGGATACAGTGAGAGCAGCTGGCCTAATGCTGTAGCTACTGTCTATTGATGATCCTTGTCTCTTAGAGACAAGTATTAAGGACATGGATCAGACTTAAATGCAGCCTCAAGCCTGCATATCAGCCTCAAGAACAAACTACTGATAATTTAGATTCTTGCCCAGAGCAAGACCAATCAGTGCAAGAGAATTTGTAGCCTAATGAAGATAAGGCTTCAAGTAACTTATGGGGTATTGCTGTTATTCCCAGATCCAAGAGGTATTCTGTTTCAAATCTCCATTAACCACATTCCTTACCAAACAATCAAGTAAAGAAAGGCAAAAACTCCTTTGGAAATAGGTCTGCACAATGGCAGAAATCACGCACAAGAAAATACAACAGCCATACTAAGAAATCATAGTAGACAGCTTGGGCCAGCCTTGCATGTGTTCCCGTAGTGCACTGAAACAATAACACATCACTTCCTGATGCACTAAATACCAAAGTAAGCATATAGCTCTGACCAAACCATGATTCAAATTACATTCAAAATGGGTCAGAGCTCATCTGTAGCTTAACAACAAAATTTCACAGAATCACAGAATGGCCAGGGTTAGAAGGGACCTCAAGGATCATGAATCTCCACCCCCCCCCAACACATGCAGGGCCACCAACCTCCACATTTAATGCTAGGCCAGGCTGCCCAGGGCCCCATCCAACCTGGCCTCCAGGGATGAGGCATCAACAGCCTCTTTGGGCAGCCTGTAATGTTTCCACATTTCTGAACAGTTTACAGTTTTATTTTCTTCCAGAACCTCAAAGTGGGAAACTATGTGAAATGGCAGAGGAATTAAAACTTTCTTCCATTATTCCATAAACAAATCAAAACTCCAAGGTGACCAGTCATACTTTAATAATCATCTGCCATATGTTTTTAAAAAGCACAGAGGACAAAATACATCAAAAACGTTTTCAAACATTACTGCTAGAAATAAAATATAGATAGATTGCTCCTCCTTGAAACCAGCTTCTCAAAAGACATGATTTTAGTGGCTAGTCCCAGCTTCTCTGTCTAATCAAACTGACAGGCATTAAGATGTCAGTGCTTCATTTCAGAGGGAATGTAAATACTATTTTAGAGATCTTCCCAAGCTCTGCTTAGGTGGTACAGAGCGTCAGTTTATTATCAAGCTTCCATCAGAACATCAGGGCTGGTCACAAGCCCTTACAAATTATGCAGAACAGACCTTTATTATTAGAAAGCTGAGCTTCAAACTGAGTTTCTCATGGGACAGAATACAGTCTCTTCTCTTGACTTTGTACACACTGAAGCCTCACCATCAGAGGAAACATATTTGGGCAGTGGCACTGTGATTGGCAGCTGCTCTTTAAGCATGGTACTAAAAGACATTTGCCAGTTCTTAATAACATCATAAGATGACAACTGAAATACCGTGTCAAACTTTCCATATCTGATGGAAATTAATTTGTTATTGGTAAGCTTCTGCTCAGTAGAAATGTAATTCTACAGGCCAATTGCTCAAGACATGAAGGGAAACTTTGGAGAGCTACATAACATCTGAGTGCAAGAGGTGGTGGTAGGTTTAGTGATAATGCTATGGATACAGCTTTTAAAAAAAAAAAAAAAAAAAAAAAAAGGAAAAGAGGTAAACAAGGGAATGCATACCTAAGTGGATTCAGATGGGTCTACACTACTTGAAGTCAGAATAAGAAAGAATACCTTGTGATCATCTTGTGGTAAGAGAAATACCTGAAGTCAGTAAAACAGTGAAAAACTCACAGAAACTCCCTTATGGAGTTGTTTGGTTTTTGTATGAGTACTTTGCCAGGAAGCATCTCTTTGGCTCCAACCCTTGAAATAAAACCCAATTCTTGCAGTGAGCCCTCCCAGCATTTGAAAACAAGGGTTCTACATGGTTTACAGATAGTCTTGCAGGTAAGAATGGAGGTTGCTGATAAATCCCACGCTGGAATTTTTACTGGAAGAACAAAAACACTTCCTTTACTCAACCACATTATTTTGCTCCCCAACTTAATCTGTGAGAAGTCTTCCACAGAAGAAAGTTGCTTTGGTATTTCTGAGCTGTTCAACCCTTTAGATTGGGAAGGTACAAGTTGTATTTGCTTGTTCTATGGGTTGTCCTCTCTCTACAAACTGAAGACTTCTCTGTGCTTAGAAGTGTTTCTTAGCCTTGTTATGTTTTCCCATAACCTCCAGCTTCCCGGGAGTTTAAAACAGGAGTAAACAGCAACTGCACTGTGATAACCACACAGCACTTCAAGTATGATAGTAAGGACAATTTTATCTTTTTTATGGTTAAAAAAAGACAATTGGAAACTCATCCCTGAGTAAGCTTGATATGTATGCAAATGTATACAGCAAAGCTGAAGCAGCCGCCTGCCTGTAGCATGACAAAAGACAGCTACCCCCAAAACTACTGAGTATTTGGCATGTCTCTAAGTTGCAGATTTTTGGAAGATAAGCTGAGAAGAGAATGGCAGTCATCAAGCCAGTAGCCCCAAAATCACTACTCAAAATTCAGATTTCCAAATAACAAAATATATATTTTCACAGTACTTCTAGACAAGATTTCTTACACTCTCATTAAGATAAACTCCAGAAATGAGCCACATTTTACACACAGTTTCCTGCAGAAAGCAAGCACCTGCCTTTGTGTAAGAAACTTAAACATAAAAGGCATTTTGTTTTTCTTAAAGATTCTGTATGATTGTATAAACGAAACTGAAGTTCTACTTGAAGTACTTGATTGCAAATTAATAATCATCACACACACCTCACTTCCAACTTCCTTTTATATGTAGACCACATTGTATACTTCAAAAGTAAAGGCTGATGCAGCACCAAAATCATGCACACAAGTGAGAAGAAAGCAAAAGAGATCAGGTTTTGTATTACAAAGGATACAGACGTGACTCTTTACATCATTACGGAGTCCTTTACGAACAAATTCATATGCTTCTTCCTTCTTCCCTAAACAGTTCAAAGTCAATCCTTTCATAGCCAGCGTCTCTGTAAGAAATATCATATACTTATGCTCTTGATTTCCCATATGCCAGTTTCACAATACAGATATCCTTTGAAGTTGCTACACAGTGAAGTTCCCCATTAAATGATAAATTTAGATCAGGATAGCTGCCTAGCACAGCTGAAGACTGTTATATGGAGGCATTTCCTTTCTTGAAACTGAGTTTGAAGTCTTTTGCAGAGCTTAATACAGATGTGACGAATGCAGACAACACAAATTTTATTAGCAAAAAATGCATTTATCTAAGTGAGCTAACAATTAGCTACAGCAGTTTTAAAGTGCTTTTCATTATATGTTAAGGTTTCACATAGGCAGAACAACAAATTATTTAGGTTGTGTCACACCATAAGAAACAAAAATCTTTGTCACAGTCTGTTTATTTACTGCAGATTGCCTCAAAATCATAAGTTAAGAGGACCATTTTTCCTGCTATAGCACTTGGGGGAAGAAAGTCTCTCTAAGTAGGATTTTAGTCAGTACTCTGAGAAGCAAAAGATTCCAAATACGTTGATATGACTATCGCTCTTCTTCCTCCGTCCTTCAAGTAACACTAAAAAACAAGCTGTATGTAAGCATGTGCTGTGCCAGAAAAGCTGTTGCAGATTCGTGGGTGGTTTCTTTTAGATCATCTTCCCTACTAAATAGGAGACCGCTTATTTTTGCCCACTGCCAGACAACAGTCTCATTTTCATCCACGTATTTCATTTTCCCTCAAACTACAAAGTGTGTTAATGGAAAGGGCTTGTGATCAAATTTAGTTGTAACACTCATTTTAACTTCATTAGTAGGCCTGTCTCTAGGTGTACTTTTAAAGAAGTGAACAATTATTCAAAGACAACTTATTTTTTTTTAAATAGATTGCCCTATACCCATACTCTAAGTTAATCACTGAAAGACAGAATGATACCTTTCAGTAATATAAGGAAGGCTGAAAAAGCACATCTCTACTGTGCGAATCACAGAATTACAGAGTGGTTTGGGTTGGAAGGGACCTTTAAGATCATCCAGCTCCAACCCCCTGCTGTAGGCAGGGACACCTCCCTCTATACCAGGTTGCTCAAAGCCCCATCCAGCCTGGCCTTGCTTACAGGTGGGAGCATCCTCTGTTTCTCTGGGCAACCTGTTCCAGTGTCTCACCACCATCACAGCCAAGAATTTCTTCCTAATATCTACTCTAAATCTATTATTTTCCAATTTAAGACCATTTTCCCTCATCCTGTTGATACATGCCCTTCTAACAAGTCCCTCCCCAGCTTTCTTGTAGGCCCCCTTCAGGTACTGGAAGGCCACTATGAGATCTACTTGGAGCCTTCTCCTCTCCAGGCTGAACAGCCCCAGCTGTCTCAGCATGTCCTCATAGTGGAGGTGCTCCAGCCTTCTGATCATCTTTGTGGCCCTCTTCTGGACCTGCACCAACCATGTCATTCTTGTGTTGGGGGCTCCAAAACTGGACACTATACTGCAGGTGGGGTCTCATGAGGACAAGCTACTGCTACCTGCCCGCACCAGGGAGATAGCTGTCCAGTCACAGCAATCCATGTTTATCACCTCACTCAATTCTTTATAATCCCTCATCTCTGAGGCTAAGTGCGACAACAGCACAGCTTCCCATCAGATCATTTCGCTGGCTTAGTTCTGCTTCAGCTGTTCATTTCAGGCTTTGCTCCCAAGCTCCAAAGCCACTCATGGCTTAGAGCCCATGCAGTATGTGGACTGCCAAGGCAGCTAGCTGTTCTGAAGAAGTTTAAGACAGCAAGAGCAGGAAAGATACAGAAACACGTACTAGGAGGTTATAAAAACACAAGTGCTAGCAGAGACAAGTGATGAGGTCTCAGAGGCAGAGACCACTCCCTAATTTTGAGACAAGAAAAAAAATCTGTTCTTTTATCTCTAGGAAATTAACGAAGACAACCAAGAAACACCAGGCACAGACAAAAGAATGACTAGTCAAACATTTTGCCAAGATTTGATGAGGTCAAACAGCAAAATAATTTTGACTCAGTACATGCACAGTCTGTGTTAAATTGCTCCAACAGCAGACAAACAAAAAATGCCTGTATCAAAAGTATTCCTTGAACCATGCAACAGAAATCCTGTAATGCAGCAGCACTTGAGTATCTTACTGAGGATTAAGTTCTGAGAGACGTAAATAGAACCAACACTTTCCTGTCCAATTTCCTGCAGTATTTATCGGAACAGGCCAGCCTTAACACCAAGACTCTTACACTTCACCCTGTTTGTCTTAAGTAGCAATTTGATCTGCAGTACAAGAAATTCAAAATATCTAGTTGACAAAAAAAGCAAGATTTAACTCCTTGGCAAAATACCTTAGTGTAGTGCTCAAAAGAAGGTAGGGCTTGCAGTTAAATAGAGATGTAAGAAAAAAAAATAAAACAGTACACGCTCACATTCTAACCTGGAAATCTAGAAAGGCAAATTGAGTGGAAGCTTCACTCAAGTGTGCTTCACTGAATCATTTGATCCTCATGCCACAGAATGTTCCTGACTATAAGCTAGTGTGGAAATTTGGTATGAATGTGCTACATTTGAAAAAAAAAAATCAAGAGTATTATTCACTTGCAAGGACAGAACAAAACTCAGTGACAGGCTACATTCTCTCTCAACAGTACAGAATAGAATGACTAAAACTCAGGACAAGAAAAGAAAAACAAAAACTTGTGAGTTGAGCAGTTACCTCCATGTTCAGCAAATTTGGGGTTAGAAAGGATCATCTTGCAGAACTTGAGTCCATTTTTGTACTGCTTTTGTTCATAGCATTTCTGGAGGGGAAAAAAAAAAAAGAGGTGAATTACACATTGAAAGGCATTTAAATAATATCTTAACATACTACTACAAATGCAGTAGTAAGTTCAGTGAGGTAATGAGGTCATAAACAAGCTCTAGTTGAATATGACTATCCACAACACAATACCTTTTTTCCAGGATTCAGAACAATATCTGCCTTCATTTGCATGCAGCCAGTGCTCTGCCTCATGGTCTCCACTGAAACTGAACTGCTGGTACCAAGTTAGCTATTCCTTTTCAACAGAAACAGGAAAGGCAAAGAGGAGTGCTTGCACTTTGATGAAGAAATTCTTAAAATGGAGAGCCAAGTTACAGACCTTGACTCCACAGAACTTTTGAGAAGAGTCACGCGCAAAGAATCCAAACACTTCTTTCAATATCTTATTTCCCCAGCTTAGCAACCTCTCTGAGTGAGATCTCAGAAAGAAACCTTTGGTTGTCACTAATCTAGACTTTGGGGAAGAAGAGAGAAAACCATGCAGCAGGACAGACCTGCTGTCATCTCTAAAGAGAGGCATACAGAGAACTTACCTGGGGATTAAAATATTTAACCAGTAGTTGGAATAGCACAACTAAAGGCTACTTTTACCTTTGCTGTAGGGTACTTTGTAACCTACAATTACATAAACTGACAAATAATTCCACAGTGGAAATGGGAAAAAATAAACAACTTCAGTTCCTCTTATTCTAAGCAAGGACACTGCCTCACAATAATGAGTCAATGAGATTTTAGTCATTTAGATCACTACAGCTGATTACTGTGTAAGCCGGTTAAAAGCATGCTTATATCAGTAAGCATGAAAGTGAATTAAGGTCAGCTAAGTTATACTCATGATTTCTTAAGTTGGAAGAAAAAAAACCTCAACAGGCTGAACTTGGCACCATTCTGTTAATAAGGTGTATTGTGCTGCTCCAATTTAGACAGGAGAAGTTACGTAAGATCAGTTACATACTTTAGATCTTTAACTGTCTGTAAAAGACCTCTCCCGTTCCACCAGCCTTCCAGCACAGAGAGAAAGAAAAAAGATATACGTAAAGTAAATGCACTGTGCAGTAACTCTTTGGAGTCAGAATCCACCATACTACTTCTCAAAGTACAGGCAATAAAAAAAGCATGTCTAAGCTCACTTTGGTAATGAGCTGAGATGCTAAACACAAGTCCTCCCCAAGTCTGCGTGAAGGAGCTTCACTGCAATCAGTTTTTAGACTTGCTGTCTGAAATTCAAGACAGTTGTAGTTTATCATAATTAAGTGGAAACTAAATCATGCAATAACTTTGACAGGTAGAAACCTTCAGAGGTCACCTAAATTGCCTCTCAAGGCAAAGGTGGGCTCACTTGGCATTTGATGAGGTTTTTCTGCCTGGCTGACTTCTGGCAGGACGGCCATGGAGTTCCCATCAGAGGCAAATGATGATACGATGGCAATTAGCATTTAAACAACAGCAAAATCACTCTGAGATCTTTTAAGCTAAGAAACCAGTTTCCAAATCATTATTTGAAATAACCCAGGCTGCAGCAAACTTTCAAGTCCCCTCACAGGACTTTTGTTCCTTTTTTCTCAACATAAAATGTTTAGTCTCTTTTATAAAGACTCGTAAGAAAATATCAGCAATGCTTTAAGTGTGCTTTCTGAAGTTATTCAGGTATACCTAAAAAACATAATAGAACACTGAACATTCATCCGTGATACTACAACAACTCTTATTGAATAAAATGTCAAATAGTAATGCTTAAACACCAAACAGGAGCTATTTGAGCCAAGAGTGCCCTTACAACAGATTAACTACTTGAAATACATATCTATTATTCTCATTCTAATGTTTGCATTTTTTTCCTCCTACAGAGCTCAGGCATAGAACAAGACCTGAAGCCAGATAATCAGTGCCAAATTTCACATTTCTAAAAGACAAACAAGATCATGTTTTCCAAAGACTAATGGATGGACGGAAGTCAATGCTTTCCAACCAGCAGGGAAGCACAAGCTCATCATTCCCATAGGCTTACAGATCATAGAATAAATTAAGTTGGAAAAGACCTTAAAGATCACCCAGTTTCAAATCCCTGCCATGGGCAGTGCTGCTACTCAGATGCTCAGGCTGCCCAGGGCCCCATCCAACCTGGCCTTGAATGCCCCCCAGGATGGGGCACCCACAACTTCTCTGGTCAATGCAGTCAATCCTCTCACCACCCTGTAACAATTTATTTCCTAACAACTAAACTAAACTAAACCTCTCCTCTTTTAGTTTAAAGTCATTATCTCTTGCCCTATCACTATGACACCCTGTAAAAAGTCAGTTCTCTCCTGCCTATAAGCTTTCGTCCAGTACTCGAAAGCCACATGGAAGTACCTCTGGAGCTTTCTCTTCTCCAAGCTAAACGAGCCCAACTGCCTCAAACTTGCTTCATAAGAGAGGTGCTCCAGCAGTTTGATCATCTTGTTGGAGTGGTCCCTCCTCAGAACCTCCACAACTTTCTTATACTGGAGGTCCCAAGCCTGGATGCAGTACTCCACACGGGGCCTCACAAGAGCAGAGCAGAGGGGGACAATCTCCTCCTTCTCCCTGCTGGCCACCCCTCTTTTGATGCAATCGACCTTCCAGGCTGCAAGCACATACTGCTGGCTCATGTCCAGCCTTTCATGCATCAGGACTCCTAAATCCTTCTATGCAGGGCTGCTTTCAAGTTCTTCTCCTAGTTTGTACACGTATCTGCGATTGCTTTGACCCAGGTGCAACACTTCACACTTGGCTTTGTTAAACATCACTAGATTCTCGCATGCCCACTTTGCAGGCCTGTCTAGGTCCCTCTGGATGGTGTAATTCCCTTCTAGTGTGTCAACTGCACCACTCAGTGCCAACAACTCCCAGATAAATATAACTTATTTACAAACACATATGTAAAATATAAGAGAAAAGAGACCTTATTCAGCAATCCAAGTTATTTAAAGCTTTTCAACGTACACAGATATCCCAAAAGCCTTGCAGATTTAGTTACACTGACAAGCCTGAGGCTTTGAAGTATCCAACCTTTCTTTGTGAATGAACTGCTTTTAGACTTCCACTTCTCAGAACTGTGAATGAGCACACCATGCTCCACCTGGAACTTGTTTACAGGACACAGTATCAGATGGCATCAAACTCCAGTCTTATCTCATTTCCTACTACAGATGGGAATTTCATAGATGAGAAACTTGATGTCTCCACGCACATTCGAGTTCGGTACTTCCCAGGACCAATATAACTGCAGCATGTTCATTAGGATGCCTCCCATTGAATCAAGCCTTTTGATACATCAAAAGCTCAAGCTAATATGCTGGCTCTAAAATAAAAAAAAAGAAAGAAAAAAAGAAAAACAGCCTGATGTGCTGTGCTTCATGTGAGGTCTCCATCACCCGTTCATGGCAATGATTTCCTGCTAAAAACTAAAGCCAAATCACAAATGTTTACACGCCTGGAAACCTCAAAGGGAGATTCTGGCAAGGCCAAAGCGATACCCAGAACTTCTGCTACCAGATGTTCCTTTAAGGATGTTACCTCCTCTGGCAGCTCTCTCATCCTGGTTTATTCCCTTTGTCAGCACTAACTCAGATATAACCAACTTGCAGAATTTGCTACGCAGCCAGACCAGACATCACTGTGTGCTTCCAGCTAAATACAAGTGCCACTATCTAGAGGTTGAACTGCACAGCACCCAGGAAATAACTGGACATTTAAAGATTAAAAGAAAACAGTAACAAGTATACAACACATATGGCAAGAGAAGACTAATACTATACTAGAGTGCTTTGCTTCTTTTACTCAAGGAATCAGCATTTACAAATTATGTTTTAATTATTGTATTATACCATCTTTTTTTAAAGACAAAACCTTCCTACTCTATCAACAGCCAAAATCCCTTGTACTGTTCATTATTAACAGAATCACAGATCTGAACAGCTCACTAAAGCTACTTACAAAGCAGCAACTTCATGCAGAACTAATCAATTGCATATATTATATATATATATGGGTAAATCAAACTCCTTGCAACACACTACACCACACCAGACAACACAATCGCCACTTCTAGTCAAAATGGTCTTGTATTGATGGAACAGCTACATTTTGAACATACTGAAGATGAAGTTAAACACCCAGATCAGCAACTGTACAGCTGAAGAACACCTCATTCTGTTCCTCAAGCATTAGCACTTCTGAGAACTGTCTAAACAAGAAGCTGCAGTTGTCATAACCAATTCCTTGCCCTTCCTTACCCCCCGTCCCGAGGGCTCATGAACATATTGAAGTGATACCATACTACTTCATACACCATTTTCAAGTGAAGGCCAAATAAACCAGAAGATTGCATTCAAAGAATCAGGACAACTATCACATCAACCCAAACAGCTTGTGTTAAGAATAGCAACAAGATTCTTAGCCAAAAGTAGCTCAACCCAAATGAAACAGGCTGACCAGGCTTACGGTGAGCATTTGACATTTTATTTAACAACAATCATGCAATTCAAAACTTGATTCTGCTGTTTCTTGACAATATCTAAAGGTAAAGATGCCATGTATCAAAGCCTATGGAAAGAATGCTAAAAGTAGTGCTGGAAGCATGTCCAAGCCATAGTGCTGGTTAAGACCAATGGTAATTAATCAGCAATAGAGATTTTGAGCAGCGTCTTTTCCTGGGAGCTGACGGGTATTTAGTTGCTGTTCAAATTATTAATAGACATTTCTGACCAGTACCAAGAACAATCAATATAAGGACATCAGTACTCTTCTAGACTGACTCAACAGTTGGACCTCTTACGGTCCATTCTGTTTCACTGCACTTCTACAGAAGGTCATCTTATGCTTCTAACAGGGAAACTAGTGCTCCTCAGTGCAGCTGATGAGCTCAGTCAACTAAATACCTCACTTAGATTTGGGGCAGAACTTACAATACACTGTTCCTATGATGACAAATAATGACTAGAATATTCATCAGTTCGATAGCAAGATCTAACACCATCTTCTTTGAGAAATAAACAGTTAAATTATGAGAGTTCACTACTTGTACTGCAAGTGCTCCTTGCATCATGAAAATGTGGACACTTGGTAAGATTGATATAGCAAAAAAGATCACAACACTCTTCAGTTAGAGGGACCTCTGCATGATTTTCCATACAGCAGTCCTCTCCACATCGATTTTTAAGTTCTTTACAAAGAGAGTGGTGAGGTGCTGCAACAGGCTGCCCAGAGAGGCTATGTGTGCCCCATCCCTAAAGGTGTTCAAGGCCAGGTTGGATGGGGCCCTGGGCAGCCTGGTCTAGCGTTAAATGTGGAGGTTGGTGGCCCTGCATGTGGCAGGGGGGCTGGAAATTCATGATCCTTGAGGTCTCTTCCAACCCTGGCCGTTCTGTGTTGATTCTATGATTTCAGTTCACTGTTTTGAGAGAACAAAAGAAACAAACTGGGGAAAGGGAGATAGTGCAGAAGAGGCTTCAGCTCATAGAGGCCAAGAAAAAGATTCATTACTACTTGTCCATTCTCACAGTGTTCCACACTCCTAGTCCCAGGACAACCTTTTTGTAGTATCAGCACGTTCTTCAGTCCTTTCCTCCAAGCCCTACCAGCAAGCTGCATATAGAATCATAGAATGGTTTGGGCTAGAAGGGACCTTTACGATCATCCAGCTCCAACCCCATGCTATAAGCAGGAACACCTCCCTCCGGACCAGGTTGCTCAAAGCCCCATCCAGCCTGGCCTTGAATGCTTCCAGGCATCTACAGCCTCTCTGGGCAACCTGTTCCAGCTTCTCACCACCCTCACAGTCAAGAATTTCTTCCTAATACTGAGTCTAAATCTACCCTCTTCCAGTTTAAAACCATTTCCAGTTGTCCTGTTGCTACACACTCTTATAAAAAGTCCCTCTCCAGCTTTTCTGTATGCCCCCCATCAGGTATTGGAGGGTTGCTATAAGGTCTCCTCGGAGCCTTCTCTTCTCCAGGCTGAAGAGCCCCAGCTCTCTTAGCCTGCCATCAGAGGGCAGATGGTCCAGCCCTCCGATCATCTTCATGGCCCTTCTCTGGACCATGCAGGATCAATTCTGCTTTCCACACAAAAGAGCAGTTTACCTCAGGAATTGAAAGGAAGATGAAGACAACCTACCCCCAGCCCCTCTCGCCTCAGCTTGGTCAGGCCACACTGGTTCATTCCTGCCCATAGCCATGGGCTCGGCAACACAGAAGCTGAGTCAGGCCACAGATGGCAGCGTGCAATAGAACAAATGGCCAGCATCAGGCAGAGTGGAAATATTTGGTCACCAAGGAACTAATGTCATAGTTGTATTTTAAGCTTTCACTATCATGATTCTTCATAAACAACAGAATTTTTTCCCCCCCTTTAACCAGCTTTTTCCATTTGAAGTTGCCACAGAGCATCATACTTTCACCTGCATTCTGTGCAACAACCATTGTGATCATTCTTATTCGTATTCTATGCTGTTGGCAGAACAAAGTTGATATTGCATTTACTATCAGGATGAATACATGTAATAGGAGAACAATGTTTCAGTGTTTTCTAAGAATCATCTTTCAACGGCCCTATAAACCACTCCCGTTCAAGTGTGAAACTACTTAAAAATAATTGTCTTAACTTATAATGAGGTCTCACTCAGTGAGATACACCAACATTCAACACAATTGGAGTTGTTGGGATATCCCTGGCTTCAAACAAAGGAGAAGAAACAAGAGAACATTTGGTAAAAAGCTCTTAAAAGTGCTGTGTGGAAGCTACGGCTGTTCAGTTGAGTTGCTAGAGCTACTCTGCATTTTATGAACATGTGTATGCCTCTCCAAAACAAGCCATAATAGCACACTAAAAATTAGACAAGTCACAGCCCTATCACATATTTTATAATAGTTTTTAATCTGCATTTTATGTAGGATTGGAGAGAGCAATCTGCCGCTTCTGGGACAGAACTGCAGCGTGACCAGCAAGAACTGAGGCTGAGCAGGTGCTGCACAAGCCTGTGGGACTGCATCTGTGAGCAATAAAGCAAATGAAACCACCAACATCAGCAGTGCTTTAAAAAAAAAAAATAATAATAATAAAGCTCTCGGGCTTTAATGAAAGTTATGTTTTTAATCAGAAATCCTAAAACAAGCTTAAGGCAAATAGCGATATCAGCCTAAAACCTTAAACCCATCTCAACATTCTCTGTAAGATTTCACAGTGATTCAGACAAAAAAATAGCATGAATCATAACAGATCACATGCCAGAGCAATCAGACCCACCTGGCCCATGTCACTGGAAACAAGATACAAGTGGTACATCCCTCCAGAGCGTCCTCAGCCTCCACTTACTTGTGGCTCACCCATTCCTGGAGCCAAAGGGTAAACCTTTACGCAAGAATTTACAAGGACTTGCACCCCATGAACCCATGCATGACTATAACTTCCAGCAGGTGTTGCACTTTGTTGTACACTGCACTGGAAACATGGACTTGAGTGGTGCCACAGCAGCTCCTACGATTTGCTGGCTTTCAACATCCTGTACAAGGAAATTGGTTTTAACAGAACCCCTTCAGATCCCCAAAAACCTCCTCTCTTCAGAGTAATCCAGCTCACAGCCAATAACACAGTAGAGTTCCTTAACGTAATACATTCATTCACACGATCAATTTTACCCACTATGAGCCAACTGAATCCAGAATTCCTCCTGCAGGCCTTCTTATTTCTGCCTTGAATAGCTTACAACAACTGAACTCACCTTGCTACTCTTTTTTTTTTTTTTTCTATTTAATGAAACTGTAAGCAATTAAGAAAAAGTTCCAGCACAAAACACAAGAAAAAGTTACTCAGAACATTTATTTATCCACACAGGAACACTAAGAAATCCCGTGTGAATAAACAACCAGCATCACTCCAAGTAAGCCCAGCTTATGAGCCTTTCAGGATGGCATTCAATTCCTTTTGAAAATTAAACCAGGAATTTGTATTTGGGATACAGACTTCTCCAGACCCAACTTGCTCAAGTCGCTAACAAGTGAGAAGCATGGCCTTACCTTACAAAAGCTTTACTGACTCTTATCAGTAGTCTGTGATATACCCTTGGCAGTTCTATCATCTCAGAAGCCTGCAGTTTGACCAGGAACCCTTGTCACCTCTTGTGAAAGTTAATATCAAGGAAACAGCCTGCATTTTTCCTATGCTGCCCTCCACAACAGTACAAGCAACAGTTGCATTGCAATTCAGTCCAATGAGCTACACCAGGAGCCTGGTCTGGTGGTTGGTGACTCTGTACATGGCAGAGGGGGGGTTGAAACTAGATGATCATCGTAGTCCTTTTCAACCCAGGCCTTTCTATGATTCGATGAACTTTGCTGGCAGCTCTGTTCTCCTCTCTTTGAGCGAGAGGATCTTTAAGAGACACTTTCATCATCCCCTGCTCCAGTGGTGGATTACAATGGCTATCTTATGTTATTCATCCGGTTTAGGAGGCATTAATTAGCATACTATCATAGCTTCCTAATTACCAAGTTTAATGGTTCGTGGTAAATCCCCATCATTACTAGGAAATGAACCAGTTGCATGCCCATAATCCATTATTATCTCACATACTATAGTTCTAGCATTTAATGAATAATAATTAATCTAACTCCTAACAAATACATGCATATTTATCTTTTATCATACTTAGGAGAAGTAGCCTAAGACAGCCATAAAATCCAGAGAGCAAAAGATAATACAGAGTTGAGCAATTCCTCAGGCAAAGGCACTTCAGATAGAATCTGAGTTTTCTTCCCCCAAAAAGAGGCATGCCTGCATGAATTAAGCAGTAACAAGGCACTGCTACAAAGTGATACACCTGCTTTTGTGTTCCCTTGCTCCAGATCAAACAAGTAGGTGGCTAAACAGTTCTTAGAAAGAGTAATGCCTTGTCAGAAGGGGGACTAGTATGTAGGCCTTTCTAAGGGAAACATTAACAAGGTAGCACTTCAATTAAATTTTGCTTGTTGCAATTAAAGCAACAATCCTTATTTCATGCAACATTATGGTCAATTCACACATTCAAATGCATGGCAGTATCCACAGACACTGCCTGCTGTTTCTCTCATACCTCATGCTTCATACTAGCTGATAACAAGGCAGACACCAATAGCTATTACGCGACACTTCCCAGTTCTTAGAAACAGGACCAGTTCAGCAAGTAAGCCCTGAAGATACAACAATCCCACAGCCTTCCTCTAAAACACCTACAAGGACCATGGCCACACCCAGGTAGAGCTGATTTGATCCCATAAAGCCAAAACTCAAACCTCATTTTAAGAGGCACAGTTTATTGTCTGGGCTCTCAATCTGAGAGGATCAAACTTGCTTAAACTAAAACACACTTTGAAGGTAAATGACACTTCGTTTTAAATATGTGAAATAAAAACCGCCTACGTTTACCGTAAGCAAGCTTCAAATGCGCATTACTGAACTCCAATGTTAACAGAAAGCATTTTTAAGTTACCACACTTGCATGTTTATTTTAGATTGCATCTGCCCCACTTAAAGTGTCACAGGAGCTGAAGACTGATTTTATGCTGCAAGAGACACACCAGAGTTCCTGCGTTAATTCTTCCTTATGGATGCCTCCCTCCCTTCCCATAAAAGGGAGAGCCAGGAAGCCTTCGAACGCTTCCTCCACGCCTTCTGCGAGACTGAGAAGCACAGCACAGAGGAGCCTCAAGTCGCCCAGCCCCTCCCTCCCAGGCAATGTCTCACCTCTAAGTGGAGGAAGAGCACTGTCCAAGAGTGAAAGCAAGGCTTAAGTGACCGAACAGCCCTGGAAGTCAGGACAGAAATGAGCTATGGCACTACATCTTACAGCAGTTACGGAGAAATGAGGTCTGTTACCTACATGCTAACATTTTACCTATGTTGCAATTGCTGTTGGTTATGCAATCACATCACACCTGGTTTTGAGCGAGCTTGCTCAAGCACTGCTAAGCATGCAGCATAGACTCCTAAACTAATTATCAGGTTCTCCAGATAAGTTTCTCATTTCACAACTGTTAATTCTCTGTCAAACGTTTATAAAGTCACTTAATACACAAGTAGTTACCTTTTGCTCTGTTCCAAGTGGTTAAATCAATCTCTGTATGCTTGTGCGACCTTATTATACAGCCTTCCGTACAAATGATTTCATTCATTTTCATTTCTAAAATGCCCACGGCAGCACCAGCAATTTCAAGATTTCTAGCAGTGCTGAAAGCTCCCTCCATTATAGAAGAGCAATCTGTAGCGTCACTATACTGAAATACTGTTCAGTGCCAACAAAAGGGTCAGCTTAGACTATCAAGGTTTTACTCTTCCAGGAAAAGGAACCCTTGAAAAAGTTAAAGCTACCTATAAAGAAGAGTGAGAAACTGAACTTCAAGAAGTATTAATATGTAAATCGACAAACTAACATCATAAAGCTCAGTGGTTTCCCTGCCTAAGAACTTGTTTAGTTCATTATTTAGTAGATTGAGAGTTTTTCTGAAGTCCAATTTTTAAGAAATTCAGAAGTGATCGCTACTGTGAGCTTGTTTGCTACTAGTAAGAATAATCACTTAACTGTTCTAATATTAGTGACTTATTTTTAGCAGCGAGGAGTGCTAGAATGACTTACTAAGATGCATACCATAGGCATGCAGTAAGCAACAAATCACCCTTAAGCACCATTAAGTCTCACAAAAAAAAAAAAAAAAAAAAAAAAAAAAAAAACCTACGAACTACCTAAAACAAGCAAAAGAAAACACTCAGAAACTCTTGCTGAAACGCACCAGTCACAGAGCATGGAGGCTTACACACTGTGTTTGCTCTGAGATGAGCTTCCTGAGGCTGAACCACACAAAATCACTGCATTTAACCCAACAAGCTCGGTTAAAACCAAAGAAACTCGCACTGCCAGCTGTGCTCTGCCTGCAGAAGGCCGAACGGCACCGGGAGCCTTAACTTCTCTGAGGCCGCAGCTCCCCTGCTGTCACACCGAAGAGCTCCTGAGGAACGGATTTTACCCAGGGAGAGGAGCGATCCTCCAGAAGCTTTAACAGCGTAGAAAACGAAGCTGTTCGAACGGAAGTTAAACGACTTGTTTCTTTAAAACCACCACGAAGTCTCAAAGGGACGCGGATAGCAATTCAGACAGAGCTCTGCAGCTCGGCACGTGGAAACCTACGGCATTTCGGAGCCAGGATGCTTTTCCTCGCCGTCTCCCGGCGGCACCGACCCGGGGCTGACAGCTCTCCGCCTCCGCCGCCCCCCGCTCCAGGGCCGCTGCCGCCCGCTTGCGGCGGGAGGAGAGGGGAGAGACGGAGCGGCGGCCCGAGAGCGGCCCGGAGTTACCGCCGCGGGCGGAGAGCCGCGAAGCCGGGGAGCGGCGGCGACGACTGCGCGTCCCTCCCCGCCTCTCGCCCGCCCTCCCCTCCCGGCCGCCGCACGGCCTGTTCGGCGGCCGCAGACAAAGGGAGGAAGCGGGGACGAGCCGGGACAAGGAGGCGGCGGCGACCCCGACAGCCGCATCCTTCCCCGCTGAGCAGGAGCCGGCGGCGCGCGGCGGGAGGAGGACGGGCCGGGGGCTCACCAGGATCCGCTTGAAAAGGTTGCTCTCCTTGGGCGGCAGCGGCACGGACGGCATGATGCGGGCGGGCGGCCGCGGGGCAACGCGGCTCGAGGTTGCGAGGAGCGGCTGTCGCTGCAAGAAAGGGAAAGGAGGCGGGGGAAAGGAAAAGGCGATCCCCAACTCGGCTCACGGGCGAGCGGCGGCGACTCTTCAACTCATTGGCCTGCACCGCCCGCCCCGCCGGCTCCCCTCGGGCGCAGCGCGCGAGCGCGGCTCCTCTGCGCAGCTGCCGGGGAGGCCTCGCCGCCCGACTGACGCTGCAAAATGGCGGCCGGGGTCCCCCGCCGCGCATGCGCACCGCAGCCTGGCGCGGGGTGGGGGGGGGGCGGGTGGCGCCGGGTGTTTGCTTCCCGCCCGCTCCTTGTTGTGTGGAGGGGTTGGTTGGGTCGGGGTTTGCTTTTTTCGTTTTGAGGGCAGTGCTTGGTAGTTTTTTGCTAGCTTCGACCGCACACTGAGGCGAGGGGTCCTCGAAAGCGCCCCGAGTGGGGGAGGAGGAGGAGGATGGGGAGGAAGGGGAGGATGGGGAGGAAGGGGACTGCCGCCCTCAGAAGGTGTAAAAATAACTCCGGCTCGCTGAAGCCCTGAGTCATGGCTATTTCAAAGCCTTCGAAACTGGATGCTTTTTTTTTTTGTCCTTTCAGCGCTCGGCCTCG
This sequence comes from Tympanuchus pallidicinctus, assembly GCF_026119805.1. Taxonomy (NCBI): domain Eukaryota; kingdom Metazoa; phylum Chordata; class Aves; order Galliformes; family Phasianidae; genus Tympanuchus; species Tympanuchus pallidicinctus. The sequence goes on along the minus strand of NW_026294780.1, from coordinate 41,345,652 downwards.
CCCGGCCGTGCTGAGATAAGGCAGAAAATCTCTTTGTCCCCTGCAGCCTCCCCCTCTCCTCCGGCCCTCATTGCCCGCTGTTGGTGCCCGCTGTCAAGCTGGGCTCTGGGTGAGCCGCCAGCCCGGCCTTTGGGATGTCATCTATGGCATCAGCTCTTTGTTCAGTTGCTTACACAAAGCTTCCCAGCATTACCGTGCGTGCTTAGAGCAGTGTTTTGTCGTGGCTTGGCTCCTCCGACAAGGGAGGCTTAAGGTCTTTTGCAAAATGATTTTTTCCTTGTCATTTGCAGAAATAGCTTTTAAATGGATCTTTGCAAAGCTAAAGAACAAGCCAGCAGCACTGAAACCACACAGCATGGGGTGCTTCCTTGGGAGGGAAACTGGTTAAGCCATCAGAGTTGCAATCAATTAAAAAGATCGTGCTGGGGAAGGAATGGTGGGGCGGAAATTAAGCAGCTTCAATTAGAGTCCCTGTTAACCACTTTTTAAATACATTAGTTGTGTTTTAAAATAATATTATTCCTATAATAACATGGTTATCACCTACTTACTTTTATAAGGGCGTATAGCAACAGGAGATGAGGGGAAATGGTTTTAAATTGACCGAGGGCAGATTTAGACTAGATATTAGGAAGAAATTCTTTGCTGTGAGGGTGGTGAGACACTGGAACAGGTTGTCCAGAGAGGCTGTGGATGCCCCCTCCCTGGAAGCGTTTAAGGCCAGTCTGGATGGGGCTTTGAACAACCTGGTCTGGAGGGAGGTGTCCCTGCCTACAGCAGGGAGTTGGAACCAGATGATCTTAAAAGTTCCTTCCAAATCATTCTGAGATTTCTGCTGCTCAGGTGATGAGCTTAGTGGATGTGCATAGCAAAGCAAGCATGTGGAGATAACAATTAGGAAGGCTGTGCACTTAACAGGCTGTATTTGGTTACACAAAGCAAGCAGTGGTATGGCTGAGGCAGCAAATCCCAAGCAGCGTGTCCTTTGACTTCTCAGAAGCCTTGCTAAACTCCATGGACATTGGTCCTTCCTTTCGTGTTGGAGGGACGGAAAGTGGGCATGGTTTTGGAATAGTAAACTGTAAGGCTAAGCCTAATTCAGGGTCTCAGAGTCTGAATTTTTTTTATGAGCAGGTGTACTGTTGACAAGGACAGCTCTGCTGCATCATTTTCAAGGTCTGCACCACAGCACTGAATTAGCACTGATTGTAACTAGTTGGAGCCATGGCTTCATGAACTCAGATTTTCTGTCCTTGCAGTAGGCTTTATGCCTTTGGTTGGTTTCTGTGGTAAACACCTCCAAGATGGTCAGGTGAATACTGTGCTCAGTGAACTTTTGGTCTGAGACAGTAAGGCTGTTCTTTATACCGAAGTGTCAGTTCCCTGCTAGTCCAAATACTGGAACAAACGCCATCTGAAAACAGGCAAAACTGCAAATGAGAGGCAGGCATTTGATCTGCATTTCAACATGTGTCTGTATTACAAATCCGTGTTGAAAGCAGCAAGAAAAGGAGAGCAAGCTGGCAGTAAAGAAACAATTTTAGACTAGCTGAGAGAGACTAAAGATAGAAATGAGCATTGGGGGGGCAGAGGGCTGGTTGAAAGTGAGGTTTGGAAGTACAATCAGGAAAACTTCTTGTCATTTAATCCCACTGCGCTTGGCCAAACAAAGCGCTTTCTACAGGCTTTGTTAATAAACAGGGCTGTATTCAAGGCATGTGTGATTCTGTCACCAGTTTTCCCTACAAACAGAAAGAATTCAGAAGTCTGTCAACAGATTATTTAGGTCAAAAGCGGGAAGAAACATCCAAGCACAACTCTTATGAGGAGCGATTGAGGGAACTAAGATTGTTTGGTCTGGAGAAGAGGAGGCTCAGGAGAGACCTTATCGCTCTCTATAAATACCTGAAGGGAGGTTGTGGGGGGGTGGGGGTCAGCCTGTTCTGTGTAACTAGCAATAGGGCTAGAGGGAATGGCCTCAAGTCGTGCCAGGGGAGATTCATATTGGATATTAAGGGAAATTTCTTCTCTGAAAGAATGGTTAGGTACTCGAATGGGCTGCCCGGGGAGGTGGTTGAGTCATCGTCCCTGACATCTAATCTAAATCTCCCCTCTTTTAGTACAGCCCCCCGCAACCCCCCTTGTCCTTTTACTATCCGACCATGTGACTGTGTGAAAAGTTGGTCCCTCTCCTGCTTATAAGCTCCCCTCAAGTACTGGAAGGCCTCAATGAGGTCTCCCCAGAGCCTTCTCTTCTCCAAGCTAAACAAGCCTGGCTCCCTCAGCCTGTTTTCATAGGAGAGGTGCTCCAGCCCTCTGATCATCTTCATGGCCCTTCTCTGGACTTACTCCAACAGTTCCTCATCCTTCTTCTGCTGGGGGCCCCAGGCCTGAATGCAGTACTCCAGATGGGGCCTCACAAGGGCAGAGCAGATATGGACAATCCCCCCCCTCCCCTTGTCCTGCTGTCCATCCTTTTGAAATCAAGTTGGCAGCTTAAAGTTGCCAGATTTGAATTTAAAAGCACATCCCAAGTGCCATGTCCTGTTCTCTGGAGCCTGGGAACCTGCTGCTGTCACTTCCCCACTCTGCCTGCTGGCCGAGGGCAGCAGCACCCTGCCCTGAGCACCACCTGCAAGCCGCAGGCCTCCGTAGGCCAAAGTGAACCATAAGGGAGGTGGAAGCACAGACAGAAATGGAATTTCCCATCTTTTATACTCAATTCCCTTATTCCATTTCAAACATCATCCTGGAAATGGAAGGAAAGAGTGTTTCTATTCGCTGGTATTATGAGATATGAGGAATATGTCCCCTGAGTCCAGCCTGTGTCCAGTCTGCTGGCTGCTGGGCAGTGCTGAGAATCTGTTAGCCTGTACTGTCATGCATAGAGTTAAGATAAAGAACTGCCAACAAGGATAGTGAAAACTGAATCACGATTGCTTTTAATCAGAGGGTTTAATGTAATAGCTGTTTCTGGCTGCACTAGGAACTGATGTGATTTTTCTTGGCCTACCCTCTTCTTTTTCATTCTGTTTTGTAATTTTGAGTGCATGGCCTGCCTTTAGTTTTCATGTTCTTATTAGCTTTTTGGTTGATTGCCCATAGATCATCTTTTCAAGATTTTTAAGTGTCAGATTGAAGGCTCCTGGAAGACTGCAGGGAGCTGTTTGCTGTGGCCTCTTTGTAAGTTGGATGGGCTCTGGGATGGCTCCTGGTTTCTGAAGCTGTTTTATAGTCTCTTCCCTTTGCCTCCTGTCCTCCTGAGGGGCTGAGCAGAGCCAGGAGCAGCCCTGAGAGTGAAACAAGAGGCTGGTTATCGTTTGTATGCTGGTGAGGTTTGGTACAAATCTTCCCATCGTTTCATTTTCAGCCTTTTAGGTGTATTTACCTCGCCAAAACTTGTTGATGTTATATGTGCCAAATACAGTGTTTTATATATATATATATTTAATCCTCTTGAATGACAGCAGCTAAGAAGAAAGAAACCTAAAACCCAGTGTTCTCTAAGGCATTTACAGTGAAGTTGGATTTGCTAAAACATAAAAAAGATAGGGAAAGTTCTTGTAAAAGAAGCAAACTTTGGAAGAGAGAAGGACTTCTTAGTGCAAGCTGTGCACCTAGGGAGAACATAAGACAGTTCCAGGGAGTTTTTCATCTGAGGTTTGAATACATTTTCCTTCTATGACATGCATAGGAGTAAATTGGCCTTTAGGGTGATTATAGGTATAAAAAACATTGTTACGTAAAGTCTTTTTAGAACGTGAATATAATGAGGGGTATAGATAATATCAAACAGATTATACAACTGCCTGTTAGCTGAATGATGAGAACGGTTGTGTTGAGTAGCATTTTGTGAGTGGTGTTTGCCTTGTGTAGTGTAGTCCTAATTCATATGGAGTATAATTACAGCCAGCCCTGACATGAAGTGGAACTTTGATTTGAGTAAAGTTTACGTAAAACAACAATCTCTGCATAACCGGATTTGAAACTCGGGGTATTTTCAGCCCATGTTTTGGGAACATACACAGGAAAGTCCACTTATGTCACAGCACAGAACTTGGAAGCAGGACTATTCCCACTTGTTGGTGCGCTTGTCATTTTAGACAAAGCGTGTGCAGCTGTGCAGCTGTGAAGAAAATATTGAGAATGTGGATCGAGATTTACTTGTAAGATCTTTTAAAAATGATTTCGGAGCCAGCATTTCACAATTTATTTGTAAAGCTGTTAAAGCCGTGCTTGCAAATCTGCGATCGCTGCCCCCAGGGTGATCGCATCCGCGGGCTGGAGGAGAGCAATGTGCTGGATGGACAGACGGAGGGACGGCCGGAGACAGGCGGCTGCTGCGGCACGCCGAGAGTCGTGTCTGTGAGCAGGCATGCTGGGAGTGCGAGTCTTTCCACTTCACTTCCTGTCTGCAATGGCCTCGTGATGTAAGGCAGGACCTGTCTGGCGCTTCCATTTGGGAAGGGTGAGTCTGTAGGCTCTGTGTGCGACACGGAGCCCGCTCTCTGCCCGCTCTGGGTTGCAGGGGCTGAGCCCAGCCAAGCCAAGGCAATTACTGGCGGCTGCCTGCCGGCCTCTGGCTCACAGGGCTGCCTTCCTGCTCTCCCAGTGAGCCCTGCGCTGGGGAGGGCTGCACGGGGTTCTGTGCCTGCCTTTTGCAGGAGGGCTGCTTGGTGTAGCTGAGGTGGGATGCAGAGGGCTGTGAAAAGGGGGCTGAGGGCCCATGAAGCCTTGAAGGCACCTCTCTGTGGCTGCATCACTGAAACCCTTCCCTTATGCATAGGTATTCTTATGCATCTCAGCGGAATCGGTTTCACTGAGTTAATAGTATCCTTGATCATTAGAAGTGATTTTTAAAGGCTTTTAAATGAGTTACAGCGTTGATAGTTGTCCCTTAACTAGAAATGAGCTGATCTATTTATTTTTGTAATGAGACAATCGCAGCTGTCGTTGTTACAGACCCGTTTTGATTTGTGATGTGTTTATGTTGCCCACTGGGTAATTTTGTCATGTTCAGAAAGTCGCTAAGAACTAGTTTGAGAAGCAGTTAATAGGCAGTCTGCTGTACGTGGCTCTGTAAAAGCTTTATGTGGGCTTATTTCTGCACAAATGCAGGGTGACAGCATCTCTCTAAGGAGGAAACAACTTTGTTTTGTCAAAATAAGAATAAAACAAATCTATTTCAAAATCTCTGACTCTCTCGAGGATTGGTGTCATGCAGTTGCTTAGTTCTCTAGGCATTTGAAAGTGAGTATTTTACTTCTGAAAGCTCAGGCAAAACTCTACAATGAATTAGTTCTTATTTTCACACGTTGTTAGCTCTAACTACAGCAGCATTTCTCTTAACAGTGGTTACCACTTGACTGGACGATGAGTGGCCATTCTGACTTGCAGTAAATAGAGGCAACACCACTTCATCAGCAAGATTAAATGTTTTGAAGTTAAGTCCAACATGTGCCCCGAGGAATTAAGTCCAGGAGTGCAGATGCTGAGTCTGACTTGTGTATTCTGACTTATTCTGGGTGAAGGAAGTGGTGTCCCTCTACTACTCAGTCACTGGAACAATCCATAAGGATTACTGTTGGTTTTCTGTAAATCCAATTGTCCTTAAAAGTGCTGCTGTGAGTTTGGTAGTGCCTGCCAGCTCTGGGGAATGTGCAGAAGCAGAATAGAGGCCCTTCCCTCTCTTTCTAGCTTTTCCAGTTTGTATAGGCAGTGAAATAGATGGCTGGGCAAGCAAGATGCAATACCTTTTTTTCTGTACATTGCTGTCACAGGGCAGTCCTTTGTTACAGGACCCATGGATGAAAGTAAGTAGGATGAGCAAAGCAGCAGTGACACTAAGGGTAGCCTGTGTCCTGCAAAACCGTGCATCAAGTACCATGCAAAAATAAAGGGGCTGGATTTCAGAGTACCATCTTTGTACTCTCCCTTCTGATAGAAAATATGTCTGTCCCTTACCTGCAAGTGTATTGTGGGAAGGAAATAAAGCACCGTTCCCATATCTGACGTAAGACTCACACGGATAAGTAATTTCATGCAAGTATGTTGTAGCCCCATTGACTAACCTTTTGCAAAATCACCCTGATGTTGCTGATGTCCACCTGCCAAAGTTGTATTCTCTGATGGTAGTGGGTCTGATATTGCATATACTGCACATTTTGTACCTTCTTCATATAGAATTTGATGTCTGCACTGTAGATGTGTTTTCTCACAGCAGCATTTTTGTTTTGCCAGTAAGGCAGGAAATGGTTCAGTTTCTCCAGTGAGAAGTATGGCAAATGAAGCTGTTGTCTCTAAAGCAGCATCTAGAGTAGATCTTCTACAGCATAAACACTGAGAAGGTGAGGGAAAAGATTTTTCCAAGCCTTTGCTGGTACAATGTTGCTGATAAGAGTTTCTAGTTTAAACTAAGACTGAAAGGAATAGTTCTGTCCATAACGATTCAATCTGTGTTGGTGTAGTCAAGAACAGAATTGATACAGGTTGGATTTTTATTATTATTACTTTATTATTACTTTATTATTATTATTACTTTATTATTACTTTAACCAAATGCTTTTCTATAGATGGTGAAAGTGCTCCGTGTCTCATACTGCTAATTTCAGGCGGTGGAAGAATAAGAAACGATATGAAACCTCCACAAAGTGTCTGTTTTTTCAAGAACCTGCTTTCTGGTTTCTACTGTTACGGTCAGCTTCACAATTCCCCTCTTCCTTCTGTTGCAAAGAAGATGAGTTGTGTGATGAGGCTGCACAGCCGTGGATTTTGGAGGCCAGACTCTTTGCTGGACACGGCTGGATTCACTCTGTCATCTCACAGTCAGCTTAGGAAGAAGCATCAGGACTCTCGAGCATTGTGGAAGCATGAGGCTGTGCAGAAGTATCTGGACACTCTGAGCAAGGAATACCAGCAGGTTAATAGTCTGCTAAATGCTGATTCAAAAAATGAATTTGAGCAAAGGACCCTGAGGAGAAGACGTGCAGATCTGTCCCCAGTTGCAACTGCATTTCAAGAAATCAAAGAGGCTGAAGGCGAGCTCCGGGAATTAGAAACCATGTGTAGAGGTAAGGAGTGCACATCTGCTTAGTCATTTTGAAAGAGTGGCTTTGCCTGTGATAAACCTCATTGCTCAGCCTTCATGGAGAGCTTTTAAATGAATTAAGCCAGCTCTGGAACGCTCTCTGGTATTGTCTGTTCCTGGGAGCTTGGGTCCCTTTAAGGCTTTCTAGACCCACACATTTCCTTTTATTTTTATGCTATCTCTCTTAATACAGGTCTTAATGCAGCCAACTTGGGAAGGTAGGGGCTGTTTGGACTCTGAGGGCTATGCATCTTGCAGAAATAGTTTGGAAATGTTTGCTTTAGGTTCTTTTTTGGTAGAGCCAAGAGCAGTACAAACTGCAGGATAAACATCAGCAAGTCTTGCCTGTTGAATAGACACTGACTACATTTATGCCACTTAAAATGGGATTCCAACTAGCCAGTTTGATGCTTATTAGGCAAGCTATGTGGACTGCCATAATTAGGTCCTGAATTGGCAGCTTCCAATGTAAATGGCAACATTTAATAGGTCTTGGAGGATATTTGAGAAGTCCTATGGGGAAAGCTGATGGTTATCCAAAAAGCTGCTGCTTTTCAATACTATGTTGCAGTAAAGTTGGGTTAAAAAAAAAAAAAAAAAAAAAGGAAAAAAAAGAGCTTGACCCTCTTTTTGATACTATTCAGGAAGAAGAAAGTAGGTGGGCAGTAAAAGGACTTGTGGTGCAACATTTTGAAAAGATACACTAACACACTGTGAGAAGAGTGAGGCACTGTGTACAGCAGGAAGGAAGAATGTGGGGCATTCTGCTACACCAAAACAGACATTAAGATAAGATACAGTGACCTGGAAAAAATGGGACTTGCAGTAACACAGTTAAGGAAGGGAAAAGCAAAGAAGGGGAGAAATGGATACTTAGCAGTTTAAGAGGAGGAGGATTGAAGTTCCTGGTAATTCTGGGAGAAAGAACCATGGAATGTTGACACATCAGTAAAAGCCATGTTGAAATAAAGCTTGTAGAAACATAGCTGGTAACATTTCCTGCCTGCTTAAGAAAGATAGAAAATACCTGTGTTCCTCAGTTTTGGAAATAAGTGGGTATGTTTGTGCTTTAGAAACAGTGGCTATAGAAAACACTTTACAGAATCACAGAATCACAGAATGGCCAGGGTTGGAAGGGACCTCAAGGATCATGAATATCCAACCCCCCTGCCACATGCAGGGCCACCAACCTCCCCATTTCATACCAGACCAGGCTGCCCAGGGCCCCATCCAACCTGGCCTTGAACACCTCCAGGGTCGGGGCATCCACAACCCCTCTGGTTTCAGTACCTCAGGCAGGGGGATTGAAGATTCATGATCCTTGAGGTCTCTTCCAATCCTGGCCATTACATGATTCTGTAATTCTATGTGAATTGATAAAGGTCAGGGAGGAGGTAGGAATGGGACAGCAGTCATTTGTACCTCAAACTTCTTGCCACCAGCCCATTCTTCCATCTCTGCTGACAATGCCTCATCTGATACTTTCTATTCAACCAATCCATAAGGATGCTTTTCAGACCACCTAGAAGCCTCCTGTTCAGTGCCATCTTTTGGTGGAGCTGTGACATACAGGTAGGGTTACCTATGTAGTTCCTGCATTAAGTACAGAGGATGCCAGGCTCACGTGTTGATCTGCCATATTTTATTTAAAGAAAAACAAAACCAACCGACAAACCAAAATGGAATGTAAATTATAAAGCAGAATATGAAGGAGCTGCCACTATCCTTATCCAGGATACAAGGCTGGTTCAACATCTCAGCCCTCTCCGTTCTTGGGACTTGCTGCTGAGGAGAAAAAAATGAAGGGGTGCTCCCTATTCTGGCGTGTTGGTTTTGACTCCAGCCATCTTTTAACAGTCTGTTTAGTGCACGATCTCGTGCATTGGCATCTTCCATTACTCTAAACTGGAGTCTCTGTAGTAGAAAAGATTTGGAGCTTCTGTTAGCTTTGTTTGAGAATGTTTTGCAGCTCTAAAATGTAGGAGAGCACAACTGAGTCACAGAACTGTAGGACTGATTAGGTTGAAGGAGACTTTTGGAGGTGATTTTGACTGATGTTCTACTCAAAGCAGGACTGCTTAGAGCAGCCCGACTGAGGTCTTGTCCAGTTGAATAGATCCAAGAACAGAGATCCTGCAGCTTCCCCAGGCCCATTTCAGTGTCTGACAACCTTTAGAGTCAAAATAATTTTCCTAATACCTGATCAGAATTCCCCATGCTCCAGCTTCTGTCTTGTTTTATGACAATATACTTTGAAAAGACTTTGTCTTGAACTTTTCAGTATCTTTCTGTGAGTCAGTTGTACACAGCAATAAAAACTCCCCTCAGTCTGCTCTTCTTAAGGCTGAACAAACCCAGTTTCATAGCATCATAGCTTGGGCCTGGGTTGAAAAGGACCTCAAAGATCATCTAGTTTCAATTCCCCTCCCACAGGCAGGGTCACCAACTACTAGACCAGGCTGTCCAGAGCCACATCCAGCCTGGCCTTCAATGCATCCAGGGACGGTTTTCTTGACCTCTCCTATTATTTTATTTGTTTCCATCCTGGACTATCTCTGTGGCTCTTAGCTAGACTCATTCCAGTATCTCCATGCCTTATCTGTACTGGGGAGCTCAAAACTGGACAAAATACCTAGGATGAGCAGATGGGAAGGGAATCTCTTCAAGCAAAGGAAAGAGTTAAAGTGAGGTCTTCCACATCCTGATGGCTGAAGCCATAATACTCATATCTCATTGATTGCTTGATTAGCAGGAGGCAGAAGGTTAGAACCTGTGTAATTGTCATCATACTTACATTTTTAATGCTTGTCCTAATGAGCTGGCTGCAAAGTACTGCACAGATAGCAGTTTCTATGCTAGTCTAGAAATGGAAAGTCTTGTTGCATGTGAAATAGTGGTAAAGAAAACTGAGGCACTCTTTTCTCCAAGCGTGTTTTTGACATATTTTGTTAAATCTCTTGGTGGGTTTGCCTCTGCACTGTCAGTCTCTGTCACATAACTGTGAGTATACTATAATTGGCAGCAAGTAACTGTCAGGTGGGACTGGCATTTGTGTGATGCTGACTTGGAGTCATAGCCAGGAGGCTGGGAAGTAATATATCTCAGCTCCTTCCAGCACCTCTGGAAAATGCAGTCATTTAGTTAGCAATATACATCCTGGCTTCAACTGCTCTTCTTTGATGTTTCTTGCTGGCACAGTGAAACTGCATGCACTGCAAGCTTTTAAATGCTGTAAAGTGTGTCTTTTGACAGCTGTATTAGGATCTGCTGTAAGCTAAGTAAGACTGGCTAACATTTATTCCTATTGTTGGAATTCAGAGCTGGGTAGCAGAGAAGAGAAGCAACTGCTAGAGCTTGCCTTAGAAGAGAAGGAAACCCTCGATAAAAAAATCAACACGCTGTGCAGAAAGGTGAGCCTGAGGTAAAAATACACAGCTTCATAAATAAATGTCAGGAAAATGTTCCTTTGTGATCTTGCCAATAGACTCTGACACTTGCATTTAATGAAACAGAAGGCCAGCTTCTCTATTTTCCCTGAGAAGACATGGCAACATTAATTACTGGTAAGCTTCTTACTGACAAATGCATCTTGGAAGCTGATTATTTTAGGCATTTCTGCTTGCTTGCTTGTCCATCCGGAGATGCTGAAGGGGATGTGAAGCTGTCTGTGCTGTTGAGACCTTGCGTGACATCCAAGTAACTCTTGTGGCAGCAGAGCGTGCATTCTTGAAAAGGTTTCTGATTGGAACCTTCAGTATTTCATTTTCTCTTCAGCTGGCAGCTCCCCACGAGCAGGAACATAAATTATAAGCAGGGAAGCTGAAAAAGTGTGGTAGAAAGCTCTGTGTTTGGGCTCATTTCTGTGTTGAGATTGAGAAAATGGGAAATAGAACCTTCTGAAACGTAAGCTTCGTGTTTGTGTGAAGAGTGGCTGGGCAATAGCTGCTGACTTTGTGCTCCAAGGTAGTTGGGGCTGCAGTGGGTGACCAGGCACCTGACGCTGTGGGATCGAATTTTCAGCTAGCTTTCCTGTGGATGCACCAACGTATCCCATTTCCACACCAACTGCACTGAGCTGCAACAGCCTTTGGACTTGGACAGTTTTTAGTCCTACTTATTCATTTGCCAATAGAAATCCGTGGCTGTGCGTGCTCAAGCCGTGGCATTTGTGAAGGCTGGCTGTAAACTTCATTAAGAGGAGATAGAGTCATGAAAGAGATAGTGACATTCTCTTTTTTTTTTTTTTCTTTCCCCTTCTTTTCTCTTTTCAGCTTTTCCAGCTTCTAGTGCCAAAGGAGAAGTATGATAAAAGTCACGTTATATTAGAAGTGACAGCTGGCAGAACAACTGGAGGTCAGCAAACTCTCCACTAAAGATTACTCCGAACCTTCATCCAACATTTTAAGTCTCTTACGGGTTATTCTTAATGCGTTTTTACACTTCAGTGGCATAAAGCCATACTTCCTTAATCTGTATGATTTATTATCAGCATTAATCTGTTTTATGAGCGCGAACACAGTTGCAGTGAAATCTTCAAACCCGTGGCTGCCGTTTTGCAAACTGCTATTTATGTTGTAGCGCCTTTATATTTATAGGTGACATCTGCCAACAGTTCACTAAAGAAATGTTTGAGATGTACCAGAACTATGCGGGCTATAAATGCTGGACCTTTGACATTCTGAACTACGTGCCAGCTGAGATAGGTACAGTAGTTCTCCAGACGTCCCATCCAGACAACGACATTGAAGGCTGTGTTTGTGGGCTGTGCTTTCCACGCCTTGTTTGTCTCTATAGGTGGGTTGCATCACGCGGCTGCTCACATTTCAGGAGATGATGTCTACAGGCATCTGAAATATGAAGGAGGGACTCACAGAGTCCAGCGAATCCCCGAGACCGGGCTGTCATCGAGAATGCAGCGCATTCATACGGGGACAATGTCAGTTATTGTGCTCCCTCAGCCAGAGGAGGTAACTGTCTGTTCATCTCAGCAACAAGGAAGTGTGTTGCTGGCACTGGAGTGGGTGTTATTTAAAACCACGGTACTGTTAGGGGATTTTATTGAAACCCAAGTGCTTTGAGCAAGTCTCAGCGAGTAAAACCACAGGCTCTGTGGTTCTGGAAGGCAGCAGGACTTGGCTGTGTACCTTACATTTTTAAATGGGTTGTCAGAAGCGACTTCACAAATGTTTGCTACTGCCTGAAAAAGCGAGCGCATCGGTGGTCATTTCAATGAGTGTTCCAGCCCCAGTGCCTGCAAAACTGGAGCGAGCCAGCTTTGAATTAAGTCACATATTAAGACTGGGGGATATATCCGAGAAAATATTCAGTGTTGCCTAGGAAAGTGACTCAGCAAGTCCTTTACTACGTTTTTGTTCATTTAAATTGTCGGTGTTCAATCAAGGACTGTATGCTTTGCATTTGAATGAGCGTGTTGGGTGGTCTTCCTGAGATTTTTCTGATACCACCAGATCTCTCTAAAACTAGCAAGTTATGCAAAGAATAACCAAAACCAGATCTTGTAGACTTTTCCTGCAAATTCTCCTGCTTCCTTGTAGTGCTTTCCTTGCAACACTGGTCAGATCTGAATGTTGCTTTCGTATCCACTGAGCTCAAACTTGGTCCACGTCATCATGGACTCCTATCCTTAGCTGGATCTGGATACACCTAATGTTTCCCCAGGTAGATGTTTTTAACCAGTGTTGCAAAAATCCCTCAGGCTTGACTCATGGAACTCATTCTTTTAGCTTCCCATGCAGACGTACCTGGTTTTCTGAGGGATCTGGAGCAAGAGCAGGTCCAGATGAGGGCCACAAAGATGATCAGAGGGCTGGAGCACCTCCACTATGAGGACAGGCTGAGACAACTGGGGCTGTTCAGCCTGGAGAGGAGAAGGCTCCAAGAAGATCTCATAGTGGCCTTCCAGTACCTGAAGGGGGCCTACAGGAAAGCTGGGGAGGGACTTGTTAGAAGGGCATGTATCAACAGGATGAGGGAAAATGGTTTTAAACTGGAAAAGAGTAGATTTAGACTAGAGAGTAGGAAGAAATTCTTGGCTGTGATGGTGGTGAGACACTGGAACAGGTTGCCCAGAGAGGCTGTGGATTCCCCTCTCTGTAAGCATTCAAGGCCAGGCTGGATGGGGCTGTGAGCAACCTGGTCCAGAGGGAGGTGTCCCTGCCTACAGCAGGGGGTTGGAGCTGGATGATCTTAAAGGTCCCTCCCAACCCAAACCATTCTATGTTTCTATGATAATGATTGTAGCTGATACTCAAGCACAGTTGAAAATTAGTGGGTTTTTAATAAGTGATTTCTTTATCACTGAAAAGGCAGTCAAAATAATTTAGGAAGAGCAGAAAACAGTAGTTTTCTTTGCTTTTAGGTTGATGTTAAAGTGGATCCCAAAGATCTGCGTATAGACACATTCCGGGCCAAAGGAGCAGGAGGGCAACACGTCAACAAAACTGACAGTGCTGTGAGGGTTGTACATCTTCCCACAGGTGAGTCTGGTTGTGGTTGGCAATTCTAAGCACTCTGCATTCTGGAATGAAAGCTTGTGACTCTGTAAGTCTGCAGGGTTGTGCCATCTACCAAGAAGTCAGTAGCCCCTTTTTGTTCTGTCGTCTTCTAACAAAGCAGCATGGGGGAAGAGGAACTTGAGGAGTGGTACGAGGACCAACATGCTGCTGTTATGCTTAATGAACACACTGTCTTTGAAGGATGAAAGAATAAATGGAGGATCATGGGGATGGGGTGGAAAATGTAAATAATTTGTGCTGAAATGGCCATTGTCAGCTAAGGGTGAACTTTGCCTAGCTGCAGCAGGCAGAAAGAGGAGCTTGAAGATTTCCATTTAGTACTAGATAATGCTATCCAAAGTTAAGTAGGAAAGAAAATGTGCTGATAGGAAGTTAACATAGGTACTGAACCACTGTCTTTCTTAGGATTTGCTTGTACTGAAGTTCAGTGGGCCTGTATCTGTCCAACCTGAAAAAAAGCCTTTGGGCTTTTCATTTTGGAAATCAGACAGGAAGTAAAAAAACAAAAAATCAGACCTTTTAATCTTATTTCATTATTTATAATTCAGCTTAAGGCTCTCTAGTATGGCTCTGATGCTCTCCTCTTCTAAAATAAGGAACTTTCCAGTTTCCAAGAGCTCGTGTAGACGAAGACATTCAAAACCCACAATACATTTTTTTAAGCATGCTCTTGTAGATTCAGCAACTTCACTTTTGCAACGTGTGACAGCTACCTGGAGTAAACCTGTCCTCTGGAGGCAGTGTTTAGAGAATGATAATTCCAATGAGAACTGTTTGCTTTATGGAATCTCACAGTACCCCTAGCTTTTCTGTAGCACCAAACAAATCTCCTGGTGCAGCTGTGAGGAGTTTAAAAACATGCTAATGGCTTGAGACATTGTGTTAAAATGACTTTTTATCCTGCAGCTGAAAGGCCCTAAAAATGAGCACTCCTAGAAGGTGTCATTTGCCTAATGTGATTGAATTAATTTAGCTTGTTTGTTCTGTGTTTGAATGGGCTTTTTGCTCTGCTCTATCTGATATTCTACTGTGAAGGGGTGGTGGTTGAGTGCCAGCAGGAGAGATCGCAGCAGAAGAACAAGGAAATAGCTCTGAGGATGCTGAGAGCTAAGCTGTACCAGCAGATCATTGAAAAACAACTGAGTCAAGAGCAGAGCGCCAGGAAACTGCAGGTGAGAAGGGATGACTGATGACCTTGGGAAGGGTGCTTTGTTGTAGGGGTGTTTCTCCGAGTGTCTGTGTCTGACAAGTTGTGCTTACGAAGGAGAATCCTGGGTGTCAAGATGCTAACTCTGCTTTGAAACTGCACATCCGTTGTTTGCTTATCCCAGTTCAGCCCTAGCGTAGAATTTTCAGGTAATGAAAGAGCCACAGACTGTGGGTGGAAAGAAGAGAATCATAAGAATGTAGCTGCAATGACCCAAAAAGCAGTACTCGGCACCCGACGTTGTGCTACACAGCTAGAGCAGCAGCCAAAATTCAGATCAGAAGTTCTTGGGGTTGTATTTTAGGCCTTTTCTAAAGCACGGTGTTTGACAAGCTGGTGTAGCTTCTGGGAGAAACAAGTACACAGAGGAGCCTGCCATTTCACAGCTCTGTTTGCTGTGGGTTAAGTAACCTCTGAAAGAAGAAACTTCAAATCCGAGTTGCCTCAAGTTGTGCTGCAGGCTGTACTTTCCTCTTAAGTGTGCCAACATTCTTTTCCCATTCTTTGAGTATTTTGCTGTTTGCAGTGCAAACTTCAATAGCGACCAACAAGAATAAAATACTTGGCAAGACCAGAATTCTTCAGCGTTCCTCCGCTTCCAGCTTAGCCATTTAATTGCTCACTTCAGGCTGTGTGTCAGTGTGTTGTTCCTGCAGATTATTAACTCTGTCTCTGTAATCGGTGAGCCATTTATCTGCTGTTAATCATTTTTGCTCGAGAGTTCTCAAGGCTGCATTAAAGGACTTGAGATTTACATTTATGTTAATGCTGTAGAAAATCAGGCTACAGTGAATTAGCTTTTATAGTGATTCAGAATATATAAAATCCCTTTGTTTTCTTGAAACACAAATGTGAGTGCAGGTGGAATTTAAAAGAAAAAAGCAGCTCGTACAAGTAGACACTCATTTCTCTAAGTAGTTTTCAGCGTGTAGTTCTCCTTTTTAATACAATGCTTAACCGTGCAACCAAGCTACACTTGGAGTTGAGCATGAAGTCTTCGAACTGATTGCACTGCTTTACTTCACCACCAGAGGACTCCTCTGTGTCCGCTCGATTTACTCTCCGCTCGTTTCTGACGGCCTGATGTTAGCAAACCCCTTTGCCACCCTCTGTGAAGCAGACATCGGTTGTGCTGCTACTGTTATGAATGGCTCCCACTCACTGCCTTTTGTGGGAATGCCTTCTGCCTTCCATGGCTTTTGAGACTGACGTAATTCTTGTTCTATTCCTGTGGTGCTCTTCTACAGTTGGGAACAAGAGCCCAGTCAGAGAGAATTCGTACTTACAACTTCACCCAGGACAGAGTCACTGACCACAGGATCTCGTATGATGCACGCAATATCAAGGTAATGGTTGCTTAGGGGGGTTTTAAGACTTGGATACTTAACTGTGCCACGTAAAGCAAACTGCAAGCTTGTGAAAAGAATTTAAAATATATGGGGAAATCACATGGCTATTCACATCCTAATAGAACACGACTAATTCAAGAAGCCTACGCTTCTCTGCCTTTCTTCAGGAAATAAGGAGCTGACCTAGGGCTCTGTGTATTTCTCTCTAGCTGTACGAATGAACGATGCTCAATATGTAGTCCTCCTTAGTGAGCTCTGTGAGAACTCCTGGAGTGGTCCCCACTGCAGAATGGTACTGAAGTATCCTCTGTAATGCTTTGGTCTGCTGTTATTTTCCCATAGGAAATTCTGAGTGGGAAAGAGGAACTGGATAAGCTAATAAACAGGCTGCTGGAGTTTGCGGAGATGGAGGCTCTCACAGAGTATCTAGAAAACCTTCAGTCCATGGGAGGAGAAGGATGCTGAAGATCTTGTGTGGAGCTAAAGCAGAACTGGGTTTGTAACTAAATAAAATGGGCACACTTATTGGATGACAGATTGATTAAAATCTATGCCTCTGTTTTTCAATATGTGCTACTGCTCTTTTCATGCCTTGGCACAAATGAATTTTATGGGTTGAATTTACTACATCTCCCCCAGCAGAAAAGAAGAGTCACTGATTACTGTGTGCACATACCTTCTGTCTTGGCAGCAGGGCTTTTTGAAGCCAGTTCTTCTCTCGACCATATTGCAACTGGACACATGTAGAATTGTGGTGATGGAGAAGAAGAATTACCACATACTGCACATTTTGCTCTGGAGGTAGGAGATGTCCATCCCAGGCTGGATGTGGCTCTGGGCAGCCTGGTCTGCTGGTTGGTGACCCTGCACATAGCAGGCGGGTTGAAACCAGATGATCACTGTGGTCCTTTTCAACCCAGGCCATTCTGTGATTCTGTGGTTCTGTGATTTCTGTGATCCAGGTGAAAGAACCTAAGCTCCCCTTACATAGCTTAGAATCTGACTTTGTCAATAGCACTTATTTGTATCATTTTTATCTACCAGTTGAGGTGGATAAACTCATGCAATGAGCCTGCAGGGGGCTGCAAACTCTGTGTAGGTGCCTTGCACCTTTTTTTGGCCTCGGTCCATTCCTCACTTCCAAGGAAGTGTGAGTAGGCTCTGTCCCACAGGAAAATTCCTCTCCAGAGATGATCCTCCTGTCTGTAGCCAAGGCAGTAGCTTTGCTGTAGAACTTCCTAAATGGAGTCCTTTCAAAAATCACTCCATGTTAGGATGCTTTATTTTGTTCCAGGACACGTACAAAGTCAAAGCTACTTTGACAAGGGGCAGCTGTGCCCATCAGTGCTCTTGCAGGCATTCTTGGGTCAGCTGAGGGTGGGTGTGGAGCACGTGCTGTGCTGGGTGCAAAAGTGCTTGCTGGAGAATCAGATGAAGGTGACAACACTTTGGAAGGAGTTCGATGATGACAGCGGGCAGCTTTCTGCTTGTTGACAGAAAGTGAGTTCACACCGTCGATGTATTTTAGTAGATAAGGTGCACCTGGAATTCAGCTTCTGCACTGATGTCTTTGGGAATGTGTGCCTGGCTCTGAGGGCAAACCAGGCATCTGTAGAGAGCTCAGCTTTAGCAGGGCCTGCGTTCATGTTTTCCCCTCAGCACGCATCGTGCAATGTGCTCAACACGCACTGGTGCGTAGGCAGGCAGCAGGCAGAAGCAGACGTGCTCACTTCTTACACAGCACCCAAAATTACACAAGTGTGGCACTGAACCAGGCTGGCTGCTCAATCAATGCATCCCTTTCTTTATCCTGC
Organism: Tympanuchus pallidicinctus; assembly: GCF_026119805.1. NCBI lineage: Eukaryota > Metazoa > Chordata > Aves > Galliformes > Phasianidae > Tympanuchus > Tympanuchus pallidicinctus. The sequence goes on along the minus strand of NW_026294780.1, from coordinate 41,327,659 downwards.
TCTTCCCAAAGTGTGCTTTTCAATGGCTCTGCACTGTGTTTTGGATGTGAAGAGTCCATTCATTGTTACGACTTAAATTACACTTAAGCCAACCACAATATCTGCACGTCCACTTTGTAATCAAGAATGATACAAGAACTGAGAAAATATCAATTATTTCAAGAAAAAAACAATATTTCAATACTGAATCTTCTGGATTTTATAGTATATATAGTACAGTATATATATAGTATATATAATAACAGTTTTAAATTTAGATAGAATCAGAATTAATTTTTCAATTTGTGTGTTTCTGCACAGTCTTCAAGTTTTGTTTGCAAATTCTTGACATGCTTTCAACGCTTTGAATTACAAAATCTTTGGTTTTTTTCATTTGTAGCTCTATAAATCAAGAGTGAGCTCATTATCGTGTGACTTAAGAGTTGTTGGCGCGTCGACTGCCTGCAGGTACATCACACCTCAGCTCTCAGTTCTGCAGTACTGTCAAACCAGTGATAACACACGCAATGAGTGAGTTGGGGCTGGGGCTGCAAACTCTGTGTACGTGCCTTGCACCTTTCTTTGGCTTCAGTCCACTCCTCACTTCCAAGGAAGTTTAAGTAGGCTCCGTCCCACAGGAAAATTCCTGTCCAGAGATGATCCTCCTGTCTGCAGCCAAGGATGTAGCTTTGCTGCAGTTTTATTCTTTTTCAAGGTAAGATTCTTCAGGCAAGGAGTTAAGTTTTGTGCCTTTTTTATCTTGGGTGCTAGCATAGTATAAATAAATGACTTCTTGGGAGACAGGTAAACTCCATTCATACAAATAAGCCTGTTTCACTGGAACAGGCTGCCCAGGGAGGTGGTGGAGTCTCCTCTGGAGATGTTCAAGACCTGCCTGGATGCCAACCTGTGTGACCTGCTGTAGGGAACCTGCTTTGGCAGGGGGTTGGACTCGATGATCTCTGGAGGTTCCTTCCAACCCCTACAGTTCTGTGATTCTGTGAAATAAGCTGGAGAACTGTTTTCTTTTACTTCTCGAGGTAAAAGAATTTGGCTTTTCTAATATAGGTTTCACTTGGACACCTATAAAACTTCCTTACCTTTAATGCAGTGGTTGTCAAAACGTCAAGGAGAAAGAAGTTTTCAAATGAAAAAGATTGTATTTGCCGCCTACCCGACCCCTGGAACTCTATGTCTCTCAGCTGTTGTTTCCAAGACCTAGCTACAGCTGTGTGCAGGTACCTGAGACCTCTAGCACTGGCTACACAAATAGCATCATCTTCTTGCTCTGGCCACAAAACCCAGCTTGTTTCACACGACAGAAGATGGATCAGAACTCACATACAGAGTGCCTCTGCTGCCAGGGCCGGGATGCCCAATGGGTCAACCAGAAATGCTTCTTGTGATGCGAGGTCGTCCTCGTGGGCTGTGGCTTGGTACAACCTGCACTTCATCACTCAGATCCTGGTACCTGTGCTACCTATTGAAGGTTTTCCTCTCGGTGTTAGAATGACCATGATTCCTTTTGTAGCCAAGAGTTGTCTCTGATTCAGCTGAAAGGCAGGGCTAGTGGAACGTGATGCTGTCTACATAGGCACAGGTGTACTTACAGTGCTCTGCTGAATTATGCATACGTGTTATCTGTATTATTTTGAATAAACAAAACTATAATGAAATACTCATAGAATCACAAAACGGCTTGGATTCAAAGGAACCTCAAAGCCCAGCCAGCTTCAACCCTGTGGCCAGTGCCACCCATCAGATCCTGCTGCCCAGAGCCCCATCCAACCAACCTGGCTTTGAGTGCCTGAAGGGACGGAGAAAAAGAAAAGTGTAAGGTGTTGTGATGGAGGAAAGACGGATTCTTATCTTCTATACATAAATAGACCAGCACTGCTACCTTGTTCTGATGACTTTCAGTGAATCATCAGCAGAATGCAGAAGGGAAAGTAGCAGAGATCCTGGCCCTGCAGACGGGTGTATTCCCATGATGCAGTGAGCTGCTCACTATCATTGAGCCCCATTCCCAGATGCCCCATCCCTGCAGGCATTCAAGGCCAGGCTGGATGTGGCTCTGGGCAGCCTGGTCTGCTGGTTGGCGACCCTGCACATAGCAGGGGGTTGGAACCAGATGATCACTGTGGGCCTTTTCAACCCAGACCATTCTGTGATTCTATGATTTACTTAAAAGGAGAGACGTTGCTAGCTATAAAACTGAATATTTCATATTCTGGTAGCCCTATGTCACCCAATTTCATGCTAGCTGCTTAGTGTTGCTGCATAGTTATTTTTAACTTTATGTAAAAAAATAATAATAATAATAAGCTGCCAAATGATCATATTGACAGGAAGATTTTTTATCAGGAAAGGCATTATTGAATAATCTGCACACATTGCCACCTCTCTGAAGTGCACATCTTTAACTCTCTGTTGCTTCTCATTCTTGAGACCAACAGCTGCAAAGGCTGCTGAGTAACCGTGTGTTACCATCAAGAAATTTATATACTTAGATACAGTCTGAATGAATAAATCCATTGCCAGCAACTGCACAGTGCACTGCTGGGAAGCACTGCAGTGCTGACCACAGACTAAACAGCATTTTTTTTAATGAGCACCTCCCTATTTACACCTCCAGTTTATATTCCCATTTTGAACAGAACATGCACCCATAAATCATACAGTCATAGAATCACCAAAGTTGGAAGAGACCTCCAAACCCGTTGAGTCCAACCATCTACCTACCACCAGTGTTTCCCCACTAAACTACGTCCCTTAGTACAACATCTAGGACCAAGCACTGACCAACACCCCCAGGTTCATTTCTTCCAGTCCTCCAGCCACTGCCCCAAGCCTGTAGCGTCGCCTGGGGTTGTTGTAGCCTAAGTGCAGGACCTGGCACTTGGTCTTGTTGAACTCCATCCCATTGGCCCCAGCCCAGCAACCCAGCCTGTCCAGATCCCTCTGTAGAGCCTTCCTGCCCCCAGGCAGATCTACAGTTCCTCCCAGCCTGGTGTCATCTGCAAGCTTACTGAGGGTGCACCCACTGCCTTCGTCCAGGTCGTCAATGAGATACAGGACAGGCCCCAGTACTGCAAATGACCAGTAAATGTTAGATTATCTAAAACACCTTGAATATGTGAGCAACAGCAATACAGATCATTTCAGTAAAAGCTTTATTTGGTATTTCTGTATAAATTCCACTTCAAAGGCTTGCAGTATTTTGTCATTCCAACAGAGAATTCTTACAGAGAACAACTGCTCAGCTTTACAGATAACACAAAAGAAAATGAGGGCTTCGAACGACTCCATGTTTCACACCACTCCTGTAAAACAAATGATGAAAACCCCAAACAAAATCCCAAAGCTTGGTTGGTTGGTCACAGCAGTGACTCTCGTGGTTCATAGGACAAACAGCAGGTAGAAGGTGAGACAATCTGACAGGTGGTTCCAACAGAGACGGCACAGAGGTACCTGGCAGGCCATGAGCAAAGGGCTGCAGCAGCAACGGAAGGGATACAGACAGCTTGGAACCTAAAAGCTCAAGGATGGAAGGTATGCAAGCCCTGTATGAGGAGTGGAATGAATTCTGTCTCAGGAAAACAAATTCTTGAGAAAATCCAAGAGCTGGGCACAGGAGGAGGCGTTCACTGGCACTGCGGCACAGCGATGACACAGAGATTTGCATATATTGGAATACTGGAGGAAGACAGTTTGAGGAAGACACCAATAATTTAGAAAAGTGCTGAAAAGGGGTGGCACGACTTGGGAAAAAAACAAACAACAAATCAAGGATGCCAAGCAGCATCAAATCGTTTTTTACTCCTTTTCTGAGATGCCAAAATATGCATCTGAATAACATTATTTTCAGGGGGAAAAAGGAGCGAGCCATTTATAAATGCACAGGCAGTGAATTGAAACTCAGACCCACACTGCGACCAACTCTCCCTGTTCACAACCTGAGCATTGCATTCAAGTGGTACCGTGGCAAAGATTTTGTCTACGAGGGTCAAACAACAACAACAAACATTTACCAAATTGGGAAAGTCTGGATTTCCATCTACGCCTTCCTGTGTGGAGGGTTAAAATGTGGCTTCCAGGCACGAGGATAATTCCAGAGCAGGTGGTCTCTGCACAGCTCCTGTCATGCTGATTTCCATGCCAAACACAACCACTTTTTTTTAGCAGATGCAACGTGCTTCCTTCTAAAAGCACTGTCAGCTCCAGGCAAGCCCTGCTGTAACACACACAGCAGAAATGGGCTGCGAAGCTCCACTTCCACTCCACTTCCAGTACAAGACATGATGCAAGAAAGAGAAAATACAGCGCAGTGCAGTGACTTGCCCACGTTCAGACATCAGACTGCAGTGAATCCCCTTTATCTCTTTCTCTCTGCCTACCCTCCCCCAATGCAGAGCCAAGGTGCAGCCCTAGCTGAAGAGGCGTGCAGTAAAAGCAGGCAAGCAGACCTACAGTGCTGAGTGATTGGAAAGGAATTAGTCAGAAAACAAAAACGCTCTTCTTCTGAAACAGCAAAAGCAACATTCCTTTGTCAGAAGGCAGTCCAGCCCAGGGGAGGATTAGCAGATGAGGAGTGTAACTAAGATAATACCTATAGGATTCCTATAGCAAATTCCAAAGGCAGATTTTGCAGGGAGATAGCACGGAAGGGAGAGATATCTCTGCAGAACAGATGATTTGGAACACCAGTGTCTGCAGTGATTCTTACTCAAGACAGTGTTTTGGTATACAAGTGAAAGCATTTGGTTTAGAGACGTGGTGAGGTTGTCAACAGCACAGTGCAAAGCTAAGCAGGGACTCTAAGCACCACCTGTGTATCAGCAGGCTGTCAGTACCTTTGGGGGCCAACCTCTGAATTTCAGAGGCAGCAGGGAGGGAAATGCTGCATTTGTGAGATGCCAGCATCAGAAGTCACATCAGCAAAGGCTGGGATACGCGTCTGACCCTGACGAACGACAAACAAAGAAGACATGGAATCCTTTCTCCTAATGCAAACTCTTGCTTTGGCTTATTGATGAAACGCAGCTCTTTATGAAGACCTTTGGTTTGCATTGCTGCTAACAGCGGCTCAAGGAGGCCAAGTTTTGAACACTTGTATTTTCAGATGTTTTTCAACATCTGCTTAAGGAGTTGAACTGCAGGTACCACAAATCACTGCCCATGACCGCTTCAACAGGACAAAACATTGCTGAGAACAGATGATAATATTTTTGGGAACCTCACTAAAGAAAGGAAAGGAGTCTTCTTCGGAGGACTCATGCCTACAGAAGAGCACTGATAAGAAAATCATTGAATATACGTCAGGCTTGCAGTAACACAAGTACTGCAGGGCGAAGGAAAGAGCACAGAATGAGTACAGCAGGAAAAAAACCTCATAAGAAAACAAAAAGTGTTCTCAAAGGCAAAGCCTGATCAGCTGCTACCTCAGCAGTTGGCAGCAGCAGAGGAGCAAGAAAGAGCTGCTTGTAGTGGTCAGTCACAGGGCACCTGCAGCACACAGCACAATGCGATCATGTGGAAGGCAGATGTGGTTGGGGGATGTATCAGGAATCACTCACAATACTCTACAGAAGTACTGGTGGCATCACGTGTGGCCTTGACCTGCCAGCAGTGTGCAGCCGAGACAGGAGAAAAGGAGAAGGGAGATCTCTGTTCCAGCCTCTCATGTGGAGAAGAAGTACATGTTCTCGCATCTACGACAGTGAGAGCAGCCAGCAGTCATCCTGCGCCTCTGAGCGAAAATGCAGAGCTGGACACGAGAGAAAATAGTTGGATTTCTCTAAATAAGCATCAGAAAAAATACAACCTTGACAAAGAAGCCGAAGAAACCCAGAGGATTAAATTCAATACTTAGTTCTCTTACACACACACACACACACAAAACATCACAAAGAAGAAAAAAATTAAGGATCTCAGCTTCCTTTGCAATATATGATAGATCAGCTGATCTGACAGATGGAATCATTTTCTCAAGGAAATCAACTTCAGCAGTTTCCAACTGTATTTTGCTGTAGCTGGACTGTGCCAACTGCCTTAACTCTGCTTTCTGACTGAGGTTCCACTGAGCAAAGAGCTGTGAGCTTTACAAATGGAGACCCGTATTTGAATGGCTGCATGATTGGAACCTTTGTGGTCACTGTTTGGTACCCAGAGAAGCAGGATGCAGTGGTGTCTTCTCACGCAGCCAATGAATCTTGATGATGCTAGTGAAGACCTGTGAAATCAAACTTAGTCTCCTTAAGGTAATCAACTGCTACAAACCTGAGCAGCCAGCTGGGACATTTCAGCCATCAGCCCCACGTGTTGATCTTTTGTTTTCCTCTCTTATGGCACTCAGAGTAACGAAGCTTCGATATGCTTAGCCCTTCTCATCGTAGCTAACACTGTCTGTAACTGCTCAGCTCATTGCTCTTGCAAAAGAGGAAAACCATCAGCCTCAAAAAGGTTGCTGTACGCTGCAGCAGGGATAAATCTTTTGAGTATTTTTTCGTGACAATATCCAGCAATTTTTTAATAGAGAGACAAAAAGGAAACGAGGCTAAAAAGAAAGAAAATCTGATGTGTAAAAAGAAAATTCAAGTAGAGACAACAAAGCAAAATACACCAGGATGAAAGCATAGAAAAATTTACTGCAACAGAGGTGGTTCCAGATAAATAATGCTGAGAGATGATTTTACTCTCTAGACCACGCCATTGAGCCAGTTCCTGTGTAAAAATAAAAGGTCTGCATTATTTTCCCCAGATTAAGCACTACTACATTGTCCTGTACTTAGAAAAGGAGTAAAAAAACCCAACACAATGTATCTAAAACAGCACACGTGGAGCAAACTGAGAGTAGATGGCGTGGTTAAAATAAAAAAATACATCTATTTACAATATTGCATAATGAATATGACACAAACTTCCATTCCAAAAGCAGTCACATCAAAATAAAAAAATATTACAACTCACGTCTGTTTCAATACCTATAAATCCTTAATTTCTACCCAACATTTTCTTTATAAAAGCCTGTTTAAAATATTAAACTTCTGATTCTCTCCAGCTTCAGCAGTATCTAAAAGGTTGAAGTGTTACTGATCGTCCAGTCTTTGCCTTAAGTTTCTGGATTTTCCATTTTCGAATTTCCTCTTCTTAAACGTCGGCAGCCCTTCTGTCAGGTCTCCCAGGGAGGTCACTGTCTTCTCCTTAAAGATCACTGTGGCATCTTCTGCAACATCCAGCACCGGAGGCGGCACGCTGTCACTCTCTGTACTGGGAAGCTCCAGGTCCACTTTTTCGCTGTGAGGAGAGAGGGAAACACAAGAGGGTTGATCGACGTGGGGAAGAAACATGGTGTGCTACAGACAGTAACATCTATATTTAATGATCAAAGCGGCTTTGAGCCAGAGGCAAAGCCTTCTAGCCAAGATGATCATCATTACAGGGATCAAGAAGAATGTTCTCTCTTTCTTCTGCGTGAGCTGGCACACAAAAAAAGACCTGTTTTGCAGTGCTTATGGCATGGCCCAAGTGCTCACCACGCAAATGCTCCTATAAAAGACAGCAGGCTTGCATGTGTGTAAAGTGAACAACGCTGAAAGACAGTGGCCAGTGAGTAACTAACAGCAGTTCAATGCCAAAATGCTAAAGCTGGGAGAAGATTCAGAGGACAGGATCACAGCTGGAAATCAAAGACATCGTCTAAAAACCACCCATCAGTTTTAGAGGGTCATTGGCAAAAGCTGAGCTGTGCAGGGATAACCTGAGGCACGAACATAGAATGGGGAACAGCTGAATGGTTGGCAAACAATGGCTCAGCTCGCAGGTCTACCACAGCACTGCTGCAGAGAGGCACTCTTACAGGACACAAATCTTTCAGCACTGCTGTGTGTTTGTCTGGAGTCAGCTCCTATACTGCCCAGTTTTGGGTTCTGTGTTTCAAAGATCAGCTCAAGCACACGAACCAGAGCCGTGGGAATGACTTCAAGTCATGAAAAGTGTGACTGCTGCAGTATCAAACAGTGACAAAACTGCATCTGCTGAATAATTTAGAGCTAAAATGCTGCAGAATGGGGTGAGTATGAAGGGAAAGATTGGTGTCCTTCTCCCAAAACTGACCATAAAAGACAGCGCTCTTAAAAAGAAACTGAGCAACCTCAGCCACCATGCAATACAACAACAGAGCAAAAAACCACAGACAAGAAAAAATCCCTGGTCAGATGCATGTCATGAAAACATCTGCTGTGAATCAGCTGGGCATGAGAGACACCATCCAGATTGAATACATTGGCTTTAGCAGATTACGTGTTTTGTCCTTCATCTCCTGACTTAAATTATTACAGAAAGTGTTTGAGAGTATCAAGCACTTATCCATAATGACAGCAGAAAAGAGTTTCAGTGGATTTTGCCTTTCTTGCTTGCTTGCTTGCTTGCTTAACTGTACTGGGAAATTAGGGAGCAAGAAAGATAACAGCTCAAACAGAAATCTTCTAAGAGACGTTTTCTGAAATCTTCTTCTTTTGCTCAGGGATGATTTAGCAGAGGGCTGTTAGTTGGGGTAGTATGGTTAAGTCATGGTTGGACTTGATGATCTTTAAAGTCTTTTCCAACCTGAGTGATTCTATGATTCTGTGATTCTAATACAGCGCTGGGTGAAAGTAAAACACAAAAACCTGCTGTTATAAAGGCTTGTGTCCTTCAAGTGAACAATCAGAGCCAGCAGAGCACCTGGAATTAAGCAATAACTCACTGCCTGTATAAGCAACTCAGCCAACATCCTGGCAATCATGTCAGCAAGTAGTGATTCCACAGGGAAGGAACTCAAAGCAATACTAACGAAGGATGATCAAGATCAGGTTGTTGCTGGTCCTAGAAGATCGAGGCAGCTCTTGAACTGCAGGCAGATTTAGCCTGACCAACTCATTGTTCACCAGACAGAAACAGAATCTAGCATAGAAGCCTCTAGAAGCTCCTGAGAAAACTGCCTATGTGGTTCCAAGGCTGGAAGCAGTTGGAAAAAAAAACAGTTACAAGAGCTGAACCAGACTGTTGGAAGGAAACGATGATAAGAAACATAAGCTCAGTGTAACTGCATTTAAATTGTTGCTACTTATCCTCTGAGAAAAATGATGGATGACAATTATCCTCTACATCACTTCACTTTTCTTTGCACTTGTGGAGGACTTCTACACTGAAAACGAAATGCCACTGCTGTCCTCTATGGAGATCTATTACTTAAAGAAATCACCAAGCATTGGATTGACACTGGAATGGCTGCCCAGAGAGGTGATGGAGTCGCCGTCCCTGGCAGTGTTCAAGAGGTGTCTGATGAGGAGCTGTGAGACATGGTTTAGTACTAAGTGGTAGTAATGGTAATGGAAGGATGGTGGTATTAGAAGATCCTGTAGGTCCTTTCCAACCTTTTGATTCTATGATTCTAGGAAAAGAATTGTGCCTGGGTTACGTTCCCAATCGCTGCTGTGCTCATTCTGCCAGAAGTCAGAAGGAAAAGCTTCAGCTCTTGAAAAGATTCTGGAAACAAAACCTTATGAAAATTACTATGGTAAAAAGATACTTACTCAGGTTCTTCTTCTTCTTCATTTTTAATTGCTTTCCATTTTCCATAAGAGTCAGTCTTAGACTCATCACTGGAGGCTTGCTTGGAAGCCAATGCAATCTTCTCTTTATCGACGGCTTCTTCCTGCCATTTAACTTCCTGCCATTTAACTTCCCGCCACTTCCCGTAAGAGCTTAACTTTTTAGCTTTGGGAGATTTCTCTTTCTCTGATTCTTCATCATTTTCTCCTTTCTTCTAAAGAGGAAAAAACCCACCGTAAGCAAAAAAGCCTCAATAAAAACATAACGTAGCTTTATTTTATCTTTTATTTATTATCCGCCATTCATCATTTTCAACCAAGAGTAATTTTAAACAACGATTTCACAGAACAGCCAGGGTTGGAAGGGACCTGAAGGATCATGAAGTTCCAACCCCCCTGCCACATGCAGGGCCACCAACCTCCACATTTCATACTAGACCAGGCTGCCCAGGGCCCCATCCAACCTGGCCTTGAACACCTCCAGGGATGGGGCATCCACAACCTCTCTGGGCAGCCTGTTCAGCACCTCTCCACTCTCTCTGTAATGAACTTGATTTCTTTGCATTTTTCTGCTTGAGTTTTCATCCCATACATTGTTGAAAAAAACCTTAGATATCACAAAAAAGCTGCAAAATCCTGTTTGTCGTGGCTGAAATTAACAAGGAGTAGCAACACCAACTTACTTTAAAACAAAATCTGGTGTGTTAAAATCAAGTGGCAAGAAAATCACACGCAACTTTCAGCGTGTGCACATACACACATCATAGCTAACGCGTGGTACTGCTTTATAGTGATGCACGGTGATATGTAAACATGTATTTTGGAATTAACACCTATTAATACATTTTACAATTAAATCATCTTCATTTGTTTTGAACTACCAGTTTCAGAAAACCATCTGACCCAACCAAAGCCATAATCATGCTCTTTATCTGCAGTTTTCAATCTGATGAGAAAAATATGACTGATTAAAAATATGTACTTGTCAAAATAATGTTTTTTTCTGAATTAAAACAGATATTAAAACCAGCTTTCTTTTCCCTCACAGCCTCTTTATAGTCATCTCTACCAATGGAGGTTGGAAGTCAGCCCGACACTGAAATCCACATCATTTCTTGGATTGTTTCAGAGAGATGACAGCTTTCTCTCTCTGAGCACATCACACTTGTTGTAGAATTCTACTTGAGATTGGCTGGAGGATACCAACCTCATGCTCTGCATTCCAGAACGGTGCCACTGACATTGCAAACAATTGAATAAATGCTCATTTCATTATTCAAAAAAGCGTGAGCTTCTGTTTTCAGCCACGATGTTTAACTTCATCACAGTGAGTATAGCATATAAAGAATATAGCATACAAAGGAAAATGAATATTACACATCAAACAAATCTAAAGAGAGAATTTACCTTTAAATTTGTTCCTGGACTTTGTCCTTCACTTTCACTGTCTTCCTGTTCGGAGTCTGATTCAGAAGCTCTGGAATCTGCTTCAGAATGCTTGCCACGCTGACTGTTCTCATTTGAAGATGAAACAAAACCATCAGGTTTCTCCCATGTGGACACTGTCCAAGATATTTGAATAATCACATTATGTACGTATCTAATTCTGTCTGTTTTTGCTTTGATGGCATCAGCTTTCAGAAGCAACGTTACCTTATGCAAGATATACAGCAAATAATTTGGCACAAGGCTTCTGCCTTTCCTCAGTTCATTGCTCCCAGCAAAGATACTGTCCTAACAGCTGACTTCACTGCAAGATCACTGCAATCAGTGCTGAAGAAAAATAGCACAGGTAGCAAATCGTGGCCTGCAAGACTCTGGCCCTAAGAGAGGACAGACCCTAAGAGAGGTGCCTATTTGATTTGGGTTACCCATTGATGACAAAGAAAAGACGAGGGATGGAAAGCTAACTGTGAGTCTCCTAGCTTTCGGGATGGACAAATCCTTCCCCTCTGCATCTTGTCTCACTAAGATTATGCCTTTATTAAAACTGCTGTCAAGCAAGCAAATGAAAACGTGACTCTGAAAAGACACAAAAGAATCTGTAGAACATGACCTCATTTTAGCATTCCTTGATCAGAAGAATTCCAGCAAATGATCAAATAAAAGTGGACTCAGTGGTCAAAAAGCTGTTTTTAGTAACAGTAAGGTAAAAGTAATAATAATTTGCTATATATAATTTTATATAAGCTCCCAAATGCAACAGAACTGCTAGTTTTCCAATTATTTTATCTGTTTCCAAAGAAATCAGCAGCTGAAAACAGCACTTAACAGGCATGTTCCTGGGCATATCCTGAGAAGGAAAGGTGTAAGAAACTGACGATGAGTAGCTTTTGACTAACAAAAAAGTCTCCTAAGGGTATTTCTGTCATCTTGTTTTACACCAATAACTGAGAAAGTTCACTTTCTTAGATGTCCCTTAAAGCCAACGGATCAAGGCGCAGCCTCCTGGAGCATATCGCAGGAGCTCAACCTAGAGATGCTGGGCTGCTGAGTTACATGCCTGAGATGAGACATTACAGATATTCTCCTTGGTTAAAAATCTGCCTTTCCTTAGAGGATAGGATTAGTGCTGACAGAACTGACAAGCAGTTTTCAAGTCAAAATTTTACCTAAAACGATGACATTCTTCAGAAATGTGATGTGTGCCTGAAGAGCTTACATCCAAGGGCATACAAGTACACCTGAACTCAGAAGGCAATGTTTAGAAATAACCAGCAACTCCTTCCTTTCAGAAAAGCAAACCACAAACCATTTGAAAAAAGAGGTTGGTATGCTGAAAAACTGTGGGTTTTTTTCCCTATTCTTGGCATCATTAGGAATTCTGCTTCATACCCAACATCAGAAGGAAAACTCATAGGTGGCCTCTTGCCCTCCAGAGAGGCACTACTGACCTTATGTGATTCAAACAGATTTAGAAAGTAGGTGCCTGTTCTGGGGGAGTTACCACAAAGTTCCCTATGCAGGGAAAAATGGGGAGAAGTGGAGGCTCTGATTCTGGTCTCTCATATCAGTCCTTTGTCAATGACAGGAAAGGATCATAGAATCACAGAATGGCCTGGGTTGAAAAGGCCCACAATGACCATCTGGTTTCAACCCCCTGCTATGTGCAGGGTCACCAACCAGCAGACCAGGCTGCCCAGAGCCACATCCAGCCTGGCCTTGAATGCCTCCAGGGATGGGGCATCCACAGCCTCCTTGGGCAACCTGTTCCAGTGCTTCACCACCCTCTGTGTGAAAAACTTCCTCCTAAGGAAAGAGAAGGATCACGAGCTTCTAATTCTGTCCTACATACCTGTCAAAATAAAATCCTATCCCTTCTAGTTTTCCAAGCTAAAAACTTCAATACATGTGTGCAGAAATGAGGCAGCCATATTTTAAAGCTGTAAGTTGAAGGTAAGAAAAAAAAACAACAGTGAACTACGAAGCACGAATGCACAGAATGTGACAGGACAGGTACAAAGCCAACACAAAGTTAAGCAGCAAGTACATTTCGACTGAGTAACAGCTTTAAAAATGTGAAACATAATAATGGCCTTAAAACAGCTATTTGCAAAGTAAAACGTTGCCCTGAAAACTCTCACTTCTGAAACAGAGATTAACTGGCAACCCAGCTCGCCTTACCTCCCGTCTGTGTGTTGTAATAATAGGTATGACCATCTTCACTGACACCTTCTACCCACACTGCTCCCTGAGAAAAAGATAAAGGAGTCAATCAAAACAGAAAAAGAGAAAAAAAAAAAGACTTATAAGGATCGACAAAAGCATCGCTTAGAAAACCTCACTCCTTTTTTTTTTGTTGAAGAACACATTCACAGAAATAACTGAATAATTAAACTTTGCAGGAATGCATCCCAACGGATCTGTGTGATTTGGAAAAGCAGCAATTTCAACTAAGCACTGATTTTTCCCACTGATTACTGAATGCATGTGAAATGTGACAAAAGTTGCTGCTGGTATGACTTTGTGGCTAAGTAATGAAAATAGAGATGCTTTGCAGAACAGAGGAACACACATTTCGTGTGGCTTAACATCTTCCATAAGAACTTGATTTCACGAATGGCAGTAAGACATACAACTTTCATTGCTCCTTGAACACTAATATGACTTGTTTCCTTTTACTGGGTAGGATTTCTACGCAGCTTTATCATACATTATTTCTGTTATTTAGATTCTGAGCATCTTAGAGCTTGTCTCTTTGAGGTTTTCAGCACGTATTTGACATTGGGCACACTAAGCATCCTACTGCATACGTGCTGTCAAGCATGACACCACTCTAACTGGTAGCCCTTGATGCACCTAAATACTGCTCAGTTCTGAGCACCTCTTGTGAAGCCTGAGGGGAGAGCTAACCTGCTGTAAAAGAAGGAAGAATTTGTGAATCTCACTTGCACAGCATACTGCAAGCATGCCCTTCAATTTGTGGGAAATGCGAGCCCTTGCTAGAGATCTGGAACCTTCCCAATTTCTTTAGCTCAGACTAAATAAAGGAGCAATTAAATGCTTGCTTTTAGCAGTAGCTGAGCCAACTAAAGATACCACAGAGTCACAGGTCGGGGTGAGGGAGGAATGGCAAAACACAGCCATGTGGCTTAGGAGAGATATCGGAGGGTGAGGGTGTGTATTCATGATAGAGCTGAAACGAGCTAACTTCAAATCGTTGCCAAGAAGCTCCTTCTCTCCTCCATCTGGGCTTTCTGAAGTAGCATTTCTCTGTCTGCCCAGAAGGCTGACTCACAGAAACAAGCCTGTGAAGCACTGACTGGAACTCTGATGTCCTCACTCCCCGAATGAGTTCACTGTCAGGACAAATACACAGCAGGGACCGCACAAGATCACTCACAGGACCTCTCTCAGTGGAAGGCTACAGTAAGGCTGGCTTAAAAACACTGCAAAGCCATGACTTGACAGAAAAGATAAAGCACTGCTTCGCAAGTTGCGCAAAACTGTGGGGGAAAGGAATCAGAAAGCCAAGGCAGCACGAGCTGGGAACAGGAAGCGTGCAGCCTCCTGGGAATAAACACTGGCTGAAAAAAGTCTGCATTTCTGAAGTAAATTCTCTTTTAACAAGAGATGGAATAAAGACAAGGGAATTCATGGACATAAATTGATGCAGTTGCCTAAAAATATAAACAACTATAAATATTTTCTACTCTGTAAGTACTCCAGTGCCCAGCAAAGGCTACTTTCTGAGATACAACACATGGTGACAGACAGTTAAGCACTCTGACAAGGCCAGTTTTTTTTGCTCTCCAACAGAATATCCAATATTATTAGCAAACAATACTGGCTTTAAATCACACTGTACCTGTGACACCTATATTAGAAACGTGGAAAACTTCACACAGCTCCGTAGGAGTGTTGTAAAAATAGTGTTTTTAATGTTAGGAAGCACTAGGCTCCTGCAGTGATAAACCACAGAATCACAGAATGGCCTGGGTTGAAAAGGCCCACAGTGATCATCTGGTTTCAACCCCCTGCTGTGTGCAGGGTCACCAACCAGCAGACCAGGCTGCCCAGAGCCACATCCAGCCTGGCCTTGAATGCCTGCAGGGATGGGGCATCCACAGCCTCCTTGGGCAACCTGTTCCAGTGCATCACCACCCTCTGGGTAAAAAACTCCCTTCCAATATCAGGAGAGAGTCCACTGATAATCAACTTTCTGGTTTTGGACTATTTAGCAAGTCTGCTTGTCCTTTAAATAAGGAAGACAGCAGAATGATAAAAAGTTGCTTCTACATAGGTTCCATGGCTCTAAGAAACTTACAAAAACAGACCAATTATCACATAACTGTATCCTAAAGCAAGCACAAAAAAAGCAATTCATATTTCTTTAACTACTAGACACCACAATCTCAATGTTTTCTAAGCCGTGCTTTGCAGTCATTAAGAACCAGAACACATGAGGACAAATGTGCTCCTTCATACACATAAAGAGCAGCAATTTCTCACTGAGCACTGGTCAAGAAGTGTTAAGATTTCTACATCACTGCGGTGCAAAAGAAACTCATGAGCTGCAGTTCAGACCTGAAGTCTCTTCAATGCTTCTATTCTATCCTACTGTAAAAAGAGGTACAAGAAGCTGAAGAGAATCCATGCAGCTTACAGAAAGCTTTCAGTTTTATGGGCTAAGGAATTAAAGCAGCATATTCTGTAAATATCACTATCACTTCTCTTCCGCTGATAATCAGCCAAATTATATGTTTGTAGAAGAAAGTTTCATCACGTATGTCAGAAATGATCCTATGCATTCAAACGATGTTACGTTTTGCCAAGTTTATGAAGTGAACAATTGTTCAGCTCATTTCTGCTAAGTGCTTGCAAAGACAAAGGAAAACACGAATAACAGCGTTCCATTACCGTGTGTGAATTTTTAGAGCTGTCTTGGAATCCTTTTGGTTTCTCCCACTGTGATTCTTAAAAAACAAAAACACATTGCATCCATCATTCAGTCCTGCTCACGATCCATGATGTTGAGAAAGGAAACAGATCTAAGAGTTATATGACACTGGTCTGTGCACACACACAAAGTGCAGAATAGATTTATACATTATCCTTTATCAAACTACAGTATGGACAATAAAGCAAAGCGTCTTAATTACAGTTGGCTTTACCAGGATTAATCAGACCCTGTGAAACACTGGTTGATACACAGATATGGGGAATTTGGTTAAACAAACCAACAAAAAAAGCTAGTACAGGCCACAAGAAATTTTTTACCTTCTGGAAGTTACCTTGTAGAAAGAAAGACTGAGGTAAACATCAAAGTCATTTCTAAATCGATAGGAAAGGTTTGAGGTGTTCTCATTAATCATTCTCATTAATCACACACAGTACACAAAGGGATTGCTTTTATACTCTAAAGTAGACCACAACACATTGCTCCTCAACTGACGTTGTCAGTTAGGCAAAGAATACATATATATACATAATATATAACTGCCCTTATTTATTTGGGCAAAACTGATGCTGAGGTAATTGCCCAATTAATTTCCTGGTAAGATATTTAGAAAAGGAATAATTATGTTTTGCATCCTTTAGTCTTTGAGAGTCTAAAAATTTCCAGAAACAGTGAGACTACTGCATTATCTCATTACTATCTTATTAACAAAATGCAAACAAAATTAACAGTCTGATGCTCTGATGCCTAAGTCTTGAATATAAAATATCAAAACTGCATCTACTCATTCAGATTTTAATAATCAGCTTAGTACTGAGATGGCAGAAGGGTAAATGCAGGTGGTCTTCACTCATTTGTATGCAACAAGTTTATCTGCTTTTGCTCCTTGCTGTTTTTTACCTCCTGTTTTTGTATTGTAGTAGTAAGTGTAGCCTTCAGGAGAAAGTCCTTGCACCCATTCCTTTGGTTCAGTTTTTGGTGACTCTGAGTTGCCCTCACGTGTCTTTTTTTTCTTCTCCTTCTTTTCCTTTTTCTCTTTCTTTTCTTTCTTCCCCTTACCTTCCGCTGCTGCGTTACTCTGTGCTTTATTCTGTGTGGAACTGGGACCTACATCATCTTAAAGGAGATGATACTTAGTTTTAAAAGAAAGAGCCGTAATCTGAGTTTAAACATTTGACACTTACTAACAGCAAGTACAAATAGGAAACTTTGTGCTACCCATCAGTATTACACTCATTGTAGCCAAACTGAAAAGACTACATTCAAAGAACCTTTCATTTTAGCAACACTACACTGTTTCAAGGCCCAAGTATCCAAAGACGAGTAGCAACACGAAGAGAAGGGCCACAAGGACCAAAGAGCTCTGACTGAAGCAAAATAAACTGCAGGAGTTCTGAAAAGACAGCCTCTACAGAAGCTTAACAGTACAACTTTAGAGAAGTGATTACGTTCTCACATGGGCTGAACAAAGGTTCTCACTGAACTGCAAGATGAGAAAGTGATTCTAATCCTTACCTGGTACCACTGGGAGTCCAAGCTTTCCTATTTGATACAAACCTGCCTCCAACTGGCACAAGTGAAACACGAAATCAACTAAGGGAAGCTGCACCTCTCAACTACAGTATCTACATTCTTTGCTGTTGCTCTAAGTGTTCTACCCCAGATCAGATTGTTCCACGCACCCAAGGACACCTTAGCTAAAAACATTCTGGACAGCAACTTCTGCTACTGGCAATCTGCAGGCTTTTTCTTTTTCTTTTTAATAAGCAAACACAGTTCTGGAGGCCAACTCTCATATTGCTAAATCCTAATTTCAGAAAAAAAGCGTTTCTATTCAATATTCTTTCAATTCTGCCTTTAATCCTTTGGCAACTATATGAGCTACCTGGCTTAATTCCAAGCCTTTTCAAATCCTCTTGATACGCTTTCATTGCAGCCTCCTCCATTGCTGCAAATTCCTTTGACATGTTTTCTTCTTCTTTTGCTTTTTCCATGCTTTTCTTCCTAATCTAAAAGAAAACACAATAAGGATAAATTTCAACACAGCTGGTAATGAAAGTGATGAAATACATGTATCTGTGAAAAGAAGGTGTTTGAATTACCTCGCTAATTCTTTTGGCCACATTTTCCTTATGATTCTTTCCTCTCTCATGAAAGTCTATGCTCTTAAGAAAGCAAGAAAAAAAACCCAAGGAAAACAGGAAAAATTAGTAAGTACATTTATAAAAGTTGCTCACATTGCAGATAGACTAAACTTTGTCAGACATGTTTAAATGCAACGTGCTTTGAAAACATTTAAAGCAAAGTCTATAGCTAGAAAGCATTTGCTCATAATCAGTTCAGGAACATTTTGAGACATTAAACATAGAAGTTTTGAGAAGCCAGTGAAGGTCCAAAATGATATTTATGATCCAATTATAAACTTCCATATCCAATATTTATGAGATTTATAACTTAAAGTAATACTATTCAGCACAGGTATTAGAGACAATCTGGATTCCCTCCCTGTGCTGTCCTTCTGAGTAGCAGCCCGTGGTTTTTTCTACTCACTTCACTGGCTTTCCTGCAAACCTTCCAAAACTATGTGGCTTATTTAGTGTTACAAATATTAGCTCTGGTCCTTAATGACAATATTCCCAATTGCACAAATATCCCATGGCCTCCTGGTCCAAAAATTTGAGAGCTGACAGAAAAGCTAAGAAGGGAGAGCTGAGTAACTAAGGGACAACAAGAGAGTCTGCAAGCCACAAAGCTGCCAGGAAAAAAAGCCATCAGAAACTGGAAGGAGTTGAGAAGCTCTGCAGGTGTCACAGCTGAGGCTCTCACGTGGTTTGAACACTGAGGTGTAGAAAAGTCAGGTGCCTAAATCTGACCTAGTAACCTCAGGAGTTCTCTGCACAAACAGATGTGCAGAGGATGCACATCCAGATGATGATTAATCTCATTTAAAGACAGGTTTGTAGGTTACCCAACCTGACCCCCAATCATGCATGACTCTTGGCTGAAAGTATGATGGAAACCTAAACCAATCAGCTCAGATCTGTGCTTCTGAATTACAGGTGTGTAACTGTAAACCAGATGAAGTTCAGCTCCAGAAGTACGTTTGGCATTGAATCAGGAGTGCAAAACTCATTTTTGAAGTGAGAAACCAATGGGTCTCATAGCCTGCAGAAGGTGTCTGCAAGTCAGCAACACCTTTCTGTAACCCAGTAACATTTCTGTGGGCTGTGTGAAATGAGAGAAACTTCCTTGAAGTGCTCTGAGCACTGGATGTACCAGGCCTGACATATAAAACAGCATGTATGCCAGGCTTTGCCTCCCACTTGCATACTGAAGAATGGGCATGGACAAAGCTTCAAGTCAGACTGGATGTTAAGTTACAAAACCTGAAGAAAAAGAAGGGTCAGATATGCCAGTTCTCGTCCTGCACTGCCAAGTCAAATAGCACAGCACACCATCTCGTGTTCATGTATCTGCCTCTCACGTATCATGATTTGATGATCACAAGTCAGTATCAGAAAGGCAGTTTCAGACAACCCTTTTTCATGCATCAATAAATCAGTTAAAAAAAGTGATTTTAATAGCCTGTAGTAGAAATCCCTGGTATTTCAGAATCAGTGGTATAGCACAGCAGGTGATCATACAGGTCTGTTGTCTGCTATCCAGCACTTGCAATAATCGCAGAACTTTTTTGGCTGAGACTTCCAGTAATCGGCCCTGGGGAGGAGGAGAAAAAGAAATAAATGACATGCAGTGTGAAACAATAACCAAAGGCACGGGTCATCATGCATGTAACCTCAGAAGCTCAACTTAGGCATCGTCTCTGGGTTTGGATTAACGTCTGTTTTGGATACAGCCAGCAGTGAGCTCAGTAAAATAAATGCTGGACGATGTGGAGGAATCCAAGAACAGATCCTGAGCTGTGCTGTCCCAGACAAAACAGCACAGTGCTTTGGGTGTTTCAGTACAACAGTGTGAGTATTTCTGAAGGTGTAATTTGGATAAGAAGTTGCCCAAGTGTGAGAAGACATGCAGAAAACTCTTCAGATCCACTACGTAAAAGTATTTAACAGCAAAACAAACAACACCAATGATTAGGTAAAGGCTGCTTCTTCATTATTTAAAATTATAAGCATGATGGATGCACTCTACAAATACTTATCAGCCTTTAAGCAATGGTGCGTTTGCAAGATGCAGCTTTTCAAGCAATTTTCTGAAAAGCTTGAAAGCAGCTGGGCTTCCTCCAGTATAAACAGAAATCTGCTCATCCCTGCATGGTAAACCTTAAACCTGGGAGGTTACTCAGTTGCACATTTAATTAGAAGGCTTTTGAGATTCATGTTCCAAAACACACTGAGGCCAAAGACTGGGAAGTCTAACACTGGTTGATATCCAGCTGGGTGGGGAAGAGCTCAGAGCTCAGAAATATACCTCGTGTCCCTTTTCCTCATTTGACCTGTAGCTCCTGAACTGCCCCCAAGCCCTTTGACATCATCTAAGATGAATTTCCAGCTAAAAGCCACATCAACCTTCCTAAGGCTTACGTCCAATTCTAGCAGAAAGCCTCAGTACACACTTCAGAGGTGCAAGAACATCTGTGGATTTCCATCTTTAAACTAATGGGACTCGTGTTTTGTCTTCAGAAGAACCCAGTGTGAGTAATACTAAGACTGTGCAGCTGCACTCACTGAAAGTCAAGATGTGAGAGTTTGCCAAGATGCATTTTCATAGCTCATTTTTCTACTGCTTTCTTTCCTGAACACCGTTAGTCATCACACCTGTCACAAAACACTGCAGCTGCACATACAGTAATCACACTGGAAAATCTGAGGGCACACCTGGGGCTTAAACACAAAAATGGAGGCCTTGGCAATGCCAGGTTTTTGTCTTCCATCTCTGGTTGTTTTTGCTAAAGATTGGAGCTAGCTCACTAATGGTAAATACAACACTGTGCAGTAGACCTGATATCGTGGGAACCTAAAATCCTGCTAACAGAGTTAACTGTGTAACTTGCAGTTCTGCTTCTACAATTTAGGAGCGCTATGAGTTTTACAATGCTGAGATTTGCAACTTCAGTTTGTACCATTCAAAAAAAGAGCAAGCACGTCTGATGTTATTCAGTGATGGAGCCTGCAAGGCACCAACAGCACTGCTCTGAGGAAACCAGAGGTGAGGATTCAAGAGCTGCAACTGCATTTCAGTGGGAACCTGCAGTGCTTCACAGGCTCTGGTCACAAGCCTGAAAGTTAATAAAGCATGATGAGAATGTTTAAGTATGTGATTACTTTTCTTTAATCAAATGCAGACATGTGAATAGATGCAGTTAAAGTGGTACAAAAGTCTTCTATACCTGAGCTCTGTGCTGCGTGGCCTCACCTCCGGTACTGCATGAACCACAGCATCAAAGGACATAAAACTATTTGAGAACGTCCAAAGATGGGGAAGGGTCTGCAGGGGGTGATGCATAAGAAGCAGCTGGAGTCTCTGGGTTTGCACAGCCCAGAGCAGAGGAGCTGAGGGGAGGCCTGATGGCGGCCGCAGCTCCTCACAGGGAGTGGAAGGGCAGCGCTGAGCTCTGCTCTGTGTGACAGCGCCATGGAACGGCATGGAGCTGCGTCAGGGGAAGGGTGGCTGGGGGTTTGGGACAGGGTCTGCACCTGGCAGTGGGCATGGAGCAGCCTGCCCAGGGCTGTGGGCACGGCTCCAAGCTGCCAGAGTTCAAGCAGTTTTTTGGACAGTGCTCTCAGACACGGGGTCTGATTTTTGGGTGGTCCTGTGTGGAGCCAGGAGTTGAACCAATGATCCACGTCTCACGGGTTCCTTCCATCTTGGGATATTCTATGTTTCTAAGGTTGATTCTAGTCTTCAGCTTTAGAACAGGTACAGCCTGCTGAGAGCCGGAGAGGTACCAGACTCACCGTCACAACTGCAGCCACCTCTCTTCATTTCACTCAAGTGAAAGGACTGTTGAGAATGCATTCAGTTGAATGCATGAAAAGTCATGTTTTCAGGGCTGAGTTGTTAGCAGACAAAGGGGAATGCAAACACTTAGGTTATGCTGATCACAGGATGTGAGCAAGTATAACTGGGAATCTCACTTCCCAGAGAGGTTTGACAGGTGCTGCTGGGACCCCAGGTACCAGGTGCTGTGTTTGGGAGAACCCATGGGAACAGGCTCTGCTGACAACATACAGGCAGCAACCTGAGGAGGAACTCCAGCAGTGTTGGAGTGCAAAGCCCTGAGCTCTCAAGTCGAAGCTCCACATCAATACACGAATCTTCTCCCAGCAATGTTTTCACAAAAACAGCAATTGGTTTTCTTTAGGAAGCTTTAAGAAACCTTAACAAATAAGCTAGGTTCAGTTCAGAAATTTTGCCAAACTTTGTTTTGAGGCTGTGCTGGAGGTTTTGGTTCCTACAACAAGCAAGAGAGTGGGGAGACATAAGAAATATTTCAGGTGGTTCTGAACACGAGAAAATTTGGCAATACAAACAAAATCTGGCAGTATTTGCTATGAATGGCTTTGCTGTAGAACACCAGGCTTGAAATCTGGTGGGGTGCAAGGAGTTCTTCTCAGGGCTGTATCTGCCCAAATTCTAAGCCTTTGGGAGGAAAAACACCACACACACACTCACTCAGCAGTCATCTTTGGTTTTCATGTCTACAAATACTGAAGATTTTGCACGCGGATAATATCTTCCAGCTTTGTACAGGCTGAGCACAGAACACCCTATGAATGCATCATCTTAAATACAGGAGTGTGAAGGGAGCAAGATGCAGATCCCAGCTCTTGACTATGCAAAGAAATAAATTCAAACTGGCTATTGCAGCTGTAAGCAATCATTCGACAGAACACGGTATTCAGAAATACCAATACATTCTGCTGAGGAACACTTCTGAATATTGGGGAATACTTCTAAGGCAAAGTAATAGTTGTGTAATGGAACAAAGTAGAAGACAAAGAAAAAATGACTACATATTTCACAGCAGGCATTCCACGCGGGAAGCCATCCCAGAAGAGCTAGGTCTAATTCAAATATCCCAGCCAATCTTTCTGTATATTGGCTAGTTCTAAAAATGCAACATTAAAATGATCACAGAACCACACCAAAACAGCAAAGTGCCTTCTTATAATGTGAATTAAGGCCCAGTGCAGTAGCCCTCACAACCTGTACTCTCAAGAACTCTCACAGCAATTCCATTCATTCCTGGGGCACTAATCCTACTCCCTAAAGGTCTTCTTCGATACATCTCCTTAACTTTTATCAAAAATACACACTTTTAAAAAGCTGTTTAAAAATAAGGATTTCAGAAAATGCCATCCCTGACGCATTTTTCTTGGTGGCCTTCTGCTATGCCACAGAATACACTCATATACATGGTAATGGGTGGGAATTTAATCTGCATGACACAGGCTGGTTCTGTGAAGGCTACAGCCCTTCTGGCCTTCAAGTCAATTGCCTTCTGGCAACCCCTCAGTAAATTCCAGTTTACAACCTAACCTCATTTTACTACTGTAATCACCCTCACTAAACACACAGGTCATGTGCCTGCAAGGCAACCTAAGCAGAATCTGTATGAGCTGCTCGACTCAACTCTGTACTGGTGCTGAAGCTCATTTGCATGTATCTGCTTTGCCAGGTTGTTTCCTATGCTTACTTGAAAGGCAACACCATGAAGAGCTGTAACAATATACAAGGATGCACAGGAGTATCAGAGCAGCGAGACCTCTGCATGCTCAGAGCATCCATGGAAATCACCTTGTCTAACAGCAGTTGTCTGAAAAGTGAGGTAATGAGGTACCTAAGTTGGGGATAGACATAGATGGTCATAGAATGGCCTGGGTTGAAAAGGCCCACAGTGATCATCTGGTTTCAACCCCCTGCTATGTGCAAGGTCACCAACCAGCAGACCAGGCTGCCCAGAGCCACATCCAGCCTGGCCTTGAATGCCTCCAGTGATGGGGCATCCACAGCCTCCTTGGGCAAATTGTTCCCCTCCTGTTTATATGCTGCCTTCAAGTACTGGAAGGTCGCAATGAGGTCTCCCCAAAGTCTTCTCTTCTCCAAACTAAACAAGCCCAGTTCCCTCAACCTTTCCTTATAAGTTCTCCTATCCAATGGAAGGAGATCAGCACCATCCAAAGGGCCATCACTGCCATTCCAAAATTGGCACCTGAGATGGAAACTGCATGGCAGGGGCGTGTGTTTCTTCCTTGTCACAGAATCATTAAATTGGAACAGACCATCAAGATTAATATAGTCCAACCATCAGCCCATCCCACTGTGCCTACTGACCACGTCCCTCAGCACCACATCCACACGGTTCCTGAACACCTGCACGGATGGTGACTCCACCACCTCCCTGTGCAGCCTGTGCCAGTGCCTCACCACTTTTTCTGAGAAGAAATGTTTCCTAGTACCCATCCTGAATGTACAGAAAGCCTAAAGCAAACAACCTAAGCGAACCTTCAGAAGGTAAATACATGAGGTCAGAGATATCTGCTGAGAGCAGAAGTCTGCTGCTGTGGATGAACACAGACAAGGGCTGCGTCAGGGAGAATATGATAAGAGGAAAAAAAAAAAAATCAACATAAACTGGGTCAAGAAGCTGCTGAGGTATAATTTTAGCAACAACTAAAATTAAGAGCACTGCAACGAGTCTGCAAGACAGGCTCACACAGCCTACCCACCAAAAGATTTCAACTCCATGAGTTGAAACTCTGCTTTGGACAGTTTTTAAGCAGGAAAGCCAGGCTAATGTGACAAATAGCAGAGGGGAGCAAATGTAATCCATGTGATATTCTTGCTTGGACTTGACTCGATTAAGACTAGAGCCATTTTGCTCCCAGAAGCGGGCGGGCATTAATCACAGAACGGTTCGGGTTGGAAGGGACCTTAAAGCCCGCGCAGTTCCAGCTCGGTCTGCCCGCGTCCCATCCAACCTCGAGCGCCCGCAGGGATGGGCCCAACGCAGGTTTCCCACACAGTTCTTTCAAAGACTCGAAAAACAACGGCGACAGCAGCAAAGCGAAGACACAGAGGCTTTCTCGGTGCGCCCCTCGCAGAAGGAGAGGCACCGGGGGAGGCCGTACCCCCCCGCCAGCAGCAAGACGCCGACCTGCCCGGCCTGTCTAGCCGAGATAAGGCTCGGGACCGGCCCGCCGCCCCCCGCCTGTGCTCCCTTCCGCCCCGTCCCTGCCTTCAGAGCCCCCAGCCCAGCCGCCGGCCCGCTACCCCCAGCACTCACATATCCGCCGCCTCAAAACACCGCCGTCTTCAGCTCGCCGCCGCTGGAGCGGGGCGGGGCGAGACGCGAGCGGGGCGTGGGGAGAGCGCGGCGACGGCGGCCGGCGGGGCTCAGTCCGCGTTCTCCTCCCCCGCCCCGTCCCCACCTCCTCCTCCCTCCGCCCGCTCCTCCTTCCCCGCCCCGGGAGCGGCGAGCGCTCAGCGGGGAGCAGCGCGCCGAGGGAGTCGCCGCCGGTAAGTGCCGCCGCGCTCCGAGCACGAGGGGAGACGGGAGCCGCCGGGGACGCGGGTTCGAACCGCGCCGCCGCCGGCAGTTCACCGGAGGCTGGAGGTGTGAAGGGAGAACGGGGCTGGGGAAGCGGCGGGGAGCCCGCTGGCTGCTCCTGCCAACTTTCCGCGGAGTTGAGGGGTGAGGGCGGGCGAGGACGCGCGCACGGAGAGCGGGCGGGCTGCGTATCGCCCTCCCTTCCCGCCGCCGCCCCGCCGGTGTCGGGCAGCGCCGGCTCCGTGCTGCCGCCGGGGCGGAGGCGCGCGCGGGACGGTTGGAGGCCGCGGCGCGTGCGTGTCCGTGAGGGAAAGGGAGGCGGCCGGGGCCGCTCCGTGACGGGCAGGGGTCGCTCAACGACGCTCCGGAGAGAGGGAGCGGGGTTCGAGTCCCGCTCGTGTCGTCTCGCTGCCTACTTGTTGGGCGCCGAGTTCCCTCTCGGTTGTTGGACTTCAATAAAAGTCGTGCTGGTGTTGTGTTCTGACCGCGTTATTTGTTTCCCAGCGCTACCACAAGCTGGGGAAAAAAAAAAAAAAGAAAAAGATATCTATACATGTCTTAATTCACGGGCTGCAGCTGGCAACCCCTTTGCTAACATCACACCGAGGGTGGGGAGAAGCCTGTGGGGTGAGTCACGGACTGAAGAGGCCCTGTGCCTGGTTGCTGCGAGAGCAAGGGGGGGGGGTGATTCTCCATGTGAGAATAGGAGAAAAAGCGCCTGCATTGGTGACAAGCAGAGATAACCCGGAGGTACTGAGCCCCCGGCCCAGGCTGCTGAGCTGTGTGACAAGGAGGGGGAAGCAGCCTGGCTGGTTCCCCAAGGGGAGGGCCTGCGGTCGGGCTGTCATAGCGCCCTGCGGGAGTTATGCGTTTGTCAGCATTTCCATTCTGAGTGTAGTTTTCATGTAGTTTACAGCTCGGTTATACAAATATGCGCTGGGTTGAAGCTTGGTCAACGTCCTCTTCTCCAGAAACGTCTCTGAGGCAAACTTTGAAATGGTTCTGAGCGAATGTTCATGGAACGTCCATGGCTTTGTGTCTTTGCTGGACTTCACAACTTCGCTTCTCACGCACGCTGATTTACAGCTGTTAGTCCCCAACCTTTTTCGCTTTTCTCCTGCTGAGTTCCTTAAATGAGTAAAGGATTTAAAGGCTTGCCCTCTGTGGCTGCTGTCTATATGTTATTACTGTGCTTTGGGTCTTTTTTGTTTTGTTTTGGTTTTTTTTTGACTGTCTATTTGGTTGCTGCTTCTGAGCTGGAGCGCAAACTGCGGTATTGAAGATGTTTTCGTGTGTATACCTCTGCATGTATATACGTCGATTGTGTGAAACGTGCCTGCCACCCAGTGGATGCAGCTGATCTGTGTATGCTCTGTGCTCTATACATCACCACCACTCTCCTCTTGAACGTTTGCCAGCTGAGGTGTTGGAACCATGAGGTGAGAGGCTGCGCTGAGTCTGTGTGCCAGGAGGTGACCATCAGCCATGAGGTACCAGCCCTGCTCCTCCTGCCCTGCTCAGTGGAACCAGGGGTAATGGAGGCAATGGGTAGGGCCTCACAGCTGGGCAGAAGTGAGGAGATGTGATATGAACCAGGCCTTGCAAAGAGGGAGGGGCATTTTCATGCCTAAGATAGTTGGAGAACTGAATTCTGCAGCCCCTGTCTTCCCGTAGGATTTCCATGTTTTCGTGTTTTCACACACAGTTGTTTTTCTGGTGCTTAACCTGAGTCTGGAGTAGGACTTGCAGTTGGGCTGAACTCGCTCATCTGGAACAGAAGTCAATAGCTGTTTGTTCTTGACATGCAGAAGATCCTTTGCAGGCCTAAGCGTGTTAGAAATACAAGTCTTGTTCATCAGAATCACTCACAGCTTTTTACTTTAATTTTTTCACATCTTAGTTTCCCATCTTCAAGAGATCATGCATAAGTGTCCTTTGCCTTATGGTTTAACACAGTGATGAGAACAGTGGAGAAAAAACAAACAAACAAACAAAAAAACAACCTGAGAGGAAAGTAAATCATCCTCTGGTCGGATAGAACAGTAGTGCTCTAAAGAACAAGGGCAGAAAGAAAATGTGTGTGCTAATTGTGTGCTAATAATTCTCTGTGTAACAGAGAAAAGAATATGACCAGGTCAGTCACAATTGGAGACTGACCTCCATGCATATGAGCATTAGGAGATGGCTTTAATTACCATAGGCCACTTAGTACTAATAAGTCCTAAATTCTGCCGAGTTAGTCACGTTTTTTCATGCTGCTTTTTTGAGTGTCATTTCCTAGGTTTTCTTTCAGTTAGGAGAAGATAAGATAAGCAGACAGGCATCCTGAGGCAATGTGTGTGTGTGTTGCTGTCCCTTCTCAGCTGATGCAACACATGGGATGGTTGTCTGAGGTCTCCACTGGGCACCAGCTATCCGGACAGATCTTGGCTGCAAGTAGGCTGGTAGGAGATGGTTTGTTGTACTCTCTCAGTTTGGCCCACAGTTGTTTACAGGCAGGGAGGGAATGGCTCAGAAACCCTGGTCTGTGTTCTGAAGTCTGCCATAGAGATCTTGGATTTCTCTGGTCTGGCTGTGTCCTTCTGTGCCATTCCTCATCTTGGTGCTGGTTCATTCTCTCACTGTCTGCTTGCATCTGCTTTCATTCTCTTCTCCTTTGCTTCTGTACTTCCTATCTCCCTTTTTCTTGCACGAAGCATCTTTCCTGAATGAAACATCTTCCTTGGTCTGCCCACGTGGTGCTCTGCAGCCGTGTGTTGCTGTGAAGACCCACAGGATGGGGCAGTGAGCGGGCATGAGAAGCAGGATGCCAGCTCTGTCCCAAGTGCTTGGTGCCACATTGGCCTCAGCTGGCTGCTACACAAAAAACCTGGAGCCCGTTATCTGCTTTAGAGAAGATTTTCCAAGCTGCAGTCCTGTTCTGGACAGGAAACAGGAGAGAAGTTGTCTCTTGTAGTGGGGATGACCTCTGCAGTGTGATCGACGTGAGAAGTTGTGAAGAATGTGACCTAGTGAATATCCACTGAAAATGTGCCATATGCAATTAATCTTAATTAGTTGGACCAAATCGAGGTGGATTTTTCATTGGAACAGCAAAATGTGCAAGTGCTACCCTAACCCTAACAGCTTCAACTCTTGTGTCGGATTTCACATCTGTTGTCCACAGCTGAAAGGCCATTGTAACCTTCCAACGAGTTTGCCAGTGTTTTCTGTTAGCACTGAAAGATAGAATTTTCCCTGATCTTGTCTGAAAACAGCTGAGCTATTTTGGCTGAGATATTCTAGTCTCAGTCTACCTCTTTCTTCACCCCTCCCTCAGAAGCAATCTCTACGCACATGGAATAAAATTTAGCCCAAGGCAGACGTTCAGCTCGGAAAATTTCAACCCAAATAAAGTCTGGCCAAGCTACAAGTGGCTGAACACAGCATCTCACACTGGGAGTGTTCAGCATCAAACCTCATCGATACTAGTGTGTGTTTATGTACATTGAAACACACTGCTGAAATACAATATCAGTAGCTTCCCCAGCTGACTAATTGGCACCCAATTGGTCCTGAAGTGTTTTTTAATCAGGAACAAGCCTAGAATTTTTACAGTTAATTATATCAATGCTTTTACTGAATAACATCATTAATTATTGTTTTCCTGGATGAAAAATTGCAAGCTTTAAAATGGAGCCTCTGAAATAAATAACTTGTGGCTTACTCATTCTGAATCTTAACATTGTTAGAGACCAATTTACAGCAGAACCGGAGCAAATTGCATCCCAGGCTTCTGAACTGTAAAAAAAAACCCCACATCTCCCAAATTCCTGAGCGATTCATCAGCGTTGTATTGTAGCGGACTTACCCAATGTTGTGTCCCTGATATATCTATTAACTCTGCAGTGAAGTGTGAGTTTAAAACAATTGTGCCATGGAGTCACTGTGGATTAAATACTACAAACACTGGCAAAGCTTCTTCATAAATCTTCCTTAGAGAGGGACTTAGGCGTGTCTTTCTTTCTGAGTGCAGCTGTTCCTTGTGGGCTCCCCCAGGGGCTGGATCTTGGTGAAATGCTGTTTAACATCATTATATTCACTGTTTTGCAATGATATCTCATCATTACTAATTATTATGTGCAGGTTTTTGTGTGTGCATGTATGGAACAAGTTGCTAGTGCCATATACTTCAAATCACAAGGGGGAATGGTTTTAAACTGAGACAGGGGAAGTTCAGGTTAGATATTAGGGGGAGATTTTTCACACAGAGGGTGGTGACGCACTGGAACAGGTTGCCCAAGGAGGCTGTGGATGCCCCATCCCTGGAGGCATTCAAGGCCAGGCTGGATGTGGCTCTGGGCTGCCTGGTCTGCTGGTTGGCGACCCTGCACATAATAGGGGGGTTGAAACCAGATGATCATTGAGGTCTTTTTCAACACAGGCCAACCTATGATTCTATGATCGCATTTTTAAATGGTTCTCATCCAGCTGAATCCATTTTTCATGTAGCTGGATACAAAGGCAATAGGAATGCAGTTACACCAGCAGGATAGAAGGCTGTCTTCAAACTGGCAATTTGGAGGAGTGTTTAAGGGTTTGTTTGGAGAATCATCTCAACAGGAGTTTTCGTTGTAATGCTGTGAGCAAAGTGTGATCTTTGGCTATAAAGCAATACAAATAGTGCACAGAATTAGGAACATACATGACATTAGTAAGATGGCTGGAATGCTGAGTCTGTGTCCGGTGTTGCTGTTCACATGAGGAAGGATGTGAAATATTAGTAAGAGCGTGGCGACAAAAAGTGATCCAGGGTTTAGAAAAGAAGCTTCATAACGTGGTTCATCAGATCAGAGGAAACTGGGAGGTGAAATGATGCCTGCATATGTCTTATGTATGTGAAAGGAAGATATACGATGTTTGCTTGACCCTACTGAGACATCCGATGTCTGGGAGCTGAGGTTAGGTATGTTGTACTATGAAACAATTAGTGATGAGGGCAATTAAACATTGAATGCTGGAGTGTTGAGAATGAGGTAGTATTTCCTTCTGCAAGATGTGCTTCCAGCTGGTTTTGTGGAGAGCTTCTTTGGTGTGTGCAGCCTGTGCTTTGTTCACCTGCGTTCTTCACTGTCACTTTCCTCCCCAGCATTAACATCTGGCTGCAGCTGGAGATAGGGGTACCTCCTTCCTCTCTCACCGCTTTCTGTCAGCACAGAGAATCCTTTGTATTCACAGGTCGGTGTGCCTCTTTTATTTGCTCAGGAGTCAGTACTGATAGCTATATTTAGGGACGGGGAAAATCCCTCTGCCATGGAACAGACACTTTTTACAACTACCTTAATGGCCACCATCCCCTGCAGCACCTCGCTGCCCTTGGCATAGCCTCTCCTGCTGCTAGATCTGCAGCTGCAAGCAGATGGGCACAGTGGAGATGAGGATGTGGATGCACGTGTGTGTGTGGCTTGGCAGTGCTTAGGACCAGCAAGCAGTTGCTAGAACAAAGCAGTTATGGCAGTGAATTCAGTTTGTAACCTGAAATGCACTACGGATGGCTCAAGTCAAGTGAAGTGTTAGCCAATGAGTTTCTTTTCTGATGGCTTCACAACAAAAAAAATAATAATAAAAAAATCATTCTGTGATAAAACTGAGAGCTGAATTTGGCCTGGGAATTGCACTTGAGCCTAGATAGTTATGAGATGATGTTTTATGATCCCATCATTCTTTTTAATGAACAGACACTTTTTTTTTTCCCCTCTGGCATCTATCTGAACCAGAATAAATGTACTTGAAGTATGAAAGTATTTCTTTCCTTAGAAATATTGTTGTGTCTGCTATGGGGTGAACGGTACATAAAAGCACACCGGGTTCTGATATTCAGTGTTTCACACAGTGGTCTTAATTTGGGCTTTTCCATGCACGCTTTTAAGTGTTCTCTAAATGCTGTATGTAACAAATAGAACTTTCTGTACAGAATGTCATTACTGGACAGTTTCCTATTGACAAGAACTGAAACTTGAGAAGCCTAAGTTCTTGTAAATCAGTATCTCTACTGAAAGACACGCATGCAAGTATTTCCACTTGCTTGGAAATACTTAAGTACTAAGGTAGTCATCTCAGATGTGATTTCTAAAAACACCATCCTTGGCTGCTGTATCGAGATGCGTTTGTGTGAAAAGAATTCAAATAAATTCATCTGTGCTTTGGCCCCTGTGCTTATTGCTAACGTTCACTGAAGGTAATGATGATGCTCTATTGGCCTCCAGTTGGCACAGTCTCACTCACTAAGAAAGGAACAACCAGGTGGGAAGAGCCCAGTGTTTAGGAGTTCTACTTCAGTCACTTGATAGATTTCTTTATGAAATAAAAAAGAAAAGCAAAGAATCAAAAGTAAATTTTGAATCCCACTTCAGTGGGCCGGCAGTTTGTTATAAATTGTGTCATTATGGCAATAATAATGAATCTCATCACATGGTGTCTGTTCTCAATTGCAGTCATGGACTGTAGCTCGCTGTCTCTTGATGTCTTATCGTGTCCTGTAATGTTTAGTGAGTTTTATTCCCTTGCTAGTTGTAAAATAAAACAGTATTTTAGTCAGAGGCTGAACAGTTAAGTGACTTATGTCTGTCTGAAGGACATATCAAAACTGAACGTAAAGCATTTAAATAGACGAGCTGCCTAACTGGCTAGTTGGCACCTAATAGAGCAAACTGTTGGTACACCTTGATAACCAAATTAAAAAATGAGTGTAGTAGTAGTAGAACTGAGTTCTTTGCAAGGTTTTTTCCCTTTGCCAGCCCTCAAGGTGACCATAATCAGGATAGTGAAGGGTTGGGTGTTTCTATTAAACATATTATTCTGTGTGACATATGTGAAGACTTCCTTCTCAGCCTGTCGTCTGGCACAGCTGTGGCAGTGAAGACGTCATTCTGCCTGCTCCCTTGAATTAATTTCCTTTTCTTCTTTATGCACATCTACAGCACTTTTCGTTCCTCTTGTTTCACTGCTTCAGATTCACTGCGTGCTCTGGGCAGTGTGACATCCCTGTCTTTCTTCTCCATTAATATAATAGTGATGTTAAGCAGTTGGTGTCTCATATACCTGGTCATACTGGCATTGATGAAATTCAATGAGGTGTTTCAATCTGCTTGACCTTGTTGTGTAACTTGTTTATGCCTAATGCATTCAAATAGGAAAACTGAACGTACTGAGTCCTGGTAGAAGGTTGTTCACATGGTAGCTGCTGCTGCAGCTTCTCTTTTGACATCTGTTGCTGCCTGAAGAGCAGCTGCCACTCTATCATTTTAAGGAGCTCATGCATTAAGCTTGTATCAGGTGCTTGTGGGGCATGCTTGGGATCTTCATAGATGGACGTGAGGTTGGTTTACTGCCTTGAGAATTGGAACTGCTGGTGGGAAAGTGGTAGGATTCCACACCCTGCTGCAGGTTGTTAAAACAGGGTTGAATAGCATCCTGGTACCTGTTTTTCTTTATTTTTTTTCTTTTTGTTTTATTTTTCAACTTTTGTTAAAAGATGCTGCGTAAATGGGGAAATTCAATGGGAAGTGACCAGGTCTCTCAATGTTGATGGAGAGAATGGCAACAGATACATCAGTTTTGCAGGAAACTGAAAGAGCCCACTGCCACCAGTCTGAATTATCAAAGAGGTGAGAAAAGGTCATGCTGCCCTGTGGCATAGGGTTTGCTGTTCTTAAAATATATGGCAGAGGAAGCGGTTACTGTCTGTAAAAGGACACAAAAGTAGTCACAAAAAGCATGGAGACAGCACTCAGCATTTATATACCAGTGCAGGAGCACTGATGTAAGGTAGTGTGATAATGATGTGTGATATAAGCAGCAGGGTTTCTGTTTCTTTCCTAAAAAGAACATAGCCCAGCGAGATTTAAAACTCCCAATTTTTTAGGGGGAATCAACTAATTTAAACATTAAACGTGCGCAAACTGAGTAACTGAATACAGACAGCTGAGTGCATTCAAGCATCTGTAGATTATCTTTCTCCTTCAAGACTAAGGAAGATTGTTCCTTATCATTTGCACTGAGTGAAATGGCAGTGAGAGGCAGAGCTCCAGCACCTTCTCAACCTCGATTCTGAGCCTGTGCCTTCTCTCCTGTTTTGCTTTGTGGCTCCCATGTTCCAGAAGCACGTCCTGAGCCTGGATACTTCCAGCCCTGACTTCTTCAAACAGATACAGTGTGTCAGAAAAATACCCTCGTTGCAAATCTGCCTTCAGCCAGTTCTTCTGCTTGCTCTTCTCCTCCAGTGAGCTGTGCAGCTTAGGTGGCAAAGCTGAGGTGGGTTCTGGTAAACCCACTGAAAAGCTGGTGATGGGTTGGGGGAGGAAATTAGTGGTGTATTGGTGTAAGTAGTGGAGATCAGATGTGTTCACCAGCCTACTCAACCATAGGCCTTCCTCCAGTTTTAAACTCACAGATTTGTGCCATTTTTATTATTATTATTGTTTTTTACTTCCATGTTTCCTTCAAAAAATAGGGGTCCCCAGCACCTGCTTACCTACATGCAACTGTCTTTCTCTGGAGGCCTTAAGCATCCATCCAAAACCTTTAGGAGATGGTTTTGTAGTCATGGAAATTAAATGTGTGAACAGGTTTAGTCTTTAGGGTTTATAAAAATTGGACTGAGGCTTTACCAAATTTAGTTTTCAAATGTTAATGATACAGGGTAACAGGTACTTCCCTACTGTTACAAGTGTGGTGCTTGAATAAGTGAATGGATGAGCTGGCTTCTCACCAGAAATGTACTGTAGTCAAGATAGCGAGAGCCGGAAATCTAGTATTCTTTTCTTGGCAAATGGCCATTTGTGAGATCGATCCAGCAGACATCTATTGATGTTAAACGTTTTTCATTTCCTTGTGATCAGATTTACTTTTATTGTTATCATAGTTTTTCAGGGAGGATGTGATTGCATCGTTATGTACCGCATCCTAGGTGAGTTGTTGCAAACCTGCAAACAA
The DNA here is from genome assembly GCF_026119805.1 of Tympanuchus pallidicinctus. Taxonomy (NCBI): domain Eukaryota; kingdom Metazoa; phylum Chordata; class Aves; order Galliformes; family Phasianidae; genus Tympanuchus; species Tympanuchus pallidicinctus. The sequence continues at coordinate 41,293,200 of NW_026294780.1, read as the reverse complement.
GAGTTTTTTTGGGCATTCTAAAACCAAAACCAGAGAATTGTCACAGCGTGTTTTCAGGGAGTCGTTTGCTTGAGAGGTCAACCTATTTCTGTGAGAAAGCATCAGCTTTTGTATGTGTTGTGTTTTGTCCCTTGCAAGTGGAAGTTGGTAGTCTGTTGCTTTTGTCAGTAGTGTGTGACTAAGAGCTGGAAGGTCAAATCATAGAGTGGGCTTTTATTATTAGCCCCCTCATTTTCAGGTTTGGTAGCATGTATGTTAAATTTGGTGTACATTACAAACCTATATATATACACAGCCATGTACTGTATGTACATATACACTACATATACAGGTACAACCTGTGCAGTAATTGTGGGAAAATACTTTCAGGCACCCGAAAACCCATGGTGACAACTGACAGGGCAGCATTTTCACACCGTGCTGTTTTGAATATAAGGGTAAGGGGAACGGCCTCGGATTAGTGAATGTCATTGCCTTATTTAAGGCTTGCCTGGTTAATGAGCCAGTGTCGTATGATGTTGGACGAGGTGGAAGGTTGATATGTGAAACACTGAGAGCCTGGTTATAATTTTCTTTAGTTAGGTGGAACTAACAAGGAGAAAGCAATGCATTTACACACACATTATTCCCTGCTCACCCTGGCCGCGTACACTCGCGTGTCTCTTGATGGTGCTGGTGGCATTGCTGTTGGATGTGCAGAGGCTGGTGCATATTTCCTGTTTGCAGCCTGGGCTGCTAGCTGACATTAAATGGTACAAGTGAGTTTTCCAGTGTGTTCTATAAATTGTTTCATAACTCCTGTTCCTCCAGATGTGACTTCTGCCAAAATGTGCACATATGACATACACATGTAGCTTTAAAAACACTCACTGGGTAATGACTCTTGCTTGAATGGGATGGATGGAAATCATATTTTCAGAAAGCAGAGTCAAACCCTGGGATCAAACTCAGGTTATTTGGGATCTGCTAGGATGGCATCAGTCTGCTGCAAGCAATTCAAGATTAGTAATAAAGGAATTAAAGGATGCTTGTTTGGGGCAGTTGGTTTTCTCCCAGAATAGAGACTAGCAGAGAGAAAACTTGTGCAAAGCAGCAGATGCTCAGCAGGCCTGAGGACGTGCAATTAACTAAAAAAACAACAACCAAAAGTCATTTTCTTTTCCCTTTATCTTTCCTCAATGAGTTCATTGACAGCTGCCTGAAGAAAAGCTATTTGTTTAGTCTGATGCTACTCTTCACTAGAGGTAGAAATATAGATTTCTGTGACACAGCCACAAGTAGTGTGTTTTTGTCTGATAGGCAAAGCTGGAAAACATTTCTAATGTGTCTTGCTAAAAAGGAGGAACATCAAAGGTAAAAGAAAGAGAAGGTAAGAGAAATAAAGTTGGCTGCAAAGAAGGAGTGGGTAAAACTCTTGACATCTGAGTGCTCTGTCAGCTAATATAGGTCTTGCCTGTCATTCCAGTATGCCTGGTGGGATGGTTTTACTGCTTTAAAGTTGATGAATCCTCAGTAAATGAATGGATTCTAAGGTTAAACGTTATGTACTGAGAAGCTAAATTCATAGTGCTGAGCTAAAATAATAACCACTAATGTATAGTAGTGATTGTACAGTGCTCTGGGTGGAGCTCTGGGGATACTTAGTGTTTTATAAGTCTTGGGGAGATGCTGGGTTACTCGAGGAAACTTCTGAGCTCCCACCATTAAGTAAATGACCTCTGTTAGTGGAAAGCAGGAGACAAATCGCATACGTGAAATCATGCCTGGTGTAAGATCCTCTCATTCTCTTGGGCTCTGGTTTTTGATGTTGCTTTCGTGGCTGAAACCACAGACTAAAGACAGAGGATTCCTGTGAGGCTTTTGGAAAAGTTTTCGTGGTAGCAGCAATTTTCTCTGAAATGGAGCCCGTATGCATGTATGCAACACTGTCTTCCAGGAGATGTCTGCACCCCGTACTTCATTTTTATGGGCAGATAACAATCACAGAGGTGAAGGCTTGGTGTGACCTGTGATTTCCTTTAGGACTGCTCACCGGGACAAAGATCAGCATCAATGCAAGGCTTCTGTTTGTGCGAGCAGCTCAAAATGTAGCTGAGAGATCACAGTGTTGGCCTTCCAGCTGTCAGTTCCCCTTATCTGGAGCACCAAGCTCCCTGGCATCTTCCTTTTGCTTTCCTGTAATCTCTCTCTCTCTATGTATGTATTTACCTCTTCTCTCTTCTCCATGATTTATGTATTTGTCGATTGACTAATGTAGCATCTATTTGGATAGGTAAGCCTCATACTGAAAGTATTGATTATTTCCTGAACAAGTAAGTAATCAGCTCATGTTTCTAACTGAATGCTCTTTAATAGCCAGTTCTCTACCTGAATGGTTTGCAATGGAAAATGTATTTATTTTGGTGAGCTTACTTTTTTGCACAGCTCATGCTTTTTTCTCCAGCCTCTTCAAGATAGCAGTCTTTTTCCACTAATTACAGCAGCTGGAAGAGTAGTAATAAACACACTTTTCCTTTGTGTTCACGTCCTCAGTGTTGCCACAGTATTCTGTATTATCCTCGTAGCTATCTGAACATATTTGTGAAGCTTGACCTTTTCTAAAAGGTAGTGCTTATGTATATTTGCCTTAAATCATAGAAACATAGGATGGTTTGGGTTGGAAGGGACCTTTGAGATCATCAAGTTTCAACCCCCTGCTATAGGCAGGGACACCTCCCTCTAGACCAGGTTGCTCACAGCCCCATCCAGCCTGGCCTTGAATGCTTCCAGGGAGGGGGCATCCACAGCCTCTCTGGGCAACCTGTTCCAGTGCATCACCACCATCACAATAAAGAACTTCTTCCCACTCTGTAGCCTAAATCTACTCTCTACCGGTTTAAAATCATTTCCAGTCGTCCTGTTGCTACGTGTCCTTATAAAATGTCTTCCCCTAGCTTTCCTGTAGGCCACCTTCAGGTACTGGAAGTCTGCTATAAGGTTCCCTTTTAATTCTATAAATGAAGCTTCCTTCTGCGCAGGGTGTCAGCAACGATGCCTTGCCTACAGTTGCAGAACAAAGGACAACAGCAGTTGGAAGAGATGCTAACAGTTCTTCATTAGACTAGAGCTGTGGAAAATGTACCAACCACTCCTGTGTGTGCATATGCTGGATGCTATTTGTTACTGTCTGAAACACAAATGTGGATAAATAGTTCCATGGTACTTACTTGAGATATCAACAATAATTTCCTGTAGCACGGCTGACTTTCTGGGGCTATGCAGTCTCCACAGCCTAATTCCCTTGCCTTCAAAAAAAAATAATGAAAAAGGCAGCTGGAAAAGCACAGCGTTGGGTTCAGAAGTGCCTGGCTAAGGGCGGTGCCTGGCTGCTCTCCCTTATGAGCGAGTTGGATGGGGAACATTACGAACCCTCCCCCTGTCCTCTCTGTCTGTATAAAGGCCAAACAATAATAGTAGTACTAACATTGTCATGCTCTAACCTCTGTGCCTGTATGCTTGTCTCGGGCTACACCAAATACTTTGTCTGTGAATAACAACATTCCTTGCATAGAAACTTTTTTCAACTCTAGACCTCATTCTTGATTTGATTTTTATGCTGATAAATATAGACATGAAAAAAATCCAGTGTTCAACACTGGGTTGCTTTTTTTTTCCTAGTATGTGTTTATTATTCATGACTGTGTTGCAACATCCGAAAATGTAATAAGTGACTCACAGTATGAAAAAAAGGAAAAATAGAGTTATGGCTTTTTAATGGGGATTCCTCAGTGGACTACAGAGTGTTCCAGTTAAGAGGCCGCTGTTTGATGGTACCAAACTCATCCAGTCCTTGTTTTTGTGTTCCTTCTGTGTGCATTTGTAATGCAGTTTGGTATATGTTCACCTTCCTTCACTTGTCTGATTATTATTTTTTGTCTTATGTTAAGAGTGAGAAGATTCCAACATTGAAATCAGCAAGAAACAAAAGATGATGATTAGAAATGGTTATTTGGTTGTGAGGTTTGGTTGGTTTTTGTTCTTTTTTTTTTTCTTTTAGTTTTAGTTTTGTCTGAAAAAGAAAAGAACAAAGGCTAAGCTTACTTTAGCTGGCATAGTTGCATCTCTGACAGTTGTAGGTCATGTTTGTATTGGTACAGATTATCGTTGCAAGGACTCCTGAGCAAACGTAACTGTTGTGTTAAAGCAAGAGCTCAGGGGGAGTATAACCATGAGGGATGGGAAGCTCACCTTGTGCGATGCCTACTGATCCATTCAAGAATCAGTATTGACTTCTTCTGGAAAGATTGATTCGTATTCTTGGCAGCTTGAACATTTTCTTTCACTTGCATGGTTTTGAATGGTATCAGTTTCATTTCAGCTTGGTATCCCCTCACCTCTGTGTCTTGCACAATAGCAGAGATCTTACATTTGCTTACAAGCAAGCTGAGTACGAACCCATAGGTAGATGACCTCATGCTTGTCTTTCAAACTGGCTGTATACACAAGTGATAGTTGCCTTTGGAAAACCACAGATTTAGTATGATCTTACTGCAGTCAGGATTGTGTGGCTTTGTATAATAATAAAGGACATTTTAAAAGGTTTTCCAGGGCTGTTACACATACCTCCTGAGAATTCAGCATAAAAGCACAGTACTTCTGTGCCCCTGTGGTCCTCTTGGGATTGTCAGTGATTGTTACCATGCAAAAATGAGGTCATTTTGGCTTTGCTTATTGCAAATATTAAGTAATGAGGAGTTGTAGAGAGGTGTTCTGTGTATAAAATGGCATTACTGTCACAATCTGTAATTACATTTGAGCGCTGTATGGAAATGCAGTGCCTTCCACCTTGTTTCTACTTGAGACTGAAACTGTGGTTCCTCCGTTTTTTTTTTCAAGGAGTGCTCTTCTGAATAAAAATAATAATAATAAAAAAAGACTCAGAATTACCCATTTCTTTTCATAAAATAATTTCTTATTTCTTTATTTCTCAGTCTTTCCATTAGATGGCTTATTTACTGTATGGCTCACAATGAGACAGGGGCTAGAGATGGTGTTTAAAGATAAAAGGGATACTTTTAACATCCCAGAATGAAGGACTGGGAAGTAGTGAACTAGAAGTGAGCTGTACTTAAAAATGTAGCACTCTTATTTGTCTGACTGGGATTAGTGAGAACAGTAGATGAGGCACAGTGATTTCTGCCATTGAAGAAAGTCAAGTAGTGTCACTTAGAATTTAAAAACATTTAAGATTGTGGTTTAATTTTTTCTGTTTAACATTTCTGACGGATCTGAATTCTGCTGAGAGAAGTAGTGGGGGCTGTAAATTTGTTCTGACATTCTGATTTGCTTTGTTCTGACATTCTGATTTGCTTTGTTCTGACATTCTGATTTGCTTGTGTGATTGCTTCTCCGTGGATTTTGAAGTGTAACTGACACCTGTGTATGTGTGATGGTGTCTATCTGCACTTTGCAAAACAAGTGTACAGGCAGCATGAAGAGGAGTGATGGGAGAGAGTTGGATCGGGTCAGAGAGCCATAGGTTAAGTGCCACAGTTCTTTCTCTCTGCCTGCATCGTCCTCTGGATAAAATGCCTCCATTTTATTTTTTATTTTTTTTTCAGTGTGATTCTTAAGGTGAAAAATAACCTTTTGGGTGCTTCTCTACCACCCACAGAAAGGAGGTCCTGTATCTTTTGCTGGCTCTGCTCATCATAGCCTTTTCTGAGCTGTTTCAGCTTGCCAACCACAGAGAGCTGCTGCTGCTCCCCACCCACTTGTCAGCTTCCTGCCACATTAATGGGTTAAATTGGGTTGGTGGAAGGTTTAATGGGTACCGATTGGAGCAGAACCAGAGCAGGGAGAGGATGGGGAGAGAAAAGTGTGGCTGGGGGTTGGTGCAGAGAGGCTGTAGCATGTAACTTCTGACTGAGATTGGATCAGACATTATCTTCTGTCAGAGCTGTATTTACTGCCTGGATTTTTGCAATTCTTTCCCTCCTAAGTGTTTATCAGTTGAAAGGAGGGTACAACCACGTTTTGAGCCATTCTCAGAAATACTGATAAGTAATGCTTCTCAGCAGAGGCAAGCCCGTAACAAAAGGAGGAAGGAAGGGACTGAAGAGAGCAAAGAAAAATGACTATACAAGAAGATTTTCCTAAAGGCTTGTCATCTCTGGGATGTGACCTTGGAATACCTTAGAGGTAATCCAAGAAGACTTATTGCAAGGCTGTGCAAGGTCGGGGGTTTCTAGCTGTGTGGGGTGCTGCTGAGCTGCTGGCAGAGGTACTTTGCCAAATCTGTGTTCATTGGGAGACACTGGAGGCAAACTTGGAAGGGCAAAATGGGTGAGGTTAAAGCTCTCTGGTGCTTGGCTGTGAATCTGTTGCAGTCCAAGTGCTTCTCTCACCCCTTCTGCCACTTAGGCGTAATTTCTGGAGACTTGGAGTTTCCTGACCAGAGTTGCAAAAGGCTCTCTTGTGTATTTTGAAAGATGACAACATTTATTATCTGAAGGATTCTGATCAAGCTTAGGATGACCACAATGCCTTCCCTCCCAACCTGTGAGAGAAGTAATGGCCTGTTCATGTGTGTTTTGTTTACTCTCACTTTTCCTTTCCTACAACGCAGCCAAAGTTTAGAAGACCACTACAGTGAAGAAGTATTTTCCTTCAAATTTATTGCGTCCTGTATTCAACGTGCACTGGAACCATACCTTTAAATTGCAAATTAAGAACTGATGGCTGTGTGTGCTGCACACTGAGTATCCAAAACTCTGAGTTCTGAATTTCTCCTTCGAGATTATTTTATTTTAATGAAATCTTTGAAAAATGCAGGAGGTTTGTAGGTAGTGATGAGAACTGTGTATCTGAGGTCCTGTAGCAGAGGCTTCTTCTGTGGATAGGAACAAATTACATCACAAGCAATGCAGTTTCTCCATGTGTAAATATTTAGGTCATTATGCATTTGGCAGTGAAAGCATTGGGGGTTTCTATGTTTTGTGTGGCACCTACCCCAGAGTGAAGTGCCTATCTACAAATTCCAGCTAAGGACAGAGATGCTGTAGTGTTAAAACATTGCAGGATTAACAGTACAGGTTCTTGGTGCTATATACAAGGAGAAAGGAGAGTGCAGGAGATAGGGTGTGAGCTTCACATTTGGGTGAAGGCTGGTTCAAACACACACACATAGTTGATCTTGGGCATATGGCTCAGGTTTTCGTGCCAGGTGTGTAAATGGGATTATTGGTGCTTCCTTCCTCCAGGGGCACTTGAGATACTCAGGTCCTACAAAACTGAACAAATGGAAGTTTGTTAAATCCTGTTCTTATCCAGCATTGAGCAGGAGTTTTCCCTTCAGCCTCAAGAAGCCCTGGGCCAGTGCTGAGGGTGGGGAAGAGGTCTGTCCCCTCAGTTGCTGGTGCAGAGTTGCAGCATCTCAAGGCAGGATCGTGGGTCACTGCTGTATGTGAAACAGCGGCAAAATAGAAATCCTTAAATCTCAAGTCTCAGTCTCTTTTTTCATCTAAGTAATATTTTCACCTCATCCACTCTCCATCTGAAAATGAAGGCTGGGAACAGGAACAAACCTCTCATTAGGCTCCTTCTTATGAGACTAAGATGTCTTTCATTTCAGGTGGGTCAGCAGACCTCCAGAGCACTGTCTTGGGCCCTGCCCCGGCCCAAGAGGTTTTACAGCACCGTCTCCCTCGTGCAGACCTGTAGCTTTCAAAGCTGGATGAGGAGGGGAGCAATCACCCACCTGGGATATGAGGAGAGTAGAGGCTTCCCTGGAGGCCCAGCTGGCAAAAGATGTCCAGGCCCGCTCAGCCATGCTGCTTCCCTTCAGTGTGCGTGGCTGTGGGAGCCAGGGCCAACGAAAGCTTGACAATTTGATTGCACGTTATTTATTTATTTGTGCAGCGTTAACTTTTTCTGCTGGTCGCTTCCACTGCCCGCTTCGCTGTGTGGCTGCACAAATATTTGCACTGGGAAACAGCGGGGGGAGTCGCTTGGTGCGAGGAATATGCAGCCAGGACAGAGTGGAGAGTGAAGGCTGTTTGAATTGGCTTCAGCCATGCTGTTGGTCAGTGTCTAGCTATGTCTTCTGGGCAAATGGTGATCTGAATTTCGTAGAGATACTCATCCCAGCAATGGGCAAAGTTGCTTCTCTAAGCCAAGATTCTGCTTAGGAAAAAAAACTGACCAGTTCCGAGGTTGAACGCTCACTTGCATTATCTCTCACAAAATATTTTTACATTTTATATATGCTTAAGAAAATATAGTCCTTCCAGATTCAGCTTAGAAATGGCAAAATGTTTGCATAGCTTGTGGCCGTACTTCACTATGGAATGATCTTTCAATTTGGCTGATTGCTTGGCTAAGACTGTTGCGTTGTTTTTTCCTGTAAAGTATAACTATTAGTCTGTCTTTAATAATTAAAATGGTGCTTTCCCTGTGTCCATGTTACAGTTTCCTTGAAACTGCTGTGCTACAGGGTTAGATTTCTCCCCAAAGTGCTCCAAAGGGTTTTGCAATGCAAGAAACAAATGTTTTCAGATGTAAGATTGTATTAGAATGAAGTTGCTGGAGAGGTGCAAAAGTACATCTGTCATAAGAGGTGGAAAATACAGTGTTAAAATAATGAGGCGTTTCTTCCACATGGTCTCTTCTCTCAACTGAGAAATACAAACGGGGATACATTTTGATAAAGAGCTGTAGTGAAGCTATCTAAGTAGTGACTTAACTGAGAACTGCTCAGCAAATAATGAAAAACTGATGCTGCTCTCTTGCTGTTATTTTTCTCAGGCCTTCCTCTACAGTAGGCTACGAAATAGCATGATAAAGTACATCTGATAAAGATGTACTGCGTTCTGCCTCCCAACCTTGCCTCTTGCTCTTTGGTTACACTCCTGTGTGCAGGATTTAGGTCCTTGTTCCATGCCACCACTATGGCTAGCATGGTCTCCAGAGCAGAACGTTGGACTCTGTCCTTCTGGAAATGAGCTTCAGTAGAAAATGGCATGCATGCATCCTTCCCACCGAGACACAATGGAAGGAAGTCTGTGCCCATCCTCCATGTGTGGTGCTTTTGGAACTGAATTTCTGCCAGGCCTTTTAATGTTGTCCATCAGTCCAAGTCGTGTGGATGGGGTTCCTCTGTGGGTTGGGTGGCTGGGAGCACGGGTGCGTTGGTTGGGTGCGTAATTGGCACCGTGTTTCAATTCAGAATGTGAGGAGCATGTTGGGAGTTTAGTGGGGGATTCTCGGAAGCCTTGTGTGACATGCATGACTTTCCCTGACTAAGGGGTTAAGTTTCCCTTGGCAACTTGGGCCCTTCAGCTTTCTTTTTTTGGAGTTAACCAGTTTAGCATGAACAATACAGCAGGTAGGAAATAGCAGATGTTCTGCAGAAGTGTATTTATTAGCCATAAATGTGGCTGGGCACTGACACAGCCGGGCCGTCACCCTCTACCGAGGGACGTGCCGAGCACTGAAAGGAGCCAGGGAAGGGTACGCCAGGCGGGTCCTCTGCTGCTGGGGATGGAAGAGAAGGGCCTTTCGCAGTGGTTTCCTGGAGGAAGAGGGGTGCGAAGGCTGCACCTGCACCGTACCAACAGCAGGGGAAAAAAAAATAAAATAAATAAAAAGCCCCCCAGAAGGGAAAGAGGAGAATAAAAAGGCTCAGGTGGCAGCCGAGGCTCGCGGCGGGGCCGTGCCAGCACCACCTGCAGCCCGAGCCGGCCCGAGCGCAGCCTCCGCCCGGGGCGTGCCGAGCTGAGCTCCGCCGCGCCGCCCGGCCCCGCGGTGAGTCACCGGCCGGAGCCCGGGCACCACTTCCCCCTCGTCAGGAGCCATTTTAACTGCATGAAGCTGCGGGGCGGCCGGGGGCGCGGCGCCGCAGGCCCCGCTGCGAGGCGGCCCGGGAGCGGCGTGCAGGGCGGTACGTGCTGTCCTGGGGCGGCTGGAGGGCGGGCGGAGGGACCGAGCAGCTCCTCCGAGGGTGTGGGGCGAGGCAGGACCCATGCCGAGATGTTGCGGGGAGAACTGAGCCGCGAGTTAAAGCGCCGCTCGGCACACGAGAGCTGTGAGCGCAGTGCGCGTCGCTTGGGGCGAAGCTCTGCGGCCGCTTGTTGACAGCAGCGCGCTTTAAAAAGCGCTCGCAGTTCGGCTGCGCTTCGGGCACGCTGTCGATTTTGAGACGTGTCAGTATCTGCGGCACGCTGCTGCCGCTCGTACTGCCTGGGTGGCAGCTCAGCCGCCTATACAGCGCATAGTATATTTCATCTATTGTGCGAATAGCTTTCAGAACTCCGCACGGCCCGGCACAGCTGGAGCCAGGCGCTGCTCCCACTGAGCACCTTTGCTGTGCCAACCCTAAGATGGCAGGACCGGGCTGCCGAGGGCTCACCTCACACCTCGCCCCGCTGCTCTGCTTGCTGCCAAAACGGCCGAATTTGGCTGCAGCTGCCTCGGGCTGGTTTTAAAATAGAGGAAGTTGAAATGTTCAGTACATAAAAACGGAGCGGTGCTCTCCTTTCCTGAGAAAAGAGATGATGAAAGTGGGGGTTGTGGATATGACAGAGGGACAGAGCAATTGTAAAAACGGGGTTAGCGGTGGTTGGAGCAGAAGAGTCCTTGAGTTGGTGCTCTGTCAAATTACTTTTCAGCTTTAGATGCAGGAAAAGTGCCTCGATGCCCTTAACTGTGTAGTTCTGAACTGGAGCACAGTACCTTGAAAAACAAACGAGTGTTTCCACCTTGTTTGTAGTTGGATAGAAACGTGCACTAATAGCTTTAGAAATTTGGGCCGGGTAAGTAGCTTTGGACCCCGTGCTCAGGGCTTTCAGTTCAGCTGAACGTCTTCTGCTTGGAAATGAGTGACAGGGAACTCCAACTATTACACAGAGGGGAGTGCTTTGCAGTTTCATTTGCTGTTTGAAGCCGATACGTGACAGTATAATGGAGTCTTGCTTAATGCTGTGATCGGTTTCAGGGAAGGGAGGGAACGAAGGAGGGAGGCAACCATTAAGTACATGGTCATGTTTTGGGTGAGGCTGCTTTTGCTGCTTTCCACAATTCGCTCGTATCTTCCTTCTGCACCTTATGGTACGGTGTGTTTTTCCTGTCTTTGATTTTACGTTTTGCCCTTTTTTCTATCTTAAATCAACATTTATTTTTTTTTTTTTGTATGGGCTGTGGGAATTTGCTTGGCGCGTTGTTTCACTCTGACAAATCCACAGAGGAATTGATAAAGCGACAGAGGAACCACTTGGAAAGAAACCGTTTTGAGGAGGTGGTAGAAGTTTCTTTCTGAAGGGCTCTTTAACGGATTTGCATCTTCCGTTTTTGTCGTGTGTTTTATTTTCGGCTCTTAGGGCTGAGCTAACAATTGCCTGTCGCGCTGGCAGCCAACAGCACAAGCCTCGCTTTCTTCACCTCTTTCCTTCACTTCTTGTTCGTGCACCAGATCCTATCAGGACATCCAGCCTTAAAATTTCAAGCTATCCCGTCCTTAGCTCCCAAGCCTCCACACCTTCTCTTGGGCAGAAGGGTAAGTGCTGCTGCTTTCCCTCGAGCAGGGCTTTGTGAAGGGGCAGTTCCTCTTTGAAGGCAAAGCTGCCATGTCTGTGCTGCTTGGCTGCGGAGCGAGGATGGCGCAAGGACCACGGAGGCTTCTTGGGAACAGTGGTAGGAAAGGTGATCTGAAATCCCTCTGAGCCTGATGGATACTGTCTTGAACAGGTCTTGTAGGAGGCAGATACGTGGGTTAGAAGTGAAAGAGAGATGGCATTTTTAAATTTTTTTTTTATTTTTTTGTGGCTGAAGCCTCAATCTTAAGGAATCCCCTATTTTTTTTCCCTCTCCCTAAGGCAGGGATCTTTCTCTTTGGATAGTGTTTGGGTTTGTTGAGAGATGAGCCTTGGAAGTGGTATCATTAGATGCCAGTTAATTTGGACTCTAGCTCCAGACCCAGGCTTTTGCAGAAATGCTGTTTTTTAATGTTTTCTTTTTTTCATCTGTTGACTGATAGAATTGCTAAGTCTGTGATCTTGGCATTCAAGCAAGAAAAAAAAAAATTGTGTGTACAGATTTTAAGAATGTTGTTGGCCTGGTAGAGCCTGATGTTTCAGTGTTTTTTTTACTCTTTGGACAATTGTGTGCTTAGAAAAACACAGGAGGTGTATATTCTCTTATTTCTTTTCAGCAGAGCTGCATTTGAGGGTGGGGAGACTCCAGGCTCTCTGTGCTGTGAGCTGCTAGAAGAGGCTGCGGAACATAAATGCAAGATTTGGCTTTATATCAGTGAAGAAGCTTATGTCTCTGAACCAACTTTTACTCCTTGAAAGCATTAGTAAAATTTTCTCAGATTTCACTGGCAGATTGTGTTGTTTGCACTGACAGTTTGCTAACTTTTACGTTTTGTTGAGTGGTGAAGAGCAGCAAAGACTTTTCCTCCTGGAGTGATTCAGTCGAGGAGTGGCAGGAGGTGGTGGTGATGTTTCCAGCCGTGGTTGTGCTCCTCTGTGTGAGCTGAAGCTTTGCTACCATGCACCAATGATTTATCGTGCTTATCCTTTTAATGCCACTGATGTGCTTTAGAGATTATTTGCTTTCTCAAATTGTATTTAAGTGTTCCTTCCCAGATAAAGTGTTTGACAGACTACACGTGCTGAAATTAGAAGTCTTTGCTTATCATAAATCTGCAGCAGCAATATGAAGTGCTGTAGACTCTTTCCCTCTCTTGATATGAAGTGCTGATCTCTGAAGAGGTAAAAAATAAAAAAGATTTATTCTTTAGTATGGATCTGTCTGCAGAGCTTCCAGCTGTGTCAGTCTTTGTGCTGAAGGGATCCCATTAGATAGGGAGCTAAGTTTATGCATTCTTACCTTGATGTGTTTTAGGCCTTGACTACCTAATGGCTGTCTTTAGTGAGGAATTGTGTGGCTAGAGCTCAGGTCGTTTATCTGTCCTTAAAGAGATCAGTCATCATGGGTCACATGTGACTGTGTTCTCAGCTAGGGTTTGAATGTGAAAATGATACCCATTTTGTTACCCTCCAGAGAACTTTCAGCTCTCAAACCTGTATGTAAAAGTTATTTTTACATATTGTGGAAAAATGTTTTGCAGTTAAGATAATTTGCTAGGAATAGGAATACCAAATATATAGGTTGGACACTGTGGGAAAGTGTTGTTTGTAGAAGCAGGCAGTGACACTCAATCCATCTATAATTAGACATTTTAGGCTATTTCTAGAATCCTCTATATTTAGCTAATCATCAACATTTCTGTGTGAATATATCAGATTTTTTTTTATTATTTTTTTTTTTTGAGGGATGTTTTGCACTTCCTGAGTGGTTACTGTTAGTGCCCAACTGTCTCATGGCTTCATTTGAGGGCTCCTAATTTGGGTTTACTTTATCCTCTCACAAGGTGGGGGTTCAAAGTGGGCTCGGCATAAATGTCTTCCCACATTCGTTCAGAATTGGAAGAAGGGGGTCAGCTTGATTCAGATTGTTGTCTGCTGTTGAAACAAGGAGAATGTGTTAATATATATCATGGCTGCGTGCACCGTTTCATCATCCTGCATGTTTTTCTAGATGTACTTTTGTTTTACGTGGGACATTTTGACACTTAATGAAAGCAGCAGGTCAGGAGAAGGCCACTGTGCTTTTGTGAGCTTTGTATCAGGTCACTTGTGCTGTTTTCCATTTTCAAGCTATCTCAGTTGTTTGTTCAGTTTTGTATTACAGTTAGGGAAAGAAACGGCAAAATGTGATTGTGAAACTACGGTAACAACTTGTGATTCCTGGGGCTGACCACTGTCAGGCAATTAATGTTTAACTTGCTCTTCCAACCAGACTCAATTTCAAGTTAAAAGCAAGTTGATAAGGATACTTAAAGTTTTCTCCTCTTTGTGTGTGCCACACGGAATAGTTTAGGAGCTAGAGAGTGATTTCCCAAGGATGTAATGGCATGAATTGTTTGTGGACGTTGTCTCTCCAACCAGAAGAGGCCCCTCTTTGGAACAGCCTTCCTGAAAGCACGAGGAGTTGCTTGCTGCCTGCTGAAGGCACAATCTGGCCCTGGTTCTCGGAGGTGGCTGTTGCATTATCCACTCCCACTCTCTCGTTGTGTTTGCTGTGCTGTGCTGTTATTTTTTCCCCTCTCCAGAACCTCTGTAAACTATTTGCTCTCCTTGGCTCTTCAAAAATTGTAACAGTGCTGCAAATGAAGCGTGGGAGCTGAATAAGATTAGCTATCAAGAAAATAATGTACAAGTTTACATGCTCTGGTGGGGAGACTGCAGCAAGGCTACACAATTGGAAAGAATTCACTTCGCTGGGTGTGTGTGCCTCAGAATGAGCTTGTAGAGAACCGTGAGCCCAGCAAGGTGCTCCAGGTGCTTTCCCTGATAAGTTATAAAAGAGTGAAATCCTATGGTGGTGTTTTTTATTTTTTTATTTTTAGTTTGTTTCTTTGTTCCAATACTTTAATTTCAAAAAGAGAAAAGAAGGAACTGCAGAGAGGAAGTTTCTGTTGGGGGACTTTTTTTCTCTGCAAAGGTGGTTTCAGACATACAAAAGTGAAACTTTCTGTGTTGAGAAGCGGTCTTGAGTTTGCTTGACTGCAAGGTAACCTGTGTAGCATTTGTAAAAGCGTTGGATCTCTTCTACTGGAAAAAGTGTATTTCTTCCAGTATCAGCTAAAAGCAACATTAAAATAAGTTGCTTCAGAAGCAACTAAGAGAACTATAATTTTAATTTGTCTGAAGGGGCAACAATGTTGGAAGCCAATAATTTGGACTGATTAGAAATGGATCTTGGGGGTGTCTTCTGAGAGGAGAACTGAGAAGGAAAGCACTATTGGTTGAAGACATTCCTAAATGTGTACTTCTGGTAACTATGTGTTTTTTTCCATGTAATAGGATATGCGACCATTTGTTTTTATGAGAAGCAAATTATCTTTTAATATGATCCTTCGAATGAGCTCTATTAAATGTTTCAGCAGTAATGGAGTAGAAATAATTCAGGACAGTAACAAATGTCAGAAAGCTTTTGCTAAACTGCAAAATAAGAACCCCGTATCACAAATGTTTTGATTAGAAATAACAGGGCTATTTAGAGAAAAGATGTCATAGTTTTGAAGCCATGCAGCTAGAAAGGATGTGTTCTGTGTTGTAATGTATATAATGTTTAAAGCTTCTCTTACGTGTGCCTTATCTTCCAGGGAGCTGAAGAAGCGTTTTGTTAGCTGTCAGATTTTGTAAACATCTGAAAAGAGCTGTGACGTGATTATGTTGATCAACTGGGATTTAAAATACATACCTTTGAGGAGGACAGTAGCAGTTACTAGCAGCACCAAGTAAGCTGAGTGAAATAAACACTGCCTTGTGAGGGGAGGCCGTGGGTCCATGTGAGATGCACAGGTGTGAACAGGAGGGAAAGAAAAAAAAAAAAGAAAAAGAAAAAAAAAACCAGTTGGAAGTTTTGTTGGTTCATTTTTTTTGTTGCTTTATGTAAGAAGCTCAAGATGACAAGAAATCAGGAAAAAAGTTGACTGTGTTGTGAAAGCAGCTTGTGATTTGAAGGTTGGCAGAAGTCATGTTTGAAGAACGTGTTGTCGCACCGTCTGTCAGGACCAAGCTTGGTGCTTGTAGACAGGGTACGAAGTTGCTGCTAGTGCTCGATGCTGTCTCTGGTATCTTCACTGCTGGTGTGCAAGCTGAATGTGCTGGGACCTCACTGCAGCTGCTTGTTTTTACTCAGAACTGAAGGTTGCCTGCCTAACCACCCCCTTCGCAGCGCGGCCCATTAAACAGACAAGGCAGTGGTTTGAGTGGATGTGCCCTGAGGCCCAGAAGGGAGCTGTGGAACCAAGCAAGTTTTATTCAGGTAGCGAACTGGCCTGGAGGTGATGGGTTGTAAAGCCTTACACCTCTCGTTTAGCAAAGTGGCGTCTACCCAGGCCCTTACTTGCCCTTGGGTTCTTGACTCAACGATAAATTGTACATTGAGCTCAAGTTGTGATTTTTAACTCTAGACATGTCTGCATACAAGCTAAACATATGTATATCAGTTTCATTTAATTGTTTTAAATTTACTATTAGCTAAACTGCTAGAGGTGAGCGTGATCATGTCTGCATGTTTCTGTGGAGAGCATAATCATGTCTAGATGTTTTCGTGGTGGAGGCTTTGGGGGTACCCATTCAGCTGCACCCATGCTGCTTGGGTGTACCACCTTCATTTTTCCTCTCTGATACCATAGTTTTCACCTTACGTTTTATTGCCTTCCCCTCCCATCCACAGTCTGAACTGTTTGTGTGTGCAATCCCTTATCTGGTTCAGCTGAAGCCAACCACGTTAGCAAATGAGGTGTTCAGGCCATGGGAAGGTGCCTGGCTCTTTGGCTGGGACTGATTTATGAGCGGTGGAGCTGGGGAGTTTGTGGGAACAGAAATCATAAGCTGGGGCTGAAAGGTTAGGGGAAGGACAAAGTAGCACAGTTGTCCTTGGGACAAGTCAATTGTCTACAGCCAAAGCTTCGATGAAGAAATAATTTAGACAGTTAACTGTAGTAGTATATTTTAAACTATTAAAAAGCAGTTTTACAAATGAATTGTTTGAACCCTATGGTTGTGAGGCAGTTGTTAAACGATAAATTAGGCTTTGGCCAGGATTACCTACTGAGGTAAGTCTTGATAATATAAACTAGAAGGAAAAGGTGTTTGTGCGTGAGTTAGTTAGGGAATATATGCAAACAAAAGTCTGCAGTGTTTTTTGTGGTGGGTGAAGCTTGGGCTTATTTGTCTGTTTTCTTCGGCCAGAAAGGGAAGGAAACACGGGGATGAGAACTGTACTGCAGCTTTCTGAAAGAATGTTGTTAACGTCTCACTTTGTCAAAAAGTATTCTGGTAATTCCTGTCTGCTGAATTAGATTATTGAAACGAGATGATGACCTTTGCTCTGAGCCTGAACAATATGTGAGGAAAGCAGGTGTTGGGAAAGATTAAAGCTTTTACCTTTACCAGAACGTGCAGATAGAGTTCTGAATCTGTTAGGATGCTGTGTTATTGCTAGGACTATGAGAACTAGGAAGAATTTGAAAAGTTGATAATGGTCAGTTGCTAAGAGCAATGCTGAGATAAATTATTAACTCATTGTACTGTACTGCCTCGTAGTGCAAACAGTTAGAAGCTGGTTACCATGCTCTGCATGGTAAGTCAACACTGTAAAAAATTCTTCGGTTATCAGGAAAATGTCTTCTTTAGGGTGTTTATTAAAGGGACACCATGGGTTTAACAATCCTCTGTTCAAGGAGGAGGTAGAAATACATGCATCAGTTCATTCCTTGTTGGCTGGAGAAGCCTGGCCAGCGGATGTCAGTTTGCTCAGTTTCACTTTTGCTCCTCTTCCTACGTGGTATTTTCGGATGTAATTCCTTCTGCCTCCCTGCAAAAGCTTGGTGGGAGCAAGGCCAGCAGGTTCCTGGTTTTGGAGGCACAAAACAAGTCAATTCGTAGCTGTTCTGAAGGATAAGCAGTTCTGTGGAGACCACCCCTCCCTTGTTAGCTGTAACCAAGTTCGATGAGAACATGTCGAAGCAGACTGTTTGGAGCATGCTGGTGCCTCGCTGCCACTGCCCCACAGCAGCTTCTTGAAGCAATTCATTTTCAGTATTGTAAGAATTGAGAAATCCTGATTTCTGCTTACCTTTCTTAGCTTTTATAAACGTAAATAGCTAAACATTTTCCTTTCTATTTTTGGCTAAAATGTACAGAGCTTGAAAACTTAAGATGGTCTTTAGGTGCCTCAGAATGAAGATTAATTTATAAAAGAACACTCTCACAATTACCCTAGCCCTATGTGTGTATAACGTTAATTTTTGGCTAATTTAATACTGCATACACAATCTACTACAGATAACTATGCTTGTGAATATAACTTCTTTTTGTTATGCTTAAGGCTAGTACAACTGTAATACTTTGAAGATAATGGCAAATGAAAGTTATGTGTATGGGAATCTTGAAATGTTTGCTGTAATAAAATCTGTTCGTTAGCAGAATGCAGATGAACTTTCAGGGTTTAAAAAGAATACCCAATTTGAGAATAAACCATTTCTGGATCAGTGTCAGCATCTGCCACCCCAGTTTTCATAGGAAAACGTTGAATCGTGCCAGGACATGTTGCAAGATATGACCAACGTGACTTACGAACTAAGAAGCAAATCTATAAAATGCTGTTGGCTACATAGCATTGTTGGAATCTGAGACGGAAAATAATTCTTTTTCAGTCCTCTTCTAAGTCCCTTTGCCAATCCAGCAAAATTTAGCAAGGCTCAGATCATGCTGCAAGGCTTTTTAGTTCAGAAATGCTTTTGAGCAACTATTGCTTTTTATCTTCTCTAATTTGTTGACTGTTGAGGGTTACTAGAATGTTTGTCAAGGGTGAGACTTGTGTCATAAATGGACTTCAGAAATGCTGCAGAAGCAAGCATCTGCTACGAGTTCTTCCAGAGGCTTCATTTTAGTGTCTGATGAGTTCTGTTTAGAACTTTCTTCAGACTTCTGGAGGCATGGATGGATCAGGGTTCTGACGTGGAGGGGTGTACTCTTGCCTTTTGGAGCAGTGGCCAGCTGTTCTTGGAAATAACTCAGGTGGTCACAGAGCTCAGGTGGCAAAGTGTGAAATCTGGGATGAATACTGCTCTGTCAGAGGTACCTAGAGTTACAGATCAGTCTTCTAGTTAGAAATAGGGAGAGCATGGAGCCCGATCTTTGTTAAGAAATAGCGAAGTACTGCCTTTGAGACTGCTCTTCTACTACAGGTACCATCTGAATGGGATTTTATTCCCAAACTGTTCTGGGATAAGAGTTGAGAGTACCTCTGGGGGTGGAGAACCTTGCTTCCACAGAGGGTGAAATACCAGGACTCCATGAAATCCAATTATTAATTTTTTTATGTATTTATTTATTTATTTTGCCGCTTCCGAATTTATACAGAAAACATTTCCTGCACTGTAGTAGGAGGTGATAGTTAGATCTACTAGATACCTACCAGCTGTTTTATGCCTCGGTGTAATACACAAGTGATATTTTCTACTGCT
This sequence comes from Tympanuchus pallidicinctus, assembly GCF_026119805.1. Lineage (NCBI taxonomy): Eukaryota > Metazoa > Chordata > Aves > Galliformes > Phasianidae > Tympanuchus > Tympanuchus pallidicinctus. The sequence goes on along the minus strand of NW_026294780.1, from coordinate 41,274,116 downwards.
TTAGTGGACAACCCTACAGATACAGCACAAAATTGGTTTTGGTCAGCTTTATACTGCAATAACAAAAAGAGTGGCTACTCATGGAGGAAGAATGTGAGGCGTGAGAAGATTCCTTGCCATGCCTGGAAGTAAAATTTTTTCTCTTGGCAATGGAGATGATGTCTGGCTGCACTGGGGCTATCTGGGACTTACCAGAGGGCTGTATAGCGAGGCAGAGTGTAGCGTATTGCTTCTCATATATGTGCACTGCTAAAACTAGACAGTTGTAGAAAAAACTGCGCTGGAGTTTCGCTTTTCACTGTGATTTTGCCATGTCTAGCAGTTGATTTTTTGCTTTCTTAAGCCGCGTTAACTGCTGCGCTTGTGTTGTTGCTACTACATGCCTCAGCATTTGAACTCTGTGGTGGAGTAGGCAGCGTTGTTGGAGCTGTTAGTGGTAGAAGAGTCCCGTGGATCACCCAGCTTGTCTCCTGCTGTAGGACAGGGCGCTCCCCCCAAGCAGAGGTGCCAGTGCCGTGTGGCAGAGCGGTTTCTGCCATTGGCTGTGGTTTGTTTCTGAAGACTTCTGCTTGTTTGCTTGTTCATTTCAAAAGTCAAGTTTCTTGGTGGCTTTAAAACCTGTTTGAGGAAGACCAAGCACCTCCCAAGAACCAAGAACATCCCGAGCTGGTCATGTGCTTTCCTGGGCTGTGGAGGGCGAGGACCGCCATTTTACACCGTGCTTCAGCAGCCTTCTGGAGCCATGTTTCTGTAGGCGTGACCTGATTCCCTTCCATCCTCCAGCTGACCGGCGTCTTGTGTGTGGGCACAGCTTATTTCACTCTTTTTTGAACAGGGTGAGGCTTCAGGCCTGGTGGGGCCGGGCTGTGGGGCAGATGGAGCCACACGGGCAGGAAGCGCCATCGCTCGGCCCCACTATCGCTGTCTGTGCTTCCTGTCAGTTAAACCGCCGGCGGCGGAGCAGATGCACCATGAGATGACTCCGGTTGCTGACACGAACAGCCATTGTGCAACACAACTGCCTCCTCAAAATAACACTCCCGGCTGTGTGCTTGTGATATTATTATCCAGTCAGACCCTTCCTTAGATACCTGAGCATAAAGATCAGAGCTTAATTAGTTGAAGAGAAAGCAGCACTTGAACTCTTGTAGCATAACCTGTAAAACAGTAACCAGGGAAGTGTCTGGGGAGCAGGGGTCCAGTATGTCCGTTTCTGCTCCTACTGATATGGCAGTCCCTAAATGCATATGAGAAACAGAAGGTCGGGGCATGAAGTCGTGCGCTTCCAGGAGTGTCCTTCCTAGCAGATAATCGCCATGGTTCTCAGCCTCGCCAGGTGTTACTGTAAGATACAATAATCTTGGCAATGATCTTCTGTCCTTTCTAATTCACTCGAGGGTCCGTTTCTGAGAAACTCCTGGCTTTCAGTTAAACCAGTCATTACATGCGTACTCTGAAATGTATTAAAAACAAACAAACAAACAAACACAGAAAAAGCACATTAAAATTTCTGTTTTAAAAGATGCAATGTCTTTTTTTTTAATATCTACATCTCACGATTTCAAGATAGGTGTGTTACAGCACACTTACTTTACTGAAGATAGAAAGCCAGCAGTTATCTTCCTCTGCATCAGGTTTTAGAGAACTGATCCTCTCCACACATCAAAACTAAATTGGAACTGAAACTGGGCAGATTTCAGCCATTTTGAGTGGTTTGGTGCTCTTTTCTTCCTCATATGACAGCGTAACAGCCAGAGTTTCTTTCTATTGTTTCTTTTTTCTTTTTCTTTTTTTAACTGTTTGTGTGCTGGTTAGCCAGCAGTGAGTGGAGAGAGGCTTCTTCACCATGTGACAGTGTTGCTGTTTGCCTGCTCTTGACAATAGAGGTTTTTACTCTGAGGGCTGTATCTTCGGGATGGAGAGGATTGCAGGGGCAGTGAGATCAGGTGAGCAAGGGCTTTTTTTGGTGTTCCTGGCTTCTTTTTTTTTCCCCTTATTTTTCTCAGATTATCAGTCAGCGGGCTCCAGTCAGAGGTGTCTTGATTCTAAGGGCTCCTGGTTCCTTGAGTTCCTGCAGGACGAGCAGCTGAGACCACAAGCTAAAATCTGAATTTTGCCTCCGTGAAGGGCCTGCTCCTGCATTTCTGACCCCATCGTGCTGGGAGACTTTCTCAGCAGTAGGTTACTTGTGCTGATCTGTTTCTTTCAATTTTAAGCACTGTTTATCCTGTTTGAGAGGTGAGGTGGCAATGGGGCACACAGCCCTAGAGAGGGGACACGTAGGAAAACCTCCTAAAACCTTGCTTGAAGCTTATAGCACCTTGACAAAAGGCAGGACATTGTGTGTATATTTTTTCCCACCCACCCACCCACCCACAATTGTGAAATTAGTGCACTGTATCTGTGATCACAGCAAACCACGCTTGGTTGGAAACTGAGACTTTACTATCAGAGACATCAGTTAGCAGTCACCATTAGATCAAATATTAGGTGTCAGAAAAAGAAAAGAGGCTAGAGGACAGTGATGGGATGGATTGGAAACATTACCTGGTTTATGGTACCAGTTAACCTTCCACTTTAACCTCTGCTTCCCCCCCCCCCCTTTTTTTTTTCCTCTCCCCTGCTGACTCAGTACAAGTTGAACACTAATGGGAGAGGAAAAGGTAGGGTGGGGGTGGTAGATAAAATGTTATTTTCTTCTCTGGTTTCTGTGATAATTTGAAGTTTTCGTGCTGTGGCTGAGTTCTACTGAGAAGCTGCATGCATGGTGAGGCTAAAGGAATGACCTTAAGCCTGTGTTTCTGGCCCATAGGCAGTGGAAAAAACTGGACTCAACGGAGGAGGCAGCCTGCATTCTGTCCCATAGGCTACAAGGAGAATTTAGAGCAACCAAGGGCCTTTCTTGTGGAGATATTTGAGTTTTTTGGAAACCATCTGAATTCAGAGGATTTGAATGCAGAGAAAAGTCCTTCATACGCAAACATCTGTGTGCTGTACAAATGTGAAATATGGGTGCCTTTGCTTTTGAAGCCCATATAACAAGAGTGGGTGTTGGCAGTCCTGCATACTGCATAGCAATGTCTTTTTGAACTTGGCTGTCATAATATCCGTTTCACTCATTCTCTGGAGCTGAGGTGAGGTGAAACAGGGCTCCAGGAACCCTTCAGAAGCTGGAGGCTGCTGTCAGGTTGCACAGCTTTAGGTTGGAGGATGAAAGTGAGTTGGGTACGTGGCCTGTCACGGACTGACCATTGGTTCTGTGCTTCCCCCGGGTGGTTTGGTTCCCCCAGCACTGCAGCCTGCCTTCCCTCTGCAGCTGGGGCAGTGCAGCATCCCGTGGCAGGGGCTGTGGCTGGGCTGTGAGGGTTGCATGCAGCAGCCTCTCTCAGTTGAGTTCTGCAAAGGACACAGGAACTTGAGTGATGAAATGAGGAAGAGGTGAAGCTTGAATTTCTCCCCACCTGCTCTGCGGGGTCTCTAAAACTTTCCAAAATACCCAATTTTTGTAGGTCTTCTCGTGTCACGCTCATAAATTTCTGCATCTAGTTCATTAGCAGTGAATTCCTGCGTCTCCACAGAGCAGGTGTTTGCTCATACAGGAGGGACTTGGGCTTCACAGCCAACTTTTCCCCAGACGTTACGAAATGAGAAATACTGGCCTGTCCAGACACTGCCTTCCCTGGAGGGACCTTTGCAGACTTCGCTCCTTTTCCACATAGCTTTTAAGAGAAATCTTTTTGCTTTTTTATATTCTTGTTGGTCTTTGACTCGCGTTTTGTCACTGTTTGAAACCCCGCAGTGGGAATTGTTAGTCTAGCAACGAGTCATGAGATAATTTATCTTCTTTAATAGCCAAGTTCACTGCTTTTAAATTCCCCAGACAAAAAGTCTCCCTTCCTAATCCCACCCTATCCAAGTACTTAAAAATGTAACATTTAAGCTACGCTGGTCTATAAAAGGAAAAATCCTCAAATGGCATGAGAATTTTAGTTTGTCTTATACTACATAGTTGCAAGTTAATATAAATATATATATATATTAATTAGCCTGTGCACACATTTTCTCACTCACTCACAGAATGATGTGAGTGGTTACGTGGCATTTTAAAGCATACTAAAAAATGGGTAATTTGAGGATTTTTCTGCAGACATTTCAATGAATCAGATCTGCCATGTGCTGCATCCCGTGTAGGCTTTCATTGGAGCAGAAATGCCTGTGCTCTTCATCCTGTTGATGCTCCTTCTCCCTCTGCTCCAGTTTAGGCAGCCTGGTTGATCCAGCCCTGCAGCAGTTTTGGGGAAGCAGCAGTACTGAGTGAGTAGGTTGTCTCCAAGAACAGTGCAAGTGTTCAGTGAGTGTGTGACAGAGCAAATGCCTGAAAGTATCTGATTACCTTGTGAAATACTGGCTGAAATGAGACCAATGTACAGAAGTGATCCAAGGGATGGAAAACCACTCCTACGAGGACAGACTGAGTGCTGGGACCGTTGAGCTCAGAGAAGAGAAGGTTATGGGAAGAGCTGCGAGCAGCCTTTCAGTATCTGAAGGGAGGCTATAAGGAAGAAGGGTACGGACGCTTTTGCAGGGTCTGCTGTGATAGGGAAAATGGTTTCAAACTAAAAGAGGGGAGATTTAGGTTGTGTGTAAAGGAATATTTCTTTTACGATCGGAGTAGTGAAGCACTGGAACCGGGTGCCAGAGAAGTAGTGGGTGCCCCATCCTTGGAGGCATTCAAGATCAGGCTGGATGTGACTCTGAGCACCTGATTGAGCTGTAGGTGTTCCCTGTTCATTGCAGGGGAGTTGGACTGGATGACCTTTAAGAGTCCCTTCCAATTCAGATGGTTCTGTGATTCTGTGATTATTCTGTGATTAAGTGGGAGATCGGAGCAACATAATGTTTGTCTCTTAAAAATAACGTTTCTAACAAAGTACGTCAAGAGAGTTAATGTTGAAGATGTTAGTAGTGGAAAGAAGAGGTTGTGGTGAAGATTGTAGGTGATAAAAGAATTGCTTTCCTCTCTGCAGGAAAGAGAAGAAAGTCTAAGGAAGTTTGTGAGAGGCAAAATAATTCTGGCAATTTGCTGGGTACAATGGTGACATGCATATTCATTATATCTAAACTGGATGGGGTTGTTGGGCTAACCTGCACACAGAGCCCTTTGTGCCTGCTGTGCTCTCCACACCCTTAAGTAGCTGGCTGGCTGGTCGCAGGCTGGCTTGTGTACCAAACAAGTCACAGTGAGAGCCTGGGGTTTTTGTTTTGTTTTTGAAAGCCCTCTGGCTATGTAATACTTATCCTCTCTAACGAGGCTGTGTCCTTCCCTCTTTTTTTCTCCATACCTGTGCGTGCACTGATACTTTTTCATGGTTACTTCCAATTCCAAGTTCAGTTTTCAACTAACATTTCTGAGAGCATTCCTTGAGTTAAGAGCAAACTGCTTGGCGGGTGACTTTGCTCCCTTCCCTGCATATTGTGGGAGAGTCTACTAATTGTGTTTACTTGAGCATATCTGGAGTATTTTCTTACTTCTTACCTCCTTCCGGGGGGAGCTGTGGCCAGGAACGCAAGCACTGGTTAGCCATGCAGAGAGCACGTACAAATTCAGGGCCGTGACTCATTGTGCAAAGGAAAAACCTACGGTTTCAGCCTTGTAATCAAAGCCTATCTGAGCCCTTCAGCTTAGGAGTTTAAAAGCTCAGCTCTCTCATTTTACCGTTTTCACTTATTTTAAATAGTTTTTAATAACTCAGATATGAGTTGCAGCTATGGTGATCCATGTGACAGACAAGAACTCAGCCAGAAGTGCTTGCCTTACTGAGGTAATAGTGAGCCTGATGCCTTGATTTAGACAACCATTCTGGAAACGCATTTTTTGGTGTCCCACTTCAAAGAATGGGGCAGTCATGGTGTGAATTCTTCCTGATGAATGCTATCTAAGCAAGGGATGCAGTTGAGCAAAAGCTGAAGTAGAATGCACTCATGCTCAAAGAGAACCAAAGTTACATTAAAAAAGACAAATGGTGTGGGGCGTGTGAGGGGGAAAAGCTTTTCAAAACCAGGCTTGTTCATCCTGGAGTTCATTGTGAGGATAGGATATTCCTGAAGTCTGGCTGAAATCTCTTACCCCTGTTTACAGCTGTCTCTTATCAATTTACCTGACTGCGGGTGCAATTAGGTACTTTGCACCTCTTCTTTCACTCATGTTTCTACAGGCTTACCGAATCAAGTATTTCTACTTGTGAAGTGTTAAGAGGTGTTGCCGGTAACTCCTGGGTGGATTCGTTTGTTTGTTTTTGAACTCATATGAAAGCTCAGTGCAAACATCAGCTTTGTGATTTCTGACAAAGTGGGACACTTGGCTTGTGAGAGATTTGCTGACTGAGGTGTCTTTCTGGTCCCAGCCTCATAAGTATCTCCATCGCTGTGCTAGAGCTGGGTTCATGGTTAGTGCTGCATTCCGAGCCCTTAAAAACAAGACTGTCGTGGTTACTACCTGTGTTATTTCACTCATCCAAAGCTTTCAGAAAGATCTGATATGAAGAACCAACCTTGATGGCTGTGACGGGGTGGGTGAAAGCAGGGTCTTGTGGGGGTGCACGATGAGCATGTTTCTCCTGACCGCCTCTTACTCTGTGCAGACACCTTCACCTCGTAGTTCCCATGATATAATCATTGTGAATACATCGCAGAGTACTTGATGTGTTTTGAAAAAAAGTTCAGTGAGGATCTTTGTGACGAATAGATAAAGAAGCTTCATACAGTTTGCAAAAAATGTGCTTCAGCTGATAAGTCCTTAAATCGGATGCTTCTATATTTTACCCGTGTGCCAACCACAAGGCTAGCTTAAAAATAAATATAAGTGGTCTTCTAAACCTGGAGCCAGAAGCTCCTGGGGACAGAAGTGCTTGTTGAACACCTTGGTAAGAAGGGAGCTGGTGTAAGTGTTGGCAGTGCTGCTTTGTGATGTGTGGTGCGCTGTTTACCATTGTGAGCTCTGTTTTGTTTTGCTCTCCATTGGGTCTGTGGTTCTTGTCGGTAAGGTTAAGAAGCTGCTTAAGTAAATAAAGACTTTCGTTAAAGGGACAAGCAAATAATGCTCTTGCTTGAGCATGTCATTCATTGTTGTGTAGGGCTGTGGAGGCGTTGCGGAAACGTGTAGATGATGGAATCATTACGGTTGGTAAAGACCACAGTCCAACCATCAGCCCATCACTCTTTCTGAGAAGAAATTTTTCCTAATATCCAACCTGAACCTTCCCTGGCGCAGCTTGAGGTCATTACCTCTCATCCTATCGGTGTAACCTGAGAGAAAAACATTACAACCAGATTTATGAAACATCTAATCTACGACTATCGCTCACAGCTACGACAGTGGCTCAAATTTCGTGCTTGTAAAGAAAACTGCTTAAGCTAATGGAGCCCCCAGGATTTGCAAGGAGGATAAGAAAACTGATGGGTTTACGCTCTGACATGGTGCAGTTAACATACATATTTACCTGACAATTCTGAAATGTGTGATGTTTGTACACAGAAGCAAACGTGTATTGATTATACGCTCCTGTGCAGCCCTCTGAAGCCTCTGCACCATCACTGATGCTCGCAGGATCAGCCGGGCTGAGCCCACATCCTCGCGGGCAGAGGGCTGTGTGCAGTGCAGTGCTGCAGGCTGGAGGTGCCATCTGCTCACAGCCGGCCAGTCACGTGCTGGATGCCAGCTCCTGCAGCAGGGGTTGAAGGGGAGGAAGAATGAGTGTAATTAGATTATCTCGAACCCCAAGCGAGTCATCTAGGGGTTCTGTGAGGGATGTTTCCTGAGATGATAGGAACTACTGAAGTAAGTAGCAAGTGCTTGTGGGATGCGCCCTCGTTTGAGGTAGGATGTATCTCTACGCTGTTTGGTTTCTAAGCTTGCAGGTGCTTTGGAGCCTTTGCTCTCAGAACAGCCCTCCTGTGTCACAGAGTTCCTAATGGAAATCTGACGCCGTCCTTTAGCTGTCAGGTGAGAAGGAAAAATGGCTCCTCCGATGCAGATATGTTTTTGAAATGATACGTTTGAGAATGAGGGCTGTACCTATTGGTAGCAAGGGTTAACCACTGAGAGCAACAGGTATAGGCAGACTCAGGTATGTGATATGTCGGGCTGTTTTGCAAGGTGCTATAAATGTTGGCTCCATGTAATCTGATACCAGGGTAGGACAGGCTAACTTAATGAAGGAAAATAGACAGCAATGTAAAAGAACTGGAAATTCAAGTCTAGCTGACTAATAACAGCCTGCTCCAGAGGGTTTCTGACTGTTGATACTGCTGACAGCTGACAGCAAATAAAAGCAAACAGCAGAAATACTGCCTAATGTGCTCTTTACAGATTCTTTGTAGGCACTGCAAAAGGTAAGGTTTATGTTTCTGAACCTGACAGATCTGCTGGGTGCAGCCATGAACAGATACACATTGCTGGGAGTGAAGCACCGCACTGGGGCTTGAAGGCATGTCTGTGTTGGGAAAGGAGAGGCTGCAGTGAGCTCTGCACCGCTCAGTTTGTGCCCCTCTTTGGCTGGTGCACAGCAGTTAAGTCAAACTTGGATTTCTGAAATGGCTCTAGTGCTCGAAACACACAGAGGTGAATCAGAGCCTTTCTGTGGCTTTTTGAAATTATTGACGTGTTCTGTTTATTGTGTTAGACTGTACAAACTGGAGCCATTAACTGGAAGGGAAAAAACCCCACTAAATGCTAAGGTCTGTGCTAGGGAAATTTGAACAGAGATCATTACTGAGCTTGAACTTGATGCATCTTCTGCAGAACGCACAAAGTCCAGTGGGAGTTTCACGTATGGAGCTAAAATTACCAACACCAGACTGGAAAAGGTCACCTAGATTGAGATTTGCAGCTCATCTCTGCTGGCCTCTTATCAGTTCTCTCCCTTCAATGTATATGTTTTGTGTTACGTTTCAGGGTTGTCTTTGTGTTCCACCCACAGACAGCTGAAACAGGATTTTTGTTTAGTAAACAGAACTTCTTTTCCTGCAGGTGATCTGAAAATAACGACAGCATTACTAATTTGTGGGGAAAGTGTTTTTTAGAGGCTGACTGGCAGTTTTGTGCCCTTATTTGCTACAAACTGGCAGCTGGTAATTTGTGAAGCTTGGCACCTGGCCGAGTTAATTATCTCCCATTTCCCCTGGTCCTTCTTCCTCCCACTGCCACCTTTGCTCTCTTGCATGCCTCCCTTAATCAGCGTAGCCAAATCTCTCCGGGTCAGGCAGCTCTTCCCTCCCACACCCCTTTGACATGTTCTCCTCATATCCTGTGTAAGCAGTCTTGGAGCTCAGCCTTTCAACTTTCTCTTCTCTGAGACAGTTTCCCCTTGAAATCAGTGAGATTTGACTTATCTGAAGCTTATGTTATGGTTGCTTCGGGACTGTGGTCCTAATTCTCTTTCAAAGGTGCTACTAAATGCTAGAAAATGACTGAGAATGCCTTTTAAAATATTTATTCTGTCACCAGAATGATTCCCTTGGTTTACAGAAATTTCAGAACCAAATTTTATCTTTTTTTTTAACCTCCTTTTTGAGATTTTTGTGCATTACAAAAATTAGCGTGCAGTCTTTCTTACTCGTGTTATTTATTAATATTGGTGATTTGGTTATCGTAGGGCAATGCAAAAACAATCCCATCCCTGCAAATTTTCTGTTGGATAAAATAACCTGCACTGAATGCTACAGGAGAGGAAGTAATTAGAGATCTTGTGTTTTCCTTTGTCTCCGTGTTCAGTATCGTTTACCTCTTGGTGAGATGGACTCTGCATGCACCAGCAGTGCCATCTCAAACTTGTATTCATCTATTCTAGTTTTGAAGTGCTTCATTTCATTTTATGTTGTGTCTGTAGAGAGAAATTTGACCAAGTACATCTAAGCTCATATATTTTTAATTGCTTTCCTTTCATCTGTTCAAAACCCATTGCATCTTGACTAAACGGCTTGTCTTCTTGTTCCCATTTCATCAAGCAGGAGATGTGAGCACCTGATTATTTTTTTTTGTTGTTCTTTCCCTCTCTTTACCAATCTTGGTGAATTGACAGCAAAGAGTCAAAAGGATCCCCAAGTATTTGGGGCCAACAAACCATAGTCGTCAGCCTCTGCATCTACTGGAGGTTACCATGCAGATGTAGCATTATGCCTCAGCAACAAGAGGAGCAGATGGACACTATGAACATTACTGTCTGAAGCTGGTTCCTGGATCCACACTGCATTAGTTTAGCAGTGTCACACTTCTGCAAGCATTCTTCCTAACAAAAGTCTGTGGCTGCTGGTAAAACTATGAGATAACCCATTGCTCTTGGTTTTTAAAAAGCCCAGTGTTCCATCAGTGGCCAGGAAACACACTGCTACAGCCCACTCTTGGCCAGCATTTTTCAAGCAGCGAAGACCTCACTTGTACATCTGCTCTTTCCCCTTATGACAGTAATTACACAGATGTGAGTCTTTGCAGGACTGAGCTTCTCTGCCCCCTAAGCACATGGTCTGCACGCTGAGACCTTGCAGGCTTGGCAACTGCAACTCCTGTGCGTATGCCTGCATCCTTGCAGGCTGTGCTCGGACTTGGTGCTGTGCAGTGAAGCAGTGCTGCCTGCTTTTTGTCCATGTGTAGCTGAAGTGACACAACTTATTGTTGAGCTGTGGTTTTAATAATCAAATCCAGTTTGCAAACTTTCGGAGCCCTGCGGAGCCAAAGCTGCTGTACATCCACCCTCATCCTCTATGCGTTGGACATGTCAAAAAGCACCATCTGAGAGATTGCAGTATGCTGCTTTGTGTGGAGGGCTGGTGTTTAGCAGCTGAGTTAGGTACATATGCTAAATAAAAGGGACTCGACATGTTACAAATATCAGGTCCATTTCTTAAGAAAAAGGGAAGGTTTTCAGGAGTGGGGTAATCTGTAGTCGTTGCTGGTAGTAGTCCGGAAAGGAATCTTGCTTGATGTTAAATATTCAGGCTAACAAAGGTTGCTGCCAAAAAAAAAAACCCCAAAGAAAATCAAACTTGATGATCATTGCACAAGTGATTTGTTGTGACTGCAAAGAGCTTGCCGGATGTGTTTCTGCTTTCTGCCCTCTGTGGCTTAACAGTCTGCTTTTATTTGACATTTAAGGGAGGAGAGGGTCCATTTCATGTACTCTCTGATCAAACTATGTGCCTGTGTTTCTCTTTTTTTATGAGCAATTGTGTGTAACAGATGAACCCTCTTACTCCATGACCTCTCTTCTGTATGTGCTCCGAGAGCCCATAATGACATAGGCTTGTTTCCAGCCTGGCTGCAGACCAGGGACTAGTTGATATTGAAGATTTCTTTGTCCTTAACTGAAGCTCAGAAAAGGTCACTCTGTTGACTTACTATGTCAGCTGCTTTTTGCACAGTTTCCCTGAGGCAGTGTGGCTACCTTAAGAAGATCACAGAATGTGCCTTGTTTCTTTCCTTCCTCCATGATAGCCTTAGCACGTTGTTTTCTATCTTCGATTTGTACGAGCAGCTGAAGTACTGTGCCTTTAGAAATCTCTTGTGCCGAGTAACATCTGTTGTTCTTCTTGCTTGTCATTTTGCTGGCTAAGGATGCAAGGTGTCTCAGTTCAGAGCCCCAGTGCTGCTACATTTGTTAGTGTTACTGCACAGAGATAGCCATGCTGTGAAGAATGCTACTGCAGACTAGCATTCACATTCACTTCTGGGTAATGGAGGTCATCATGGGTATGGGATTCCTGTGTTGTTAGAACTGAACCATTCAGCTTTCTTTCCTTTTTATGCAAGTCAGACCCTACAGTCTTGCATAGTGTTTTAAGAAGGTACAGTTCTACAGGGAACTGGCTGGCTGTGGTATAATCCATCCTTAACCTCTACCAGCAGAAAGCAGTTAGAAACTTGAGTGAATTGGTGTAATTACCCCTGGTAGTTTTCAGTCTATGCATCCAAAATTTCCAGTGATACCTTTATTCTTCTCTTTCATTGATTCTCTTCTTTCTCCTGCATCCACAAGGTTGTTCAGAAAAGGGTTCAGCATTTCTGTGAGGTCCCAACTTTGCTACTTGCAGACTGGAGCTGACGTTGCAGACTGTCTTTGTAATTAATTGGGAAATTTCCGCCATTTGTCCTTTTGCTGAGATTATTTTTAGTATCAAGCCCCGAGTCTTCCAGACTTCTGAGCTTCTTCAGCAAACATTTGAGTTTGTTGCTGACACCTTCGGTGAAGGGTAAATGTGGTGAAGAGGGTTGGGGAGAGATGATGTGATGTCCAGCCAGGAAGTCCTACAAGGCATCGTCTGCTGGGCTGTCAGAATAGGAGTGTAAGGGTTAAAGTGTCTGAAAGTGCTTTTGTTGGGCTGATTGAAGAGGTTGCTTCTAGATGTTGTAATCAGTAGAGGGAGGGGAATTTCCAGAGAGATAGAGATAATTTATTCATGCGTTCATTTTTAAGGATTAAACAAAATTAGGGCATGCATTAATATAATATGTTTTAATTTACTATTTGTTAACACTGTTTAATTTAGTATAACATGTTTCTGCAACAGTAAGTTAGTAAAAGCAAAAGTAAAAGCTTATTTATTCTCTGATTCTGAAAACCTGATGCAAATTTTATGATAATATATACTGGGTCCCCTTTCTCCTAGGACTAATTGTATGTAGTCAGGCTCATTGTGCATGTGAGCACAATTTATACATTTTGTGCTGTTTGCAAATAACTTGCTCTCTGTTCACAGATGTACGTAAAATCAGACAGGGAGGTAAGTAGCATTATATAGCAAAGACAATAGTCATGTTTGTGTTAGCCTATGGACAGCAGGATCTTGTGATACTTGGAATAATGAAAGCACAGTTTATAAAAATAGATGTGGAGGAAAATATGGCTGGTTTGGAACTGTGCTGCCTTCTGTGAAAAGCTGCTGTTGTTCTCTGTTTGCCTGAGAAGGTGATACGGGTTAAAGGAAAGTGCTTTGCATCATATTGCCATGCTGTTATTTCCCAGCAGATCATTTGTTGCTATTTACCTCCAAATAAAGAATCAGAGATGCCCCCTAAGCAATAATAGTTTGAGTGCCTAAACTTTGTGATGGTCGCAAGGTTATGGACAAAAACCCACTAAAGCTTGTTTTCTCATTTGCCTTCTACTTTGATCGTAGTGCTGTGCTTACATGGCACTTTTCTGTGTTGATCACTCTAGTCATAGGTTCCTTGGTAGCTCTAATCTTGAGGTGGTGGAGGAACGAGCAGCCTCCTGCATTGTCTTATTGCACTGGGTCAGATTGGAGAAAGTCCTTACAGCAGTGCTTGAATGTGTTCCTCAAAGGAACAGCTTCCTGTCACCTCAAAGTGTAACAATTCAAAGGATCGCTTGCCTGGATCCCATTGGGATCATGCATTACAAGGTTGCAATCTCCTCAATGATGTCAAATGAGGTTGCTTAATTTTGCATTGAGGTGCTTGGGTTAGCAGAGTTATTGGTTGGTTGATTTGAGTTTTAAACTACGAAGTATGAAACAATACCTTTGTAGCTCTTAGTGATTTGCTGTCACAGCTTCTGAATCACGTGTCATTGCACGTCTTATGGAGAGTGACTGAGGGAACAGAGATTGTTCAGGCTGGAGAAGAGGAGGCTCAGGAGAGACCATACTGCTCTCTCTAATTGCCTGAAAGGAGGTTGTAGTGAGATGGGAGTTAACCTCTACTCCTGCATAACTAGTGATATGATGAGAGAGAATGGCCTCGAGTTGCACCGATGGAGGTTCAAGGTGGATGTTAGGAAAAATTTCTTCTTTGAAAGAGTGGTCAGGTGCTGGGACAGGCTGCCCAGGGAGGTGTTCAAGAAATGTTTAGATGTTGTACTAAAGGACGTGGTTTAGTGGGGAATTTTTGTTGGTGGATGGATGGTTGGACTGGATGACCCTGGAGGTCTTTTATTGTGCATCTTGGTGTAGTATCTTCTGTAAGATGTTAATATTTTACTATACAGTGACTTGGCACTAATGGAAGAACATGCCAGCTTCCAGTGAACTTCTAAAATCTATCTTATGTTGGCTGTTCCCCCAGTTTTGTCTTACCAGCTTTCTTGGTAGTCTGCATTTCTGAGGAAGTGACACACCTGTGTAATTGAGAGGACTTGTTTTTTTTCCTTTGGAAGAAAGAGTAGGAATGGAAAATTGTGTAAGTATAATTCATATTTTGGTTAGTGCTTAGAAATGAATTATAACTCTCTAATACTAATAGTTGAAGTCATTCCCACTGGTCAATGAAAAGAGACTTCACTCCAAAGAATCCCAGGCAAATACAGAAATCCTCTCAGCTTCCCAGTGCAGACTTATTTAAAAATGAGCATTAAGCTAATTGCACAGAGAGGACCAGAGTACAGAAAGTGCTTGCAAATCCTCTCCATTACACAGGTTGAATCCACGTGTCTGAACAAAGAGTGTAAATGCCTCAAGCCTAGTAATTTTTTAAGGCCAACAGCAATTAACATAAAGGCAGGACAAATGCTGTGTCAGAGATACAGTGTGTTGGAAATGTTAAGTTATATAGTATGTACTTTGTTTTTAGGCAAACATGTGGGATGGTATAACACAAGGAGAGACTGTCCTAGCAGGAGAGACTGAAGGAACTGGGGCTGTTTAATCTGGGGAAAAGGAGGGTGAGGGGAAACCTTATTGCTCTCTTCCAATATCTGAAAGGTGCTTACAACGAGAGTGGGGCTGGTGTCTTCTCACTGGTGGCAGTGGCAGGACGAGGGGAAACGGCCTCAAGTTGCACCAGGTTAAGTTTAAGTTGGATATCAGGAAAAACTTACAGAAAGCACTGGAATAGGCTCCCCAGGAGGTGATTGAATCACCATCCCTGGATGTGTTTAAAAATCATCTGAATGTGGTGCTCAGGGACATGATTTAGCAGAGGGTTGTTAGAGTTAGGGTAGTATGGTTAGGTTATGGTTGGACTCATGATCTTTAAGGTATTTTCCAACCTGAGCAATTCTATAATTCTATGTTGGTGTTGTATGCACCTTCCTCCTGACACTTCTGTTTTCTAAGAAGTGAGCCCAAGTGCTTCAATTGAGGGAAGTTAACCCAAGACAATAAGGTTGCATGTAACACTGTCAGTGCCCTGCCCTGCTGATATGCAGGGAAAACTTTGGAACTATTCAAGTCAGCCTGCAAGGTGGGAAGGGCTGAGGCTATGCAGCCATGACTGCTAAAGCATTTTCTTTTCATGCATTTGGCTCCTGTTAGTGCAAATGTTCCCCAGTTATGGTTGTGGCTGCTCTTAAAAGCAGTTCAGGAGCTCGTCAGAGCAAGCAGTGGAAATTGGGGAGGTTCTCCTGGCTCTGTGAATTTGGTTTTCCTGATTTCTTAGAAAGGTAGGATGCAGTGACCTCAATGAGGCTCCCCAAAGGTGCTGTCATCACTGCTTAGGAATTTGGGAATACCACAATCTATATGGGAAAAACAGCTGCTACATTTCTTAGAGTGAGAGTGTGTGACTCGGTCCTTCCTAGTTAAGCTGCTTGGCACCAAGGAGAGGAAGGTGCCCTTCATTTTTAACCTGCTGAAGAAACAAGGGGAAGTCAACAGCAGCGCATGAGCAGGAGGTGGCATCTTGCAAGCAGCAGCAACACCCAGAGCTCTGTGGTCTCAAGTGAGGCCCACGTGCATTGCTGGCAGAGGGGATGTGCCAGGCCTCTGCCTCAGGATCTTCTGTCCCCACAGCACTTTGACGCACGCAGCTTAAAGAGTTTGATCCAAGTCACCTCCCGTCTTGCTTTCTTAAGAACACGTGGCTTTAAATTAATTCATAGGTACCCGCATACTCCCTTAGGTTCCTGATTTTGGACATCAGATTCTGTTATTCTTCGGAAACAGAAGCTTATTAACATCTGGGTCATCGTAACGGTATAAAGAAGATCACAGATTGTGCTTGCTTTTCCTCCAGAAGCGATACAGCGCATCTCTGTCCAAACTGAACTCAACCATGTTTAGCTTTAGCACTGATGAGTAAGTGAAAATGCAGGAGATGTGAGCACGCATCTGTCCAGTGAAACTGTTTACATTCCATAGTTGGGGATTCTTTTATTTTTTCTTTGCTATTGTGCTGTGCAGTTCTTTTGCCTGTTCTAATTTGCCGTGACGTGGTCAGTTTCCTTCCGGCTGCTCGCAAGCCTGTGGTCGAGATAAGGATACATTTGCAGCACATTTTTAAAAAGAAGCTGAAGATCTGCTTCACGTAGAGACTTGGGGACTCTGGCCTGCGTGAGGAATTTATTGGCTGTTTTTCTGTTGTGCACTGTGGGAATCAAGATCAAGGGCATTTCTTTTGCTAAAGAACAGCCCTGCAGAATTGGAACTGTGTGTGAGGCAGAAAGGTGATACGCCTGAGGTATCCTGCAGCTCGGTAGGTCAGTCTGTGTTCTGTGTTTTGTTTTCAGTATAACCTGAAGATAATGAGTTAAAACTGCATCAGGTGCAAAGATGGATTTTCTTTTTGTTAGCTTTCGTAACTTCTTTGTGTTGGTCGAATGCTTTTAAAGTGAAACACTTTGAAACTTGTGTCTTGCTTCCTGAAACAGTCCCTTTTTTTTTTTTTTTTTTTTTTTAAAGGGAATGAACATTTGCACGTGTTGATTAGTGGAAGTAATACCTTTGGGGATCAGAAGGTATCCAGCTTTCCTAGAGCCTGGTAAAACACTCGTAGATACGACCAAGCTTTATAGTGAGAGCTGTTCTTTCAGATAGCTAAAGCAATCAGTTCCTAATTTGTATTTCTTTTTTTTCCTTCCTCAGAGATAAACAGCTGTCCACGTGGGAGAAACAACTCAGGAAAGAATTGTCCTTGGTTTCTTTGAGAAGGACCCAGGAACGCTGATGATCTAAGAACTACTGAAACTGCCACTTGGCTCATTCTGTGATCCTGCCTTTCTGCCCTGCTGCACCCTGGTGACACTGTCCATTTTTTTCCATTTGAGAACACTTTTCTTCTTATGTGGAGCTGAGAGCTGGGAATGCGTTATTATGGCAGCAGTTGTACAGCAGAATGAGCTTGTGTTTGAATTTGCCAGCAACGTCATGGAGGATGAGCAGCAGGTATGGGATGGTGGAAGAAGTGGCATTTGTTTGAATTTGAGCAAAGAATGTTAGGAAAACATGAGGAAACAGTGTTGTGTAAAACACGAGAAAGCAAACACTGAGATCATTATGGTTGCAGCAGATCTCTGCAGTTTCAAAAGCTTCCTGTTGCTTCCTGTAACTTGCACGAGCAGAGCAGAAATTGGTTGAAATGTTGTAACTTCTGCAGTCTTGCAGAGACCTCCTCTGAAGATGTTTTTCCTTTGTCACTGATTTGTGCCAGTAGAATCCATTCATGCTGTAAAATTCCTGACATTTTGGTATTTGACAGTCGCTTTAAGTTTTGTGGTGTGCTAGGATAAAATCCAGGACAAAGCAACTGTCACACTGCAGATGACTAGAAGGAGCAGTAAGTGTCTGCCCTCTGCTCTTTGCAAATTGCTTTGTGAGTTGCATTACTGTGTGCATGTCAGCTATTCAGAACTGAGCTTCACAATAACTTACATGGGTTTCTTTCACGCTGAGGAGATGCTACCTGTTTCTGTCTCATAAAACTATTAGGTAGTTTTAGATTATCAAAACCACATCCTCAGACTCCTGAGGTTTCAGCAGAGAAATCCTATCGTAAAACTCGAGCAGCTCTTGTATAGGTGGTGGTTCATGGTGGGGCTTTGGGTTGGTTAACGATAAGTTAGGCATCTTACTATTATGGAGCGGTACTTCTGAGTCTTGTGGAGATTTTAAGGCTTCTTAGTCTTATAGAGGAGCAGCTGAGAAGCGTTGCTGTAAATTGTTCCTCTTTTTGTGAATGTGAAAAGTATTTGTCCTCTGCTTCAAAAATACTTTTGGCTTCGTAACCTTGTCTCTGGGTTTTTTCTGTGGCCACATGTTTGGCTGGGTCAGTGTCCCGTTTCTGCTGTCAGACTCGTGTGATCGTTTGAATGAACTGAGTGTTGTCTGTCTGAAGTGCTAACTCAGTTTTGGGTGGAACTAGTAATGTAACTTCCTTCCCTGTATTTTTCCAGAGCCTGTGGCAGTCTGGGGATTTAGATATGGGAATTGCACAAACACAGTGGAAAATGAGCTGTATTTATTACTTCTGTATGTTGCTTGTTGTTGTTTTTACTTTACAAGCCAATGGGAGAAATGAAAAGAGGAGGGCTGCTTCATTGTGATTTCTTGGAGGAGCAGTGCAAGAAACGGGTCTGTCTTTGTTTAGCTACACATTTTGTCTCTTGTGGTTTCTTCAGATGCTCACCTGAAAAACTTACAAAAAAAAATTAATAAGAAAAAATACATGGAGCACTAAAGAGTAAAACCTCCCTAAATGGAGCTCTCCTAAATGGAGGCCAAACTTGTCCTTGGCATAACCTGGATAAATCCTACTCCAAATTAAGCCTAAGGAAAAAAGGCATCCTGGAGCGTACCCTACAGGAGATGTAATCAAAGATGTGGAAGGCCATAGCAAAGCATTTCTTGCAGCAAAGACTTGGATGGAAGCTCTGTTTTAAATCAGTAGGTTGACTTTGTTCCTATATCAAAGATTCAGGTAGCCAGCTAGATGTCTGCCTGAGGGTAGATACAAAATTTGCAGTTGTGGAAAAGAAGCCTGAAGTAGGCAAAGATGTGGGAAGTTGAAACAAGATTTAACTCAGATCAAGGTGGATAATATGGTATTAACACAAAAAGGTTGATTATGTGTATAACTCATTGATCTGCTTCTTACAATGTAGAAGCTATTGGTACAGATACTATGAAGTTTTTCAGCTCAGTTTGCATTTTGGGATATATACTGATACATATATTGTGTACTTGGAGCGTTTTAGTTCTAGAAGTGCTCTGTGTTGATCAAAAACATTTTTTGAGCTTTGTCAGGATACAAAATCATAGAATCATAGGATTGCTCAGGTTGGAAAAGACCTGAAAGACCAACCATGACCTAACCATACTATCCTAACTAACAACCCTCTGCTAAACCATGTCCCTGAGCACCACATCCAAACAGTTTTTAAACACACCTAGGGATGGTGATTCAACCACCTCCCTGGGGAGCCATCTTTATATACAGATGCCAGGTAACTGATCTGTGGGTAATAATTTTTGCTATTTTCTCAAAAGCAGGAGTTGAAGATACTTTGATACTCATGTTCTTGTCGAGGCTTTGTCTGGAGCTCTTTTGTGCCAAGAACTGATAGGGCATGGAACAGCTGTGGGGAAAGGTTCAGAGCCTAGATGGCAGCTATATTCTGTGTTTCAGGGAAGTCATAATTCATGGCCTTTTATTTATTTTCTTTTAAGTCTCAGTTAAACAACTATAAATTATGAACAGTCTATTTGCAAATCTAAGCATTCAACCAGTGGCAGATGCCAGGCTTGGTCATGTGGCCCTGTGTGAACAGGAAGGGCTCTTTTCTATCAGATTTATCCCTTTCTGTTTAGAAAGTTATGTTTTGTTTGTTCTTTTCTCTTTATCCTCGGAGGGCTCACTTGTAACGTTGTGCTTACATGGTGAAGAAGAAATGTGGTAAAAATATCTTCATGATTTTGAGAAGGGAACCAAATGGCGAATGCTAAAGGTATTGAAAAACTGGGCAGGAGCTCCTACAGGTTTTGGCTGAGTCAGCACTGCTGTCCAGAACTGCTTTTCGTAACGTCTGCACCTTAGAATCATAGAGTCATAGGATTGTTAGAGTTGGGAGGGACCTTTAAATGTCATTCAGCCCAACTTCCCTGCAGCGAACAGGGACGTGCCTTATCCAGCCTCACCTTGGAAGTATCCAGGATTGGGCATCAACCGTATCTCTGAGCAACCTTTTCCAGTGTCTCACCACCCTCACTGTGAAAGACTTTTTCCTTATATCCAACCTAAAGCTACCCTCTTTAAGCTTGAAGCCATGTCACCACAGACCCTGCTAAAGAGCGCGTTCCCTTCTTTCCTGTAGTTCTCCTTTAGATACTAAAGATCTGTTATCAGGTCACCTCAGAGCCTTTTCTTCCTGAGGCTGAGCAGCCCCTGCTCTCTCAGCCTGTAACTGGAGTCTGTGCCCTTAGGTTGGACAACGACTTCTGCCCCTCCTTCTCAGGCCTTGATTTGCTCTTCCATGTTCCCTGATGCTCTGTAATATGAAGTCACCTCAGGAGAACTGGTGGCACCAGAGCTGAAAGCCACAGTCGAGGCCAAGTTCTACACTTTTGTCTATTTCCAGCTTCTGCAGGAAGTCCCCACTTTTCAACTTAGTGTTTTATGAAGACTCAGGAAGTGGTTGTGAGATCCATACTGAGGTACTCCTAAGCAGTATTTATCTTCTTCCAGAATCCCTCTGTGAAACTTGGTCGTGTCTCCATTCCCGTCCGTGGGAACGCCTGGAAAGTTGAGAGGCTGCTTCAGTGTTTGGCGCAGGGACATCTGTGAGAAAAAGCTGAAGCCCATTTTCCAGTCACCAAGATCCCTTTGCCTAGTTTTTATTAGTGTTTTCTCTTGTTTGTGCCTCTTGATTTTATGATTTTCCCAAAATAAATGGCTAACAGTATCTTAAATATGAATACTACTGTTTTTTTACAAAGCCAGTTTTTTGCATGGAGGCTTCTTTCTTTAATCCCCGTGTAACTTTTCCTTCTTAATATCTGTTGCATGCTTTTCTTGCAACTGATCACTCATAAATTTTCTTCTAAGCCACTTGGAAGCTACTCACTGTATTCTTGGGACAATGTTTTCCAGTAAAACTAAACATTTGTTTCTTAGATTGGATCTGGATTGTCTCATAAAGTGATACCAGCAGAGAAGAAGAAATCCCCTTTATTGTTCTCAGTTTTTGCAGGAAGTTTTAGTTTTTCCCCTCATAGAGAGTGGCCAATGCTTTGCAGAGACCTGTTCATGGGCCACTGAAGGAACACCTGTCTGAAGTTTCATGCTCTTCCACATAGTTATAGGTCCATGTACAGGGTTGGCCTGCAGAAAAAAATTACACTGTGAGGGATTTAATGCATAAGACTTGCGAAGATTTGAACATAAGCTGAAGTCCTTTATTTGCCCAGCAGATGGGGAAGACGTGTTGAAGCCAAACCAAAGCTTTGGTGCAGCTACAATGCCGTGTTTTAACTGTGTCATGGTGATAGTAGGAGAAAGGTGAAGCAGGAAAAGTAGGCAAAGTAAAAAAAGAAATATATATATGTATATGAAGTGCTCTTTCTGTTGGTTTATTTGATTTCTTGAACACTGCTAATGCTTCAGTAGGGCTTCTCTTTAAAAGATTTTTGGAATGGGAATGTCATTTTGCCTTTGTTAGTGCACATAGAGGAGCCTTTTTGTTAGAAATAAGTTTTTGTGGTCTTGATTTAGAGAAGTAATAAAATCTAATTATTCAGAGGGTTATGTTCAGTGGTGCAGAGTCTAGTTGGAGGCTGTATCTAGCAGTGTTCTGCAGGGGTAAGTACTGATCTGGTCTTGTTTAACTGCCATTGATGGCCTGGATGAAGGGATAGAGTGCACTCTCAGCAAGTTTGCTGATATTAGAAAGCTGGAAGGGTTGATTGACACACTGGAAGGCTGTGGTGCCATTCAGAAAAGGGTGGACAGTCTGGAAAGTTGGGCAGAGAGGAACCTGATGAGATTCAACAAGGATAAATGTAGAGTCCTGCTCCTTGGGAGGAATAACCACAAGCATCAGTGCGGGTTAGGGGCTGACCCTGCTGGAAATGAGCTCTGCAGTGAAGGATGTGGGTGTCCTTGTGGACAACAGGTTGGCCGTGAGCTAGCGGAGTGCCCTAGAGGCCCAGAAGGCTGATGGTATCCTGAGGTGCATTAAAAAGAGCGTGGTCAGCAGGTGGAGGGAGGTGATCCTTCCCCTCTACTCTGCCCTGGTGAGGCCACATCTGGAGTGCTGTGTCCAGTTCTGGGCTCCTCAGTTCAAAAGGAGAGGGATCTCTTAGAGGGAGTCCAGCAGAGGGCCACGGAGATGATGATGAAGTGCTTGGAGCTTCTCCTCTATGTGGAAAAACTGAGAGACCTGGGCCTGTTCAGCCTAGAGAAGAATGAGAGGGGAATCTTATCCATTCTTATAAATATCTGAATGGTAGATGTCAAGTGAATGGGGCCAAGCTTTCTCAGTGGTGCATAGAACCACAGTGGCAAAACAGGGGGCAATGGGCACAAATTGGAACAGAAGAAGTTCTGTATGAAAATGAGGAAAAAATTCTTTACTTTGAGGGAGACAGAGCACTGCATCAGGCTGCCCAGAGAGGCTGTGGATTCTCCT
The DNA here is from genome assembly GCF_026119805.1 of Tympanuchus pallidicinctus. NCBI lineage: Eukaryota > Metazoa > Chordata > Aves > Galliformes > Phasianidae > Tympanuchus > Tympanuchus pallidicinctus. Next base: position 41,251,767 of record NW_026294780.1, on the reverse strand, counting down.
TCTTTGGAAATGTTTGAAACCTGCCTGGAGATTTTCCTGTAAGGGCATCTAATATAGGGAATGTGCTGTAGCTGAGGGCTGGACTAGATGATCTCCGGAGACCCCTTCCAACCCTTACAGTTCTGTGTGATTCTGTAATTAATAATAAGTAGTAGTCTTTAATTGAGCAGTGTTTTCCCGTTATGGAATTATACAGAACCATCATATGGAGCTGCAGTGATCATGGTCACTTTCGCCATTTGAAATACGTACAAAATTGTTCCTCTGTTTTGAGAGCTACAAGAAATTTGAGCTTGCCCCATAGTTGGGATTCAGGTACTTTCAATGAAATCAAGAACATTACAGAAGTGCTAAGGTGGGATTTTTGTCTTTCAATCGTTTTGCATGTTTCAGTATTAATTAGTAGTAGCACTTAAAACTGAACGAGCTGCTTGTGAAAGGAATCATAACCAATTGCAAACATACAATTTTTTATTCTTTTTATTCAATTTTTTATTCAGAAATGTCCTTTGAATTCGATTTGTTTGCAGCTGCATTCATGTTTTCCTCACTGAAGATGTTTATTGGTATCTGATCCAGCTTCCCCTTTTCATATTCATGGCGAGTTTGAAGATCCGTGCTTTGTACAGCAGCAATAAATGATTGGGAAAAGATCTATTAATGATTTAAAAAATAGGCCTCAAGAAGTGATACTTAATGACTTCAGTTTAAAGCTATTACTAGTTTAAAGAAAATCCCACTTGGTGTCCTGGCATCAGCAAATGCTCTTCTGCACCACTCTTAGTTGCTTCTCTGTCTTTTGTCTTTTTCAAGTGCAGCATCAGCAAGCTCCTTGAATTGGCCAATGCTAATTTGGGTGCCCAAGTATTTCCCTGCAAGATGGATTTCTGTACCTGTATAGAGGGACACGCATTGGCTGTGTCAGAATGTGTTCATAGCAATTGTTTCCTGACATAATCAAGATTCAGCTGAGCCTTGCAGAGTAGACCATGCTTGATCATACTGATCAGACCTACTGCTACATGGTGGTGAAGGATGGTACCTTAATGAATGGATGATTGGGCTGTTGTAATTAGATTTCACAGCAGAGTGACTAATAGTGCTGGAGATAAATAGAATTTTGGGAAATGGAGATCAAAGTGATGAAGAATCAGTTTGTTCTGTGTTTCCTTTCTTATTCTGAAACAGAAGACTGAAGAATAACTGTGGTGTTGGAGGTTTTTTTGCCTCTTCGAGACAGCTGGTGGTATGAACTTCAGTCATTAGAGAAGGACGGTGCTAAGCCAGAGTCAGTTTCCATGCAGAAGGAACTAACAAGAGGCTCATCCTAAGCACAAATGACCCCTTGAGAGACTATCCCCTGCAAACGTTGCAAGCCCTGCATATCAAACTAGTGCAAGCACAGCAACAGGAAGGAAAGACAGACCGCCTCACTGCAGGAAGGCAGCTGACCAGTTTCAGATCATAGAATCATAGAACGGCTTGGGTTGGAAGGGGCCTCAAGCATCATCAAGTTCCCATGCCCCTGCCAAGGCTGCCAACCTCCACATTTAATCCTAGACCAGGCTGCCCAGGGCCCCATCCAACCTGGCCTTGAACACCTCCAGGGACGGGGCATCCACAATCTCGTTGAGCAGCTTATTGCAGCACCTCACCACTCTCTCTGTGAAGAACTTCCTCCTGATATCCAACCTAAATCTTCCTTCCCTCAAATGGCAGTTTTCATCCTGCCATTGTAGATGTCTTCAAGCTGGATGTTTACACCAGGATTAGGCACCTTGACACCTTTTTATAGTCAGTGGAGAGAAATAGGCAGAAATAGTTTTTACAGGGCCTGATTCATCCCGGTGACACAGGAGCCTAAAGCTGATGAGGGAGATTGTGCTCTATAAAAACCGCTCTGTTGACTCTGAAGGAAACCTAGGCTCAGTGGATCAAGTCTTAGTATCTTGCTTGTGCTTGAAGTCAGATGCTATGAACATCACCCCTAGTGTCTATAAGCTAGAAAAGGATGAGAATATCAAAATGTTCATATTTGTGTCTTCTCCATCTAAAATCCATACTTTTCTCACCTTTGTAGTCGACTACTGAACAGATGCTTGCAGAACATGTGCTCTTCTTGCTTGCAGGTGACACAAACCTGACTGCATAATGTGGTTACATATACACGTGCACAGTATATGTAAATGGCACGTCATGACTTACAAACTGTGGCATATTTCTAAAATTGGGATGCTTCAGCTGCTTAGTACCATGAATTGCATCACAGCAACATGGCTATAATGGACCACCTTCCTTCTAGTTTGTAGAACTTACTCTTGAAAATCTTCCAAATGCAGACAGTATTCTATTTTTCATCTCATTACACTGCTCTCTTTTTTGCTTAATTTGCTTGTATTTGGTTTTGTAGGCTTTTAATTTGTTAGCAGAACATTTGTGATAGAAGCCCCTAGAAATATTAGCTTTGTTTCTGAACTCTTCATTTTTTTTCTAATTGCTCTTTACCACAGTTGTTGAGGCATGTTTTACAAAACACAGAACAATTTCAGATGGTAATTACTTCCTCATAAAGATCCTAATTGCACTTTCTCCTTTCAGCATGTATGTTCCATTCCCTTCCGTGGGAGACGATGACTCCCACTGGGAGACAGCAGCTCTGAGACCATTTTCTGCTGCTGGTGTCCTGTGCAGTGGAAAGACTGAGACATGAGCAATGCCCAAATAAGCGTTATTACCTATATTGTTGTTTTTCTTCTTGCATGGTTAAATTGAAAAAAAAAAAAATACTGCTCGATTTTTGCGTATTGTAGAATGGCTTGGGTTGAAAAGGCCCACAGTGATCATGTAGTTTCAACCCCCTGCTATGTGCAGGGTCTCCAGCCACCAGACCAGGCTGCCCAGAGCCACATCCAGCCTGGCCTTGAATGCCTCCAGGGATGGGGCATCCACAACCTCCTTGGCCAACCTGTTCCAGTGCCTCACCACCCTCCATGTGAATATCTGTTCTTTTGTGGAGTGAGGCCAAATGTACACACATGGATTTTCTCATAGGAATGCTTCGGAGCAATGTTTGGTTTGTTTTCTTGTTTTTAAGTGTGCCGAACTCAGAGTGTGGCTTATTTTTATAGTGAGAGAGCCATAGAGTTACACAAGACTTCCTTTGAGCCTCCTATGCTGCCATCCACTGACTTTTTTTTCCTGCCAGTGGCGTTTGGAAATCACACAGAATCTTTTTGGAAAATACTTTCTCTATCATAAATGGCATTTTCTGCAAACCTCTTCCAGTTGAATGGTTGCTCTTTTGGAGAATGTGCATCTTGTTATTACAACTGGCCAGCTTGATTTTGCTTTTGCAAGTGCCCTTTTTCTGTTGTATCTTATGGAAAACAACTGTTGAGAGAGAAGGATGATGGCTGAAAGCAGGCTTTAAAGCAAAGTAGGGGAGCAGTGGCAAGTGAAGAAACCACAAGAATTAGAGGTACACGTATAAAGCACTCCTTGTTTCACTTGTTACCCTCATGGTAAGTGACCCCTAAGCTACTATCTCACAGTAAACTCAGTGCTGGTGAGACCTTCCTGCAGTGCTCGCAGCCACACCACCCTCTGCCTGCAGCTGGACAGGAAGAGCTTGCAGCAAGTTGTTTGCTGCTGTCATTGCCAGCAGAGTTCGACTTCTACTGCACTGCTCCATTCCTCTGTTCTGTCAGCCTTTTAGCTGCAAAATGCTGCTGTGGGAGTCTTGTATAACCTCCTGCGACCATGTCAGTGTATTATACACTATCTGTAGTGATATTCAGCCTCTGGCCCATGGCAGGACACTGCTGCTCTTTTTGTTTTGTGTGCTAAAAATCATCTTGTTTTTCGGTACTCTCTCCTGATCACTTAATATTTAGGTGATATGCTGTGGGTTTGTTGAAGTAAATGCTTAAAGTGGGAATGTTCTAACTGCCATTACTTTAATTTTCCTTTTTTGTTGTTTTTTTTTTGTTTTTTTGTTTGTTTTTCTACAGCTTGGTGATCCATCCATCTTCCCTGCTGTCATTGTGGAACATGTCCCTAGTGGAGATCTCCTAAACAACTATTCTGGCTTAACCTGTGTGGATGAGCCCAGTGACATGATCACTGAGAATTCCCTAGATGTTGCAGAGGAACAAATCATTGAAGATGATGATATCCCCCTCACAGGTTCGCAATACAATTTTTTATCTGCCATGCTTTTGCAACAAGGTGGTTGTGGCTGGCAGTGAGGAAAAGCTGAGTGACAAAAATGAATAAGAAACAAAGTTATAACGATACTGAATGCTGTCAATCCTGTGCTGCAAGATGGAGAAGATGGTATTAATTCCAGTACCAGGTGGCTTGCGATTCCAGCTGCACAGCTGGTACGGTGACCTGTCATCCATCAATACAGATTAAGATAGGGTTCTATTCAGAGTACCAAAACGGTTGTGCATTGCTCTTAATGTTATTTTTTTGCCCCTTTTTTTTAGTGGTTGGTATGTACTTGAGTAAACGTGATGTACCAAAAAAGCAGCAACATACAACATGTGTAGATGTAGTATTTTGATTTCTGGAGGGTATGCAAATGGCCAACTGTAAAATGTGCATGTCAGCGCGATGCTGATATTGGTGTGCTCAGCATAGTGTTCGTTTTAGACCTCTAATAATCAATGTTTAAAGTACAAATGTTCTGCATAACTTCTATTAGGAAGGATAGTGTAAAAGAGAAAGCTCAAGGATATATCTGATTAAAGAAACTTATTAAAAACAAAAACAAAAAAGCCCCCACAGCAAACAGCACCTTGCTGAAAGTAGATATTTGGAGCATCTTTGCAGACTAAGTCTGGAAGGTGAGGTGGATGCTTTACAAAGCTGAGATCTGGTTGTGCCATCTTTCACTGATGAGGTTTTTCCAGCTGAGCTGTCCTCAGGGTTGCAGACAGCTTGCTGGTTTCAGTCACAGCTCTGGCACTACTTCTAAAGGCTCTGTTACAGCCTTTTACCACCAAAAGCCAAACTCAGCAAAACTGGACATGAGGTGTAGTTCATAGAGTAAATTGGCACAAACCATTCCCAATACATGGTTTTATCTGATATATGTGGCCCCTTTTTCTTTAGCCATGAATTATCTGTGAACAGACTGTGACTGTACAAATAATTTAACTGATTATTCAAGAAAGTCTTACGTGCCTAAACGTTACTTCAAGTTGAGACCTCTTGCCAACTATTCACTTGCTATTCATTTTAATTATTCACACTGTAACTGGCATTTCCTCAGTGTGTTATTTAAGCACCACTTAACGTGACTGTGTGAATATTTTGTCGTTGATGAATTTCATAGTTTTCGTGCATACGTATTCACTGCAATACATACTGTTATAATACAGTGTGAATTGACAGTTGCATGAGTAATTGTGAAACTCTGCTTTTGTGACTATTCTTGTTAAGATTTTTCGTTGCTAACGTAAATAGTCACATGAGAAGGGTTTGCTGCCAGAGAGTGAAAATATGTAATCCTTGTAACCGATGGTGTCCAAGGGATACTTTGGAGGCAGACAAGCACTGCATTGTTAACATCTTCCATTGTAGCTGAGGCAATCTGTTTTTCTTTAAAGGCCAAGTCCTTAGAAAACTAGAGCTGTGACTTTGTAGAGATTGCTGTAATGAAGGAGATGCTAACTAATTATCTGGTTCACACTGCAGCATCTGTGCTGCGGGTTTCTTTGGCCACTGGAAACTGAGTGCTTGGCTTTGTACAAAGAGATGACTCCAAGCTGACCAGCACCACCGCTCAGGGCTCCTGTGGGGAGGGTGCCTCAGCAGTTTGTGTGTATCAAGGAGCCCCTGCCAGTCCCTATCAGGGCAGGGTTACAGGGCCAGGTAGGACACGAGCCTCCCATGGAAGTGTGCAGAGAGCACAGAGAAGGAGCATGGCTTCATCACCTCTCTGTCCAGGTTTCAGGTACACAGCCCAACCAAACCACCAGCGCAGGTGCAAGTGCATTTTTCAGTGGGCTGCTTGTGAAGTGGGACTGATTGCAGCTAACGTTTCCCACCTACTTGGTTTTCTGGTTATTTCCTATCTTTGAGGCTCCCATCTTGATTTTAATTTGTGTGTGTTTGGCCTCAGCAGTGAAATGCGTTGTTTTGCTCTTGGAAGTTTGTACAAATCTTTTCACTTTCACGTTATGCCTCTGAGAGAGAATCAGACCTTGTAAAGACTGTACTAATTCCAATTTAAAATATTCAGAGGACTGAAGTTCACAGCAAAATGAAACTGAAAATGCCAACATTACTCAGAAATGGTTTCTAAATATGCATGAATTTTTTTTTTTTTGAAGCTACGGGTTTTTCAGTGCTGATTTTTTTTTTTTCTTCTGTTATACATTAAGCTTTCATTTTCCCCTAAACTACAAGTAAATTAAGTCTGCTGAAACTGCAGGAATTACTGTTGAATGTTGTATCTGCAGAAGTATGGACTCTGGTAAGCTTCTCTGCCTCTAGGATCTAGTTTAAGCCATGCAAAACTAGCTATTACACTGCCCTGATTACTATCTGTAGTATAAATTATGACCTGCAGAAAACTACACCTATAAGAACAGCATCTGTTTTACTTGAAACCCTGATGAAAGATAGCCAACAGCCAGTTTTCTAGCTACGTTATGCACACCATAATCTTTTTATAATTAATAGACAGACTTGCCTTATCACTCTCTAAATTTACCAACACATTTCATTGGAAAAACTGTGATAGCAATTTGCAGGTCGGTTTGTTGCTGGTATAATGTGATCCCAAGCGATTAACTGTCATGTAGTAAAAGATGATCAAGAAAATAGATTGGAGCATTTGGCTTTGGATGAAGTTTTATCACTGAAGAGAATATTGAGTTGTGTGGTGTTGTTTTTTTTTCCTCTCTGAAAAATACAGGGGATAGTTTTGCATACAATAAACTGTAGGCCATCTTGTCAGATGGTATGATTTAGTACACTTTATTTATCTTATTAGTGTAATTAATTAGAGTTGTAAAATGCACAGGAAGGAGGAACTAATTGGATTATGCAACTTCCTGAATTATTTTTTTCTTAAAGCTGACACACGTAATGTAGAAAAACAGCAGGTAATCAAACTCTGCCATTTTGTGGTTCACCTGTGCCTCCTCACTGAAACAGTGAGAAAGTTTGTGTAAGAGGGGAGAGACAAAAAAAATGGGCACTTTGATTCACTGTGCCCTGATCTGAATCCAGAGCACAGAAATACAGGTTCTCATAGAACAGCAATGAAGCTTAGCAACCAATTCAGAAGTTATTTTACAGTCTGTCCAAGTTAGGTAGCATTTGGCTTGTGCATTTGGTGAACCTCTAGAACTGATGGCACGAGCCAAACTGTTCAAGTAAGTGAATGAAGGGAAAGTGCTACGTGTTGTAAGCCAGCACAACCCCAGCATGTTCCGTGGATGTAATCATTTATAATGATTGCAAAGAAATCCAAAAGGCTGCTGAGTTGGAAACAGAATTTCACAGTCTTAATCCATGAGGATTTTCAATTGACAAGATGCTAGTTGTAAAAAAAAAACAAAACACAAAAAGATGAGATCTGTTGCTTTGTAGAGAAGTTACTCAATACTGCTTATACCATCTGGATAGAAATGAGGAGTGTTTTTCCATGCAGCTCCCCGGTGAGATAATTTCACTTATAAATTTTAAAGCCGTGTTTCAAAAGAAAAGGAAGTGTGATGTATAGGTCTCCTTGAATCACGTGCATTCTTAAAGTGGCACTTGGTTTTCCAGCATTACTTAACAGTTGGTGCAGAATTTCTATTAAAAAGCAATCGCTTAAATTTAACAGTCAGTTATTCTGAAAAAAAGGTCTCAGTCTGTATGTGAGGAATCTCTTCATTAAATTCATGGAGCATCTCTCCTATGAAGAAAGGTTGAGGGAACTGGGCTCGTTTAGCTTGGAAAAGAGAAGGCTTTAGGGAGACCTCATGGTGGCCTTCCAGTACTTGAAGGAAGTGTATAAACAGGAGGGAGAACGGCTGTTTTTAAGGGTGGATAGAGATAGGACAAGGGGGAATGGTCTTAAACTGAGACAGGGGAGGTTTAGGTTGGATATTAGGAGGAAGTTTTTCACTCAGAGGGTGGTGATGCACTGGAACAGGTTGCCCAAGGAGGCTGTGGATGCCCCATCCCTGGAGGCATTCAAGGCCAGGCTGGATGTGGCTCTGGGCAGCCTGGTCTGCTGGTTGGTGACCCTGCACATAGCAGGGGGTTGAAACCAGATGATCACTGTGGTCCTTTTCAACCCAGGTATTTCTAGATTCTTCCTTCTTTCAGCAACTTTACATTTCTTCCAGCATTACTCTGAGACCTTGATCCCTTTAGTTGGTGTATTTAAATACAGCTGTGACTAGCACAGGCTGTATCTAGTCTGGGCAAAGCCCCCATCGTTGGCCTTTTGGGGCTGATGATTGGTTTGAGAGGTGTGTGACAGAGGGAGTGGGATGGGATCCCTGAGCAGAGCGATGGGAAGTGAGCAGCCACCTTGTCAGGAGGTGTCAAGTAGGAAGGTGTAAAGCATTCAAAAGTATGCTAGGTGGGAATTTGGGCTGAAGGAGGGAGCTTCAGGCTAGATGTGGAGTTTCTTTTTCCACCAGGTGAGAAGACAGCCTTGTCTGGGCAGGCCACTGCTAGCTGTGAGCTCTGCTGATTCATTGCAAACACGCATCCACAGTAATTGGGTTGTAATTGGCATACACAGAGGCTTAAATTTGTGGCTTGCTGAGATAATCGGGAGCTTGTTGAGTACCCTGGGAAAAAAATGTTACTTTTGGGTGTGGTTTTGTTTTCCTTTATTTTTTTTTTTTCTTAAGTTGCGACCTATTTAAAATAGGTACTTTGAAATGAAAATGCACAGCATTTTTGTAGCTGTGACTTTGAAGTGTAACAAATACTGTTGTCTCAATCCTTCTTTAGTTTGTGACTGTGTCATAACTGCCATTGTCATTGGTGATTTCAGTTGTGATCGGAATATATACTGGCAGCGTTAAGAAACTGAAGTAACAGACTGGCTTGCTCTTATTTGTTGGGTTGGTTAGACCTGAGAGCTATCTCAAGCTGCGTGCTGCTGCTAATAGGACAGGGAGGTTGTGATTACATTGCTGTGTGGCACCTCACAGCTTGCTTGTGTTGGCACTTGAGTTCCTGTAATTCAATTTGCTAATCCAGCAGAACCCCTCAGATTTATGTTCAGCCATTGCACAGGACTCAGTTGCCTCACTGTGATCAAAACAGTGTGAAGCCTGGCTTGTGCTGATAAGGAGTCTGGATCATGAACCAGCGGTAGTGGAGAATCAGAACCACATCCCTGTTTTCTTTCAGCAACAGGGCAATGAGTTTGGCTCAATCCTGCAAAGTCACCTTCTAAGAATCATGCAACTGCTCAGGTCAGAAAAGGCCTTAAAGACCATCAGGTCCAACCACAACCTAACCATGCTATCCTAAGGAGGCTCCTGCAGAGCTGCCTGCTGTAGGCTGTGAGCTGCCCGTAAGCACAGCGGGGTGTGGGAGGCAGGGCTGGTGCACGAATACCCGCGCTTATCTTGGTCCTCTCCCAGTGATAGGATTGCAGAAGCTGTAAGCATTTGGAGTGAAACTTTCTGTTTGTTTTCTGAAATTTAGTGTGATTGCTGGTGGGCTGGGTGCTTTGTTGTTACCGTCGTTTAAGGAACGCGGTACAGAGGTTGTATTTCTTGGTGTAAATCTATGGCTTTAATGCGAAGAAGAAATGCTCTGAGGTTGTGCCTGGTATGGCTGGCAAAGGAGTCAGGCTCCTTTTTTTTTTCCTTTTTTCTTTTATTGTGTGTGTGTGTGTGGCTGCCGCACCCCAAATTCCTCAAAGTTAAACAGGCAGGGTGTGAAGCTGACTCATTACAGGGCTTAAGAAAGTAGCTAAGGTTGGTCTGTGCCCTGTGCAGGGGACTCACTAATGCAGACCTTTGCACTGCTTTGAGAAACTTATGTAAAATACCGAACGCGGGTTCAAATTCATGGCAAAAGATAAGGAAACCTGACCTGAGCATTTCTATCCAACAAAGCAATTGCTTAAATAACCTTTTTTTGGAGAACATTTCTAAAGGCTTATGGTACCCAAAAGTGAAACTGATGTACCTTGTTTGTTATACTACATTTATTTTGCAAACAATCCTCTGGTAAAGATACTCCTCTAGTCAAACTGAATTATCTTCTTGGACTGCTACTATTTCCAAATCTGCTTTCTGTGTCAGAAAAGAACTATTTTTATCATATTTTTTTTTGTGTGTGCTTCACATGGCCTTAATTATAAATTACAAATTATAAAGATCCAAGCGCTTTTGATTTGTCTGATGGTCACCAGTATAAGACAAATGAGGGATTGTCTAGTAGTTAAAACTTTTGGAAAGCATACCAGCCCTTTCTATTGGGTTTTATGATAATAATAATAATTTTTAATACTGCTTCCCTGGAGCATGCTCTGTTAGCCACTCCTATCATCCCTATAGATTTAGTGTTCAATTGTACCTATAGGTAATAAGCTGTCTGATGGAAGTTTGCCTATCTGTTCTCTAGGCTAAAAGAGCATCTCTTAAGTACAGAATTCTCTTTCTTAGGACAACCATAAGAAGAAAGCAGCAATTTTTTTTTAAGGGTAGTGTACAGAGTATTGTTTGGGACAGTGGCTTTTTCTCAAGGATTATGGGCATGGTGTTTTATTGCATGTATTTGATCAGCACATGGAGGGGTTAGAAAGATGAGGCAGAAATTAAAGTCTTTTTTGTTTTAGTGCACTACACTTTTAAAACTAAACGTGTACTTTTTCTCCGCAGACAAACCATTACTGCACAGTTAGTTGAGACCACTTTTCATTTTCTTTTTGGAAATGATATAGAAGTAAATTTGCAGCTGTTTACAAGGGTGGACAGTGATAGGACATGGGAGAATGGTCTTAAACTGAGACTGGGGAGGTTTAGGTTAGATATTAGGAGGAAGTTTTTCACACAGAGGGTGGTGATGCACTGGAACAGGTTGCCCAAGGAGGCTGTGGATGCCCCATCCCTGGAGGCATTCAAGGCCAGGCTGGATGTGGCTCTGGGCAGCCTGGTCTGCTGGTTGGTGACCCTGCACACAGCAGGGGGGTTGAACCTACATGATCACTGTGGTCCTTTTCAACCTATGCCGTTCTATGATTCTGTTATTCTGTGATTTTATGATTAATAACATGCTTTAAATCTACTTTGTAGCTTGTTTGGAATTAATTATTTTCTTTTGCTTTTAGTTGAAACGTCGTGTCATAATGGAGATGAAACTATGGAAACAATTGAGGCTGCTGAAGCACTTCTCAATATGGACTCCCCTGGTCCTATGTTGGATGAAAAAAGAATAAGTGAGTGTTTTTTTTTTTTAAGAAAGTGAATCTAGTCTGTGTTTGACTTGTTTGTGACAAGGAGAGGTTCAGTGTTGTGTGACTGACTGGAAGGAGTAGGAATATTTTGCTTCCAAGTAGATTTTAGATGCGTAGTTTGGGTACCAGAAATCTAGTGTTATATGCAGTGAGGAGTTTCACTTCCTTGAGAACATGTTGATCCCAGAGTTGAACATCGATAGATAAGGAAAAAATTAAGAATTGAAGGGAAAATATGAATTAAGTGGAACTGTTTAGGCTGTTCTGTTTTGTTCCTCTGATAGAGGATGAATTCTATTTATGTTTGACTGAGAAATGTGGTGGATGCTTGGAAGTGTTCAAGGCCAGGTTGGATGTGACTCTGGGCAAGCTGATATAGTGGAAGGTGTCCCTGCACAGAGCAGGAGGTTGGAACCAGGCAATGTTTAAGGTCTCTCCCAACCCAAATAGTTCTGTGATTCTGCACTGGCAAGATAGAAGAACATATGCTTACCTCTGCAAATTCTGTTAACTGCGAATAAAAATGTGTGAACACACACCACAACAGTGCTTTTTAGGAGAGTAGGCTATGTCACTGCACTTGTCTGTTTTAATGCTACTTCTGATGGTGGATGGACATATTCAGTTATGAACTGATCTCCTCCCATTATCCCTTTCCCTTAAGCAACTATGTTTGGCTCAGCTGAAGATGAAGATATAGTGGCTCCTATTACACATGTATCAGTCAGTCTTGATGGGATCCCCGAGGTTGTGGAAGTTCACCAAGCCCCAGACCCTTACGCTGAGTCACCAGAGACTCCGGAATTTGAACAACCAAAGAAGAAAAAGGGTAAGATGCTATTGCAGAGCAGTCTTGTGCAGTAGAGAGCAGTCTGTGGCATGCTTACCTCCTCTCATGGGTCTGTGGAGCCATCCTGGCTGACAAGTCAAAAGAATCAAGTGTCCTCTGCTGCAGGAGGTAACCTGACGTGGCCGAGGCCTCGTCTGTCGTGTCATGTTCCTCTGTAGTCACTGCCATACCGAAGGGCAATGAAGTTATGTGATGTTAGTCAGACCTTCTGCTCCTGTCTTCCTGCTCTGCTTCAGTGCAGGCACCATCTGAGGCCCTGATGCTAATGTCTACTTTGGAAAAGCGTCGTGTAGCGCAGGCAGATGTAAGGTGATGTTGCAACAAATTAAAAATAATATTTATAATAATAAAAATGAAATAAAACAGAAGAGTTATGTTTCTGGAACTAAAACATAGGTCTGAATCAGAGCTTTAGGACATAAGATTTTGTCACATTCCCCTATGGGGAAAATAAGTCATCCAGAAGAGGGCTTTTGCTGCCTACCCAGTTATGCTTCCGATGCAAGAGTGTGCATTTTGTTGCTAATGCCATCATACTTCTGAATGTTGGGGGTAGTTATGTGTGAAGGGCAACATACAGACCTCTGGAAATGCTGTGGGAGCTTCCTTAGTCCCATGTGTGTCACAGGGTCTGGTAGAGATGGGTGTTGGTCAGGAGCTCTCTGGTTGTTGTAAGAAAACTGAACTGAAACTGCTGTGGAGAGGAGTCTGACCAGCAGCTGCCCAAGAGTGCTGCTGGGGAAACCACCGTGCTGCATCATAAACCAACTGTAAGGGGACTTCAGCTGGTTTGGTTTCTTTTGTTTCTTCTTGATGTCTGCTGCTGTGTGGGTCAAAACAAGGAGCCTCAATCTGCCCGACATTTAACTTCTTTGGCTTGACGCTTTCATACCCTGTTAGTGCTGTGCTTCTGCTTACTCCCACTCCTTCCTCCTTTCTAACTGTAGGCTAAAAAGTCAGTTGCTCCACAGTGAATGTGACTGGCTTTGATCATTACATCAGATACAAGAAAAGCTAGAAAAGATGCATCAGCTTAACTACCAGTGTTGAGTGAAATTGAGGCAGATGGTCTGATCTGAGCATTGCTGAAGTGTTATTGCAAAGTGTGCTGGGATTTATAAGGCATTGACTTACAAGCATTACTGCAAAACATTACTCGTTTTATAGTGCATTTCAGGATGACATGCAGGGTTTGTATTTTTTGTTCTGGTTTTTATAAGGGCAATCTGTTTGCCCTAGTTGAGTCAGTTTTGTGGCAGTGTGAAGGACTAAGGTCATTTTGCCACGTGTGTTGTAGCCACAATCTATTCACAGAGTAGCAGCACATGTAACCCAATAGCTGTATTTGTAGGGTTGCATTGCACAGAGCATTGCCTTGCTAATTGAGTTGGGATGGTGCTGCTGAAAAGAGCTGCTACAAGAAAATGTTCTCCAGAAGTGATAGGATGATTTTAATCACTTTCCTTGCCAGCCTCAATGCTGCATCTCATTTTATTAATATCTAATTAATTTGTAGCAGGAATTTCTGAGCTGTTTTTACAACCTCAAAAATAGAAAAGTGGAAGAAAACCAAAACAATCATACAAGCAGTTAGTATGAGATTGCAGCAGATCCTCATGAGTCTTAGCCTCCTGCACGTTCTTCATCCTTCCTCTTTATAAAATTCTCTCCTAAAAAGGAATGTAGTAACGTACTCTGAAAGGTAACAAATTCATGCTCTATTGGACCAGAGGAGGAAGTGTGCTAATGTTTAATATACTTTCAGTAAATAGTTTCTTTTAAGCAAAGATTTCTTGTGTCTCTCCTGCCTGTTCTTTTGATGCTATCAGCATCTGGAGGTTATAGCTCACAGTGTAGTCAAAACCCACCTTCACTCATTTCTAGCCCAGTTTTAGAGCAGTAAGATCAATACCTCTCTGTAAACAAGTTTCACAATTGTTCACTGATTTCCAGTTTGGGATAGCTTTGTGGTAGAGGATTGTCCAGATAGGCTGCCTTCAAGTAGTCCAGTTTTGAGGTAAGAGAACCTAGAATAGCTGCAGCAGTTGTATTTATGTTTAGTAGGCCAGGTTATCTGTTACCAAAAGTGCGTGAATTGTATGTGGATCAGTGCTTGCATTTCCTGAAGATGACCTGCAGTAGTTGAGTCATGAGATCTAATCCACTTCTTTTGCTTTTGAGACCTCATCTTACTTGGATGTTGGTAATTAACTACATCCAAATAACAATCTCTACTCCTTAATTATGGAGAGTAGAATTAATATTACTCCTGAACATGTATGTACAAGATGGGTAATATGAGCACTGAACAGTTATCCCATAAAGCAGCTAGGAGGAGAGAAAAGCCTTTACCCAAAGCTACCATGTGGAACTTCTTGTGCAATAATAGCTGACCTATAGAAGCGTGGTTCTGTCCAAATGTTTTACAGAAGAAGAAAATAAAGAAGACTTTTTTCTTTTTGCAACCAGTAATGGTTAGTGGTATAAAACTGCTAGAAACATGCTCCAGAGATTCCTACTGTTTTGTCTTACAGTCCCTTGAAAGCCAGTGTTGTAGGATTTCTTTCCTTCCGTCTTCATTGAAATCACGGAAGACATTAATGGCCAAGGAGATGGCTGAGCTTTGTGTCCCATCCTCAGTCATGAATCCTCTGTAAACTAAAGCAATTAAATGAGAGGACTTCATGCATTACTGGTCTTTCCTCACTGCAGCTCTCATCTAGCAATCCTTCCTCTTGTTCCTGTTTGGGAAGAAAAAAGAAAAAAAAAAGGGAGAGAGAAAGAAAATTGAAAGTGCAGAGGGGATTTATCAAGACTGCCACTGTTGAAAGTGCTCAAACCAGGCTTTCTAATGACTTCTTAATGGATATCTGAAGGTCTATAACAAATCAGGCAGTCCAGGCTGGCCTTGACATTCTTGTTCAGAGCCGGTGAAACTCCCTAACCCATATTCTTTGATTCTGTGATTATTCTGCAGTTTTGTCTCTTGTACTAAGAAAACCTCTAAAAATAAAACCAAAAGAGGAATGGCATTGCACAGACCTGTTTGTCTTGCTTCAGTTGAACTTAAATGCCTTTGGAAATGCAATAAAGAGAGAAAAAGACAAATACTTTTCTTTACCTCTTTATTTATGACAGCAGGTTACTTGGATTGGAATTATATTTCTCTCAGTCCTGTCTGCTTGCTCTGTTCTGCCTCTCAAAAGAACAGAGGCAGTACATGAAAAATTTAGGTACTGATAATATGCACTCTGAAAGTAACACCTCTTATTTATTTCCATTGAAACTATAACAGATAAAAGAGCACCATAACACTATTTGATAGAGCAAACTCTCAGCTACAAAACATTTCTTCAACACAATCACCAACGTTAGCTCTGCATTTTTTGCCAGCGATGAACAAGAGCCTGCACACCATTCTTGTAAAAGTCTGCGTGGCTGTCTGGAACGTGGTTTGTGTTCCACTTCACTGTTGCCACTGCTGAAATGCACCACCCACTGTCTCACTGTGCTCACATCCACTGTTCAGTCTCCATAAGTGTTCAGCAAGTGTTGATGAATGTCAATGGGTGCCATTTTTTCTAGGTGAAGGAGTTCAGTGATACACTTCTGTGTCAGATGCCATTCTGTCAGACTGCATCTCTTCTTCCATCTGTCACACAGTAACAGCATGTAATGGAATACTGTCAGGAAGGTTCAACCTCTGTTGCCATACCATCATAGCATCTTCTGAGTTGGTGTCAACAGTTTACAGGCTGGTTCAACCTGGTTTTATGACTAATGGGGAGGGGGGACCCACGGACCCATGCCTTGAGAAAGGGGGAAGGAGGAAAAGGAGCCCTTAAAA
This sequence comes from Tympanuchus pallidicinctus, assembly GCF_026119805.1. Taxonomy (NCBI): domain Eukaryota; kingdom Metazoa; phylum Chordata; class Aves; order Galliformes; family Phasianidae; genus Tympanuchus; species Tympanuchus pallidicinctus. The sequence goes on along the minus strand of NW_026294780.1, from coordinate 41,235,633 downwards.
AGTTGTCCGGTCCAGCTCCCCTGCAGTGAACAGGAACACCTACAGCTGGATCAAGTTGCATAGAGCCTCGTCCAGCCTGACCTTGAATGTCTCCAGGTACAAGGCACCCATCAACGTCCACCTCTGACATCATGGGCCAACATAATGAAGTAGGAGGCATTGCTTTTAGGACAGTTTCGTACTAAAGGGTCATTGCAAAACCTAATAAGAGGAGTATTTTTTTCATAAGTATGTTTTGAAGATTCCTGATTAATTACAGTATTGGTAAAGCTGATATTGAGTGAGAGCCAATGAAGGAGTAAGTTCAAGATTTGATATTGAAAAAGAATTCAATACAACTTAATTTTTTTTATTCCACTTATGATTAGTTGTTTCTTCAACATTTTCAAATGAATGCTCTTCACTCTTGTCATCACTTGTAATTAACTTCTGTCTAAGTCTTCCTCACCAGACACAGCAACCATGTTTATAACTTCAAACAGTGGTGTTTCTGTTAATGGTTCTCCCAGTCTTAGAAAAACAACCAACTTTCTTTCCAGCATTGGGAAAGATATAAGATAAAACAGAACTGAAAAATATTTTCTTCATGTGACAGTACAGTTTGCTGTTATCAGTGGGGACTTCCAGACAAATAAGAAGTCGACCTTGTGTTATCCCTGAAAATTCCATTTTGGTGATGCCTGAACAAGATAGTGCTCTGTATTTTGTTGAGCCTTTTCCATTGAAACACTTCTGTTCACAGTTAATAGCCTATTCTTCTTATCTCTCCTGTATTAAGTGCTGTTAAGAGTACCTAAAAAGCCACAGAGATTTCCAAGGCAGGTGAGCTTTGGAAAATCTTTACTAGAAAAAGATCTTTACACTAATATCATAAGGGTGTCAATCTTCTTGTAGAAATGGAAAAAGCTCAGAATAGAACAAAAATCCTAAATGAATAAAAATTGGAATTCCTCTGAATTAAGAAAAAAAATATCATTCTTTTTTAGGTCCTTGTTCTTTTTTACTTACATCCATTTTTTTTCTAAGCTGAATTTCATTTACTGGTGGTTTATTTCAGGGAAGAAGCCAAAACCCTCTCGTCCTGAGTCCCCTGCAACAACTCCAAACATATCTGTGAAAAAGAAAAACAAAGATGGAAAGGGTAAGTCACATAGTTGTCACTGAAGTTTTTAATAAAGCATATTGCTTCTGATTGACACGTGAAAAGAGAAGAGTTTGCAGTGATAGAGCAACAGATCTTGTACTCAAAGGTAGTTACCATTTTCATCATAAATTATGTAAAAAAAAATCAGTGCAGGAAACTCCTTTGTGAATTACCCAGTTCCTGGGAAGAAGGATGCATTTGTCATTTCAGTTGCAAGGGCTCTTGGAAAATCCTCAAGCCCCCACAGAGGCTGCTGTGTTTCTGTAGAAGTCCTGGGGAGTGCCTTGCATTGTATGAAGCTTTCGTGGGATGCGATTGTTTTGACAGATGATCTTTGAAAACATTTTCCATCTGCATGTGTCTAATTCTGCACAGAGGGATGATCAAGGCTGCCAGCTGCCAGTGGGAAGCACCAGTGCCTTAAATTTGAGGGAAGTTAGCTTGAAGGCTTGGGCAGAACGCTTAGGTTTTCAGTACTTCATTCCTTTCATGGTTAAAATAGGGAAAGAAAAAAAAAAAAGAAAGAGAAGAGGCCACGTTACTGATACAAATAAATAATTTCCCCTTTTGTGAACTGTTCAGCAGTGCCTGTCAGTTTGGTCAGCTTGCTTCACTGTTGATCCAGTGCCCACACTGAAACCTGGCTGGCTTGTGAATTGCAGCCTGACCACTGCCTGCCACCAACTGCTGTGCACAGGGGAAGCTCTTCTGTGTCACCTCAAGTGCCACCACGTGTGCTTTTATCACCTGAACTGCTCTCGTATTTTGCAGTGCTCACCAGGAGACAAGCTCTGCAAAACCAGGGGGTGTTAGTCTCTTTTGAAACTCTAAAAATTACTACATTTGATCAAATAATGTATTTTCTTTTTGAATAAAATTTTTCAACCGTAACAGGAAAAAAAAGATCTGTTTGCATGTAATAAATATTTTAAAAGCTATTGCTGGCAGTTTTGAATATGCACTGTTGTGGTTGGTTTGTTTGCTTTTAATTAAGACCTGATTTTTAAATTAAAGAAAAGCATCAGAGTAACCTCACAGCAGTACTTAAATGAAATAATGGGAAATATAAAAGCAGCTATCCATCCTCCAAGTTAAAAAGCAGAAGCATCTAACTTTCTGTTGATGATAAGAAGGATATACTATAATATTTCACATTTGTCCCTACTTACAAAATTGCTAACTCAGAAGGAATTACAGTGTGTTGCCTGAAGCCACTATTATGAAAAAAACTGCCATACAAGCACTTGTTTATTATATTTTTGAGGAACATAGAGTCACAGCAGAAGAGATGATAATATATGTGGCCATGGCACAGAAGCAACTAGAGAATCCTGGGAGTTGCTCATCTCTCAGTATCTGCACTGTTCCCTCTTAGGAGAGCATGTGTGCTAAAATACTGAATTCTCCATTATTTAATGCAGTGTGTGGAGCAAATAGTGAGTTTTCTTTGCATTTCTTATGCTGTAACTCACAGGAGGTTAGAAATCCTGCCTGTGAGTAAAACAGGCAGTGCTTTCACAGGCAGTCCTCTTCATAGTGATTTTTCATTGGCTAAACAGTGACAGATTTTTCAGTCTGCCTTGATGCTGCTAAGTTTTTTAGTCTAGACTACAACAAAAGCACCCTGGATTAGTGGTAATTGGCTGGGAATGCTGTCATTCCTGACTGACACGGTGTCTTGCCTAAACAATCTTAACCTTTGCCTTCAGGTGTCTGGAGGCAGACAGGCTGATATTTTCCACTAGGCTGGAAGAGATTTGTAGCAAAGCCAGGGGTTTTTCTCCAGAGATGCTCACTTTTCAGGTTTCTACCTTCTGAAGGGGTGTTTTGTACTGTCAGGGCTGAATGGTGACACTGCTGAATATTTGCAAGTACCTTATAATGGGGACTTGCTGGGTTAATCACCAAAATTTCAGTCAAACCTGTTGGTTCATCACTAGAGCTGACCAACCCAGGATGCCGCTATGGACAATAATGTATTTGTAGAAATACAACAGGGTAGTTTCAGAGTCTGAAGAATTTATAAGATACCTCTTCTAGTTAACAAAAAGTCCAGACTGGTGGCCACGGAAGTTGAGAAGACAGCAGAATGAAGCTGCATCTAAGAGATCCTGTTACGTTCTCATTCACTGGCCATCTTTTTGTATTTTTTTTTTGGTGAAGCTGCAGGAATCTGCATATGCTGACCTTTGTGTGGTATTACATGGCTGCTTGTGTGAGGAGATAATTTCACACAAGAGGTTTTCCTCCTTCATCAGTCTGACAGCATCTCACTAAAAAAGCTTTTCTGCAGCTGTGACTATCCAAAGGAACATCAAACACAAATAGCCTTAGAAAAAGCAGGCAAAAAGATCTCCTCAGTTATACCAGCTTAGACTCCTTCAATGTGTTTTCTGGACACAGATTTGGTGGTAATTTTTTCACAATCTGTGATTATAATGTGTGGAAAACAGCAAACAGGCATGTTGGATTTCCAGATGTAGGTGTGCTTGTATCTTCTGCTACATAAAATGCAGTTTGAATGTTGTCTACAAGCAAGACATTGAGTTTAGGAGAAAGAGGTGTTTTCTAAACTTTATCTCCAAGGTTTGCTTCCCTTGGCATTATCTCTGAGTATCTCCCCCTTCTCCCACCCCCCAAAAAAAATCTTGTTGTTAAAGCAGGGATTCTGTGCTTCATTTCCAGTTGCTTCAGAGGATGGACCTGAACGTGTTCCTGTTCAATTGAAGTTACTGCTTCTGTGGCTGGGTTAGGCATGAAGGAAGCATGTGAATGGGAAGAGAATGCTGTCTGATCTTGATGCTGGGTTGTGATGTTTGTAGTTTGATGCTCAATCTGTTGGTTACAGACCACAGCTAGACTGGGCACCCCGATTAAAATAACTAACAAGATTCCCTTCCCATGCCTCTCTGTCACTGTTTCCTAATCTCGACGTTATATTGCAGTGTGTTCATAAAGATACCAACTTCTTAATTTTTAGGTTTACATTGAGAATAAAATGTTGTCAACTAATTTATTTATTTTTTTTCTTTCCTGAAATACTTCTGTTTTAGGAAACACAATTTATCTCTGGGAGTTTTTACTAGCACTGCTTCAGGACAAAGCTACATGTCCTAAGTACATCAAATGGACTCAAAGAGAGAAGGGCATTTTCAAACTGGTAGATTCTAAGGCTGTGTCCAGACTATGGGGAAAACACAAAAACAAACCTGACATGAATTATGAAACAATGGGTAGAGCTCTCAGGTATGTGCATTTTTAATAATAGGCTGTCTTTGTTGCCATGGTGTTTGCATGCGTTAAATGCCTCATCTAATTTGTGTAACAACTGTAAAGGGGTTCTGTTAGCTTGGTAAACAAAGGACTTATTCCAGCAAAATAAATCAGCTAACTAAAAGTAACCCTTGCTAACCTAAACCCCAAATCAATCACCTTCAGTTTCAGCTTGCATGTTTTCGGTGCCGCCACCAAACCTGTATCTCACAGTCACCCCCAAAACTGGAGATAGGGGATTCCAGAAGTGGCTTTTCTGTAAAGTTTGACTCTCCTTCCTCCAAGAAGTCCTGAATTTATCTATAGTAGAATTTAAGAAAATTTTTGTTCCCATAGCAAACGATCCAGTTCTCAGTGGAAAATACAGTTTTAGAATTAAGACCTGCATGCGATTCTATGAACTTGTGTGTACAGTTTTAAAACATCTTTTTCTATGGGGGTTTATTCCACATACAGAAAAGACTGTGCTAAATAAGTGTAATCCTGTGAGTGTGAGTGATGCAAACTTCAGTCTTACTTGCTGATTGATCATTGTCTAGCTGAGCAGCTGTGCTTGTCTTTCCTTTCATCTTTCATCTCAATATGTCTAATTTTATGTATTTGTAAATATAACAGAAGTAGAGCTCTCCTGTCCTGTTCCCTGTCCTTCCTTGTAGCTGAAGCATCTGTAGGCACTTACTGAGAAGTGAGCATAATTAAGACTGGGTAAAAAAGGCCTGGATGTCTGGAGGAGACCTGCAAGTTTTGCGTGACTCTTAAGTAGTGTCAGTTTGTAGCAGCGTTGCTAAGTGGCAGAGTTCTTCTTGCTGTTCAGTGTTACCTGAGGTTGAAATTAAAAGGCCATAAGACATACCACTAAAGAGTTCTTTGAATTGAAAATGTGCTACTAATTTGGCCACTCCTTCGTAGTCAAGAAATGAAGCGTGTAAAATATTATTTTAAGCCTCTTTTTCTTGCTCATGCTGGTCTTATTCACTGTTCTTGTGTTGGTAAGGGTTTCTCTTTTTCAGCTTGCTTTTTTCTTTTTATGTCAGAAAGCACTCTGTAACTTGATGTACATATGCTTTAAACAGATATTATTACCAAAGAGGAATACTGGCTAAAGTAGAAGGTCAGCGCCTAGTGTATCAGTTTAAGGAAATGCCAAAAGATCTCGTCTATATAGATGATGAAGATGCAAGTCCTAGCACTGAAACATCAGATTCAAGTTTGCTCTCAACTCCTGTGGCCAGTAGAAACCAGTCGAGCAGATCTAGAGCGTCTGCAAACACAGGAACAAAGGGAGGATCCACCACAGTTCTAAAAACAGGAAATTCAAAGCCTGCTAAGCTTAAGGAGCACGTAGAAGTTGTACAGCAGCAGACACCTGGCTTGACTTCAGAAGTTTTGAGGACAATGCAGTCTACACAGCCAGTACATCCCACTCAGCTTTTTCGGACAGTTCACGTAATGCAGCCATTGCATACCCTCACAGAAGGACACGCAGCTGTAACCAGTAACGTTCCAGAAGAAACATTAAGTCCCTCAGTTCAGAATATAAGGTAAGAAAATGTAAATTAATGTATGAATAAGAATAACTTCATTGGGTGGTGAGTAGGTAGACTACGTTCTTTATTGTGCTTCAAAAAGCTTGCTCCTGGCCTGGATTTCAGTGAAAGGGTGACCCTGGGAATTAATTGGGAGTTTCTACAGCACTCTTGAATGTCTGCACTCCTAAGCTCTGTTGTTGGCAAAGGGAAGCACTTATTTCCTCCAGGTAAGGCCTGGTGCAAATCCCTTAAAGAGGAAAAATATATAAGTTCTATTTAAAATTTCCTATTGTTGGTTCTGTCTTGCAGCAGAGAGTATTTTCTTGGCTCTGGTTTTTCACTGTTTGGTGTCTTTGCTTTTGAATTACGTGTGGTATGATTAGAATAATCCATCAGAAAGATTTGCCTTCTTCCTTCTTAATTCTTTGTATTATAAATTTTGTCATCTCTTTCATCTTTTCTGTTGTCCCCAGTTAAAAGGGGAAAGCTCAGTTTATTGCTGCTAAAAGAGCTTGTTCTTCTCCCCTTCATGGAATGCTGAAATTGCATGTCGTAATTCTGGACCTTCGTTGTTTCACAAAAGCCTCGGGATATAATTCAGGAGCTGCACATTTTTAATGAATTACACACATTAGTTGTTGTTTGTTGTTCTTTTTTCCACTTGAGATTTGTGTTGTTAGAGCTGCTGTTTGAATGGTTATCATTTTATACTACAAAAAGTCAATAATGTTTTTTCCTGCTCCCTTCCTGTGTTATTTCCTTTGAAAATTGCATCCAGAGCCACCGGTAGATCTGTGAGTATCTGGGGTTAACCATAGAATGTTGTCAGATGGAAATAACTAATGATGTTAATGAGATCAAATAATCGTTTAGCTTCGAAAGAATACCTTTAGCTCTCTCATCTCTGCTACTGGAGACTGTAAAAGCTGGTCAGTTATTAGAACTGCATTTGTAAATGAAAGGAAGATCGATTCAGGAAAATCCAGAATAGCAATACCAGCTAGGTTTTTAAGCTACAGGAGCTGAAGCTGCCCAGATCAGCCTGCAGTGGCTGATAGAACTGATAAGAAGTGTTTTAGGAGGTAACCAAGTAGCCGAAACTGAAATTTCCATTTACGTGGAGGAGATGACAACACAAGACTTCAGCTTCAATCAAGAAATATGTGTATAATAAACTTTCTTCTTTCTTTGAGGTTAAAAAAAGAAAAAAAAAGCCTGGTGAATTGGTGTTTTTTTCCTTGAAAACTAGGAAATGGTTTTCATTCATGTAGCAGTGCGAAAAATTCACACTGAAAAGTGAAATTCATTGCTTCATAAAGGTTATAAGGGAATAAATATATTGAGCAATGTAATTACTGATGAGGGCTGTAAAATGGACTGGAAGGAGTCGTCGTTTTTAAGTAAGCAGTATCTGTTTTCATTTGTTTTCTGCTGTGGAAATCAAATTGTGTTTCGCTTATAATTCTAATCAACTAAAATTAGCCCAAGAAAGGAAAGGTTGCAATTGATCAGATGGTTAGGTGGAAGTCACTCTCTAATTATGAAGAATTTGACACACACAAAAAAAAAAAAGTTTTGAAATTCCTTTCGGAAAACAAAAATCTGTGTCAGTGTGATGTGTGCACTTGAATTTTGAAGCCTAGGAATGGAGCTGACAAGCCTGTAATTTCAAGGCTGATGAAGGATTTAATTACCTGCAAGTTGTAAAAACGTAGGTAGGTAACTAGTAGTGAAAGGAGATGAGTACAGGCATTACTGAAGCTATGCAGTACCATAGAAGAAAATGGGAGAAAATTGCTATTAAGCATCAGTAGGGCAGAGAGTGTGGCAGTTTGCAGAGTTAAATAGCTCTGGGTTACATCTATGTTAGATTATCCATCAAAAACAATTCCAACTGGATGGGCTGTTATGTAGATACTGCTATTTATGTAGTTACATGGATAGCTAAAAAAAATGATAGCAGTAAACAGAATGAAGACATTTAGACCCAGTTAGATAGGCAGGCAAGCGTTGTTAAGATTTGGAAAGCTGCAGAATGGTGTGATTGCAATCTATTGCATTACAGCACTTCACAGTGTGTTTTTGGGCAGTAAGCAAAAGGCCATGGGGGAAGGTAGTAGATGATGCATGTGTGAAGTTTGAATGAAATAAAAGCTGTGGAATCCTTAGAGTTTTGTATCAACTTCAGTTGTGTTTCTGCTGTGTTGATAACTTTTTTCCATAAGTCCTTCAGTTGTGTGTTTCCTAGCCACGATGACAGTTTCTCAGTTGAAGGGGGGAGGGGGTGAAGAGACCCATTGACTGGATCTTTCCAGTGCAATTAAATTACTGAATGTTATAGAAATATTGTTCATTAGGAGTGCAAGAATGCAAACATGCAAAGGTGTTTAAGCAGTGAGACTGAAAAATAAGAAATTGTTTCTGTCCACACTTTTAGCCAGGATAAACCAAGGTGCTGATAAGTCCAGTCTCCAAAAAACGCAGTCTGTAACTTAAATTTTTGCTCAGTTTCAGACTGCAAACTTAAAAATCATTTGGCCAGATGGAAAGGCATATTAAAAAATTTAGGAGGTGACATATTAGGCTTTGTTTTATTGTAAAATTACAGAGTAACTATCTTTTGTTTGCGCATGCAACCGTAAACCTCTGGCAGTTGAATGTGTTTGTGTGCATGTTCTGAAGAGCTTCAGTGGACCTACCATGAGGGGCAGGATGATGTTTAAGAGTTCAAGATCTTGAGTGGAAGCAGCAAAGCAAAAAGTAGGATTGCTACCCTGGACTTTAGGAGAGCCAACTTTGATCTCTTGCGGGATCTGCTTGGAGCTGTCCTGCGGGTGTTGGGTGTTAGAAGGTAAGGGGGGCTCTGAGAGCTGGTCGGCATTTAAGCAGCTCTTCTTCCAAGCTCAGGATCGATGCGTCCCTGTGAGCAAGAAATCAGGAAAGGGTTGCAGGAGACCTGTGTGGATGAGCAAGGAGCTCGTGTGCAAACTCAAAGGAAAGAAGAAGGCCCATGAAATGTGGAAAAAGGGTCTGACTACTTGGGAAGAATATAGAAATGTTGTCAGGGCATGCAGGGTGTGATGAGAAAGGCTAAAGCCCACCTGGAATTGAATATGACAAATATGATAAAGGATAATAAAAAAGACTTTTTAAAGTAAGTTAACAGTAAAAGGAAGACTAGGGAGAATGTGGCTCCCCTGCTAAGTGAGGGGTGTGTTTTCTGGTAACACAGGATGCTGAGAAGGCATTGCCTTCTTTGCTTCTGTCTTCAGTGAAAAAGCTTTCCTTCGGGAATCCCAGACCCTGGAGGTTTGTGAGAGGGTCTGGGGGATGGAAGACTTCCCTTCTGTCAGGGAAGAGGCAGCCCAAGGGCGCCTAGGCAACACCAATGTTCACAAATCCATGGGACCCGATGGGATTCATACACGGGTGCTGAGGGAGCTGGCAGAGGTGATTGCTGAACCGCTTTCTGTCATCTTTGAGAGGTCTTGGAGGACGGGGGAGGTGCCTGAAGACTGGAAGATAGCCAACGTCACCCCGGTCTTCAAAAAAGGCAAGAAGGAAGACCCAGGCAATTATAGGCCAGTCAGCCTCACCTCTGTCCCTGGAAAGGTGATGGAACAGCTGGTGCTGGATGCCATCTCCAGACAACTGGAAGAAGAGGAGGTTATCAGGAGTAGTCAGCACGGGTTCACTAGGGGGAGGTCGTGCTTGACCAACCTGGTAGCCTTCTATGATATTGTCTCTGGCTGGGTGGATAGGGGGAGAGCAGTGGATGTAGTCTACCTTGATTTCAGCAAGGCATTTGATACTGTCCCCCACGACATCCTTATAACAAAGCTGAGGAAGTGTGGGATAGATGAGTGGACAGTGAGGTGGGTTGAGAACTGGCTGACTGGCAGAGCACAGAGGGTTGTTGTTGGTGGTGCAGAGTCTGGTTGGAGGCCAGCGGTGTTCCTCAGAGGTCGGTGCTGGGTCCAGTCTTGTTCAACATCTTCATCAGTGACCTTGATGAGGGGATAGTGGCCACCCTCAGCAAGTTTGCTGATGATACGAAGTTGGGAGGATTGGCTGACAGCCTGAAGGCTGTGCTGCCATTCAGCAAGACCTGGATAGGCTGGAGAGCTGGGCAGAAAAAAAACGGATGAGGTTTAACAAAAGCAAGTGTAGAGTCTTGCATCTGGGGAGGAATAATTGCATGCACCAGTACAGGTTGGGGGATGAGCTGCTGGAGAGGGGCTCTGCGGAAAGGGACCTGGGTGTCCTGGTGGACGACAGGTTGGCCATGAGCCAGCAGTGTGCCCTTGTGGCCAAGAGGGCCAATGGCTTACTGGGGTGCATTAAAAAGAGCGTGTCCAGCAGGTCAAAGGAGGTGATCCTCCCCCTCTACTCTGCCCTGGTGAGGCCTCATCTGGAGTACTGTGTCCAGTTCTGGGCTCCCCAGTACAAAAAAGACAGGGATCTCTTGGAAAGAGTCCAGCGGAGGGCCACAAAGATGGTGAAGGGCCTGGAGCATCTCTCCTATGAAGAAAGGCTGAGTGAACTGGGTCTGTTCAGCCTTGAGAAAAGAAGACTGAGAGGGGACCTGATCCAGGTCTATAAATATCTAAGGTGTGGGGGGCAGAGTGGTGAGGCCGGACTGTTTTCAGCAAGGTGTGGAGACAGGACAAGGGGAAATGGACAGAAACTGGAGTACAGGAAGTTCCGCACAAACATGCGCAAGAACTTCTTTACAGTGAGGTGACGGAGCACTGGAACAGGCTGCCCAGGGAGGTGGTGGAGTCTCCTTCTCTGGAGATGTTCAAGACCTGCCTGGACGCCTACCTGTGCGACCTGCTGTAGGGAACCTGCTTTGGCAGGGGGTTGGACTCGATGATCTCTGGAGGTCCCTTCCAACCCCTACAATTCTGTGATTCTGTGATGGGTCTGCTTGATTTAAAATGCACAGCACAAGTGAGCACCATTGTAAAAAAGGGGGCAGACAAACCTTGTGATGTATGCACACTGCTTATAGGAAAGTGCTTGGAGTCACTTTACTGTCAATTTACAAGGAAACTGGAGGAGCAATAGCAGCAGCCACTGCTTTGTGCTTTTTGGAGGGTGAGGCACATGGATAGTTGAGGTCCTCATGGGAGAACAGGAGAGCAAGCTTGGGAATGTTCCCTAGGAGCTTTTCCTGATTAGTGGTCAGGCTCTGCTGTGAGACTCAAACATCTTGGGCCCATATAATTTGTCTCCTGTAATGTAGCCTCCAGAGTTTTATTCATATGAACGCTCTTTTCTTCATTTAAATAAATGTTCTTCCCTCTGCAGCAATTTGCTTCTGTCATGTTGAGTAGGGAAACGAAATTTATGATTAACCACATACTGTAGAGAATATATTGAGGGCTTTTGAGGTTAAAACAATTGGCTTCTTAACAAGTAACCATACCCTTCAGAGAAGAAGTCTGAACATGCATCTTCTCTGGTAAGGGACTTGTTAAAAGATTTATGTTTGAAGAATGCTGTGCAGGATTTGCGTCCTCATCCCTCTGTGTGCCAGCTGGCATTGCCTGTCACAGAGCTGGCAGAGCAGGGCAGTAAGTCCCCAGGGCTGCTGTGTATTTCTGAAAGAAATTGGAATGCCAATGAAGCAAGCAGGTTCTTTGTGGGATGCAGGCAGTGCCTTCGTTTACAGCTGCTCAGAGCTCTTGCGGAGTTCTGTGTAATTTGAGCACAGAAAGGCTACGAAGTAGTGCTAACTCAAGCTTGGAAGATAGGGTCAGGTTTTGCAAACGAGGTTTTCCTGATCAGGATGGACACTGAGTATCTCAGATAAGAATATTTAACATTACAGACTCGCAGCTCTTCTGCTTTTCTTGGTGGATGCAAGTGCAGTTACAGAAGCTTCCAGTTGTGTCACTGGGAACTGAGTTTGGCACCACACGTTTCCAGTGACAAGATGAAAAATAAAATGCCTCTCTGGATGAGTATTCTGTTTCCAAACCCAAACTTTTCCAGTGCCCTGGCTTTTGAAGGCAGAAGAAAGGCTCTCTGAATGTTGTGCTTGTAGAATTGCTCTGTTTAAAACTGAGTAACTCGCACAGGTTGTTTGTTTTGCAGGGATGTGTTATTGGAGGAATTCTGTTTTAGCTTGGAATTTAGTGGCACTAAAGCAGGCTTGGGATTCAACTTCACGTTCATAGGGTTGTTCTGAGTGTAAAGAGCATTCTGCTGCTACTCCAAAAGCTGTATGTCTCCTGAAAGACTGAGTCCTTACCTTCTCTGCATAGTCTAGGACATCATGAGGGCTATAAGGCACCTAGGTTTGAGCCGTTGAATTGCACTTTTATATGACTATGGCTGTAAACAGATACACATTTCCATCTACCTTTAATCTAGCATAGCAGTGATTTAAGGTGGGGTGTCTTCTATGTAGTGAAGAGAGGTTGTTTCATTACTAGCAGTACAGAGAGGATTCAAGTTGTCTTTGTGATAGCTTGGGCAGAGCGTGTTAGAAGACCAGCATCCTGACTCTGTTGTGTAACTTGGGGAAAAGCTAATACAGACCACAGAGGATCAGTGGGATACGGTCTGTGTGTTCCCTTCTGAACTGGAGAACTGCTGCTACAGGATGAATCAGCCACAGCTTTCATCTTGACCTTTTGCCAACCTTTGGGGTAGAAAATGTTGCAGTAATTCATCCTGAAGGTGACACAAGCACAGACCACAGTGGCAAGATCCTTATTCAAGAGGAGGAGGAAGTAGCTGAAGGGGAATTGTGTTTTTTCTGGCTGTGAGCATGCTGTATAAGAACAGTGATGAAGCCATCAATATGCCAACACGGTGGATTGTCCCGATAAGCAGAGGGAATTACCTTTGAAAGTCATGTCTACGCCAGGCAAACACATGCTTGGTGCTATTGTTCCATAGTCTGTTTCTGTGTCCAGGCTGTGATGTAAACTAACTATTGTTGATCTGACTTGCAGCTATGCTGATGCTGATAAAATACACAGATTGGTCTCGCACAAACTTTTGAACGCAGCAAATGCAATTATGGCTGCTAATCAAACAAAATGTTTTTGTTATCTTGTCTCATCTATAGATGTTAACTTGTATAAATTGTGCAGTGAATGTCACTGTTACGTTCTCTAACAGTACTTTGCATCCTATCTTTATTCAGTGTGCTAACCATAGAGGCACAGAGAGGCAGTCTGGCAACACCTTGCTGAGATTTTGTCTTCACAGTCTGCATTCCTGTAATCAATCCTTTTCCCCAAATAAGAATGCAATTCAAATCTGCATGTCAGCTACTGTTATAGCCCACCAATCTTTTGCAATTCTTAGAGGTCTGCAGAATCAAAACCATCACAAGTGTCAACGCTTGGTAAAAAGTTTGCTAGAGGTCTGGTATTTGATGGGAAACAAGAGAAAAGGGATGTGATAACTGAAAACATCTCCTGCAATTGTGTGGGAGGCCTTTCTTTGTTTAACCAAAGTCAGTGCACATGCTTTGCCTCTATTTGCAGTTGGATTGAATGTCTATAGGAAACCCATGTAGTTGAGAGGGCAGAATATTTTTATAATAGAGTCAACATGGCAAAGACTTTGGTTATCGCTTTCCATTTTGATTTGTATTTCCTGCAGCTGAGAAGACTTAATAAAATTTCTGTTACGATTCCAGTGGTAGAAGGAAGAGGGCTGCTTATGTCAGATGGGACTTAAAAGGTCACCTCGACTAATTTTGTTTCAGCACAATGAGAAGCTGTCTGCAGAAGCTCTTTTTATGTGTATTTGGCACTGTCAAAAGAGGTGGAGTTGCTACAGGTTTCTGGTAGTGGGAACATTTCTGAATTTCAATTCAGTTGAGTTAGGTCTTCTGCCCTCATGATGTAACAGATTGCCTTGTCCAGACAAAGAGCTAGACAAGAACAGGCAAGCTCTGCCCTCCTTCAGGAGAAGGATCTGTAAAGATTTTGCATTAAGACATCAGGTACCTTATTACCTCTCATGGACTTCTGTACCTTGATTGGTGAGCGGCTCCCATCTGCACGGCACTGGAAGAAGGCCAGTGGCTACGTCTGAGATGCTTTGGGATGAGGTATTTATAAGGCTCTTTGACTATCATATAACTGAGTGCAGCTGCAGAAGGGTTTGCACGAAGGTAGTGCTCCTGAATTGATTTGGCCAAGATTGCCTGTATTCACGTAGAAGAGATTGCCTCTTGGCTCAGGCACTTGCAGTGGTTCTAACAAGCACACCGCACCCCTTTGCCTCCCTCCTCTTCCTAGGCTGATTGAATGAGTTGTTTGTAACCAGTGAGTTGAACAAATGAGGAAAGTCCCTGGAAATTGGCCCATTTATCTCAAGGCCATCGTTCCCCCCATATCCATCCATACACTGAGTAATATGTATGCTAGGAAGGGAATTATTTTCTTACTTCTTCTGTGCATTTCTTAATGTTGCCTTGTTTCCTTTCTTTTTTGTTGTTGTTGTACTGTGAAATACTTTGTTTAGCTTGGCTTGTAGCTTCAGTTTTGTTTCGTATCTTCTTTCTTTCTCCATTTCATATTTTTTTTCATAAATTACCATGAATAAACTTGTTTTTCCTTCTTGTCATTTAGTGTTTGCTTTTTTTGCTATTCAGCCCTTGATAATCTAATGTGATCTTGCACAACTCCAGACTGTTACCAGTACAAAATGAACCAAGAGGTAGATTCTCATTTTCAGCCCAGATAAAATAACTTCAGCATGCTGAGAAAATGCTTTGTTTCTGTCATTTCACAGCTGTTGTTCCTAGTGCTTTGCAGAATACCCCCAGCATTGGTTAGATCCAGTTCCCTGTTTTTGAGGTCATCCTTTGCAACCAGTTAACAGTTGGACCCCTTTATTTCAACTATTTTATTTCTACTGTTTTGCTTCAAAAGAAAACAGCTTAAGAACAAGGAAGTAGCTCCAAAGCACTACTTGCATGGTACACCAGCACAGGCTCCCAGCATCAGCTGCTGCTTTTCAAAGTTGTAACTGCTGATTTGACTGTAAGGGTACTTAATTCTTCAGGCTCACATAGGTTGCATCATGGATTAAGAAGCTGGTATGGTATCCATGGTCTTAGTCAAATACTTTCAGTGTTTTTCTGATGGCAAATACCAGTTCTTAACAGTTCTGCCTGCGTTGCTGCTTCCTCTAGACCTTGATGGATTTTTATTTATGTGACATTCTGATTTTGCTGCAAGCTCGTATAACTTTGGTAGTTTAGATAGCGTTTAAAGAAGGCAGTGAGTGCCCTCCTCCTGTTACTGCTTCTGACTTGGATATTTCTGTTTTTTTTTCCCTGTCATGCTTCCAGGGGAATTAATTAAAATAGTTAGCACTGTGGCCCTCTGCAGACATGGTGAACCTTAATGATGTAGTTTAATGAAGCTCAGTTGCATGCATTTGCTGCATGGAACCACATCGGAAAGAAAGAAAATATCACTTTGGTTGGGTGCTTCATCTCCTAGCCAGCTCCTTTTCATTAGCATCTTCTTTGGCTTGTCTCCAGTTGTACGAAACAGGAGCTTAAGGTTGGGCTTATTGACTGCCCCTCTGCACTCCAGTGTCAGTAACGTTGAATTTAGTGCCCTGCATACGTAGTCTGTGTGATGAGACGTGCATGGGAGCCTTGTGGGCTACCATTTGTTTTTATTCTGCTATAGCAGCAGTCCTGGCTACTTCTAACTTCCTCATCATTTTTTGAGGAAGAGAAAGCTACAGTTAGAGATTTTCTTTCTTTTATTTATGAAGCCACACAGGAGGTGGGGAGAGGCTGGTCTGCAGCAGGGTGCTAAGGGAAGAGTGAGATGCATTGAGCCTGTGCAGCTGCTCTTGCTGGGGGCACACTTTGGAGCCTTTCCCAGAGGGCTGAGATGAGGGGGACCTGGGAAGTCCTCTGCAGATGTTTCTTCACCTGCCTCTGCTGCTGCGCTGAGGAAGTGCAGCTCCACGTGCAGCTGGAATAGCAAACAGTACAGTCTCAAGCAGTGCTATCTGCAGCCTGTAGTTTCAGCATCCCGGAGGTCCAGCCTGTTCTGGTGAGCTCTTGTTTATAACTGTGATAGTTAGAACATTGTTTTAAACTGAATACACTCGGCCTGATCTGACAGGTCAGTGGCTAAATGCTGGAAAGAAGGATTTCATGGAGCTGTAAACAAAAAACAGGCACTACATGGGCAGAAGGGCTACAGAAAGGAGGACATTCCGTGGTGTTTGTAGGCATTTATCTACAGCACAACGTGTTGTTAATGGACGTGAAAGTACAAATGTTGAAAGTGTGTTTTTCAATCTAAAGTGATTTCAGCAGAGGTAGAAATAAGCTAGGAGGTGGTTATTTTTGCTTTCAGTCTGTGTCAGGTATGTTCCAGAAAAGACAGATAAGATTAAAGGGGAGGAGGACATGCAGGAGAAAACATTGAAGAGCAGCAGGAATGTTGGAACTTTGCAGGACAAGCAGAAAGAAAGAAAAAAAAAATGGTTGAAGGCAGAATGGTGGATTGGAACAAGTTGTGGTTGGATTTCAAAGCAATTACACCCTTAGCTTCCTTATTCCCTCCCTTCACTGGAAATTATTTGCTTCACAGGGAGCGTGTTGTGGCTTTTAGATATTTTTTGGATTTTTTAAACCCAGGTATGTTGCATGACTGAAGTGTGTGTGTTTCAGCCACGTCTCTAAATCATCATTTCCCACTGAAGTGTTTGTATACGTCGGTGATATTGCTGTTCATCATCTGACTTTGCTCTCAGCATAAATACGGAAAGCAATGTGGCACACAGATCTGCCAGCCTGAAACTGATGGAAGGATTCCCAATTTAAACTTATATTTTGGAAGCAAATTTTGTTCAGCTGCTTTAACCAGGAGTACACGAGTCTGGCAGGCAGTGAGCTGTGTGTCCTTGGAGTCTGAGGAGATCCTGATGAGCATCACCATTGCAGTGTAAATAATTCTGCATATAAGTGAGCACACAGAAGGAGGTTTGGAGAACTGAGGGCTGACTTATGGATAGTTTGGATACACACTGGGTACTGTGTGAAGTTGATGGCAGAGGTATGTTCAGTCATGCTTGTCATGTTTGTTGATACTGGAGAAAGAGATCCTGGATACAGTTTCCAGGTTTTCTCATGACCTTCCAGCAATCTCAGAGGCAGGCTGTGCAGTTCAGTTATGGTTGTATCACACATACAAGATACCTTCACTTTGGCAATTGTGTCGGTGAATTCAGGGGTCAAAACCATTTTGTCTTTTAGTAGGAAAGTGACTGTTCCCTTTTTGCAGTCCTTAGAGAAATGAAATGTTTCTGATGTCGAGTGATTTTTCAACAGTTAATCTGTATTCTTAAAAACTCCTCACAGACGTGTTCTGACCCTGTAATCTTCTCTAATCTTACTAGGACTTTACAGACTCCAACCCAAGTTCCAGTGGTTGTTTCTCCTGGAAATCAGCAGCTGCATACTGTAACACTCCAGACGGTGCCTCTTACTACAGTGATAGCCAGCACAGATCCAGCCTCAGCAGCAACGCCCCAAAAATTTATTTTACAAGCCATTCCTACTTCACAGCCCATGACAGTTCTTAAAGAAAATGTCATGCTACAGTCTCAGAAGCCAGTTTCACCTCCTTCCTCCATTGTGCTGAGCCCAGCACAAGTTCAGCAGGTTCTCACCAGCAGCGTGCAGACAATTTGCAATGGAACAGTTAATGTGTCTTCATCTCCATCCTTCACTGCCACCACCCCAGTGGTAACTTTTTCTCCCAGCAGTTCACAGGTGGTTGCTCATCCATCTGGCACAGTGATCACTTCAGTTATTAAAGCAACAGAAGCCAAACAGATTGGGGTACAAGGAGTGCTAAAAGAAGATGACGGTGACAAATTAGATGATGCTGAGCAGTCAGAGCAGAGATTCCAGCAGCAGCCGTTTGTGATGGTAGTATCCAGTTCAAATAGTTTCCCATCTAACATACAAGCAAAGCAAGAAAATGAGCCATTGGAACCCAGTTCATATTAATAAGTTAAAAAAAAAAAAAAAAAGACCCTGTGGATGATTATTTTCATAAATGTGATGGGACCTTTTCAGTTTTGTATATATATATAATTTGATTCAGAAGCAAGACGTTAAAAAAGCTACTTAATTTCTGCATTTAATTGTTAGAATTCATGCTTTAGAACAGATTTTGATTTTCTGTTAATTGCTAAATGTTATCGTAATTAAAACTGCGTATTACTTAATGTTCCAAAATACAGGCATGAAGAAACGTGCTTTTTATGTTATGAAGACGTTATTTTGAGGTCGTTGGCCAAAGTTCCAAACTTCTTTCTTGCTGTATGTTTTCAGTCTGTTGCTGATTTACATTGCAATAAGATTATTATAACCTTTTTCTGTTTAATCTGTACGTGTATCACTTAGCTTTTGAAGCAACAGTTACTTTTCATTGGACGTTTTCATTCCATGTGTATGAATGTTTATGAATATCTTTCATACCAGTGAATTACATCCACTTTACATGTTGATAACCAGATCTCCTCTTGTATTTTTTTGCAGCACAAGCTCTTGTGTGTGCAAAACGGAATATACACTCCTATTGAGAGTACACGAAACATTTATTTCAGTAATGGACAATGCCATGTCAATATTTTATAAGAAAACATCAGATATATTTAATTACAGAAGCTAACAGCATCACTACAGGTGCAAAAGTTTCATGCCATTTTGTGACTATGAAGCTTAACAATCTTGCTTTCTACTTCAAATTATTTTGTAGGGGGGAGGGAGAAAAAATATATACAATTTATGCAGATATTCTGAGATTAATACTGCTAAGAGTTCTTTTTGATTGTAAATAATGTACATTCGATAAGGAAGTTTTTTCAGCTAATTTGTTTCCATACAAATTTTTGATAGAAGAAAATAAGATCATTATGTTTAGAGGTTTAATATTATATGTATTCATATTACAGAGTGAATTTGTATTTAAAGACAAATTTTTAAATGATGGAGCCCTCTGAACCTTTGGTTCTTGTCTTTTGTATTTTTAATTGGTTTATTATGAAAATAAATCAAATGGAAAAACATTTTTTTTCTGTACTTATTCTGAAACGCTTTTGGATTATTACGGTGTTTTGATGATCGTTGTGTGCATAACCAAAATACACTGAGAAACAGGACAACATGATGAATCGACGTGCGTCTGTGGTGGGACATGAGCAAATGAGCAATTCATGAATCACTTTGAACAGACTGGAACACACCCTGTGTGCTGCGGGCATGTGATGACATGGTGTCCTTTGAAACAGCAGCGCTGTGTGCTTTTGGGGCTCACATGAAAGCTGAGCCATGTCGGAGAAGTGGCCTTCAACTCCTCCTTTTCTGTCGCTTCCTAATATGTTATAAACAGCCCCAAATTTTCATTGTAATTTTGGGATGTCATTTAGCTCAGGGAGCCTAATGGCTTGTGTATTGGCTGTTGGCTCAAACTACTGTCAAAACCTGGCTGTATTTCAACAGAAGGCGGATTAAAAATAAGTATGGTGAGATGCATAGGGTGTAAAAAATGAAGGAAATATTCTATAAATGTACGTAGGAGACGTAGCAATTGTCTCACAGGGTTAATTTTAAATACATTGGTACTAGAAAAACTAATGTTGTCAGTGGAGGTGACTTGAATGGCGACAGACCTTAGCCTAGTTGAATGGAGGTAATCGAAACTATCTCACAAGCACTTCTCAGCCACAGCAGCCCCGTTTGGCAGTTGAAGCTGCCTCGCTTGGTTCAATGCATGGCTCTTTCCCCTGCCTTCCATGTGGTTATGTTTTGACCTGCAAACCCACAGACGTAATCCCGTTTTCGGGAAGGCCGGCCGTACCCAAACTGGCGGCTGACGCCAGCTGACTGCTGGAGGTTTGTCTGGCAGCACTCCCTGCAGCTGGGCCCTGCTGGCACCGCTACCGGAACATGAGTAAGCACTGCAAAGTACATCTCTCACAGCTCTCATCCTGAGGACTTTCTATTTCAGATTGACGAAATCCCTGGGAGGGGCAGGCTCGCCTTTTCATCAGGCTAAGAAATAGGGATGTTTTTCTGCAGCATAAGGCCCTTTGTAGTTCTGGGAAGCCTGAGGTGAGGATACCTGCGGCGGTGAAGGCTTTGACTGACGGAGGCGGTGCAGCCACATCCCCAGAGGGGTTCGGGACGAGACCAGCAGGCACGGTGCGGCTGCTGGATTATTGGCTCGGTGGTTGACGAGACGACCTTGGTGGTCTTTTCCACCCTTAACGATTCGATGGCAGTGGGGCGGGGGGAGAGAGGGAGGGAGTTGTTTTGCTGGTCTGTTTGTTAGATACATGAAAAAACACAGCACGAGGCTAATAACAGCTTTGTCGGCGAAACTTTACGTCACACAAAGGAAAAAAAAAACAAAACAAAATGATTTTATTATTAGCTCAGTCGGTGGGCTGGAACCAAAACTCCGACACACCAGCACCCGCCACAGCGCAACCAACTCCCTCACAGCGCCCGCCCCGCGCATGCGCCCCGCGCTGCCCTCCCTCTCGTGCGCCGCTCTATCCCGGCGGTCCTCCAACTCTATGGAAGGGGCGGGAAGGGCGCTTGCCTCTCTAGCGATGGCCGCCCCGGCCCGTCACGCGGAGGGCGGGAGGAGCCTGCGGGGCCGCTCGGTCCCGGCGCATCCCGTCAGGCCACGCGCGCGTGGCTGCGGCCTTGGAGCGTGCTGCGCGGGCGCCGCGGCGGCTCCAGAAGTTTCTTGGGGACGGCGGGCGGTATGGCGGCGGCGGCCGCAGAAACGGCAGCGCGGTGAGCGCCGCGTTCCTTCTTCCCTACCCGCGCGTCCCCGCTTCGCCGCCTCACGGCGTTGTGTTTCTTCGGCAGGTTCTCGGACGCGGATATCGACCGAGATCCGACGGCGGCGGCGCGGGTGAGCAGCGGGACTGCGGAGGGCTGTGGGAGGGACTGTGGGCCCTCACGGGCAGCGCTGTGTGCAGGGGGTGGATCTCCACGCTCCTCACGGTGGGCTGCCCTTTGTGTTGGGCCTGACTCGATACGGGGCTCTTCCGTCACAGCACTCGTGCTGATTAAGGAAAAGCAGAAGTAAAAATCCCCCTCTGTGTGCCGTGTGGATGAAGCAGTTGTCACTTGCGGTTAAATAAACAAGCTTGTCAGAGAAAGGTATTCAGTGTGTTAGCCTTTATTCTGCCGGTGAGTCCCATAATGCAGCGTAGCGTTCTGATGACTTACGTACAGCTTGGAGCTGTACGTGGTGCACCAGGTTTGCTTGCTCTTGGAATCATAGAATGGCCTGGGTTGAAAAAGACCATGGTAATCATCTAGTTTCAACTCCCCCCTGCTATGTGCAGGGTTGCCAACAACCAGACAAGGCTGCCAGAGCCACATCCAGCCTGGCCTTGAATGCCTGAAGGGATGGGGCGTCCGCAACCTCCTTGGGCAACTGGTCTTTCAGCTCATATGATTAATGTTAATAATCTGGATCTTGGCACCCTGTAAGTGGTGCTGTGTCCTACCTGCACGCTTGACAGGACATATGTCCAGTCAGCATGGCATTCCCATGGTGTTCTCACAGCTTGTGATTCCTTTAATTCCTGATGTGCATGCTTTGGCTTCCTGCACCTGGGTCTGATACAACTGGGAGGTCATCATCTGTGTTTAAACAGTGAATTATGTGACTCTGGGCAGCCTGGTCTAGTGGTTGGCAATCCTGCACGTGGCAGGGAGTCGAAACTAGATGATCTTTGAGGTCCTTTTCAACCCAGGCCATTCTATGACTCTTTTATGATTCTGTGATAAAGCCATGAACTTCTTAATGGCTTTTTATGTCATCTTAAAGAAGTACTCTGCTGTGTGGAATAATGCTCTGCAGTGTAAGTAGTGGTGGCTTAGGAGAGAATCAGAAGTGCCTGCTGAAACAAGCTGTCATGTCTTTGTTTTGGTGAAGTGCTCTGTCAAAAGGATGGTGATCCCCTTAAATTCAGGCACGAGTGAGACAGGAGGCTGAGAACACTTTTAATTCATACCAGCTTTTACCATTATTGTAGTCATATATTTGTGGATTTATTGATCACACAGTAAGGGCCTGGAGTGAAGGTAACGTGGCGGCGTCTATTTGAGTCTTTGGGAAGACAGGTCCTGAGCTTGTGTAAGTAACTGCAGCTGATGTCCACCATCTGGAATTCTTAGTGCCAGTCAGCTGTCCTTTGGCTGACTTCTCAAGTCGCTGTGCTGTATGATTTGTTTTGAGGAGAAGTGTCTCGGTAGTTGAACAAGATGTGGTGATTGACAAAAAAGCCAAGCAATGTAAGTTCACCCAGCTGAAAATGCTTGCCTTTGCTTTCCATGAGTGAAGGCTAGTTCTGCAGCTTTTCCTTTGAGGAATTTGTTCCTGCACTGAGTGCTGGTTTTGATCAGTGTTCTTGTTTTCAGAGCAGATCATGGGAGGTTACGTTTAGTCACAGAATGGGTTCTGCTTGTCAGGCACCTGTAGTGTTCAGTGTCAGACTCCTGCTTGGTTTTGAGAGTCAGAAGTAGTACTTCACTTCGCAGTGCTATGTGATCCTGTTGGGTTTCCTCATACTTCTCCTGTCTAGAGTATCTGTATACCATGAATATTTACATAATGATGTCTGTTCTTGAGTGCATTCTTAAACTTAGGGGCCTGTCTGTACAGTTAAATCTAGCGTTGCTTTTTATTGTGCCTGTTTCTGCCTCCTGCTTCTTCAGAGACCTCTGAGGTTTTAGATTTTTGTGCTGTACTTGCACAGAGGTTTGTACATTTTCCATGACACTGATGGAAGTACATTGGAGGAAGCTGTCGTGGCCATGTAGTTCCTAGATGGTGTAAGCGTATAAATGAAAGAGAGCAGGGTACCAGTCTGAATTAAAACAGGCCCTGCTGCTCTTCCTTTTTTCTCTGGCTTGGTGAGATTGAGTTCTAGCAGCTGTGTTGTATCAACATTTATGCAGGCTTGAAGTCTGTATCTTAGCCACCCTCATGCTTGCCAAATTCTGAATAGTGAATTCAGTGAAGTTAGCAAACATAGTAACTGTACTATGGTGACGTAGTGAATTAGATTCAGAAGACCTGCCTTTTGTTCTTGCAAAGACAAGAGCTTTGCTTTCTGCTAGTAGGAGAGCTGGAGACATTCTTTCCAAGTGTGTGTGCGTTGCGTCATTGTGCTTTCATTCTGTTATGCAAAAATAATAAATTCTTCTCTCAGGGAGTATGGTATAACTATTTCAGTCTGCATACCCAGTGATTTTCCTAGCAAGGAACTACATGTTTTCCCGTTGTGCAACAGCGTATCCTGTGAGCCCTGTGCTGCCTGAGTCTTTTGTCCTTGTACTTTTCTTGCTCAGCATGCTTCAGAACAATCTCCCATTCTCAATAGTATCTTATAACATACAATTTCATCACATTACAATGCTTTGAACGTATTATTCCTGCACAGGCATATTGACTAATATATTGATTTCAAATCCCTGGTATTGCAGTGCTTCCCCATCAGAGTTGTGTACAAATCACCATATCACAGAATGGTTGAGGTTGGAAGGGACCACTTAAGGATCATTTAGTCTAAACAAAGCTCTGCTTCAAGCAGGGTCACCTGGAGCACATTGCCCAGGGTGTCACACACACAGCCAGGCATGTCACACAGTGAGGGACTTTTTTCTCAGATGTGCTGAGAATTATAGGAAGGCTTGGGGAACGTACAGCATCACCTGTGCATTAGAATTCCTATTTAAGGCATTGATAATCCCTCCTCTGCAAGGAATGGGTATAACTGGCAGGTTCCTTGTACCCCAAGCTCTGATGTTTAAGCTTTATGGATGAAAACTGATCAGTAGGTAAACACTCATGCTGGTCCAGGACGTTTTTTCTGACATCTTATTGACAGAGCTCAGTAATATATCTTCATGGGGATTTCCAAAGTGCCATTTCATGTTTTTCTGTGTTTCTTCACAGGAACTGACAAGAGCTTTGGAAAAGAGTCCAGATGATGCTGAATATTATTGTCAACGAGCTTATGCCCATATTCTTCTACAGAACTACACTGGTAACATCTTCAGGCAACACTGACAGTCCTCTTACAAGTGTATTATGACACATTCTTTATAGAAGATGACACATCACTAATAACAAAGCTAATTACAAAACTTAGTTTGCTGGTTCTGCAGTTAGGACATGCTTGAAAGTTTTCCTCATCTTTATTTTCTATCTGCAAAACTTGTAGTGAATCTGATACTCTGCAATCCCAGTTTTCTATGTGAGTTTAGCACAGTACTATCTTGGAACATTATTTTCAATAGACTTCTTAGGCAGGTTTTAAGCTTTGTGTTGTAAGCTCTTCCAACCTTATGTGCTTTTTTTGGTAGACACTGAATCCAGCTGTGGTAGGAAGGTGATAATCTGCCACCCAGGTGTCATTTGGTTAACTGAATTAACTCAACAGTTAGCCCAAATTTCCTGTCAATAATCAAACAAAGTAAATAGATAAATGATGGTGATTCACAGTTCAAACCTAAGGATTTGACTAAATGAAAGTCGCTGCTTCATCTTTTGTGGAGCTCTAGAGCTGCTTGAAGACTTTCTCAAGCTGTTATTCAGCCAGTTTGATTTGTGTGCAGGCTAAGGAAGCTGAGGTAGTCCTGATTACATTTTTGAGGCGTACTGAAAGACCTGCATTTCACTGCTTTTTCATCATGTTATAACGATCTTCACCTGTAAACTGACTTTCAACAGATGCAGTTGCAGATGCAAAGAAGTCCCTAGAGCTCAACCCCAGTAATGCTGTAGCACTTCTTAGGAAAGGGTATGTATCGTTTCTGCTGCTCTGACAGTGTTCTGGTGATCTTTAGGACAGTGATAGCATTTGGATTATTGCTCTGTGCAAACTTCTTGCAAGACTGTGAATGAGTAAATTCCATGCCATGCTGCTTGTAACTCCTTTGTAATAAAGCTGTGGTTATAAGATAAAATAGATCTTTTGGTGTGGTTTCTTGTTCCTTTTTTTTTTTTTTTTTTTTTTTTTTGGAGGGAGGGGTGATTATGTTAACATCCAACTATTTAAAAAACAGATTTCATAGTTGATTTAAATTCCAACACGTGGGGATATGGTAATCTTCAGAATGTGGATTAGATTAGAAAGTAATTGCAGTTTCCTTGTGGTTTTTTTTCTTTCTTTGTGTCAGGTTAGGAGAATACCATATCAAAAACTATGCATCTGCTTTAGAGTCTTTCAAAGAGGGACAGAAGTTGGACAGTAAGTATTAAAATTTCCTGTGTGCACAGCTCTCCTTTGCTAATAAGAAATGAAATTAACATTTTTAACTGAAAGCAGAGACCACATTTGTTGTTGCTTTTTATTTTTCTTAAGGCTTAGGAACTAGGTGCCTGATTTGAGATATGTGGACCAGGTCTGGCTTTTGGAGACACTTGTGCAGTTGCTATGTGGAAGTGTAAAACTGCTTAAAAATGCATGTGGAATTCTTAGCCGGTAGTGTGTAGTTTTCTTGCCTTACAAAAGGAGGGTGTTTCCCTGCTTCCCAGAAGTCTTGCAGGTAAATAATGGCAGTGGTGTGGCACTAATTGTCACAGGAAAGTTTCTGAACAGAGTTAGGTGTAGTTGGTATTTTTAGTGGTTAAACTACTGATGGGCTGGCCTTCAGAAGAGCCTGCAGCTTAGTGGGCATTCAGGCTGACAGAATGGATTTCAGCTCTCACTGCTTGACAGAAGCGTGCGTGAGCTCTCTTTATCCTTAAAGTGTTGGCAGTTGGAACTGCACACATGTCATCTGGGGGAGAATTAGAGCTTTCTAATAATATGACTTCCTTCTAGAAGCAGGAAAGAAATAATTCAATGTGGAAAACTTTGGTAGAAAACCCCAGGAAGCATATAACAAAATAATTTCTAAATGATTATAATTCCTTTATCTTTCCTTCTATTCTTCACATCAAGTAAAACTCACCTCATTCAATTCCCTTTTTCAACAGCAGAAGGAAATCTTAAAAGCATCTTGAAAGGTTACACAGAGCAAAGTGCACTACTCTGATAAGCATTGTCATCATCTGGGATCCTTCAGTTATATTATCCATAACAATGGCTGAGACTGAAAGCTTTAGCAAAGATGTAATTACCTTACCTCTCCCAAACAAGTGATCTGCTCCTCTGATCTTAAAGTGCAGTTTGATGGGAGCATAAGCTATTATGGTTCTTCCTGCCAAGTGATTGTACCCTCTGCCACTCTTATGCATTTGTGGAAAACTAAAGAAAAAAGCATATCCATAATAGACATAAAGCCTGCCTGTTTGTTTGGCATTGTTTCGCTGCTTGCCCGATTGAAATGTTTCTGAAGCTTCCCAGCATTTCCTGATTGCTTCCTCCTCTGAAGCTTGCTTCTAATGTCTTCAGCATCACAAAATTCTGTGACCTGTTGTGAGATGAGGGGATTCTTGGAGCCTTTCTTTAAAACACGGATTTTTAGCTTCTGTGTTCTCCAGCTTGCTGGCAAATTCATGCCAGTAACAGAATTTGCTTTTGACGTTCTGTGGAAACGTTTGATGGGTCCCAGGTGAAAATAATTGTGGACATAAGCATTTTGGCAAAACAGTTAACTTCTAGTTAAATGTAGCAAGCATAAAATGAGCAAAGCACAATGGGAAAATTAGCCACGTATGAGTAAGCTGGTGATAAAGAGAGAAGATGTGAGGTGCTGCTGCCAGATAGAGAATTGCTGCAGCAGGGAATTCTGTGCTGGCAAGGCTGGTTTCTTTGCCACACACAAGGGGGCAGAAGTACACCATCACATGCCTCTGTTCCTTGCTGATGGAAGGTCTGCTTTACGTCTTGGGAATGCTAAGGAACACTAATGCTCACTACTTGTGCTTATTGCTGCTCTGGGCCTGTCAGTGCTGCACTGTTCACCTACAGCAAAGATTAATAGGATGTGGTGTGTTACTGAATGTGTGGAATTTTTCTTTCTTAGTTAGGAAGCAGGATCTCAGCCATGAGATTAGATGCATGGGGAGTTGTGGAGTTTGCTGATTTGCCTCATATTGAAAAAGCAATGTGATCTGCAACTCTTCAGCACATGGTGAGGGTTTAGGACAAATCCACATGAGAAATTTCCTTTTTGCTCTGGCCACCTGATTAATTTAGTAAAGATGGAACGTGCCAACTTTGTAAAGAAAATGTCTTCTTATGTGCAAGTGAAGACTAAGTTAGGCTTTCTGAACTGAAAGTTATTCATAATGTTGTTGCTAAGTTGTTGGTGTGAATAATTACTGAGAAGAAAAGAAGTTCTTGCCTCAATTTATGGTGTGTTGGAATGCAGGAAAAGAGGCAGATCCAGGACAGCAGGGCAGGTAACTCTGGATCTTTTTATTGCGTGGCAATCTTGTCATAGGCTGTAGTTAATAAAGAGAATTCTTCAGTTGCTGCCAAGTGCAGATTTGACTCTGTTTCCCTTTGCAGTGGGTGGCAGATGTATAAGGCACACCTGAAAATGTATGCAAGCTGAAAGGGTTGAGGTGTAGAACTGCAATGGAGCCACATTCCATCTTGTGTGCATTTCTCCTGGAACGTCGTGTGGGTTTTCCTTAAGCCCTCTGCAGGGAGGTTGGTTGTGTGAAGTCCCTCAATGTGGATTCCAGCTGTTGTAGAAAGATAGAAGTTGAGCTGTGCTTAGTGGTTGGTCAGTAATGCTGCAGCTATTTATTTTGGGTTTTTTGCATTCCTGACTGTGAAGGGTTTTTCTGGGAATTGTGCTGAATTGATGCACGCTCTGCTGCCTTTTTAGTTGTTTTCCAATGAATTCATTTCTCTGGAGAGCTTCTTCCTAGAATCCTCATGATCTTAACTCTGCTGTGCTTCTGATTTGTGCAGTGAAATTGGCACCTGCTTATTTCCAACATCCCTGAAACTGTAGATGTGCATGTAAAGTATGTGTGAAACCAGCAGGAGAAAATGCCTGGTGTTTGTGCAAACTCACACCAACTGTGGGCTCTCCACAGAACAGAAGGGCCTTTTTTGGTATTTCTCTGGAAAGGCAGCGTGTGATTGTTTGGGAAAAGTAATTTTGAGAGAAGGGAGAAGTGCTTAAATCAGTACTTCTTGCTCTCCGACACGTGGAGTTCAGTTGGAAAGCAATATCATATATGGGTCAGTTGAGAGAGAGGGGAAAAAAAAAAGCCTAGTGTCTTAGAAATTAATTTGAAATTAATTAAGTTGATCAGAGTTAAGTAGTGGAGCTGTATAAAGTACTTAAAAATGAACTGAAATGAATGAGTTTACGTGGAAGTAGTTGGAAATAATACTGTGATTTAATAAATTGGTATGAATTTGGGATGAATTTATTCCTGCTTGGAGTTGAAAGGAACTGTTCTTTATGCAATGTGTGCATTACTTGAAGAGTTGTAATGCTGATGTGTTTGATCTCTTCTAGATGTAGATGACACCTTTACAGTTTGGATTAAAAGATGTGAGGAAACGTTAAACGGTGAGAAAGCACATTTACTTGAGACAGGATTTGATGTGCCCTGTTATTTAAAGCTTGTTTCATTTCTCTCTGAAGGGGTTACAGTTTACTTTGTACTGAAACCAAAGTTTTTATGTTTAAAAGAAGTCATGTTTTCTTATGCCTTGTTTCCCTTGACTATTTATCCTGAACTCTTTAGACTTAGAGGAGTATGTAGTTAAAGTTCAGACAACTGATTTGAACTGTGTCAGCTTGCTTTCTAAATTCAACATTATTTTCTTCGAGAATTGAGAATTTAAGTGGGAAAGAGCAATGAAAATCTGGTGGTTTTCCTCTTTGATTTCATGTGGAGAGTGCCTTTGGGTACTAATTGCTGCTCTGCTGTCTTATGGTGGTATTCAGTGAGTGTGCACACGGCTTCCTTTTATATGTTTCTACAGACTGACACCTCTGGCAGTGAACTTACCTGCAGTGCTTAACTGCCTGCTGGTTTTAATGGGCTGTAGCAGAAGAGCTGCCTCTTTTTTTCCTCCACCTGTTGTGATTTCTCCTCTCTTTCTGTTACTTACTGGAGAATGGGGCAGCAGAAAGGTCAGGTTGCCTAAAAACCAATTGCAGGAGAAACAATTTTCCAAAGATTTTTATCTTTTTAGCAGTGTGCATTACAAGGGAAACAAAGGGAGTTTTTCTTTGGAAAGGCTTGATCTGGGTATTTTAAGAGAAACATTTAGAAGAGGAAATACTGAGCTGCTGTTTACATTCAAGTGTTACAGTGTGTTTAAGGTCATGCCAGTGAATTTGTCTGCTAGGATTCCATCTCACTCACTAGCTGTAGCTACCTGGCATGACATACAGATTTGATGAGAAGTTTGTTCTATATAAGGGATGGTCAAGCTAGCACAGACTTGCAGGAAGTGATTTCCATTCTATTTTTTGCCATGGTGTTGATTTCATTAAATGAAGGTCCATATCCTTTTCTTGTAAGGAAAGGGAAGCAATGCAAAGCTTGTTACTCCTGTTAATTGGAGCATGTTTTGTATTACAGTTGTATCTTTGCACAAGTTGTTTGTTTAAGTGGGTAGCAGGAAGAAAACCTAATTAAAAATAGAGGGTCCTTAAGGCAGCAGATGAAAGGTAGAGCTGGTATGTTTTTAACTTCTGTACTATTGAGGCTGCATAAATGCAGATCGAGTGGAGCCAGTGAAGAAAGGTAAAGTAAAAGTTGGGTTCACTTTGTTCTGACCATGCATCTTTTTTTGCTTCTTTTTTTTTCCTGCAGGATCACAGACAGAAGTGGTAAGGTGTTTTCCTTAATGTTGTTTTGAATTTTGTCTCAAACGTGCTTGTAGAATTCAGTGGCTTCTTACAGCTTGAAAAACGTAGGAATGACATACAAGTCTGGAAATTATTGTGCACTCACTCCAGTTTTAACTTGCAGTCTGTGGCCTAATAAAAAAATCAGCTCATCTTGTCAATGCTAACTCACTTATGACTGCTAGATGTTTTCTCTGGTAGCTCACAAGTGGATTTTGCAGACTTTGTTTTCAGCTTGCTTTTTTTTTTTTTTTTTCAGACAAGTATATTTCCCCTTTTAATTGGCAATCTTCAAAAGAAATGTCAAAATGGACTTTTTGAAAGAAAAATAGTCTTTGTGCCATTGTTTTTTAATACCTGAGTAATAGGATAGGGGGAGAAAATGTACAAAAATAAGGTGGGTGTATATAAAGACATATGATTTAAAGGGATTTTATGTTTAAAAACTGTGCCATTCGTTCTCAGACCTATTTCAGGCTTCCTTTGTGACTCATAGATGAGCAACACAGCTGCTGTGTGTCTTTCAGGTGTACTTTTTAGCCAGGAAAGAAAGAAATTAAGGCTGATCTGGTTGTTAGCTATCAAACGTGTGGCCTGTGTGTTGTGAGATGCACTGAGTGTGTGCACTGTCAGTCTGTAAATTGTAACTCTTAAAGTCTGGCACAAACATAGAGGGAAGAATCTCATCTTCCTTTCATCAGTTAATGCACACACAGAAGAAAAGCCATCAGTATGGAAGTGCTTTGTATCTTTGTTCTTGTCTATGTCTGGTACACTGATGTCTGTTCTTTTACACTGATGCCACTTTCTTCCCAATGCAATATGCTTCGTCTAGAATACACAACAGCAGCCTCTGTCAGCCAAGATCAAGTAAGTTGACTTCAGCTTTGCTGTGAGAACCAAAATAATTGTCTTAACTGTTCTTTGCTGGCTTGGGGATTGGAGATGCAAGATAATGACTGCAAAAATTCTGTAGACTGCCCCTTTGTGAAGTTCCTAAGTGAACTGTTTCTCAAACAATGTCATTGATTTTGTTCTTGCTGGGGGAGCGTGGAATGGAGTAGACATTTTAGCTTCTGTTTCTGATTTTTCATTATCAGCTTAATTCAAAGACTTGCTCATGGTGCCTAGTGTAAGTAATGATTTTGAGATGCTTTTCAGATCCTGGAGTAAAAAATGCTATTTAATTTATTGAAGGCAGAGCTATAATGTGAATTGGTTAAGGTGACCCAATTTTCATAAATTCCTCAATTAACCATTTTTCTGTTCTTTAAGTACATGTCAAACCTGTGACTGCTGTGTGGAAGGACACTGTTCTCCTCCCTGCCTTGAGCTATGCAGTATAATATTCCAGCTTTTGTGGGAACTGTGTATTCCAGGGGAGTTCTGGGGTTTTTTTTTTAGCTTGTTTTTGCTTTTAAACATCTCCTTAGAGGCATTTTTTCCTTTTTTTTTTTTTTCTTTTTAAGGTATGACTGGTACCAAACAGAATCTCAAGTAATTGTGACTGTAATGATCAAGAATGCTCAGAAGGATGGTGTCAGAGTGCAGTTCTCAGAGAAAGAGGTGATTTATGTTGATTATTGAGAAGCATCCCTAGATTCCACGAGATGTGTTTCTACCAAATGGTGTTCACTTCTATGAAAAGCATGAAGAAATGCCAGAAGCTGTCTTCAGCTTGGGCATTTTTACATAGTTACACTGTAGTTATCTGTGTGCAGAATCAAGTGAACTGGGTGCTCTTGCTACAGTGAGGTCCTTAGGACTTGCACACAACTTGCAGTGTGACACAGGTGCTGCAGAGGGAGCATCTGCTTTTCAGCTGCTTGCCTGTTGGAGGAAGTGATCTGGAGTTCATGTGTTTGAGTGTATCTCTGTCCATTCCTATTCCAGATGCACGAGAGTAGTTGTGAATAAATAATTTTAGGATGATAACAGAAAAGCAACATCTTGGTGGGTTCATTTTGATTATTTTTTTTTTTTTGGTATTTCTGAAACTGTCCATTGTAGCAAAGCATGCATTTCATGGAAGAGTGGTGATCTCTGTAATGCCATACTCAGTACGATGACATTTGTGTTTAATTAAGGGTAAGCACTGAAGAGATAGGTTCTTCTTCCCAGCTAAGTTGGTGCTTGGTGAACCATAGAAGTATTTGGTTGCTGCTGTAGTCTTTAATGCGTGGCAAGTGCTCACACAGTTTTAACATTGCTTGCATGAATTAGAAGGGAAGTTGCAAATTGCTTCATGTTCCATTGTTAATATGTTGATACTTCGTTTGCTATAATTCTTTCCCTAAAAAATGCAGATCAAGCTGACAAGATAATAGGCTTTTTAAGTACTTGCTGGCTAAAACAAATGAATAGATTTCAATTCTGTAGTGTACTTTCGAACACCTTGTTGAATAATGCAGTAATGTAGGGGTGTTGTCTGAAATTTTGATGCCTTATGTTTTAAGTATCGTAGTAAAGGATCATTAATCACTTGATCTTGATGTCAAAAGACAATTCTTTACTCCAAAATGAATAACTGCTCTCAAAGGTGACCAGAGATGTGTTTCCAACTGTTGACAGATGAATGCATCGGTGAGGCTTCCATCAGGTGAAGACTACAACTTAAAGCTTGTTCTTCTTCATTCTATAGTGCCAGAGCAAAGTACGTTTAAAGTGCTTTCAACAAAGGTAAGCTCTTAATGTTACTTATTTCTGTTCCTGATCCCTTGTCATGGCTCATTGCAACAGCTGTAACATTTTGCTCTTCCCATAGGATTACCTTTCTTTCAGGGGTGCTTTTTGGTCGGTAGAAGGTGTTCTAAACTCGTGCAAATGTTAGAAATAGTGATGTGATGGTACTTAGTGAAATGCAAATCAGTTATGTTGAGGATGCTTTTGACAGTTGCTGTTAAAAGATGCCTGTGGCCCTAACCTGTACAATTCAGGTATTTAGAAAGTATGAACTGCTTGTTACTAAACTTCTAGGAATCCATATTTTGTTACAGAGTACTGTCATCTTTTTCTGCCTAAGAAATAAATGTCAGAGCTTGAGAACTGCAGTGTTGAAATAATTCTTGACCCTTTCATGATCTCTCCTGCTGGTAGGATTTACACATAGTGTTAAGTTGTTCTTGGCCTTTCATGAGCCTGTATATACTCAGTGCTATTTCTGGCAGCAGTGCTTGCTAGACACCTGGAAGTTGCATGAGGAGGGAGAAGGCTTTCACCTGAGCTTTTTTCCTCTGTACTACAGGTAACATAAGAAGCTGGCAGATTTTGTATAACATATATTGTTGGTATATTACATATACATTGTCCACAGAGCCAAGTCTGAACCTCTGAAGCACGAAAGTATCAAAACCATGTATTCCTTCTGTATCAGCAGTGGCTCTACAAAGCTTTTTAAAGTTTCATGGCTTTCTCGTGTTCTGTTTTACCTGCTCCCTGCTGAAAAAGGTACCTGCAGTAACTTTGCATGCTCTCAGGAAGAGGAACATCGAGGCAATAACAAAGCTTTGTGGAAATCCTGGCCTGGTTTCTCTGCTCATCACACTAAGGAAGCTGAGCAGGCTGTGTGGTTGAATCACATGAGCTCTTATGCCGAGGGAAATGAACAGGGAGCTCAAAGTATGTAGAAAGTCTGTTATTTCATTATTATGTATATAAACTGAAGTAGAATGGATACAGACCCTGTTCATATGAGTAATTGTGAGGTTCTATTTGCCTTGTATTCCTATCTAGTTTCTGTTATACTTTTCATGTGTCTTGAAATTTGCCACTGCTTTTGTGAAGTGTCAGGCATGCATTTCAGCACTCTTGGGAGCAAATATGATTTTGTCTTCCTGTGCTGCCATCTCTAGCCTGGATTAGTTGTTCTGGAGCTGAATAACCTCTGATTGTCTCAAGTCTGGCTCAGACCATTATTCTCAAAGTGGTATAAAAGCTTTTGTTGTTCAAACAGTGTCTGAATTTTTCTGCATTTATGTCCCAGTATTGCTGTTCCTATGTAATTTGGAGTGAGTGGTTTTAAGGCAGAGCAGGATAAGAGCAAATGCAGGAGGTGTTCCTACAGGTGAAGTCTACACTTTAAGATGTACTTCCTCTCCTGGCAAAGGATAGCATTGGGAAAAGTACAGTGAAGGAATACAGGCTTGAGTGATACCTCTGATAGTTCTGGTTCTGACCAGCAGGTGGAGTCTGAATTAAAAACGTTCAAAGCAGATCTGCATTAAAGATGCTTAAGCATGCCAGGTCTTCTTTAAAGGCTTAAAATATTTTGCTTTAACAAACATCAAATGCTTTAAGAGAACAATGCAGCATCAGTGCTTGTCTGAGTACTGGAAATGGAGATTTTGTTGCAGCAGTTTCGTGTATGTACTTTGTTCTTGTGGGCAGCATGGAAAATACATAGCAGTTACTTTGAATAATGCAAACACTGTACTACATCCGATTCTTTGTTAGTTAATATTATTCCTCAAAGTTGTTAATAAACTGGAGATGTCGAACCTGCAGTGTAGACGTATGAAGGCTGCTGATTTGCAAGATCTTACATACTTGAATCCTCCTGCATCACTGATATTATCTGAAGCTGTCGTGGTTTTCCATTTTGAAGTGATGTGTGAGTTATAGCAGAGGCTGGGAGACTGGCCTGCGAGACATCAGGGTGTGTGGAATTTAGAGATAACACTCGACATACATCTGAACAGCCAGGATGAAAGAGATAGCTGATCATGAAAAGTTATCAGCAATTTAGGTGGATGTTTAAAGACTATTAAACATGCTTCCTTCTTCCAAGTGAGCTCAGAGCAATGGGATCTGTTGCAGCCACCTCAGCTTTATGTACATTGATTCCTTTGTAGTGTGGTGTACTGAACCAAGCAGCTTGGCTGTAGACAAGGGATTAGTTCAGTCAGAATCGTCTCTGATCTCATGGACCGAGGCCTCGTTAGCAATGGGAGCAAGTTAGGAATGCTCCTGGAACAGGTCTTCTGGTTTTCACCTGGGAGGAGTTCTGGTCACATACTCCTAGCTGGTTTTCCAGCATGAATCAAGATGGTAAAGGAATATGAAGAGAAACTCACTTCAAAAGCATGTTCTCCATTGCACTGAAAATCAGAATCTTTCCTCTTTCCCTGGGAGTTCCTGTCCTATCTTTTTTCTTTCTCATTCCAAATGAAAACCTGTCACCAAACTGAAACAAAATCCCACCCGGTAATATTCTCCAGACTGAGCCAAGAGTGGAAGGAGTACCCCAGAGTGTATGCTAGCACATGTATATCACAGCTAAATGTGACTGAAAAGACTCTCAGGAGGAATGGCATTAGAAGGCTGTATTTTGGAGGACTGTCATGTCTTGATGACAGTTACAAACGTAGTGAAGTCTCTTCATCTTGCTGCATGCTTGAAGGCTAGCTGATGAGTAGAGAGGGATGAGGTTATTTTTAGTGCTGCTGATAACATGCCTGAGAGATGGATACTGAAGCCAGAAGGGTAAGTGTAGATAGTGATTAAGATGCTGCTGGAAAAAAAATCATTCTTGTGTTTGCAGCCCCTTTCAGCAGTGGCTTCTTTGCACTCCCACAACTGTTGGGAGCCTGAGTCCAGCAGGATCCTGCTGAGATGGTTTTATGACTTACAGTGGTCAATGGCTTCACCTTTTCAATGAGCTTAACCTTGCCACAGCTTTCTCATAGTAATTTTGTGATCTACTTTGTATCAGGAAGAATCCTGTGCACTTGGAATAGATTGTGGCTCCTTCCTGCCTCTCCCAGTCTAGATTGCTGCAGGACAGTGACTGCAGGATTGCTCCACCAATGTCTTGCTCTCTGATTTGTCTGTAACCATAGCATGTGAGATTCTGGTTAAATCAAGTGAGTAGAAGCTTCTGAGGAAGTTGTGCTTTCATGGAGTAGAAGCAGTTTTCCTGTAGTTTAATAATTTCAGATAATCATAGAATGGCCTGGGTTGAAAAGGACAACAATGATCATCTAGTTTCAACCCCCTGCTATGTGGGGGTTGAAATGCAGGGTCACCAACCAGCAGACCAGGCTGCCCAGAGCCACATCCAGCCTGGCCTTGAATGCCTCCAGGGATGGAGCATCCACAGCCTCCTTGGGCTCCTGTTCCAGTGCTTCACCACTTTCTGTGTGAAAAACTTCCTCCTCAAAGGAAGAATACCTGGATGTGTTCACAGTGCTTTATTTTGTATCACTGCTTTGAATGTGAGCCACATTGCCACTAGGATATTGAAAGTCTTCACTGGGCAATGAACAATCAGCTCTTTTCAGCTAAATGAGGAATACACAGTCAGGTTTAACAGTGGGTAGACTTACCAACTTTGAGTTTCACTTAACCTGTTAGAACTAATAAACGTAATGGGTAGAGTTTGAAACGATGAAACTGGCAAATGGTAAAGCCATCCTGCATGTTTTGGTAGCTTAGGGAAGCTGGAAGTGGATCTCTCAATGCTGATTAAAATTCAGCATTGCTTGGCAAAAAAAGCATGTAGGTAGGTCTGTTTTAATCACTGTCTTCGGTCGTGTTCAGGTGTTGGCTGAGGTGGCAAGAACTGTAAACTGTACCTGCATGCTGCGGTCAGCGTCTGACAAAGGTACACTGGTGGTGCTACTTGGCTTTTTAACTTATTTCCAGCAGAGGGAGCCAAAATGTAAAGGCTGGAACGAGTCTGCTCTTAATAAGTGTGTGCAGCTATCCTCATGTTCCCTTCATAAAAGGAAAACAACATAAAAACTGGAAATGATGGATTGAATATATTGAAAGTGAAGTTAGCTGATTTATCTCTGTCCAGCAAAATGACAGGGAAGTATAAATGCACAAATAGTGCAAAGGAGGACAAATATGTGCTTTTAGCATGTGTCCCTGTGCTCCTGAAGGAAACTGTTGCTGTCTGTTCTTCACCTTTGTCTTGCATCTGCAAGTAGTCTCAGCGCAACTTCTGTATATCATTTAATTTTTAGTGGTTTGGACTCTGTGCAAACAATGGCCTGCAGCAGTTTAGAAACATTTGAAAAAAGTGGTAAGAATCAGTTTCTTGACCCCAAAACTTTCCTTTAATTGGACATCAAAGATCTGCTGCAAGCACAGGAGGGGTTACAAACCCTCAGCATTTTTTCACAGTTGACATTTGCGACTTAATAGAGAGGTCTGAGGTAGGAGCATGCTCTCAGCTGCTTCATGCCAAGAATATGGTTCTGTGCATCAGTGGAATTTTTCTTTTCCTCAAATCAGCATTTTGCAATGCAAACCTTGAAATACCCCGAGCAGCTTTACTGAAAAAGGACGCTGCCTTGTGTGTAGAGGAAAGGGCAAAAATGAAACATCCTTGTGAATGCAGATGGGTGTGGGGCAGATCTAAACTTCTTCATGTTGAGGAATGTATTTTAAACAAGCATGTAAGTCAATGTCCATGCTTTATGTAAGTGTATAAAGAGAAGGTTTATGTAAGAAATTTTCCTCTTGTCTTGAGAGAAGGTAGGTATAAGACCAACAGGCATATGAATGGTTATGTACATGTACGTGGACGTGGCAAAGAGCTTTGGGCTACAGATGTTCTGGGCTGCATTAGAAGAGGGGTGGCCAGCAGGGAGAGGGAGGTGTTTGTTCCCCTCTACTCAGCTCTTGTGAGGCCCCACCTGAAGTACTGCATCCAGGCCTGGGGCCCCAGTACAGGAAGGACGTGGAGCTCTTGGAGCAGGTCCAGAGGAGGGCACGAAGATGATCAGAGGGCTGGAGCATCTCTACTGTGAGGAAAGGTTGAGAGAACTGGGATTATTTAGTCTGGAAACGAGAGGCTCTGGAGAGACTTTGTTGTGGCTTTCTTCAATACTTAAAGGGAGCATATAAACAGGAAAGGGAACGGCTGTTTATGAGGGTGGGTAGTGATAAGACAAGGGGGAATGGTTTTAAACTAGGACAGAGGAGGTTTGGGTTAGATGTTAGCAGGAAGTTTTTCACACAGAGGGTGGTGACGCACTGGAACAGGTTGCCCAAGGAGGCTGTGGATGCCCCATCCCTGGAGGCATTCAAGGCCAGGCTGGATGTGGCTCTGGGCAGCCTGGTCTGCTGGTTGGCGACCCTGCCCATAGCAGGGGGTTGAAACCAGATGAGCATTGTGGGCCTTTTCAACCCAGGCCATTCTATGATTCTGTGATATGATTTAAAACTCACAGCTAGAGCAAAACAATCAGTAGTTCAGTAATAAACATCAGGAGTTAATAACTAAGGAGTTGATTGGAATAACTAGCTCCAATAACTAGGGAGTTGATTGGAAAGCCTGATTTCTTATTTTCGTGTGTTAAATATAGAAAACATCAGAATTTAAAAAGATATTTTTCATACATTTTAAAATCAGTGTCTGAGCTGTTGCTCTAGCTCTGCCAGGTTTGATTTCCTTCATCCGTCTGATCAGAGCTCGACACAAATTTTCCAAGCAAACTTTTCCTTAGCATGAATTGTAGAATAGAAGATGCTTTAAAAGTTAGAATAAATCTCTCACAACTTGTCAGCACGTACCAGAATTTTCTTTTTAAAAGAATTTTGGTCATTTTTACGTATGTCATCTGAACTGGTGAAGAAGGACACTGTTGTAGTAGAGCTATCAGGGTGGTCAGTGGCTGCAAGCCGTGAGCTACAAGGAGAGGCTGTTCAACCTGAAGCAGAAAAGCTGAGGGGAGGAAATCTTCCTGCCTAGAAGGACAGCATAAAGAAGATGGGGCCAGACTTCTTTCAGAGCTCTGTGGTTATAAGAGGGAGGGTGGGTGGCTGCAGATGGGTGTAAGGCTTCATTCTTTTTGCATTGTCCTTTGCTTTGTATTTCTGACAAATGCACCTTCGGAGCTTCTTTGCTTCTGTTGCAT